>NC_135234.1:273988598-275238598 GCF_051348905.1 Ranitomeya variabilis | reverse complement strand
GGACCAAGGCCCACCATTATGTATGGACATACAGTATATGGACTTTATTCCCTCCCCCCCAAGGATTATGAGCACAGATTCCTGATTTTGTGGTGCAATCAGTAATTTGATGCTTAATAGCTTAACAAATTAATTTTTCTCTGGAGGATTTTGTAAACTTCATGAGGGCGGAAACAAATTTGTGCGCTCAAACATTTTTGTCCCAAAACCGCCCTTCATCATTTTTTAAATTTATGCCTGTAGACGCTGTATAAATGATGACGTTTTGGGGCCATCGTCCTTCACATGGGGTTAGTTAAGAATTTAGAACTTCGACAATATTGGAGTGCTGATGTTATATGCAACACTTCATTGTTCTGCATGGCTATGACCCATAAACGATTTGAGGCCATCCAAAAATGTTAGCATTGCAATGCTAATGCATGGTGTGCTCCCTGAGATGACTCCAACTTTGCCCGACTTTTTAAAGTTCGGCCAGTCATTTACCACTTCAGCAACATGTTTGCTGAGCTGCATGTTCCCCAAAAGGGACACCTGTGTGGATGTGTCCCTAATACATTTCAGGGGGAGGCTCAAATTCCGACATTATCTTCCCAGTAAGAGGAACAAGTACAGAATTAAACTCTAGAAGATGTGAAGGAGCATTTTAGGATACACCCACTGGTTGAGTTTATGAAGGGAAGGATAACCGAATGTCCCGCTGTCCTGGTTGTGAGTAGAAAAATTGTGTGGGATTTGGTGCCACACTGAATCTGCAATAGGCAAGCAGCTTGGTGTGATGAAATCAACTGTGGGAGCAATAATAAGAAAATGGAAGACATAAAGATCACTGATAATCTCCCTTGATCTGGGGCTCCATGCAAGATCTCACCCCATGGGGTCAAAATGTTCACAAGAATGGTGAGCAAAAATTCCAGAACCACACGGGGGAACTAGTGAATGATCTGCATAGAGCTGGGACCACCGTAACAAAGGCTACCACACCACGCCAGGGACTCAGATCAGGCAGTGCTAGACATGTCCCCCTGCTTAAACCAGTACATGTCCGGGCCCATCTGAAGTTTGCTAGAGAGCATTTAGATTATCCAGAAAAGTATTGGGAGAATGTCATATCGTCTGATGAAACCAAAGTAGAACTGTTTGCTAGAAACAAAACTAAAAAAAACACCATAAGAGGAAAGACCTCCACTATTCTAAACAAAAAAACACCAGTGCACAGGCAGAGATGCTTACCTGTCCAAGGCCTCCAACAATTGCACTAACCAAGGTGCAGCGGACCCAGGGGCGGGCTGGGCCAGGTGGCACAGGGGCAAGCGCCCCCCGGGCCTGTCTCCTCAGCAGCAGATGCGGGCCGCCGGGCTTTCTGATGCCTAGAAGATGGCTTTTGGCACTGTTGTATTTTATCCTGTAAGTAGTGGCCGGCCATCCCTGAATTGTAGACACACCCACTCTTCACACAGTGTGGCCGTGCACTGTCTTCTGATCTCACCTCAGCAGCACGCTGGCCGGGTTGCTTCCTCGTGGAGGACTGGAGAGCAGTTTGAGAGAAGAGGTCTGCAGGGGTCAGGAGATCAAGGACCCGGCCGGATCCTGCTTCTTGTGTCTGCAGTCGCTCTGAGGCACAGTGAGTGTGATGATTTATTGCACCCATTTGAACTTTCATGCAGCTCAGGTCACTATCAGTGGAGTCTTCGGCTCCTGCATCACCCGTTCAAGCTGCAGCAATAACTCCCAGTCAGGGTCAGACACAAGTATACAGTCATCCTGACTGCTCCTGAGCCTGGCTCCAGGACACCATATATCATATATAATTCCATCCATTATAATGTGAGGTCCGGGTATAATCCGTGCATATAACACTGCAGACATGTGCACATAGTATAGTACATCAGTGCACAGATTAGTGTATGCCTTGGATGTAATATTGTAATACAGACACCAGACGTCTCATGACTGTAGTCACAGTATATCATACACTAGACTTGGGCAAAGTGCAGTCTAAGGCTATGTGCACACGTTTGGAATTGCCGCAGAAATTTCTGTGGCAATTCTGCAACTCCCTGCTGCGAGAAATAAGCATGTGGAATTCGCACGCATTTTCCCGCTAAACACTAGCGTTTTGCAAGCGGAATTAGCTTGCAGAATGCTAAAGTTTTCCAAGCGCTCTGTAGCATCGCTTGGAAAACTGACTGACAGGTTGGTCACACTTGTCAAACAGTGTTTGACAAGTGTGACCAACTTTTTACTATTGATGCTACCTATGCAGCATCAATAGTAAAAAGATATAATGTTAAAATAAAAAAAAATTGTTCTATTCTCACCTTCCGGCAGCCGCTGCAGCCTTCTCGCTCCTTGCGATGCTCCCGGCAGCTCCCGTTCCCAGCGATGCCTGGCGGCAATGACCCCAGATGACGTAGCATCACACGAGACCGCTACGTCATCACAGGTCATTGTTCAAGGCATCACTGGGAACGGGAGCTGCCGGGAGCATCGCTAAGGCCTGGGCTGGATCTGGGGGCCGGCAGAAGGTGAGTATATAACTATTTTTTATTCCCATGGCCTGGAGGAAGGTCTCCTCTCCTCCACCCTGGGTACCATCCGCACATGATTTGCGTACTTTGCGCATGGTGGGCATAGCCCCATGCGGGAAGTAAGCAGATCAATGTACTCGTATGTGTACGGAATCGCCGTGATTCCTCACAAAGAATGAGCATGCTGCATATTTTTCCGGAATGCGATTCCGCCGCAGAAAAATATGCAGCATTAGCACAGCATTGCGGAATCCCATTGAATTCAATGGGTTGTGTTGTGTATGTGTTTATGCCTTGAAAAAAACGCGGCAAAAACGCATACAATCCGCAACATGTGCACAGCCCAAGGCCGGGTTCACATTTGCAAGCTCGCGCTTCACCCCCCGGTGCTGCTGGTGCAACTGGGGACCGGAGTGTGCGACTGCATAGAAATACATACACTCGCACGCTCCGGTCCTGAGTGCTGGGTATTGATGCAAGAGACTCGTGCAAGTTTATCGCATCACACTCGCAAATGTGACCCCCGCCTTAGGCCTGAACACTGTGGTCCACGGGCTGCACTATGCCCTCCCAGGCCTGCATCCCTCAGGATGCAGACAGCAGTGAATACATTGGTGGAGCATGCAATAGAAATACTTGGCACTCAGGAAGTTGCAGTGAAAGAAAGCTAATTATATTTGGCAATCCTTATTATTCTTGACGTTTTGGTCCTACATACGGGCCTTCATCAGAACTGACTGCATCTTGAGAAAAGGAAATTTAGACTGCATATATCAGCGCATTGTAATGCGACCCTGGTCACTAGCTAATGGCGCAATACCACATGCTGCTGCACACGGTATAAACATTCTTATCTCAAGAGGCAGTCAGTTCTGATGAAAGCCCATACGTAGAACCAAAACATCAACAATAATAAGGATTGCCAAATGAAATTTGCTTTCTTTCACTGCAGCTTCCTCAGTGCCAAGTTTTTCTATTGCATTATCTATGGGTTGAAACCCTACTTTGGCAGCTCATCTCACAAGGAGTGCTGTATATCGTTTCTACACAATACATTGGTGGAACACAGAGCCGCCAACACCTTCTTCCACCAATCAATGTGTGCGACTGAGCGCGCAGACGTGATGATGTCACTTCAAAGTGTCTGCTGTGCAAAGACCCCAGGAAACGGGAGCAAGATGAGTGTGTTTATTTATGTGTATAGGATGTACGCCTATATATAGGAGGCTATGTGAGGACTCACCCTGAATATAGGAGACTATGTGAGGGCTCATATTGTATATAGGGACTCATACTGTACATAGAGAGGCTACCGTATGTGAGGGCTCATGCTGAATATAGGGGAACATGTGGGGAATCACAGTATATATAAAGGGCTATGTGGCTGTTTGTACTGTACCTAGAGAGGTTATGTGAAGGCTCATACTGTGTCTAGGAGGCTATGTCAGGACTCATACTGTATATAGGGGCTATATGGGGCTCATACTGTATAAAGAGGCTATGTGAGGGCTCATGCTGAATATAGGTGGGTCTTGTGGGGCTCACACTGTATATAAGAGGCTGTGTTACAAATCATACTGTAGATAGAGAGGTTATGTGGAGGCTCATATTGCATATGGGGGGCTGTGTGTGGACTCATACTGTATATAGGGAAGATGTCAGGATACTTAAAGAGATCCTGTCACCAGGTCTTTCCCATATAACTTATGACCACCACCTTTCAACCCCATGTGACAGTGTTATGGAATGCTGTATATGATGCCCTGTAAGGTAAAAAAATAGGTTTTATTATACTCACATACGGTGAGGTCCAGACCGATGGATGTCGCTGCTCTTGATCCAGTGCCTCTTCTCTTCTTGCGATGACGTTCTCCTTCCCTGCTTCGTTTGGATGACATGTCCTACGTCATCCATTCAGTTCTCACCATCGCACTTCTGCACAGGCAGCAGGCACACATCTATGTGCCTTATCGAGAGCACAGTACTGCAATGCGCATGTGCCGATGCTCGTTGGCCTTTCCCGCACATGTGCAGAACAGCACTTTGCTCTTCCATCGGCAGGGTAGATAGAAGGGCCCCTGCCGCCTGCACAGGAGCGTGATGGGGAACACTGTTTGGATGATGTAGGATGTGTCATCCACATGAAGCAGAGCCCCCACATGACCTTTAATATTATATGATATAATTATTAGATTTTAGTAGAAAAATATTTAGAATTGAGAGTCCTCAGTGGTTGATACCTTTTAATGGCTAACTGAAAAGATGGTAACAAACAATCCTTATCTAAGAATTGGCCCAATATTTATGGACATAACTGTTCATCACCCATGGTAATTCTGCTTCATGTCACCTGGCTTATCCATGGTTTTTTCCCTCTTTTTTTTTTTTTTTTTCTATACTATGTTGTGCATAAATATGTGATTCTTCAGAATTTGTTTTAGTCTTTGCCTGATGAAGAGACCTGTGTAGTCTCGAAAAGCTGCAATTTGTTACCATCTTTTCAGTTAGCCATTAAAAGGTATCAACCACTGAGGTCTCTCAATTCTACATATTTTTCTATCTACTGGCTAACACGGTACCAAGATATATTTCTTTCCTGTATGAAAATAGATTTTAATATAAATTGTAATTAATATGTTAATTATAATATTGAGCAGAATTCATTTCAGTCTTTTGGTTTGGCCTCCATGACAGTCGTGGTGTCATGTGGCCCCTCTGAAAAATGATTCGCCCATACTGTGTACAGAGACATAAGATGGTTAGTACAGGATAATACGTGACTAATGTAATGTCTGATGTCTGTATATCGCATACCAGTCATATATTGTCCTGTACAGTATACTTTATGTAATATACTGTGTGCATAAACATCTGATGTTATATCCAGGATAAAGTGGGAATAGTATAATATATGATGTCTGTACTCATAGCACAATATATAAGTAACATATTATCCAGTACATACCATTTGTCGCCTGTAATCCTCCCATTAACGTTTTTTCCCCTAATTCCCTTGTAGATGTTAGAGAAGTGTCAGTGTGTTAATATACTCACCTAGCGCCGTGTTCTCCAGTATCCATCACCGCTCTGCTTCTCCTCTGAGTGACGTCTACTCTTCACTCTTCAGACTCCGGCTCCCGCTATGCTTTATGTGACCTGGACATGTCTTTACAATGTAATCCTATGGATCCTCATTGTGAGCCTCATTCTCACGCTCCATAGACTTATATTGTAAAAGCCACTTATGTGTCATATAGAGCCCAGCGTGACCTGGAGAGTTTGAATAGCCGTCAGGTGACTTAGAAGAGGAGTGGAGCAACGCTAGACACAGGAGAAGACGGCGATATGTGAGTATACTACCACACTTACACGCTGCAATCAGTGAGTATCTTAACACACTGAAACGACACTAAACTAAAATTTACACAGATTTGGAGAAAACAAGTTAATGGCGGCTTCTTAATGTGGACTGTTTTGTCTGTTTCACAATGGAGGTGAGTGTATATGAATCAATTCTATGAGGACAACATGCAATTTCCAAGCCTCACACTTTTTTTCTAACACTGATTTCTGGGCTCTAGACAAATTTCTGCAGTCAGTCTCTGTGTGGCAGGTTATTGAATTGTGATAGAGCGCTGTGCACACACTGTCACGTGTTTGTGTTCCCAGCGAAGTATGAGTTTGCATAGTTATAGTCACGTGCCAACCAGGGCCGGTTTTAGACAAAGCAGGGCCCTGGGCAAAAGTTTAAAGTGGGTCCCCAAATGCTAACATATTGCACCATCGGATAGAAACATTTCAGCTGTATTTACTTGCGCTGAGTTCAGGCTGCTAAACGAGCGTGATCGACAATATTGAAGTCGTTTAACACTTGTTTCCCGGCCTCCTTAGGGTATGTGCACACGTTCAGTAACTGGCAGCGCTTTAGATGCAGCACATGTCCGCTCCGTCCAAAGCGCTCCTGGCTACTGAATGCAGGGGAATCCGCATATGTTCATTGAACTGTGCGGAATCACCACGTCCAATACATTGCACTAGTTATATGTATCTTGCAGAGCCTCGCGTCTCCACAAGATAAATAGACGTGCTGCAGTCTCGAGACGCGCTACATATCCGTCTCCGCAGATGATCCACGGGCATCTGTGCATGGTATTTCTTGAAATTCCATCCACTGTGCTGTAACATCTGGACGTTGCGGATTAGACGCTGCACAACTACACAGCGTCCAACCCGCAGTGTTTACTGATAGTGGGAACATACCCTTACTCCGGCTGAGGAAGAATGATGGGTACAGATAGTTCTCAATACAGTATGATGCAGGTCCAATATAGTAGATATAGTACAATGCACTCCCCATGGTTCTTGATAGAGTATAATGCAGCCCCCCACTCACAGTACAATGCAGCCCCCACACACACAGTACAGTGCAGCCCCCAGTTACAGTATAATGCAGCCCCCCCCACATACACAGTATGGTGAAGTCCCCCCACACACAGTATAATGAAGTCCCCCCACACAGAATAGTGAAGTCCCCCACACAGTATAGTGCAGTCCCCCCACATAGTATAGTGCAGCAGGCACACACAGCATAATGCAACAGACATACAGTAAAATGCAGCAGACACACACTATAATGCACACACAGTATAATGCAGCAGACACACACAGTATAATGCAGCAGACACACAGTATAGTGCAGTCCCCCCACACAGTATAGTGCAGTAGAAACACATTATAGTGCAGTCCTCCCACACACAATATAATGCAGCAGACACACATACTCACACACTATAATGCACACACATTATAATGCAGCAAACACACACAGTATAGTGCAGTCCTCCCACACACAGTATAGTGCAGCACACACTCATACTATAATGCTAACACACAGTATAATGCAGCAGACACACACCTTATAGTGCAGTCCTCCCACACACAGTATAATGCAGCAGACACACACATACTCACACACTATAATGCACACACAGTATAATGCAGCAGACACACACACAGTATAGTGCAGGCCCCCCACACACAGTATAGTGCAGCAGACACACTCATACACACACTATAATGCACACACAGTATAATGCAGCACACACACACACTATAGTGCACACACAATACAGGGCATCTTAGCTTCTCATCACCTCTACTGCTGGCACACTCAGTGAGAGGCCGAGGAGGAGTGATGGGAGAGGTAGTGTCAGCTGATGCACTCTCATCCATCACTGCTTTCAACTGTATCAGCCAATAAGTGGAATGCACGATGCAGGGGGCGACACCGAGCCCCTCTTACTTGGGCCACTGGAGGTGCTGGGGCCCTAGGCAGCTAACTGGTCTGCATGCCACTAACGCTGACCCTGGTGCAAACTAGAGTCTCAGACACCTCTCTGAGTAGCTGACTGATAGAAGTGGATGAGAATTTAGTCGCCATTTGACCACAAATATCCCATCATTTTTCCAGCTTTATCTTTTTATAGCCTTGTTACCTCTACTCCCTTTATGAATCAGCCACAGGTAAACACAGTAAGTATGGGTCGCCGGTAATGGGCCACTGCTGTGTACTTGCCCCCCAGGCCAAAATTTGCCAGCCAGCCCCTGAGCGGACCCAAGTTAAGAAGGCAGATACACAGGTGCAATAATACCGATAAGGCAGCCACCCTGCAATCAGGAATTGGCCGCTTGGTGCACCTGTGCAAACAAATAGTCTGTATGTGGCGTGTTCACACAGGAATGCAAAGTATATGGCTCAAAGCCTATTAATGACGCCATATAGCGGGCTAACCATAATGCATCCTGTGTGAACAGAGGCCACAGTGTACAGAGCCATCTAGGGCCCAGCCGCGCCCTGGAAAAATATACAGTGCACCAAAAACATAACAATGTATGCAAGGTATTGGTCGATATTATGGCCACAATATTTAAACTGCCAACCCGTGTCAAGGGTCCTTACATATTGGCAGTCCTAATCTAAAAAAACACCATAAGAGGAAAGACCTCTGCTATTCTAAACAAAAAAACACCAGTACACAGGCAGAGATGCTTACCTGTCCAAGGTCCAGGGTGCGGCTGGGCCCTCGATGGCTCTGTATACTGTGGCATATGTTCACACAGGATGCATTATGGTTAGCCCGCTATATGGCATCATTAATAGGCTTTGAGCCATATACTTTGCATTCCTGTGTAAACATGCCACATACAGACTATTTGTTTGCACAGGTGCACCAAGCGGCCAATTCCTGATTGTAGGGTGGCTGCCTTAGGCTACTTTCACACTAGTGTCATTCGACACACGTTGCAATGCGTCATTTTGGAGAAAAAACGCATCCTGCAAAGTTGCCCGCAGGATGCGTTTTTTCTCCATACACTTGCATTAGTGACGCATCGCGACGGATTGCCACACATCGCATCCGTCGTGCGACGGATGCGTCGTGTTTTGGCGGACTGTCGGCACAAAGTTCCATGTAACTTTTTTTGTGCGTCGTGTCCGCTATTTTTGACCGCACATGCGCGGCCGAAACTCCGCCCCCTCCTACACGGAACTCACAATGGGCAGCGGATGTGTTGTAAAACTGCATACGCTGCTTACGTTGTGCTACATTAACACTCTGTCCGTCGGTACATCGGGCCGACGGTTTGCGACGGCCCGTACCGACGGACTAGTGTGAAAGTAGCCTAATTGATATTATTGCACCTGTGTATCTGCCATCTTAACTTGGGTCCGCTGCACCTTGGTTAGTGCAATTGTTGGAGGCCTTGGACAGGTAAGAATCTCTGCCTGTGTACTGGTGTTTTTTTGTTTAGAATAGTGGAGGTCTTTCCTCTTATGGTATCTTTTTAGATTAGGACTGCCAATATGTAAGGACCCTTGATGCGGGTTGGCAACTTAAATATTATGGCCATAATATCGACCAATACCTTGCATACATTGTTATGTCTTTGGTGCACTGTATATTTTTCCAGGGTGCGGCTAGGCCCTAAATGGCTCTGTATACTGTGGCCTCTGTTCACACAGGATGCATTATGGTTAGCCCGCTATATGGCGTCATTAATAGGCTTTGAGCCATATACTTTGCATTCCTGTGTGAACACGCCACATACAGACTATTTGTTTGCACAGGTGCACCAAGCGGCCAATTCCTGATTGTAGGGTGGCTGCCTTATCGGTATTATTGCACCTGTGTATCTGCCATCTTAACTTGGGTCCACTGCACTTTGGTTAGTGCAATTGTTGGAGGCCTTGGACAGGTAAGCATCTCTGCCTGTGTACTGGTGTTTTTTTGTTTAGAAACAAAACTAGTTGTCTTTGGAGGAGACAAAATGCTGAGTTGCATCCAAAGAACACCATAACGACTGTGAAGCATGGGGGTGGCAACAACATGCTTTGGGGCTGTTTCTCTGAAAAGTGTCCTGGATGACTGGTCTGTGTACATGAAAGAATGAATAGGGCCATGTATCGTGAGACTTTGAGTGCAAACCTCCTTCCATCAGCAAGGGGCAATTAAAAAGCATATGAAGGTCCTGGAGCAGCCTAGCCAGTTTCCAGATCTCAACCCTATAGAAAACCTTTGGAGGGAGTTGAAAGTCCATGTTGCCCAGCGACAGGCCCAAAACAGCACTGCTCTAGAGGAGATCTGCATGGAGGAATGTGCCAAACTTGTGAAGATTTACAGAATACGTTTGACATCTGTCATCGCCAACAAAGGATACATAACAAAATATTGAGATTAACTTTTGTTAATGACCAAATACTTATTTTCCACCATAATTTGAATAATAAATCTTTCCAAATCGGACAAGGTGATTTTCTGGATTTGTTTTCTCCATTTTCATGACTCTCATTGTTGTGGTCTACCTATGATGTCAATTACAGGCCTCTCTCATCTTTTTAAGTGGGAGAACTTGCACAATTGGTGGCAGACTAAATACTTTTTCCCCCCACTGAATATACAGTGGGTATGGAAAGTATTCAGACCCCTTTAAATTTTTCACTCTTTGTTTCATTGCAGCCATTTCGTTAATTCAAAAATGTTCATTTTTTTCTCATTAATCCCTTAAGCCCCAAGGGTGGTTTGCAAGTTAATGACCGGGCCAATTTTTACAATTCTGACCACTGTCCCTTTAGTTTAGTTATAACTCTGGAATGCTTCAACGGATCCTGATGGTACTGACATTGGTTTCTCGTGACATATTGTACTTCATGATAGTGGTAAAATTTCTTCGATAAGACTTGCTTTTATTTGTGAAAAAACGGAAATTTGGCAAAAATTTAGAAAATTTCGCAATTTTCCAACTTTGAATTTTTATGCCCTTAAATCACAAAGATATGTCAAACAAAATACTTAATATGTAACATTTGCCACATGTCTACTTTACATCAGCACAATGTTGGAACCAAATTTTTTTTGTTAGGGAGTTATAAGGGTTAAAAGTTGACCAGCAATTTCTCATTTTTACAACACCATTTTTTTAGGGACCACATCTCATTTGAAGTCATTTTGAGGGGTGACGGATAGAAAATACCCAATTGTGACACCAATCTAAAAACTGCACCCCTCAAGGTGCTCAAAACCACTTTCAAGAAGTTTATTAACCCTTCAGGTGTTTCACAGGAATTTTTGGAATGTTTAAATAGAAATGAACATTTACCTTTTTTTCACACAAAATTTACTTCAGCTCCAATTTATTTTATTTTACCAAGGGTAACAGGAGAAAAAGGACCCCAAAAGTTGTTGTCCATTTTGTCCTGAGTACGATAATACCCCATATGTGGGGGTAAACCACTGTTTGGTCACATGGCAGAGCTCGGAAGGCAAGGAGCCCCGTTTGACTTTTCAATTCAAAATTGACAGGAATTGAGATGGGATGCCATGTTGCGTTTGGAGAGCCCCTGATGTGCCTAAACATTAAAACCCCCCACAAATGACACCATTTTGGAAAGTAGACCACCTAAAGAACTTATCTAGATGTGTGGTGAGCACTTTGACCCACCAAGTGCTTCACAGAAGTTTATAATGCAGAGCCGTAAAAATAAAAAATCATATTTTTTCACAAAAATGATTTTTTCACCCCCAATTTTTTATTTTCCCAAGGGTAAGAGAAGAAATTGGACCACAATAGTTGTTGTGCAATTTGTCCTGAGTATGTTGATACCCCATATGTGGGGGTAAACCACCGTTTGGGCGCATGGCAGAGCTCGGAAGGGAAGGAGCGCCGTTTGACTTTTCAATGCAAAATTGACTGGAATTGACATAGGGACACCATGTTGCGATTGGAGAGCCACTGATGTGCCTAAACATTGAAACCCCCAAAAGTGACACAAGTTTGGAAAGTAGACCCCTTAAGGAACTTATCTAGATGTGTTGAGAGCTTTGAACCCCCAAGTGTTTCACTACAGTTTATAATGCAGAGCCATGAAAATAAAAAAAAAATTTCCCCACAAAAATAATTTTTTAGCCCCCAGTTTTGTATTTTACCAAGGGTAACAGAAAAAATTGAACCCTAAAAGTTGTCGTCCAATTTGTCCTGAGTACGCTGATGCCCCATATGTGGGGATGAACCACCGTTTGGGTGCATGGCAGAGCTCGGTAGGGAAGGAGCACCATTTAGAATGCAGACTTAGATGGATTGGTCTGCAGGCGTCACGTTGCATTTGCAGAGCCCCTGATGTAACTAAACAGTAGAAACCCCATATTGGAAACTAGACCCCCCCAAGGAACTTATCTAGATGTGTTGTGAGAACTTTGAACCCCCAAGTGTTTCACTAGAGTTTATAATGCAGAGCCGTGAAAATAAAAATGATCCTCTCCAGTTCCATCATTTTGGATGGTGAACGTTGGTGGACAGCCATTTTCAGGTCTCTCCTGAGATGCTCAATTGGGTTTAGGTCAGAGCTCTGGCTGGGCCAGTCAAGAATAGAGTTGTTATGAAGCCACTCCTTATTTTTCACTCTGTTTCATTGCAGCCATTTGGTAAATTCAAATAAGTTCATTTTATTAACATTAATGTACACTCTGCACCCCATCTTGACTGAAACAAAACAGAAATGTAGACATTTTTGCAAATTTAATAAAAAAAGAAAAACTGAAATATCACATGGTCATAAGTATTCGGATCCTTTGCTCAGACACCTTCCTTGTGGTCCTTCTTGAGGTGTTTCTACTCCTTTATTGGAGTCCAGTTGTATTTAATTAAACTGATAGGACTTGATTTGGAAATGCACACCTGTCTATATACAGTAAGACCTCTAGGTGCATGTCAGACCAAATGAGAATCATGAGGTCAAAGGAACTGGCTATGGAGCTCAGAGACAGAATTGTGGCAAGGCACAGATCTGGCCATGGTTTTAACAGAATTTCTGCAGTACTAAAGGTTCCTAAAAGCACAGTGGCCTCCATAATCCTTAAATGGAAGAAGTTTGGGACCACCAGAAGTCTTCCGAGACCTGGCTGTCCAGCCAAACTGAGCAAGGGAGAAGAGCCTTGGTGAGAGAGGTAGAGAGGTAAAGAAGAGCCCCAAGATCACTGTAGCTGAGCGCCAGAGATACAGTAGGGAGATGGGAAAAAGTTCCACAAAGTCAATCACTGCAGTCCTCCACCAGTTGGGCTTTTATGGCAGAGTGGCCCAACGGAAGCCTTTCCTAAGTGCAAGACATATGAAAGCCTGCATAGACTTTGCTAAAAAACACATGAAGGACTCCCAGACTATTAGAAACAAGAATCTCTGGTCTGATGAAACAAAGATAGACCTTTTTGGTGATAATTCTAAGCATTGTGTGGAGAAAACCAGGCACTGCTCATCACCTGCCCAATAAAATCCCAACAGTGAAACCGAGTGGTGGCAGCATCAGCTATGGGGGTGTTTTTCAGCTGCAGGGACAGGAAGACTGGTTGTCATTGAAGGAAACATGAATGAGGCCAAGTACAGAGATATCTTGGATGAAAACCTCTTCCACAGTGCTCTGGACCTCAGACTTGGCCGAAGGTTCACCTTCCAACAAGACAATGACCCTAAGCACACCGCTAAAATAACAAAGGAGTGGCTTCAGAACAACTCTGTGACCATTGTTGACTGGCCCAGCCAGAGCTCTGACCTAAATCCAATTGAGCATCCCTGGAGAGACCTGAAAATGGCTGTCTGCCAACGTTCACCATCCAACCTGATGGAACTGGAGAGGATCTGCAAGAATGGCAGAGGATCCCCAAATCCAGGTGTGAAAAACTTGTACAGCCATGAGTCTTCTTTGGAATGATGCAACTAGCTCAAAAGGGTGCTTCCCCTCAATACTGAACAAAGGGCAGAGTGGCACTCTGCTCAATCAGTAAGCTAACATTGAAATGACAGAAAAACGACTGGCACATCCAAACTAGTGTGAATAGGTGCATACCTGGAGCAGCTACCTCCATATACAATATATAAAAAAGGCTTTACTGAGAGAGGTGTCCACATTTACCCATGACATTAGAGGTGTCCATACTTTTATCATACTTTTTGAAGGGCTATGGGGGTGCATTAAACCATATTGAAGGCAATGTGGCCCCTATTATACTGTATGGCAGGCAATGTGTGGACCATTATACAAATGTAGGGTTTTGTGGTGCTCACTATATGGAAAGCTATATGAGGGCTCTTACACTGTTTTGAAGGGCTATGTGGGGGCCATTATACTCTTTGGAGGGCTGTGTGGGGCCATCATACTATATGCAGGGCTATGCGGGGGCCATTATACTATACTAGACGGTGGCCCGATTCTAACGTATCGGGTATTCTAGAATATGTAGGTAGTATATAGCACAGGCTACATACTATATTGCACAGTGACGTAGTATATAACACAACTGACGTAGTATATAACATAGCTACGTAGTATATAACATAGCCATGTAGTGTATTGCACAGGCACGTAGTATATTGGTCAGCCACGTAGTATATAGCAGAGCCACGTAGTATATAACATCGCCACATAGTATATTGTAGAGCCACGTAGTATATAACACAGTCACGTAGTATATTGCACAGCCACATAGTATATAACACAGTCACGTAGTGTATTGCACAGCTATGCAGTATATTGGTCAGCGACGTAGTATATAGCAGAGCCACGTAGTATATAACATAGCCACATAGTATATTTTAGAGGCACGTAGTATATTGCGTAGCTACGTAGTATATTTCACAGCCACGTAGTATATAACAGAGCCACATAGTATATTGCACAGTCGACGTAATATATAACAGAACCGACACAGCCACATAGTATATTACACAGCTACGTAGTATATAACACAGAGCACATAATATATTGCACAGCCACGTAGTATATTGGACAGTCACGTTGTATATTGCCCAGCTAGATAGTATGTAGCACAGAGATGTAGTATATAGCAGAGCCCACGCAGTATGTAACACAGCCCACGTAGTATATAGCAATGTGGGCACTATATGTGTGGTTAAAAAAGACTTAAAATAAAAAATAAACATATACTCACCTTCCGAATGCCCCTTGAAGTCCTGGTGCCAGTGTGCGGTGCACGCAGCAGCTTCCGGTCCCAGGGTTGGTATGAGCGCTGAACCTGTGATGTCATGGTAGGTCCTTCTCGCATAGCATCCTTGGCACTGGAACCTGCCGCTTGCACTGCCGAGGACAGCGCGCGATGTTGGATGGTGAAAATAACGTGTTTTTTTTATTATTATTATTTGTAACATTAGATCTTTTTACTATTGATACTGCATATGCAGCATCAATAGTAAAAAGTTGGTCACACAGGGTTAATAGCTGCGTTAACGGAGTGCGTTACACCGCGGTCCGTTAACGCTGGCATTAACCCTGTGTGAGCGCTCAGCACTGACTGCAGGGCAGTAAAGCAGCGGCCATTTCGCTGGCAGACTATGGTTGTCGCTGATTGGTCGTGGCAATGGTCGTGGGCGTTTTGCCACGACCAATCAGCGACTTGGATTTCCATGACAGACAGAGGCCGCGACCAATGAATATCCGTTACAGACAGACAGAAGGACAGACCGAAGTGACCCATAGACAATTATATAGTAGATGATGGGCTATGTGTAGATCATTATACTATTTTAAGAGCTGTGTGGGGGGCATTATATTGTTTGGAGGGCTATGTTGGGGCCATTATATTTTATGTGAGCACTGCAGTTATACAGTGCGGAGATTTGTGTGAGGTCTATCATGGAATGAAGGGTTGTGTTGGGGCCATTATGCTGTTTAGAGGTCTGTGTGGGGGTCATTATTCTGTTTCTGATCTCATCACGACTGAGAAATTTTTTTGGGACTGCCCGGAGGACCTCCAGCAGCATCTCTGTGACTGGAAGTCAAAGGGGGCCTCTGCAACAGCGACACTTGCCGATGAGTACTCCAACAACAGGACTCCAGAGGCCAAGAATCCTGCCATCTGGAGAGGGAGTAAGATGAACTCGGTGCCTGCTGTCCCTGCCCCCGAGTCCAAGAGGGCACCTGCCCATGCTTCTCTCTCCACATTGGTGGGAGAACTCTGACTATGTCATCTCTGCAGACAGCCGGGACACTTCAAAGCCATGTGTCCACAGCACCAGAAAGGCCTGTCCCAGTCTCAGAAACCATCAGTTTTGTGTATGGATGTGGGTGGTGGGAGGTCCCTTGACAACCTTCAGTCCGTCACCATAAGCCAGGCCATGGCCATGGGACTATGGGACACTGTGATGACTCTGGTGCGGCTTGAGATGGTGTTCCCAAAGGATTTGTTACCTGGAAAAACTCTTGCGCCTACGGGATTGGTGTCGTCGAACCATCGCTGACCATCACCAAAGTTTATTAGAACTGGGGTGCCTGGAAGGGGAGTGTGGGAGGTGTTTTGCTTGGGATGGACTTGGGGCAGCTAGTGTTCCTCTATATGGCCACTGAACCCACAAGACCTGACTCTACAGACAATAACGTAATGTCCACCCCTGTTGATGCCAATGTTATTAAAATCTACCATGCCTACTGATGGGGATGTGGGGGTGGGTCATATACTGTGGCCCTCTCCCTTCGGGGGGCTTTAATCAAGAAAGCTTTACTAATGCCCTAGAGCAGTGGTGGCGAGCGTAGCATATTCGTGTTCGTTTTCACAAGCATTTTTACTCAATGTTGGCACAGTTTGGTAAATCATTGTGTTTCCACTAACGGTTTTGCATGTCTTTGGCTAATGGTGCTGTATGATGGATTGTGGAGAAGTGTTTTATGAGGGAAGAGGGTGTGGAAAGGTTAAAGGAGGGTCTGAAGAGATTACAGTAGCGGTGCACGCAGGGCCGTATTTAGAGTTCCTGCTGCCCTAGGCACTTTTAGTGCTGCCTCCACCTTTGGTGAGTATGACACTCTCGGCAGTGACTTTGTAAAAAATCGCTGATGTGAAAATTGCCTTTTGCAGCAGATCCGGCAGTTTTTCCGCCTCTGCTGTGTAATGGATCACTTACGGCAACACTGCGTTCAACCTCATTCATTCCCTATGGGATTTGCGGATATTTGCGGCACTTGCCGGGACCTGGGAAATGCGGTATCTGTTGTGAATTCTGCTCTTGGGCTCCCTCCGGTGGTTGTTTGTGATAGTGCAGTTGTCTCTGGGTTGTAATCCAGGGCAGGTGTTTCTGCTGATTGGAGCTCTATTCGGTATTTAGGTGTGCTGGATTCATTAGTCAGTGCCAGTTGTCCATTGTTCTTGGAGGGTTTACATCCCTGTCTGGTTCCTTCTGCTCTGCTGCCAATTCAGCCAAGATAAGTGTCTGGTTTATTTTCCCGCAGCACACATGCAGTGTGCTTTTCAGTTCAGAACAATTCATTGTTTTGTCTTGTCCAGCTTAGACTTGTTTGGATTTTTTCAGTCATGCTGGATTCTCTGGAGATGCAGATATACATTCTATGTCTTTAGTTAGATGTGGAATTTTTGTATTTTCTGCTGTGGATATTTTCAGAGTTTTAATACTGACCGCTTAGTACTCTGTCCTATCCTTTACTATTTAGCTAGAAGTACCTCTTTTGCTAAATTCTGTTTTCAGCCTGTGTGTGTCTTTACTCTTATATTCACCGTCAATATTTGTGGGGGGCTGCCTATCCTTTGGGGTTTCTGCTCTGAGGCAAGACTAGTCACACCTATATCCATGCCCCAACCACACCCATTTAGTACTGCTGATCACACTGTTTCATAAACAATAATTATAAACAAAAAAATATGGCCACACAATGCTCCATACTGTATAATGGTCACACATGATGCTCAATAGTGTATAATGGCCCCACATGATGCTGCGTACAGTATAATGGCCACACAGTGCTCAATACTGTATAATGGCCCCACATGATGCTCAATACTGTATAATGGCCATACAGTGCACTATACTGTATAATGGCCACACATGATGCTCCATACTGTATAATGACCCCACATGGTGCTCAATACTGTATAATGGCCACACATGATGCTCCATACTGTATGATGACCCCGCATGATGCTCAATACTGTATAATGACCCCACATGATGCTCCATACTGTTTATTTCCTCCCCCTCCCATCTTGTATGCATGGCTCATCTCCTCCCCCTCCCATCTTGTATGCATGGCTCATCTCCCCCCCTCCCATCCTGTGTGCATGGCTCATCTCACCTCCCATTCCATCCTGTATGCATGGCTCATCTCCCCCCTCCCATCCTGTGTGCATGGCTCATGTCACCCCCCCTTCCATCCTGTATGCATGGCTCATCTCCCCCCTCCCATCCTGTATGCATGGCTCATCTCCCCCCTCCCATCCTGTATGCATGGCTCATCTCACCCCCCCTCCCATCCTGTATGCATGGCTCATCTCACCCCCCTCCCATCCTGTGTGCATGGCTCATCTCACCCCCCTCCCATCCTGTGTGCATGGCTCATCTCCCCCCTCCCATCCTGTATGCATGGCTCATCTCCTCCCTCCCATCCTGTATGCATGGCTCATCTCACCCCCCCCTCCCATCCTGTGTGCATGGCTCATCTCACCCCCCCTCACATCCTGTGTGCATGGCTCATCTCCCCCCTCCCATCCTGTATGCATGGCTCATCTCAGCCCCCTCCCATCCTGTGTGCATGGCTCATCTTACCCCCCTCCCATCCTGTATGCATGGCTCATCTCACCCCCCTCCCATCCTGTATGCATGGCTCATCTCCCCTCCCCTCCTGTACGCATGGCTTGGCTCCCTGCTCCCATCTTGCATGCCTCGGCTCCCCGTCCTCCTTCATCCTCCCCTCCATCCTCCCTGGCTGTCATACTCACCTTTCCCACACTGTGCCGAACATCCCTCCATCTCTGTCCCGGCGCAGCACCTTCTTCCTGCATGAGCGGTCACATGGTACCGCTCATTAAGGTCATGAATATGCATCCATATTCATCACCTTAATGAGCGGTACCACATGACCGCTCACACAGGACAAGCTGCCGGTGCTGAGACCAGGCATCGCTGGAGTAGGGTGAGTATGACGTCTTCAAGGAGGCAGGCAGGCAGGAGGACGGCCGGGGGGGTGAAAGGGGGGTAGAGGGGGGCGGTCGGTTGGGAGGTGACCCCGGACTTTAATTAAAAAAAAAAAAAAACAGAAAAAAAACTTGCTCAGGTGCTGTCCCCCCCCCCCCGCATTGTCCCGCCCTAGGCACGTGCCCTCAAGTGCCTAGTGGCAAACACGGCCCTGGGTGCATGTTTTTTTTCTTTTATCCACTTAACTTTACGTGTGTTGATTCTGGCAACCAATCGGGCAGCGTCATGACACAAGGTCTTCTGTGATTGGTTGCCAAAGTCACATGCGCCTGGCCATATATAAAGCAGACGTCTTGTTTTGCAGGCGCCATTTGCTCAATGTCCAGTGCAGAGAGGTCGCTCCTGTGCTAGTGCTGCTGAAGCAAACTTGTTTTGTGTAAAATCGCTCTTCCAGCATCGAAGAAGATTGTGCAAAAACTGTGTGGCAGTCTCCAGAAGCCCCTTTTGTTACTCCAAATTGTTTGTGCTCACACTGTGGTTCAATGGCAAATAAGAAAGCTAGATTTACACTTAAAAATCGTTAGGCCTAATATATTGTTGCATATATAATAAGAACCTGGCACTCAACCGTTCTTATACAAGTGGATTTATTCAATTCCAAGCGGTGGTACAATAACAGTAAAACGTTTCGGTCACATAACACGACCTTCATCAGTTACTGTGGGTATATGTAATATTACATAATAAATAAATGTGCAAAAAAGGAAAGAACAACAAAATCTATAAATATAAAAAATTACAAAAAATTGTATGTCAATATACACTGTGTTCCAAATTATTATGCACAAAGAGTTTAGGAGTGATAAGGTTAGAATTTTCTTGTTTGTCATTTAAACTCATTGATGGTGATGTGTGTCAGGGCTCTTTATATCACTGAAAGCAATTGCAGATACCTGTGCAAATTAGTTTGGCAGGTGTGTCCAAATAAAGGCAAGACTACTTAAGAAGGCTGTTCCACATTATTAAGCAGCCTACATTTTTGGCCAAAATGGGAAAGAAAAAGGATGTGTCGGCTGCTGAGAAGCAACAAATTGTGGAGTATTTAGGTCAAGGCATGACTACAATCAACATTGCCAAGACACTTCATCGTGATCATCGCACAATCAAGAAGAATGTAGCTGATTCCCAGCACACACGTGTGCGTGCTGATAAGGAAAAATTGAGGACCCTTTCCAACAGGCAATTGCGTAAGGTTAAAAGAGCAGCTGCAAAAATGCCTGGTCATAGCAGAAGACAAGTTTTTGAAGCTGCTGGTGCCTCCAACATCCCCAGAACAACAAGATGCAGGGTCCTTCAGAGGTGCATAAGCCATCCTGTCGACGACCTCTATCCACTGCACACAAGCAGAAACAGCTCCAGTGGGCCAAACGATACATGAAGACTGACTTCCAAACTGTTTTGTTCACCGATGAGTGCCATGCAACGCTCGATGGTCCAGATGGATGGAGTGGAGGATGGCTGGTTGATGGACACCCCATGAAAACACGGCTAAGGCGCCAACAAGGAGGAGGTGGAGTAATGTTTTGGGCTGGAATCATGGGGAGAGAGATTGTCGGCCCCTTTATGATCCCTGAAGGGGTAAAGATGAACTCCATAATCTATGTGGAGTTTCTAAAAACACTTCCTGCCATGGTTCAAGAGGAAGAACCGTGCTTTCCGCAGCAAGATCATTTTCATGCATAATAATGCACCATCTCATGCTGCAAAAAACACATCTGCATCTCTGGCTGCTATGGGCATAAAAAAGGACAAAGTTATGGTTAGGCCACCATCTTCCCCTGGCATCAACCCCATTGAGAACCTCTGGAGCATCATCAAAAGGAGTGTCTATGATGGCGGGAGGCAGTTCACATCTAAGCAACAGCTCTGTGAGGGTATTCTGTCCACATGCAAAACAATTGAAGCAGAAACCATCCAAAAACTGACAAATTCAATGGACGAGAGAGTTCAGAAGCTTCTTTCCAACAAGGGGTCCTATGTGCAAATGTAACATCACCTAAAATAAAGTTTTCACTTGAAAACAGTTTGATTTCATTTTGTAATAAGCTGATAATGCTTATAACTTCACAATTGACCATTTTTTTGTTCAAAATAAAATAAAAAAGATTGAAAACTCTGCTGTGCATAATAATTTGGAACATGCATTTTGAGTGTTTATTTTTTTTAATAAGATACTGTTTTCATAGGCAGTTTGTTCCAAAACATTGCAATTATACTAGAATAGTAGATGACTGGAAAATAACAATGACTGCAATTCAGATAGGTAATTTAGAGAAAATATGAGGAAATATTATTTGCATAATAATTTGGAACACAGTGTAGTAGATCAAGAGAAAAAGTATTCTGTGGAGAAATAAATCTGGGCACAGTAAAAATTGGTAATAGACACTGTGAGAAATAACGTACCGTACTGTGAGTGATAGTGGGGTGAATATTTACACCCAATAGGTAAACTAAAAATATCGGTATCGGTATCTGAAAAAAAATGTGGACACGTGCACCAAATGAGCAGGTAAATATGGTATATGAACGTGGTGTGAGTAAAGGCTAAGAACATACCCCGTAGATGGAGAGTCTGGACCATAAGGAATGAAATGTATGCAGCCTATAGAAAAGAGCAGTGTCCTTAAGGTATAGTCCCCTCTATTAGGAGCGACATCTGTGGTGGAGGAATAGCAGACATCGCTCCTAATAGAGGGAACTATACCTTAAGGACACTGCTCTTACATTTTATTCCTTATGGTCCAGACTCTCATTCTATGGGGTATTTTCTTAGCCTTTACTCACACCACCTTCATATACCATAGTTACCTGCTCATTTGGTGCACGTGTCCTCATTACTTTTCAGATACCGATACCGATATTTTTAGTTTACCTATTGGGTGTAAATATTCACCCCACTATCACTCACAGTACGGTACATTATTTCTCACAGTGTCTATTACCAATTTTGACAGTGCCCAGATTTATTTCTCCATAGAATATTTTTTCTCTTGATCTACTATATTGCCATACAATTTTTCGTAAATACTTTATTTTTTATATTTATTGATTTTGTTGTTCTTTCCTTTTCTGTACATTAATTTATTATGCAATATTACGTATACCCACTGTAACTGATGAAGGTCGTGTTATGTGACCGAAACGTTTTACTGTTACTGTACCACCGCTTGGAATTTAATAAATCCACTTGTATAAGGACAGCTGAGTGCCAGGTTCTTATTATTTATGTCACTAAGGTTTGGGAACCTACCTTGACACCACGTTACTTAACTGTGCACACGTTTTATCTGCATAATATATTGTTGTAGACACGTAAACCAATTACCTACTCCAAATCATTTGTGCTAAAACTGTGTTTCAGTTGTATATCAGAAGGCCATATTTCCACTTAAATATCGTTAGGCTTACAGTAGTGATGCAGCCGCGAGGCCCAATTAACTACTAAAATTCATTTGTGTGCTAAAACTGTGTTTCAGTGGCAAATCAGAAGGCCAGATTTCCACTTAAAAATCATTAGGCATAACAGTGTTGTTCAGACACACTATCTAAGAAAATAAATAGTGATCGTTCATTCTTACAACATAAATAGGAAAAGTGAGGTCGTGGTGGAAGGGGGAATAGGCTTGGTGTTTGACAATGTACATGGATTAGGTGTTAATGTGAATAAAAGCTCCACAGATCAAATACTGTCTCTTCTCATCCAAAGACCACTGACAACATCTTACTGGCGGGCCTCGAGTCCCTTTATTTGGCAGCCACACAGCGGTATGCCTTGTAGATGAGTCTCAGAAAGAGCTTGTGCTCCAGTAGATGGCAAGTGCTGCATCAAGTGGCCTCTCCAGGGCCAGACTGGCCATCTGGCAATTCTGGCAAATTCCAGAAGGGCCTGTCTGGTCTTGGGCCGCCTTGTCTGCTACGTTGTTAACAGAATCTGTGTTCTCAAGACGCCCATACTGTGAAGAGTTGTGATGGAGCATAAAGTCTCTTACTCCGTCACATACCCCAGCAGGCCACGGGCAGGGCCGGACTGGCCATCGGGCAGTTCTGGCAAATGCCAGAAGGGCCGGTGGCAGTAGTGGGCCGCTCGAGTGTGCCGCTGTCGGCACACTCACCCCGCTGTCGGTGCACTCCCGGCCCCGCATTCAACTGTACCGGCGTCTATGACGCCGGTACAGTTGAATGCAATGATGGAGGAGAAAGCGTCTGCTGACGCTTCCTCTCCCATCATTCCCCGCTCTGCCTGCCGCTGACACTGCGGGTGCGCGATGACGTCATATCATCGCGCACCTGCTGTGTGACCAGGCGGGCAGACTGCGACTGCTGAGACCAGAGCCAGAGCAGCGCGGGGCAGGAGGAAAGGTGAGTAGAGTGTTTTGTTTTTTTTAATCAATGAGTGATGACTGGATTGTGGAGCTATTGGGGGGGGGGGGGGTGTGCTGCATTCCATTCTATGGGCCTCTGCTGCATTATATTCTATGGGCCTGTGCTGCATTCCATTCTATGGGCCTCTGCTGCATTATATTCTATGGGCCTGTGCTGCATTCCATTCTATGGGCCTCTGCTGCATTATATTCTATGGGCCTGTGCTGCATTCCATTCTATGGGCCTCTGCTGCATTATATTCTATGGGGCTGGCTGCATTCCATTCTATGGGCCTCTGCTGCATTATATTCTATGGGCCTGTGCTGCATTCCATTCTATGGGCCTCTGCTGCATTATATTCTATGGGCCTGTGCTGCATTCCATTCTATGGGCCTCTGCTGCATTATATTCTATGGGCCTGTGCTGCATTCCATTCTATGGGCCACTGCTGCATTATATTCTATGGGGCTGGCTGCAATCCATTCTATGGGCCTCTGCTGCATTATATTCTATGGGGCTGTGCTGCATTCCATTCTGTGGGCCTCTGCTGCATTATATTCTATGGGCCTGTGCTGCATTCCATTCTATGGGCCACTGCTGCATTATATTCTATGGGGCTGGCTGCATTCCATTCTATGGGCCTCTGCTGCATTATATTCTATGGGGCTGGCTGCATTCCATTCTATGGGCCTGTGCTGCATTATATTCTATGGGGCTGGCTGCATTACATTCTATGGGCCTCTGCTGCATCATATTCTATGGGGCTGGCTGCATTACATTCTATGGGCCTCTGCTGCATTATATTCTATGGGCCTGTGCTGCATTCCATTCTATGGGCCTGTGCTGCATTATATTCTATGGGCCTTTGCTGCATTATATTCTATGGGCCTGTGCTGCATTATATTCTATGGGGCTGTGCTGCATTATATTCTATGGGGCTGTGCTGCATTCCATTCTATGGGCCTGTGCTGCATTATATTCTATGGGCCTGTGCTGCATTGTATTCTATGGGCCTGTGCTGCATTCCATTCTATGGGCCTGTGCTGCATTCCATTCTATGGGCCTGTGCTGCATTCCATTCTATGGGCCTGTGCTGCATTATATTCTATGGGCCTGTGCTGCATTGTATTCTATGGGCCTGTGCTGCATTATATTCTATGGGCCTGTGCTGCATTATATTCTATGGGCCTGTGCTGCATTATATTCTATGGGGCTGTGCTGCATTATATTCTATGGGGCTGTGCTGCATTCCATTCTATGGGCCTGTGCTGCATTATATTCTATGGGCCTGTGCTGCATTGTATTCTATGGGCCTGTGCTGCATTCCATTCTATGGGCCTGTGCTGCATTCCTGTTATGACCCCAATGGCGAGGGTCTCAGAGATATCAGCAGGTCTGCGAAGTACAAAAATCCAGCTCATAGGGCAGTGGTAACTGGGTTGACCATATATCTACTCCTATCGCCAACACTAGAAGTAGCCGGGGAACATGCCTACGTTGGTCGCTAGATGTCTCGCGCCAGCCGGAGAGCTAACTACCCCTAGAAGAGGAAAACAAAGACCTCTCTTGCCTCCAGAGAAAAGACCCCAAAAGTTGGATACAAGCCCCCCACAAATAATAACGGTGAGGTAAGAGGAAATGACAAACACAGAGATGAACTAGGTTTAGCAAAGAGAGGCCCACTTACTAATAGCAGAATGTAGTAAGATAACTTATATGGTCAACAAAAACCCTATCACAAAACCACACTGGAGATTCAAGAACCCCCGAACCGTCTAACGGCCCGGGGGGAGAACTCCAGCCTCCCTAGAGCTTCCAGCAAGGATAGGATACAGATTATGTACAAGCTGGACAAAAATGCAAACAAAAACAAATAGCAAAAAGCAAGAGAGCAGACTTAGCTTAATCAAGCAGGAACCAGGATCAGTAGACAAGAGCACTACAGATTAGCTCTGATATCAATGTTGCCAGGCATTGAACTGAAGGTCAAGGGAGCTTATATAGCAACACCCCTGACCTAACGACCCAGGTGAGCATACAAGGGATGAATGACATACCCAGAGTCAAATCACTAGTGGCCACTAGAGGGAGCCAAAAGGTAAATTCACAACACATTCCATTCTATGGGCCTGTGCTGCATTCCATTCTATGGGCCTGTGCTGCATTATATTCTATGGGCCTGTGCTGCATTCCATTCTATGGGCCTGTGCTGCATTATATTCTATGGGCCTGTGCTGCATTATATTCTATGGGGCTGTGCTGCATTATATTCTATGGGGCTGTGCTGCATTATATTCTATGTGGCTGTGCTGCATTATATTCTATGGGGCTGTGCTGCATTCCATTCTATGGGCCTGTGCTGCATTATATTCTATGGGCCTGTTCTGCATTGTATTCTATGGGCCTGTGCTGCATTGTATTCTATGGGCCTGTGCTGCATTCCATTCTATGGGCCTGTGCTGCATTCCATTCTATGGGCCTGTGCTGCATTATATTCTATGGGCCTGTGCTGCATTATATTATATGGGGCTGTGCTGCATTCCATTCTATGGGCCTGTGCTGCATTATATTCTATGGGGCTGTGCTGCATTATATTCTATGGGGCTGTGCTGCATTCCATTCTATGGGCCTGTGCTGCATTATATTCTATGGGCCTGTGCTGCATTATATTCTATGGGGCTGTGCTGCATTCCATTCTATGGGCCTGTGCTGCATTATATTCTATGGGCCTGTGCTGCATTATATTCTATGGGGCTGTGCTGCATTATATTCTATGGGGCTGTGCTGCATTATATTCTATGGGGCTGTGCTGCATTATATTCTATGGGGCTGTGCTGCATTATATTCTATGGGCCTGTGCTGCATTATATTCTATGGGCCTGTGCTGCATTATATTCTATGGGGCTGTGCTGCATTATATTGTATGGGGGCTGTGCTGCATTACATTCTATGGGGCTGTGCTGCATTATATTGTATGGTGGCTGGCTGCATTACATTCTATGGGGGCTGTGCTGCATTACATTCTATGGGGGCTGTGCTGCATTACATTCTATGGGGGCTGTGCTGCATTACATTCTATGGGGCTGTGCTGTATTACATTCTATGGGGGTTGTGCAGCATTACATTCTATGGGGCTGTGCTGTATTATAGTCTATGGGGGCTGGCTGTATTACATTCTATGGGGGATGGCTGTATTACATTCTATGGGGCTGTGCTGCATTACATTCTAGGGGGGCTGTGCTGCATTACATTCTATGGGGCTGTGCTGTATTATAGTCTATGGGGGCTGGCTGTATTACATTCTATGGGGGCTGTGCTGTATTACATTCTATGGGGGCTGAGCTGTAATGCTGGATACAGCTGTAATTATATGTTATATAGTCGTGTTACACTCCCCTCACTTCTTGTAGCCTACAAGTGTACAAAGATATTATACAGTCACCATGTGACAAGTGGGCCTGTGTGACTTCAAATGCCAGGGCTGAATTTTAGTCCCAGTCCGGCCCTGGCCACGGGTATCATTAGAAATATTGGTCTTGGAGAAAATCTTCCTTTCCTCCATCCAGGGTGATATTAGTAATATATCCCATCTAGTGCTTAGGGATGGGGACAGCATGGGCCTGTGTGATTTCAAATGCTAGGGCTGAATTTCAGCCCCAGTCCATACCTGGGCCTCTCCTCCTTTTTCTTCCAATGAGCCCAATGTAAGTCTATGGGAAACTTGAGCATTTCTCCGGTGGCCCCCCCGGCGATCTGCAGAGGGACTAGAAATTGCGGAAATCAATGGGAACAGTGCTCAAAAGACATGGGAACAGCATGGGGAAGAACCCTGTACTGGAAGCATTTCTGACTCCCAGGTCACTGCTGTGAATAATGTTGTCAGAGTCTTATGCCACTTTTACAGACTCGCAATAAAACATACAAAAACTAAACCAAAATGGATTTTCCTGGGAAATATGTTAAGGAACATCCTTTCCAGGGTAAAAGATTTGTATATAAGGCAAAATAAACAAGCAAAGCAAAAATGCTCCTCCACATCTTGGGCTATGTTCACACGTAGCGTTTTTGATGAGCTTTTGAATTTTAGCATTGCTTTCAACCAAGACAAATGCATTCACTGGGAAATGTCATTTTAACATTTTACAACTTTATCTGGCCATGTGGTGTGTGACACATCATCATCAGACACATCCTGTTTAATTTATGAAGGAGGGACTCTGAAAGTCTCAAAGCCTATTTTTATAGGGCCATCAGGCAGCCTTTACTATTCTTAAAGGGCTAGCAGTCAGCCCTCACTATTCTTAGAGAGCCATCAGCTGGCTATGCTTTGTTGTTCCCGTTATTAAACAGTGGGTCTCCTATCCTGTTATTGCATATGCAGTGAGTGGCAGGACTGCCCAAAACTTGGATGCACCCCAATATCCCTTTGAAGAGATATAGAGGAGGGCCTCCCGAAATCAATGTTCCCAATATTAGGAAGTGGGTCTCCCATAGTATTAGCCTATGTAGTGAATGCAATGGCTGCCAAAAATTTGGAGGCACTCCAATGCCCCTTTGAAGAGATGTAGAGGAGGGCCTTATGAAAAAATGTTCCCATTATTAGGAAGTGGGTCTCCCATACTGTTTGCCTATGCAGTGAAGCAACGGCTGCCTAAAATTTGGAGGAACTCTAATGCCCCTTGGAAGAGATGTAGAGGTCAGAGGGCCTGCTGAAAACAATGTTCCCATTATTAGGAAGTGGGTCTCCCATAGTGTTTTCCTATGCAGTGAATGCAAGGGCTGCCAAAGATTTGGAGGAACTCCAATGCCCCTTGGAAGAGATGTAGAGGTCAAAGGGCCTGCTGAAAACAAAGTTCCCATTATTAGGAAGTGGGTCTCCCCTAGTATTACAAAACCTATACAGAAAGGAAATACCACTATTATGAAAATATAAAACACTATGAATACTGAAAACAATAATATATACCCAAAAAAAGTATTCAAAACAATGAATAAAATGTTAAATAAATTTTACTTTATTAATAATCAAATCATGATTACTCACAAAAACATTAATTAAAATACTATAAATGAATCATAAACACATCACAATGCACAAGAATTTTATTAAAAGTAATTAAAACCACGTGATGTACAATGGAACAAATTCAATATGTAGAAAGATATATAAAATTATATATATAAAAGAATATATATATATATATGTATATATACTGTATATGTAGGAAAAGATGTGTCCAGCAGGGGACAGGGAGCAGCAGACTGTGTGGCGGCAGGCATACAATGTACTATATTTGACCAAAATACCACCGGCGTCAAAGGAATATCTATGTGTACTATTATAATAGCATAAAAAGTGATTGTGCAAAAAATTATAAATAATTTATAATAAGTTAGTGAATTAATACTCAATATATGATCAAAAGTAAATGATAACAATCAATAGTGATAAAAATAAAATTGCACCAAAATTCATACTAAGTGATAAATGCAACAGTGCACAAAGGAGGAGTGAATGATAAATAACAAAATTGGGGTAAAAATAGATAACCTAAATAAATAAAGCCAAGAAGCAACAAATTGTGGAGTATTTAGGTCAAGGCATGACTACAATCAACATTGCCAAGACACTTCATCGTGATCATCGCACAATCAAGAAGTATGTAGCTGATTCCCAGCACACATGTGTGCGTGCTGATAAGGAAAAATTGAGGACCCTTTCCAACAGGCAATTGCATAAGGTTAAAAGAGCAGCTGCAGAAATGCCTTGTCATAGCAGCAGACAAGTTTTTGAAGCTGCTGGTGCCTCCAACATCCCCAGAACAACAAGATGCAGGGTCCTTCAGAGGTGCGTAAGCCATCCTGTCGACCACCTCTATCCACTGCACACAAGCAGAAACAGCTCCAGTGGGCCAAACGATACATGAAAACTGACTTCCAAACTGTTTTGTTCACCGATGAGTGCCGTGCAACGCTCGATGGTCCAGATGGATGGAGTGGAGGATGGCTGGTTGATGGACACCCCATGAAAACACGGCTAAGGCGCCAACAAGGAGGAGGTGGAGTAATGTTTTGGTCTGGAATCATGGGGAGTGAGATTGTCGGCCCCTTTATGATGCCTGAAGGGGTAAAGATGAACTCCATAATCTATGTGGAGTTTCTAAAAAGACTTCCTGCCATGGTTCAAGAGGAAGAACCGTGCTTTCCGCAGCAAGATCATTTTCATGCATAATAATGCACCATCTCATGCTGCAAAAAACACATCTGCATCTCTGGCTGCTATGGGCATAAAAGAGGACAAACTTATGGTGTGGCCACCATCTTCCCCTGACCTCAACCCCATTGAGAACCTCTGGAGCATCATCAAAAGGAGTGTCTATGATGGCGGGAGGCAGTTCACGTCTAAGCAACAGCTCTGGGAGGGGATTCTGTCCACATGCAAAACAATTGAAGCAGAAACCATCCAAAAACTGACAAATTCAATGGACGAGAGTGTTCAGAAGCTTCTTTCGAACAAGGGGTCCTATGTACAAATGTAACATCACCTAGAATAAAGTTTTCACTTGAAAACTGTTTGATTTCATTTTGTAATAAGCTGATAATGCTATAACTTCACAATTGACCATTTTTTTGTTCAAAATAAAATAAAAAAGGTTGAAAACTCTGCTGTGCATAATAATTTGGAACATGCATTTTGAGTGTTTATTTTTTTTAAAAAGATACTGTTTTCATAGGCAGTTTGTTCCAAAACATTGCAATTATACTAGAATAGTAGATGACTGGAAAATAACAATGACTGCAATTCAGATAGGTAATTTAGAGAAAATATGAGGAAATATTATTTGCATAATAATTTGGAATACAGTGTATTGTTCAAAAATAGTAAAACATAAAAAATTAGAAATCACAATTTTGATCCTACACAATAAAGTCAACATCTCATTTATACCCCACAACGAACACTGTAAAAACAAAACACTATTGTGGAATAGTTATTTTTTTATCTCCTTCCCTAAAAAAATAAAAGGTTTTCAATGCATTATATGTCAAACAAAAAGTTGGCATTAGAAAACAAATATCCCTTTAATAAATAGTAAGCCCTGATTCGACTTTATCAACACACTAGCTGTTTCCAGCCAGCTAACGCTCGGCATGCTCATTGCTATCTAATTAACGCTGCTAGTGATTAAACTAAAGTAAATAATGACAATATTCAATAGCGCTTACGCAAGTGGTAAATTAACTTAAAATGAAGTTAATAATTAAAAATCAGAATAATACTAATACATTTTATTCACAGTGTAAAATCAAAAGCAAACTGGATTCGTGTGGTAATGTGTGGGGACAGAGCCTTGTGTGGTAATGTGTGGGGACGGAGCCTCGTGTGGTAATGTGTGGGGACGCAGCCTCGTGTGGTAATGTGTGAGGACGGAGCCTCATGTGGTAATGTGTGGGGACAGAGCCTCGTGTGATAATGTGTGAGGATGGAGCCTCGTGTGGTAATGTGTGAGGACAGAGCCTCGTGTGGTAATGTGTGGGGACGGAGCCTCATGTGGTAATGTGTGGGGACGGAGCCTCGTGTGGTAATGTGTGGGGATGGAGCCTCGTGTGGTAATGTGTGGGGACAGAGCCTCGTGTGGTAATGTGTGGGGACGCAGCCTCGTGTGGTAATGTGTGAGGATGGAGTTTTGTGTGGTAATTTATGGGGACAGAGCCTCGTGTGGAAATGTGTGGGGACAGAGCCTCGTGTGGTAATGTGTGGGGACGGAGCCTCAAGTGGTAATGTGTGGGGACGGAGCCTCGTATGGTAATGTGTGGGGACAGAGCCTCATGTGGTAATGTGGGGGGACGCAGCCTGGTGTGGTAATGTGTGAGGACGGAGCTTTGTGTGGTAATTTATGGGGACAGAGCCTCGTGTGGAAATGTGTGGGGACGGAGCCTCAAGTGGTAATGTGTGAGGACGGAGCCTCATATGGTAATGTGTGGGGACAGAGCCTCATGTGGTTATGTGTGGGGACGCAGTCTCTTGTGGTAATGTGTGAGGACGGAGCCTCGTGTGGTAATGTGGGGGGACAGAGCCTCGTGTGGTAATGTGGGGGGATGGAGCCTCATGTGGTAATGTGTGGGGACGGAGCCTCTTGTGGTAATGTGTGGGGACGGAGCCTCATGTGGTAATGTGTGGGGACGGAGCCTCGTGTGGTAATGTGTGGGGACGGAGCCTCGTGTGGTAATGTGTGGGGATGGAGCCTCGTGTGGTAATGTGTGGGGCTGGAGCCTCGTATGGTAATGTGTGGGGCGGGATTATGTGTAGTAATGTGGTGGGGTGGCGGGATTATGTGTGGTAATGTGGGGGCGGAATTATCTGTGGTAATGTGGGGGGGCAGGATTATGTGTGGTGATGTGGTGGGGGGGAATTATGTGTAGTAATGTGGTGGAGGCCAGATTATCTGTGGTAATATGGTGGGGGGCAGGATTATGTGTGGTAATGTGGTGGGGGGGTGGGATTTTTTGTGGTAATGTGGTGAGGGGGGCGGGATTATGTGTGGTGATGTGGTGGGGGGCGGGATTATGTGTGGTAATGTGGTGGGGGGGCGGGATTATGTGTGGTGATGTGGGGGGGTGAGATTATGTGTGGTGTTGTGGTGCGGGGTGGGATTATGTGTGGTTATGTGGTGGGGGTGAGATTATGTGTGGTGATGTGGTGGGGCGGCGAGATTATGTGTGATAATGTGGTGGGGGGCGGGAATATCTGTGGTAATGTGGTGGGGGGGCGGGATTATGTGTGGTAATGTGGTGGGGGGCGGGATTATGTGTAGTAATGTGGTGAGGGGCGGGATTATGTGTGGTAATGTGTTGGGGGCGGGATTGTGTGTGGTGATGTGGTGGGCGGGCGGGATTATGTGTGGTAATGTGGTGGGGGGCGGAATTATCTCTGGTAATGTGGTGGGGGGCAGGATTATGTGTAGTAATATGGTGGGGGCGGGATTATGTATGGTAATATGGTGGGGGGGCGGGATTATGTGTGGTGATGTGGTGGGGGCAGGATTATGTGTGGTGATGTGGTGGGGGGCGGGATTATGTGTGGTAATGTGGGGGCGGCATTATGTGTGGTAATGTGGTGGGGGGTGGGATTATGTGTGGTGATGTGGGGCGGTGGGATTATCTGTGGTAATTTGGTGGGGGGCAGGATTATGTGTGGTTATGTGGTGGGGGGGTGGGATTATGTGTGGTGATGTGTTGGGGGGGCGGGATTATGTGTGGTAATGTGTTGGGGGGCGGGATTATGTGTGGTGATGTGGTGGGCGGGCAGGATTATGTGTGGTAATGTGGTGGGGGGCGGGATTATGTGTGGTAATGTGGTGGGGGGCGGGATTATCTCTGGTAATGTGGGGGGGCGGGATTATGTGTGGTGATGTGGTGGGGGGGCGGGATTATGTGTGGTGATGTGGCGGGGGTGGGATTATGTGTGGGGGCGGCATTATGTGTGGTAATGTGGTAGGTAGTGTTGAGCGATACCGTCCGATACTTGAAAGTATCGGTATCGGATAGTATCGGCCGATACCCGAAAAGTATCGGATATCGCCGATACCGATACCCGATACCAATACAAGTCAATGGGACACCAAGTATCGGAAGGTATCCTGATGGTTCCCAGGGTCTGAAGGAGAGGAAACTCTCCTTCAGGCCCTGGGATCCATATTACTGTGTAAAATAAAGAATTAAAATAAAAAATATTGATATACTCACCTCTCCGGAGGCCCCTGGACATCACCGCTGGTAACCGGCAGCCTTCTTTGCTTAAAATGAGCGCGTTTATGGCCTTCCATGACTGGTCGCGTGCCGCTCATGTGACCGCCACGCGACCAATCACAAGCCGCGACGTCATTCTCAGGTCCTAAATTCCTAGAATGAATCACGGCTTGTGATTGGTCGCGTGGCGGTCACATGAGCGGCACGCGACCAATCAGAAGCCGTGACGTCATGGAAAGCCCTAAACGCGCTCATTTTAAGCAAAGAAGGCTCCGGTTACCAGCGGTGATGTCCAGGGGCCTCCGGAGAGGTGAGTATATCAATATTTTTTATTTTAATTCTTTATTTTACACAGTAATATGGATCCGATACCGATTCCCGATACCACAAAAGTATCGGATCTCGGTATCGGAATTCCGATACCGCAAGTATCGGCCGATACCCGATACTTGCGGTATCGGAATGCTCAACACTAGTGGTAGGGGGTGGGATTATGTGTGGTGATGTGGGGGGCAGGATTATGTGTGGTAATGTGGCGGGTGGGATTATGTGTGGTAATGTGGGGGGTGGGATTATGTGTGGTGATGTGTTGGGGGGCGGGATTATGTGTGGTAATGTGATAGGGGGGTGGGATTATGTGTGGCAATGTGGTGGGGGCGGGATTATCTGTGGTAATGTGGTGGGACCGTGGGATTATGTGTGGTGATGTGGTGGGGGGCGGGATTATGTGTGGTGATATGGTGGGGGGCGGTATTATGTGTGGTGATGTGGTGGGGGGCGGGATTATGTGTGATGATGTGTTGGGGTGGCGAGATTATGTGTGGTAATTTGGGGGCGGGATTATGTGTGGTGATGTGGTGGGGTGGCGGGATTATGTGTTGTAATGTGGTGGGGGGGATTATGTGGCAATGTGTTGGGTGGGCGGGATTATCTGTGGCAATGTGGTGGGGGCGGGATTATGTGTAGTAATGTGGGGGGCGGGATTATGTGTGGTAATGTGGTGGGGGGCGGGATTATGTGTGGTGATGTGGTGGGGGGTGGGATTATGTGTGGTGATGTGTTGGGAGCGGGATTATGTGCGGTAATGTGGTGGGGGGTGGGATTATGTGTGGTGATTAGTGTTGAGCATTCCGATACCGCAAGTATCGGGTATCGGCCGATACTTAGCGGTATCGGAATTCCGATACCGAGATCCGATACTTGCCGCGTATCGGATACCGGAATCGGAAGTTCCCAGGATTCAAACTGCACAACTTTGTACGAAATCAGCCAATGAGACTGATTCCAAGTGTGGGCACATCCTGTTCAGCATGGAGGGCCTGAAACTACTGGCAAGGCTGTGATTGGCTGCTGAAATGATGTCATGATGCAGTTTAAAAGTCGCTGGCGCCATTTTGCGCTCACTCTGCTGTGAATTCAGTTAGTGACAGGACGCTGTTTGCTGACTGAGGGCCAGTTTAGAGATAGTGATTTGCTTCTTTGTGCTTTTCCAAGGCTAATTTAGCAACCGCTGTGTTCACCTACTAATCACCTTGCTTTTGCCTTGCAGCGCTGTTTTCACAGCGATCTGCAAGGTCTGTGTGTGTGTGTGTGTGAGTGCAGCCCACTCTCTAGTCTGAGTGCAGCCACATAGGCCATCCATAGCTGGTTGTATTCAGTTCAGGGAGGGTGGTTCATTGCCTCATACTGTTTTTTTTTTTTTTTTTCCAAGTAGTGTAGTCTGCTGCTAATTTTTTCAAAAAAATCCTATTAGTGTCTTTCCACCCGTCTCCAGCTAATTTGTGGAAAAACACTACATAGGATAACGTAGAGGAGGGTTTTTGGGCCTTGCAGCGCCGTTTACGGCTGTCTGCACGGTCTCCGTGTGACTGCAGCTCGCCCTGTAGTCTGTGAGCAGCCATAGCCTGGTTGTCTCCAGCTCAGGGTTCTTCACTGCGTCATACCGTAAAATCAATTTTCCTTTTCTTTTAAGTAGTGCAGGCTGCTGCACATTTTTTCAAAAAATTCCTATTAGTGTCTTTCCACCCGTCTCCAGCTAATTTGTGGAAAAACACTACATAGGATAACGTAGAGGAGGGTTTTTGGGCATTGCAGCGCCGTTTACGGCTGTCTGCACGGTCTCCGTGTGACTGCAGCTCACCCTGTAGTCTGTGAGCAGCCATAGCCTGGTTGTCTCCAGCTCAGGGTTCTTCACTGCGTCATACCGCAAAATCAATTTTCCTTTTGTTTTAAGTAGTGCAGGCTGCTGCACATTTTTTCAAAAAATTCCTATTAGTGTCTTTCCACCCGTCTCCAGCTAACTTGTGGAAAAACACTACATAGGATAACGTAGAGGAGGGTTTTTGGGCCTTGCAGCGCCGTTTACGGCTGTCTGCACGGTCTCCGTGTGACTGCAGCTCTCTCTGTTGTCAGTTCAGCCCCCAAAAAATAAATAATAAAGTTCACCAAACACACCAGTGACACCACTTTACATTTGTGTAGGCCACATTAGCTCATATTAAAGTCTAGTCCACACTTTAGAAAATTAGTGTTTCTTATACCTGTTAGGAGTTGTTCAGGAATAAGCACACAAAGCCGTTAGTACTTTTCTGCTTATCTTTATCAGTCAACCAAGATGAAGACGGCAGTGAGTAAGGCACGTGGGCGTGGGCGCGGAGCAGGGAGGGGACGTGGGGATTCTGTGCCTGCTGCGGGCACCGGTGACTCATCAGCACCAACTTTCACCAGGGAACAGTCATTCATGCGCAGCTTTGTTGCAGAGCGCCGTACACCGCTGCTGCGTGAAGACCAAATTGAAGCCGTTGTCGGATGGATGGCAGCTAATGCATCAAATTCAATTAGTGCCACATCCTTTCAGACACAGAGCACTGGAGAGCAGCCATCTGTCTCTTCACCACCTGCCAAATTGCCCAGGCAGACAGAGAGCCCAGGACAGGAGCCGTCTCTACTTCTGTTCTCTGAATCTCTTGGCTTGGAAACAGGGGGCCAGCCAAGCAGTATTGGAGAAATGGAAGAAGAGGCAGGGTGCAGTGATGCCCAACAGCTTTTTCTCTCTTCCTCTGAAGAGGCGGGTGGGCCAGTGCCTCCGGTCACCACATCGCAGGCCGCATCAGCTGATGATGACACTCAGGTGCCACTTACTGGTGCGTGCTCTGCTGCTGAGACTACCCAGGAGGAGCAGTTGGGGGCAGAGGGTAGTGTAGATGATGAGGTCCTTGACCCATCTTGGCGTGAGGGACAGGAAGGTGGTGGGAGCAGCTCTGAGGAAGAGATTCCCCGTACGGCCCAAAGAGGGAGAGGGAGGGGGAAGACTGCGGATCCTGCAGCCTCCGCTTTGGCACCCGTTAGGAGCATGTCTCTTCCAAAAGCCAAAAATGGCGCTCCCAAGACTTGCAGTGCCTGGTCCTTTTTTGACACAGTTGCAGATGACATTTGCTATGTCAAATGCAAGGTGTGTCATCACAAAGTCAAAAGAGGTCGAAATGTCAGCAACCTCAATACCTCCAACATGTGGAAACATGTGCGCACCAGGCACGCGGCGGAGTTAGAAAAACACACTGAAGAGCTAGGCCAACCAACAGCGGCAGCTACCACCCCTTCAGCTCGTGTTGCCTCTTCCTCCAGCTCACACGCAGCTGGTTCGGCTTCCTCCCAGGATCGCCGTGGAAGAACCTCTGGCCTTGTTGTCCAGAGACCCGCTGTAATTCCACCCGCAGCACCACTTTCCCAGTCATCCACACACTCCCAGCCCAGTCTACAGCCATCGGTAGTACAGGCATGGGAGAAAAGGCGGCCTTTCTCGTCAAACCACCCACGAGCACAGGCTCTGACTGCAGGCATTGCCAAACTTCTGTCACTGGAAATGCTGTCATTCCGGCTGGTGGAGACTGACAGCTTCCGTGACTTGATGTCACTGGCAGTCCCACAGTACAATGTGCCCAGCCGCTTTTACTTCTGCAGGCAAGCTGTCCCTGCCCTGCACAAGCATGTGGAGGGACACATAAAACACGCGCTACTGAATGCCGTCAGTAGCAAGGTCCACCTCACCACCGATGCGTGGACCAGTCAACATGGACAGGGGCGATACCTTTCCCTCACTGCCCATTGGGTTAATGTCGTTGAGCCGGGTACAGACCGTGCGAGTGGCGCAGGACGTGTCCTGCCCACTCCAAGGATTGCAGGAATCCATTCTGTACGCATTGACTCCTCCTCTTACACCAGTTCCTCAGAATCATCGCTGCAGGAGCCGTCACAGTCCACCTCCACATGGACCCGTGATGAACGTTTACCTGTTACGACCGACATGAGCACAGCCATGGCCAAACATCAACAGGCCGTCTTGAAATTAATTTCTTTGGGGAATCGAAGCCACACAGCGCAGGAGCTCTGGAATGCCATCAAGCAGGAGAGCGATGTGTGGTTTGAGCCAGCGAATCTCCAGCCAGGCATGGTAGTGTGTGATAATGGCCGAAATCTGGTGGCAGCTCTGGGCCTCGGCAACCTCACTCACATCCCATGTCTGGCACATGTGCTCAATTTGGTCGTGCAGAGTTTTTTGAGGGACTATCCGGATCTTGATGCACTGCTGCACAAGGTCCGCCTAGAGTGTGCTCACTTGCGGCGTTCCAGCACCGCAAAAGTGCGCATTGCGGCTCTGCAGCGCCGACACCACCTGCCGGAACATCGCATCATATGTGACCTACCTACCAGGTGGAATTCCACGTTACATATGTTGGAGCGGTTGTGTGAGCAGCAGCAAGCTGTAATGGAGTACCAGCTGCATCAGGCGCAAAGAAGTCGCACTCCGCGCCGTGCAGACTTCACAACCACAGAGTGGGCCACTATGAAGGACGTCTGCCAGGTTTTGCGTCCCTTCGATTATTCCACGCGGATGGCGAGTGCAGATGATGCACTAGTCAGCATGACTGTCCCCCTTATCTGCCTGCTTGAAAAATCACTGCAAGCGCTAAGGGATGATGTTGTGGAAGAGGTGGAGGATGAGGATTCACCATTTCCATCATCTTCTGGACAGTCAGCGCCACGTGGTTCCTCACAAACGCGTAGGCAGGGGACAGTTTGTGAGGAGGATGAGGAGGAGTCAATGGAGGAGGAAGACATCCGTCCAGAGGAGGGAGTTACACAATTGTCCAGTACTCAGTGTGTACAGCGAGGGTGGGGTGATGATGAGCGGGCAGAGATCACGCCTCCAGCAGGGGACAGCGTTTCTTGGGCAGTTGGCAGTCTGCAGCACATGGTGGATTATATGCTGCAGTGCCTGAGAAACGACCGCCGCATCGCCCACATTCTCAACATGTCTGATTATTGGGTGTTCACCCTCCTCGATCCTCGCTACCGGGACAACGTAGAAAGCCTCATCACACCGTTGAACCGGGAGCGAAAAATGCGGGAGTACCAAGACACACTGGTGAATTCCATCATCTTCTCCATTCCAACTGAGAGAAGTGCTGCTAGTGCATTACAAAGCAGCTCAGTGCGTCCAGGCAGTGGTGGAGGCTCTGCACAAAGAGGGAGCAGAAGCAGTGCCTCTGCCCAAGGCAAGACCAGTATGGCCGAACTGTGGCACAGTTTTCTGTGCCCGCCACAAAAGTCTACACCATCACAGACGGCTCCAGTCAGCAGGAGGCAACGGTTCCGTCAGATGGTGACAGACTACATGTCTTGCCCTCTTCCTGTACTCCCAGACGGCTCTTCCCCTTTCAAGTTTTGGGTCTCAAAGCTGGATACATGGCCAGAGCTAAGCCAGTATGCATTGGAGGTGCTGGCTTGCCCTGCGGCTAGTGTATTATCGGAACGTGTCTTTAGTGCTGCAGGTGGTGTACTAACTGACCGTCGCATGCGACTATCCTCCGATAACGTTGACCGGCTTACTTTCCTGAAAATGAACAAGGCCTGGATCTCGCAGGAATTTGCCACTCCTCTTCCTGATTAAATAATTAGGTCACTGTCTACGTTATCCAGGTCTCCTGTTGTGTTCATCTTTCTACCACCTGAACTTAAATTCCTGGGCTCCAACACCGCCAGTTGAGGCTCAGAAGTGCCGTCTGCACAGTCAAAACATACGACCCAGTGTTATTGGGTTTCAGTAACGTCAGCTGATCCCCAGCTGTGTAGCCGGCAATGTGTCCTGCGACCGCCACGCTGACACAACAACTGAAATGTAAGGGAACCTGTCCCCCCCCCCAAGGCGTTTGTTACTGAAAGAGCCACCTTGTGCAGCAGTAATGCTGCACAAGGAAAAGGTAGCTATTTTTGTTTAGCTCCTTGCACACGCAGAACTTAACACTTATAAAATGTGTCCACTGATACCGTAAAACCGTCCCGGAGGTGGGACTTTCCTTCGTAATATGACGCAGCACAGCTGTCATTCCTACCCCCTTGGCGCCGTGCCCCGGCTCCTCAGCGTTGTTTGATTCCGTCCCGGAGCCTGCGCTGTTATGTTATCCCGTGGCCAGGCACACTTAGCGCTGCCCGTCTTCTGGCATCATTTGGTGTCAGGATGGCTGCGCCTGTGCGGCCGCGCTGGCCGAGAGCCCGCCTCGCAGTGTCTTCTGATTTAATCCCACTGGGGGCCTGGGATCCATGGACATGCGCAGTGCATATCTGAACCTCCACCTCTCACTCATCTCCCTATGGCTTCTTCAGACTGTTCGGTGTCAGCTGGTCCCTAATAGCATGCCACGGCCGTGACACCGCACAGTCTTAAGAAGCCGTAGGGAGGGGAGTGAGAGGCGAGGATATGCACTGCGCATGGCCATGGATCCCAAGCCCCCAGTGGGATAAAATCAGAAGACACTGCGAGGCGGGCTCTCGGCCAGCGCGGCCGCACAGGCGCAGCCAGCCTGACACCAAATGATGTCAGAAGATGGGCAGCGCTAAGTGTGCCTGGCCAAGGGATAACATAACAGCGCAGGCTCCGGGACGGAATCAAACAACGCTGAGGAGCCGTGGCACGGCGCCGGGGGGGTAAGAATGACGGCTGTGCTGCGTCATATTACGAAGGAAAGTCCCACCTCCGGGACGATCTCACGGTTTCAGGGGACACATTTTATAAGTGTTTAGTTCTGTGTTTGCAAGGAGCATAATGAAAAGAGCCACCTTTTCCTTTTGCATCTTTTGTGCTGCACAAGCTGGCTCTTTCAGCTACAAACGCCTTGGGGGGGGTTAAAGGTTCCCTTTCGACTTTCTCCAATCAGGCTTCGGCCTACATTGTGTTCCTCTGCTTTTCCTGCTGTCCCTGGGCTCCAACACCGCTAGTTGCCGTCCAGAAGTGCTGTCCGCACAGTCCCAACAGTCCCTCCTCTGTTATTGGGGTTCAGTAACGTCAGCTGTTCCCCAGCTGTGTGTGTGGCAATCCCTCCTATCTCCTCCACCTCCTCCTCCTCCTGTCCCTGGGCTCCAACACTGCTAGTTGCCGTCCAGAAGTACTGTCCGCACAGTCCCAACAGTCCCTCCTCTGTTATTGGGGTTCAGTAACGTCAGCTGTTCCCCAGCTGTGTGTGTGGCAATCCCTCCTATCTCCTCCACCTCCTCCTCCTCCTCCTGTCCCTGGGCTCCAACACCGCTAGTTGCCATCCAGAAGTGCTGTCCGCACAGTCCCAACAGTCCCTCCTCTGTTATTGGGGTTCAGTAACGTCAGCTGTTCCCCAGCTGTGTGTGTGGCAATCCCTCCTATCTCCTCCACCTCCTTCTCCTCCTCCTGTCCCTGGGCTCCAACACAGCTAGTTGCCGTCCAAAAGCGCTGTCCGCACAGTCACAACAGTCCCTCCTCTGTTATTGGGGTTCAGTAACGTCAGCTGTTCCCCAGCTGTGTGTGTGGCAATCCGTCCTATCTCCTCCACCTCCTCCTCCTCCTGTCCCTGGGCTCCAACACCGCTAGTTGCCGTCCAGAAGTGCTGTCCGCACAGTCCCAACAGTCCCTCCTCTGTTATTGGGGTTCAGTAACGTCAGCTGTTCCCCAGCTGTGTGTGTTGCAATCCCTCCTATCTCCTCCACCTCCTCCTCCTCCTCCTGTCCCTGGGCTCCAACACCGCTAGTTGCCGTCCAGAAGTGCTGTCCGCACAGTCCCAACAGTCCCTCCTCTGTTATTGGGGTTCAGTAACGTCAGCTGTTCCCCAGCTGTGTGTGTGGCAATCCCTCCTATCTCCTCCTTCTCCTCCTGTCCCTGGGCTCCAACACTGCTAGTTGCCATCCAGAAGTGCTGTCCGCACAGTCCCAACAGTCCCTCCTCTGTTATTGGGGTTCAGTAACGTCAGCTGTTCCCCAGCTGTGTGTGTGGCAATCCCTCCTATCTCCTCCACCTCCTCCTCCTCCTCCTCCTGTCCCTGGGCTCCAACACCGCTAGTTGCCATCCAGAAGTGCTGTCCGCACAGTCCCAACAGTCCCTCCTCTGTTATTGGGGTTCAGTAACGTCAGCTGTTCCCCAGCTGTGTGTGTGGCAATCCCTCCTATCTCCTCCACCTCCTTCTCCTCCTCCTGTCCCTGGGCTCCAACACCGCTAGTTGCCATCCAAAAGCGCTGTCCGCACAGTCCCAACAGTCCCTCCTCTGTTATTGGGGTTCAGTAACGTCAGCTGTTCCCCAGCTGTGTGTGTGGAAATCCCTCCTATCTCCTCCACCTCCTCCTCCTCCTGTCCCTGGGCTCCAACACCGCTAGTTGCCATCCAGAAGTGCTGTCCGCACAGTCCCAACAGTCCCTCCTCTGTTATTGGGGTTCAGTAACGTCAGCTGTTCCCCAGCTGTGTGTGTGGCAATCCCTCCTATCTCCTCCACCTCCTCCTCCTCCTCCTGTCCCTGGGCTCCAACACCGCTAGTTGCCATCCAGAAGTGCTGTCCGCACATTCCCAACAGTCCCTCCTCTGTTATTGGGGTTCAGTAACGTCAGCTGTTCCCCAGCTGTGTGTGTGGCAATCCCTCCTATCTCCTCCACCTCCTCCTCCTCCTCCTCCTTTCCCTCGGCTCCAACACCGCTAGTTGCCGTCCAGAAGTGCTGTCCGCACAGTCCCAACAGTCCCTCCTCTGTTATTGGGGTTCAGTAACGTCAGCTGTTCCCCAGCTGTGTGTGTGGCAATCCCTCCTATCTCCTCCACCTCCTCCTCCTCCTCCTGTCCCTGGGCTCCAACACCGCTAGTTGCCGTCCAGAAGTGCTGTCCGCACAGTCCCAACAGTCCCTCCTCTGTTATTGGGGTTCAGTAATGTCAGCTGTTCCCCAGCTGTGTGTGTGGCAATCCCTCCTATCTCCTCCACCTCCTCCTCCTCATCCTGTCCCTGGGCTCCAACACCGCTAGTTGCCGTCCAGAAGTGCTGTCCGCACAGTCCCAACAGTCCCTCCTCTGTTATTGGGGTTCAGTAACGTCAGCTGTTCCCCAGCTGTGTGTGTGGCAATCCCTCCTATCTCCTCCTTCTCCTCCTGTCCCTGGGCTCCAACACTGCTAGTTGCCATCCAGAAGTGCTGTCCGCACAGTCCCAACAGTCCCTCCTCTGTTATTGGGGTTCAGTAACGTCAGCTGTTCCCCAGCTGTGTGTGTGGCAATCCCTCCTATCTCCTCCACCTCCTCCTCCTCCTCCTCCTGTCCCTGGGCTCCAACACCGCTAGTTGCCATCCAGAAGTGCTGTCCGCACAGTCCCAACAGTCCCTCCTCTGTTATTGGGGTTCAGTAACGTCAGCTGTTCCCCAGCTGTGTGTGTGGCAATCCCTCCTATCTCCTCCACCTCCTTCTCCTCCTCCTGTCCCTGGGCTCCAACACCGCTAGTTGCCATCCAAAAGCGCTGTCCGCACAGTCCCAACAGTCCCTCCTCTGTTATTGGGGTTCAGTAACGTCAGCTGTTCCCCAGCTGTGTGTGTGGAAATCCCTCCTATCTCCTCCACCTCCTCCTCCTCCTGTCCCTGGGCTCCAACACCGCTAGTTGCCATCCAGAAGTGCTGTCCGCACAGTCCCAACAGTCCCTCCTCTGTTATTGGGGTTCAGTAACGTCAGCTGTTCCCCAGCTGTGTGTGTGGCAATCCCTCCTATCTCCTCCACCTCCTCCTCCTCCTCCTGTCCCTGGGCTCCAACACCGCTAGTTGCCATCCAGAAGTGCTGTCCGCACATTCCCAACAGTCCCTCCTCTGTTATTGGGGTTCAGTAACGTCAGCTGTTCCCCAGCTGTGTGTGTGGCAATCCCTCCTATCTCCTCCACCTCCTCCTCCTCCTCCTCCTTTCCCTCGGATCCAACACCGCTAGTTGCCGTCCAGAAGTGCTGTCCGCACAGTCCCAACAGTCCCTCCTCTGTTATTGGGGTTCAGTAACGTCAGCTGTTCCCCAGCTGTGTGTGTGGCAATCCCTCCTATCTCCTCCACCTCCTCCTCCTCCTCCTGTCCCTGGGCTCCAACACCGCTAGTTGCCGTCCAGAAGTGCTGTCCGCACAGTCCCAACAGTCCCTCCTCTGTTATTGGGGTTCAGTAATGTCAGCTGTTCCCCAGCTGTGTGTGTGGCAATCCCTCCTATCTCCTCCACCTCCTCCTCCTCATCCTGTCCCTGGGCTCCAACACCGCTAGTTGCCGTCCAGAAGTGCTGTCCGCACAGTCCCAACAGTCCCTCCTCTGTTATTGGGGTTCAGTAACGTCAGCTGTTCCCCAGCTGTGTGTGTGGCAATCCCTCCTATCTCCTCCACCTCCTCCTCCTCCTCCTGTCCCTGGGCTCCAACACCGCTAGTTGCCGTCCAGAAGTGCTGTCCGCACAGTCCCAACAGTCCCTCCTCTGTTATTGGGGTTCAGTAACGTCAGCTGTTCCCCAGCTGTGTGTGTGGCAATCCCTCCTATCTCCTCCACCTCCTCCTCCTCCTCCTGTCCCTGGGCTCCAACACCGCTAGTTGCCGTCCAGAAGTGCTGTCCGCACAGTCCCAACAGTCCCTCCTCTGTTATTGGGGTTCAGTAACGTCAGCTGTTCCCCAGCTGTGTGTGTGGCAATCCCTCCTATCTCCTCCACCTCCTCCTCCTCCTGTCCCTGGGCTCCAACACCGCTAGTTGCCGTCCAGAAGTGCTGTCCGCACAGTCCCAACAGTCCCTCCTCTGTTATTGGGGTTCAGTAACGTCAGCTGTTCCCCAGCTGTGTGTGTGGCAATCCCTCCTATCTCCTCCACCTCCTCCTCCTCCTCCTGTCCCTGGGCTCCAACACCGCTAGTTGCCGTCCAGAAGTGCTGTCCGCACAGTCCCAACAGTCCCTCCTCTGTTATTGGGGTTCAGTAACGTCAGCTGTTCCCCAGCTGTGTGTGTGGCAATCCCTCCTATCTCCTCCACCTCCTCCTCCTCCTCCTGTCCCTGGGCTCCAACACCGCTAGCTGCCGTCCAGAAGTGCTGTCCGCACAGTCCCAACAGTCCCTCCTCTGTTATTGGGGTTCAGTAACGTCAGCTGTTCCCCAGCTGTGTGTGTGGCAATCCCTCCTATCTCCTCCACCTCCTCCTCCTCCTCCTCCTGTCCCTGGGCTCCAACACCGCTAGTTGCCGTCCAGAAGTGCTGTCCGCACAGTCGCAACAGTCCCTCCTCTGTTATTGGGGTTCAGTAACGTCAGCTGTTCCCCAGCTGTGTGTGTGGCAATCCCTCCTATCTCCTCCACCTCCTCCTGTCCCTGGGCTCCAACACCGCTAGTTGCCATCCAGAAGTGCTGTCCGCACAGTCCCAACAGTCCCTCCTCTGTTATTGGGGTTCAGTAACGTCAGCTGTTCCCCAGCTGTGTGTGTGGCAATCCCTCCTATCTCCTCCACCTACTCCTCCTCCTCCTGTCCCTGGGCTCCAACACCACTAGTTGCCGTCCAGAAGTGCTGTCCGCACAGTCCCAACAGTCCCTCCTCTGTTATTGGGGTTCAGTAACGTCAGCTGTTCCCCAGCTGTGTGTGTGGCAATCCCTCCTATCTCCTCCACCTCCTCCTCCTCCTCCTGTCCCTGGGCTCCAACACCGCTAGTTGCCGTCCAGAAGTGCTGTCCGCACAGTCCCAACAGTCCCTCCTCTGTTATTGGGGTTCAGTAATGTCAGCTGTTCCCCAGCTGTGTGTGTGGCAATCCCTCCTATCTCCTCCACCTCCTCCTCCTCATCCTGTCCCTGGGCTCCAACACCGCTAGTTGCCGTCCAGAAGTGCTGTCCGCACAGTCCCAACAGTCCCTCCTCTGTTATTGGGGTTCAGTAACGTCAGCTGTTCCCCAGCTGTGTGTGTGGCAATCCCTCCTATCTCCTCCACCTCCTCCTCCTCCTCCTGTCCCTGGGCTCCAACACCGCTAGTTGCCGTCCAGAAGTGCTGTCCGCACAGTCCCAACAGTCCCTCCTCTGTTATTGGGGTTCAGTAACGTCAGCTGTTCCCCAGCTGTGTGTGTGGCAATCCCTCCTATCTCCTCCACCTCCTCCTCCTCCTCCTGTCCCTGGGCTCCAACACCGCTAGTTGCCGTCCAGAAGTGCTGTCCGCACAGTCCCAACAGTCCCTCCTCTGTTATTGGGGTTCAGTAACGTCAGCTGTTCCCCAGCTGTGTGTGTGGCAATCCCTCCTATCTCCTCCACCTCCTCCTCCTCCTGTCCCTGGGCTCCAACACCGCTAGTTGCCGTCCAGAAGTGCTGTCCGCACAGTCCCAACAGTCCCTCCTCTGTTATTGGGGTTCAGTAACGTCAGCTGTTCCCCAGCTGTGTGTGTGGCAATCCCTCCTATCTCCTCCACCTCCTCCTCCTCCTCCTGTCCCTGGGCTCCAACACCGCTAGTTGCCGTCCAGAAGTGCTGTCCGCACAGTCCCAACAGTCCCTCCTCTGTTATTGGGGTTCAGTAACGTCAGCTGTTCCCCAGCTGTGTGTGTGGCAATCCCTCCTATCTCCTCCACCTCCTCCTCCTCCTCCTGTCCCTGGGCTCCAACACCGCTAGCTGCCGTCCAGAAGTGCTGTCCGCACAGTCCCAACAGTCCCTCCTCTGTTATTGGGGTTCAGTAACGTCAGCTGTTCCCCAGCTGTGTGTGTGGCAATCCCTCCTATCTCCTCCACCTCCTCCTCCTCCTCCTCCTGTCCCTGGGCTCCAACACCGCTAGTTGCCGTCCAGAAGTGCTGTCCGCACAGTCGCAACAGTCCCTCCTCTGTTATTGGGGTTCAGTAACGTCAGCTGTTCCCCAGCTGTGTGTGTGGCAATCCCTCCTATCTCCTCCACCTCCTCCTGTCCCTGGGCTCCAACACCGCTAGTTGCCATCCAGAAGTGCTGTCCGCACAGTCCCAACAGTCCCTCCTCTGTTATTGGGGTTCAGTAACGTCAGCTGTTCCCCAGCTGTGTGTGTGGCAATCCCTCCTATCTCCTCCACCTACTCCTCCTCCTCCTGTCCCTGGGCTCCAACACCACTAGTTGCCGTCCAGAAGTGCTGTCCGCACAGTCCCAACAGTCCCTCCTCTGTTATTGGGGTTCAGTAACGTCAGCTGTTCCCCAGCTGTGTGTGTGGCAATCCCTCCTATCTCCTCCACCTCCTCCTCCTCCTCCTCCTGTCCCTGGGCTCCAACACCGCTAGTTGCCGTCCAGAAGTGCTGTCCGCACAGTCCCAACAGTCCCTCCTCTGTTATTGGGGTTCAGTAACGTCAGCTGTTCCCCAGCTGTGTGTGTGGCAATCCCTCTTATCTCCTCCACCTCCTCCTCCTCCTGTCCCTGGGCTCCAACACCGCTAGTTGCCGTCCAGAAGTGCTGTCCGCGCAGTCCCAACAGTCCCTCCTCTGTTATTGGGGTTCAGTAACGTCAGCTGTTCCCCAGCTGTGTGTGTGGCAATCCCTCCTATCTCCTCCACCTCCTCCTCCTCCTCCTGTCCCTGGGCTCCAACACCGCTAGTTGCCGTCCAGAAGTGCTGTCCGCACAGTCCCAACAGTCCCTCCTCTGTTATTGGGGTTCAGTAACATCAGCTGTTCCCCAGCTGTGTGTGTGGCAATCCCTCCTATCTCCTCCACCTCCTCCTGTCCCTGGGCTCCAACACCGCTAGTTGCCATCCAGAAGTGCTGTCCGCACAGTCCCAACAGTCCCTCCTCTGTTATTGGGGTTCAGTAACGTCAGCTGTTCCCCAGCTGTGTGTGTGGCAATCCCTCCTATCTCCTCCACCTCCTCCTCCTCCTCCTGTCCCTGGGCTCCAACACCGCTAGTTGCCGTCCAGAAGTGCTGTCCGCACAGTCCCAACAGTCCCTCCTCTGTTATTGGGGTTCAGTAACGTCAGCTGTTCCCCAGCTGTGTGTGTGGCAATCCCTCCTATCTCCTCCACCTCCTCCTCCTCCTCCTGTCCCTGGGCTCCAACACCGCTAGTTGCCGTCCAGAAGTGCTGTCTGCACAGTCCCAACAGTCCCTCCTCTGTTATTGGGGTTCAGTAACGTCAGCTGTTCCCCAGCTGTGTGTGTGGCAATCCCTCCTATCTCCTCCTCCTCCTCCTGTCCCTGGGCTCCAACACCGCTAGTTGCCGTCCAGAAGTGCTGTCCGCACAGTCACAACAGTCCCTCCTCTGTTATTGGGGTTCAGTAACGTCAGCTGTTCCCCAGCTGTGTGTGTGGCAATCCCTCCTATCTCCTCCTCCTCCTCCTGTCCCTGGGCTCCAACACCGCTAGTTGCCGTCCAGAAGTGCTGTCCGCACAGTCACAACAGTCCCTCCTCTGTTATTGGGGTTCAGTAACGTCAGCTGTTCCCCAGCTGTGTGTGTGGCAATCCCTCCTATCTCCTCCACCTCCTCCTCCTCCTCCTGTCCCTGGGCTCCAACACCGCTAGTTGCCGTCCAGAAGTGCTGTCCGCACAGAGCCAAACACCTCGCCAATGTGTTAGTGGGGTTCAGCACCGCCAGCTGTTCCCCTGCTGTGTATACGGCAACGTGTACTGCGACCGCCACGCAGGCACAACAAGTTAAATGTAAGGGAACCTGACCCCCCCCCCCCCCCAGGCGTTTGTTACTGAAGGAGACACCTTGTGCAGCAGTAATGATGCAAAGGGAAAAAGTGCCTCTTTTCGTCGTGCTCCTTGCACATGCTGAACCTAACACTTTTGAAATGTGTCCCCTCACACGGTTAAACCGTCCGGTCGGTGGAACTTTCCTTTGTCATGTGACGCAGCACAGCCGTCATTCTTACCCCCTTGGCGTCGTGCGCCTCCTCCTCAGCGTTGTTTGAATCTGTCCCGGAGTCTGCGCTGTTATGTTATCCCTTGGCCAGGCACACTTAGCGCTGCCCGTCTTCTGACATCATTTGGTGTCAGGATGGCTGCGCCTGTGCGGCCGCGCTGGACGAGATCCCGCCTCGTAGTGTCTTCTGATTTAATCCCACTGCGGACCTGTGATCCATGGACATTAGCAGTGCATATCTGAACCTCCGCCTCTCACTCATCTCCCTACGCCTTCTTCAGACTGTGCGCTGTCAGCTGATCCCTAATAGCATGCCACGGCCGTGACGCCGCACAGTCTGAAGAAGCCGTAGGGAGGGGAGTGAGAGTCGAGGATATGCACTGCTCATGCCCATGGATCACAGGTCCGCAGAGTGATTACATTAGATGACACAGCGAGGCGGGATCTCGTCCAGCGCGGCCGCACAGGCGCAGCCATCCTGACACCAAATGATGTCAGAAGACGGGCAGCGCTAAGTGTGCCTGGCCAAGGGATAACATAACAGCGCAGACTCTGGGACAGATTCAAACAACGCTGAGGAGGAGGCGCACGGCGCCAAGGGGGTAAGAATGACGGCTGTGCTGCGTCACATGACAAAGGAAAGTTCCACCGACCGGACGGTTTAACCGTGTGAGGGGACACATTTCAAAAGTGTTAGGTTCAGCATGTGCAAGGACCATAATTAAAAGAGCTAAGTTTACCTTTTCCAGCATTAGTGCTGTACAAGATGGCTCTTTCAGCTACAAACCCCTGGGGGGGGGGGGTTAAAGGTTCCCTTTCAACTTGCTCCAGTGCAGGCTGCGGCCTACACTCTGCTCCCCCTGCAGAGCCTGGGCTCTAACACCGCCAGTTGGGGCCCGGTACTGCTAGCTGCACAGAGAAAAACACCAGCCAATGTGTCAGTGGGGTTCAGCACCGCCAGCTGTTCCCCTGCTGTGTAGCCGGCAACGTGTCCTGCAACAGCCACGCAGACACAAGAACTGAAATTGAAGGGAACCTGTCCCCCCTCCCCCAGGTGTTTGTATGTTTTACAGCCACCTTGTACAGCAGTAATGCTGCATGTGTGCAAGGTGGCTCAGAAACTTATTCTCCTCGCACATGTGGAACTGAAAACACGTCTAAAATGTGTCCTCTGTGTGACCATTTAACCGTCCCGGAGGTGTGACTTTCCTTTGTAATGACACGCTGCAACCCCCTTGGTAGCGCTGCCCGTCTTCTGGCATCATTGTTTGGCTGCCTGCGCCTCTGCGGCCGCCCTGACCCACACAACGCCCCTCGGTGTCTTATTTATTTGGACTGCGAGGGTGTGATTGACGGGCATGAACGGTGCATTTCTTCGCCTGTCCCTCATCTCCTTCCGCCTTCTTCGGACTGTGCGTCTTCATGGCCGTGGCATGCGATAAGGGATCAGCTGACGCCGCATAGTCTGAAGCGGGTGTAAGAACCCAAGCGAGAGTCGAACATATGTACTGCGCCAGGCCATGAATCCCAGCCCCGCAGTGTTTTAACAATGTTAAGACACTGCGGGGCTGGGCTTCATGGTCATCGCAAACCGCAACGGCCGACATTACATGATGTCAGAATATGGGCAGCGCTAACAGCGCAAGGCCAAGGGATAACACGACAGTGCAGACTCCTGTACAGCAAATAACAACGCTCAGGAGGCTGCGCCCAGCACCAAGGTGGGATTCTTGACATCTGTGCTGCGTCTCATTACGAAGGGAACTCTCGCCTCCAACACAGTTTGACTGTATAAAGGGCTAAATGTTATACGTGTTTCATTCAGCGTGTGCAAGGAGCAAAATCAAAAGAGCAACCTTTGACTTGTGCAGCACTACTGCTGCATAAGCTGTGGCTCTTCTAGTTTGTAACACCTGAGGGGGGGTTAAAGGTTACCTTTGAAATTGGTTCAATTAGGCTTCGGCCTACACTCCGCTCCCTCTCCTCCTCCTGCTGACCCTGGGCTCTAACACCGCCAGTTGGGGCCCAGATGTGCTGGCTGCACAGAGCCAAACACCTCGCCAATGTGTCAGTGGGGTTCAGCACCGCCAGCTGTTCCCCTGCTGTGTAGCCGGCAACGTGTCCTGCAACTGCCACGCAGACACAACAGACCCAAAGCTGCCGCCAGTGCAGGCTTCGGCCTACACTCTGCTCCCTCTCCTCCTGCTGACCCTGGGCTCTAACACCGCCAGTTGGGGCCCGGTACTGCTAGCTGCACAGAGAAAAACACCAGCCAATGTGTCAGTGGGGTTCAGCACCGCCAGCTGTTCCCCTGCTGTGCAGCCGGCAACGTGTCCTGCAACAGCCACGCAGACACAAGAACTGAAATTGAAGGGAACCTGTCCCCCCTCCCCCAGGTGTTTGTATGTTTTCCAGCCACCTTGTACAGCAGTAATGCTGCATGTGTGCAAGGTGGCTCATAAACGTATTCTCCTCGCACATGTGGAACTGAAAACACGTCTAAAATGTGTCCTCTGTGTGACCATTTAACCGTCCCGGAGGTGTGACTTTCCTTAGTAATGACACGCTGCAACCCCCTTGGTAGCGCTGCCCGTCTTCTGGCATCATTGTTTGGCTGCCTGCGCCTCTGCGGCCGCCCTGACCCACACAACGCCCCTCGGTGTCTTATTTATTTGGACTGCGAGGGTGTGATTGATGGGCATGAGCAGTGCATAAGTTCGCCTGTCCCTCATCTCCTTCCGCCTTCTTCAGACTGTGCGGCTTCATGGCTGTGGCATGCGATAAGGGATCAGCTGACGCCGCACAGTCTGAAGCAGGTGTAAGGACCCGAGTGTGAGAGGCGAACATATGTACTGCGCCAGGCCATGAATCCCAGCTCCGCAGTGTTTTAACAATGTTAAGACACTGCGGGGCTGGGATTCATGGTCATCGCGAACCGCACCAGCCGACATTAAATGATGTCAGAAGATGGGCAGCGCTAACAGCGCTAGGCCAAGGGATAAAACGACAGCGCAGACTCCTGTACAGCAAATAACAACGCTCAGGAGGCTGCGCCCAGCACCAAGGTGGGATTCTTGACATCTGTGCTGCGTCTCATTACGAAGGGAACTCGCGCCTCCAACACAGTTTGACTGTATAAAGGGCTAAATGTTATACGTGTTTCATTCAGCGTGTGCAAGGAGAAAAATTAAAAGAGCAACCTTTGACTTGTGCAGCACTACTGCTGCATAAGCTGTGGCTCTTCTAGTTTGGAACACCTGAGGGGGGGTTTAAGGTTACCTTTGAAATTGGTTCAATTAGGCTTCGGCCTACACTCCGCTCCCTCTCCTCCTCCTGCTGACCCTGGGCTCTAACACCACCAGTTGGGGCCCAGATGTGCTGGCTGCACAGAGCCAAAATCCTCGCCAATGTGTCAGTGGGGTTCAGCACCGCCAGCTGTTCCCCTGCTGTGTAGCCGGCAACGTGTCCTGCAACTGCCACGCAGACACAACAGACCCAAAGCTGCCGCCAGTGCAGGCTTCGGCCTACACTCTGCTCCCTCTCCTCCTGCTGACCCTGGGCTCTAACACCGCCAGTTGGGGCCCGGTACTGCTAGCTGCACAGAGAAAAACACCAGCCAATGTGTCAGTGGGGTTCAGCACCGCCAGCTGTTCCCCTGCTGTGCAGCCGGCAACGTGACCTGCAACAGCCACGCAGACACAAGAACTGAAATTGAAGGGAACCTGTCCCCCCTCCCCCAGGCGTTTGTATGTTTTCCAGCCACCTTGTACAGCAGTAATGCTGCATGTGTGCAAGGTGGCTCATAAACGTATTCTCCTCGCACATGTGGAACTGAAAACACGTCTAAAATGTGTCCTCTGTGTGACCATTTAACCGTCCCGGAGGTGTGACTTTCCTTTGTAACGACACGCTGCAACCCCCTTGGTAGTGCTGCCCGTCTTCTGGCATCATTGTTTGGCTGCCTGCGCCTCTGCGGCCGCCCTGACCCACACAACGCCCCTTGGTGTCTTATTTATTTGGACTGCGAGGGTGTGATTTATGGGCATGAGCAGTGCATAAGTTCGCCTGTCCCTCATCTCCTTCCGCCTTCTTCAGACTGTGCGGCTTCATGGCCGTGGCATGCGATAAGGGATCAGCTGACGCCGCACAGTCTGAAGCGGGTGTAAGGACCCGAGTGTGAGAGGCGAACATATGTACTGCGCCAGGCCATGAATCCCAGCTCCGCAGTGTTTTAACAATGTTAAGACACTGCGGGGCTGGGATTCATGGTCATCGCGAACCGCACCGGCCGACATTAAATGATGTCAGAAGATGGGCAGCGCTAACAGCGCTAGGCCAAGGGATAACACGACAGCGCAGACTCCTGTACAGCAAATAACAATGCTCAGGAGGCTGCACCCAGCACCAAGGTGGGATTCTTGACATCTGTGCTGCGTCTCATTACGAAGGGAACTCGCGCCTCCAACACAGTTTGACTGTATAAAGGGCTAAATGTTATACGTGTTTCATTCAGCGTGTGCAAGGAGAAAAATTAAAAGAGCAACCTTTGACTTGTGCAGCACTACTGCTGCATAAGCTGTGGCTCTTCTAGTTTGGAACACCTGAGGGGGGGTTTAAGGTTACCTTTGAAATTGGTTCAATTAGGCTTCGGCCTACACTCCGCTCCCTCTCCTCCTCCTGCTGACCCTGGGCTCTAACACCGCCAGTTGGGGCCCAGATGTGCTGGCTGCACAGAGCCAAACACCTCGCCAATGTGTCAGTGGGGTTCAGCACCGCCAGCTGTTCCCCTGCTGTGTAGCCGGCAACGTGTCCTGCAACTGCCACGCAGACACAACAGACCCAAAGCTGCCGCCAGTGCAGGCTTCGGCCTACACTCTGCTCCCTCTCCTCCTCCTGCTGACCCTTTGCTCCAACACTGCTAGTTGGGGCTCTAGGAAGACAAGCTTGAATAGGTCCCCATCCTGGTTCCAGCACCGTCAGCTGGTTCCGGGCAGAGCCTTTGGCTTAGGTGCCTCCTTCTGGGTATCCGAGTTCCACCAACGTCAGATGGTCCTTGGTAGTGCTTTCAGGCACGGGTACCTCCTGCTTAGTAACCGGGTTCCAGTAATGTCAGCTGGTCCTCGGTAGTTCCATTGGCTCTTGGACCTTCGGCTACCCATCCGGGTTCCAGCACCGTCAGCTGTTTCTCGGCAGTGTCTTTTGCTCTTGTACCTTCTGCTCCCCATCCTGGTTCCAGTACCGTCAGCTGGTTCCGGGCAGAGCCTTTGGCTTAGGTGCCTCCCTCTGGGTATCCGAGTTCCACCAACGTCAGGTGGTCCTTGGTAGTGCTTTCAGGCACGGGTACCTCCTGCTTAGTAACCGGGTTCCAGTAGCGTCAGCTGGTCCTCGGTAGTTCCATTGGCTCTTGGACCTTCGGCTACCCATCCGGGTTCCAGCACCGTCAGCTGGTTCTCGACAGTGTCTTTTGCTCTTGTACCTTCTGCTCCCCATCCTGGTTCCAGTACCGTCAGCTGGTTCCGGGCAGAGCCTTTGGCTTAGGTGCCTCCCTCTGGGTATCCGAGTTCCACCAACGTCAGGTGGTCCTTGGTAGTGCTTTCAGGCATGGGTACCTCCTGCTTAGTGACCGGGTTCCAGTAACGTCAGCTGGTCCTCGGTAGTTCCATTGGCTCTTGGACCTTCGGGTAGCCATCCGAGTTCCAGTTCCATCAGCTGTTTCTCGGCATTTTCTCAGCCTTCTTGTACCTTCTGCTACATTTCCAAGTTCAAGAGACTAAACACGATGACCCGGAAGACCACCCCTAAGATGACGACGACACCAGAGACGACAACCACCGTGATGACGACGACCCTGGAGACGATGACCCTGAAGACCACCCCGATGACGACGACCCCGGAGACGACGACCCTGGAGACGACGACGACCTGGAAGACCGAGAAACAGAAGAACAAGAGGCTGCAGAACAAAGAGCAGAAGAACATTAAGCATAACACAAAATATCAGAGCAAAAGATATTATCTAAATTATAAGCAGAAGAAGACTAAGCAGTGTATGGGGGTGAGTCCGTTCCTCCTCGTGGTGCCCCTGGATAAAGCCTGATGCTGCAGGCCAAACTGAACGCAGACAAATGTAACTCTTTTGTGACAGGCAGAACGGAAGGTTTAATCTTCAAACTTTTATAGATAACAACTACGGGAATGCCTGTCACAAATAAGAATATGATGAAGAAGTAGAATATGAAGAAGATAATAGTTAAATAAAAAGAATATGAACAATGTAACAAAAAAAATAATAGGTAGAAGATGAAGAAGAAGATGAATAAGGTTAGTTGATGTCAAAGAAGCTGATGATGAGGATAATGAAGAAGAAAGTGTGGGAGAAGTAAAAAAGAAGGTGAAGGGCGTGGAAGTAGTGAAACATCAATATCTGACAAAATAAATAAAAAATTAACATAGTCAAAATCTTTCTAACGCCGAACGTCATAAAAAAAAATAAAAATCCTGCTATTCTATTTGATTGGGCTAAACCTCTGTGCCTTTAATGTCTCCGCCACCTCCCCCAATACATCCTACATTATTCTTAGTTGTTTTCCTTCATGTAGAATTAACCTACAAGGAAAGAAAGGGTTTATTTTAATTCCGATATTTTCGTCCCATTGACTTGCATTGGGATCGGGTATCGGTATCGGATTAGATCCGATACTTTGACGGTATCGGCCGATACTTTCCGATACCGATACTTTCCGATATCGGAAGGTATCGCTCAACACTAGTGGTGATGTGGTGGGGGGCGGGATTATGTGTGGTGTTGTGGTGGGGGAGTGGGATTATGTGTGGTGATGTGGTGGGGGGCGAGATTATGTGTGGTTATGGGGTGGGGGAGCGGGATTATGTGTGGTGGTGGGCAGGATTATGTGTGGTGATGTGGGGGGCAGGATTATGTGTGGTAATGGTGTGGGGGGGCGGGATTATGTGTGGTGATGTGTTGGGGGGCGAGATTATGTGTGGTGATGTGTTTGTAATAGAGTGCAGGGTTGAGTATGTCACCACGGAACAGACAGACCAACTGTTGAGGGGAATTTATTAACAGGAGTAAGATTCTTCTCGCAGGGAGTAAACGGAGTTAATAAGGATAAATCAAACAGTAAACAGTTAAGCGGAAGCAAAAGGGTTAATGAGTGTTCTTGGAACTTATCAGTCCAGGGAGGTCCTGACTGGAGGGTCTTAATTCCAATGTGGGTACAGTCACCAGCAGCGCTTGAGATCCTGAAGTTTCTCCTCTGTGTCCTGAGAACTGGAGGCTCTGGGGTTAAGTATTTTCTTCCAGTTAAGCTGAAAGCAGGAAGTAACTCAGCCACTCTGCTGCGAGTCTCTGTATATCAGGCTGGCAGGCTTTCTGCAGTAGCAATGCTACACACACTGAGCAGTTTACTTGTCACACTCAGGGGTCCTGGCTTGTCACTGCGGTCACCGGGGTTGGGCGCTCAGGTCACTGTCAGGGGATACGACTTCTCTGATTATGGAGGCTTCCAAGTCCACACTCTCACATCCAGCCTCCACTACGGCTGGTATCTCAGCCTCAGTGCCCTCACGGGGAGCACTCTCTTTCGGGGAGCGCGGCGCTGCAGCCTGCTCTCTGGTGCGCTGTCCCCTCTGTCTGGCGCGCTCTGCTCTCCCGCTCTTTTCTGACCATACCCCCCTCTCTTCCTCTCTGCCCCCAGCAGTCACATGGTCTCTCCTGTCCAGGGAAGAAAGTCTTCCCCCCGACAACCCAGCTGTCTGACTAAGTGGTTCCAGGTGAGGAGCAGGGAAAGCAACCTCCTCACATTCCCCCTCTCTTGAAGCTCGCCATTCCACGGGCGAGGACTCTTCATGCTTCTCTTTGTTCTTTTGACGGGAGTCAGATAACTGCAATTCACGCATCTCCTTCTGCCTTTCTTCTTGCACATACTGCCAAACTAAATGGTCTAGTAGCTGTTCATCAGTCAGGTTGGACTCTTTGTCATCCGTGCCAGGCTCTGCGGGCATCACTCCACAGGGCTTCTCAGGCACACTCCGTCTCACACAGCTGTTCCATTTCCACTGTTCGATCAGGATCCTGTGAGCTGACAGCCAGCACACTCTTCACCTCAGGGGACGATATTAGTGGTTCCTCCTTCTCATCGACAAGGGCTTCGAAAACGAGTGCCGCAGGAACACTTGGCACTTTCTCTCCTTCTTCGGGAACTCGTGCTGGGCAAGGTAGTAAAGCACTTAGGTGGTCTTCTCGAGTGGACGTCCCTTTCTTCCCTCCGGGCTGAGTCTCACAGACAGAACCTTCAGACCCAAGCTGGAGTTCCACCAGGCTCGCCCTCACACGTCGGGACAGCACCGTCATTCCACCAGAGACGCTCGACACCTTCTCCACCTCTCCTTGGTGTCCGACATTGTGGTACTGTCTTGCTCTAGGTGGAACTCTTCTCTTCTTGCTGTACCATTCCCTCCAGGGGCAATGTTCCCTCCAGTTAGCAGGACCTTCAGAGGGGTGAACGGATCTCGGCCATCGCTTTTCTCGGTTAGGGCAATCTCTGGACAGGTGTCCCACCTTTCTGCATGCCCAGCACTCACGTCTGTGTCTGTCTGGAGGGCGCTTTCGTCCGGATCATCGATCTCGGCTGGAGACATCTCTCATCTGTGGTTGCTCTTCACTCCAGGATACAGAGTTACACTCTGGAGCCGCCACTGAAGCCTTCTTCATGCTGCACACCTCTCCTCTATCTCTGTTGTGAATTTGGATTCTGGGCTCCCCCGGTGGCCGCTTGTGGAATTGGACTTGTCATCCTCTTTCCTGTTTCACCTGGTTCCATCAGTAGTGGGTGTCGCTATTTAAGCTCATTTCTCTGGTGGTTTCTTGCCGGTCAACAATGTTATCTGATGCCTCTCAGTGCTTGTTCCTGCTTCTAGACAACCACTAGATAAGTTGGACTTTTGTCCATGTTTTGTTTTGCCTATTTGTTCCAGTTCACAGCTGAAGTTTTGTTACTGTGTCTGGAAAGCTCTCGTTGATCAGGGATTGCTACTCTGGCGTTATGAGTTAATGCCAGAGTTTAAGGTAATCTCTGGATGGTGTTTTGTTAGTGTTTTTCTGCTGACCATGAAAGTATACTATCTGTCTTCTGCTATCTAGTAAGCGGACCTCAAATTTTCTAAGACTATTTTCCTGCTGCGTTTGTTGTTTCATCTGAACTCACCGTCATTATATGTGGGGGGCTACTGTCTTCTTTGGAATATTTCTCTAGAGGTGAGCCAGGTCTTATATTTCCCTCTGCTAGCTATTTAGGTCTTAGGCCAGAGCTGGGCATCTAGCTATAAATAGGAAATGCTACCTGGCTATTTCTAGTTGCGCGGCAGGCTTTGTTCATGGTCAGTATAGTTCCATCTTCCGAGAGCTTGTCCCTCTATAGGCTTGCTATGATCTCTGCCTGCAGAGATCATGACAGTTTGACCGGCCCGTAAAGTGTTAAAGACCCAGGTTGAGAAAGGAGAGTTATAAGAAGTCTGCTGGAATATTTTTTTTTTTTTTTTTTTTTTTCCTCCAGTCTGCCTTGCTGCAGTCTTTTTTCTCTCTCTCCTCCTAATCTCTGTATGCTCTGTGTGCACCTGACAATAATGGATCTCCAGAGTGTAACTGCGGGTTTGAATAATCTCATCACGAAAGTACAAAATTTACAAGATTTTGTGGTACATGCTCCGGTATCTGAACCGAGAATTCCTTTGCCGGAGTTCTTCACAGGGAATAGAGCTAGCTTCCAGAATTTCCGAAATAATTGTAAGCTTTATTTGTCCCTGAAGTCTCGTTCAGCTGGAGACCCTGCTCAGCAGGTTAGGATTGTGATTTCCTTGCTCAGGGGTGACCCTCAAGATTGGGCCTTCTCATTGCCAGCAGGGGATCCTGCGTTACGCGATGTGGATGCGTTTTTTCTGGCCTTGGGCTTGCTTTATGAGGAACCTCATTTGGAACTTCAGGCAGAAAAAACTTTGATGGCACTATCTCAGGGGCAAGACGAAGCTGAAGTTTTCTGCCAAAAATTCCGTAAATGGTCTGTGCTTACTCAGTGGAATGAGTGCGCCTTGGCGGCAACTTTCAGAGAAGGTCTCTCTGATGCCGTTAAGGATGTTATGGTGGGGTTCCCTTTGCCTGCAGGTCTGAATGAGTCCATGACAATGGCTATTCAGATTGATAGGCGTCTGCGGGAGCGCAAACCGGTGCACCATCTGGCGGTGTCTATGGAAAAGACGCCAGAAAGTATGCAGTGTGATAGAATACTGTCCAGGAGCGAGCGACAGAATTTTAGACGGAAGAATGGATTGTGTTTCTATTGTGGGGATTCTACTCATGTTATATCAGCATGCTCTAGGCGTACAAAGAAGCTTGATAAGTCTGTTTCCATTGGCACCATTCAGTCTAAGTTTATTTTGTCTGTAACCCTGATTTGCTCTTTGTCATCCATTGCCACGGACGCCTATGTTGACTCTGGCGCCGCTCTGAGTCTTATGGATTGGTCCTTTGCCAATCGTTGTGGTTTTGATTTAGAGCCTTTGGAGACTCTTATTCCTCTGAAGGGGATTGACTCCACCCCATTGGCTAATAATAAACCACAATACTGGACACAAGTAACCATGCGTATCAATCCGGATCACCAGGAGATTATTCGTTTCCTGGTGCTGTATAATTTACATGACGATTTGGTACTGGGATTGCCATGGTTGCAGTCTCACAACCCAGTCTTGGACTGGAGAGCAATGTCTGTGTTGAGCTGGGGATGTAAGGGTATTCATGGGGACGTACCTTTGGTTTCTATTTCGTCGTCCATTCCCTCTGAAGTCCCTGAGTTCCTCTCTGATTATCAAGACGTCTTTGACGAACCCAAGCTTGGGTCGTTACCTCCGCACCGTGAGTGCGATTGTGCCATAGATTTGATACCGGGTTGTAAATATCCAAAGGGTCGTTTGTTTAATTTGTCTGTGCCGGAACATGCTGCTATGCGGGAATATATAAAGGAGTCTTTGGAAAAGGGACATATTCGTCCATCTTCTTCTCCCTTGGGAGCTGGGTTTTTCTTTGTCTCAAAAAAAGACGGCTCTTTGAGACCATGTATTGATTATCGGCTTCTGAATAAGATCACTGTTAAGTATCAATACCCATTGCCATTGCTTACTGATTTGTTTGCTCGTATAGAGGGTGCTAAGTGGTTCTCTAAAATTGATCTTCGTGGGGCGTATAATTTGGTGCGGATCAGGCAGGGGGATGAGTGGAAGACCGCATTTAATACGCCCGAGGGCCACTTTGAGTATTTGGTCATGCCTTTTGGTCTTTCTAATGCCCCTTCAGTTTTCCAGTCTTTTATGCATGATATTTTCCGCGATTTTCTGGATAAATTTATGATAATATATCTGGATGATATTCTGATTTTTTCTGATGACTGGGACTCTCATGTCCAGCAGGTCAGGAGAGTTTTTCAGGTTCTGCGGTCTAATTCTTTATGTGTGAAGGGGTCTAAGTGCGTTTTTGGGGTCCAGAAAATTTCCTTTTTGGGGTATATTTTTTCTCCCTCTTCCATTGAGATGGATCCCGTCAAGGTGCAAGCTATTTGTGACTGGACTCAGCCCTCCTCTCTTAAGGGTCTTCAGAGATTTTTGGGCTTTGCCAACTTTTACCGCCGATTTATTGCTGGTTTTTCGGATGTCGTTAAACCACTGACTGATTTGACCAGACAAGGCGCTGATGTTGCTAATTGGTCCCCTCATGCTGTAGAGGCCTTTCAGGAGCTTAAGCGCCGTTTTGCCTCTGCCCCTGTGTTGCGTCAGCCTGATGTGAATCTGCCTTTTCAGGTTGAGGTTGACGCTTCGGAGATCGGAGCTGGGGCAGTGTTGTCGCAGAAAGGTTCCGACTGCTCCGTTATTAGGCCTTGTGCCTTTTTTTCTCGCAAATTTTCGCCCGCAGAGCGGAATTATGATGTTGGGAATCGGGAGCTTTTGGCCATGAAGTGGGCGTTTGAGGAGTGGCGCCATTGGCTCGAGGGGGCTAGGCATCAGGTGGTGGTATTGACTGACCACAAAAATTTGATTTATCTTGAGACTGCCAGACGCCTGAATCCTAGACAGGCGCGCTGGTCTTTATTTTTTTCTCGCTTTAATTTTGTGGTGTCATACCTACCGGGTTCTAAGAATGTTAAGGCAGATGCCCTTTCTAGGAGTTTTGACCCGGACTCTCCTGGTAATTCTGAACCCACAGGTATCCTTAGGGAGGGAGTAATTTTGTCGGCCGTTTCTCCTGATCTGCGGCGGTCCTTGCAAGAGTTTCAGGCGGATAGACCGGATCGTTGTCCGCCTGATAGACTGTTTGTTCCGGATGATTGGACCAGCAGAGTCATCTCTGAGGTACATTCTTCTGCATTGGCAGGTCATCCCGGAATTTTTGGTACCAGGGATTTGGTGGCAAGATCCTTCTGGTGGCCTTCCCTGTCACGAGATGTGCGAGTCTTTGTGCAGTCATGTGACGTTTGTGCTCGGGCCAAGTCTTGTAGTTCTCGGGCTAGCGGACTGCTGTTGCCCTTGCCTATTCCTAAGAGGCCTTGGACACACATCTCGATGGATTTTATTTCAGATCTGCCTGTTTCCCAGAAGATGTCTGTCATCTGGGTGGTCTGTGACCGTTTCTCTAAAATGGTCCATTTGGTTCCTCTGCCCAAGTTGCCTTCTTCTTCTGAGTTGGTTCCTCTGTTTTTTCAGAATGTTGTCCGATTGCACGGTATTCCTGAGAATATTGTTTCTGACAGAGGTACCCAATTTGTGTCTAGATTTTGGCGGGCATTCTGTGCTAGGATGGGCATAGATTTGTCTTTTTCATCTGCTTTTCACCCTCAGACTAATGGCCAGACCGAGCGGACTAATCAGACCCTTGAGACATATCTGAGGTGTTTTGTCTCTGCTGACCAGGATGATTGGGTTGCTTTTTTGCCATTGGCAGAGTTCGCCCTCAATAATCGGGCCAGTTCTTCCACCTTGGTGTCCCCGTTTTTCTGTAATTCGGGGTTTCACCCTCGATTTTCCTCCGGTCAGGTGGAATCCTCGGATTGTCCTGGAGTGGATGCGGTGGTGGAGAGATTGCATCACATCTGGGGGCAGGTTATGGACAATTTGAAGTTGTCCCAGGAGAAGACTCAGCGTTTTGCCAACCGTCATCGTCGTGTTGGTTCTCGGCTTTGTGTTGGAGATTTAGTGTGGTTGTCTTCTCGTTTTGTCCCTATGAGGGTCTCTTCTCCTAAGTTTAAACCTCGGTTCATCGGCCCTTATAGAATATTGGAGATTCTTAATCCTGTTTCTTTCCGTTTGGACCTCCCTGCGTCCTTTTCCATTCATAACGTTTTTCATCGGTCGTTATTGCGCAGGTATGAGGTACCTGTTGTACCTTCAGTGGAGCCTCCTGCTCCGGTGTTGGTTGAGGGTGAGTTGGAGTACGTTGTGGAGAAAATTTTGGACTCTCGTGTTTCCAGACGGAAACTCCAGTATCTGGTCAACTGGAAGGGTTACGGCCAGGAGGATAATTCTTGGGTCAATGCATCTGATGTTCATGCTTCTGATCTTGTTCGTGCCTTCCATAGGGCTCATCCTGGTCGCCCTGGTGGATCTGGTGAGGGTTCGGTGCCCCCTCCTTGAGGGGGGGGTACTGTTGTGAATTTGGATTCTGGGCTCCCCCGGTGGCCGCTTGTGGAATTGGACTTGTCATCCTCTTTCCTGTTTCACCTGGTTCCATCAGTAGTGGGTGTCGCTATTTAAGCTCATTTCTCTGGTGGTTTCTTGCCGGTCAACAATGTTATCTGATGCCTCTCAGTGCTTGTTCCTGCTTCTAGACAACCACTAGATAAGTTGGACTTTTGTCCATGTTTTGTTTTGCCTATTTGTTCCAGTTCACAGCTGAAGTTTTGTTACTGTGTCTGGAAAGCTCTCGTTGATCAGGGATTGCTACTCTGGCGTTATGAGTTAATGCCAGAGTTTAAGGTAATCTCTGGATGGTGTTTTGTTAGTGTTTTTCTGCTGACCATGAAAGTATACTATCTGTCTTCTGCTATCTAGTAAGCGGACCTCAAATTTTCTAAGACTATTTTCCTGCTGCGTTTGTTGTTTCATCTGAACTCACCGTCATTATATGTGGGGGGCTACTGTCTTCTTTGGAATATTTCTCTAGAGGTGAGCCAGGTCTTATATTTCCCTCTGCTAGCTATTTAGGTCTTAGGCCAGAGCTGGGCATCTAGCTATAAATAGGAAATGCTACCTGGCTATTTCTAGTTGCGCGGCAGGCTTTGTTCATGGTCAGTATAGTTCCATCTTCCGAGAGCTTGTCCCTCTATAGGCTTGCTATGATCTCTGCCTGCAGAGATCATGACATATCTCCCTCTGGCTGCTTTCGCATGTTACCTCGGGATATGCCGCTGATCCCCAAAACTGCAGTAAGGGCTCTCCCCAGACTGTCAATCTCTTCCCAGATCTTCTTATCTTCAACCGGGAATCCCGGGTCCATGTCATCTCCTCTTCATTCTGACTGGGCACTCCGCAATGGTAGCATGTAGGCAGTCTTCTTTGCCGAGTGGCACTAGTCTCACTTTGGGAGGCGGTCTCTCTTTCTCGCACCGGAGGGCTGTACTCTGCAGCAGGGGTCTTCTTATATTCAGCCACTTCCTCACAGACCCGCTTAACCTCCTTCTTCAAGTCTTCTACCCATTGAGGGGCGGTTACCTCCCCGCTCCATACCTTCCCCACTGGCACTACCACCCCTTGCTCTTGCTCGTGCGTGCGTGCCTCACTCCCGACCTCAGAGAAAGTCATATCTGGCTTTACGCACATGCGCTATCGCAAGGCCTGTTTCATCAACACATCTCGCAAGCCTGTCACCAGTTGGTCTCGCAGCACAACATCAACTGCCCCAGCACCTACACCATCCTTCCGTATGATGTCAGTATGAAGCTCCTGCAGGGCATTTATATATTGCATCACGGTCTCCCCCTCTCTTTGTACCTGGCGAAACAGTCGCATGCGCAGCTCCCCTACGTCAGTGGGGTCCCCATGCATCTCCTCAAGTATACGTAATACTTTGTCCAAGGTATCTCTCGCCTGAGGGGGTCTGAGCATAACAGAGTCCCGTGCATCCCCCTCTAGGGCCATAACAGCTATTTCCGCCTGCAGAGCCGGCGTCATAGGATGCACCCGCATCATCCCTCAGATGCGCTCCATCCAACTCCACAACATGACACCGCTCCCCGAGAATTTTGGCAGGTTAACCAACATGGCTCCCAGGGAGACGCTAGACCTGGGGCCTCCCCCAACTGCTTGGTCTGCCCTTTCCGCGCTACCGTGTGACATCCTGCCGACTATGCCAAGTGTAATAGAGTGCAGGGTTGAGTATGTCACCACGGAACAGACAGACCAACTGTTGAGGGGAATTTATTAACAGGAGTAAGATTCTCCTCGCAGGGAGTAAACGGGGTTAATAAGGATAAATCAAACAGTAAACAGTTAAGCGGAAGCAAAAGGGTTAATGAGTGTTCTTGTAACTTATCAGTCCAGGGAGGTCCTGACTGGAGGGTCCTAATTCCAATGTGGGTACAGTCACCAGCAGCGCTTGAGATCCTGAAGTCTCTCCTCTGTGTCCTGAGAACTGGAGGCTCTGGGGTTAAGTCTTTTCTTCCAGTGAAGCTGAAAGCAGGAAGTAACTCAGCCACTCTGCTGCGAGTCTCTGTATATCAGGCTGGCAGGCTTTCTGCAGTAGCAATCCTACACACACTGAGCAGTTTACTTGTCACACTCAGGGGTCCTGGCTTGTCACTTCGGTCACCGGGGTTGGGCGCTCAGGTCACTGTCAGGGGATACGACTTCTCTGATTATGGAGGCTTCCAAGTCCACACTCTCACATACAGCCTCCACTATGGCTGGTATCTCAGCCTCAGTGCCCTCACGGGGAGCACTCTCTTTTGGGGAGCGTGGCGCTGCAGCCTGCTCTCTGTCTGGCGCGCTGTCCCCTCTGGCGCGCTCTGCTCTCCCACTCTTTTCTGACCACACCCCCCTCTTTTCCGCGCTGCCCCCAGCAGTCACATGGTCTCCTCTGTCCAGGGCAGTAAGTCTTCCCCCCGACAACCCAGCTGTCTGACTAAGTGGTTCCAGGTAAGGAGCAGGAAAAGCAACCTCCTTACATGTTGGGGGGGCGGGATTATGTGTGGTGATGTGGTGGGGGGGCGGGATTATGTGTGGTGATGTGGTAGGGGGCGAGATTGTGTGTGGTGATGTGGTGCGGATTGTGTTTGGTAATGTGGTGGGGGTGGGATTGTGTGTGGTGATGTGGAGGGGCGGGATTGTGTGTAGGGGTGGGGGGCGGGATTATGTGTGGTAATGTGGGGCGGAGCTACTGTGCAGGGGGCGGGATTAGCGAGTAATCACGATGCCTCTTATATATAGATTCGCATATATAAAAACAATCAGAAACGTCCAACTAAAAACTTTAAAAACTATAATCCAAAGATCCAATTGTTACTGGAAATGTAATAGAGGGGAGATATGTGTTACTACGCTTAATGGCGGCAGTGATATGGAACTTGAGTATTTTTTTCCAGCACACTATGTGTTGTGAGGGTTAAGTTAAAGTTGCATAATGGGCTGGTTTTAGTGGACTTCTATAGAGCAGGAAGGTGGGATCTCCACATGCAGAGCTGACAGGACCTGTGTGATGTTATAATCATGTTGTCAGTCACATGATGGAAAGAGTCACATGTCTTTGGGTTTAAATAACTGGGCTCTAAAGGCAGTCTTTGGTCAACAAGACTGGAGAGAGGATTCTCCAGTGGTTTTGTGTCTTGTGTAAGAAAGACTGAACCTGTGTTGCTCCAGAGCTGGTTTTACCTGCCTAGGTATGTACTGTGTTGCAGCGTTTTTGTTTTTATTTATTGTTTCCCCGTTTTAGTAGAAGAAAACATGGCACTCAATAGAAAAAAGTTTTTTGTAGGTGCTCAAGTAGGGTCTCCAACCCATAGAACAATAATAGAAAAAAAGAAAAAACTTGGCACTCAGTAGTGAGGAAAATTATTTTATTTATTATTAATGCATCCAGACAAAATTAACGAATAAACGTTTTCGGTCCGGCAAAGGACCTTCATCAGACACTGATCCGGACACAGTTCACACTAAAGAATTGTCTGATGAAGGTCCTTTGCCGGACCGAAAACGTTTATTAACGTCTGGATGCATTAATAATAAAAAGAAGCAAAATAGTTTCCCTGTTTTAGCCAGAAAAGTTGTGTTTATTTTCCCCTCTTGTTGGTTTATGCCGCATAATAATAAACCAACAGATGACTTATCTACCGATAAATAAGATTTTTCTGTATTTTCATGACTATGAAAATTGTACATTCACACTGAAGGCATCAAAACTATGAATTAGCACATGTGGAATTATATACCGTATATACTCGAGTATAAGCCGACCCGAGTATAAGCCGACCCCCCTAATTTTGCCACAAAAAACTGGGAAAACTTATTGACTCGAGTATAAGCCTAGGGTGGAAAATGCAGCAGCTACCGGTGAATTTCAAAAATAAAAATAGATGCTCTATACCGTTCATTATGGCCCCATAAATGCTCCATATAAAGCTGTGCCACATATAATGCTCTGCACCGTTCATTATGGCCCCATAGATGCTCCATATAAAGCTGTGCCACATATAATGCTCTGCACCATTCATTATGGCCCCATAGATGCTCCATAGAAAGCTGTGCCATATACAATGCTCTGCACCGTTCATTATGGCCCCATAGATGTGCCATAGAAAGCTGTGCCCCATATACAATGCTCTGCACCGTTTATTGTTGCCCCATAGATGTGCCATAGAAAGCTGTGCCCCATAAACAATGCTCTGCACCGTTCATTGTTGCCCCATAGATGTGCCATAGAAAGCTGTGCCCCATATACAATGCTCTGCACCGTTCATTGTTGCCCCATAGATGTGCCATAGAAAGCTGTGCCCCATATACAATGCTCTGCACCGTTCATTGTTGCCCCATAGATGTGCCATAGAAAGCTGTGCCCCATATACAATGCTCTGCACCATTCATTGTTGCCCCATAGATGTGCCATAGAAAGCTGTGCCCCATATACAATGCTCTGCACCGTTCATTGTTGCCCCATAGATGTGCCATAGAAAGCTGTGCCCCATATACAATGCTCTGCACCGTTCATTGTTGCCCCATAGATGTGCCATAGAAAGCTGTGCCCCATATACAATGCTCTGCACCGTTCATTGTTGCCCCATAGATGTGCCATAGAAAGCTGTGCCCCATCTATAATTCTGCTGCTGCAATAAAAAAAAAATGACACTCACCTCTCTTGCTTGCAGCTCCTCAGCGTCCCGTCTCGGCGCCTCTCCGCACTGACTGTTCAGGCAGAGGGCGGCGCGCACACTAGTACGTCTTCGCGCCCTCTGACCTGAACAGTCAGAGCAAGAGGACGGGAAGACGGAGCGGCGCCCGGCGTGTGGAACGTGGACAGGTAACTATGCCATACTTACCTGCTCCCGGCGTCCCTGGCTCCTTATCCCGGACAGATGGTCTCCGGGTGCCGCAGCCTCTTCCTCTGTCAGCGGTCACCGTTACCGCTGATTAGAAGGAATGAATATGCGGCTCCACCCCTATGGAAGTGGAGTCCATATTCATAACTTTAATGAGCGGTCCCACGTGACCGCTGAACAGAGGACGAGCTGCGGCACCGAAGAACGTGGGACGGGCAGGGGGAGCGCCGGGACTAGGTGAGTATGCGACACGCTCTCTCCCCCTCACCCGCCAACCCCACCGCGATCATAACTCGAGTATAAGCCGAGAGGGGAAATTTCAGCCCAAAAATTTGGGCTGAAAATCTAGGCTTATACTCGAGTATATACGGTACTTAACAAAAAAGTGTGAAACAACTGAAAATATGTCTTATATTCTAGGTTCTTCAAAGTAGCCATTTTTTACTTTGATGACTGCTTTGCACACTCTTGGCATTCTCTTGATGAGCATTAAGAGGCAGTCACCGGGAATGGTCTTCCAACAATCTTGAAGGAGTTTCCAGAGATGCTTAGCACTTGTTGGCCCTTTTGCCTTCACTCTGCGGTCCAGTGTAACGCCTCTAGATCTATACCTTGTTTCTTCGGCGTTACTTTTGCATGTCTCTGCTTTAACCCTTGCTCCTCTCCCCCTAACTTGCAGGGATACTGTAGTCTGTTACCTGTATGGATGCGGCTCAGTTCCCTGTGCTGCTGCGTAGCTGTACATGTGCTGTTATGTCTTTGCTCTGCTGCATGACCACTCGCATGTGTGGTCCCTGGCTGCAGCTGTGGAAGCTATCCGCGGCTTGCAAGGTCCTCTGCAGCTGGTGCACGACTTTCCACGTGTGTTCAGGCTAGCAGTCACTGCCAGGTGCCCTAAGCCACAGTTTCTGTGCTGTAATGGTTTCTGTTTGTGTTTGGGGTGTGCGCGGCCACATACCCTGCTTTTATTAGGGTTTGAGTGTGCACGTGTGTTGCTTCCTCAGCCTATTGCTGAGGAGCATCTCCTATATAAACGCCCTCTTTCCTGTTGGGCATTGTCAGAGCATTGCATTGCGTTTCTGTTTGTGTTTTGTTTTTCCGCCTAATCTGGGGGCAGAGTACCCAGACCTGCCTATCCTGGAGGCCGCATATCCAGATCCGTTTGTGTTTTGTTTTTCACCTAATCTGGGGGCAGAGTACCCAGACCCGCCTGTCCTGGAGGCTGCATATCCAGTACCTGACCCTGTCACTGTGTCCTCTTTTATGTTCCTGAAGTCCTTTTGTGTCTGACACCCTGTACCCAGGTACTGAACTTCCTGGGCTCATCTTTTAAAGATGGAGTCTGGTGTTTATGCTGAGCCCTTACTATGCTGTGCTCAGCCTATTATGTGGTGTAGCCCTATCTGGCCCAGGTCCAGTCCGGCGGTGCTTGCACCATCACGCTTGATTTCCTTCCTAGGTCCGATGCCCGGAGCCTGACGGCCGTAGCTAGGTATCTGATGACCACCGCTACATGATCCTATACCATTTGAGTCTCAGCCGATGACCTGGGCTGCCTCGCCAGTGTCCCAGATGTCTATCCGGTATTCCTGATGCCCTGCCTGTGTCCTGATGCCCTGCCTATGTCCTGATGTCCATCCTGATGTCCTGATGTCCAGTCTGTGTCCTGATGCCCAGTCTGTGTCCTCATGCCCAGTCTGTGTCCTGATGTCCAGACTGTGTCTGATGTCCTGATGTCCTGCCTGTGACCCGATGTTCCACCGGTTCCCCGGGGTCCACCCTGTGATGACGTCTGTCCTGGGTCGGTGTCTGATGTCCTCCTGCTGAGCCTGTGCTACGCCTGAGGCCTGAGAGAGGCCATCCTAGTAAGCCCGTGCCAGATGACGCTGGACTGCATCAACCCATGATGACCCCTGCCATCATCTGACGTCTGTTCAAGATCAGTTTCTGATGTTCTCCTGCTGAGCCTGTGCTGCGCCTGAGGCCTGAGAGAGAGGCCGTCCTAGTAAGCCCATGCCAGATGACCCTGCACTGCATCATCCCGTGATGACCCTTGCCATCGTCAGTAGTCCATCCGAGGTCGGTGTCTGATGTTCTCCTGCTGAGCCTGTGCTGCGCCTGAGGCCTGAGAGAGAGGCCATCCTAGCATGCCTGAGCCAGATAACCCTGGACTTCATCAACCCGTGATGTCCTCCTGCCTTCGTCTCTTATCCTGAGACGTGTACCCTACTCTGATGTGTGGAATCCGGATCCTGACATCATTATGTTTTGTTATGTACTGTGTTTTCATTTAAGAAAACTTTGTTTCTTCATACCTGAAGTTGTGCGGTGTAATCTAGTTCTGCATATTGCCATCTTGTTCACATGCTCAGCTGCCACAGACCCTGCTCGCTGCCCTTCCCTAGTCTGGGAAGGTCCAGGTTACTCTATGTGGTCCAGTGGGTCCACATCGCGTTCCCATTTGGGACGCTCGCCCACGTCGTCATGGTTTGGCGACATGGGGGCATCGGCTCAGCTGTGTTTACAGTCGCAGCCATAACATCCAGCTCACCCCAAAGCATCTCGATTTGGATCAGGTCTGGTCACTGTGGAGGCCAGGTCATCTGGCGTATTACCCCATCTCTCTCTCCTTCTTGGTCAAATAGCCCTTACACAGCCTGGAGGTGTGTTTGGGGTCATTGTCCTGTTGAAAAATAAATGATGGTCCAACTAAATGCAAACCGGATGGAATAGCATTCTGCTGCAAGATGCTGTGGTAGCCATGCTGGTTCAGTATGCCTTCAATTTTAAATAAATCCCCAACAGTGTCACCAGCAAAGCACCCCCATACCATCATACCTCCTGCTCCATGCTTCATGGTGGGAACCAGACATGTAAAGTCCATCCATTCCCCTTTTCTGCGTCGCACAAAGACATGGTGGTTGGAACCAAAGATCTCAAATTTGAACTCATCAGACCAAAGCACAGATTTCCACTGGTCTCCTGTCCATTCCTTGTGTTCTTTAGCCCAAAACAAGTCTCTTCTGCTTGTTGCCTGTCCTTAGCAGTGGTTTCCTAGCAGCTATTTTACCATGAAGGCCTGCAGCACAGTCTCCTCTTAACAGTTGTTGTAGAGATGTGTCTGCTGCTAGAACTCTGTATGGCATTGACCTGGTCTCTAACCTGAGCTGCTGTTAACCTGCGATTTCTGAGGCTGGTGACTCAGATAAACTTATCCTCAGAAGCTGAGGTGACTCTTGGTCTTCCTTTCCTGGGGCGGTCCTCATGTGAGCCAGTTTCTTTGTAGCGCTTGACTGTTTTTGTCACTGCACTTAGGGACACTTTCAAAGTTTTCCCAATTTTTCGGAGTGACTGACCTTCATTTCTTAAAGTAATGATGGCTACTCGTTTTTCTTTACTTAGGCTATTTTCATACTATCGTCGGTACGGGGCCGTCACCATGCGTCGGCCCGACGTACCGACGCACGTTTGAAAATAATGAACAACGGCGGCAGCGGATGCAGTTTTTCAACGCATCCGCTGCCCCATTGTAATGTCCGGGGAGGAGGGGGTGGAGTTCTGGCCGCGCATGCGCAGTCGGAAATGGCGGACACGACGCACAAAAAAAATGTTACATGTAACTTTTTTTGTACTGATGGTCCGCCAAAGCACGACGGATGCGACGTGTGGCAATCCGTAGCAATGCATCGCTATTGCAAGCCTATGGAGAAAAAACGCATCCTGCGGGCAACTTTGCAGGATGCTTTTTTTTTCCAAAATGACGCATTGCGATGGACAGCAAGCGACGCTAGTGTGAAAGTAGCCTTAGCTGCTTTTTTCTTGCCAAAATACAAATTCTATCAGCCTATTCAGTAGGACTATCAGCTGTGTATCCACCAGACTTCTGCACAACACAACTGATGGTCCCAACACTTTTTATAAGGCAAGAAATCCCACTTATTAAACCTGACAGGGCACACCTGTGAAGTGAAAATCATTCCCGGTGACTACCTCTTGAAGCTCATCAAGAGAATGCCAAGAGTGTGCAAAGCAGTCTTTAAAGAAAAAGGTGGCTACTTTGAAGAACCTAGAATATAAGACATAATATCAGTTGTTTCACACTTTTTGTGAAGTATATAATTCCACATGTGTTAATTCATAGTTTTGATGCCTTCAGTGTGAATGTACAATTTTCATAGTCATGAAAATACAGAAAATCTTTAAATGAGAAGGTGTGTCCAAACGTTTGGTCTGTACTGTGTGTATATATATATATATATATACATATATATATATATATATATATATATATATATATATATATATATATATATATATATATATATATGTATATATACACACGCACGGATAGATTGAAATGAATAGAGGGTTTATGAAACCACAAGACAATCCTTATAATAAAAGCAAGTACATGGAGCGATGAGCAGTTTGGGGCAAGGTGGCACTATGCTGTCTACAACTGTAGGTTGTGTAATGAAAATAAAGTGTCTCTATATACATGTAATCTTCAGCTTGTCACACTATCTGCTGGATTTATCCCCTGACGCGTTATATTAAGTGGGAGGAATTATGGCTGCACTGGGGACATCTGACAGCTGATACAAGAAAGTTGAAAAAGACAGCACATACTGTGAGACATTTTTGTTAATGGCAAAAGCTTTTTTAATGTAAAGCACAGGCTTTCTGGGCAATAATTTTAGCTGTAATTAGCACCATGTATCATCATATACATTATCAAGTTAGAAATATAAATATGGACAACATTTTTTAATACTATTTACATAGTTTAGATATAAAATTATTGTTTATTGTTAGAGATGGGTGAGCCAGAGGATATTTGGGTCCAGTGGGTTTGGCCGAACATTTAAAAAAGCTTTGTTCGGATACCAGAATGGTACCCAAACTTGAACTAGGACCCCATTAAAATGAATGGGGGGTGTCCGAACATCGGGTTTTTCCCACACTGTCATCTATGTGATGACAGCCCCCAGCTGTCAGCTTTATCTTTGCTGGTTATCTAAAATAGAGTGGTTCTCACAATGTTTCTTTTTAATTACCGTATATACTCGAGTATAAGCCGAGATTTTCAGCCCACTTTTTTGGGCTGAAATTGCCCCTCTCGGCTTATACTCGAGTCATACCGGGGGTCGGCAGGGGAGGGGGAGCGGGGGCTGTCTAAAAATACTCACCTAGTCCAGGCGCGGTCCCTGCTTCCCCGGCGCCGGCAGCAGCAGCTTCAGCTTCTTCCTGTACTCAGCGGTCACATGGTCCCGCTCATTACAGTAAATGAATATTCGGCTCCACCTCCCATAGGGGCGGAGCCGCCTTTTCATTACTGTAATCAGCAGGACCATGTGACCGCTGAGTACAGGATGAAGCGCTGCGGCGTCGGGGAAGCAGGATCTACACAGCGGCAGGACCAGGTGAGTATACGGGGAAGGGAGCGCAGCGCTGCGCGATAGTCACCTGCTCCTCGTTCCGGGCGCCGATCTGTCTCCAGCAGTGACGCTGAGGTCAGAGGGCGCGGTGACGTGGTCAGTGCGCGCCCTCTGCTGAACGTCAGTGCTGGAGACAGATCGGCGCCCGGAACGAGGAGAGGTGACTATTGAAAGTGCGGGGGCCTGAGCGATGGAGAGGTGAGTATGTGATTTATTTTTTTTATCGCACCAAATGGGGCAAGTGTCTGTATGGAGCATCTATGGGGCCATAACGTTCCTGCAGCACTATATGGGGCCATAACATTCCTGCAGCACTATATGGGGCCATAACGTTCCTGCAGCACTATATGGGGCCATAACGTTCCTGCAGCACTATATGGGGCCATAACATTCCTGCAGCACTATATGGGGGCCATAAAGTTTCTGCAGCACTATATGGGGCCATAACGTTTCTGCAGCACTATATGGGGCCATAACATTCTGCAGCACTATATAGGGGCATAATGTTTGGGAAGCACTATATGGGGCAAGTGTCTGTATGGGGCCATAATTAACGTTTGTAGGGCACTACGGCATATGGGGCAAGTGTCTGTATGGAGCATCTTATAGGGCCATAACGTTTGTGCAGCACTATAAGGGGCAAATATCTTTATAGAGCATCTTATGGGGCCATAATCAGCATTTGTGCAGCATTATATTGGGCAAATGTGTCTATGGAGCATCTTATGGGGCCTTTATTAACCTTTATGCAGGATTATATGGGGCATATTTTAATATGGAACATCTTATGGGGCTATAATGAACAGTATGGAGCATTATATGGGGCTCCTGATTCAATATGGATATTCAAAGACACTTAACCTACTGATGTCTCAATTAATTTTACTTTTATTGGTATCTATTATTACTTTTGACATTTACCGGTAGCTGTTGCATTTTCCCCCCTAGGCTTATACTCGAGTCAATAAGTTTTCCCAGTTTTTTGTGGCAAAATTAGGGGGGTCGGCTTATACTCGAGTATATACGGTATTTAAATAAAAAGTGGCATAGTGCCCCCACCCCCCATTTTTTACATTCAGCCAAGCTAAAGCATACATCCGGGGCTGGTATTCTCTGACTGGTAAGTGGCCATGGGTATTCACCCCCCAGCCTAAAAATATCAGCCCGCAACTGCCCCAGAAAAGGTGCATCTATTAGATGAGCCAATTCTGGTGCTTTGCACAGCTCTTCCCACTTTCACTGGTGGGGTGGCAAGTAGGTTAATATTTGTGGGGTTGATGTCGGCTTTGTAATATCAACTGACAAGATCATCAAGTCCACAGGTTAGTAATGGAGAGGCATCTATAAAATGCCCCATTACTAACCTCATAGTAAGATTGTAATAAAGACACAACAAGAATAAAGTCCTTTATTTGAAATAAACTCACAGACTCCTTTAATTGAAATAAAGAAAAAAAAAAAACTTCCGTCCTCTTTTACACCATTTGTTTTCAAAAATTTTAAATAATAAAACACCATATTCCTCAACTGTCAGAAGATAAACCATAACTGCCCCATGATGGCCTGGATGGTTTGAAGAGCAGTCACATTAGTGATGCGACTACTCTCCACACCAGCCTGAGCACACTGAGCAGAGCATCCCTATGATGTGATTGTGATGTGCTAATGAATTACCATACCAGCTAGGAACCTAGTAAAGATCCTGATAAGGGGGTTAACCCTACGTTCTGAACTGTCCTGGACTGTCCTGGAAATACCACTTGGTTACCTAAATTATATTGTTGCTTTACAAATGCCAATTTGCCATATGCATGTCGTAATTTGCCATCTGCTGTTAAACTACGGTGTCTGTTATGTGTCACGGGTAGTGGTTTATTAGGCTGAAGTACCGCTAGTAAAGGCTGGAGGTTTTTACTCTTTTTACCATTACTTCCTGGTAACATGGTTAGTTCAGAGGGCAGTATGGAGTCAGCAAATAGCATGTGCTTTCATAGCCTCCTTTTGTTGCCTTAGGGCTTAAAAACCAAAACATCTATGCCACTGGAGATGAGATACCTATGTGTACAGCAGGCAAGCCAAGGAGAAGTTGTGTGCCACAGAGACAGCCTGTGCTATAACTAGTTAGCAATTGGAGGAAAGAAGCATTTGATAGTAAAGGTACCTTCACACTAAGCGACGCTGCAGCGATATCGACAACGATGCCGATCGCTGCAGCGTCGCTGTGTGGTCGCCGGAGAGCTGTCACACAGACAGCTCTCCAGCGACCAACTATGCCGAAGTCCCCTGATAACCAGGGTAAACATCGGGTTACTAAGCGCAGGGCCGCGCTTAGTAACCCGATGTTTACCCTGGTTACCAGTGTAAACGTAAAAAAACCCAAACACTACATACTTACATTCCGGTGTCCGTAACATCCCCCGCTGTCCGCTTCCTGCACTGACTGTGATTGCCGGCCGTAAGGCACAGCACAGCGGTGACATCACCGCTGTGCTCTGCTTTTACTTTACGGCCGGCACTCACAGTCAGTGCGGGAAGCGGACGGCGAGGGACGTGTGACAGACAGCAGAAGGTGAGTATGTACTGTTTGTTTTTTTTACTTTTACAATGGTAACCAGGGTAAATATCGGGTTACTAAGCGCGGCCCTGCGCTTAGTAACCCAATATTTACCCTGGTTACCATTGTAAAACATCGCTGGCATCGTTGCTTTTGGTGTCAAACACGACGATACACGCTGATCTGACGACCAAATAAAGTTCTGAACTTTCAGCAATGACCAGCGATGTCACAGCAGGATCCAGATCGCTGCTGCGTGTCAAACACAACGATATCGCTATCCAGGACGCTGCAACGTCTCGGATCGCTATCGTTATCGTTGCAAAGTCGTGTAGTGTGAAGGTACCTTTAGGCATTCTACCCATGGCTTGTTGAGGGACACGAATGGGCATAAAGAAGCTCAGGCCATAGATTAAATCAGTGTACGTGCAAGGTGAGCATTGCTGCAGCAGTGAGTTTAGAGATGAGGTGGTCAATCTACTGGGATCAAGTTTCAGTTGAATGTCTTAAATTTCCTGGTTTGATGCTAATTTGAACACTTCGATCCACGGCTTACAAAAAAAATGTGCCCAGCACAATTTCCACACTGTTGAAGGGTCAAAGAGTAGTCTAATATCTTTTTGTATGGCTACATGGGCCTCCTCATGATGCCGAACAGCTATCACAGCAGGTGGATTATCATACTTACAGTGGTGGTCGGTACCTGGGCCATCACAAATCAGTGGATGCCAGAGAAGGAAAGTTTGTATAGCATAGTTTTTTTCCATCTCCAGAGTCAATGGGTAAGATTTTCTCTTCTGTAGAGTATAAATTCTTAGGGTAAACAGGTTCTCTCTATCTCTTCTGTAGGGTGTAAGAACTTATAGTCAACTGGTTTCTCTCTCTCTCTCTCTTTTTTTCTCCCTCTCTTTCTCTCTCTTAACAGTGTAAGCTACAGTGGGGAAAAAAGTATTTAGTCAGCCACCAATTGTGCATGTTTTCCCACTTATAAGATGAGAGAGGCCTGTAATTGACATCATAGGTAGACCACAACTACTGTATGATAGTCAAAATGGAGAAAACAAATCCAGAAAATCACCTTTTCTGATTTGACAAGATTTAATTTGCAAATTATGGTGGAAAATAAGTATTTGGTCATTAACAAAAGTTCAACTCAATATTTTGTTATATATCCTTTGTTGGCAATGACAGATGTCAAACGTTTTCTGTAAGTTTTCACAAGGTTGGCACACACTGTTGGTGGTATGCTGGCCCATTCCTCCATGCAGGTCTCCTCTAAAGCAGTGATGTTTTGGGCCTGTCGCTAAGAAACATGGACTTTCAACTCCCTCCTAAGGTTTTCTTTGGGGTTGAGATCTGGAGACTTTCTTGGCCACTGCAGGACATTCATATAATTCTTACAAAGCCTCTCCTTCGTTGCCCTGGCGGTGTGCTTGCTATTATTTTTGTCATGCTGAAAGACCCATCCTCGTTTCATCTTCAATGCCCTTGCTGATGGAAGGAGGTTTGCACTCAAAATCTCACGATACATGGCCCCATTCATTCTTTCATGTACATGGATTAGTCGTCCTGGTCCCTTTGCAGAGAAGCAACCCCAAAGCATGATGTTGCCAACCCTATACAACACAGTAGGTATGGTGTTCTTTGGATGCAACTCAGCATTCTGTCTCCTACAAATTTGGATGCAGCTCAGCATTCTGTCTCCTCCAAACATGACGAGTTTTGTTTCTACCAGTTCTACTTTGTGTTCATCATACCATATGACATTCTCCCAATACTCTTCTGGATAAACCAAATGTTCTCTAGCAAACTGCAGATGGACCCGGACTTGAACAGGCTTAAGCAGGGGGACATGTCTAGCACTTCAGGATCTGAGTCCCTGGCGGCGTAGTGTGTTACTGATGATAGCCTTTGTTACGGTGGTCCCAGCTCTATGCAGGTCATTCACTACAGTCCCCCCGTGTGGTCCTGGGATTTTTGCTCACCCTCCTTGTGATCATTTTGACCCCACAGGGTGAGATCTTACATGGAGCCCCAGATCAAGGGAGATTATCAGTGGTCTTGTATGTCTTCCATTTTCTTATTATTGCTCTCACAGTGGATTTCATCACACCAAGCTGCTTGCCTATTGCAGATTCAGTCTTCCCAGCCTGGCGCAGGGCTACAATTTTGTTTCTGGTGTTCTTCGACAGCTCTTTGATCTTCACCATAGTGGAGTTTGGAGTATGACTGAGGTTGTGGACAAGTGTCTTTTATACTGATAACAAGTTCAAGCAGGTGCCATTACTACAGGTAATGAGTGGAGGACAGAGTAGCCTCTTAAAGACGTAGTTACAGGTCTGTGAGAGCCAGAAATCTTGCATTTTTTTTAGGTGGCCAAATACTTATTTTCCACCATTTTCCACAATTTGCAAAATAAATCTTGCCAAATCGGACAAGGTGATTTTCTGGATTTCTTTTCTCATTTTGACTCTCGCAGTTGTGGTCTACCTATGATGTCAATTACAGGCCTCTCTCATCTTTTTAAGTGGGAGAACTTGCACAATTGGTGGCAGACTAAATACTTTTCTTTCTCCACTGTATTATGAACAGCGGGGTTCTTTCTCCCATGTGTGTTTTCCAAGCAATTACAAGCTATATCCAAATATAATTTTTTTTTTTTTTAGAAAATTAATTGAAGCCGAATGTCAAGTTTTTCTCATCTGTAGATGTGCAGTACTTTGAAGCACAATAGTGTGAAAAGGTCAGGTCAAGATACTGAAGGACTGCTGCAAAATTTCTCAAGGGATGGATTGTCAGGGGTTGTCAGCAGTACTATGAGTGTGTGCTAAACTGCTGAGAAAGTAACATACAACGGCTTGCGAAAGTATTCACTCCCTTGTCATTTTTTGCTCTGTGCTACCTCACAACCTGGAATTTCGCTTGTTTTTTGGAGGGTTTCCATCACTTCATGTAAAGAACATTCCAACAACTGTGAACATTTTTTTTTCTTTTTATTGTGATTTCCTGTCCTGATGGACAGTCGGCGTACCTGCAAAGAAAGATATCCGTGGGATTGTCATGGGATGCCAGTCTTTGCCAGACCAATCCAGGTAGCAGGGGTTCCCTGCCTCAGCTTGGGTGGTATTTTGAGGCACCACCGCTGGGGTCAGTCGGCCTTTAGAGTGTATAGGGAGAGGCAGCAGTGAAGAGGCTCACTGGGGATGCTGCCTCTCCCAGAATCCTTGCTGCTGGCTCTGCAGACAGCCTCGCTGAAGCTGGACAGATGCGCCCTCCAGTAATTCCGGGGTCTAGTGAGCACATGCGGCACAGACGCGCCTCTATGACGCGGCACCATAAGGCATGACTGGGAAACCCAGTCGGGGAATGCTCGCGTCCTCACCGGTGGTGTATGTTCCGGCTTCTGTCTGCCACCGTGCCGTACCCCTCCCCGAAGGCGGTCCTATGGAGGACATGCAGGCATCTAAGATGATATGCTGGAGCAGCAGGTGTGCCGGGGGAGGTGCAAGGGCTTATTTAAATGCCAGAAGCACTAAGGGCAGTGCTTCTAATAGAGCTCTGGCAGTCTTCCCCCTATTCAAGAGTGAACAGGAGCACCGGGAAATGCAGACCCTGCATGGCTGGTCACCGCAGCAGCAGCTTTAGCCATCACAACAGCGACAACAGAAGAAAAAATGAGCGGGACAACAAGAGGGCCCTTCCCATCACCATTAGCATGGTAACAGTGGGAGTGGGCTTTTGGGCAGATCGTCCCAGCGCAGCAAGGACTCCAGTGTGGCGTCGAGCATAAGAGATAACCTATCTACAAGAATGGTTCCTCCTCCTAACCCGGTACCCCTTCTTCCGTCAGAATGGTAATTATAAATATAATTAGGGTCCCCCTGTTCTCTTATTCAAAGAAGGAAAAGTGTGGGCAAGACCAAACATAGGACCTGTGCACTTTGCACGGAAGAGTTACACACTATGTGGGAAAAAATAATCTGCAACTCTTACATAAACAAATAATCTGGAAGAGACATTAAAGTTTGCCTCAGATCTTAGGTCCTTAATAAAATTGCAGGTAGAAAATACCTTTAGGTCCCTTTAGAGGAAAAAGGCGGAAGTCCAGAGACAGGTACCCAGAGTCCGGGTTTAGCAGTTCAGAGGATGATGAGGATGACTTATCACTACTCCTCCGGCTTCTTTCCTCTGGCCATGGCCGGCTCAGCAAACTTGGAGCCTCTGGCTCCCATGGTTCGACTCTAGCCACTGGTTCCCTTAAGGGTACCTCTGCCCTCTGGCTTTCTGTAGGGCTGCGCTTCATCTGACCAGACATGGTTACTCCGCTGAGGTGCTGCTGCTCCTTTAAAATTCAGCGCTCCCGCCGTTTCTTCTGTTCGATCACTCCGGCTACCCATCAGGCCTCTTCTGCCATGGGAGACCGGGACTATCCAGATTCCGCGGGGAGATGTGGAGGCTGGGGAAGGAGACGGGACAGGAGTCACTGCGAGAGCTTAGGTGAGGGTAGATGACGCACTCACCTTGACTGCAGCCAGCTGTGACAGTCCACTATGGCCGCGCAAACTCAGGATCACGGATGCGATGGTCCCTCTCTTCACAGCTTCCAGTTTCTCGATCACTCCTTCTGGCTTTGGCTTCTCCGTGTCCAAAGTGTCCTCGCTCTCGGTGATCTTCATCTGCACAGGTATCTCACTTGGCAATGATGTCTTTTTTCCAGGTACGCCATCTTGCTCTTCTGGGCGGAGTCACTTCCGGCTGCTCTACCCTTATCTCCTGATCAGGCTGGAAGGGATGCAGCTTCTTCTCCCGCACCCATTTAAGGTGGGCCTTCTTCACAGGGGATGTGGCCTTCTTTCCTTTAGATCCAAGTCTCTTTCATGATGCCCATGAAAGGCTGCACCCTCCTTCACTTTCGCGCCACTGACCTCCGTTTCCCAGTCAGTGTTTGGCACCGTCTTTAAATGACTGTCAGCCACCATCTTTAATTTCTTCATGGTGGTCAACACTTCACAAAGCTCAGGAGTCTTCTGAAAGTCACTGTCAGTCTCTCGTCTGGTTCCAATGTGGAAAGTTGCTGGGAACACCATCTCAACTTCTCCCACCCTGGTTGTAGACCCCTGGATCCTTCACTGTCTTAGGGTTTCAGGGCTGCTGGGTTCGATCCTGCCGACTATGCCAAGTGTAACAAGGTGCCACGGGGGTGGTAGTTGTGGGTGAGTTCACTAGGTGACAGTTAGTGAGCACTACGGTACCTTGCACATGAATAGACAGTTCTAGTACCGACCCCGAGTCACAGTAGGTTACCTCAGGTATACAGCTGCTCTCCATGCTGAAACCACATGTCACACTCTTTAGGGCCCAACAGTGGCAACTTGTTTAATAAAGGTGAGGAAGAGAAGAAAGGTAACAATTCCAGCACTGACCCTATTCACAGCAACGGCTGCAGCAGAGAAGGCACTGGCTCCCAGTTGGCTTCCAGGAGCAAAAAGTCTATTCTGAGGCACACACAGAGTCCTTGTGCCTCCTGCCCGACAGTCCACTGGCTGCTCTGTTCCTTCCAGGGGGTACTGTATGCTCCCAGATGGGGAGCTCCTGCCCCGAATAAGCCTGAACGGACACTGAACTCCAGACAGGGACTTCCTATCCCTTTGGAGGCTGCTGACCCAATCCCCTAGATTACACCCTTACTATCCCTAAGCTACACATCACATGTTACAGTAGTAAAACATTAGGACAAGAAAACACAGCATAACCATAACACATTACATTAATATATACAGGAAACATTACAAGATAATACACATTAATGCACAATCGGGGCACTGCATAGGAGACCACATACAAAGAAAGAGGGAGCACTGAGGGTCCCCACCACCTCCTTACACCCCTTTGAAGAGACGTTCAAGAGGTCCTCCTGAAACAATGTTTCTGTTATTAGGAAGTGGTTTTCCCATACTGTTTGCCTATGCAGTGAATGCAAGGGCTGCCCAAAATTTAGATGCACCCCAATACCCTTTTGGAGATATGTACAGTACAGCAGGGCCTCCAGAAAATAATGTTCCCATTATTAGGAAGTGGTTCTCCCATACTGTTTGCCTATGCAGTGAATGCAAGGGCTGCCAAAAATTAGGATGCACCCCAATACCCCTCAGAAATGACGTGGAGGAGGGACTCAAAGAACAAATTTCCCATTATTAGGAAGTTGTTCTCCCATACAGATTGCCTATGCAGTGAATGCAAGGCCTGCACAAAATTTAGATGCACCCCAATACCTTTTGGAGACATGTACAGGAGGACATCCTGAAAATAATGTTCCTATTATTGGGAAGTAGTTATCCCATACTGTTTGCCTATGCAGTGAATGCAAGGACTGTCCAAAATTTGGATGCTCCATAATACGCCTTTGAAGAGATGTACAGCAGGGCCTCCTGAATACAATGTTCTCATTATTAGGAAGTGGGTCTCCCATACTGTTTGCCTATGCAGTGAATGCAAGGCCTCCCGAAAATTTAGATGCACCTCAATACCCCTTTGAAGAGACGTACAAGAGGGCCTCCTGAAAACAATGTTTACATTATTAGGAATTGCGTCTCCCATAATGTTTGCCTATGCAGTGAATGCAAGGCCTGCCCAAAATTTAGACACACTCCAATATCCCTTTGAGGAGACGTGCAGGAGGGCCTCCTGAAAACAATATTCCCATTATTATGAAGTGGGTCTCCCAGACTGTTTGCCTATGCAGTGAATGCAAGGGCTGCTAAAAATTTGGACGCACCCAAATACTCCTTGGAAGAGATGTGGAGGAGGGCCTCATTAAAAAAAAAAATGTTCCCCTTAGAAAGGAGCGGGTCTCCCGTACTTGTAGTGCCCATGCACTAAGTGCAGGGCCGGACTGGGACTAAAATTCAGCCCTGGCATTTGAAGTCACACAGGCCCACTTGTCACATGGTGACTGTATAATATCTTTGTACACTTGTAGGTTACAAGAAGTGAGGGGAGTGTAACACGACTATATAACATATAATTACAGCTGTATCCAGCATTACAGCTCAGTCCCCATAGAATGCAATACAGCACAGCCCCCATAGAATGTAATGCAGCACAGCCCCCATAGAATGTAATGCAGCACAGCCCCCATAGAATGTAATGCAGCACAGCCCCCATAGAATGTAATGCAGCATAGCCCCCATAGAATGTAATGCAGCACAGCCCCCATAGAATGTAATGCAGCACAGCCCCCATAGAATGTAATGCAGCACAGCCCCCATAGAATGTAATGCAGCACAGCCCCCATAGAATGTAATGCAGCACAGCCCCCATAGAATGTAATGCAGCACAGCCCCCATAGAATGTAATGCAGCACAGCCCCATAGAATGTAATGCAGCACAGCCCCATAGAATATAATGCAGCACATCCTGTTATGATCCTTAGTGGTTGAGGATCACAAATTACTCCAGCTAAGAAACAAACATAGGACAAGCTCTAGGGAGGTGGCAAACTGGACTGACCGCAAATCTGAACCTATCCAAACACACTAGAAGTAGCCGGTGAACGTGCCTAAAAATCCTAGACGTCTCGAGCCAGCCTGAGGAACTAACTACCCCTAGAGAGAAAGAAAGACCTCTCTTGCCTCCAGAGAAATAATCCCCAAAGATATAGAAGCCCCCAACAGATAATAACGGTGAGGTAAGAGGAAGGCACATACACAGGGGTGAAAGCAGATTCAGCAAATGAGGCCCACTAATACTAGATAGCAGAAAATAGAAAAAAGAATCTATGCGGTCAGTAAAAAACCCTTACAAAATATCCACTCTGAGATTTCAAGAACCCCCACACCAACTAACGGTGTGGGGGGAGAAACTCAGTCCCCTAGAGCAACCAGCAAGCGAGGAAATCACATTTTAGCGAGCTGGACAAAAAAACATAATGAACACTGATAATCAAAAAATGATCAAACAAAAACTTAGCTTGTCTTGGAGAGACTGGGAGCAAGGTAGACACAAGGAATCTGAAGAGCACTGAATACATTGATAGCAGGCAAGGAACTGAGTCTCCAGGTGAGCTAAATAGGAAACCAACCAAGGATAACGAACCAGCTGATGCAGCCAACCTGCAGAAAGACAACACTACACAGTATCGCTTGTGACCACTAGAGGGAGCCCAAAAATAGAATTCACAACAGTACCCCCCCTTGAGGAGGGGTCACCGAACCCTCATCAAGACCCCCAGGGCGATCAGGATGAGCCGCGTGGAAGGCACGAACCAAATCGGCCGCATGAACATCAGAGGCGACAACCCAGGAATTATCCTCCTGACCATAGCCCTTCCACTTAACCAAATACTGAAGCCTCCGTCTAGAGATACGAGAATCCAAAATCTTCTCCACCACGTACTCCAATTCGCCCTCGACCAGCACCGGAGCAGGAGGCTCAACAGAAGGAACCACAGGTACCACATACCTCCGCAACAAAGACCTATGGAACACATTATGAATGGCAAACGATGCTGGGAGATCCAAACGAAAAGACACCGGGTTAAGGATTTCCAAGATCTTATAAGGACCGATGAAGCGAGGCTTGAATTTAGGAGAGGATACCTTCATAGGGACATACCGAGAAGACAGCCACACCAAATCCCCAACACGAAGTCGGGAACCCACACCGCGGCGGCGGTTGGCAAAGCGCTGAGCCTTCTCCTGTGACAACCTCAAAGTGTCCACCACATGGTTCCAAATCTGCTGCAACCTATCCACCACAGAATCCACCCCAGGACAGTCAGAAGGCTCAACCTGACCCGAGGAAAAACGAGGATGGAAACCAGAATTGCAGAAAAAAGGCGAAACCAAAGTAGCAGAACTAGCCCGATTATTAAGGGCAAAGTCGGCCAATGGCAAAAAAGTCACCCAATCATCCTGATCAGCAGAAACAAAACATCTCAAATAAGTTTCCAACGTCTGATTAGTTCGCTTGGTTTGGCCATTAGTCTGAGGATGGAAGGCCGACGAAAAAGACAAATCAATGCCCATCTTAGCACAAAAAGTCCGCCAAAACCTGGACACAAACTGGGATCCTCTATCAGACACAATATTTTCAGGAATGCCATGCAAGCGAACCAGATTCTGAAAAAATAGAGGAACCAAATCGGAGGAAGAAGGCAACTTAGGCAAGGGCACCAAATGGACCATCTTGGAAAAACGATCACACACCACCCAGATGACAGACATTTTCTGAGATACTGGAAGATCCGAAATAAAATCCATGGAAATGTGCGTCCAAGGCCTTTTCGGAACAGGCAAAGGCAAAAGCAAACCGCTGGCACGAGAACAGCAAGGCTTAGCCCGAGCACAAATCCCACAAGACTGCACAAAGGAACGCACATCCCGCGACAAGGAAGGCCACCAGAAGGACCTAGCCACCAAATCTCTGGTACCAAAAATCCCAGGATGACCCGCCAACACCGAAGAATGAACCTCGGAAATAACTTTGCTGGTCCATCTATCCGGGACAAACAGTCTCTCTGGTGGACAACGGTCAGGTCTATCCGCCTGAAATTTCTGCAGCACTCGTCGCAAATCTGTGGAAATGGCAGACAAAATCACTCCCTCTCTGAGAATACCAGCCGGCTCAGAAACTCCCGGAGAGTCAGGCACAAAACTCCTAGAAAATGCATCAGCCTTCACGTTCTTCGAACCAGGCAGGTATGAGACCACGAAGTTGAAACGGGAGAAAAACAACGACCAACGAGCCTGTCTAGGATTCAGGCGCTTGGCAGATTCAAGGTAAATCAGATTTTTGTGATCAGTCAAGACCACCACACGATGTTTAGCTCCTTCGAGCCAATGTCGCCACTCCTCAAATGCCCACTTCATAGCCAACAACTCCCGATTACCAACATCATAATTCCGCTCGGCAGGCAAGGAACTGAGTCTCCAGGTGAGCTAAATAGGAAACCAACCAAGGATAATGAACCAGCTGATGCAGCCAACCTGCAGAAAGACAACACTACACAGTACCGCTTGTGACCACTAGAGGGAGCCTGTCATGAATCCCCAATGGCTAGGGATAGCACAGGACAAGCAAAGTACAAATAAATGACGGACGAGCTCTAGGGTGATGGAACCTGGGCTGACCGCTGCCCTACGCCTGACAAACGCAACTAGAGATAGCCAGGGAGCGTGCCTACGTTGGTTCTAGACGCCACGCACCAGCCTAAGAGCTAACTAGTACTGCAGAGAAAATAAAGACCTCACTTGCCTCCAGAGGAACGAACCCCAAAAGATATAGTTGCCCCCCACATGTATTGACGGTGAAATGAGAGGAAGGCACACACATAGAGATGATATATATAGCTTTAGCAAATTGAGGCCCGCTGTAAACTAGAACGCAGAACGATACAAAAGGGGACTGAGCGGTCAGCAAAAAACCCTAATCAAAAAAAAACCATCCTGAGATTACAAGAACCCATGTGCCAACTCATGGCACATGGGGAGAACCTCAGTCCACTAGAGCTACCAGCTAGCATAGAGACATAATAAGCAAGCTGGACAAAAAACCAAACAACTGAAAATCAGCACTTAGCTTATCCTGAAAGATCTGGGAGCAGGTAGGCAGGAACCAAACAGAGCACATCTGAATACATTGATAGCCGGCAAGGGAAATGACAGAAAGGCCAGGTAAAATAGGAAACACCCAGCCTCTGATGGACAGGTGGAAACCAAAGGCCGCAACCCACCAAAGTCACCCAGTACCAGCAGTAACCACCAGAGGGAGCCCACAAACAGAATCCACAACAGTACCCCCCCCTTGAGGAGGGGTCACCGAACCCTCACGAGAACCCCCAGGGCGATCAGGGTGAGCTCTATGGAAGGCGCGGACCAAATCAGTCGCATGAACATCGGAGGCGACCACCCAGGAATTATCCTCCTGACCATAACCCTTCCACTTAACCAAATACTGGAGTTTGCGTCTGGAAACACGAGAATCCAAGATCTTTTCAACAACATACTCCAATTCTCCCTCCACCAGCACCGGAGCAGGAGGCTCAACCGAAGGAACAACGGGCACCTCATACCTCCGCAACAACGACCGATGGAACACATTATGAATAGCAAACGATGCTGGGAGATCCAAACGAAAAGATACAGGGTTAAGAATCTCCGAGATCCTATAAGGACCGATGAACCGAGGCTTGAACTTAGGAGAAGAGACCTTCATAGGGACAAAACGAGAAGACAACCACACCAAATCCCCAACAAGAAGTCGGGGACCCACGCGGCGACGGCGATTAGCAAACTGCTGAGTCTTCTCCTGAGATAACTTCAAATTGTCCACCACCTGATTCCAAATCTGATGTAGCCTGTCCACCACCACGTCCACTCCAGGACAATCCGAAGACTCCACCTGACCAGAGGAAAAACGAGGATGAAACCCCGAATTACAAAAAAAAGGAGAGACCAACGTGGCAGAACTAGCCCGATTATTAAGAGCAAATTCGGCCAGTGGCAAAAAAGCAACCCAGTCATCTTGATCAGCAGAAACAAAACACCTCAAATAAGTTTCCAAGGTCTGATTAGTTCGCTCCGTCTGGCCATTCGTCTGAGGATGGAATGCAGACGAGAAAGACAAATCAATGCCCATCTTGGCACAAAACGTCCGCCAAAATCTAGACACAAACTGGGATCCCCTGTCAGAAACGATATTCTCCGGAATCCCATGCAAACGAACCACGTTCTGAAAAAATAAAGGTACCAACTCAGAGGAGGAGGGCAACTTAGTCAAGGGCACCAAATGAACCATCTTAGAAAAGCGGTCACACACAACCCAGATAACGGACATTTTCTGTGAAACCGGAAGATCAGAAATAAAATCCATGGAAATGTGCGTCCAAGGCCTCTTCGGGATGGGCAAAGATAACAACAACCCACTGGCCCGTGAACAGCAAGGCTTAGCTCGAGCACACACTTCACAAGACTGCACAAATGTACGCACATCCCTAGACAAGGAAGGCCACCAAAAAGACCTGGCCACCAAGTCTCTCGTACCAAATATTCCAGGATGACCAGCCAACACAGAAGAATGGACCTCGGAGATGACTCTACTGGTCCAATCATCCGGAACAAACAGTCTTTCTGGTGGACATCGATCCGGTTTATCCACCTGAAACTCCTGCAATGCGCGTCGCAAGTCTGGGGATACGGCGGACAATATTACCCCATCCCTAAGGATACCAGTAGGCCCAGTGTCTCCAGGAGAGTCAGGCACAAAACTCCTGGAAAGAGCATCTGCCTTCACATTCTTTGAACCTGGCAGGTATGAAACCACGAAATTGAAACGAGAAAAAAATAACGACCAACGAGCCTGTCTAGGATTCAAACGCCTGGCAGACTCAAGGTAAATGAGATTCTTGTGATCAGTCAAGACCACCACACGATGTTTAGCACCCTCAAGCCAATGACGCCACTCCTCAAATGCCCACTTCATGGCCAAAAGCTCCCGATTACCCACATCATAATTGCGCTCGGCGGGCGAGAATTTTCTAGAGAAGAAAGCACATGGCTTCATCACCGAGCCATTAGAACTTCTCTGTGACAAAACCGCCCCCGCTCCAATCTCGGAAGCATCAACCTCAACCTGAAAAGGAAGTGAAACATCTGGTTGACACAACACAGGAGCAGAAGAAAACCGGCGCTTAAGTTCCCGAAAGGCCTCCACGGCCACAGTAGACCAATCAGCAACATCAGCACCCTTTTTAGTCAAATCAGTCAAAGGTTTAACAATACTGGAAAAATTAGCAATGAACCGACGATAAAAAATAGCAAACCCCAAGAACTTCTGAAGGCTCTTAACAGATGTAGGTTGTGTCCAGTCACAAATAGCCTGAACCTTGACGGGATCCATCTCAATAGTAGAAGGAGAAAAAATGTACCCCAAAAAAGAAATCTTCTGGACTCCGAAGAGACACTTTGAGCCCTTCACAAACAGAGAATTGGCCCGCAGAACCTGAAACACCTTCCTGGCCTGTAGAACATGAGACTCCCAGTCATCAGAAAACACCAAAATATCATCCAAATACACAATCATAAACTTATCCAGATATTCACGGAAAATATTGTGCATAAAGGACTGAAAGACTGACGGAGCATTGGAGAGTCCAAAAGGCATTACCAAATACTCAAAATGGCCCTCAGGCGTATTAAATGCGGTTTTCCACTCATCACCCTGTTTTATCCGCACCAGATTATACGCACCGCGAAGATCTATCTTAGTGAACCACCTAGCCCCCTTAATGCGAGCAAACAAATCAGTTAATAATGGCAATGGATACTGATATTTGACTGTAATCTTATTCAGAAGGCGATAATCTATACAAGGCCTCAGGGAACCATCTTTTTTTGCCACAAAAAAAAAACCTGCTCCCAGAGGGGACGAAGATGGACGAATATGTCCCTTTTCCAAGGACTCCTTAATATAATTCCGCATAGCAGTATGCTCTGGCAGTGACAGATTAAATAAACGACCCTTAGGGAACTTACTGCCAGGAATCAATTCTATAGCACAGTCACACTCTCTATGAGGAGGGAGCGAATTGAGCTTAGGCTCCTCAAAAACATCCCTATAGTCACACAAAAACGCAGGGATCTCAGAAGGAGTAGATGAAGCGATTGAAATCGGAGGTGCATAATCATGAACCCCCTGACATCCCCAGCTTAGCACAGACATTGTTTTCCAGTCCAGGACAGGATTATGAGTTTGTAACCATGGCAGACCAAGCACTAGTACATCATGTAAATTATACAGTACAAGGAAGCGAATCACCTCCTGATGAACGGGAGTCATGCGCATGGTCACTTGTGTCCAATACTGCGGTTTATTCATAGCCAATGGTGTAGAGTCAATTCCCTTCAGAGGAATAGGAACTTCCAGAGGCTCCAGACTAAAACCGCAGCGTTTAGCAAATGACCAATCCATAAGACTCAGGGCAGCGCCCGAATCCACATAGGCATCGACGGAAATGGAAGACAGTGAAAAAATCAGAGTCACAGACAAAATGAACTTAGGCTGCAGAGTATCAATGGCAAAAGATTTATCAACCCTTTTTGTGCGTTTAGAGCATGCTGATATAACATGAGCTGAATCACCACAATAAAAACACAATCCATTTTTCCGCCTATAATTTTGCCGTTCACTTCTGGACTGAATTCTATCACATTGCATAGTCTCAGGTGCCTGTTCAGAAGACACCGCCAACTGGTGCACGGGTTTGCGCTCCCGTAAACGCCGATCAATCTGAATGGCCATAGTCATAGACTCATTCAGACCTGTAGGCGTAGGGAACCCCACCATAATATCCTTAATGGCCTCAGAAAGACCATTTCTGAAGTTTGCAGCCAGGGCGCACTCATTCCACTGAGTAAGCACCGACCATTTCCGAAATTTCTGACAATATATTTCCGCTTCATCATGCCCCTGAGAGAGGGCTAATAAAGCCTTTTCAGCCTGAATCTCTAGGTTAGGTTCCTCAAAGAGCAATCCCAATGCCAGAAAAAACGCATCCACACTGAGCAATGCAGGATCCCCTGGTGCCAATGCAAATGCCCAATTCTGAGGGTCGCCCCGCAGGAAAGATATCACAATCTTGACCTGTTGAGCAGGGTCTCCAGAGGAGCGAGATTTTAAAGAAAGAAACAATTTACAATTGTTCCTGAAATTCAGGAAGGTAGATCTATCTCCAGAAAAAAACTCTGGAATAGGAATTCTAGGTTCAGACATGGGAGTGTGAACAACAAAATCCTGTATGTTTTGAACTTTTGCCGCGAGATTACTCAGGCTGGAAGCCAAACTCTGGACATCCATGTTAAACAGCTAAGATCAGAGCCATTCAAGGGTTAAGAGGAGGTAAGAAGCAGCTAGACAGCAATTAAGGGCTAGGCAGCAAAACTCTGAAGGGAAAAAAAAATAAAAAATTTCCCTTGAACACTTCTTTTTCTCCTGCTTCGGCCCAAACAATTAACACTTTGTGGGCCGGCTATACTGTCATGAATCCCCAATGGCTAGGGATAGCACAGGACAAGCAAAGTACAAATAAATGACGGACGAGCTCTAGGGTGATGGAACCTGGGCTGACCGCTGCCCTACGCCTGACAAACGCAACTAGAGATAGCCAGGGAGCGTGCCTACGTTGGTTCTAGACGCCACGCACCAGCCTAAGAGCTAACTAGTACTGCAGAGAAAATAAAGACCTCACTTGCCTCCAGAGGAACGAACCCCAAAAGATATAGTTGCCCCCCACATGTATTGACGGTGAAATGAGAGGAAGGCACACACATAGAGATGATATATATAGCTTTAGCAAATTGAGGCCCGCTGTAAACTAGAAAGCAGAACGATACAAAAGGGGACTGAGCGGTCAGCAAAAAACCCTAATCAAAAAAAAACCATCCTGAGATTACAAGAACCCATGTGCCAACTCATGGCACATGGGGAGAACCTCAGTCCACTAGAGCTACCAGCTAGCATAGAGACATAATAAGCAATCTGGACAAAAAACCAAACAACTGAAAATCAGCACTTAGCTTATCCTGAAAGATCTGGGAGCAGGTAGGCAGGAACCAAACAGAGCACATCTGAATACATTGATAGCCGGCAAGGGAAATGACAGAAAGGCCAGGTAAAATAGGAAACACCCAGCCTCTGATGGACAGGTGGAAACCAAAGGCCGCAACCCACCAAAGTCACCCAGTACCAGCAGTAACCACCAGAGGGAGCCCACAAACAGAATCCACAACAGGAGCCCAAAAATAGAATTCACAACAGTACTGTTATGATCCTTAGTGGTTGAGGATCACAAATTACTCCAGCTAAGTAACAAACATAGGACAAGCTCTAGGGACTTGGCAAACTGACCTGACCGCAAATCTGAACCTATCCAAACACACTAGAAGTAGCCGGTGAACGTGCCTAAAAATCCTAGACGTCTCGAGCCAGCCTGAGGAACTAACTACCCCTAGAGAGAAAGAAAGACCTCTCTTGCCTCCAGAGAAATAATCCCCAAAGATATAGAAGCCCCCAACAGATAATAACGGTGAGGTAAGAGGAAGGCACATACACAGGGGTGAAAGCAGATTCAGCAAATGAGGCCCATTAATACTAGATAGCAGAAAATAGAAAAAAGAATCTATGCGGTCAGTAAAAAACCCTTACAAAATATCCACTCTGAGATTTCAAGAACCCCCACACCAACTAACGGTGTGGGGGGAGAAACTCAGTCCCCTAGAGCAACCAGCAAGCGAGGAAATCACATTTTAGCGAGCTGGACAAAAAAACATAATGAACACTGATAATCAAAAAATGATCAAACAAAAACTTAGCTTGTCTTGGAGAGACTGGGAGCAAGGTAGACACAAGGAATCTGAAGAACACTGAATACATTGATAGCAGGCAAGGAACTGAGTCTCCAGGTGAGCTAAATAGGAAACCAACCAAGGATAACGAACCAGCTGATGCAGCCAACCTGCAGAAAGACAACACTACACAGTATCGCTTGTGACCACTAGAGGGAGCCCAAAAATAGAATTCCCAACAACAGCCCCATAGAATGTAATGCAGCACAGCCCCATAGAATGTAATGCAGCACAGCCCCATAGAATATAATGCAGCACAGCCCCATAGAATATAATGCAGCACAGCCCCATAGAATATAATGCAGCACAGGCCCAGAGAATATAATGCAGCACAGCCCCATAGAATATAATGCAGCACAGCCCCATAGAATATAATGCAGCACAGGCCCATGGAATGGAATGCAGCCAGCCCCATAGAATATAATGCAGCACAGGCCCATGGAATGGAATGCAGCCAGCCCCATAGAATATAGTGCAGCACAGGCCCATGGAATGGAATGCAGCCAGCCCCCATAGAATGTAATGCAGGCGGCCACCATACAATATAATGCAGCACAGCCCCCATAGAATGTAATGCAGGCAGCCACCATACAATATAATGCAGCACAGCCCCCATAGAATGTAATGCAGGCAGCCCCCATAGAATGTAATGCAGGCAGCCCCCATAGAATGTAATGCAGGCAGGCAGCCCCCATAGAATGTAATGCAGCACAGCCCCCCTCAATAGCTCCACAATCCAGTCATCACTCATTGATAAAAAAAACAAAAAAACACTCTACTCACCTCTCTCTTCGTGCCCCGCGCTGCTCCTGGCTCCGGTCTCGGCAGCTGCAGTCTGCCCGCCCGGTCACACAGCAGGTGCGCGATGATATGACGTCATCGCGCACCCGCAGTGTCAGCGGCAGGCAGAGCGGGGAATGATGGGAGAAGGGGCATCAGCAGACGCACTCTCCTCCATCATTGCATTCAACTGTACCGGCGTCTATGACGCCGGTATAGTTGAATGCGGGGCCGGGAGTGTGCCGCGACAGCGGGGGGAGTGTGCCGACAGCGGCACACTCGAGCGGCCCACTACTGCCATCGGCCCTTCTGGCATTTGCCAGAACTGCCCGATGGCCAGTCCGGCCCTGACTAAGTGTATGGGTTGACAAACATTTACCCCTGGGGGTATACATGAATATACTGTGTAAAAAACATTTTTTAGTACATCATAAACACCCATTAAAAAAATTATGTGGGTGTTGCATCACGGACCACGGTTACCCTGGTGTTATGGTGGTGGAGGATGAGGAGAAGGACAAAAGGAAATAAGTCAAAATCAGTAAGCATATATCCATGTGTGAATGTGAAGAGGTACATGGGAATAGACCTCTCAAAAAAAGACACTGGATTTGAGTTTATGTTACGCTGCTATCATTCGTTGGTGTTGAGAAGTCTGGCCCAATCCAGCCCTTGCTCATTTTTATAAGTCTCAGCCTGTCAGTTATTTTCAGTTGACAGGTGGATGCGCTTATCAATTATAATTCCACTATCAACACTAAAAACATACTCTGACAAAATGCTAGCGGCAGGGCAGGCCAGGACCTCCAAGGCGTAGAGAGCCAGTTCATGCCACATGTCCAGCTTGGATACCCAATAATTATAAGGCATAGCGGAATCATGGAGGACGTTGATATGGTCAGCAAGTTACTCCCTCAGCATTTTCCCAAACTTTGCACTCCTAGTGTGAGTACCTCACGCCTCAGGACCTGTGCGATGGGAGGGTCTGAAAAAACTCTCCCAGAACTCTGACAGTGTTCACCTGCCTCCGCTGGATTGGAGTTCTGTCTTTCTTGCCTGTACTCCTTGGTTGTCCAACAAACTGTGACCTCTGCTGCCAGCGTTTTCAGATGGGAATATTAATAATTCGGCAACAAGGGCCTTCTGGTACTGCCTCATTTTAGTAGACCTGTCCACCTCAGGAATAAGAGATAGAAAGTTCTCCTTGTAGTGTGGGTCCACAACTCTTCAGCATTGTGTGGTTTGTCTCATAAGCATATTAGCTTCAGCACAGCCTGTTACCGCTTGGCTGAGGCAGTGCTGCAGTGCTTCCAGCTTGTGACTGATGTGGTCATTTCGGAGATGGAGGCTGAAGAGCAGGAGGAGGAGGATGAAGTGCAGGGGCTGTAGACTGTGGGAGCAACCCTGATTGGTGTAGGGCCTGTAATCCTCGGTGTCGGAAGGATGTGTTCCATCCCAAGGTCCAACTGGGTCCCGGCTTCCACTATGTTAACCCAGTGTGCCATCAGCGAGATGTACCGTCCCTGCCCACAAGAACCATGTGTCCATAGTTAGGTGGACTTTCCCAGCAACTGTAATGTTAAGGGCATGGCTAATGTTGTGGGACACATGCTTGTGTAATGCGGGGACGGAACACCGGGAAAAATAGTGGCAGCTGGGGACCGAGTACTGAGGGTAGGTCACCGACATCAGGTTGCAGAAAGCTTCTGCATCCATGAGCCTAAAAGACAACTTTTCGAGCACAAACAGTCCCTAAATGTGTGAATTTAGTAGTGTGGCCTGTTGGGCATTGGCTGCATATTTGAGTTTGCGTTCCAAGGACTGGGGTATGGACAACTGAAGGCTGCGCTGGGACAAGGACATGGACGTGCTTGCTGATTGTGCTAATTGAGTGTGTGCAATGACAGGTGCAGGGCTAGAGGCATCTTTGCATGCACCATGGACAAGTGAATGGCTTGCACGCACAACAGCTGAAGAAGCAGTGGTGTCACCCACAGACACTGTTCCTGGACCCTGGGGTTCGGCCCACAAAGTCAGATGCTTTGCTGCCCTGTGCCATATCATGCTGCTGTTGGTCAGGCTAACAGTTTTGCTACCCCTGCTGATGCTGGCCTGGCAGGTGGTGCAAATGGCCTTTTTGGGGTTGTTGGCAGATTCTTTAAAAAAGAACCAGACTCGGGAAGACCTAACAGTTGGACTGGCTACTTCCATCGTGTTTGTGTTAAGGGAATGGTTGCCCGCCTTCTGTCTGCGGTCACCACACTGCTTCTTCTTGCCTGTTGGGGTGCTGCGCCTCCCTCCGCCTGTGTGCTGCATGTCCTCCTGCCAGGTTGGGTCAGTTACTGTATCATTCACCACCTTGTCTTCCACTTCCGCACCCTGGTCCTCCTGACTTTCTGGCAATTGTGTCTTATCATCGTCTACCTCTTGTGACACTTTCCCACTGTCGCCTTCCTGTGACAGTGGCTGCTCAAATATTTGGGCATCGCTACATGCGATCTCCAGCTGCCCCGCTTCAAGTGGCCCGAATCTATAAATGGAAACGTTTACAGCTCTTCACAGTGTCCAAGTGTGGGATCAGTTGTCTCCGGGCAGTCGGCATGGTGGGAGGAAGGAGGATCAGGGTGAGGAATATGTGGTCCAGATTCACAGCTACTGAGACTTGACCATGTGTAAGACAGGGTGGTGGTGGTGGCAAAGTGACTGGAAACATTGCTCTAGGTTCAATAGTTGTGTGCTGCTGAAGTTCCCTAGTAATTGGGACAGGAAGGTCGAGTGAGAAGATGTGGGTGTTTGTTGTGGCACAATTTCAGCTTGCCCATGGCCCCGTAGTCTGCATGCACCATCACCATGCACCATAGGGCAGCACGGTCGCTCAGTGGACAGCACTGCAGCCTTGCAGCTCTGGGGTCCTGGGTTCAAATCCCACCAAGGGCAACATCTTCAAGGAGTTTGTATGTTCTCCCCATGTTTGCGCGGGTTTCCTCTGGGTACTCCGGTTTCCTCCCACATTTCAAAAACATACTCATAGGGATTCTAGATTGTGAGCCCCATCGTGGACAGCGATGATAATGTGTGCAAAAAGTAAAGTGCTGCAGAATATGTTAGCGCTATATAAAAAATAAAGATTATTATTATCACAACACCATCACATCCACTTCCCCATCCCTTGCGATGCACTTGCCAGTTTTAAATGGAGGACAATGTTTTCCACGTTCACTACAGATGGCGGAATTTGGAGCAAACTTATATGTGATGCGTGTGACGGACAAACCCCAGTTTAAAATATCTGGCCTGTAGGTAACTATTTTTTTTCAGCAAACTGGTGTCAATAACTTGGGTAGAACACTGCAAAAAAAATTAAATGTAGATCTGAAATGGCACAATTTTGAGCACACTGATATGTGATCCATGTGATGGACAAACCACAGTTTGAGATATGTGGCCTGTAGGTAACTATTTTTTTTCAGCAAACTGGTGGAAATAACTTGGGTAAGACACTGCAAAAAAAATAAATCTAGGCCTGAAATGGCACAATTTTGAGCACACTGATCTGTGATCCATGTGACGGACAAACCACAGTTTAAAATATCTGGACTGTAGGTAAACATTTTTTTTCAGCAAACTGGTGGCAATAACTTGGGTAAGACACTACAAAAAAAATTAAATGTAGGACTGAAATGGCACAATTTTGAGCTCACTGATATGTGATCCATGTGACGGACAAACCACAGTTTTAAATAGCTGGATTATTAGCGCTGCAATATGGAAAGGATCTGGCTGTATTCTGCAATGCCAACTAGCAAATGGAGGAGAAAAACTGTGATCTCTGGATTGCTTTTAAAGCAAATAATCAAGATTAAGATAAAAAAATGATCCTGGCCCCTGATACTGAGGCTATGTCTAGAAATATCTGTAATAGGCAGCAGCAGCAGACAGAACTGGAATGCACCCTCTTTCTATATGCCCTGCAGTCTGCCACATACACTGCCTGCCTACCTAGCACTGATATCTCTGCAGCTTTATTAGTTCTCATAAAGCCTGTTAGTTGAAATGGATATGTGTATTATATATTTTATACCCGCACTAAGTATGAAGCAAACAAATCTCTCCCTAGGTCAGCAGCTACTCTCCCTACACTGCCTGATTCCGAAGCTGACTGTGTTGAGCACGGCGGCGCCAGGTCTAATATACACCTGATGACGTTGTGCGGCCAGCCAACCACAAGCAACATGGCTGTGGCATTACAGTGTGTGGCAGGCAATCCCTGCACGTTCATTGGCTCTCTAAAGAGCGGCAAACATGCAGGGCGGGAACCCAAGCTCCTGCCGAGCAAGCCCTGAAACTGTTGGCGAGCTCTGAGCATCTCGATCAATGAGATGTTCGGGCGAGCACCGAGTAGTGGCGAGCAAGCTCGCTCATCACTAGTAAAAAGCCAAGAGGGATGAATATTTTTGCAATTCACTGTAGATGCTATTACAGTCTAAAATACTTTCTGCTGATTTAATTGGCCTCAGACTGTCCTAAGTTCCAGAAAACTGTCACAAGAGTCAGAAAATAGTAGCAAATATAATCCACCATGGCCAATAACAATGATCTTTTGTTGTTTAAGACAACTTGTGGCCTCTGGTGAGGTTTTTTCAACAATCAGTATAAATCCTATATTGTAATTAAAGGGACACATCACCATCTTCCACAATGACTCCTGTCACACCTATTAGGCCTATGTTACGCTGGTAGGAAAAAAATTTTGTTATTGAGAATGCAAAAAAAAAAAAAGAAAACAAAAGCAACCACGTCACCTTCTGCAAATAGTAGTAGTTATTTTCCTAATTGCATGGCCTGCTCCTTGATTGAGCATCTAAACAGGTACTATATTTCAAAACATTACAGTTCACTGAGGATAAAATATCCACATTTATTAGAATTCTAAAACTCCATAATCCAGAAAAAAAATATAAAAAGACCAACGCGTTTCAAATGCACATATGTGCATTGTTTGTTGTGGCATAATTGAGGATGCTTGTCTGCATTTGTAACGCATTTGCTTATTTTATCCAATTTTTAATAAATTTGGATATTTTATACTCATTGAGCCAGAATTTTTTGACATATAGAGAAGAATGGTAGTGTATTATATGGTACAGGAGATTTAAAGAAGTGGTAGACATATTAGGTTTCTAATCGATTTTACATAAAGCTAAAAGAATAAGTGATACTCTCTCCCTACCTGAAAACAACACAAATAAGCCCAAAAATGTGGAATGTGAATGTGGTGATTCTTGATAATTATAATTCACCCTCTCTTCTGATGTGCAGTGCATCAAAAACGGAAGTGCCAATTCAAGTCTATGTTGGGTTTACTAATAGTGATGAGCAAATACGTTCGGCACTATTTGTTACTCGCACAAATAGTACTGTATTCGGGCTATTTGTTACTCGATGAGTAATTTGCTATTCGCCTTGGCATATTTGAGTTACCCGCTTAGCATATTTGATGCCTTATTTGCAGCCAAAGAACATGCTGGGATTGATTGTCAATCACAATAATGCTGGTGCAGCACCCCAGAGTCCTGGTCGTTGCAGTAATATTATTCTTCCACCAGGGGGGAGTGATGTTACGTCTGAAGGCAATAAAGGAGATCTTCCTACCAGGTATCACAAACCATACACCACACTTCACACTCCCGTCCAACAGGGGGAGCTATGCTCCTATCTATTAGGACACTCCTCACAATTAGGTAAAACTGGTGGTTTGAATAGGAAGTTAGTCAGTTCCTGTCAGACAGACAGAGGGGAAGGAGGAACATCAGAGCTGCAGACAGAGAGGTCCCTGACAGGGGTGGGATCCTGTCAGAGGCCTAGATAGAAGGCCACGGAGCTGTGCCTGCCCCACGTGTGGCAGCATCCCAAGGAAGGACACGAAAGAGAATTGTATTGTAGCGGGTGAGAAACGAAGTCATAGCACAAGGAGAGGAATCCAGAAGGAGTTCTGCCCTGCAAAAGGCTGCCTCCTTCTGAGGCGCAGAATCCAGTAGCCGGAACACCGAGGGAGCAATCGTCTCCAAGCCTTGCTTCAGAGGCCGGCAGGACAGTTTATTCCACGTTAGCTGCCCGACCATATACCTAGGAGGCACGGTGGCAACTTGTGGGGGCTGGGGCATCGTAGGGTCCCTGTAAAAAGCCTCAGGCCACCAGTCATACGAGTTTGTCCTATCCATACCATCTGGGGGACAGAGAGGAAGAGAAATAACATCTACAACAGTTGTGAGGACCTTACCGAGAAGCTCAGCAGGGAGGTACTACAACACACAGGCGCTAGAGGAAGGCTGCTGATTTCCACCTGGATAAGGGGACTCTGGATTTGCCTTCAGACCAGCCGGACTATGCCTACCCTGTGGTCTGTACCCTGGACTGTGGATGCTGAAGTCTTCAGTAAAGGTAAAGAGACTGCAACCTTGTGTCCTCGTTCTTCACTGCGCCTTACACCATCCACCATCACCATCTACACTTCTGGGAAGCCCTGGGGATACACTTCACCTGTGAGAAGGTACACCATCTAGCTGCCATCACATCATCCCCAGTGAACCCCTAAGCAGCGTCGGTCACCCTGACCGAATACCACAGGTGGTATCATGAACATTATCCCTCTAAAGACCTTTCCCCATAAGAACTATTCCTTTTATTGGACACCCCTCAAAGGGCCACGGACCGGGTCAGGCCACCTTGACATCCCCTGAACTGAAGGACCCGGTACCGAGTACCCCATTGCCCTTACGTGGGGGCGCTCCACTGGCGCCATCTTTGATGTGGCATCACTGTGATTGGCTGGACTTACAGCATCATAGGGAATATTTAATACCTGCCAGCGCCATCTTATTCACGTTACAGCCGGAAACAGCATTGTGTGAGCATAGGGAGAGTGAAAGCAGCACATAGGGAGAGTTTGTGATTACAAAAAGCTCTTTTAAGTGCTACTGATAGTGAAGATTAGTTCTGTTAGATAGTGTAGGGAGAGATTTAATATGAGGGAAAGGCAGGCACCTGGGTTTTATCATTGCAAGTACGTGCTACAGTTCTCTGCTAGGTTGCATTGTGTTGTATAGTGTAGGATCAGACTGTGTGAATAGGGAGAGATAGGCAGGGTTTCATCCACTCCCATATTATACAAAGCAGCTCTTTTTAGATCCAAATAATATTGCTTTGTACCAGCATACACTAAAGAAATTTTAGTGTAGCTACATAATATTCATGCGTATCAGCATATTCTAAACCTCATTTTTTTGCAGCTAAATAATATTTGTAAGTGCCAGTATATAGCAAACATCTTTTTTAAAAGCCAATTGCTAAATAATATTCCTCGCCTATTGCTAAAATAGCTAATATTTATCTAGCAGATATGTGCGACTGGCCCAAAACCTGCTGAGCTATGCAAATGTCACTATTTACCAGTAATTTCCCTGAGTCTGCTGTTGGTATGTGTCATAAAGGTGATATAAAAAATACAAAAAAATTACATTGGTTAAATAGTGTATCTTTAGCAGTTGTGTGACTGTCGCAAAGCTTGCAGAGATACGCAAATGTCTCAATTTTCCAGTGCCAATACTTTTTCTTACTCTGTTGTTACCGTGTGTCATAAAGGTAATATAAAAAAATACTCATTTTCTATTGGTTAACAAAATAGCATATCTTTATATTGCAGTTCTGCAGCTGGTGCAAAGCTTTCTGAGATATGCAATGTTACTATTTACCTATAATTTTTATGAGTCTTCTGTTGTCGTGTGTAATAAAGCTGATATCTGAAAAAAAAATACTCACACATTGCTAGATACAGGGAATTTGCACATAACACCTCTGAGGTTTCTTGTGAAAAATAAAGACAGGAATTTTTTCCTTCATAACACATTCAATATGAGAAAGAGTGATGTTAAGGAAAGTGGACGTGGATGTGGTGGTGCCCGCCAAGGTCGTGTGACAGATCAGAAGGTGACTCTCATTCTAGCTTCCTGTCAAAATTCGGTCAGCGCACTACACCACTGTCAAACCCAGACAAGTGCAAGGATCTTGTGTGTTGGATGGCAAAGGCTAGTGTGTTTACAAGCAACACCACTAAGTCTTCCACACGGTTCAGTCTCAGTAGCCAAGAGGCTGGGCCTCACAATGCTTAACCTGATCCTCCTTCCTCACCCTGTCAAGAGTCCTAGGAGACATATGACCCCAACGCTGGCCACTCCGAGCAACTGTTTATGTTCCCTTGTATTTATTGAGGCCTGTCAACGTGCACCATTTAAGAGGGTCATGAGGAGGTGGAGTGCACTGATGCACAAACATTTGAGCACCCACGAGCCGGAGAAAGCCACGTTGGGGAATGTCAATTCATGTCTGAAGAGTTGGAGGATAATAATGACACACAGTTGCCATCAGGGTAGTCTAAAATCGCAACTCAGAAGGAGGGTCAGATTGATTAATTGGAAGACATGGTCGATGATGAGGCCACTGATCCAACCTGGCCATCCATGCTGTCCAGCATGGATGGCCTGAAGAGGAGGAGGCGATACATCCTGAAGAGGAGAGGATGGTTAGTGTTTGTCCGTAGGGATACTGAATGTTTGACTCTCTGCAGTCTGCATCACATGGCACAGCTCATGTCCAGATGCCTTTCCCAAGACCCTCATGTGAAAGACATTTTGTCCAACATGAAATACTTGCTGTGCACCTTTCATGACCCAGTGTACAAGGAGAAATTTCCTTCTCTAATGTCGAAGGCAGCGTTTCCATTTTCAGTGCATGTATGCCAGAGGGCCATTGTGGGAGACTTGCTGAAAATATTACCCTCAGACAGCGCTGCTAGCAAGATATCAGCTCTTTCCACTCACAAGGATTACAGGGGAGGGATACACATACCTGGTGCAACTGAGGGTGGGAAATGTCCATCAACTGGGCCATTTTCATGAAATAGTCACATCAGCAAGAGCTATCTGTAGGTGTAACTACAGTGAGGGAAATAAGTATTTGATCCCTTGCTGATTTTGTAAGATGCCCACTGACAAAGACATGAACAGTCTATAATTTTAAGGCTAGGTTAATTTTAACATTGAGACATAAAATATCAAAAATAAAATCCAGAAAATTACATTGTGTAAATTATAATAATTTTGCACAAGAAAGTAAAAAAAATGCGGCACTCACCCAGGTTGCGAAGTGAATATCTTTAATCTGTCTTTAATCCATGTACAGAGTTTGCATAAAAGACAAGCGGAGACGACAAGGGTGCGGGGAGAGTGAGCTGGACGACGGCCGTTTCACACAATTAGTGCTTCCACAGGTCATGGACCCGTGGAAGCACTAATTGTGTGAAACGGCCATCAACCAGCTCACTCTCCCCGCACCCTCGCCGTCTCCGCTTGTCTTTTATGCAAAGTCTGTACAAGGATTAAAGACAGATTAAAGATATTCACTTCGCAACCTGGGTGAGTGCCGCATTTTTCTACTTTCTTGTGCAAAGTTTTACTGTGCTGTTATGGCTATTGATGCTGAGCACCACGCTCCAGTACTGCACGGATACCGCATGCTGTGGGTCTAAAGAGCTGTATTTGATTCAGCGCTCCCAATACTGCATTGTTGAGTCCTGGTGCCGTTCGTCTCTTTGAACTTTTCTAAATTAGAATAATGTATGTGCATTTTGCAGTGAGAAATAAATATTTGATCCCCTACCAACCATTAAGAGTTCTAGCTACTACATACCAGTTAGAGGCTCCTAATCAACTCATTACCTGCATTAAATGTGCAAATTGCCTCTTCAGAGAAAGAGGACTTGAACTCTATAGTGCCACCTGTTGGAAGTAGCAATCCTGCAAGTCACAATCAACCCTTTAACGAGTCTTGCAATATAACTTAGGATAAAAGCCAAATCAGTATCTCAATTCGCAGACACGGTGTTTCGGGCTGTTGGCCCTCGTCCGTGCGAAACATGAGAACTGATTTGGCTAGCTGGGAGGCACTGGACTGATGTCTAAGGGGTAAGGTTTCTCCTTGTGGAGAGTGACATACCAGCTCTGGCTTGTCAAGGTAAGGAGGCTTATTCCCGTGCAATGCTCCTCTGGGAAATTTAATATGCAAATTGTCCCTTCAGAGAAAGAGGAATTGAATGCTATAGCGCCACCTGTATGACGAGGAGGGAGAAGTTGATCAAGATGGTGAAGGACTACATAAGTGACAATTCCAGCTTCTTTCCTGATTCTTCAGTGCCCTTTAACTATTAGTTGTCCAAGCTGCACACTTGGCCCGAACTCTCCTTGTAAGTTTTGGAGGTGCTGCCATGCCCTGCCGCAAGGGTGTTGTCTGAGTAGGTTTTAATTCTGCTGCTGCAATCATAATGCACACACCTGTCAACAGAAAATGCAGACCGGTTTTTTGAACAAGGGCTGGATTTCTTCCGACTTTGTAAGCCCTATGGATGACAGCAACCTTAAGTAAATGCAGCCCAAATGTTCTTTTTTGGAAGTTGTCTAAATGTCCAAGTCATACCATCCAAACCCATTTTTGTTCAGGAAATCACATCCTTCTCTGCAACCCTACGTGGGTAATGTTTTTTTCAATTTTTGGAAACCTTTGTACATTTTGCAATGGTGAAATTTGTACACCCTATCTCTACTTTTTCTAATAACTGCAAAATGTATTGTGAGGTCCCCATCACGGGCTCTTTCAGCGTGTATGATACAGACTACTTGGGTAATTTATGGAAAACTTTGCACATTGTTCAGAAGTAAAATTTCTACTCTCAGTCTATATATATTCTATTATTGTAATTTTTTATTGTGTTGTCCTTCTCACGGTCTCTTTAAGCATGTATTTGGGAGGCTGATGTTGATTTTTGTATCTGCATTTGGACATTGTGGAATATCAATGCATTAATGTACTCCACGCACTTCTTCAGGTTTCAGCCTTACACAGAACAATAATATGAGTAATGAAACATGTTCTGTATATGTTCTGCTAGCTCGAAAATCTTATCCATACATCCCTTTATAAAGGGAAATTGGACATAATACCCTTGATATGATACGCCATATACTGCTCACATACGCAGCACCCCAGTAGGTGGGCGGAATGCCTGGGGACAAAACCTGTCTCTGACGGTGAAACCACTGGCCCTTCACCTGTGTTATGTCCTTCCTAATCTGCTGTCCAGGAGGAGATGCTGATGGCTCTTGCCCACAACCAGCAGTTGTACAGCCACAACAGTCAGCAACCACGTCAGTTCGCTGTCCCAGCACAGCATTCAGTTGCCCTTGTGAGTGTCACAATGCCCGGGTATTTATGCTGCAGGGGAAATTGCACCCAGCAGCAACGGAGCTGGATTAGACACCGGGTTACTAACCTGATCGCCAACCGGAATTACACATGTGACAGAGTGATCAGGTAAAGCAACAGGACCTTAGACCTTGTGACAGAGTGGAAGGTGGTCAGGGGGCAGAGCCAGACAGTGGGAAACAGAGAAGGGACAAGCATAAAAGAATAGTGAAACAATCATAGGTCATAGCCAGGAGATTACAAGATACCAACAGGGAGAGTCAGGGAATAGTTAGAAGCCAAGCCAGAAGTCAGTAATCCAGGAAAACGAATAAAGCACGTGACAGCAAGACACTATGCAAGCCAGCACACACTTCAGAGGTCAAGCATACAGACTGCAGAAAACCTATACCTGACAAGGATACCAGGTTAGGAGCGAGTATAAATAGCCATCCCATCTTGAAACAGAGGCTAACAACATCAACCCTGAGAGAACAGGATATTAACCTTGTCCTAACCATGACAGTCAGCATATGTCTTTCTCAAATTGTTAGTTAGATATGGCATACATACTTGTTAGCACTTTACATTGTCTGGTGCTGGACAAAGACCTTTGCTGAGTTTTCCAGGCTACTAAATGAAACTTGTGTCTTTTTATTAAACTGTTGCTTCTCTTAAATTTTCTAAATTTGGATAAAAAAAGGGTAATGGGGTATTGCCCAGTTTCTGTGCATTTTAAGCACTTCAAAGAGACTGGGTTAATACGCTCCACAGGCCTATTCAGGCCACAGCCTTACACTTATGGGAACATGGTCATTGCCACACTAAGACCTTAACTTGAGCTCTTTAGCACTTCTTGTCACCTGAGTAATACATTCCACAGACCTCGTCACTCTCTGGAACATATGCTGTAATTGCTCCATTGTTGCTCAAAACCATGCAAAAGGTACATTCTGCCTGGTTGGGCAGTTTCCCGAAGAAGCGCATAGGCTTGTGCAGATTGGTCAATGGCACTCCTGTCTCTTTCCCTTGAGGATGCTGCTTCCAAGTAAAATGAGGCTTGTACATGTTCCTGACATGGCACTTGCTTGCATACACTGTATTCAGAATTTAATTCTAATGCTTTTGGTGTCTGGTAGAGTCCAATTTACTGACATTGAGCATACAGCTCCCCTAACTACTTTATTATATTCACCTTACAGTGGCTTCACCTGCTGTGACAGTGGCTCCACCTGCTGTGACAGTGGCTTCATTGGGATCTGTTGGCCAAAATAAACAGTGTAGCTCACAAAATTCAAGTTTCACGGCACCTGCTGGCCCTCTGAAAATGTGAAACAAGGGCCGCATAATCAAATGGCAGTGGACGTGGTGATGGCGGGCAAAGCCCAAAATTTAAGTGGGCATGTTTTAGCAGGCATTTGTAAAGTAATGGGGAATATGTATTCCACTATCTAGCTGTCACGTTGCAGCACTGCAGGTAAATGTAAAATCCAATAGATGGCAGCAGAGTGGAGAGAGGCCTGAAAACCTGCTCAGAGCAGACCAGCAGAACATCAATGAGGCTACCACCAGGTGGCAGCAGAATAGTCAGACAAGCCGGGTCAATACCAGAGAGTAGGCTAGTACCTGTTGGCATATGCAACAGATTAGGACTTATTATAAGTGAAAGGAGGACTTTATACTAACCAGACAGCAGATGGCGATAGTGTGAAAAGTTATATACATGCTGTAATGTTGGGAGGGAAGCTCTCAATTGTTGGTTGTTTTCTTACTTCCTTTTTTCTTCTTCTTCTTGAATGTGTTATGTCAGCAGTGCAGGGACTGTGTGACACTGAATTGTATCTCATGTTTATCCAGTATGAAGTAAATCCTGTTTACTCAAGATATCTTGCTGATTGAAGCTCTCGTAAGTACAGCGGTGACTGCAAGAAGACGCACTCTGCAACAGGTTATGGGCCCAGACACTACAGGCCCAGGCAGCAGGATCCTGGTTTATAACCCCAGATAACTGAGCACACAGATAAGCTCTGTAAACAGAATGAAATAAATCCAGATACAGAGTGACAGAGGAATTCATGATCCCAGGAGCTGGATATAATTACAGAGAGTTCAACACAGGCAGAACATACAGGAGAATATCTTCAGTATAACTCTCTAAACAAGTAAGACTATATAAAGATGATGAGTAACACAGAACTGAAATTTACAGTAGCTAAACTGAATAGTGAAAATTATCAGTTATGGAAATTCAAAGTAGGGATGTTGTTATCTAAGGATGATCTATGGGAAATAATTGTTACAGCAAGACCAGATCAAGATAATCAGACATAGGATAAGAATAGTAGACTAGCTAAAGCCACCATTAGCTTATTAGTGGATGATGCTCGATTAATACATATAAGAAATGAAGAAACAGCTAAGGGAATGTGGGAAGCATTAAGAAAACTGTAAAACTGTATGAAAGACCTAGCTTGAATCACAAGTTATTTTTATTAAGAAAGCTTTACAGTATGAGATTGAGTGCAAATGACGATATGCAGAAGCACATATTCTCAATGATGGAAGTGATATCACAGCTAAGATCTATTGGTGAAAATGTTAAAGAAAGTCATGTAGCAGCTATATTGTTGTGCAGTTTACCAGATTCGTATACAGCCTTGATAAATGCCCTTGAGACGAGACCAGAAACTGACATTACATTAGATTTTGTGAAAACAAGACTAATAGATGAATATCAGAGAAAAAAAGAACAAAGAAATGATTCTTCTACTGAAAAGGACAGTGAAAACGCTCTTAAAGCTACAGAATTCAAAAAACCCTATAATAAAGACAAGGGAATGCTTCAGATGTAAGAAAAAAGGTCATTTAAAGAAAGACTGTACCATATGGAAAGCAGAACAACAAAAATTACAACATAAAAAGCATACACAGAAAGTAAAAAACACAATTTCCGATTCATGTGAGAATAATTGGAATGACACATTTAAAGTAACAGACAAGAAATCATCACTTGGTTGGTTTATTGATTCAGGAGCAACGAGTCATATGACAAGTGACAAGAATTTCTTTACTGATCTTGATTGAGATAAGAAAGAAGCCATTTATCTTGCAGATGGAAGCAAAATAACCGCAGAAGGTATCGGACAAGGTATGCTAAATTGTTCAAACAAGTTCGGGCAAGATTCAAAGATACTTGTACAGGATGTGTTGTATGTTCCAAAATTGGAAGGCGGATTATTATCTGTGAAACGTTTAACAGCAAAAGGACTTACAGTAAAATTCAAAGACAATGAGTGTGCAATTATTGCAGGAAACAAGGTGATAACCAAAGTCAAGGCAGATGAACAATTATATCATTTTGACACACCAAAGGAACAGATGAAGGTATGTACACATGATCACAAAAACTGTATTCACATGTGGCATAGATGTCTAGGACATAGACACCCTGACAGTATAAGGGAACTACAGAGAAAAGAATTGACAAAAGATTTAAAGATATCAGATTGCTTAATTACCATAAGATGTGAATGTTGTATAAAATCCAAAGCCACAAGCATATCTATTCCAAAAGAAAATGAGATGAAAAGCGAAAGACCACTTGATTTGGTGCATACTGACGTATGTGGACCCATGAAAGTGACTACATCAGGAGGCAATAGATACATGTTGACTTTTATAGACGATTACTGATGATACACAGTCACATACTTAATTAAAAACAAAAGTGAAGTTTTTGATAAACTTGTAGACTATGTAACAAGATCAAGTAACAAATTTCAAAGGAAGCCAATTGTCATCAGAAGTGATAATGGAGGTGAATTTACAGGTCACAGAATAGAAGACTACTTAAGACAAAATGGAATAGAACACCAGAAAATGGTTCCATACACACCTGAACAAAATGGAGTAGCAGAAAGAAAAAACAGAACTCTAACAGAAATGATAAGATGTATGCTGACAGATTCCAAACTATCAGAGGAATATTGGGGTGAGGCAGCAATGACAGCTACATATCTACAGAACCGACTTTTTTCCAGCAAACTGACGAAAACTCCATATGAACTGTGGCAAGGTATGAAACCAAGTGTCAATCACTTAAAAGTTTTTGGATGTAAAGTTTTTATATTCATTCCAACAGAAAAACGTTCCAAACTACAAAACAGATCCATGGAAGGAATATTTGTTGGATATAATGAAAATTGCAAAGGATACAGAATCCTAGATCCCAAAACAGACAGAGTTACGGTAACAGTGTGACATTCATTGAAGATTTAAATGAAGATATTATGATTTCACTCTAAAACGCTTCAACGGATCCTGCTGATTCTGAGATTGTTTTCTCGTGACATATTGTACTTCATGATAGTGGTAAAACTTCTTCGATATGACTTGCATTTATTTGTGAAAAAAACAAAAATTTGTCGAAAATTATGAAAATTTAGCAATTTTCAAACTTTTAGTTTTTATGCTCTTAAATTTGAGAGTTACATCTCATAATATAGTTAATAAACAACATTTCCCACATGTCTGCTTTACATCAGCACAATTTTGGAAACATAATTTTTTTTGTTAGGGAGTTATAAGGGTTAAAAGTTGACCAGCGATTTCTCATTTTTGCAACAAAATTTGCAAAACCATTTTTTTTACGGACCACCTCACAACTGAAGTGACTTTGAGGGGTCTATATGACAGAAAATGCCCAAAAGTGACAGAATTCTAAAAACTTCACCCCTCAAGGTACTCAAAACCACATTCAAAAAGTTTATTAACCCTTCAGGTGCTTCACAGGAATTTTTGGAATGTTTAAAAAAAATTGAACATTTAACTTTTTTTTCACAAAATTTTTACTTCAGATCCAATTTGTTTTATTTTACCAAGGGTAACAGGAGAAATTGGACCAAAAAAGTCGTTGTACAATTTGTCCTGAGTACGCCGATACCCCACATGTTGGGGTAAACCATTGATTGGGCACATGGCAGAGCTCAGAAGCAAAGGAGCGCCATTTGACTTTTCAATGCAAAATTGGCTGGAATTGAGATCGGAACCCATGTCGTGTTTGGAGAGCCCCTGACGTGCCTAAACAGTGGAAACCCCCACAAGTGACACCATTTTGGAAAGTAGACCCTCGAAGGAACTAATCTAGATGTGTGGTGAGCACTTTGAACCTTCAAGTGCTTCACAGAAGTTTATAATGTAGAGCCGTAAAAAAAAATTCATATTAATTTTCACAAAAAATGATCTTTTTGCCCCAAATGTTTTATTTTCCCAAGGGTAACAGGATAAATTGGACCCCAAAAGTTGTTGTGCAATTTGTCCTGAGTACGCTGATACTTCATATATGGGGATAAACCACTGTTTGGGCGCATGGCAGAGCTCGGAAGGGAAGGAGCGCCATTTGACTTTTCAATGCAAAATTGGCTGGAATTGAGATCGGAACCCATGTCGTGTTTGGAGAGCCCCTGACGTGCCTAAACAGTGGAAACCCCCACAAGTGACACCATTTTGGAAAGTAGACCCTCTAAGGAACTAATCTAGATGTGTGGTGAGCACTTTAAACCTTCAAGTGCTTCACAGAAGTTTATAATGTAGAGCCGTAAAAAAAAAATCATATTAATTTTCACAAAAAATGATATTTTTGCCCCAAATGTTTTATTTTCCCAAGGGTAACAGGATAAATTGGACCCCAAAAGTTGTTGTGCAATTTGTCCTGAGTACGCTGATACTTCATATATGGGGATAAACCACTGTTTGGGCGCATGGCAGAACTCGGAAGGGAAGGAGCGCCATTTGACTTTTCAATGCAAAATTGACTGGAATTGAGATCGGAACCCATGTCGTGTTTGGAGAGCCCCTGACGTGCCTAAACAGTGGAAACCCCCACAAGTGACACCATTTTGGAAAGTAGACCCTCGAAGGAACTAATCTATATGTGTGGTGAGCATTTTAACCTCCAAGTGCTTCACAGAAGTTTATAATGTAGAGCCGTAAAAAAAAATTCATATTAATTTTCACAAAAAATGATCTTTTTGCCCCAAATTTTTTATTTTCCCAAGGGTAACAGGATAAATTGGACCCCAAAAGTTGTTGTGCAATTTGTCCTGAGTACGCTGATACTTCATATATGGGGATAAACCACTGTTTGGGCGCATGGCAGAGCTCGGAAGGGAAGGAGCACCATTTGACTTTTCAATGCAAAATTGACTGGAATTGAGATCGGAACCCATGTCGTGTTTGGAGAGCCCCTGACGTGCCTAAACAGTGGAAACCCCCACAAGTGACACCATTTTGGAAAGTAGACCCTCGAAGGAACTAATCTAGATGTGTGGTGAGCACTTTGAACCTCCAAGTGCTTCACAGAAGTTTATAATGTTGAGCCGTAAAAAAAAAATTCATATTAATTTTCACAAAAAATGATCTTTTTGCCCCAAATTTTTTATTTTCCCAAGGGTAACAGGATAAATTGGACCCCAAAAGTTGTTGTGCAATTTGTCCTGAGTACGCTGATACTTCATATATGGGGATAAACCACTGTTTGGGCGCATGGCAGAGCTCGGAAGGGAAGGAGCGCCATTTGACTTTTCAATGCAAAATTGGCTGGAATTGAGATCGGAACCCATGTCGTGTTTGGAGAGCTCCTGACGTGCCTAAACAGTGGAAACGCCCACAAGTGACACCATTTTGGAAAGAAGACCCACTAAGGAACTTATCTAGATGTGTGGTGAGCACTTTTAACCCCCAATTGTTTCACTAAAGTTTAGAATGTAGCGCTGTGAAAATTAAAAAATCATTTTTTCTTTCCACAAACTGATGTTTTAGCCCGCAATTTTTTTTCCCAAGGGTAACAGGAGAAATTGGACCACAAAAGTTATTGTCCAGTTTGTCCTGAGTACGCTGATACCCCATATATTGTAGGGAACCACTGTTTGGGCGCACGGCAGAGCTCGGAAGGGAAGGAGCACCGTTTGAAATGCAGACTTAGATGGATTGGTCTGCAGGTGTCATGTTGCATTTGCAGAGCCCCTGATGTACCTAAACAGTAGAAACCCACCACAAGTGACCCCATATTGGAAACTAGACCCCCCACGGAACTTATCTAGATGTGTTGTGAGAACTTTGAACCAACAAGTGTTTCACTACAGTTTATCACGCAGAGCCGTGAAAACAAAAAATATTTTTTTTTCCACAAAAATTATATTTTAGCCCCCACGTTTTTATTTTCCCAAGGGTAACAGGACAAATTGGACAACAAAAGTTGTTGTCCTATTTGTCCTGAGTACGCTGATACCCCATATGTGGGGGGGAACCACTGTTTGGGCGCACGGCAGAGCTCGGAAGGGAAGGAGCGCCGTTTGAAATGCAGACTTAGATGGATTGGTCTGCAGGTGTCATGTTGCATTTGCAGAGCCCCTGATGTACCTAAACAGTAGAAACCCCCCACAAGTGACCCCATATTGGAAACTAGACCCCCCACAGAACTTATCTAGATGTGTTGTGAGAACTTTGAACCAACAAGTGTTTCACTACAGTTTATAACGCAGAGCCGCGAAAATAAAAAATATATTTTTTTCCACGAAAATTATATTTTAGCCCCCACGTTTTTATTTTCCCAAGGGTAACAGGACAAATTGGACCCCCAAATTTGTTGTCCAACTTGTCCTGAGAAAGCTGATACCCCATATGTTGGGGGGAACCACTGTTTGGGCGCACAGGAGAACTCGGAAGGGAAGGAGCACTGTTTTAGTTTTTCAAAGCAGAATTGGCTGGAATTGAGATCGGACGCCATTTCGCGTTTGGAGAGCCCCTGATGTGCCTAAACAGTGAAAACTCCCCAATTCTAACTGAAACCCTAACCCCAACCCTAACCCCAGCCCTAACCCTAGCCCTAACCCCAACCCTAACCCTAGCCCTAACCCCAACCCTAACCCTAGCCCTAACCCTAGTCCTAATCCTAGCGCTACTTTTACACTAGCGTTTTTTTGCATACGTTGCAATGCGTCGTTTTGGCGAAAAAACGCATGCTGCAAAGTCATCTGCAGGATGCATTTTTTCCCCATAGACTAACATTAGCGACGTATTGACACACGTCGCAAGCGTCGTGCGACGGTTGCGTCGTGTTGTGGTGGACCGCCGGCAGCAAAAAACGTTACATGTAACTTTTTTGTGCCGACGGTCCACCATTTCCGACCGCGCATGCGCGGCTGGAACTCCGCCCCCACCTCCCCGCACCTCACAATGGGGCAGCAGATGCGTGGAAAAACAACATCCGCTGCCCCCGTTGTGCGATGCTTGCACAGTATGCGTCGGTATGTCGGGCCGACGCAGCGCGACGGCCCCGTACCGACGCTAGTGTGAAAGTAGCCTAACGGGAAAATGGAAATAAATATATTTTTTAAAATTTTATTATTTTTCCCTAACTAAGGGGGTGATGAAGGGGGATTTGATTTACTTTTATAGCGTTTTTTGGGCGGATTTTTATGGTTGGCAGCCGTCACACACTAAAAGACGCTTTTTATTGCAAAAAATAGTTTTTGCATCACCACATTTTGAGAGCTATAATTTTTCCACATTTTGGTCCACAGAGTCATGTGAGATCTTGTTTTTTGCGGGACGAGTTGATGTTTTTATTGGTACCATTTTCGGGTACATGACATTTTTTGATCGCTTTTTATTCCGATTTTTGGGAGGCAGAATGAACAAAAACCAGCAATTCCTGAAATTCTTTTAGGGGGGCGTTTATACCGTTCCGCGTTTGGTAAAAAAGATAAAGCAGTTTTATTCTTCGGGTCAGTACGATTACAGCGATACCTCATTTATGTAATTTTTTAATGTTTTGCTGCTTTTACACAATAAAAACTATTTTATATAAAAAATAATTGTTTTTGCATCGCTTTATTCTGAGAGCTATAACTTTTTTATTTTTCTGCTGATGATGCTGTATGGCGGCTTTTTTTTGCGGGACAAGATGACGTTTTCAGCGGTACCATGGTTATTTATATCCATCTTTTTGATCGCGTGTTATTTTACCTTTTGTTTGGCGGTATGAGAATAAAGCGTTGTTTTTTGCCTCGTTTTTTTTTTTTTTTTTTTACGGTGTTCACTGAATTGCTTAAGTAGTGCTATAGTTTTGTAGGTGGGGTCGTTACGGACACGGCGATACTAAATATGTGTACTCTTATTGTGTGATTTTTTTTTTATTTAGATAAAGAAATGTATTTATGGGAATATTTTTTTTTTTTCTTTATTTAGGAATTTTTTATTTTATTTTTTTTTACACATGTGGGAAATTTTTTTTTTACTTTTTTACTTTGTCTCAGGGGGGGACATCACAGATCGGTGATCTGAGAGTGTGCACAGCACTTTGTCAGATCACCGATCTGAGAGGCACGTTCCAGAGGCTTGCCGGCGCCTGCTATGAGGAATTCTCAGCAGGCGCCGGCAAGCAGGGTCATCTCATGACCCGGAAGGAGTCCCGCGGCCATCTTGGATCCGGGGACTCCTTCCAGGTCACCGGAGCAGCGCGATCTCATTGCGTTGCTCCGGTGGGAGAGCGCAGGGAGCCCCCGTCCCTGCGCGATTCCCCTCTATGCCGCTGTCACTATTGACAGCGACATCAGAGGGGTTAAATGCCCGCGATCGGCGATAGCGCCGATCGTGGGCATTGCTGCGGGGTGTCAGCTGTCATATACAGCATACACCCGCACCCGATCACCACGGCGCTCAGCGCGAGACCGCGGTGATCGGGGCGCCGTACTAGTACTACGGCTGGCACTAATGCAGTGCCGGCAGCGCAGTACTAGTACGGCGCATGTCGCGAAGGGGTTAAAGCAAGCAGCTAAAGCGTGGAATGACAAAATCACAGAAGTACTTACAAATGAAAAATTTCAAAGAAGCAAAGCTGATCCATGCTTATACACAAAAAGGCTGATTAATAGATGGATTTATATACTCATATATGTAGATGACATTTTGATTTGTTTTAAACAAGAAAGGGATAATGAAAACATTCTAAAAATCCTGAAGCAATATTTCGAAATCAAAGACTTGGGAAATGTAAAACAATATCTAGGAATACAGGTAGAAAGAGAAGAAGACGGAAGTTTCCTACTGAATCAAAATCACATGATTCAAGACATAACAGAAAAATTTGGATTAAAGGATGCAAAAACAGTAAAATCTCCAATGGAAACTAATTATCTCAAAGAGATGAACACTGAAAAAAATATGCTACCAAATAATGACGAATACAGAACAGCAATAGGAAAACTACTGTATCTAGTGACCGTTGCAAGACCAGACATCGCAGCAGCAGTAGGAATCAGTAGAAAGGTATCAAAACTAGGGTTGAGCGACTTTCATTTTTTTAAGATCGAGTCGGGTTTTGCGAAACCTGACTTTGTCCAAAGTCGAGTTGAGTGCAGTCGGCCGATTATCGCTAAAAGTCGGGGATCGACCGAAACACGAAACCCAATGCAAGTCAATGGGGAAGCATAGTCGGCAGTGAGTGGAGGCCAGGAAAACACCTACAGTGCCCATTTTAATGCCAAAAACATCCATTCTTGTTTCTGAAGCTTGTCAATCTTAATTAACTTTATAATAATAGTTGGGCATTGGAAATTGGGGGTCATTTGGCAAAAGTTGTGGGGGGTAGGGCTGGTTCAAGGTTTTAGTGGGCCCAGGAAACGTGGACTACGTCACGGCGGTGGAGCAGTGAGAGGTAAGTATGTCAAGTTTGCAAGTGCTGTGATCCTAAGCAAGCAGGGGGGGCCCACTCGTTGGCATTGGCACTGGCACAGGGCCCCTCAAAGTACAGCGGTGTGTTTGCACGGTGGGGGCGCCTCCCACCAGCAGCGACACTTTTGCGTACTCTGAGGGGCCCTGTGCCAGTGATGTCGCCAACGAGTATGCCCCCCCACCTGATGAATTAACCTGCACTTTCATCTGCAGCTTCCTCTTTGTCCCTGTGTAAGGTGGTATAACATGCGGGAAGGGGAACCTTACTTTCAGCAGGGTCAGATTCTGGCTGTGTAGAGTGCAAGGGGAATGTAGTGGTCTAGGTCAATGTACCAGCAGACTCATCTAGCAGTGGCTGGGCAATGGGCAGGATGAGGAGGAAACACAGATATAGGGCCAAAGAATAAAGTAGGCTAAATGCAGTTCAAAATTGGTAACAGTACTAAACAGGCGGCATTGCTTTGTTCAGTGGAGTAGCAAACCCAGGAGCAGCAGACACTGTTTTAAGGGCCCAACCACACTAGTAGGCCAAATGCAGTTTAATATCTGCTACTATAGGCCAAAAGCCTAAAGACTGAAGCTCAGCTTTATACAGTGGAGGACAACACCAGGGAGCGGCAGACACCGTTAGTAGGCCGTAACCACCAATTTTTTGTTAAAAAAGCATTTAATGAGAGCCAGAAGGTTGAAGCTCAGACAAGGCAACCTGGAGGAGAACACCAAGGAGGAGGAGAACACTCAGGAGGAGGACAACACCCAGGAGCGGCAGACACCGTTAGTAGGCCCTAACCACCAATTTATTTAAAGAAAGCACTTAATGAGAGCCAGAAGGTTGAAGCTCAGATTTATACAGTGGAGGACAACACCAGGGAGCGGCAGACACCGTTAGTAGGCCGTAACAAAAGTTGAAGGCCAAATGCAGTTTAATATCTGCTACTATAGGCCGAAAGCCTAAAGACTGAAGCTCAGCTTTATACAGTGGAGGACAACACCAGGGAGCAGCAGACACCGTTAGTAGGCCGTAACCACCAATTTTTTGTTAAAAAAGCACTTAATTACAGCCAGAAGGTTGAAGCTCAGCTTTATACAGTTGAGGACAACACCAGGGAGCGGCAGACACCGTTAGTAGGCCCCAACCACCAATTTTTTTTTAAAAAAAGCACTTAATGAGAGCCAGAAGGTTGAAGCTCAGATTTATTCAGTTGAGGACAACACCAGGGAGCGGCAAACAGAGTTATTAGGCCCCAACCACCATTTTTTTTCAAAAAAAGGACTTAATGAGAGCCAGAAGGTTGAAGCTCAGATTTATTCAGTTGAGGACAACACCAGGGAGCGGCAAACAGAGTTATTAGGCCCCAACCACCAATTTTTTGTTAAAAAAGCACTTAATGAGAGCCAGAAGGTTGAAGCTCAGATTTATTCAGTTGAGGACAACACCAGGGAGCGGCAAACAGAGTTATTAGGCCCCAACCACCAATTTTTTAAAAAAAAGGACTTAATGAGAGCCAGAAGGTTGAAGCTCAGATTTATTCAGTTGAGGACAACACAAGGGAGCGGCAAACAGAGTTATTAGGCCCCCAACCACCAATTTTTTGTTAAAAAAACACTTAATGAGAGCCAGAAGGTTGAAGCTCAGATTTATTCAGTTGAGGACAACACCAGGGAGCGGCAAACAGAGTTATTAGGCCCCAACCACCAATTTCTTGTTAAAAAAGCACTTAATGAGAGCCAGAAGGTTGAAGCTCAGATTTATTCAGTTGAGGACAACACCAGGGAGCGGCAAACAGAGTTATTAGGCCCCAAACACCAATTTTTTGTTAAAAAAGCACTTAATGAGAGCCAGAAGGTTGAAGCTCAGATTTATTCAGTTGAGGACAACACCAGGGAGCGGCAAACAGAGTTATTAGGCCCCAACCACCAATTTTTTTAAAAAAAGGACTTAATGAGAGCCAGAAGGTTGAAGCTCAGATTTATTCAGTTGAGGACAACACCAGGGAGCGGCAAACAGAGTTATTAGGCCCCAACCACCAATTTTTTGTTAAAAAAGCACTTGATGAGAGCCAGAAGGTTGAAGCTCAGATTTAGACAGTGGAGGACAATTTGAATTAGGGACTGCAGACAGACTTAGTAGGCTGTCCCCTGTGGACCATGCATCCACCACATTAACCCATTGCGCCGTAATGGACACGTAACCTTCCATGGCCATGCCTACAGGTCCATGCGTCTGTTGTCAGGTGCACCTTTGTACTCACAGATTGCCAGAGTGCATGGACAATGGAGGTGGTGCTGGTGGAGGGCTGGGATGGCTTTTCTTGCAAAAGAAGTGTCGACTGGGTAGCTCGTAGCGTGGGACAGCGTAGTCCATCATGGCTTTTTTAATATTACATAAAATAAAGAAATAGGCTCTATGCACTTTAAAATAGGTTCCAGGGGTACACGGGCAGCATTGGTGTGGTCAGCGGAGGAGGAGGATTGCAAGGAGGGACCACAGACAGGCTTACTAGGCCTAAAATAAATAAAAATAGGCTCAAGGCACTTAGAGTTATCTCGCAGGGGTACACAGGCAGCATTGGTGTGGTCAGCGGAGGACGATTGCAAGGAGGGACCGCAGACAGGCTTAGTAGGCCTAAAATAACTAAAAATAGGCTCTATGCAGTTTTAAATAGGTTACATGGGTACACAGGCAGCATTGTGGTCAGCGGAGGATTGCAAGGAGGGACCGCAGACAGGCTTACTAGGCCTAAAATAAATAAAAATAGGCTCAAGGCAGTTTTAAATCGGTTACATGGATACACAGGCAGCATTGTGGTCAGCGGAGGAGGACGATTGCAAGGAGGGACCGCAGACAGGCTTAGTAGGCCTAAAATAACTAAAAATAGGCTCTATGCAGTTTTAAATAGGTTACATGAGTACACAGGCAGCATTGTGGTCAGCGGAGGATTGCAAGGAGGGACCGCAGACAGGCTTACTAGGCCTAAAATAAATAAAAATAGGCTCAAGGCAGTTTTAAATCGGTTACATGGATACACAGGCAGCATTGTGGTCAGCGGAGGAGGACGATTGCAAGGAGGGACCGCAGACAGGCTTAGTAGGCCTAAAATAACTAAAAATAGGCTCTATGCAGTTTTAAATAGGTTACATGGTTACACAGGCAGCATTGTGGTCAGCGGACGATTGCAAGGAGGGACCGCAGACAGGCTTACTAGGCCTAAAATAAATAAAAATAGGCTCAAGGCAATTTCAAATCGGTTACATGGATACACAGGCAGCATTGTGGTCAGTGGAGGAGGAGGATTGCAAGGAGTGACCGCAGACAGGCATAGTAGGCCTAAAATAACTAAAAATAGGCTCTATGCAGTTTTAAATAGGTTACATGGGTACACAGGCAGCATTGTGGTCAGCGGAGGATTGCAAGGAGGGACCGCAGACAGGCTTACTAGGCCTAAAATAAATAAAAATAGGCTCAAGGCAGTTTTAAATCGGTTACATGGATACACAGGCAGCATTGTGGTCAGCGGAGGAGGACGATTGCAAGTAGGGACCGCAGACAGGCTTAGTAGGCCTAAAATAACTAAAAATAGGCTCTATGCAGTTTTAAATAGGTTACATGGGTACACAGGCAGCTTTGTGGTCAGCGGAGGATTGCAAGGAGGGACCGCAGACAGGCTTACTAGGCCTGCAATAAATAAAAATAGGCTCAAGGCAGTTTTAAATCGGTTACACGGATACACAGGCAGCATTGTGGTCAGCGGAGGAGGAGGATTGCAAGGAGGGACCGCAGACAGGCTTAGTAGGCCTAACATAACTAAAAATAGGCTCTAACATAGAAAAAAATTACCGCACACTCAATATTGATATAATGCAGAAAAAAGGTTTATGCCAATTTTATTCAGGAAAAAACAAAATGATAGTTCGCCACAGTGATAGAGTAGAACCCGACGTTTCGACCCTCCCGGGTCTTATTCATGGGGTTACTGAAACAACAAGACATTTTATCAACAATTGTTTGACAAACATTTGGCAAAATAACATTTAGTAATAAAAAATCAATCACCAGAAGGGAATACACACAAAAAAAACAAAACAAAATTATATACAAAACAACTCAAGAAAATGACAATGGTCATACGATCAGGAACGGCGAATATTATACTGCCATATAGTGCAAAAGGTCATGAAAGTATATAAAGTTTTACCTCTAGTCCTTAGGAATGTATGTACACAAGGTGGCAGTAGTAAACGAGGACCAAACGATCCCTGATACAGAGAGCAAAACCTGCCATAGTGACAAGATGACAGTGTTATCAGATATAATAAATGTGGGTAAAGAGATCTATCAATCGAGAATAGGTACCAGACACGTGTGTTGTAGATATTATGTTGTTATAGCCACTAGGGTGATGCAGTGTTTGTCCGGGCATAATGGTGAAATAAGTGTTCGGTCGCATCTGCAAGTAGGGAAAAACATGTCAGTAATGGCCAAGAGTTGTATAGATGATGTCACTTAGGGGGTGCCCCAAGAAATCCTGTAAATAGCTAGGTTATAGTATGTGTAGTGCCTCAGAATGAGGCCAGTAAGCGCCATAAGTGTTGGGGTGCCTATAGAGGCATAGGGAGCATGTCAGACATGAATGCTATATGTGTAATGTCCCATTAAGGGTGTCTCCGCTGGAGCCCTGAAAAGCACAAGGTCATAATATATGAGGTACCTTGGTAGAAGGCCAGTAAGGGATATTATCCCAAGGAGTTAATTCAGAAGGGGTCGTGTACTTCATGGACCTGTGGAATAGGTGGAGAGACAAAGAAATGGTAACCCAGGGTTACCCAGTATAGGCGGTCAAAATCGACCGACGAAATGGGGAAAGAAAAACACAAAGTAGATACCTGGTGTGGGTCCTATGGGGGTAAGCGGCGCATCCCGCGCCTTGCTGCACGTTTCCAGAGGGGAGGCTCGGCAAGTAAGGGAGGACGGGGATATGGCCCTGAAATAGCGCCGGACCGGAAGTCCCGGACCGGAAGTGACGCGGTAATACATGCGCACTGAGCCCTGCAGGCACGTAAGGGCAAAGAACTTTGCCCAGGAGTGGGAGTGATGTAGTACTGTACGAAGTATTGAAGGAGAGATGTGATCATACGGAGGCACCCAAAAGGAATGGGAATGAATGAAATGAATGAGTGAAACTAAAAATGAAAAAAAGGGGGAAAAAATATAATAATAATAATAATAAAATAATAAAAGGAAAATGAAAATAAAGTATGGAGTCAAAAATAAAGTGAAAGCAAATGAAGTAAAATTGAAAAAATATAAAAATAATAATAATGTAAATATGAAATGAAAATGATGAATATGTCATGGAAATGAAATGGAATATACGCCTATATTTGCATGGTGTGTGAGAAAGGAAAATAAAAATAAAAAATAAAAAATAAAAATAAATAATAAATGATAAAAAATAAAATATAAAAAATAAAAAATAAATAATAAAAAATAAAAAATAAAAAAATATAGAAAAATGGGAAAAAATAGAAAGTAAATAATGAAGAAATAATAATGAAAGTTAATAAAAATTAAATACAAAATAAAAATAAAATATAAAAATTAAAAATAAAAAATGATAAAAATAATGAATAATGTGAAAAAATAAAATAAATAAATAAATAAAAATAATAAAAATGAATGAAAACAAGAAAAAGAAAATATGCGACCGAGGACTCACCTAGTGGAAGGTGGACTCAACGTGTCTGGAAGGTAAAGAGAGAGAATTAGTGAGACATTATAGTAGCCAGTCAATCTCCCTGTTGAGACCCTTAGGGCTTAGGGTTTCCAGTTTGTGGATCCAGAATGCCTCCCTCATTTTCAGTTGTTTAATATGGTTACCGCCTCGTCTGGGTCTCGGTACCTGCTCAATGACTTGGTATTTCAGCTGCGCCACCGTGTGTCTGCACCTAACGAAGTGTTCTGGGATAGGTAGCCACGTTTTACTACATCGAATGGTGGATTTGTGGCTTGCTATACGGTCTTTTACGTGTTGGGTGGTCTCTCCTACGTATAGGAGGCCACATGGGCATTTTACAATGTAAACAACAAAGTTGGAGTCACAAGTGTAGTATCCATGGATCGGGTAGGTCTTGCCTGTCCTGGGGTGGGTTACGCTATCTGCTTTGATAACATTGGAACAGGAGGCGCAATTGAGACACGGAAATGTCCCTGTGCGTTGTGGGGTCAGTACCGATTGGTTTATGGTGGGGCGTCCACTACCTATATCGGCCCGAACTAGTTTGTCTCTTATGTTGGGGGCTCTTCTGTTGCACATGAGGGGTGGTAAAGAGAAACTTGAAATGTTTGGGTAGGCTTTCTCTAGGAGAGACCAGTGTTTATGGACCACTCTCTCGACTTTAGGCATAAGAGGATGGAAAGTGTGGACGAATGGGATCCTGTCTGTGTTGGTATTGCCCGGAGGTGAAGGTTGTTGTTGTAGGATCCGTGTTTTTTCAAGGTCGAGTAGACGTTGTGGATAGTTCCTTTCCCTAAATTTCTGGGACATGTCCTCTAGGCGTGTGGGGAGTGTAGCCTGATCGGAGACGATCCTGGCTACTCTGGTGAATTGCGAACGGGGAAGGCTATTGCGTGTAGCTTTAGGATGACTACTAGAATAGTGCAAAAGACTATTACAGTCTGTTGGTTTGCAGTAAAGGTCAGTGGACAAATGGCCCTGATTATCCTTACGAACAAGGGTGTCCAAAAATGAAATTTGGTTTGGATCAAACTGCATGGTGAATCGTAGTTCTGGGTAGATGGAGTTAAGTGTCTGATGAAATGCCTGCAGTATGTCGGTAGGCCCTGACCAAATAAAGAAGATGTCATCTATGTAACGCAAGTAGCAATTGATATACTCCACATATCTAGTATCGGTGTAGACAAAATTCTCCTCAAATGTATTCATGTATGCATTAGCATACGCCGGTGCGACGTTCGAACCCATCGCGGTACCCTGGCATTGTATGTAGTAGGTATCTTCATAGAGAAAGTAGTTTTCGTATAGTACTAGTCTTAGTAGGTCTATGCAGAACTGTGTGAACATAGTGGATTTGCCTGAATTCTCTAACAGTGATCTGGATGCCGTAATGCCTTTCTCATGGGTGATGGAGGTGTAAAGGCTGTTGACGTCCATGGTGACTAGGAGACTGTTAGGGGGTACACAATCAAGTTGTCTCAATTTTCTCAGAAAGTGGCCAGTGTCCAGTATAAAGGACCTGTTGTTCTTGATCAGTGGAGTTAGGATTTTTTCAAGAAAGACTGACAGAGGTGACAATATAGAGTCCGTGGATGCCACTATGGGACGACCAGGGGGATTTGTTAGTGACTTGTGGATTTTGGGTAGTATATAGAATACTGGAGTGATTGGGTGAAGGTTGTTGAGGAATTTAACTGTTTGCTGATCAATGGTACCATTATCACTATAGGTCCTGGTGATATATTCAATTTTTTTGCGGATCTCGAAGACGGGGTCCCTGGGAATAACCTTGTATGTGTTGGTATCAGATAATTGGCGTAATACCTCGGTGGAGTATAGTGCGCGGTCTAGTATAACTATTGCTCCGCCCTTGTCCGCCGGTTTGATAACAATGGCTCTGTTATTATGGAGAGAAGTGAGTGCCTGTTTATCCGACGGTGTCATGTTAGCCCGTGTAGGGAAGAGACCCAATCGATGTTGGTGAGATAGATCCTTAACATCCTTATCAACAAAAGAAATAAACGTTTCCACAGGATGGAATGTATGAGGAGGGTTAAAGGAACTGGGGTTCCTCAAGCCCAGTGACGCCAGAGGGATCTCCGCAACAGAGACGTCCCCAGTAGGAGACACTCTGTTCTCGGAGTCTCCCGTCAATGTCCCGAAGTGAGTCTTCAGTCTCACTAGACGATATAGTCTTTGTAAGTCCTGCTCCAGCTGGAAACTGTCCCAGTTAGGAGTGGGACAGAACGACAGTCCTTTTTGTAGTACATTGAGTTCCGCAGGGGAGAGCGTATAACCTGAAATATTAATGACTAGGTTAGATGTCTTACCTGTGACCGAGTTGTCATTTTTCCTCGATCTTCTTGTTGGTCGGTACGCTGATAACCTCCCCTGCGGCCTTTGGACAAAAAATGAGGTCTGCTTGAACCCGTGGATGAGTCGCTCTCCGTGCTGAAGGAGCCCGTCTTGCGTTGGTAGGGACGGCGCCAGGGATGGTTGCCTGTAGAATCGTTCCATCGGTATACTCTGTTGTGGGTGTAGTCGTCGTTGTCGCGTTTGAACTTTTGGCGCTTTCTCTCCTCCAGGAATTTACGGTGGTCAGCAAGGATTTTGTCAGTTTTCTCCTTGAGGTTGGTCCACTCTGGGGACGCCAAGGTCGAGGAAAGTTGAGTTTCAATGGCTCTGATGTTGTCCTTAGTCTCGGTGATAGATTTCTGTAAAAATTCAATGGTCAATATAATAATGTCCATAGAGCATTTATTGAGGATCTTTTTGTATTTGTCACAAAAATCAGGGTTCTCTGAAAAAAGAGTGGGGCGTAGGTTGCATCTAAGGCCCCTCGGGATCCTTCCTTGTTTATGGTACTCTGCCAAGGTGATGCAATGTAGGTCAAAGGAGATTAATTTTCGTCGTTCCTTTTCGTAGTCCCTTGTCCTGAGTTCATGTAGGGGAGTCTTCAAGAACTCGCTAGAGTTCGAGACTTGAGATAGAATATTTGAGCTGGTTGCGGCGTCGTAAGCAAAGGTATCAGACGACATCTGGAGGACCGGTGCTACACCAAGAAAAAATCACATGAAGATAAGAAAAATGGTGTGCACTCAGGTCGTAGGATAGTGAGGTGCTGGTAAACTGACCGTGTGGTCAAGTCTAACATAGAAAAAAATTACCGCACACTCAATATTGATATAATGCAGAAAAAAGGTTTATGCCAATTTTATTCAGGAAAAAACAAAATGATAGTTCGCCACAGTGATAGAGTAGAACCCGACGTTTCGACCCTCCCGGGTCTTATTCATGGGGTTACTGAAACAACAAGACATTTTATCAACAATTGTTTGACAAACATTTGGCAAAATAACATTTAGTAATAAAAAATCAATCACCAGAAGGGAATACACACAAAAAAAACAAAACAAAATTATATACAAAACAACTCAAGAAAATGACAATGGTCATACGATCAGGAACGGCGAATATTATACTGCCATATAGTGCAAAAGGTCATGAAAGTATATAAAGTTTTACCTCTAGTCCTTAGGAATGTATGTACACAAGGTGGCAGTAGTAAACGAGGACCAAACGATCCCTGATACAGAGAGCAAAACCTGCCATAGTGACAAGATGACAGTGTTATCAGATATAATAAATGTGGGTAAAGAGATCTATCAATCGAGAATAGGTACCAGACACGTGTGTTGTAGATATTATGTTGTTATAGCCACTAGGGTGATGCAGTGTTTGTCCGGGCATAATGGTGAAATAAGTGTTCGGTCGCATCTGCAAGTAGGGAAAAACATGTCAGTAATGGCCAAGAGTTGTATAGATGATGTCACTTAGGGGGTGCCCCAAGAAATCCTGTAAATAGCTAGGTTATAGTATGTGTAGTGCCTCAGAATGAGGCCAGTAAGCGCCATAAGTGTTGGGGTGCCTATAGAGGCATAGGGAGCATGTCAGACATGAATGCTATATGTGTAATGTCCCATTAAGGGTGTCTCCGCTGGAGCCCTGAAAAGCACAAGGTCATAATATATGAGGTACCTTGGTAGAAGGCCAGTAAGGGATATTATCCCAAGGAGTTAATTCAGAAGGGGTCGTGTACTTCATGGACCTGTGGAATAGGTGGAGAGACGGTAACCCAGGGTTACCCAGTATAGGCGGTCAAAATCGACCGACGAAATGGGGAAAGAAAAACACAAAGTAGATACCTGGTGTGGGTCCTATGGGGGTAAGCGGCGCATCCCGCGCCTTGCTGCACGTTTCCAGAGGGGAGGCTCGGCAAGTAAGGTGGTCCATAAACACAAGAGAGTGGTCCATAAACACTGGTCTCTCCTAGAGAAAGCCTACCCAAACATTTCAAGTTTCTCTTTACCACCCCTCATGTGCAACAGAAGAGCCCCCAACATAAGAGACAAACTAGTTCGGGCCGATATAGGTAGTGGACGCCCCACCATAAACCAATCGGTACTGACCCCACAACGCACAGGGACATTTCCATGTCTCAATTGCGCCTCCTGTTCCAATGTTATCAAAGCAGATAGCGTAACCCACCCCAGGACAGGCAAGACCTACCCGATCCATGGATACTACACTTGTGACTCCAACTTTGTTGTTTACATTGTAAAATGCCCATGTGGCCTCCTATACGTAGGAGAGACCACCCAACACGTAAAAGACCGTATAGCAAGCCACAAATCCACCATTCGATGTAGTAAAACGTGGCTACCTATCCCAGAACACTTCGTTAGGTGCAGACACATTGAGCAGGTACCGAGACCCAGACGAGGCGGTAACCATATTAAACAACTGAAAATGAGGGAGGCATTCTGGATCCACAAAACTGGAAACCCTAAGCCCTAAGGGTCTCAACAGGGAGATTGACTGGCTACTATAATGTCTCACTAATTCTCTCTCTTTACCTTCCAGACACGTTGAGTCCACCTTCCACTAGGTGAGTCCTCGGTCGCATATTTTCTTTTTCTTGTTTTCATTCATTTTTATTATTTTTATTTATTTATTTATTTTATTTTTTCACATTATTCATTATTTTTATCATTTTTTATTTTTAATTTTTATATTTTATTTTTATTTTGTATTTAATTTTTATTAACTTTCATTATTATTTCTTCATTATTTACTTTCTATTTTTTCCCATTTTTCTATATTTTTTTATTTTTTATTTTTTATTATTTATTTTTTATTTTTTATATTTTATTTTTTATCATTTATTATTTATTTTTATTTTTTATTTTTTATTTTTATTTTCCTTTCTCACACACCATGCAAATATAGGCGTATATTCCATTTCATTTCCATGACATATTCATCATTTTCATTTCATATTTACATTATTATTATTTTTATATTTTTTCAATTTTACTTCATTTGCTTTCACTTTATTTTTGACTCCATACTTTATTTTCATTTTCCTTTTATTATTTTATTATTATTATTATATTTTTTCCCCCTTTTTTTCATTTTTAGTTTCACTCATTCATTTCATTCATTCCCATTCCTTTTGGGTGCCTCCGTATGATCACATCTCTCCTTCAATACTTCGTACAGTACTACATCACTCCCACTCCTGGGCAAAGTTCTTTGCCCTTACGTGCCTGCAGGGCTCAGTGCGCATGTATTACCGCGTCACTTCCGGTCCGGGACTTCCGGTCCGGCGCTATTTCAGGGCCATATCCCCGTCCTCCCTTACTTGCCGAGCCTCCCCTCTGGAAACGTGCAGCAAGGCGCGGGATGCGCCGCTTACCCCCATAGGACCCACACCAGGTATCTACTTTGTGTTTTTCTTTCCCCATTTCGTCGGTCGATTTTGACCGCCTATACTGGGTAACCCTGGGTTACCATTTCTTTGTCTCTCCACCTATTCCACAGGTCCATGAAGTACACGACCCCTTCTGAATTAACTCCTTGGGATAATATCCCTTACTGGCCTTCTACCAAGGTACCTCATATATTATGACCTTGTGCTTTTCAGGGCTCCAGCGGAGACACCCTTAATGGGACATTACACATATAGCATTCATGTCTGACATGCTCCCTATGCCTCTATAGGCACCCCAACACTTATGGCGCTTACTGGCCTCATTCTGAGGCACTACACATACTATAACCTAGCTATTTACAGGATTTCTTGGGGCACCCCCTAAGTGACATCATCTATACAACTCTTGGCCATTACTGACATGTTTTTCCCTACTTGCAGATGCGACCGAACACTTATTTCACCATTATGCCCGGACAAACACTGCATCACCCTAGTGGCTATAACAACATAATATCTACAACACACGTGTCTGGTACCTATTCTCGATTGATAGATCTCTTTACCCACATTTATTATATCTGATAACACTGTCATCTTGTCACTATGGCAGGTTTTGCTCTCTGTATCAGGGATCGTTTGGTCCTCGTTTACTACTGCCACCTTGTGTACATACATTCCTAAGGACTAGAGGTAAAACTTTATATACTTTCATGACCTTTTGCACTATATGGCAGTATAATATTCGCCGTTCCTGATCGTATGACCATTGTCATTTTCTTGAGTTGTTTTGTATATAATTTTGTTTTGTTTTTTTTGTGTGTATTCCCTTCTGGTGATTGATTTTTTATTACTAAATGTTATTTTGCCAAATGTTTGTCAAACAATTGTTGATAAAATGTCTTGTTGTTTCAGCAACCCCATGAATAAGACCCGGGAGGGTCGAAACGTCGGGTTCTACTCTATCACTGTGGCGAACTATCATTTTGTTTTTTCCTGAATAAAATTGGCATAAACCTTTTTTCTGCATTATATCAATATTGAGTGTGCGGTAATTTTTTTCTATGTTAGACTTGACCACACGGTCAGTTTACCAGCACCTCACTATCCTACGACCTGAGTGCACACCATTTTTCTTATCTTCATAAAAATAGGCTCTATGCAGTTTTAAATAGGTTACATGGGTACACAGGCAGCATTGTGGTCAGCGGAGGATTGCAAGGAGGGACCGCAGACAGGCTTACTAGGCCTAAAATAAATAAAAATAGGCTCAAGGCAGTTTTAAATCGGTTACATGGATACACAGGCAGCATTGTGGTCAGCGGAGGAGGACGATTGCAAGGAGGGACCGCAGACAGGCTTAGTAGGCCTAAAATAACTAAAAATAGGCTCTATGCAGTTTTAAATAGGTTACATGGGTACACAGGCAGCATTGTGGTCAGCGGAGGATTGCAAGGAGGGACCGCAGACAGGCTTACTAGGCCTAAAATAAATAAAAATAGGCTCAAGGCAGTTATAGTTATCTCGCAGGGGTACACAGGCAGCATTGTTGTGGTCAGTGGAGGAGGATTGCAAGGAGTGTCTGACACAGTTAGTACTCACAAAAATAAATAGATGTTAATGTCTCGCAAAACAACAACAAAAAAAAATGTGGCATACTTAGGTACAGGGGTGGGCTCATCTGCTGAGTTTCTGACATAGTAATTTGGCAGTAAGTATTTACTGGTGTCAATATAGGACACTGACCCAGACTACTTTAACTAGCATCATAGATGTCAACAAATTGGTATTGTCAGTGCCAGGCATTGAATGATGTCAGTGCATACACTAAACATTGGTGGAGCTGTGAGAGATAATTTTGCACGTGGTAGAGCACAGTTTGAGCTGGGGGGGTGTGAACTCTCTTGTGGCCAGCGGTACCGTCCCAGGGCCCCTCATGTTACAACGGTGTGTCTGACGTTGGGTGCGCGCCACCACCGCCAGGGACACGTTATTGTACCATGATGGACCCAGTGGCAGTGCCGTCGACCAAAAGCGGGCACACCCACCTCTTCAGACAAACGCCACTCTAACGGGTGCTTACGCCAAATGGCGAGACAACGGCCCCGTGGGGGGAGTTTTCCCATTGAGGGAGGTGTAAACATGTCGTATGCTGGACAAACAGCTGCTGCAAATTAAGAAATTGGAACACTCAGTAAGACCAGTCCACAAGCAAGACCTTTTTATAGGAAAGCTAGGTGTCAGCCGGGAAAGGTGGGGCAAAATAATTTGAAATCCAGGAGCGGTTCATTTTAATGAAGGTTAGATCATCCACATTTTGGGTAGCCAGACGAGTCCTTTTTTCGGTTAATATTGGACCAGCAGCACTGAATACTCTTTCTGATAGCACACTAGCTGCTGGGCAAGCAAGCTCCTGCAATGCATATTCTGCCAATTCAGGCCAGGTGTCTAATTTGGATGCCCAGTAATCAAATGGGAATGACGGTTGAGGGAGAACATCGATAAGGGATGAAAAATAGTTAGTAACCATACTGGACAAATGTTGTCTCCTGTCACTTTGAATAGATGCTGCAGTACCTGTCCTGTCTGCGGTCATTGCGAAATCACTCCACAACCTGGTCAGAAAACCCCTCTGTCCAACGCCACTTCTGATTTGTGCACCTCTAACACCTCTGCCCTGTAGCCCCCTGCAGCTCGTGTGAGAACCATCACCGGCGCCGTGTGCTGGGAATGCCTGAATCAAACGGTCTACAAGAGTAGCTTGTTTGGTTGCTAATATTTTTTCGAGGTTCTCATGTGGCATAATATTTTGCAATTTGCCTTTATAGCGAGGGTCAAGGATGCAGGCCAACCAGTAATCGTCATTGCTCATCATTTTAATAATGCGTGGGTCCCTTTTGAGGATACGTAACGTAAGGCATAATCCGCCATGTGGGCCAAAGTTCCAGTTGTCAAATCTGCGGTTGTGCTGGTTTGAGGGGCAGTTACAGGCAAATCTACGTCACTTGTCTCCCTTAAAAAAACAGAACCCAGCCTTGCAAGGCCACTAATTTGTTGGCCCAGGAGAAGCTTCCTCATTAAAAAAGTACTCATCCCCATCATCCTCCTCGTCCTCCTCCTCCTCTTCGCCCGCTACCGCGTCCTCTACACTGCCCTGACCAGACAATGGCTGACTGTCATCAAGGCTTTCCTCTTCCTCGGCTGCAGACGCCTGCTCCTTTATGTGCGTCAAACTTTGCATCAGCAGACGCATTAGGGGGATGGTCATGCTTATTATGGCGTTGTCTGCACTAACCAGCCGTGTGCATTCCTCAAAACACTGAAGGACTTGACACAGGTCTTGTAGCTTTGACCACTGCACACCTGACAACTCCATGTCTGCCATCCAACTGCCTGCCTGTGTATCCTCCCACAAATACATAATAGCACGCCTCTGTTCGCAGTCTCTGAAGCATGTGCAGTGTGGAGTTCCACCTTGTTGCAACGTCGATGATTAGGCGATGCTGGGGAAGGTTCAAAGACCGCTGATAGTTCTGCATACGGCTGGAGTGTACGGGCGAACGGCGGATATGCGAGCAAAGTCTGCGCACTTTGAGGAGCAGGTCGGGTAACCCCGGATAACTTTTCAGGAAGCACTGCACCACCAGGTTTAAGGTGTGAGCCAGGCAAGGAATGTGTTTCAGTTGGGAAAGGGCTATGGCAGCCATGAAATTCCTTCCGTTATCACTCACTACCTTGCTTGCCTCAAGATGTACAGTGCCCAGCCATGACTGAGATTCTTTCTGCAAGAACTCGGACAGAACTTCCGCGGTGTGTCTGTTGTCGCCCAAACACTTAATTGCCAATACAGCCTGCTGACGCTTGCCACTAGCTGTCCCATAATGGCACACCTGGTGTGCAACAGTGGCAGCTGCGGATGGAGTGGATGTGCAACTGCGGTCTGTGGACGAGCTCTCGCTTCTGCAGGAGGAGGAGGAAGAGGAGGAGGGGGGGCGAACGCCTACAGCCAACTCTTTTCCTTGACCGTGGGCTAGGCAGAACTGTCCCAATATTGCTGTCCCCTGTGCACCCTGCATCCACCACATTCACCCAGTGTCCGTGATGGACACGTAACGTCCCTGGCCATGCCTACTGGTCCATGCATCTGTTGTCAGGTGCACCTTTGAAGTCACAGACTGCCTGAGTGCATGGACGATGCGGTCTTTAACATGCTGTTGGAGGGCTGGGATGGCTTTTTTAGAAAAGAACTGTCGACTGGGTAGCTCGTAGCATGGTACAGCGTAGTCAATCAGCGCTTTGAAAGCTTCGCTTTCAACTAACCGGTAGGGCATCATCTCTAATGAGATTAGTCTAGCAATGTGGGCGTTCAAACCCTGTGTATGCGGATGCGAGGATGAGTACTTCCTTTCCCTAACAAGAGTCTCATGTAGGGTGAGCTGGACTGGAGAGCTGGAGATCGTGGAACTAGCGGTGGTGCCGGTGGACATGGGTGACTGAGAGAGGGTTGGAGATGGTATTCTTGCCGGTGCCCTACATGCAGTGTTTCCTACTGCGAACCTGGTGATTCCCTGACTGCTTTGGCCTGGCGACTAAAGCTGCACAGATACTGCAGGTGGTGCGGGAAATGGTGTGTTTACAGTGAGGGAAGGGATGTAGCGTTGCTGACTAGCTTCATTGGCCGAGGGTGCTGCAACCTTTAGGGATGTTTGGTAGTTAGTCCAGGCTTGCAAATGCATGGTGGATAAATGTCTATGCATGCAACTTGTATTTAGACTTTTAAGATTCTGACCTCTGCTTAAGGTAGTTGAACATTTTTGACAGATGACTTTGCGCTGATCATTTGGATGTTGTTTAAAAAAATGCCAGACTGCACTCTTTCTACTATCGGATACCTTTTCAGGCATTGCAGACTGTGCTTCTTTAACCGGATGGCCACGCTGTCCTCCAATTGTTTTTGGTTTTGCCAAGCGTTTTTGGCCAGATACGGGCCCGGCAGATGGAGCCTGTTGTGATGTTGATGCCTGCTGTGGCTCCTCCTCCTCCGCTTCAGAACTACTGCCGCCTGCACCCTGTTCCCCCAATGGCTGCCAATCGGGGTCAACAACTGGGTCTTCTATGACCTCCTCTTCTATCTCGTGTGCAACTTCGTCTGTGTCACCGTGTAAGCCGGTGGTATAGCGTTCGTGACGGGTCACCATAGTCTAAGCTGGGTTTGATTCTGCCTCAGTACACTGCGAGGGCAATGTTCTGGTCTGAGTCAAAGGAACAGCATAGTAATCTGGCTGTGGCTGTGCATCAGTGCACTCCATGTCCGATTCAACTTCTAATGGGCATGGCCTGTTAACTGTTTCACTGTCTAACCCAGGAACGGTATGTGTAAAGAGCTCCATGGAGTAACCTGTTGTGTCGACTGACGCATCTTTCACTGTTGTTCTGGGTGAAGGACACAAGGAAGCGACTTGTTCCTGACCGGGAGCATCCACTGACGATGCACTGCTCTGACATTTGGCACTTTCCGAGGAGGAGGCGAAAGAGCTAGAGGCAGAGTCAGCAATGAAAGCCAATACTTGTTCCTCCTGCTCCGGCTCCAATAGTGGTTTTCCTACTCCCAGAAAAGAGAGCGTTCGAGGCCTTGTGTAGCCAGACGACGAACCTGGCTCAACAACTCGAGACTTAGGTGCTGTACTGCTTTTACCACGACCACCTGACGCTCCACCACCACTACCATCATTACCAGCTGACAATGACCGCCCATGGCCACGACCTCTTCTACTAGACTTCCTCATTGTTTGCAAAACGTAACCAAAGTAACGGTATTTGTTACTGTAAAACAACTTATAAGGTGAACTCAAACTTCTGTAGGATTTATATATACCTTTATAGGTGCCTGACACTGAAAGGAAAATCAGGCCCAATGTTACACACTAGGTTTTCTGTGCCCCAATAATTTGAGACAGATGGCACACACAGGACCGGCACTCAAGCAGAAATGCCAATCTTTATCTCCCACTATTAATTTTTTTTTTACAGGGAGAATTTACCCCCCCCAAAAAATGGCCCAATATTACACACTGGTTTTCGGTGGCACACAAGGAGAGACAGATGCCACACACAGGACTGGCACAGAGGCAGACTTGCCAATCTTTATCTCCCACTATTAATTTTTTTTTTTACAGGGAGAATTTACCCCCCCCCCAAAAAATGGCCCAATATTACACACTGGTTTTCGGTGGCACACAATGAGAGACAGATGCCACACACAGGACTGGCACAGAGGCAGACTTACCAATCTTTATCTCCCACTATTAATTTTTTTTTTTTACAGTGAGAATTTACCCCCCCCAAAAAAAGGACCAGTATTACACACTGGTTTTCGGTGGCACACATGGAGAGACAGATGCCACACACAGGACTGGCACAGAGGCAGACTTGCCAATCTTTATCTCCCACTATTATTTTTTTTTTTTACAGGGAGAATTTACCCCCCCCCAAAAAAAAGGACCAGTATTACACACTGGTTTTCGGTGGTACACAAGGAGAGACAGATGCCACACACAGGACTGGCACAGAGGCAGACTTGCCAATCTTTATCTCCCACTATTATTTTTTTTTTTACAGGGAGAATTTACCCCCCCCCAAAAAAAAGGACCAGTATTACACACTGGTTTTCGGTGGTACACAAGGAGAGACAGATGCCACACACTGGACTGGCACAGAGGCAGACTTGCAAATCTTTATCTCCCACTATTAATTTTTTTTTTTACAGGGAGAATTTACCCCCCCCCCAAAAAAAAATGGCCCAATATTACACACTGGTTTTCGGTGGCACACAAGGTGAGACAGATGCCACACACAGGACTGGCACAGAGGCAGACTTGCCAATCTTTATCTCCCACTATTATTTTTTTTTTACAGGGAGAATTTACCCCCCCCAAAAAAATGGCCCAATATTACACATTGGTTTTCGGTGGCACACAATGAGAGACAGATGCCACACACAGGACTGGCACAGAGGCAGACTTGCCAATCTTTATCTCCCACTATTATTTTTTTTTTTTACAGGGAGAATTTACCCCCCCAAAAAAAAGGACCAGTATTACACACTGGTTTTCGGTGGCACACAAGGAGAGACAGATGCCACACACAGGACTGGCACAGAGGCAGACTTGCTAATCTTTATCTCCCACTATTAATTTGTTTTTACAGGGAGAATTTACCCCCCCCAAAAAAGGACCAGTATTACACACTGGTTTTCGGTGGCACACAAGGAAAGACAGATGCCACACACAGGACTGGCACAGAGGCAGACTTGCCAATCTTTATCTCCCACTATTAATTTTTTTTTTTACAGGGAGAATTTACCCCCCCTGTCATGGTACCCAATGGCAAGGGAACGTAAGAAACATGTAAGTAACGAACGAGCTCTCGGGTGATGGAAACTCGAGTTGACCGTGAGCTAAATCTACCACACAACTAACAGTAGCCAGGGAGCATACCTACGGCTTCCTATATGCCACGCGCCAGCCGGAGGACTAACTACGCCTGGTAGAGGAAGAAACAGACCTGGCTTACCTCTAGGGAAATACCCCAAAAGATGATAGCAGCCCCCCACATGTAATAACGGTGAATTAAGAGGAAAAGACATACACAGTATGAAAGTAGATTTAGCAAAGAGAGGTCCACTTACTAGATAGCAGAAGGATACAAAAGAGGACTTCACAGTCAACTGAAAACCCTTTCAAAAACCATCCTGAAATTACTTTAAGACTCCTGTGTCAACTCATGACACAGGAGTGGCAATTTCAGCCCGCAAGAGCTTCCAGCTACAGAGAATTACAAAAACTGCAAACTGGACAAAAGGTACAAAACAAAAGGACAAAGTCCACTTAGCTGATCAGCAGACTAGTAGCAGGAACATGCAACCGAAGGCTCTGGTTACAATGATGACCGGCAAGGAAATGACTGGAGAGCAAGGCTAAATAGGAAACTCCCAAACACTGATGGAAGCAGGTGAACAGAAGCAGCAAAGTGCAAACAAGTCACCAGTACCACCAGCAACCACCAGGGGAGCCCAAAAAGCGGATACACAACAGTACCCTCCCCTTAAGGAGGGGGCACCGAACCCTCACAAGAACCGCCAGGGCGATCTGGATGAGCCCTATGAAAGGCACGAACCAAATCCGAGGCATGAACATCAGAGGCAGTTACCCAAGAATTATCTTCCTGACCATAGCCTTTCCATTTAACCAGATATTGAAGTCTCCGTCTGGAAATACGGGAGTCCAAGATCTTCTCTACGACGTACTCCAATTCACCCTCCACCAGCACAGGAGCAGGAGGTTCAGTAGAAGGAACCACCGGTACCTCATATCTCCGCAACAACGACCGATGGAACACATTATGGATAGCGAAAGATGCCGGGAGGTCCAAACGAAAGGAAACAGGGTTAAGAATCTCCAAAATCCTATAAGGATCGATGAACCGAGGCTTAAATTTGGGAGAAGAAACCCTCATAGGGACAAAACGGGAAGACAACCACACCAAGTCCCCAACGCGAAGGTGGGGACCAACACGACGACGACGGTTAGCAAACTGCTGAGTCCTCTCCTGGGACAATTCCAAATTATCCACCACTTGTCCCCAAATCCGATGCAACCGATCCACCACCGCATCCACTCCAGGACAATCCGAAGATTCAACCTGACCAGATGAAAAACGCGGATGAAACCCTGAATTGCAAAAGAAAGGAGAAACCAAAGTGGCAGAACTAGCCCGATTATTAAGAGCAAACTCCGCCAACGGCAGAAAGGCAACCCAATCATCCTGATCCGCAGACACAAAACACCTCAAATAAGTCTCCAAAGTTTGATTAGTTCGCTCCGTCTGGCCATTGGTCTGAGGATGGAATGCAGACGAAAAGGACAAATCAATGCCCAACCTGGCACAGACTGCCCGCCAAAATCTAGATACGAACTGGGTACCCCTGTCAGAAACGATGTTTTCCGGAATACCGTGCAAGCGAACCACATTTTGAAAAAACAGAGGGACCAACTCAGATGAGGAAGGCAACTTAGGCAATGGCACCAAATGAACCATTTTAGAAAAACGGTCACACACCACCCAGATGACAGACATCTTCTGAGAAACAGGGAGATCCGAGATAAAGTCCATAGAGATGTGCGTCCAAGGCCTCTTCGGAATAGGCAAGGGCAACAACAACCCACTAGCCCTAGAACAACAAGGCTTGGCCCGAGCACACACATCGCAAGACTGCACAAAAACACGCACATCTCGAGACAGGGAAGGCCACCAGAAGGATCTAGCCACCAAATCTCTGGTGCCAAAAATTCCCGGATGACCTGCCAGAGTAGAAGAATGAACTTCTGAGATGACTCTAGTGGTCCACTCGTCAGGAACAAACAGTCTACCAGACGGACAACGATCAGGTCTATCCGCCTGAAATTCTTGCAAAGCACGTCGCAAATCTGGAGAGACAGCAGACAAAACCACTCCATCCTTAAGGACACCAGCAGGTTCAGAATTCCCAGGAGAGTCAGGCTCAAAACTCCTAGAAAGAGCATCTGCTTTCACATTCCTAGAACCCGGTAAGTACGAGACCACAAAATTAAACTGGGAAAAGAACAACGACCAACGTGCCTGTCTAGGATTCAGGCGCCTGGCAGACTCCAAATAAATTAAATTCTTGTGATCAGTCAAAACTACCACCTGATGTCTGGCACCCTCAAGCCAATGACGCCACTCCTCAAATGCCCACTTCATGGCCAAAAGCTCCCGATTACCAACATCATAGTTTCGCTCGGCGGCTGAAAATTTTCGCGAAAAGAACGCACAAGGTCTCATCACTGAGCAGTCGGAACTTTTCTGCGACAAAACCGCCCCCGCTCCGATATCGGAAGCATCGACCTCAACCTGAAAGGGAAGAGAAACATCAGGCTGGCGCAACACAGGGGCAGACAAAAAGCGGCGCTTAAGCTCCTGAAAGGCCTCCACGGCAGCAGGGGACCAATTGGCAACATCAGCACCCTTTTTAGTCAAATCCGTCAGAGGTTTAGCAACGCCAGAAAAACCAGCTATAAATCGACGATAAAAATTAGCAAAGCCCAAGAATTTCTGGAGACTCTTCAGAGAAGTAGGCTGCGTCTAGTCGTAAATAGCCCGAACCTTGACAGGGTCCATCTCAATAGAAGAAGGGGAAAAAATATACCCCAAAAATGAAATTTTTTGAACCCCAAAAACACACTTTGAACCCTTTACACACAAAGAATTCTCCCGCAAAACCTGAAAAACCCTCCTGACCTGCTGAACATGAGACTCCCAGTCATCAGAAAAAATCAAAATATCATCCAAGTACACAATCATAAATTTATCCAAATATTCACGGAAAATATCATGCATTAAGGACTGAAAGACAGAAGGTGCATTAGAAAGGCCGAAAGGCATTACCAAATACTCAAAATGGCCCTCAGGCGTATTAAGTGCGGTCTTCCACTCATCCCCCTGCTTAATTCGCACCAAATTATACGCCCCCACGAAGATCAATCTTAGAGAACCACTTAGCCCCCCTTATGCGAGCAAACAAATCAGTCAGCAAAGGCAACGGATACTGATATTCGACTGTAATTTTATTCAGGAGACGATAATCAATACAAGGCCTCAGAGAGCCATCCTTTTTAGAGACAAAGAAAAAACCGGCTCCTAAAGGTGATGAAGAAGGACGAATATGTCCCTTTTCCAGGGACTCCTTAATATACTCGCGCATAGCAGCATGTTCAGGTACAGATAGGTTAAACAAACGACCCTTTGGAAATTTACTGCCAGGAATCAGATCTATGGCACAATCACAATCCCTGTGAGGAGGGAGTGAACCAATCTTAGGCTCTTCAAAAATATCACGATAATCAGACAAAAATGCCGGAATCTCAGATGGAATAGATGACGAAATGGACACCATAGGAGTGTCCCCATGAGCCCCCCGACATCCCCAGCTTAACACAGACATAGCCTTCCAGTCAAGGACTGGGTTATGAGACTGTAACCATGGTAATCCAAGCACCAAAACATCATGTAAATTGTACAACACAAGGAAGCGAATCACCTCCTGATGGTCTGGAGTCATACGCATAGTCACTTGCGTCCAGAACTGTGGTTTATTACAAGCCAAAGGTGTAGAATCAATACCCTTCAGAGGTATAGGGACTTCCAGAGGCTCTAAATCAAACCCACAGCGCCTGGCAAAGGACCAGTCCATAAGACTCAGAGCGGCGCCAGAGTCCACATAGGCATCCACGATAATAACTGATAATGAACAAATCAAGGTTACAGACAAAATAAATTTGGACTGTAAAGTGCCAATTGAAATGGACTTGTCAACCTTCCTAGTATGCTTAGAGCATGCCGATATAACATGAGCAGAATCACCACAATAGAAGCATAACCCATTTTTACGCCTATAATTCTGCCGCTCGCTTCTGGACATAACTCTGTCACATTGCATTTTCTCTGGCGTCTCTTCAGAAGATACCGCCAAATGGTGCACGGGTTTGCGCTCCCGCAAACGCCGATCAATCTGAATTGCCATTGTCATGGACTCATTCAGACCTGTAGGCGCAGGAAACCCGACCATAACATCTTTAACGGCATCAGAAAGGCCCTCTCTGAAATTTGCCGCTAAGGCGCACTCATTCCACTGAGTAAGCACAGACCACCTACGAAATTTTTGGCAGTATATCTCCGCTTCATCTTGCCCTTGAGATAGGGCTATCAAAGCTTTTTCAGCTTGAATCTCCAAATTAGGTTCCTCATAAAGCAACCCTAAAGCCAGGAAAAACGCATCCACATTGAGCAACGCAGGATCCCCTGGTGCCAATGAAAATGCCCAATTTTGAGGGTCACCTCGCAGCAAGGAGATTACAATCTTAACCTGCTGGACAGGATCTCCTGAGGAGTGAGGTCTGAGAGAAAGGAATAATTTACAATTATATTTGAAATTCAAAAACCGAGATCTATCTCCGGAAAACACCTCTGGTGTAGGGATTTTAGGTTCAGAAATAGGAGCATGTATAACAAAATCTTGTAAATTTTGAACCTTCGTAGCAAGATTATTTAAACCTGCAGCCAAACTCTGAGGATCCATCTTTAAACAGGTGAGCTCAGAGCCATTCAAGGATTATAAGGAGAGAAAGGCAAAGGCTGTAATTAAAGCTGAAATACAACTGATCCAACTATGGAGCAAGCATAGAGGAAAAAGGGAAAAAAAAAAAATTTACAGACTTCTTTTTTCTCTCCTTTCTTCTGCCAATAAGTTTAACACAGGCCGGTCATACTGTCATGGTTCCCAATGGCAAGGGAACGTAAGAAACATATAAGTAACGAACGAGCTCTCGGGTGATGGAAACTCGAGTTGACCGTGAGCTAAATCTACCACACAACTAACAGTAGCCAGGGAGCATACCTACGGCTTCCTATATGCCACGCGCCAGCCGGAGGACTAACTACGCCTGGTAGAGGAAGAAACAGACCTGGCTTACCTCTAGGGAAATACCCCAAAAGATGATAGCAGCCCCCCACATGTAATAACGGTGAATTAAGAGGAAAAGACATACACAGTATGAAAGTAGATTTAGCAAAGAGAGGTCCACTTACTAGATAGCAGAAGGATACAAAAGAGGACTTCACGGTCAACTGAAAACCCTTTCAAAAACCATCCTGAAATTACTTTAAGACTCCTGTGTCAACTCATGACACAGGAGTGGCAATTTCAGCCCGCAAGAGCTTCCAGCTACAGAGAATTACAAAAACTGCAAACTGGACAAAAGGTACAAAACAAAAGGACAAAGTCCACTTAGCTGATCAGCAGACTAGTAGCATGAACATGCAACTGAAGGCTCTGGTTACAATGATGACCGGCAAGGAAATGACTGGAGAGCAAGGCTAAATAGGAAACTCCCAAACACTGATGGAAGCAGGTGAACAGAAGCAGCAAAGTGCAAACAAGTCACCAGTACCACCAGCAACCACCAGGGGAGCCCAAAAAGCGGATACACAACACCCCCCCCAAAAAAATGGCCCAATATTACACACTGGTTTTCAGTGGCACACAATGAGAGACAGATGCCACACACAGGACTGGCACAGAGGCAGACTTGCCAATCTTTATCTCCCACTATTAATTTTTTTTTACAGGGAGAATTTACCCCCCCCCAAAAAAAGGACCAGTATTACACACTGGTTTTCGGTGGCACACAAGGAGAGACAGATGCCACACACAGGACTGGCACAGAGGCAGACTTGCCAATCTTTATCTCCCACTATTAATTTTTTTTTTTTACAGGGAGAATTTACTCCCCCCAAAAAAACAACCCAGTATTACACACTGGTTTTTGGTGGCACACAAGGAGAGACAGATTCCACACACAGGACTGGCACAGAGGCAGACTTGCCAATCTTCATCTCCCACTATTAATTTTTTTTTTACAGGGAGAATTTACCCCCCCAAAAAATGGCCCAATATTACACACTGGTTTTCGGTGGCACACAATGAGAGACAGATGCCACACACAGGACTGGCACAGAGGCAGACTTGCCAATCTTTATCTCCCACTATTAATTTTTTTTTTACAGGGAGAATTTACCCCCCCAAAAAAAGGACCAGTATTACACACTGGTTTTCGGTGGCACACAAGGAGAGACAAATGCCACACACAGGACTGGCACAGAGGCAGACTTGCCAATCTTTATCTCCCACTATTATTTTTTTTTTTACAGGGAGAATTTACCCCCCTCAAAAAAAAGGACCAGTATTACACACTGGTTTTCGGTGGCACACAAGGAGAGACAGATGCCACACACAGGACTGGCACAGAGGCAGACTTGCCAATCTTTATCTCCCACTATTATTTTTTTTTTTACAGGGAGAATTTACCCCCCAAAAAACAAAAACCCAGTATTACACACTGGTTTTCGGTGGCACACAAGGAGAGACAGATGCCACACACAGGACTGGCACAGAGGCAGACTAGCCAATCTTTATCTCCCACTATTAATTTTTTTTTTACAGGGAGAATTTACCCCCCCCCCAAAAAAAAATGGCCCAATATTACACACTGGTTTTTGGTGGCACACAATGAGAGACAGATGCCACACACAACACTGGCACAGAGGCAGACTTGCCAATCTTTATCTCCCACTATTTATTTTTTTTTTTTTCAGGGAGAATTAAAAAAAAAAAAAAAAAATATTACACACTAGGTTTTCTGTGGCACACAATGAGAGACAGATGCCACACACAGCACTGGCACAGAGGCAGACTTGCCGATCTTTATCTCCCTGCAGTAATCTCAGAAAAGTATGGCAGGCAGCTATAAAAAGGACTGCTGCACACAAAAGTGTGGACAAACAAACAAGATAGCTGTGCAGAAAGGAAGGAACAACAGGATCTGTGCTTTGAAAAAAGCAGTTGGTTTGCACAGCGGCGTACACACACAGCAACGCAGCTATCAGGGAGCCTTCTAGGGCAGCCCAATGAGCTACAGCGCTGAGGAAAAAAAAATGTAGCTTCCACTGTCCCTGCAAACAAAAGGTGGTGTTGGACAGTGGAAATCGCTACAGCACAAGCGGTTTGGGGGTGAATGTACCCTGAAAAAAACACTATCCCTGCTTCTGACGAAGCGGCACCTCTCCCTACGCTCAGATCAGCAGCAGTAAGATGGCGGTCGGCGGGAACGCCCCTTTATAGCCCCTGTGACGCCGCAGAAAGCAAGCCAATCACTGCAATGCCCTTCTCTAAGATGGTGGGGACTGAGATCTATGTCATCACGCTGCCCACACTCTGCGTCCACCTTCATTGGCTGAGAAATGGCGCTTTTAGTGTCATTGAAACGCGAGTTTGGCGCGTAAGTCGCGTACCGCATGGCCGACACCACACAGGGATCGGGACGGTTTCATGAGATGCCGACTTTGCCAAAAGTCGGCGACTTATGAAAATGAACGATCCGTTTCGCTCAACCCTAATCAAAACCAAATAAAGCTGATAGGAATGCGGTGAAGAGAGTAATGCGTTATTTGAAAGGAACTAGCAATGTTAAGCTGAAATTACCCACAAGTGATGATTGCATTTTAACAGGATATGTTGATGCAGATTGGGCTGGAGATCCAACTGACAGAAGATCTACCAGTGGACATATTTTTTTTCTCTCAGGTGGACCAATAAGTTGGACAAGTATGAAACAGTCAATTGTGACACTATCTTCAACAGAAGCAGAATATGTTGCCGCAGCACATGCAAGTCAAGAAGTACTGTGGTTAAGACAATTGTTGCCAGAATTAGGACAACCACAGTTGGCACCAACAAAACTGAAAGAGGACAATCAAGGATATCTTATTCTTGCTCAGATGGAAAGAGTCAATCCAAGAACCAAGCATATTGATGTGAAATATCATTTCTTGAGTAGTGTTGAGCATTCCGATACCGCAAGTATCGGGTATCGGCCGATACTAGCGGTATCGGAATTCCGATACCGGGATTCCGATACTTGGCGCGTATCGGATACCGGAATCGGAAGTTCAATGATTCAAAATTCAGAAATTCAGCCAATGAGAAAGATTCCAAGTGTGGGCACATCCTGTTTAGCATGGAGGGCATGAAACTACTGGCAAGGCTGTGATTGGCTGCTGAAATGATGTCATGATGCAGTTTAAAAGTCGCTGGCACCATTTTGCGATCACTCTGCTGTGAATTCAGTTAGTGACAGGACGCTGTTTGCTGACTGAGGGACAGTTTAGAGATAGCGATTTGCTTCTTTGTGCTTTCCAAAGGCTAATTTAGCAACCGCTGTGTTCACCTACTATTCACCTTCCTTTTGCCTTGTAGCGCTGTTTTCACAGCGATCTGCAAGGTCTCTCTGTGTGTGTGTGTGAGTGCAGCCCACTCTCTAGTCTGAGTGCAGCCACATAGGCCATCCATAGCTGGTTGTATTCAGTTCAGGGAGGGTGGTTCATTGCCTCATACTGTCCTTTTTTTTTTTTTTTTTGAAGTAGTGCAGGCTGCTGCACATTTTTTCCAAAAATTCCTATTAGTGTCTTTCCACCCGTCTCCAGCTAATTTGTGGAAAAACACTACATAGGATAAAGTAGAGGAGGGTTTTTGGGCCTTGCAGCGCCGTTTACGGCTGTCTGCACGGTCTCCGTGTGACTGCAGCTCGCCCTGTAATCTGTGAGCAGCTATAGCCTGGTTGTCTCCAGCTCAGGGTTTTTCACTGCGTCATACCGCCAAATCAATTTTCTTTTTTTTCAAAGTAGTGTAGTCTGCTGCTAATTTATTTTAAAAAATCCTATTAGTGTCTTTCCACCCGTCTCCAGCTAATTTGTGGAAAAACACTACATAGGATAAAGTAGAGGAGGGTTTTTGGGCCTTGCAGCGCCGTTTACGGCTGTCTGCACGGTCTCCGTGTGATTGCAGCTCTATCCGTTGTCAGTTCAGCCCCAAAAAAATAAATAAATAATAAAGTTCACCAAACACACCAGTTACACCACTTTACATTTGTGTAGGCCACATTAGCTCATATTCAAGTCTAGTCCACACTTTAGAAAATTAGTGTGTCTTATACCTGTTAGGAGGAGTTGCTCAGGAATAAGCACACAAAGCCGTTAGTACTTTTCTGCTTATCTTTATCAGTCAACCAAGATGAAGAAGGCAGTGAGTAAGGCACGTGGGCGTGGGCGTGGGCGCGGAGCAGGGAGGGGACGTGGGGATTCTGTGCCTGCTGCGGGCACCGGTGAGTCATCAGCACCCACTTTCACAAGGGAACAGTCGTTCATGCGCAGCTTTGTCGCCGAGCGCCGTACACCGCTGCTGCGTGAAGACCAAATTGAAGCCGTTGTGGGATGGATGGCAGCTAATGCATCAACTTCCATTAGTGCCACATCCTCTCAGACACAGAGCACTGGAGAGCAGCCATCTGTCTCTTCACCACCTGCAAAATTGCCCAGGCAGACAGAGATCCCAGGACAGGAGCAGTCTCTACTTCTGTTCTCTGAATCATCTCTTGGCTTGGAAACAGGGGGCCAGCCAAGCAGCATTGGAGAAATGGAAGAAGAGGCAGGGTGCAGTGATGCCCAACAGCTTTTTCTGTCTTCCTCTGAAGAGGCGGGTGGGCCAGTGGCTCCGGTCACCACCTCGCAGGCCGCATCAGCTGATGATGACACTCAGGTGCCACTTACTGGTGCGTGCTCTGCTGCTGAGACTACCCAGGAGGAGCAGTTGGGGGCAGAGGGTAGTGTAGATGATGAGGTCCTTGACCCATCTTGGCGTCAGGGACAGGAAGGTGGTGGGAGCAGCTCTGAGGAAGAGATTCCCCGTACGGCCCAAAGAGGGAGAGGGAGGGGGAAGACTGCGGATCCTGCAGCCTCCGCTTTGGCACCCGTAAGGAGCATGTCTCTTCCAAAAGTCAAAAGGGGGGCTCCCAAGACTTGCAGTGCCTGGTCCTTTTTTGACACAGTTGCAGATGACATTTGCTATGTCAGATGCAAGGTGTGTCATCAAAAAATCAAAAGAGGTCAAAAAGTCGCCAACCTCAATACCTCCAACATGTGGAAACATGTGCGCAACAGGCACCCGGCGGAGTTAGACAAACACACTGAAGAGCTAGGCCAACCAACAGCGGCAGCTACCACCTCTTCAGCTCGTGTTGCCTCTTCCTCTAGCTCACACGCAGCTGGTTCGGCTTCCTCCCAGGATCGCCGTGGAAGAACCTCTGGCCCTGTTGTCCAGAGACCCGCTGTCATTCCACCCGCAGCACCACTTTCCCAGTCAACCACACACTCCCAGCCCAGTCTACAGCCATCGGTAGTACAGGCATGGGAGAAAAGGCGGCCTTTCTCGTCAAACCACCCACGAGCACATGCTCTGACTGCAGGCATTGCCAAACTTCTGTCACTGGAAATGCTGTCATTCAGGCTGGTGGAGACTGACAGCTTCCGTGACTTGATGTCATTGGCAGTCCCACAGTACAGTGTGCCCAGCCGCTTTTACTTCAGCAGGCAAGCCGTCCCTGCCCTGCACAAGCATGTGGAGGGACACATAAAACACGCGCTACTGAACGCCGTCAGTAGCAAGGTCCACCTCACCACCGATGCGTGGACCAGTCAACATGGACAGGGGCGATACCTTTCCCTCACTGCCCATTGGGTTAATGTAGTTGAGCCGGGTACAGACCGTGCGAGTGGCGCAGGACGTGTCCTGCCCACTCCAAGGATTGCAGGAATCCATTCTGTACGCATTGACTCCTCCTCTTACATCAGTTCCTCAGAATCATCGCTGCAGGAGCCGTCACAGTCCACCTCCACATGGACCCGTGATGAACGTGTACCTGTTACGACCGACATGAGCACAGCCGTGGCCAAACGTCAACAGGCCGTCTTGAAATTAATTTTTTTGGGGAATCGTAGCCACACAGCGCAGGAGCTCTGGAATGCCATCAAGCAGGAGAGCGATGTGTGGTTTGAGCCAGCGAATCTCCAGCCAGGCATGGTAGTGTGTGATAATGGCCGAAATCTGGTGGCAGCCCTGGGCCTCGGCAACCTCACTCACATCCCATGTCTGGCACATGTGCTCAATTTGGTCGTGCAGAGTTTTTTGAGGGACTATCCGGATCTTGATGCACTGCTGCACAAGGTCCGCCTAGAGTGTGCTCACTTGCGGCGTTCCAGCACGGCAAAAGCGCGCATTGCGGCTCTGCAGCGCCGACACCGCCTGCCGGAACATCGCATCATATGTGACCTACCTACCAGGTGGAATTCCACGTTACATATGTTGGAGCGGTTGTGTGAGCAGCAGCAAGCTGTAATGGAGTACCAGCTGTATCAGGCGCAAAAAAGTCGCAGTCAGCGCCGTACAGACTTCACAACCAGAGAGTGGGCCACTATGAAGGATGTCTGCCAGGTTTTGCGTCCCTTTGATTATTCCACGCGGATGGCGAGTGCAGATGATGCACTAGTCAGCATGACTGTCCCCCTTATCTGCCTGCTTGAAAAATCACTGCAAGCGCTAAGGGATGATGTTGTGGAAGAGGTGGAGGATGAGGATTCACCACTTCCATCATCTTCTGGACAGTCAGCGCCACGTGGTTCCTCACAAACGCGTAGGCAGGGGACAGTTTGTGAGGAGGATGAGGAGGAGTCAATGGAGGAGGAAGACATCTGTCCAGAGGAGGGAGTTCCCGAATTGTCCAGTACTCAGTGTGTACAGCGAGGGTGGGGTGATGACGAGCGGGCAGAGATCACGCCTCCAGCTGGGGACAGCGTTTCTTGGGCAGTTGGCAGTCTGCAGCACATGGTGGATTACATGCTGCAGTGCCTGAGAAACGACCGCCGCATCGACCACATTCTCAACATGTCTGATTATTGGGTGTTCACCCTCCTCGATCCTCGCTACCGGGACAACGTAGAAAGCCTCATCACACCATTAAACCGGGAGCGAAAAATGCGGGAGTACCAAGACACACTGGTCAGTTCCATCATCTTCTCCATTCCAACTGAGAGAAGTGCTGCTAGTGCATTCCAAAGCAGCTCAGTGCGTCCAGGCAGTGGTGGAGGCTCTGCACAAAGAGGGAGCAGAAGCAGTGCCTCTGCCCAAGGCAAGACCAGTATGGCCGAACTGTGGCACAGTTTTCTGTGCCCGCCACAAAAGTCTACACCATCACAGACGGCTCCAGTCAGCAGGAGGCAACGGTTCCGTCAGATGGTGACAGACTACATGTCTTGCCCTCTTGCTGTACTCCCAGACGGCTCTTCCCCTTTCAAGTTTTGGGTCTCAAAGCTGGATACATGGCCAGAGCTAAGCCAGTATGCATTGGAGGTGCTGTCTTGCCCTGCGGCCAGTGTATTATCGGAACGTGTCTTTAGTGCTGCAGGTGGTGTACTAACTGACCGTCGCATGCGACTATCCTCCGATAACGTTGACCGGCTTACTTTCCTGAAAATGAACAAGGCCTGGATCTCGCAGGAATTTGCCACTCCTCCTCCTGATTAAATAATTAGGTCACTGTATACGTTATCCAGGTCTCCTGTTGTGTTCATCTTTCTACCACCTGAACTTAAATTCCTGGGCTCCAACACCGCCAGTTGAGGCTCAGATGTGCCGTCTGCACAGTCAAAACATACGACCCAGTGTTATTGGGTTTCAGTAACGTCAGCTGATCCCCAGCTGTGTAGCCGGCAATGTGTCATGCGACCGCCACGCTGACACAACAACTGAAATGTAAGGGAATCTGTCCCCCCCCCCCCCAAGGCGTTTGTTACTGAAAGAGCCACCTTGTGCAGCAGTGATGCTGCACAAGGAAAAAGGTAGCTATTTTGGTTTTGCTCCTTGCACACGCAAAACTTAACACTTATAAAATGTGTCCACTGATACCGTAAAACCGTCCCGGAGGTGGGACTTTCCTTCGTAATATGACGCAGCACAGCCGTCATTCCTACCCCCCCGGCGCCGCGCCCCGGCTCCTCAGCGTTGTTTGATTCCGTCCCGGAGCCTGCGCTGTTATGTTATCCCGTGGCCAGGCACACTTAGCGCTGCCCGTCTTCTGGCATCATTTGGTGTCAGGCTGGCTGCGCCTGTGCGGCCACGCTGGCCGAGAGCCCGCCTCGCAGTGTCTTCTGATTTAATCCCACTGGGGGCCTGGTATCTATGGACATGCGCAGTGCATATCTGAACCTCCACCTCTCACTCATCTCCCTATGGCTTCTTCAGACTGTTCGGTGTCAGCTGGTCCCTAATAGCATGCCACGGCCGTGACACCGCACAGTCTGAAAAAGAAGCCGTAGGGAGGGGAGTGAGAGGCGAGGATATGCACTGCGCATGGCCATGGATCCCAGGCCCCCAGTGGGATTACATCAGAAGACACTGCGAGGCGGGCTCTCGGCCAGCGCGGCCGCACAGGCGCAGCCAGCCTGACACCAAATGATGTCAGAAGATGGGCAGCGCTAAGTGTGCCTGGCCACGGGATAACATAACAGCGCAGGCTCCGGGACGGAATCAAACAACGCTGAGGAGCCGGGGCACGGCGGCGGGGGGGTAGTAATGATGGCTGTGCTGCGTCATATTACGAAGGAAAGTCCCACCTCCGGGACGGTTTCACGGCTTCAGGGGACACATTTTAAAAGTGTTTAGTTCTGTGTTTGCAAGGAGCATGATGAAAAGAGCCACCTTTTCCTTTTGCATCTTTTGTGCTGCACAAGCTGGCTCTTTCAGCTACAAACGCCTTGGGGGGGGGGTTAAAGGTTCCCTTTCGACTTTCTCAGGCTTCGGCCTACATTGTGTTCCTCTGCTTTTCCACCTGTCCCTGGGCTCCAACACCGCCAGTTGCCGTCCAGAAGTGCTGTACGCACAGTCAACAGTCCCTCCTCTGTTATTGGGGTTCAGTAACGTCAGCTGTTCCCCTGCTGTGTGTGTGGCAATCCCTCCTACCTCCTCCAACCTCCTCCAACCTCCTCCTCCTCCACCTGTCCCTGGGCTCCAACACCGCCAGTTGCCGTCCAGAAGTGCTGTACGCACAGTCAACAGTCCCTCCTCTGTTATTGGGGTTCAGTAACGTCAGCTGTTCCCCTGCTGTGTGTGTGGCAATCCCTCCTACCTCCTCCAACCTCCTCCAACCTCCTCCTCCTCCACCTGTCCCTGGGCTCCAACACCGCCAGTTGCCGTCCAGAAGTGCTGTACGCACAGTCAACAGTCCCTCCTCTGTTATTGGGGTTCAGTAACGTCAGCTGTTCCCCTGCTGTGTGTGTGGCAATCCCTGCTACCTCCTCCAACCTCCTCCTCCTCCACCTGCCCCTGGGCTCCAACACCGCCAGTTGCCGTCCAGAAGTGCTGTACGCACAGTCAACAGTCCCTCCTCTGTTATTGGGGTTCAGTAACGTCAGCTGTTCCCCTGCTGTGTGTGTGGCAATCCCTCCTACCTCCTCCAACCTCCTCCTCCTCCACCTGCCCCTGGGCTCCAACACCGCCAGTTGCCGTCCAGAAGTGCTGTACGCACAGTCAACAGTCCCTCCTCTGTTATTGGGGTTCAGTAACGTCAGCTGTTCCCCTGCTGTGTGTGTGGCAATCCCTCCTACCTCCTCCAACCTCCTCCAACCTCCTCCTCCTCCACCTGTCCCTGGGCTCCAACACCGCCAGTTGCCGTCCAGAAGTGCTGTACGCACAGTCAACAGTCCCTCCTCTGTTATTGGGGTTCAGTAACGTCAGCTGTTCCCCTGCTGTGTGTGTGGCAATCCCTCCTACCTCCTCCAACCTCCTCCAACCTCCTCCTCCTCCACCTGTCCCTGGGCTCCAACACCGCCAGTTGCCGTCCAGAAGTGCTGTACGCACAGTCAACAGTCCCTCCTCTGTTATTGGGGTTCAGTAACGTCAGCTGTTCCCCTGCTGTGTGTGTGGCAATCCCTCCTACCTCCTCCAACCTCCTCCAACCTCCTCCTCCTCCACCTGTCCCTGGGCTCCAACACCGCCAGTTGCCGTCCAGAAGTGCTGTACGCACAGTCAACAGTCCCTCCTCTGTTATTGGGGTTCAGTAACGTCAGCTGTTCCCCTGCTGTGTGTGTGGCAATCCCTCCTACCTCCTCCAACCTCCTCCAACCTCCTCCTCCTCCACCTGTCCCTGGGCTCCATCACCGCCAGTTGCCGTCCAGAAGTGCTGTACGCACAGTCAACAGTCCCTCCTCTGTTATTGGGGTTCAGTAACGTCAGCTGTTCCCCTGCTGTGTGTGTGGCAATCCCTGCTACCTCCTCCAACCTCCTCCTCCTCCACCTGCCCCTGGGCTCCAACACCGCCAGTTGCCGTCCAGAAGTGCTGTACGCACAGTCAACAGTCCCTCCTCTGTTATTGGGGTTCAGTAACGTCAGCTGTTCCCCTGCTGTGTGTGTGGCAATCCCTCCTACCTCCTCCAACCTCCTCCTCCTCCACCTGCCCCTGGGCTCCAACACCGCCAGTTGCCGTCCAGAAGTGCTGTACGCACAGTCAACAGTCCCTCCTCTGTTATTGGGGTTCAGTAACGTCAGCTGTTCCCCTGCTGTGTGTGTGGCAATCCCTCCTACCTCCTCCAACCTCCTCCAACCTCCTCCTCCTCCACCTGTCCCTGGGCTCCAACACCGCCAGTTGCCGTCCAGAAGTGCTGTACGCACAGTCAACAGTCCCTCCTCTGTTATTGGGGTTCAGTAACGTCAGCTGTTCCCCTGCTGTGTGTGTGGCAATCCCTCCTACCTCCTCCAACCTCCTCCAACCTCCTCCTCCTCCACCTGTCCCTGGGCTCCAACACCGCCAGTTGCCGTCCAGAAGTGCTGTACGCACAGTCAACAGTCCCTCCTCTGTTATTGGGGTTTAGTAACATCAGCTGTTCCCCTGCTGTGTGTGTGGCAATCCCTCCTACCTCCTCCAACCTCCTCCAACCTCCTCCTCCTCCACCTGTCCCTGGGCTCCAACACCGCCAGTTGCCGTCCAGAAGTGCTGTACGCACAGTCAACAGTCCCTCCTCTGTTATTGGGGTTCAGTAACGTCAGCTGTTCCCCTGCTGTGTGTGTGGCAATCCCTCCTACCTCCTCCAACCTCCTCCTCCTCCACCTGCCCCTGGGCTCCAACACCGCCAGTTGCCGTCCAGAAGTGCTGTACGCACAGTCAACAGTCCCTCCTCTGTTATTGGGGTTCAGTAACGTCAGCTGTTCCCCTGCTGTGTGTGTGGCAATCCCTCCTACCTCCTCCAACCTCCTCCTCCTCCACCTGTCCCTGGGCTCCAACACCGCCAGTTGCCGTCCAGAAGTGCTGTACGCACAGTCAACAGTCCCTCCTCTGTTATTGGGGTTCAGTAACGTCAGCTGTTCCCCTGCTGTGTGTGTGGCAATCCCTCCTACCTCCTCCAACCTCCTCCTCCTCCACCTGTCCCTGGGCTCCAACACCGCCAGTTGCCGTCCAGAAGTGCTGTACGCACAGTCAACAGTCCCTCCTCTGTTATTGGGGTTCAGTAACGTCAGCTGTTCCCCTGCTGTGTGTGTGGCAATCCCTCCTACCTCCTCCAACCTCCTCCTCCTCCACCTGTCCCTGGGCTCCAACACCGCCAGTTGCCGTCCAGAAGTGCTGTACGCACAGTCAACAGTCCCTCCTCTGTTATTGGGGTTCAGTAACGTCAGCTGTTCCCCTGCTGTGTGTGTGGCAATCCCTCCTACCTCCTCCAACCTCCTCCTCCTCCACCTGCCCCTGGGCTCCAACACCGCCAGTTGCCGTCCAGAAGTGCTGTACGCACAGTCAACAGTCCCTCCTCTGTCATTGGGGTTCAGTAACGTCAGCTGTTCCCCTGCTGTGTGTGTGGCAATCCCTCCTACCTCCTCCAACCTCCTCCTCCTCCACCTGTCCCTGGGCTCCAACACCGCCAGTTGCCGTCCAGAAGTGCTGTACGCACAGTCAACAGTCCCTCCTCTGTTATTGGGGTTCAGTAACGTCAGCTGTTCCCCTGCTGTGTGTGTGGCAATCCCTCCTACCTCCTCCTCCTCCACCTGTCCCTGGGCTCCAACACCGCCAGTTGCCGTCCAGAAGTGCTGTACGCACAGTCAACAGTCCCTCCTCTGTTATTGGGGTTCAGTAACGTCAGCTGTTCCCCTGCTGTGTGTGTGGCAATCCCTCCTACCTCCTCCAACCTCCTCCTCCTCCACCTGCCCCTGGGCTCCAACACCGCCAGTTGCCGTCCAGAAGTGCTGTACGCACAGTCAACAGTCCCTCCTCTGTCATTGGGGTTCAGTAACGTCAGCTGTTCCCCTGCTGTGTGTGTGGCAATCCCTCCTACCTCCTCCAACCTCCTCCTCCTCCACCTGCCCCTGGGCTCCAACACCGCCAGTTGCCGTCCAGAAGTGCTGTACGCACAGTCAACAGTCCCTCCTCTGTTATTGGGGTTCAGTAACGTCAGCTGTTCCCCTGCTGTGTGTGTGGCAATCCCTCCTACCTCCTCCAACCTCCTCCAACCTCCTCCTCCTCCACCTGTCCCTGGGCTCCAACACCGCCAGTTGCCGTCCAGAAGTGCTGTACGCACAGTCAACAGTCCCTCCTCTGTTATTGGGGTTTAGTAACGTCAGCTGTTCCCCTGCTGTGTGTGTGGCAATCCCTCCAACCTCCTCCAACCTCCTCCTCCTCCACCTGTCCCTGGGCTCCAACACCGCTAGTTGCCGTCCAGAAGTGCTGTACGCACAGAGCCAAACACCTCGCCAATGTGTTAGTGGGGTTCAGCACCGCCAGCTGTTCCCCTGCTGTGTATACGGCAACGTGTACTGCGACCGCCACGCAGGCACAACAAGTTAAATGTAAGGGAACCTGACCCCCCCCCCCCCAGGCGTTTGTTACTGAAGGAGCCACCTTGTGCAGCAGTAATGATGCAAAGGGAAAAAGTGCCTCTTTTCGTGATGCTCCTTGCACATGCTGAACCAAACACTTATGAAATGTGTCCCCACACAGCGTTAAACCGTCCGGTAGGTGGAACTTTCCTTTGTCGTGTGACGCAGCACAGCCATCATTTTTACCCCCTTGGCGCCGTGCGCCCCCTCCTCAGCGTTGTTTGAATCTGTCCCGGAGCCTGCGCTGTTAGGTTAGCCCTTGGCCATGCACACATGTTGCGCTGCCCGTCTTCTGACCTCATTTGGTGTCAGGCTGGCTGCGCCTGTGCGGGTGCGCTGGCCGAGATCCCGCCTCGCAGTGTCGTCTAATGTAATCCCACCGCGGGCCTGTGATCCATGCCCGTGCGCAGTGCATATCCTCTCCTCTCACTCCCCTCCCTACGGCTTCTTCAGACTGTGCGATGTCAGCTGGTCCCTAATAGCATGCCACGGCCGTGACACCGCACAGTCTGAAAAAGCCGTAGGGAGGGGAGTGAGAGGAGAGGATATGCACTGCGCACGGGCACGGATCACAGGCCCGCGGTGGGATTACATTAGACGACACTGCGAGGCGGGATCTCGGCCAGCGCACCCGCACAGGCGCAGCCAGCCTGACACCAAATGAGGTCAGAAGACGGGCAGCGCAACATGTGTGCATGGCCAAGGGCTAACCTAACAGCGCAGGCTCCGGGACAGATTCAAACAACGCTGAGGAGGCGGCGCACGGCGCCAAGGGGGTAAAAATGATGGCTGTGCTGCGTCACACGACAAAGGAAAGTTCCACCTACCGGACGGTTTAACGCTGTGAGGAGACACATTTCATAAATGTTAGGTTCTGCATGTACAAGGACCATAATTAAAAGAGCTAAGTTTACCTTTTCCAGCATTAGTGCTGTACACAATGGCTCTTTCAGCTACAAACGCCTGGGGGGGGGGGGGGGGGTTAAAGGTTTCCTTTCAACTTGCTCGAGTGCAGGCTTCGGCCTACACTCCGCTCCCCCTGCTCCTCCTGCTGACCCTGGGCTCTAACACCGCCAGTTTTTGCCCAGATGTGCTAGCTGCACAGAGAAAAACACCAGCCAATGTGTCAGTGGGGTTCAGCACCGCCAGCTGTTCCCCTGCTGTGTAGCCGGCAACGTGTCCTGCGACCGCCACGCAGACACAAGAACTGAAATTGAAGGGAACCTGTCCCCCCTCCCCCAGGTGTTTCTATGTTTTACAGCTACCTTGAACAGCAGTAATGCTGCATGTGTTCAAGGTGGCTCAGAAACTTATTCTCCTTGCCCATGTTGAAGTGAACACGTCTAAAATGTGTCCTCTGTGACCATTAAAACGTCCCTCAGGTGTGATTTGACTTTGTATTGACACACGCAACAAGCTCCTTGGTAACGCTGCCCGTCTTCTGGCATCATTGTTTGGCTGGCTGCGCCTCTGCGGCCGCCCTGACCCACACAACGCCCCTCGGTGTCTTATTTATTGGGACTGCGAGGGTGTGATTGATGGGCAGGATCAGTGCATCAGTTCGCCTGTCCCTCCTCTCCTTCCGCCTTCTTCGGACTGTGCGGCTTCATGGCCGTGGCATGCGATAAGGGATCAGATGACGCCGCACAGTCTGAAGCGGGTGTAAGGACCCGAGTGTGAGAGGCGAACATATGTGCTGCGCCAGGCCCTGAATCCCAGCCCCGCAGTGTTTTAACAATGTTAAGACACTGCGGGGCTGGGATTCATGGTCATCGCGAACCGCACCGGCCGACATTACATGATGCCAGAAGATGGGCAGCGCTAACGGCGCTAGGCCAGGGGATAACACGACAGCGCAGACTCCTGTACAGCAAATAACAACGCTCGGGAGGCTGCACCCAGCACCAAGGTGGGATTCTTGACACCTGTGCTGCGTCTCATTACAAAGGGAACTCTCGCCTCCATTACACAGTTTGACTGTATGAAGGGCTAAATGTTATACGTGTTCCATTCAGCGTGTGCAAGGAGAAAAATTACAAGAGCAACCTTTGACTTGCGCAGCACTGCTGCTGCATAAGCTGTGGCTCTTCTACTTTGTAACCCCTGAGGGGGGGTTAAAGGTGACTTTTGAAATCGGTTCAATTAGGCTTCGGCCTACACTCTGCTCCACCTGCAGAGCCCGGGCTCCAACAACGCTAGTTGCTGTCCGGAAGTGCTGGCTGCACAGAGCCAAACACCTCGCCAATGTGTCAGTGGGGTCCAGCACCGCCAGCTGTTCCCCTGCTGTGTAGCCGGCAACGTGTCCTGCAAAAGCCACGCAGACACAACACACCCAAAGCTGCCGCCAGTGCAGGCTTCGGCCTACACTCCCCTCCCCCTGCTCCTCCTCCTCCTGCTCCTCCTCCTGCTGTCCCTGGGCTCTAACACACCGCCAGTTGGGGCCCAGATGTGCTAGCTGCACAGAGAAAAACACCAGCCAATGTGTCAGTGGGGTCCAGCACCGCCAGCTGTTCCCCTGCTGTGCAGCCGGCAACGTGTCCTGCAAAAGCCACGCAGACACAAGAACTGAAATTGAAGGGAACCTGTCCCCCCTCCCCCAGGCGTTTTTACGTTATCCAGCCACCTTGTACAGCGGTAATGCTGCATGTGTGCAAGGTGGCTCAGAAACGTATTCTCCTCGCACATGTGGAACTGAAAACACGTCTGAAATGTGTCCTCTGTGTGACCATTTAACCGTCCCGGTGGTGTGACTTTCCTTTGTAATGACACGCTGCAACCCCCTTGGTAGCGCTGCCCGTCTTCTGGCATCATTGTTTGGCTGGCTGCGCCTCTGCGGCCGCCCTGACCCACACAACGCCCCTCGGTGTCTTATTTATTGGGACTGCGAGGGTGTGATTGATGGGCAGGATCAGTGCATCAGTTCGCCTGTCCCTCCTCTCCTTCCGCCTTCTTTGGACTGTGCGGCTTCATGGCCGTGGCATGCGATAAGGGATCAGATGACGCCGCACAGTCTGAAGCGGGTGTAAGGACCCGAGTGTGAGAGGCGAACATATGTGCTGCGCCAGGCCCTGAATCCCAGCCCCGCAGTGTTTTAACAATGTTAAGACACTGCGGGGCTGGGATTCATGGTCATCGCGAACCGCACCGGCCGACATTACATGATGCCAGAAGATGGGCAGCGCTAACGGCGCTAGGCCAGGGGATAACACGACAGCGCAGACTCCTGTACAGCAAATAACAACGCTCGGGAGGCTGCACCCAGCACCAAGGTGGGATTCTTGACACCTGTGCTGCGTCTCATTACAAAGGGAACTCTCGCCTCCATTACACAGTTTGACTGTATGAAGGGCTAAATGTTATACGTGTTCCATTCAGCGTGTGCAAGGAGAAAAATTACAAGAGCAACCTTTGACTTGCGCAGCACTGCTGCTGCATAAGCTGTGGCTCTTCTACTTTGTAACCCCTGAGGGGGGGTTAAAGGTGACTTTTGAAATCGGTTCAATTAGGCTTCGGCCTACACTCTGCTCCACCTGCAGAGCCCGGGCTCCAACAACGCTAGTTGCTGTCCGGAAGTGCTGGCTGCACAGAGCCAAACACCTCGCCAATGTGTCAGTGGGGTCCAGCACCGCCAGCTGTTCCCCTGCTGTGTAGCCGGCAACGTGTCCTGCAAAAGCCACGCAGACACAACACACCCAAAGCTGCCGCCAGTGCAGGCTTCGGCCTACACTCCCCTCCCCCTGCTCCTCCTCCTCCTGCTCCTCCTCCTGCTGTCCCTGGGCTCTAACACACCGCCAGTTGGGGCCCAGATGTGCTAGCTGCACAGAGAAAAACACCAGCCAATGTGTCAGTGGGGTCCAGCACCGCCAGCTGTTCCCCTGCTGTGCAGCCGGCAACGTGTCCTGCAAAAGCCACGCAGACACAAGAACTGAAATTGAAGGGAACCTGTCCCCCCTCCCCCAGGCGTTTTTACGTTATCCAGCCACCTTGTACAGCGGTAATGCTGCATGTGTGCAAGGTGGCTCAGAAACGTATTCTCCTCGCACATGTGGAACTGAAAACACGTCTGAAATGTGTCCTCTGTGTGACCATTTAACCGTCCCGGTGGTGTGACTTTCCTTTGTAATGACACGCTGCAACCCCCTTGGTAGCGCTGCCCGTCTTCTGGCATCATTGTTTGGCTGGCTGCGCCTCTGCGGCCGCCCTGACCCACACAACGCCCCTCGGTGTCTTATTTATTGGGACTGCGAGGGTGTGATTGATGGGCAGGATCAGTGCATCAGTTCGCCTGTCCCTCCTCTCCTTCCGCCTTCTTCGGACTGTGCGGCTTCATGGCCGTGGCATGCGATAAGGGATCAGATGACGCCGCACAGTCTGAAGCGGGTGTAAGGACCCGAGTGTGAGAGGCGAACATATGTGCTGCGCCAGGCCCTGAATCCCAGCCCCGCAGTGTTTTAACAATGTTAAGACACTGCGGGGCTGGGATTCATGGTCATCGCGAACCGCACCGGCCGACATTACATGATGCCAGAAGATGGGCAGCGCTAACGGCGCTAGGCCAGGGGATAACACGACAGCGCAGACTCCTGTACAGCAAATAACAACGCTCGGGAGGCTGCACCCAGCACCAAGGTGGGATTCTTGACACCTGTGCTGCGTCTCATTACAAAGGGAACTCTTGCCTCCATTACACAGTTTGACTGTATGAAGGGCTAAATGTTATACGTGTTCCATTCAGCGTGTGCAAGGAGAAAAATTACAAGAGCAACCTTTGACTTGCGCAGCACTGCTGCTGCATAAGCTGTGGCTCTTCTACTTTGTAACCCCTGAGGGGGGGTTAAAGGTGACTTTTGAAATCGGTTCAATTAGGCTTCGGCCTACACTCTGCTCCACCTGCAGAGCCCGGGCTCCAACAACGCTAGTTGCTGTCCGGAAGTGCTGGCTGCACAGAGCCAAACACCTCGCCAATGTGTCAGTGGGGTCCAGCACCGCCAGCTGTTCCCCTGCTGTGTAGCCGGCAACGTGTCCTGCAAAAGCCACGCAGACACAACACACCCAAAGCTGCCGCCAGTGCAGGCTTCGGCCTACACTCCCCTCCCCCTGCTCCTCCTCCTCCTGCTCCTCCTCCTGCTGTCCCTGGGCTCTAACACACCGCCAGTTGGGGCCCAGATGTGCTAGCTGCACAGAGAAAAACACCAGCCAATGTGTCAGTGGGGTCCAGCACCGCCAGCTGTTCCCCTGCTGTGCAGCCGGCAACGTGTCCTGCAAAAGCCACGCAGACACAAGAACTGAAATTGAAGGGAACCTGTCCCCCCTCCCCCAGGCGTTTTTACGTTATCCAGCCACCTTGTACAGCGGTAATGCTGCATGTGTGCAAGGTGGCTCAGAAACGTATTCTCCTCGCACATGTGGAACTGAAAACACGTCTGAAATGTGTCCTCTGTGTGACCATTTAACCGTCCCGGTGGTGTGACTTTCCTTTGTAATGACACGCTGCAACCCCCTTGGTAGCGCTGCCCGTCTTCTGGCATCATTGTTTGGCTGGCTGCGCCTCTGCGGCCGCCCTGACCCACACAACGCCCCTCGGTGTCTTATTTATTGGGACTGCGAGGGTGTGATTGATGGGCAGGATCAGTGCATCAGTTCGCCTGTCCCTCCTCTCCTTCCGCCTTCTTCGGACTGTGCGGCTTCATGGCCGTGGCATGCGATAAGGGATCAGATGACGCCGCACAGTCTGAAGCGGGTGTAAGGACCCGAGTGTGAGAGGCGAACATATGTGCTGCGCCAGGCCCTGAATCCCAGCCCCGCAGTGTTTTAACAATGTTAAGACACTGCGGGGCTGGGATTCATGGTCATCGCGAACCGCACCGGCCGACATTACATGATGCCAGAAGATGGGCAGCGCTAACGGCGCTAGGCCAGGGGATAACACGACAGCGCAGACTCCTGTACAGCAAATAACAACGCTCGGGAGGCTGCACCCAGCACCAAGGTGGGATTCTTGACACCTGTGCTGCGTCTCATTACAAAGGGAACTCTCGCCTCCATTACACAGTTTGACTGTATGAAGGGCTAAATGTTATACGTGTTCCATTCAGCGTGTGCAAGGAGAAAAATTACAAGAGCAACCTTTGACTTGCGCAGCACTGCTGCTGCATAAGCTGTGGCTCTTCTACTTTGTAACCCCTGAGGGGGGGTTAAAGGTGACTTTTGAAATCGGTTCAATTAGGCTTCGGCCTACACTCTGCTCCACCTGCAGAGCCCGGGCTCCAACAACGCTAGTTGCTGTCCGGAAGTGCTGGCTGCACAGAGCCAAACACCTCGCCAATGTGTCAGTGGGGTCCAGCACCGCCAGCTGTTCCCCTGCTGTGTAGCCGGCAACGTGTCCTGCAAAAGCCACGCAGACACAACACACCCAAAGCTGCCGCCAGTGCAGGCTTCGGCCTACACTCCCCTCCCCCTGCTCCTCCTCCTGCTGTCCCTGGGCTCTAACACACCGCCAGTTGGGGCCCTAGGAAGACAAGCTTGAATAGGTCCCCATCCGGGTTCCAGTACCGTCAGCTGGTTCTCGGCAGTGTCTTTTGCTCTTGTACCTTCTGCTCCCCATCCTGGTTCCAGTACCGTCAGCTGGTTCCGGGCAGAGCCTTTGGCTTAGGTGCCTCCCTCTGGGTATCCGAGTTCCACCAACGTCAGGTGGTCCTTGGTAGTGCTTTCAGGCACGGGTACCTCCTGCTTAGTAACCGGGTTCCAGTAACGTCAGCTGGTCCTCGGTAGTTCCATTGGCTCTTGGACCTTCGGCTACCCATCCGGGTTCCAGTACCGTCAGCTGGTTCTCGGCAGTGTCTTTTGCTCTTGTACCTTCTGCTCCCCATCCTGGTTCCAGTACCGTCAGCTGGTTCCGGGCAGAGCCTTTGGCTTAGGTGCCTCCCTCTGGGTATCCGAGTTCCACCAACGTCAGGTGGTCCTTGGTAGTGCTTTCAGGCACGGGTACCTCCTGCTTAGTAACCGGGTTCCAGTAACGTCAGCTGGTCCTCGGTAGTTCCATTGGCTCTTGGACCTTCGGGTAGCCATCCGAGTTCCAGTTCCATCAGCTGTTTCTCGGCATTTTCTCAGCCTTCTTGTACCTTCTGCTACATTTCCAAGTTCAAGACCCGAAAGACGATGACCCGGAAGACCACCCCTAAGATGATGACGACACCAGAGACGACAACCACCGAGATGACGACGACCCTGGAGACGATGACCCTGAAGACGACCCCGATGACGACGACCCCGATGACGACGACCCCGATGACGACGACCCTGGAGATGACGACCCTGGAGATGACGACGACAACCTGGAAGACCGAGAAGCAGAAGAACAAGAGGCTGCAGAACAAAGAGCAGAAGAACATTAAGCATAAGACTAAATATCAGAGCAAAAGATATTATCTAAATTATAAGCAGAAGAAGACTAAGCAGTGTATGGGGGTGAGTCCGTTCCTCCTCGTGGTGCCCCTGGATAAAGCCTGATGCTGCAGGCCAAACTGAACGCGGACAAATGTAACTGTTTTGTGACAGGCAGAACGGAAGGTGTAATCTTCAAACTTTTATAGATAACAACTACGGGAATGCCTGTCACAAATAAGAATATGATGAAGAAGTTGAATATAAAAAAGATAATAGTTAAATAAAAAGAATATGAACAATGTAAAAAAAAAAAAATATATATACGTAGAAAAGAAGAAGATGAATAAGGTGAAGAAGTTGATGTCACAGAAGCTGATGATGAGGATAATGAAGAAGAAAGTGTGGGAGAAGTAAAAAATAGGGTGAAGGGCGTGGAAGTAGTGAAACATCAATATCTGACAAAATAAATAAAAAATTAACATAGTCAAATTCTTTCTAACGCCGAACGTCATAAAAAAATTAAAAATACTGCTATTCTATTTGATTGGGATAAACCCCTGTGCCTTTAATGTCTCCGCCACCTCCCCCAATACATCCTACATTATTCTTAGTTGTTTTCCTTCATGTAGAATTAACCTACAAGGAAAGAAAGGGTTTATTTTAATTCCGATATTTTCGTCCCATTGACTTGCATTGGGATCGGGTATCGGTATCGGATTGGATTCCGATACTGTGACGGTATCGGCCGATACTTTCCGATACCGATACTTTCCGATATCGGAAAGTATCGCTCAACACTATTCTTGAGAGATCATCAGGAACAAGGAGTCTTGAAGTTAGAATACTGTCCTACTGAAGAGATGACAGCAGACATCTTCACGAAGGCGTTGAATGCTGATAAACATCAGAGACTAAAAAAAAGGTGGGTTTGATTGAATAAGTCCTTACTGTTGAGAAAGGGTGTTGGCATATGCAACAGATTAGGACTAATTATAAGTGAAAGGAGGACTTTATACTAACCAGACAGCAGATAGCGATAGTGTGTTAAGTTATATAGGGGTTTTGTGCAGCAGTCAGTCGATCTAGTTGATAGATTTAAAAAACGTGGATACCCCTTAACAATTCTAAATAGTGCCTATGATAGGGCAGTTACTACAGATATCTCTATCACCCCCCAAAAAAAGCACGACAAAAAATTTGACAATCACATCAGAGCAGTCATCCGCAAGAATTGGCAGATTCTGCGGCAGGACAATGATTTAAAAGAAATTGTAGACAGGGGAGCCCTGTTTGCCAGCCGCAGAAGTAAAAATATTGGAGATAGTATAGTACGTAATCGTTTTGTGACTGATAAAAATAATTGGCTTGGGGACAGTATCCCTAAAGGAAATTTTAAATGCGGGGACTGCAATTTCTGTGTATACCATTATACAGGTAATAGAGTCAGAGTGGGGCATATACAACATCTAGTACGTGACTTTATATCTTGCAGGACCACTCACATTGTCTATATTCTATTCTGCCCTTGTAGGCACTTTTATATTGGCAAAACGATCCGCCCTTTATTTGTTCGTATTAGAGAGCATTTTAATTCTATTAAGACTGGTAAAGGAGCCCCAAGATTAATAGATCATATTCGTACTTACCACGCAGGCAATCCCCAAGTGTTAAAATTTGCTGGTTTAGAGCGGGTCTCCCTGCCAGAGGGGGGCGGCGACTTGTGCCGCCTCCTACTACGCAGAGAGGCCAGATGGATTCTGCGCGCAGACGCAGCAGGGCCGTCAGGCCTAAACGAAAAGGTTGATATGTCTGTTTTCTTGTAGTATCCCATTTGTCTTCTCCGATGTCTAATTCCATCATGATTTATGATCAGAAATTTTGGTTTTTAATCCACTTTCGTTGTTTTTAAATGTAACACTGTTTATGTTTTGAGCACAGGTGGGGAGGAGTTTTTGGACTCGTCGGGTCTATAAAACACTCCCTTAATCCATTCAGCGTTAGGACCCGTTGAAGTGCCATCAAGTACGAAACGGCCGTTGTCCGTAGCTGACCACATCCCTCCCTGCTGTCTGCTTTTTATAATGTCCAAATAAAGTGACGTGTATCCCACCAGGGTAAGTGCGCTTCCATTTCTTTTTCTATTGTTTCATTGTAAAGTTATATACTTGCTGTAATTTGGGGAGGGAAGCTCTCAATTGTTAGTTGTTTTCTTACTTCTTTTTTTCTTCTTCTTCTTGAATGTGTTATGTCAGCAGTGCACGGACTGTGTGACACTGAATTGTATCTCATGTTTATCCAGTATGAAGTAAATACTGTTTACTCAAGATATCTTGCTGATTGAAGCTCTCGTAAGTACAGCGGTGACTGCAAGAAGACACACTCTGCAACAGTACCAAGGGGAATCCCAAACACAGAGTCAGAGGAGCACCAAAAGGTCAGTAACGGTCCATAGCAGAAGTACCAGAGGGAAGAGACAGAATCAGGTCAGAGCCAAAGCAGAATTGAGTACTGAATTGAATCCAAACACACAGGGACACAAAGAGTTGGGATGGGAAGAGAGGAAAGAACAGATATGGGCAAAGACAGCTAGACACAGCTGGACAAATCAGGGTCTCACCAGAGCTAGCTACACATGCCGTAGGCAGGAAATATAACTGTCACTGCTTGCAGGATGCAGCGCAGAGAAATAGCAGACCCAACACCTGAACGAGGCAGAGAAAGTTAACCCCTGACATGACCAGACCAGGAAAGGAGAGACAAGATCCAATACTTGGTCTGGATGATGACAGTACCCTCCTCTCAATGGGGGATCACCAGACCCCTAGGTTTCCTAGGCTAAAGTGCATGAAAAGCCTGAACCAAGCGATCAGCACGGACTGATCGTGTTGGGACCCAAGATCGATCCTCAGGACCGTAACCCCTCCAATGTACCAAGTACTGAAGCAAACTGCGAACCATCCGAAAATCGACTATCCGTTCAACTTCATACTCAGCTTGTCCATCCACAGAGACAGGAGGCAGAGAGGGTGGAGACCCAGCAGACTTAAGAAGGGATTAATGGAACACACTGGGGATATGAAGCGACAGAGGTAAGCATAAACGAAAACAAGATTGACAACCTCAATGATCTCGTAAGGACCAATAAACTTGGGAACCAGCTTAACAGAAGGAAGTTTCAGATGTATGTTCTTGGTAGACAACCACAGTTTATCTCCCACCTGAAATTTAGGTCCTATAGATTGTCGCTTATCAGCAAAATGTTTCTGTTTAACCTGAGCCACCCCAATGTTTTTTCTGGACCTCCCTCCAAACCTCCCCCAACCATTGAACTGCCGAATCAGGCCCTGGACACCCCTAATCCAGCCTGGATAATTCACCAAAATGGGGGTGAAAACTGTAGTTACAGAAAAACATGCCAATGGACTGATTAACCCAATTATTAAATGCAAACTCAGCCACGGGTCACGATGAACACAATCATCCTGTTGGGACGTGGCAAGACACTGCAAAATCTGTTCTAGTGACTGATTGGTCCTCTCTGTCTGACCGTTGGTCTCGGGATGGTAGGCAAAGGAGAAGGTCAAGCTTATACCTAATCTCTTACAAAACACCCTCCAAAATTTGGACATGAATTGCACCCCTCTGCCAGACACCAAATTCAGAGGCACGCCATGGAACCGCACAACCTGCTCAATAAACAACTTAGATAGTGTTTCAGCATTAGGTAGTCCTGCCAAAAGAACAGAATGCGCCTGTTTGCTAAATTTGTCAACCACTACCCAGACTACAGTTTTGCCATTGGAAGGAGGGAGATCAGTGATAAAATCCATGGACAAATGAGTCCAAGGTCTATCTGGAATTGGCAATAGCACCAATTCCCCGGTCGGCCGGTTATGGGAAACTTTAGCACTGGCACACGTATCAGAGGAAAACACAAGCACGGCGATATCAGAAGACATGGAGGACCACCAAAACAGTCTAGCAATAGCTCTCTGGGTGGCCATGACTCCCAGGTGTCCACTGAGTGCAGATTTGGTGGACTCCTGGAGAACCCTGAACTGACACTGAACTGGGACGAAGAGCTTGTCATCGGGCAATGACGGAGGAGCAAGAGACTGAGCCTCACGGATTTCAAGTTCCAATTCGGAAGACACCTCAGTTATGACCACTCCATGCTGAAGAATGGAGGCAGGAGGTTCGGGAGGAGTTATTGGATCCACGCTGCTTGATAAAGCATCGGCCTTGACATTCTTAGAACCAGGCCGAAATGTGATAGAAAAATGAAAAAGTGAAAAAAAAGGAACCATCTCGCCTGTCTAGGAGTCAAACGTTTTGCGGACTCACTATAAGGCCGGGGACACACTTAACGTATAAAAAAACGGTCCGTTTTTCACGGCCGAGAATCGCACAAATGTTTCAAAAACAGTGATCCGTGTGCAGTGCGAGGATGCGATTTCCTCGCATCAAATGATCCGTGTGACATCCATGTGACATCCGTATGGCATCCGTATGCCGAGATTTTCTCGCAAGCTTGCAAAACCGACATCTAATGGATTTATGTGCTCAAATGTTCGGGAAAACATATATACAGTATATATATATATATATATATATATATATATATATGTCATTGAGACACATATATATATATTCTGTATTTATATTTCATTCAGCGCGATATCTGTGAAAAGCCGGTAATTCAATTGCCGGCTTTGCATTTCTCCTTCACAAACCCGACATGATATGAGACATGATTACATACAGTAAACCATCTCATATCCCCCTTTTTTTGCATATTCCACACTACTAATGTTAGTAGTGTGTATGTGCAAAATTTGGCCGCTGTAGCTGCTAAAATAAAGGGTTAAATGGCGGAAAAAATTGGCGTGGGCTCCCGCGCAATTTTCTCCACCAGAATGGTAAAGCCAGTGACTGAGGGCAGATATTAATAGCCAGGAGAGGGTCCATGGTTATTGCCCCCCCCGTGGCTAAAAACATCTGCCCCCAGCCACCCCAGAAAAGGCACATCTGGAAGATGCGCCTATTCTGGCACTTGGCCACTCTCTTCCCACTCCTTGTAGCGGTGGGCTATGGGGTAATGAAGGGTTAATGCCACCTTGCTATTGGAAGGTGACATTAAGCCAGATTAATAATGGAGAGGCGTCAATTATGTCACATATCCATTATTAATCCAATTGTTTGAAAGGGTTAAAAAAAACACACACACATGATTTAAAAGTATTTTATTGAAATAAACACAGCGGTTGTTTTAATATTTTATTGCTCTCTCATTCCATTTTCAGACCCTCGCTTGGCAAAACAATAAACACACAAGATACATACCCTCTCTGATGAACTGTCACGTCCCACGAGGTAATCCATCTGGAGGGGTTAACTAATATTACAGGCACGAGCTGCGATAAACCACTCGCTCGTGCCTGTAATCCCCGGGTGCTGAAAGGAAAGCAGTGATCTGTACTTACATTGAGTCGCGGTGATGCGCCCCTGCTGGATGTTCTCATGAACTGCAGCCTGGGAACTTTTTCCCACGCTCCAGGTCATATGAGGACATCCACCAGGGGGCGCATCACTGCGACTGAAGGTAACTATAGGTCATTGACCTACATTTCATTCAGTCGCGGTGATGCGCCCCCTGGTGGATGTCCTCATATGACCTGGAGCGTGGGAAAAAGTTCCCAGGCTGCAGTTCATGAGAACATCCAGCAGGGGCGCATCACCGCGAGTGAATGTAAGTATAGATCACTGCTTTCCTTTCAGCACCCGGGGATTACAGGCACGAGCGAGTGGTTTATCGCAGCTCGTGCCTGTAATATTAGTTAACCCCTTCAGATGGATTACTTCGTGGGACGTGACAGTTCATCAGAGAGGGTATGTATCTTGTGTGTTTATTGTTTTGCCAAGCGAGGGTCTGAAAATGGAATGAGAGAGCAATAAAATATTAAAACAACCGCTGTGTTTATTTCATTAAAATACTTTTTAATCATGTGTGTGTGTGTTTTTTAACCCTTTCAAACAATTGGATTAATAATGGATAGGTGACATAATTGACGCCTCTCCATTATTAATCTGGCTTAATGTCACCTTCCAATTGCAAGGTGGCATTAACCCTTCATTACCCAATATCCCACCGCTACAGGGAGTGGGAAGAGAGTGGCCAAGTGCCAGAATAGGCGCATCTTCCAGATGTGCCTTTTCTGGGGTGGCTGGGGGCAGATGTTTTTAGCCACGGGGGGGCCAATAACCATGGACCCTCTCCTGGCTATTAATATCTGCCCTCAGTCACTGGCTTTACCATTCTGGCGGAGAAAATTGCGCGGGAGCCCACGCCAATTTTTTCCGCCATTTAACCCTTTATTTGTGCAGCTACAGCGGCCAAATTTTGCACATACACACTACTAACATTAGTAGTGTGGAATATGCAAAAAAAAGGGGGATATGAGATGGTTTACTGTATGAAAACCATGTCTCATATCCTGTCGGGTTTGTGAAGGAGAAATGCAAAGCCGGCAATTGAATTACCGGCTTTTCTATAGAACACCGCTGCGTATTTCTCGCAATGCACACGCATGGTCCGTGTGTAATCCGATTTTTTCTCGCACCCATAGACTTTCATTGGCGAGTCTCGGCCGAGATACGCTGACAATCGCAGCCTGCTGCGAGTTCCCTCGGATCCGAAATACGGTGGAGAAAATATCGGATGATGGGAGCTGCACCATAGATTAACATTGGGCCGAGTGCTATGCGATTTTTTATCGCATAGCACTCGTCCGTATTACGGTCTAGTGTGACCCCGGCCTAAGACAGGTTATTGTGTGCTATAGTCACCATGATCTGATGAACAGCCCACTCCAAAAAATACCTCCATTCTTCAAAAGCCAATTTTATGGCTAATAACTCCAGGTTCCCGACATCGTAATTTCTCTCAGCAGGAAAAAATTTCTTGGAGAAAAAGGCACAAGGTCTTAAGTAAGTCAAAGCGATGGGTCCCTGAGACAGCACCGCCCCCACTCCCACCTCCAACAAAATCTTTTGAAATGAGAAAAAAGGTACCTGAGAGTCTGGGTGACCTCTTCAGCAATCACCCAGATTTAGGCATTTCCCAGCAACTTGTTATTTGGTGGACAAGAGGGGCAGTCCTTTTTCCAATGTCCAGGACCTCCACAATAAAAACATAATCTCCCTTCAAGTCATCTCGCTTCCTCTCCTTCTCCTTGATGTTAGTGGCCCCAACCTCAATAGCTTCCGTATATGGCATCACATTAGAATAAGCAGGATGTAAAGGAACCTCTTGCTGAATTACACCCCTCTCCCTCAACCGCCGATACATACGAATGACCTGAGTCATGGTCTCCGGCAAGGAGCCGAGTGTTGGATGGAGAGCCAGTGCATCCTTAAGATGATCCGACAGTCCTCTCCTGAACTGATATCTTAGTGCAGAGTCATTCCAGGACACTTCGGTGGACCACAGTCTGAACTCTGAACAATATTATTATTATTATTATTTATTGTTATAGCGCCATTTATTCCATGGCGCTTTACATGTGAGGAGGGATATGCATAATAAAAACAAGTACAATATTCTTAAACAATACAGGTCATAACTGGTGCAGGAGGAGAGAGGACCCTGCCCGCAAAGGCTCACAATCTACAAGGGATGGGTGAGAATACAGTAGGTGAGGATAGAGCTGGTCATGCAGCGGTTTGGTTGATCGGTGGTTACTGCAGGTTGTAGGCTTGTCAGAAGAGGTGGGTCTTCATGCTCTTTTTGAAGGTTTCGATGGTAGGCGAGAGTCTGATGTGTTGTGGTAGAGGGTTCCAGAGTAGGGGTGATACGCGAGAGAAATCTTGTATATGATTGTGGGAAGAGGAGATAAGAGGGGAGTAGAGAAGGAGATCTTGTGAGGATCGGAGGTTGCGTGTAGGTAAGTACCGGGAGACGAGGTCACAGATGTATGGAGGAGACAGGTTGTGGATGGCTTTGTATGTCATGGTTAGGGTTTTGTACTGCAGTCTCTGGGCAATGGGGAGCCAGTGAAGGGATTGACAGAGGGGAGAGGCCGGGGAATAGCGGGGGGACCGGTGGATTAGTCGGGCAGCAGAGTTTAGAATAGATTGGAGGGGTGCGAGAGTGTTAGAGGGGAGGCCACAGAGCAGGAGGTTGCAGTAGTCAAGGCGAGAGATGATGAGGGCATGGACTAGGGTTTTTGCAGATTTACTGTTCAGCAGTGAGATTACCTTGGGAGAGACCCATGATCATGTCTTCTACCAACCTGACCCGGTCTGATTTGTCAAAAATCAGTGCTAAAGCCTCAAACAACCTATCCACAGACACACATTCAGGGGCAGTAGCAGGTAAGGAAAAAGCCCAAGTTTGAGGACCCTCCAGGAGTAAAGAAATAATTATCCCCACCTGTTGAATCTTCTTACCTGATGATCAGGGTCTAAGGGAGAAAAGCAGCTTACAACTCTCCCCCTGAATATACAGAACTTCTCCTTTTCTCTGGAGAAAGTATCTGGGAGCCTGACCGTAGGTTCAGGAGAGTGTAAAAAGACATCCATGAGGTCCGAGTGCTTACAGGTTGATTGTGTCATAGAACTGAAAAGACTCAACCATCTTCGTAAGTTCCCTCTGGAGTTGATTATGGGAAGTGGCCAGGGCTCTATGTTCCACAAACAATTCCTGCATCATTTAAGTCAAATTAGACATCTTATCTGCCACAGGACCAAGCGGATGCATAAAAAGAGGAACAATGGAAAAAAAATCTATCTAGGGCCAGTTGAAATGTCAAGCTGCAGCACTGCATGTAAATGCAAACTCCACTAGATGGAAGCAGAGTGGAAAGAGGGCTGAAAACCTGCTCAAAGCAGACCAGCAGAACTGCAGAGAGGCTACCACCAAGTTGCGGCAGAATAGTCAGACAAGCCGGGTCGATACCAGAGAGTAGGGTAGTACCAAGGGGAATCCCAAACACAGAGCCAGAGGAGCACCAAAAGGTCTGTAACAGTCCATAGCAGAAGTACCAGAGGGAAGAGACAGAATCAGGTCAGAGCCAAAAGCAGAATTGAGAACCGGGGAATCCAAACACACAGGGATACACAGAGTCAGGGTGGGAAGAGAGGAATGAACAGATATGGGCAAAGCTAAAAGCAGCAGGACAAATCAGGATCTCACCAGAGCCAGCTACACATACCGTAGGCAGGAAATATAACTGGCACTGCCTGCAGGATGCAGCGCAGAGAAATAGCAGACCCGACACCGGAACAAGGCAGAGAAAGTTATCCCCTGACATGACCAGACCGGGAAAGGAGAGACAAGACCCAAACCCCAGTCTGGATCATGACACTAGCTAACAATTTTGAATGAGGGAGGGACCTCCCAAATATAGGAGTGAGAGCTCTCCCAAATGTATGATACAGGGCCACCTGAAGGCCGTTACCAAACTCAGGTTTCACGGCACCTACTGTCCCTCTGAAAATGTCAAGTGAGCGCCACATAATGACATGGCGGTGGTGGTAGTGACGGGTGAAGCCCAAAATTCAAATGGACATGTTTTAGCTGCTATTGTAAATTGATGGGGAATATGTATTCCACTATCTAGCTAACAATTTGGAATGAAGGAATGACCTCCCAAATGTAGGAGTGATAGCCCTCACAAATGTTAAAGGAAAAACTAAAGCTAAAACGCTCAATGTGAACATATACTAAAGGGTAGGTATAATTTTTAATTTTTTTGCATTATATACATGTAGTTATGAAGGAAAAAATGTTTCATAGCATATTTCCCTTAAAAAAATGTATGTTTGGTTTGGTAGGTCCTCTTTTAAATCCGTAAAACCAGCGCAATAGTCTGACAACATTATTCCCAGATACCATATGTGAGTCAGAAAGGCATGCAAGCATCTTCTCTATGCTGTTCCCATTTAGTTTTAGCTCTTTTCCATCAATTTCAGCTTTTTTCCCATGCCCCCAGTCCTGTTTGATGGGTCCATCAGAAAAATATTCGGCTTTCCCATTTGACTTGCATTGGATTTGTTAATCAGTATGAATACACAGATATTAATTAAAGATGTGTCTGACAGGATATCAGGACTCTTCAGACCTACAGATGACTACCCATTCTTTCTAATACATGTGGGGACAAATGACACTGCAAGAAACGACCTGGAAACCATCTGCAGTGACTTTGAAATCTTAGGTAAGAAAGTGAAAGAACTGGGAGCGCAGGTGGTCTCCTCTTCCATCCTTCCGGTGGATGGTGATGGAACAAGGAGGTGCAATAAGTTTCTGCAAGTGAACAACTGGCTACATCGATGGTGCTGTCAGCAAGGATTTGGATTTCTGGATCATGGAGTGAATTACCTATACAATGGATTACTTGCTAGAGATGGGGTGCACCTTACGAAAACTGGAAAACATGTATTTGGAAGTCAAATGGCGCCTAGTGAGGCGTGGATGAAACACACGGGACCCTGCTGACTGGAGAGATGGAGGTGTTGGTCACGGCCTTGGTTCACGGGACGGAGACTGCGCAGCTCCATAAGTAAGGTAAGAAAATGTTATCATCTTACCTGAAAGTCCCCTGTGTCCAGTCCGGGTCTATACCTCTTGCTGGTCAGGTGTGGTCACTACCGCATTCCCAGGTAGTGTAAAAAGTCCAAAGCCTGTATCCAAACCCTGGGATATAAGTCAAGGTGTCTGCTGTGTGCCGTGTATGTGTTCTGTGTTTGTGTAAGATCCGGGAGAAGAAAGGAACAGTGACTGTTTTGCTTGTGGTTGCTGAGTAACAGACCGCAGGAGGTCAAATCGCTCGATAAGTTATTGCAGGATTCCCGTACATAGGAGGGACAGATAGAATCCCGGGTCAGGTAGTCCCAGGCTCCAGGCATGGGTAGTGATAACTTAGAGGGCTACTGCAGATTCCCGTAGTGCTGGCGATCAAGTCAGGACGACCGGCCCGGGGTGGTAGATTTCCCGCTCGTTGTGGTTCTCACACAGGCGGCCTGGGCACAGGTGTGCCCAGTGCGATTGGCAGTAGTCTGTTCCCAGCGCAGCCTGCACGTGTCACAGAATAATAAAAGGGGCATCTCCCGGATGTCTATCTGTTTCTGTTTGTCAAGTATTGCTGCTTTAAGAGCATACAATTGTAAAAGAAAGTTTTTTTTTTCTCTCTTCTGAACTTCCCCTTTTCCACGCTGCAAGCAGAGATATATGCATTGTAAATCACACTGTCACATCTGGGTTTTTTTGTTTTTTTTCTGGCTGTTTCTGCAATGCTGGCTATGTGTAGCTATTTGTGAAGAAGTGAAACAAATTGTATCTATCATTTTTGATGCGACATATGTGTTTTCAGATACATGATTTTAGTAACATTGGATACAATAGCATAAGAAAAGGGGAAGTGTGTGTCTCTGACTGCGTTTGAGGGCAGAGAAAAAATATATAAAGCTGTTTTGAAGGTTATCCTTCTGTTTTTTTTTCATTTTAAAGTTTTTTTTTTAAGTTTTTTAAGTTTTCCAAAGTTATCCTTTGTGTCTCTTTACCTTTTTTTAAAAAGTTTTTTCTTTTGTATCAAAATTTTGAGTTTTTGGTTGTGAACTCAGTTTTTGACGGTTTTATCGTTTTGGTTTTTTGGAGTTTTTATATACTAATTTTTAGAAGTTTTTGCTGTTTTTTTCCTTTTTTGTTTGTTTTTTACTTTCGTTTTTGCCATGGGGTATAAGGTGGCCCAGCAACAGGAGGGTCTTTTGCTTCCTGATGAGAAAACAGCCCCCCAGATAGTGGCAGAACACGAACGTGTTAAGTATGTGAAGAATTTTGGAAGGTATAAAGTATGTGAAATTCATAAGAATGACAGACTTCAAGCTGCGGAATGGCATGACGTAGAAAGGAAAATAAGGGAAGTTAGCTGATGTTAGATTGCTGAATACTAATACATGTACGAAGTAGCAGCAGAGCTTACATCGCTTAGGTGGTACAGAAAGATATGTGAGCAAACCAGGATCTGATTTTTTGTGTGTATAAGATGGGAGATATTGGATCTGTGCAGTCTGCTCTCAGCAAAATCCATGGTATAGGGAGTTATTTTTGCACAGTATGTGGCGCGCCCCGTCGCTCCCTACAGGGAGAAGGTATCATTGCTCCTCTCTATTGTTCTTGTTCTTCTCTATCCTCCTTTTTCTCTGTCACTCTTTTTCTCCTCATTCTTCTCTCTCACTCTCCTTTCCTCTCCTCTTTCTCCACACTTTTCTCTTCTTTCTCTCTCCTCCTCACCTCCCATCTTCTCCTCCCTCTTTTCCTCACACTCTCTCTCTCCTCCTTCTCCACTCCCCCACCACACCTATCTCCTCTTTCTCCACAGCCATCTCCACTCCTCTCTTCTCCTCCTTCTCTCTCTCTTCCATACCTCTCATCTTCTCCTCCCACTGTCCTCACTCCTCCATCTCCTTCTTCTCCACACCTCTTCCCTCCTTTTTTTATTCCCTTCAACAAATCCTCCTGTTTATTCTTTCTCTCTCTCTCCACCTCATTCTGCACACCCTGATTCTCCCTGTTTCTCTTTACCACACCTTTCTATCTCTCTCTATCTCTTCATTCGCCTTCTCCACAACCCCTCCTCCTTCTTCTTCCTCTTCTTCTTCTTCTGCTGGGCCAACACCCAATTCAAACAATGTGGTGCTTACAGCACAATGTTCCCCTTCTATGTCCCTGGCACAATCCAGCCATTGCCAGTTGTGATATCGGGGAAAGAAGGTGAAAATCCCCCCCTGCAGTGCGCAGCCCCTGGACACATCAGGCAGCAGACAGCTCAGCCCTGGGTGCAGAGGGGGAAGTACTGACATCACCATTTGTTGATAATGTACAACTTCAGCACCGGTCAGAGCTGCCTACACCAACATGGAACTATAAGCCTAATCCATCACAGCTTCAACAAGGGGGGAGACATCCTCACACAAAAAAAAAGCAACTTCTAAGTCCAAAATCAGTCAGTGTATGACCCCAGTACACACTATCACAACTATTCCTCTGATGAAGATGAAGAGGGAACATCATACATGCTGTCCAGTACTAGGAAAAGAAACTCACAGGCACCAAGAATGCAGGGGCAGATAGAGGCGCCACCATTCCACTATGTGCACTGCACTTCAAGTCAGGTGACAATCTTCCAGACCCAGGGATGCATCTAATGCCATTTTACTGAAGAATGTAGCAGAACCAGCGGACATATGCAGCCACCTGGAATGATTTCTGGGCCATAAATGGAAACAAAAGCAGGTTATGCACTCTGGCCAATTATGAAGGAGATTGGCAGGATAAGCCCTCAGCTTACATGACATGAGCCAAGAAAAGACAGAGTCTGTAAAGAAGTTTCATGGCAGAGTAATGCAAGTATTCCAAGACTTGGGCTTCACCATTCATGACCAGATACACAGGCAAATGTTGGCACAGGCCTTTGTGCATGGAGTGAGACAGCCAATCAGGAAACCACTGATAGTGGATGGGCCTGAGAACAGGTCAATGGCAGTGGACTGACCCAGCAAAATGGTTTATGTACGCCTAGGAGACTGTTTATTGCCAATTGTAGCCAAAACTGCCCCCATTTATAGCGCCACAAAGAGCGTGAAGAAGGAAATGGGTGCTGTGCTGCTGAGAACGCCAGAAGGGGAGCCAGAGGTGAAGACGCTGCAAAGTGCCGAGCGACACACTGGAAGAAACACTGCAGACTCCGGAGAGGAGACACCGACCTCAATAAGGTTAGCAAAGGGGAGAAGCTATGTCAGAGCAGGGGGAAGAAGTGATGGCAGATGCAGCCGCAGCCCTTGTAATGCCCCAAGACCTTGGGTTGGATGCAGCTGCCGATGTCATGGCAGCCTACGGGCATCGCCATAGATGCACCTGCAGGCCCCATCTTACCACTGCAGCTTCAATCAGCAGGCCGGACCCCGCTGCCACTACAGTACCCATCATGCCATTGTCCACAGTAGCCAAAGGGACCGAGTTCCAACCAGGAGTGCAGAGGACGGCCCCTCTCATGGTGACCACTAACCTGGAAGTGCAACCACCCTACGAAGACAGAAGAAGTGTCAAGTGTTTCATCTGTGGCAAGTCTGGCCATTTCCGGAACCAGTGCAGAGCACCCATGTAACCCAAGAGTTGGTCCAGAGAAACAGGTCAAGGAAGAAGTGCAGAAAGCAGTGAAGTACCCCGTCCATAGAACAGAGGCAAGCAAGCCAGGTCCGCAAGACACTATGCTCCTGACATGTAAAACCCCATCTGCAGGACCAATACCTCAAATTACCCTTAAAGTGGATGGCATTGTCAGATCTTTTCTTCTGCACACCGGTGCAGCCAGAAGTGTAATGATACTTGTGGAACTCGCTGATCCCACTTGCTTATCAGAATCCTCTGTGTCTCGCATGGGCATTGATGGTCAAGTCAGACATTCTCAGCTTACAAAGCCACTGAGCGTGTGCACTCAGCCAGGATACTCTATCCTGTTCCAGTTTGTGGTGTCAAGAACCTGCCCACTCAACCTACTGGGGACAGACCTACTGCAGAAGCTGAAGGCAACCACCTGGAGGCTTACCTCCAGTAAGGAGGGAAATAGAAGAGCAGGGCAGGCCAGACAGGTGCTGGTAGTGGGGGACTCAATTATTAGGGGAACAGATAGGGCAATCTGTCACAAAGACAGGGATCGTCGAACGGTGTGCTGCCTACCTGGCGCTCGAGTCCGGCACATCGCTGATCGGGTGGACAGATTACTGGGAGGGTCTTTGTGAGCCTTCATGCCAATTCATTGATTTTTATTTGAAGAAATGTGTGGAGACTCTTCCTTCATTTGTAAAGGACACTACCGATGTGCTGAGGAGGCTGGATGGCCTTGCTCTTGAGGACGACATGTGGCTGGTCACCTGCGACGTGGAGTCCCTGTACACGTCGATAGGCCATGGCCACGGGATGCGGGCTGCTAAATTCTTTTTGGATATGACTAATCTTGGACCGGAACTTATTAATTTTATTTTGGAACTTCTGGAGTTCATTTTGACTCACAATTTTTTTGTGTTCAAGGACCGCCCCTTCCTACAGCTCCAGGGCACTGCTATGGGGGCGTCTTGTGCGCCCTCGTATGCTAATCTGTTCCTGGGGCTGTGGGAGAGGGATGTGGTCCTTGACACACCCGGTCACAGTTCCGTCATCTCGTGGCTACGGTATATCGACGATATTTTCTTCATTTGGCAGGGCTCCTCGTCGCAGTTGGACACCTTTCTGAGCCATCTTAATACCAATGCCTTCAATATCAGGCTGACCTGGAGGTACAGCCAAACATCCATTGATTTTTTGGATTTGGCGATTTCCAGGCAATCCGATGGTTCAGTAGCCACTGATGTCTTCCGCAAGAGCACGGCCACCAATGCACTCCTGCATTTTTCCTCATCCCACCCGCCCAAACTTAAAAGTTCCATACCCATTGGTCAGTTCCTGCGTGCCCGCAGAATCTGCTCCAGTGAGGGTGCCTTTGTTAGACAGGCGGGGGAACTGACACGTCGGTTCAGGGACAGGGGTTACAGACGAAGTGATATCCAGCGAGGGTATTCGCGTGCCCTCCATTCAGATAGACCCTCGCTCTTGGTTGGACAATCCAGGAGGTCTTTGGATAATAACGCCTCAGCACCACGGTTCATTACCCAATTTAATTCTAACTGGTCAAAAATCAGTGAAATTTTTAGGAAACATTGGTCGGTCCTCCTGACGGATAGGGATTTATCAGGACAACTAACTCCATATCCATTAATTACGTGGCGAAGATCACGCACGTTACGCGATACCCTCTGTAGGAGCCATTATGTCCCTCCCAGGAGCACCCCTTTTGGGCAATTTGGTGTCAGTTCCAAGGGCCCCCCCTGGGGCTGTTTCCCGTGTGGCAGTTGTTCTGCCTGTAAATACATTTTGAGAACTAAAGAATTCACCAACTCCTCTGGCGACACTACGTACAAGATCGTGCATCATATCACTTGTAACACAGAGGCGATCGTCTACTACGCTAAATGCCCCTGCGATCGCATCTATATCGGCATGACGACGAGGGCATTTAAGGTTCGCGTGCAGGAGCATATCAGGGACATTAAAAGTTCTGCTACGTGTTCTGAGCCGCTCCAATTAAAATCCATCCCGAGACATTTCTTGGATGTCCATAATAGCAACCCTAAGGGTCTGAGTTTCCGCGGTATTGACCACGTCTACATGGGGATCCGCGGTGGTAACTTGAAGCAAAAACTCCTCCAAAAAGAGACACGTTGGATGGTTAATTTGAATACACTTTCACCCACAGGTCTCAATGAGGCCATCAGTTTCAGGTCTTTTCTATGAATCCAGCTTGGTTTTAATTTTATTTTTTCGTGTTGGGTTGTTATGTAATTTATGGTCCTGGTGGTTTAGCCATCTGTGCATAGCATCTCTTTTATCTATTTAGTAATTGTTTTTATTCTTCACTAGGTTTTTTCAACTACCTCTTCTTCTATGCCACATTTCTGCTTTTGGTATCCCGTGATGGACTCCACTATATGGACGACTGCCGCGTCTATTGGATCTGTGAAGATGTCATTATTCATTATCTATTGGACTACGGCCTATTAACTTTCCCTTGTGGAGTGTTTCTAGTTTATAACCTTATTTACTTTCTGTGGGATGGACTGTCTATTCTCTGACATTTTTGTTTTCGCTATGTCATATGTGCTATTTATTCTTTACAGTAACACTTTACCCAATTTAACATCAATAGTTTTGCGTATGTTCCCAGATTGTTGTGCACATTTGTTTAATTTATGACATGTACCCTTATTTAGTATGGACTGTTGTTCATATATATGTTTTTTTGGGGAAAAAAATTTAAATATCCTTTTTGGGCATTTGTGACCTCATTTGGGTGGCCATCTATTATAGTATTTGGGTATATATTCACACCTTTGTATGCCTTTTCCTTTTTTTGTTATATACTGTCCTAATTTATCAAATGTGTCTTGGGTAGCTGTAAATTCATATATGGGCGGCTACTAATTGCATTTTAGGTGCACAAGTATACTTTTGTATGCTCCCTGTTTTGTTATATGCTGTTCCAATTGATTCAGCTGTTTTACTTTGTTTTCCACTGAATCTATAGCACTCTAATTACCTTTTAATGCACCTTATTGAATAGTCCCCTATTTAGGAATAATATGTTGGTCCGTCCCGCAGTATCTCATGACCTGACATCTTTGGCCAGTGCAGTCCTATTCCTCCATTGCGGCGGCCGTCCCTTCGGTGGTTGCCCTGTGTGGGTGTAGGTGTCTGCCCGTTCGAGTTGGGTGTTTGCGGCGTTGCCGGGGAGACGGGCGGATATGACGTCCGCCCGGAGCTCCGTGCCGCGCACGCGCACGCACCGTTCGGGGATTTCCTCACCACTACGGGCACATGCCGTTTACTCTGCGCATGGGTCCCATTTCTACCTACTATTATCCATTTCCAGGCTTGTGCGCACTCCACGCATGCGCTGTGGTGCGCCCGGCCTGCCGGATGTTTGCGGCGTTGCCGCGGGGATGGGCGGTGATGACGCACAGTCCTCCCGCCCATACCCCGTGGTGCGCCGCTGCATCCGGTGGCCGGGCGTTCCCGCATCATGATGGATGTGCGCCGATTGGCCATTACATTCATACTTACTCATATATATTGTTCAACCCTTCCAACACTTAGCCACGCCTCCTGACGAAGCCTGCTCGGCGAAACGTACGTCGAGGCCCTCTCCTGTCTGCACTACACCATGCCGGAGCCCGGTGCCCGCCATGTCCCAAGGTAAAATATTGGCTATCCGTCCAGTACATGTACATTATGCCTAGGAATGGTGGTTAGGCGCCGGGTACACTTGCCCTATCCTGAATTTGCATAGGCTTCGATGGCACTTGATTGCTGGAGTTGCTCCCTGGATTCATTTGCCACTGCAGCATTTATCTTAGCCTTTTGGAAATGCTCCTCAGCGGTTGTTGATATCATTATTATTGTCTTGTTCTGGGCATAATTCTTTCATGCTCAGTTTGTAAATTCAGCATCCATTTTGATTGTTATTTTTGGGCGTTTTCCGGCAGTAGTGAGTTCAGGTCATCTGGATTTGTTGTGTCCTTTCCCAGCCACCTATAACATCTTGCTGGCTGTTGGTATTCATTGGCATGCTTCCTCTCCCCTTCCACTGTTTTTGTCTATGTTTAATTATTTGTGTATTTGATACTTAAATAAAAATTTATTTCAGTTTTGGTACCTCTCTTTGCTTGGTTGCTTTTTTTGCTATTCATTAGTGTTATTTCCACCTTGTAACCCAGCATATCGTTTATAGGTTTATATATTTCATGGCATAGAGGTAAGCCCTCTGCTGGCCAGGAGGGAATTTCTTGGTTTAGATTACTGGGAGGGGCTGGTGAGGACTCAGCGGTCATTGTGCACATTGGCACAAATGACAAAGTTAGAGGTAGGTGGAAGGTCCTTAAAGATGATTTCAGGGAATTAGGCTGCAAGCTGAAAGCAAGGACCTCCAACGTGATATTTTCCAAAATACTGCCTGTACCACGTGCCACGCCAGAGAGGCAACAGGAGATTAGGGAGGTTAATAAGTGGCTCAAGAATTGGTGTAGGAAGGAGGGGTTTGGGTTCCAGCAGAACTGGGCCGACTTCTCAGTTGGCTACAGGCTCTACGCTAGGGATGGGCTGCACCTCAATGGAGAAGGTGCAGCTGTGCTGGGGGAGAAAATGGCTAGAAGGTTGGAGGAGTGTTTAAACTAGGGATTTGGGGGAGGGTATTCATTTTACAGGAGGGGAAGATAGTGCAAATAGAGACCTGGGCACAAATAAGGAAGTTGGGGGTGGTGGTGGCATGGGGGGTGGGGTTAGAACAGTTAGTAATTTAAGAAAGAATAGAGGTACAGAGAGGAACATCAAGTGCATGTATACTAATGCCAGAAGCCTCGCCAACAAAATTGACGAATTAGAACTAATGTTGTTGGAACATAATTATGACATGGTGGGGATATCTGAAACATGGCTGGATGAGAGCCATGACTGGGCTGTTAACTTGCAGGGCTATGGCCTTTTCAGAAATGACCGTACAGATAAGCGAGGGGTGGGGTGTGTCTGTATGTAAAATCGACCTTAAAACCCATCCTGCGTGATAATATAGGTGAATCTAATGAAAATGTAGAGTCCCTGTGGGTGGAGATAAGGGGAGGGGGAAAAATAATAAATTACTGATAGGGGTTTGTTATAAATCTCCAAAAATAATGGAAGCAATGGAGAATATCCTCGTAAAGCAAATAGATGAAGCTGCGACTCAAGGAGAAGTCATTATTATGGGGGACTTCAACTACCCTGAAATAGATTGGGGAACAGAAACCTGCAGTTCCAGTAAAGGTAATCGGTTTTTGACAACTATGAGAGAAAATTACCTTTCACAACTGGTTCAGGACCCAACAAGAAGGGGGGCACTGCTAGACCTAATATTAACCAACAGGCCAGACCGCATATCAAATATAAGGGTTGGGGGTCACTTGGGGAATAGTGATCACAGAATAATAAGTTTTCATGTCTCCTTTAATAAGATGTGTAGTAGAGGGGTGACAAGGACACTAAACTTCAGGAGGGCAAATTTCCAACGGATGAGAGAGGATCTTGGTGCAATTAACTGGGACGATATCCTGAGACAAAAAAGTACACAAAGAAAATGGGAGACGTTTATTAGCATCCTGGATAGGACCTGTGCACAGTATATACCGTATGGGAATAAACATACTAGAAATAGGAGGAAACCAATATGGCTAAATAGAGCTGTAAGGGGCGCAATAAGTGACAAAAAGAAAGCATTTAGAGAATTAAAGGAAGTAGGTAGTGAGGAGGCATTAAATAAATACAAAAAATTAAATAAATTCTGTAAAAAGCAAATCAAGGCAGCAAAGATTGAGACAGAGAGACTCATTGCCAGAGAGAGCAAAAATAACCCCAAAATATTCTTTAACTACATAAATAGTAAGAAACTAAAAAATGATAGTGTTGGCCCCCTTAAAAATAGTCTGGGTGAAATGGTGGATGAGGATGAGGAAAAAGCCAATATGCTAAATGACTTTTTTTCATCAGTATTTACAAAAGAAAATCCCATGGCAGCCAATATGACTAGTGATAAAAATTCCCAATGAAATGTTACCTGCTTAACCCAGCAGGAAGTACGGCGGCGTCTAAAAATCACAAAAATTTACAAATCTCCGGGCCCGGATGGGATACACCCCCGAGTACTGCAGGAATTAAGTACAGTCATTGATAGACCATTATTTTTAATCTTTAAAGAGTCCATAATAACAGGGTCTGTACCACAAGACTGGCGTATAGCAAATGTGGTGCCAATATTCAAAAAGGGGACAAAAACTGAACTTGGAAATTATAGGCCAGTAAGCTTAACCTCTATTGTGGGTAAAATCCTGGAGGGCATTCTAAGGGATGCTATAGTGGAGTATCTGAAGAGGAATAACCTCATGACCCAGTATCAGCACGGGTTTACTAGGGACCGTTCATGTCAGACTAATTTGATCAGCTTCTATGAAGAGGCAAGTTCCGGACTGGACCAAGGGAACCCAGTAGATGTAGTGTATATGGACTTTTCAAAAGCTTTTGATACGGTGCCACACAAAAGGTTGATACATAAAATGAGAATAATGGGGATAGGGGAAAATATGTGCAAGTGGGTTGAGAGCTGGCTCAGGGATAGGAAACAAAGGATGGTTATTAATGGAGCACACTCGGACTGGGTCGCGGTTAGCAGTGGGGTACCACAGGGGTCAGTATTGGGCCCTCTTCTTTTTAACATATTTATTAATGACCTTGTAGGGGGCATTCAGAGTAGAATTTCAATATTTGCAGATGACACTAAACTCTGCAGGGTAATCAATGCAGAGGAGGACAATTTTATATTACAGGATGATTTATGTAAACTAGAAGCTTGGGCTGATAAATGGCAAATGAGCTTTAATGGGGATAAATGTAAGGTAATGCACTTGGGTAGAAGTAATAAGATGTATAACTATGTGCTTAATTCTAAAACTCTGGGCAAAACTGTCAATGAAAAAGACCTGGGTGTATGGGTGGATGACAAACTCATATTCAGTGGCCAGTGTCAGGCAGCTGCTACAAAGGCAAATAAAATAATGGGATGCATTAAAAGAGGCATAGATGCTCATGAGAAGAACATAATTTTACCTCTATACAAGTCACTAGTGCGACCACACTTAGAATACTGTGCACAGTTCTGGTCTCCGGTGTATAAGAAAGACCTAGCTGAACTAGAGCGGGTGCAGAGAAGAGCGACCAAGGTTATTAGAGAACTGGGGGGTCTGCAATACCAAGATAGGTTATTATTACACTTGGGGCTATTTAGTTTGGAAAAACGAAGGCTAAGGGGTGATCTTATGTTAATGTATAAATATATGAGGGGACAGTACAAAGACCTTTCTGATGATCTTTTTAATCATAGACCGGTGACAGGGACAAAGGGGCATCCTCTACGTCTGGAGGACGTAAAAAGGTTTAAGCATAATAACAGACGCGGATTCTTTACTGTAAGAGCAGTGAGACTATGGAACTCTCTGCCGTATGATGTTGTAATGAGTGATTAATTACTTAAATTTAAGAGGGGACTGAATACCATTTTTGGAAAAGTATAATGTTACAGGGTATATATATTAGATTCCTTGATAAGGAGTTGATCCAGGGAACTAGTCTGATTGCCGCATGTGGGGTCGGGAAGGAATTTTTTTCCCCATGGTGGAGCTTATTCTTACCACATGGGTTTTTTTTCCCTTCCCCTGGATCAACATGTTAGGGCATGTTAGGCTATGGGTTGAACTAGATGGACTTAAAGTCTTCCTTCAACCTTAATAACTATGTAACTATGTAACAGTGTTCCAGGAAGATGGGACCGTGACACTGTCTTCATCCCTGACCCAAGAAGAATCATGTTGGCGGCCTTACAAGAACCTTAAACAGCCGATAAGGCCTACCCAAGGAGGTACTGGATGTAGTACCAGAAAGTCTATGGTCTAAGGGACCCCAGGACGTGGGAAAACCTCACGTTGCCCCAGTATGGGTGTCACTTAAGCCATGTACCCCATACCCTCGTAAGGCCCAGGCCAGGCCTAGAGTCAAGCTGCCTCTGACCAACTGAAGGTCTACCTGGAAATAGGAATCATTGTTCCTTGCACATCGCCTTGCAATTTCCTGGTCAAGAAAAAGACTGTAAAAGGAGAGCCAGCCAAGTTCAGAATGGTACATGACCTGAGAGCTGTGAATGACCCCATGGTGTTTGAAACTGCAATTATGCTGAATCCGCACTCTCTGCTCTCAAATGTGCCTGCCACAGCAAAAGTGTTCACAGTGACCGACCTGGCTAATGTTTTCTTTAGTGTTCTCCTTCACCCGGATGACCAGTACCTGTTTGCCTTAACACACCAGGGGGGATACCACACATGGACAGTGATGCCACAGTGGGCCCAGAACAGCCCTTCACAGTTCACCAAAGCAATGTCCACAGTCCTCACCAACTGGGTCACAGAACATGCAGAAGTAACCCTGCTACAATACGTGGACAATCTGCTCCTTTGAGCAGTTGGCTTTGACACATGTAAAGCCCGTTTCTGGTCTCTTCTACTCTACCTGGCAGAGCAGCACTGCAAGGTCTCAAAGAACAAAGTCCAGTGGTGTCTGAAGCGAGTTACGTTCCAGAGACACTGTATTGCTCACCAGGCGAAACACCTGACAGATGACCGGAAGACCACAGTGGAGAAGATGGTTCCTCCAACAACTCCAAAGGTGCTACAGGCCTTCCTTGGTCTAGTTTCGTATTGCAGAGCCTGGATCCCTGATGCCTCAGTCCTAATGCAGCCTCTGTGTGAATATGTCAGCGAGACCCCGTTCCTCCTGACAGATGCAGCCTTCAGCTCGTTCAAGAAGTTAAAAGGCTCTGTAGTCTCAGTGCCAGCACGAGGCCTACTTGACTACGAGAAGGCATTCTGGAGTCCTGACTTCAGTAGCTTCAGGGGGGAAAGCAGAGACCTTTGGACTACTTTTCAGCTCGCCTGGATCCAGTTGCAAGGGGAGCCTCTTCCTCCTGCATGAGAGCAGCAGTTGCAGCACACGCCCTCATTGGAAAAACCATTGGAAATCCTGGCTCCGCATGACATCTCAGCAATCCTCAACCAAACCCAGCCAAAACATCTTTCCACCGCAAGGCATCTTCGCCTCCAGTGCTCTCTACTCCTGCCCGACAATGTCACCAACTGCAGATGCACAGTCCTCAATCTGTCCACTCTACTCCCACTCCCAAGGGGGGATACAGATATGGACCCTCAGATAAAAAGTCTGATCAAAATCTGCATGATACCTTCTGTAGGGATCTGGATTTGCTCCGGACGGATGACCATGATTGCTTCAGCATCATGCAACAGGAAACAGCAGGACTACCCAAGGTGGCAGAAGAGCCACTGACCAACCCAGAGTTGATCCTCTATGTGGATGGCTCCAGATTTGCAGATGATGAAGGAAGATTCCACACGGGATGTGCAGTGACCAGCAATCAAGAGATCCTGGGGTCCAGAAGACTGCTGCCTAGTCTGTCAGCCCAGGAAGCAGACTTGATAGCGCTGACGAAGGCCTACCAGATGGCAGAAGACAAGACTGAGAAAATGTATTCGAGGTACTCGCATGGCATAGCACATGACTTTGGGCCCATCTGGGCTGCAAGGGACTTCATCACAGCAAGCGGAATAACCGTGAAGCATCATCCTTACCTGCTGAACGCACTTCAACTTCCAAAAGTGGTGGCAGTACTAAAAGTCAAAGCGCATGGAAAACTAAACACAGTAGAGGCATGAGGCAACAACATGGCGGACATGGCAGCCAAAGAAGCAGTCAAGGGAAGACAATATGGAAAAGTGGAAGAGGTCGTAGAGCCGGACGGCTACTACAGGACGGCTGAAGACAGGAAATCTGACAAGATGACATCCTGGGATCTGCTCAAAAAAGCTGCAAGAGCAAGCCCCAAAGGACAAGAAGGAATGCTGGATGCAGAAGTGAGCAACACATGAAGAAGGAAGGGTATACTCAATGGACTACAAACCCTGTTTACTCCGAAGCATGTACGCTATGGTGGTCCAGTGGGCACATGGGCCCACACACAGATTAAAGACACAGATGAATGATCCGATTGGTGCTTACTGGTTCGCTCCAGGGATCCCCACCCTAACAGCCAAGTTCACTAGCAGCTGTCTGACCTGCGGCAAATGCAACCCTGGAAGAATGGAGAAAGTTCCCACCCATCATCTTGCCAGACCACTGTACCCCTTCCAGAGGATCCAGATAGACCACATCCAGATGCCGCCAAGTGGAGGTTTTGAATATGCCGTTGTGGTCGTGGACGTGTTCTCAGGATGGCCAGAAGCTTTCCCAGTGAGGAACCAGTCAGCAAAGACTACTGCAAAGAAGCTACTCTCAGAGATGAGATATGCAGCTATGGGGTCCCAGAAGTGATAGAGAGTGACCAGGGACCCGCATTCAAAGCAAATCTCACACAAGAGATCTGGTCAGCAGTAGGGTCAGACTTAGGCCTACACACTCCCAATCACACTATTCAGTGTTAGACACACTCCCAGAGGCCCAGAAAAGCTGTCACCATATGAAATTTTGTTTAGGTCCAGTCCCAGGTTAGGGATATCCTTTCCCTCAGCAGCTGACTATGTAATATGATACTTTGTCTGCTTATGTAATTGAACTCACCAAGAAACTTGCTAACATCCATTCTCGAGTTTTTTTCTTCACTGCCAGATCCAGATACAGTGTCTGGTACGCACTCCGTGAAGCCAGGAGACTGGGAGTTGGTGAAAATAGTTTGTAAGGAGAACATCACTCGATCCCAGATTTGATGGTCCTGTTCAAGTGCTGCTGATGACACCAAACTCTGTGAAACTGGAGGGAAGGCCCACTTGGATCCACTCATCGCATTGCAAGAAAGCTCCCCTACCAGAAGATGACACCCAAGCCAGAATGATGTTGTGGATGCCCTGCCTGACCGAATAGATGACCTACCTGACAAACATACACTACACATGCTATTGACTAAGAGACTGATTGCAACGAACCCCCGTTAGGGACAGATCTCCTGACCGCCCATTTGTGAAAAGTCTGTACGGAGTGGGGCACGGGCGTTAGGCTTGCGTCAGTTCACCGGCAGCACAAAAGAGTTGCAGCGCTTTGGGACAGGAGGCTAGGATTAGGGCAAGTGATATCTAAGGGGGGCTTGTGATAGAAATATATATATCATGTAGATCTCACTTGCATGTATACTCCTCTATAATCATATATACTCATATATCCACAGCTAATATATTACTCAGCTAATTTATAATAAATGGTTTAAAATGGCTGACATAAACTGATATAAGCCAGACAGATTGTATGGGGTTTTCCATCCAAAAGCGGAACAACGCCAAATGTACTAAGTGCTGATCAGATGTCTCAACTCTGTCCCAGATGCAGAAAGATGCAAAGAGCTCAATTTTAGTTGCTTAATCAGCATTCATATGTGCATTAATCACAATATTTCATATATGTTTAGATAACCAATGACAGAGGAGCTAGACAATATGGTAATTAACTAACCACCCCTAACAACCCCTAACCACTCCTTTCTATATGCAATTATAAAATTATGTATGTACAATAAAGTATCAGTATTGATGGAATGTTTTTCTGTCACAATGGTGTACAGTCCATTCTTGATGAGCGCTCAAAATACTCAGTCTTATTGTGTCACGGGAGACCTAGGCAGGAAAGAGCTAATAACCCGGGCCCCTGCGATTTCCCTCAGACTAGGGAAACCCTGACTGACCCTCTCCCAGAGTTTACACTGATGGTGTGCATGTCTGGGCCTCCACCCTCGCCCTATCTCCTGTTTCAACCCTAGGCTGAAACCACAACCCACCACCCAGTGAAGAGTCCACACTCCAATACCCACAGTTAGCACAGACAAGGATAACGGAAAAATAAGCACCATGCCGCAGTCACTCAGGAATACACTATAAATGCAAAGGGCAAAACAAATACAAATATAGGAAGGAGCAAATAAGACAAAGGGAAATACACCACCAGCAACTTTACTCCAACTACTAGCTCACCACTCCAGAACGAGATAACCACGCATAAGACAGAAGCTATAATCGGCGACGCCCAATGTTCAGGAGAACTATTTAAAGGCAGTGGGCATGGCCCAGCTTCCAATCCGAGCACCAGGTAAATTAACCCCGGACCAGCTAGATAAAATGTAGCCGATGCCAATGAGTGCATAGTGGTCAAAAGCGGAATTACCGCTGTCTGTCGAACGACCTGGTCTGAACAGCATCTGACATGACAGTACCCCGCCTTCTACGAGGGACCCCAGGGCCCTCACGGCTTATAGGACCCGGCTTGTCCGAATGGCGGCGGTGAAAAAACCTGACCAGCCGATCCGCATGAACGTCCGAGGCTGGTACCCAGGACCTCTCCTCAGGCCCATAACCACGCCAGTGTACCAAGTACTGTAAAGTGCGGTGCACTACACGAGAGTCAACCACCTTGGAGACTTCAAATTCCAAATTACCATCCACCAAGACTGGAGGTGGCATAGGCGCCGCGTCGACGGAACCCACCACCTTCTTTAAAAGAGACCTGTAGTACACGTTGTGTATCTTATACACCGTAGGAAGCTCCAATCGGTACGCTACTGGGTTAATGACGGCGGTGACCCTAAATGGACCAATAAACCGTGGACCTAATTTAAGGGATGGTATTTTGAGTCTTATGTTTTTTGTGGATAACCACACCCAGTCATCCACACTCCGTTCCGGACCTGGCACACGCCTACTGTCAGCCACACGTTTGTACCTAGCACCCACACTCAACAGGCGCTGTTTAACTCTCCTCCAGACTGATGATAATTGTGCTCCTAACTGGTCTTCCTCCGGGATGCCGGAAGAGCCCCCCTGACTCAAAGTACAAAATTGAGGATGAAGCCCGTAAACACAAAAAAACTGAGACTCCCCAGATGACTCCTGGCGGTGATTATTGATGGCAAACTCAGCCAAAGGAAGAAACTTCGACCACTCCTCCTGGTTATCCGAAACAAAGCAGCTTAAGTACTGTTCCAAATTTTGGTTCATACGCTCGGTCTGACCATTTGACTGAGGATGAAACACCGAAGAATGAAACAAGTTGATCCCCAGCCGTGAACAAAATGCTTTCCAAAATTTTGCTACAAACTGAGACCCCCTATCAGAAACGATATCAGACGGAACCCCATGAAGTCTGACCACTTATTGCACAAATACCTGAGCCAAAGTCTTAGCGTTAGGCAACGAAGGCAAAGACACAAAGTGCAACATTTTTGAGAACCGATCAACAATCACCAAGATGACCGTGTTCCCAGCTGAGGAGGGCAAGTCAGTGATAAAATCCATGGAGATTTCTGTCCATGGCTTACTAGGTACCTCGAGAGGAAGTAGTGTGCCAACAGGACGGGAGCGGGGCGTCTTAGTCCTAGCGCACGTGGTGCAAGCTGACACGTATGAGACCACGTCCTGTCGGATCTTGGGCCACCAAAACCGATGTGACACCAACTCCAAGGTACCCCTAACCCCTGGATGGCCAGCCAGGACAGCATCATGATGCTCCGCCAAAACCTTTAAGCGGAGATGAAGCGGTACAAACGTTTTGTTGACAGGAAGCTCAGATGGTACCTCCTCCTGGGCCTCGGCAATCTCAGCCTCAACCTCGATAGTGAGAGCCGAAACCACAACACCCTTTTGGAGGATGGGTACTGGATCTTCCCGAGGCTCTCCCCCCGGAAAACACCTGGACAAAGCATCCACCTTAGTGTTTTTAGAACCAGGTCTGTAAGTGACAACAAAGTTGAACCGCGTGAAAAGCAATGCCCAGCGAGCCTGCCTGGGAGACAGACGCTTGGCAGACTCCAAATAAAGCAAATTCTTATGGTTGGTAATAACAGTAACCTGATGAACCGACCCCTCCAAGATGTGTCGCCATTCCTCAAAGGCCAATTTGATTGCCAACAACTCTCTGTTGCCGATATCGTAGTTACATTCGGCGGGTGACAGTTTCTTGGAAAAATAGGCGCACGGACGCAAACCGCTCAAGGATAAGCCTTGTGACAACACCGCCCCCACACCAACCTCAGACGCATCGACTTCTACAACAAAAGGTTTCAATACATCTGGCTGCACCAGAATGGGAGCCGAAACAAACCTGTTTTTAAGAGATTCAAATGCGCACACAGCAGCCTCAGGCCAAACGGAGAAATTGGTACCCTTTTTAGTCATGTCAGTTAGCGGTTTAGCAATGATAGAAAAATCCTTGATAAACTTCCTATAGTAGTTAGAAAACCCAAGAACCTGCTGAAGTGCTTTTAGGTTATCAGGCCGTTCCCAATGCAACACCGCTTGCACCTTAGCGGTGTCCATTTTAAAACCAGAAGCAGACACAATATAGCCCAAGAAAGGCAACTCCTGTACCGAAAATACACATTTCTCCAGTTTTGCATATAGCTTATTCTCTCTGAGAAGCTGTAACACCTGCCTGACATGATCTAAATGAGTATCACAATCGCAAGAATATATGAGGATGTCATCTAGGTACACAATAACGAATTTCCCCAAAACATGCAAGAACACATCATTTATGAAATGTTGAAACACTGCAGGTGCGTTTGTCAACCCAAATGGCATCACCAAATTTTCAAAATGACCCTCAGGGGTATTAAAAGCCGTCTTCCACTCATCACCTTGACGGACTCTTATGAGGTTGTACGCCCCCCTGAGGTCAAGCTTGGTAAACCACTTAGCACCTGCCACCTGGTTGAACAAATCCGGTATCAATGGCATAGGGTATGGATCACGAACCGTAATCTGATTTAACTCCCTGAAATCCAGACACGGCCGTAGTCCACCATCTTTCTTCTTAACGAAGAAGAACCCTGCTGCCACTGGTGAGGATGAAGGCCTGATGTGCCCTTTGCTCTAACTTTCAGCAATGTAATCCTTTGCAGGGTAACCCCTTAATCCCATATGACGTACTATCCCGTCGAGTTGACCTGGGACTTAATTCCCAGTGACGGGATAGTACGTCATATGCGATCGGCCGCACTCACGGGGGGAGCGCAGCCGATTTCGGCCAGGTGTCAGCTGACTATCGCAGCTGACATCCGGCACTATGTGCCAGGAGCGGCACGGACCGCCCCTGACACATTAACCCCCAGCACACTGCGATCGCGTTGAGAGTCTAATTCTTTCATGTGAGGAGTCAGAGGATCATGATCCTCAGCCGCCTGTATATAGCTCCACATGTCAGCAGATAAATATAGATGTATTTATGGGACATCTTTATCATTGGGACATGTGTCCCGATTTGTTATTGAATGCATTTGATTAGGCTTTCTATGTGGGGACTCTGGCGTGCAATTATATCTACCGGATTACATCATTGTGTCAGTTTGTTGTTTCATGTCAGTACCATGTTAACCCTATATCTTGGTTAGGGAATAGTGATATTCCCTAACCAAGGCGTGACGTCATTTTAAAATGCGCGCGTCTCCTGCCTCCCGTGACGTCACGGCTTGTGATTGGTCGCGTCGCCCATGTGAACGCGACGCGACCAATCACAACGCCGGAACGTAATTTTAAAATACTGAAGGACCTAAAATTACGTCACGGCTTGCTGTGATTGGTCGCGTCGTGGCCACATGGGCGGCGCGCGACCAATCACAAGCCGGGACTTCACGTAAGAAAGTTAAAGCGCGAATTTTAAGCAAACAACGCTGCCGGTTCCCTGGGTAAGGTGCAGGCTGCGTCGGAGAGGTGAGTATAGCAATATTTTTTATTTTAATTCTTTATTTTACACATTAATATGGTTCCCAGGGCCTGAAGGAGAGTTTCCTCTCCTTCAGACCCTGGGAACCATCAGGAATACCGTCCGATACATGAGTCCCATTGACTTGTATTGGTATCGGGTATCGGTATCGGATTAGATCCGATACTTTGCCGGTATCGGCCGATACTTTCCGATACCGATACTTTCAAGTATCGGACGGTATCGCTCAACACTAATCCTGACCCTTTGATGGTCTTATTTATTTAAAGTGCATATACTACACATTACTATATGGTGACACAGGCCACCTGGCCTTCTGTTACTGACTGTTATCTTATAGTATGTAATTAGGAGATCAGGTACAGCCATCGTACGAGCGGGGCCCCATTCTCGTTTTTCTCAGGGTGCCAAACTCCGCATCTAGGTAGGCATCCAGGCAGATTGGTATCTAGAGTAAGATCACTTATATCTGCACATCTACTGTGTGAGAGTGTGCGAGCACATCTATGTCATGTATTTTGGGTATCACATGTTCAATATGAGGTTATAGGATGGGCTTAGGCTACTTTCACACATCAGCTTTTTTGCGCCATGCCGATTTCCGCGTCTCGCTGCAGCGCCGTAGTTTGTGAAAACCAGATGCAATGGATCCGGTTTTCTGCCAGTTCAGATGCCTGGATCCAGCGGTATACCGGATCCGTTTCATCCGGTTGGCATCCGTTTCTTCTTCCAGTTTTTTGACGGATCCAGTTTTTAAAAACGCCCCTGGGAGGCTCCAAAATGTGATTGGCACTCAGAAAACTATATATACAGTGTTACTACAGCCCATCAGTGACAAGTTAGAGAGGAGCAAGTGTTTGGAGAGCAAGATGGATGTCGTTATTGCGAAGATTCTGCAGAAAAATGTGGATTTCATTGTGGAGGCAAATCGCTTGAAAGCAATTGTTCTGGAGAAGGAGCGAGAGAGACAACGCATCATGCATCTGCGCCGATGCTGTTTGTGGATCCACCCCAGCACCGCACAGAGAATGACACATGGGGTGTTTTCTACACTGTACATGGAGTTACGAGGAGACCCAGAGAAATTTTTCTCATATGTGCTGATGAAAGCGGAGAACTTCGATGGATTGGTGGACCGAATTGGACATGTAATCCGAAGGGGTGATACGTATTGCCGATTCTCATTTGCCATTTTTATTGTATGTACTCCTGTACTACACTTTAATTGATTGTAATTTGATTTTGTAGTAATTTCTGCCTTGCTTTTGTTCACAGATTCCTTGCTACTGGAGAATCCCTTTTGTCACTACATTTCCAGTTCAGACTGGGTATTTCCACCATCTCCGGAATTGTCAAGCACACTTGCCTTGCACTGTGGGACTCTTTGTGAATTTATGCCACATCCCACAATGGAGAGTTGGCTGGATGTAGCCGAGAAATTCCAGCAAGTGTGTCAGTGTCCCAGTGCTGATGGCCATCGCCGATGTGGAGTACAAATTTGTAGCAGTGGATATTGGGGTGTATGGCCGCTCAAATGATTCCCAAGTTTTCAAACTGTCTGCAATGGGACGTCGTCTGTATGGAAACACCTTTCAATTCCCCCCCCCCCAAGACCACTGCCTCAAACCTCTGGGCCACCAATGCCTTTTGTTTGTTTTGGGGATGAAGCCTTCCAACTATCGGTACACCTGTTGAAACCGTACACCAGCAGAGAATTAACGCAAACTAAAGGAATTTTTAACTACCGCCTCACACGTGCACGGAGAATGGTGGAGTGCGCTTTTGGGATTTTGACCGCCAAATGGAGAGTTCTACTGACAGCTATAAACTTGAAGACTGAGACTGTTGATGAGGTGATGAGAGCATGTGTTGTCCTGCATAATTATGTGATATGCAAGGAACAGATTTCCATTGAAGACCACTCTGAAGAAACCACCTTGGCTGATTATAACAACATTATGTATAGAAGTTCTACGGCAGTTTCCCGAATGAGGGACAAATTTGCAGAATACTTTATTTCACCTGAAGGAAAAATAGACTGGCAGGATGAGAGAGTTTGAACAATTTGTCTTGTACCTTGTAACCATATTTTATCTTATTGTACTCAAGTTGTGTACCTGTTTGTGTTCACTGTTATGACCCCAATGGCAGAGGGTCTCAGGAATAAATACCAAGTCTGCAAACACAAAAAACCAGCTCATAGGGCAGTGGTAACTGGGCTGACCATATATCTAATCCTAGCACCACAAATAGAAGCAGCCGGGGAACGTGCCTACGTTGGTTCTAGACGTCTCGCGCCAGCCGGAGAACTAACTAACCCTAGAAGGGAAAAGAAAGACCTGTCTTGCCTCCAGAGAAAAGACCCCAAAAGTTGGATACAAGCCCCCAACAAATAATAACGGTGAGGTAAGAGGAAAAGACAAACATAAGAATGAGCTAGGCATTTAGCAAAGAGAGGCCCAGTAGCTAATAGCAGAATATAGTAAGATGACTTATATGGTCAGCAAAAACCCTATTAAAATATCCACGCTGGATATTCAAGAACCCCCCGAACCGTCTAATGGCCGGGGGGAGAACACCAGCCCCCTAGAGCTTCCAGCAAGGTCAGAAATCACATTTAGTACAAGCTGGACAAAAATAGTAGCAAAGCAAGTAACTCAAAAAACAAAGAAGCAAGACTTAGCTTAATTTTGCAAGAGCCAGGACCAGCAGACAGGAGCAACAGAAGGATCTGATTACAATGATGCCAGGCACTGGACTAAGGATCCAGGAAGTTAATATAGCGACACCCCTGGACTAACGACCCAGGTGAGTGCCAAACAGAAAAAAGACAATCCCAGAGTCATACCACTAGTGACCACAAGAGGGAGCCAAAAAGTCTAATTCACAACAGTTCACACCAAAGTATTAAACCTTTAATTACCCAATTTGTGTACTTGTTTGGGTTGTACCCAAAGTATGTTACCTTCTTTTACCCAATTTGTGTACCTGTTTGGGTTGTACCCAACGTATTTTACCTCTAACCAATAAACCTTGTTTAACCCAAGTGTTAACTATACATTATAAAGAAAATGCTAATTTGCTTTAAACAACACAGTTTTATTACACATTTTTTTTACAAAACAAAGATAAACTTGTATTTGGCAACGCAAAAATAAACTTTATTTGGCTGTGCAAAAAAACTTTTATAAGTTTGAATAAGTCGGGGTAGAGATATTGCTGGAGGGGCTATCCGATAGGGACACTTTGACAGTGGGAGTATGGAGAGAGGAATGTGGTGGTGGTGGGGAAGGATCAGTAGGTAGCACTGAAGGGGTGGAGAAAGCAAGTGAACGGGTGGACACGAAACTGGGAGTTGGGTTAGGAATTTGGTGTGATGGAGGGGTGTAGCTGATGGATTGGGAGGATTGGGAGGCAGAAGCGGTGATAGGTGGAGAAGAGGGTTGGGTTAGTGACATGACGGGTGAAGGAGGCTGGTGGTAGTGGGCAGGGAGAGGAGGCGCGGAAGATGTTGGGAACTGGTATGGGGCGGGATGTTCATACTGGTCTGGATGATGGGATGGGGCATGGGCGGGATGCTGGTTGTGGTCTGGATGGAGGGATGGGGCACGGGCATGATGCTGGTAGTGGTTTGGATGGGGGGACGGGGCACGGTCACCATGTTTGTAATGGTGAGGTTGCTGGGACGGGGCACGGGCAGGATGCTGGTACGGGTCAGGAGGATTGTAGTGGCTGTAGTGAGGGACAGTGGCTGAAGGGGGGGGCAGGTGCAGGAGGGGGGGCAGGTGTGGTGGCTTGGGAGGCAACGAGCGCTAGAGTAGACTGGCAGGCTACCATTACTTACATCTGCTGCTAAGTAGATAGCTTATCCATGCGCTCGAGTACCGACCGGAAAAAAGTGTGGTTCGGTGACTGACTTGCCTCTGAATGCATCCGTAGAGGAAGTATATGCAACTCAAGAATGCTTTTAGTTATTAAATTAAAACCTGCAGCCATTTGCTCAGACAAAACAAAAGACAGTTCTGGAAGGATGCATTCAGGTGCAAGAACTCGGACGCATATCTCTGTACCTGACCCCTCTGCCGCTGCCGCCCCGTAGCCACAGGTGTACTAGAGGTGACAGCAGCAGAGGGGTGGGGTACAGGAAAAGCTATATCCTCACCAGCAGATTCATGCAATGGAAACGGCCAGGATGCTCCAGCGCTGGTGGATGGGACCGATGGATCAGATGTGTTGGAAGGCTGGGAAGGTGCAAAGTGGCAAGGTGCAGAGGGGCCGGGACTGTCAAAGTGTGCCTCGGTGGTGGACTCCTGAGGGATTCAACTCAGCTGCAGGCTCCCGAGTGCTCCCGATTGTGCTGTGGAACAAAGAAAAAAATATATATAATTAATATACTGATATTGCATGGCCCTGGCTGAAACAGCAAAAGAAGGTTAGACATGTAAAATATTGGTTATTACATGTGGTGGGTAATATGTACCTTCGGGTCACCATCGTTGACCTGAGGAATGACAGGGCTTGGGCACATTTGTATCTGCTCCTGTGTCCTACAGAACCACTCGGTGCCCGCATCTCTTTGTTGAACTCCTTCTTAAAGCGATCCCTGATCGACTGCCACCGCTTGACAATCCTCTCACCTGTTAAAAAAGGAGAAACACAAATTGGTTAAGATACAATAATCCATCAACATAACTGAACTGTGTATACTTACGTGCTTGAATCTGGGCCCGAACATCGAGGTCCTCCCAGTTGTCTACCAGCTGTTCGCAGACTTGCTCCCAGAGTCGACGGGTCACTATGACATCAGCATGGCGGCGGTCACCCATGTTCCACAGTGGCTCCCTGTCTCGGATCAGATCGATGAGGAGGTCAATATTGAGGCCGACCTCCTCACCGTCTGAATCAGGAGCACGCTGTGAAGCCTGTCATAAAAAAGGTAAAAAATAAAATAAAATTAGATTCAAAACAGCATAAGGAAAAAAAAAAGCTGCTTACACGATGACGGCCGCCCGCACTCTCACGCCGATAACCCTGGGAGCCACTGGGAGGACCTCTGGATCGAGCACCAGAATCCGAACTCTAGAAGAAAAATAACATAAAAATGATGTGTTTGTAGTTAGCCATTTTAGGTGTTGTGTACATTTTAATATCTATAATGATCATTCTGTTTATGTTGTGTGATGTCGCTAATGATATGTTTCTATGTGTTGTGTGCAGTGTTCTTTCTGTAAGGATCTGTTGCTTTTATGTGTTGGGTGTAGGCTGTGGTTTGTGGTTCCGCGATGCATGAAAGAAACATACCAATTGTGATCCCACTCCAAGTCTCTCTCCACCCCTTCGGTCTTCTTCTGGAAGCACCTCTTCTGCTGCAGCAGCTTCCTACAAAATGAAAGACTGAGAAATATATTAATATATATAGACACAGAGAGAAAGCGAGAGAGCGAGAGAAAAATTCTATAAAAAAATATATATACCTCATTGCGCTGCCGACGCAGGGGAGGGCTCCCAGAAGAAGACATGGCTGATGGCTGGCAGGCTCAGCTCTCAGGCTGGCAGGCTCGACTCTGTGTCTGGCTGGCTAGGCTCTCAGGCTGGCAGGCTCTGTGTCTTGCTCTGTGTCTTTCTGGCTAGGCTCTCAGGCTGGCAGGCTCGGCTCTGTGGCTGGCTAGGCTCTCAGGCTGGCAGGCTTGGCTCTGTGTCTGGCAGGCTCGGCTCTCAGGCTGGCAGGCTCGGCTCTGTGTCTGGCTGGCTAGGCTCTCAGGCTGGCAGGCTTTCTGCTGGCAAGCAGGCTCTCTGGCTGGCAGGGTAGGCTCCTTGCAGGCAGGCTCTTTGCAGGCAGGCAGGCTCTTGCTGGCTGGCAGGCTCTTGCTGGAAGGCAGGTTGTGTGCTCTCTGGCAGTATGGCTGGAAATGAGTGAGGGCCTCAATGGCATTGTTTTATATATGTGTCCTGGGGGAAGGCCAATATGTTCTGAGGATGCTCAGATTAAAAAAACTGTATCAGGCCGCCGGATCCACCTTTTTCCGGATCCGGCGCATTCCGGCGTCCATAGACATGCATTGTAGTGTAGCATTGGATCCGTCCTTTCTGGCTTTTTCGCCGCAGACAAAAAACATTACTCTAGATGTTTTTTCCAGATCCCGGAATCTAAATTTTCGCCGGATCCGTAAAAAACAGGAAGGAACTCTGGGCCATGCGGCGCAATCCGGCGCTAATACAAGTCAATGGGAAAAAAAACGGTTCCGGTTTTTCTCAAAAGAGCCATAAATGGCCAGAATGAAAAAACATGATGTGTGAAAGTAGCCTTACCTGTGCATGTAATGTTGTAAACAGAGGTGGTTATTAGCTAAGAAGAAGATACATTAGTGATACTAGGAGGTTTTAGAAGGCTATTGACTGTCTCCTTCTGTTTTTTTTGCCCTGGTTTATTAGGCCTTTCTATTTAAGGGGTATCTAGATTGGATTTTTCTAAGTGGATACATAATAAAGGTTATATTTTAACAGGGTCTTTTCTTTTGTAAGCTGCACTATTTTAATTTGTAAAAAAAGGACCCCACATTGGGGAACTGGGCATGACATAATATTGGGCCTACTTCTTAATTCTGTCTCCTGCAATGTGTCTTTTAACTGCCACTAGATCACCAGGGTGAACGTGCTCTGTATGATGCATTTTGGGCAAGGGGGCTGTGATGGTACTATTTTATTTAGTAAAAAAAGGAACCCACATTGGAGAATTGGGCATGAATTGAGAATTGGGCACACATCACAAGGCCAGCTAGGGTTGTTAAATGTTACAATGACATTTCCCAGTGAATGCATTTGTAGTGGTTGAAAGCAATGTTAAAGTTGTTCAAAAACGCTGCGTCTGAACTAAGTGGGGGAGGAAATTTTCGTTTTGGAGTTAATAATTTGGTCTTACTGGCAAGTCATTAACCTGCAAAAGATCTACCTTAACATATTTCCCAGCAAAATCGTTTTTGGTTTCGTTTTAGTGTGTTTTTGGTGGCACCAGGAAAAATGGCATGAATCTCGGAAAATTGTCTAAAGCTGTGAACTAGGAGTCAGGAATGCTTCCAGGGGCGATCCCCATGATGTTGCTGTGTCATTTGAGCAGTGTTTCCATCATGTTCAGATGTTTTTAGACCTTAAAAGAACCCCCGGGGGGATTGCGGTAAAAATACTCGGGTCTCCCATAGACTTACATTGGGTTCGTTGTTCTGGCCGAGTAACCAAATACCAAAGTATTCCAATCTGCTCGACCCGAGCAACAGGCACCCCAGCATTTTAGTGCATGCTATAACTTTTTATTTTTCTGCTGATGGAGCTGTATGGTGGCTTGTTTTTTGAAGGACAAGATTAAGTTTTCAGCGGTACCATTTTTATTTACATCCGTCTTTTTTATCGCGTTTTATTGCACTTTTTGTTTGGAGATATGACGATAAAGCATTTTTTTATGCCTAGTGTTTTAATTTTTTTTTACGGTGTTCACTGAATGATTAATCTAGTGGGACAGTTTTATAGAGCGGGTTGTTACGGACACGGCGATACCAAATAGGTGTACTTTTATAGATTTTTATTTACATACATAAATATATTTATTGGGAAAATATTTATTTTTTTATTCATTTAGGATTTTTAAAAAAATATTCTTACACTTGCTAATTTTTTTTACAATGTCCCAGTGTGTGACATCACTATATATATATATCTGACAGGCAATGAAAGGCTTCTCAGGTCACACTCTTAGCAGGAGCTGAGAAGCCACCTCGCTGCAGGACCCAGAAGGACCCCACGGACATCTTGGAGCTGGGGGTCTGAAAGATGAACCTCAGAACAATGCAATCGCTTCGCATTGTTCTGAGAGAAGCACGCAAGGAGCCCCTCCCTGTGCGATGCTTCTCTATGCCGCTGTCTCTACTGACAGCGGCATCAGAGGGGTTAAATGCCCATGATCGGTGCTAGCACCGCTCATGGGCATTGCTGCGGGGTGTCAGCTGTCACATACAGCTGATACCTGCACGCGATCGCCGCGGTGCTCAGCGTGAGGTAGCACAATCACAACGCCGTACTAGTACTGCTGTTTGCGGGAACGCACTTCCCGCAAAGCAGTACTAGTACGGCGCATGTCGGGAAGGGGTTAAAGCCAGGATCCTTACTGTATGATGAGACTTTTTTGTGGCCTATGGTTCAGGCCTCTATAACAAACTAGATGCAACAAACTATTTTAAAGTCAGGTCCCTTACTGCATGACGTGAATAAAAGAAGACTTTTTTGTGGCCTACGGATCAAGCCTTTACAGCTTAATTTCAACCCATCCAAATGACAAAGTGTGATACGGCGAGTTGTCTAACTTATTCGCACTGGATTTTTTTTTTTTTTTTAATGTGCCTTAGGTCTGCAGACAGGTTCATATCACCGCCACAAAATGACAACATGGGATACAGCAGGCTATTTCACATTTAGCAACAGAAAAAATTATAACTTTTTATAATGTGCCTTAGGTCTGCAGATGGTTTTATATCACCACAGCACTAAATAACAAGCTGGGATACAGCAGGCTGTTTAATATTTTTTCAGTAGCTACATGTGATTTAGAATGCAATACTCGTGCATGGATCACAATAGAAACAATGCACAACACGTGCCCTGCTGGCTTTCTTTGTGGACCTCAGTAATATCCAAAAAAGAAAAAAAATGCTGGAAGGTAAATTTAACAGCCCCACTGGACTCGCTCGCTACACTATCTGACTGATATACAACCACCTAGCTAACGAGCTAAAATGTGAGATACAGCAGGCTTTTTCACATTTAGCTACTGAAAAAATATTATTTAGAATACTATACTCGTGCATGGAGCACAACAGAAGCAGTGCACAACACACTTGCAGGACATGTGCCCTGCTGGCTTTGTCTGTGGACCTCAGTAATGGCCAAAAAAAAAAAATTCTGAAAGGTAAATTTTATAGCAACACTGTGCAAATTGCCTCTTCAGAGTAAAAGAGGACTTGAACTCTATAGCGCCACCTAATGGAAGTAGCGATCCTACAAGTCACAATCAACCCTTTAACGCGTCTTGCAATATGACTTTGGATAGGAGCCAAATCAGTATCTCAATTCGCAGATGGTGTTTCGGGCTATTGGCTCTCCTTAGTGAGAAGCATGAGAACTGATTAGGCTAGGTGAGAGGTTCTGGACTGAGGTCTAAGGGGTAAGGTTTCTCCTTGTGGAGAGTGACATACCAGCTCTGGCTTGTCAAGGTAAGGAGACTTATCTGTGGACACTATCTAGTTACACTATCTGACTGATATACAACCGCCTAACTAAAATCTTGCTGTTAACAGTGGCAGTGTCAGGAGCAGCCTCTCTGCACTTTTACAGTGCAAAATGGCGCTAAAACAAAATGTCCCCTATTTATATGGAGAGGGACATGTGATTCCAGCAGCCAATGACACAAGCCTTAGAGTCAGGACATTGTTGGTGTTTCCTGAGCCCTAATTGCGGCTAGCCAATGTGCACACATAAAGTAGGAAATATTTTTGTGGCAACGCAAATATTTTCCCGCACTTTTACTGAATATTACCGATTTTTACCGATTTTATAAAATTTTGCTTGGGTTTCCGATCACGAATCCGAATGTGCCATATTCGTGCCGAATTTATGTTTAGCGATCATTTTCCGAACAAATTTGCTCATCACTAGTCTCTGGTTCTTTGGATCTCTGGATCTCTTGGCTGTCTAGATGTCTCTCTCTGTATATGTAGGTATCTAACCTTTTTATAATTAACAAATGTCCTTCAAGTCAGTATTCACAGGTAAAGGGACAGAATGGTGATGAGACCAACTCCCATTGTTTGATTCTGTAATTTATTTGCATTATTTTTCCTCCTCTGTTTTGCAAGTCAACAAACTAGCTGGTCTGGACAATGTGTAATCAGCATATCAGCAGACAAGGACCCTGCATGAACGAAGAGTCAGCATTTCAGACTCTTGACCAATTGAACAAAAAAGCATAAATTCAAAAGTTAACATATATATAACAGTCTATTCCTCCCTGAAAATAGACATTTGGTTAATTAATATAAAATGCTGTGCTGTCACATCATGTATTCCTGGCAAAGCATATCAGTGCCTATCAAGATACAGTACAGCGGCATAATTTACCTCAAGTATCCTCACTCACTATGCTTTATGATCAGTAAGGTCAATGCAGTGTAGACTGTTGTGAATTCCGTTCTCGGACTCCCTCCTGTGGTCATGAATGGTACTTTGGTTGGTTCTGCTCTTGGACTCCCTCTGGTGGCTTTGAACGGAACTGCTGGTCACTGAGGTTGGCTTTATCAGCTGCTCTCGTTTATTGCTGTGCTGGCTTCCCTATTTAACTCCACTCAGATCGTTACTTCATGCCAGCTGTCAATGTATCAGTATTGGTTCAGATCTCTCTTGGACTTCTCTGAGGACCTGTCTACTCCAGCAGAAGCTAAGTCTTTGCTAGTTCATTTGTTGTTATTGCTTTCTGAATATATTTCTTAGTACTGCTAATTTCTAGTCCAGCTTGCTATCATGATATTCCCTTGCTAGCTGGAAGTTCTGGGGGTGCAGAGTGGCACCTCCACACCGTGAGTCGGTGTGGGGAGTCTTTTTGCTTACTCTGCGTGGTTTTTTGTAGTCTTTTGTGCTGACCGCATAGTTCCCTGTTCTATCCTCTGACTATTTAGTGAAGTCTGGCCTCCTTTGCTAAAACCTGTTTCATTCCTGTGTTTGTGACTTTCCTCTTAACTCACAGTCAATATATGTGGGGGTCTGCCTTTACCTTTGGGGAATTTCTCTGAGGCAAGGTAAGGCTTCTATTTCAATCTTTAGGTGTAGTTAGCTCTTAGGCTGTGAAGAGGCGTCTAGGGAGAGTTAGGTACGCTCCACGGCTATTTCTAGTGTGTGTGACAGGAGTAGGGTTTGATGTCAGCAGAGTTCCCACTACCCCAGAGCTAGTTCCGATTTTGAGTTTACTCATTAGGTCTTCCGGGTGCTCCTAACCACCAGGTCCATAATAGTAGACTCCTCGAGGGAGGGAGACACACACTTTGAATTTTGTTCAGGGCCACAAATTGACTAAAATCTGCCCAGCAGTTGGTTTCAGTGCATCTTCAGATTTACATGGAACTTTACCGCATTAATATGTTACACAAGATATTTCAAAGAATAAATGTAATAAAATCTTTGCATGCAGTGGGATTTTTAAATTCTACCTTGCTCACCTCAACCTCATGTGTCATCACTTTTTATTCCATTATAACATTGTTAGATTGCAATGCCTTACGAAAAAGCAGAGATGAATGTTTATTGACAGCTTATGTTTTGCTATATGAAGCTAGGCATCCGTTTTCTACTCTGTCATCATCTATGTGTGACATGAAGTACATGTAAGGCAATTATTAATCTGAGGTGCTTTCTTTACACAGCAATTTGTTTAGCACAACATGAATCACAATTTTAAAAATTCCTATTTTCCTCTTTTCTCCCAAGAAAGACAATGGAAAAGGATGGACTACAGCAATACACCAATGCTAATCTGGTAAGGAACTAAATAATGTCTCATTAAATTGTTTATACATGCTCTTTTTTAAGCTGTAAGTATTTTGAATTTTAATTAAGAAAAACAAAGTCTCCATCTCAGAGCACAGCTATGAGTTACTGATTTAATAAGAATACTGGAGCAACACACTGAAGAGCAGCAATCAAAATTCACAGATGGAAAAAGATTTAATTTTACTGAGCACAGATATTCTAGTGAGGAGAAGCTGCATTTTTTGTTATAGATACCTTTATTTGCATGTAGTTAGAACTTTAAAATGCAGTAAAATGTGAAATTTTATGTAGTTTTTATATCTACGGTACTTTTTTCTTGAATTATTCACTTGTTTTATGACTTTTTTTTCTACTAGCAGGTATTCTCAAGTTTTATGGAGAGTGAGGCTTAGAAATAAATATATTCTGGGTGCCACATGGACATAGAACAACCTTAACCCCTTTCTGCCATCGGGCGTTGTCACGATAATGTGAATATGCGATTTTTGAGTATCTACTAGTGTTGAGGGAATATACTCGTTACTCGAGATTTCTCGAGCATGCTCAGGGGTCCTCCGAGTATTTTTAGTGTTTGGAGATTTAGTTTTTCTTGCTGCAGCTGAATGATTTACATCTGTTAGCCAGCATAAGTACATGTGGGGATTCCCTAGCAGCCAGGAAACCCCCACATGTACTTATGCTGGCTAGCAGATGTAAATCATTCAGCTGCGGCAAGAAAAACTAAATTTCCGAGCACTAAAAAATACTCGGAGGACACCCGAGCGTGCTCGAGAAATCTCGAATAACGAGTATATTCGCTCATCACTAGTATCTACCTAAAAGTACCATGACTTTTCAGACACATGCTGTGGGCCTTTCCGACCCTCCTCTTCCCACTCTGCCTGGGTGAGTAATCCAAAATCCCTCATTTCCCCCCTCCCTCAAGAATTTATATGGCTTCAAAGTGAAAGTACAAGAAGAAACACATGGAAAAAAAACCCAGGTTTCTTTGTCCTTGCAAATGTAAATATCATAGCATGGATTAATGATAGAAGTGGGACAAATACATTTTTGACATGGGCTTTGGTAGAACTATCAGCCAGTGAGTTTTCCAGGTTCCAGAACCAGCACAATTGAGAAACAGATTGCTACGGACCTGGGTCACCCAGCTACCCCATGTCTATACTTAAATGAATCCCTATGGCACGCTGAACATAATGACACAGTTGTCGTCTTTCTACGAGGTTCCTACGCCAAGATATGTGGGATGATGGGTTTTCATAATGCTAAGACAGGGAGTATCCAACCTCTAAGTGAGATCATCACGGGGGGGGGGGGGGGGGTTTGGTTTTAGGCTAGGAAATAAGTGAGTGAAGCAGCTGTCTTCGCGTGTCTTTTTCCGGGTTCTAGCTGCTATACAGATGTGTGCTATGCATCTAGATGAGAACCCTCCTCCACAGAACATGGTCAGCCATCAGATGATATGACATAATGAAATGTAAGTGTTTTTCAACCTTAATCCCATTTTATTTGTAATTGTATTGTACATATGATATTTGTCTTCTTTATAATATATTTTTATATCTCTGTAAACACTGCCTACCTTTTTTGGAGCAAAATTTAAAATTACTAGCTTGTCTCCTTTTGCTTTATAACGTACGGTCACGTCCTTTGAAGTGAATTATGCTACTAATCTTGGTTGGCTCCGGACCCATTAATAAATAAGAAATCAGAGCTGGTGGCAGCAGAATTTGTCCTGTGCAATTGGAAGGCTTTGTAGTGACTGGCAGCATTGATAATTATTGTTCCCGCCTGAGGAGTGGGAGTAGTTATGTCGCCCTCACTGCAGTGTGCCCATTAGCCAGTACAAAGTAAGGCAGCATTTCTGGTGACTAATTATCCTAGCTGCAGTACCTGGACTGACCTGAGGGTAAGGGGGGTGCCAGAAAGCTGCAAGTTCCAAACCAGAACTGGGATATAGCTAAATCCCCTTCAGAAAGAACCAGGGACAACCAAACAACCCCGGTTCATGACAAATTGGTGTGAGTGGTATATATATTTAGCTCTGGCTGGGATAGCACACGTGCGGGGTCACGCGTGCAACAGATATTAAATGCAACAGGATAAAGTGTTTGGCAGTTAGACAATGGCATTGAAAATTATCAAATTCACCGCACCCTCTCTAGATAAGCTTCAAAATTGTATCAGTTTATTAACCTGAATTGGATTGGGAGCGTAACAGAATATTACAGCATATGCGATTAACAACGTTTCGGCTCAACCTGAGCCTTTATCACGTTTTCGCTGTAAAGAAAATACGTAAACAAAAATAAATAAAAAAATAAATAACATAAATGAAATTATACAATATCAAACAATCATGGGTTATCCTAGATATGGAATAAGAAAACAAAGACATGTCCACCAATAGAGACATAAGAAGATGTCCGTGGAGGTGAAGACCCAGGGATTGAGTATCTGAGTAGGGTAGAGAGGATCTTGTGTATCCTGCAAGTAGGGATGGTAGAGTGAGTACCAGTAGTAAGGGTATTGAAGAAAGAGATCAAAGATACATAACAATGGACATATAAAAAAACATTGCATTACATCAGTATAGCATGGCATTGTAGATCACAATATAATGAGGCAACGGCGCAGGTGTTTTACCTTGTTCCAGTAAAGGATAGTGTGTGAGGAGGGATAAGTCCCAGTGGTGCAGCACAAATTCTGCAGAAAACAGTGAACAAGGGTTAGCCAGTGAGGAATACAAGATTAGTGCCCAAATAAGTTGTCCAGGTTACCTTTAAGTAATGTACTAGTGTGTAGGTACGCTAATTGAGGCTCCCTTATAGAGGGTATGGACCTGTTAGGAGTAAATAGTATGTATTTAATGTCCATATGAGTACCCATAGTGTGCCAAAATGGGGAAAGCCCGGTGTATAGGTGATTACCTTAGGTATCTGGATGTTGAGCGGCGCTCCCGCGCTGTGCTCAATGGCAGCGTATGTCAGGTCTGTAGCTGGGACGGCGTGTGTTTGTTAAATCACCACCGAACCGGAAGTGGACGGCGCAAACCGGAAGTGACATAGCGCTACTGTGTGGGGCCTCAGTGCGCAAGCCTGGCACTTGTTATGGCAACCCTGTAACCAAGCGCTGCTGATAGCTTAGATCAGAGCGCTGTGTAACGAAGTAGATGACCTAATGGGGGCATGCTGTAGCCTGGGGATAGTGTAATGGCCGCAATATGCGTATAAGTATTAATAAATGTGCCTAGATGTTTGTAATGCAAAAAAAGGGTTATACTACAGTTGCAGGATATCGGACTACATGCAAAAAAGGAGGGGGAAAAAAGATCAAAATAAAACAAGGAAAAAGGTAATGATAACAGGGGGCAGAATAGGACAAAACGGGGAACTCAGGGCAACTCACCCACATTAGAGTTGCGGGTCCTATGGGATAGTGTTTTAACGAGTCTGTAAGAGAGAATACAATCATTAAGTGGTATAGCAAGGCTCATACTAACCAATCAATTTCCCTATTAAGCCCTCTGGGGGCCAGGGTGTCCAGTTTGTATATCCAGAGGGTTTCACGTGCTCTGAGAAGTTTTATATGATCACCCCCTCTCCTAGGGCGGGGGACCTGTTCAATGACCTGAAATTTTAGCTGTGCCACCGTGTGTCTGAATTTGGTAAAATGATCTGGTATAGGCAACCAGTTTTTCCGCATCTGATGGTAGATTTGTGGCTGGAAATTCTGTCTTTTATGTGTTGTGTGGTCTCCCCTATGTATAGGAGACCACATGGGCATTTGATTAAGTATACGACAAAATTCGAATCGCATGTATAGAATCCACGTACTGGATAGGATTTGCCGGTTCTGGGGTGAGTTATGGTACTGGACTTAATGACATTCGAGCAGGCTGCACAATTCAGGCAGGGGAAGGTGCCATTACGTTGGGTGCCCAGTAATCTCTGTGTGGTGGTGGGCCGCTTACTGCCAATGTCTGCTCTCACAAGTTGATCCCTAATATTGGGGGGCCTTTTGTTGCACATCAGGGCTGGTTCTTTGAAAGGAGGTATGTTAGGATATGCTTTGGCTAGAAGTGGCCAGTGTGTCAGTATTCCGGGTTTTCTAAGTTACCTTGTGAATGTTTTTGCCCTTTGTTAAAATGGAGTTTGCTGTCTGCCCTACTTCCTGTTCATTTGTTTAAAACCCGGGTCAGGTGTCAGCCTCACTGCTGGAGTATTCTGCTTGGTTTCTCCATCAGCTCAGCTGCTTGTCTGCTGTACTTCTACCCGTGGCTCTGGACATTCTCTGCCTATGTAAGTTACGCTCTCAGTCTGTTGGCTTGGGAACTTAACCCTTGGTTCTCTCCTCCGGGTAAGAACTCTGTTTGGAACTGTGTTTGGGGCTTTTGCTGCTGGACTTAGACTGTGTTTGCTACTTAATCCTTATTTACTCCCCCCGGTGGGAGCTACTGGAAATTACACCAGTATAATTCTTTATGTGAACTTGTTTCTGGACTTACCCGTGTTTATGCCACAACTGAGATAAACTTATGAACTTGTTTCTGGACTTACCCGTGTTTATCCCACACCTGGGATTAACTTGTGAACTTGCTTCTGGACTTACCCGTGTTCGTCCCACACCTGGGATTAACCTGAGGACTTGTTTCTGGACTCCCTGTGTTTACTTCATACCCGGATTTGACTCTTTCTGCACCAGCTGTGTTTGGATCTGCACGTCACCCGTCTCACTCACCTTGCCAAGGACTTTGGCCTAAGAACTCTTCTGTTTCGCTGTATATGGCTAAGGGACTTGTGTCATTGCAAGTTATCTATATATTGTTTGTGTGTTTTTGCTGTGTTACAAATACACTATTTTACACTAAAGAAACCCGTCTCTGTCTGTTCATTGCCCCATGCTACCAGAATCTTAAGAGTTCCTACAATAGTATTACAGGATACTCCAGCCTAAAAAAAGATTCTGCTGGGGCAATGACAGAGACACGGGTAGACAAGATGTTTGCTATGATTAACTCCTTGCAGCAGGAGGTGGCGGCTGTACAAAGTAAAATTAGAGACATGGACTCCCGGGCTAACCACAATGCGCAGGTGTTTGGTCAGGCTCTCCAAGATTTACGTACCTTGATAGACGCCCAGGTTACACCAACTGCTCAGCATACACCACCTGTTCAGCATACACCACCTACCAGTATGCCTAAATTGCCTCCTTTTCGGTTTAATGGTGACCGAAGTCAATTCCGTGGGTTTGTAAATCAATGTATATTATTTTTTGATGTACATGCCTCCTACTATCAGTCTGATAGATCGAAAGTACTATGTATTATTATGTTGTTGACATCACGGGCACTGGCTTGGGCAAATCCTATGGTAGAAAGTCGCGATGTCCGTCTAAATAATTTGGATGATTTTCTGGAAGCTATGGCGCCAATGTTTGATGATCCCAACCGCCGTGCCTCCGCTGAAAAATCCTTGCTTTCCTTACGCCAGGGAAAACGTTCAGTCATAGAGTATATTACGGAATTTAAGAGGTTAGTAGTGGATACCAACTGGGATGAAAATGCTTTGTTACCAATTTTCAGGAAAGGGTTGTCCAGTACAATCAAGGATGAGCTAGCTCGCTCAGAATCTCCACAGGAGTATGAGTTATTCTTACAACACTGTGTGCGTATTGATATCCGCCTAACTGAACGCAGACAGGAGAAATGGGCAGCTGTAAATCGCATTACTAATTTTACTCTTCCGTCTAGGGAAACTACCAGTAAGAACCCGCGGGAAGCTGAGGAGGTGCCGATGCAAGTGGACTCACTACAGAAACGTGAAAGTAATGAACGCCGTGAATATCGCTTTCGAGAACGCTTATGTTTTTACTGTGGCCAATCAGATCATTTTCTTATTAATTGTCCTAAATGTCCCAGGCGACCTAACAAGGTATTGGCGGCAGTAGGGGATTATGACAATACGGACACTGAGTCAGAAGTTTCGGAGACCAGTTTACATCTAGATGCTGTGGTTCCCCTAACAGTGATGTCAACTTCCCCTAAGGATCAAGGGGAGAAATACTCACATTGTTCTCTTCCTATTCAGATTCTGTGGGAGGGACAGTGGATAACAAGTTCTGCTATGATAGATTCTGGAGCAGGTGGAAATTTCATGGATTCTTCTTTTGCCAGGGAACATGGTATTAAGACACAGCTAAGAGCCTCATCAGTCACCATGGAAACGGTGGATGGTTCTCCATTAGTTTCTGGGCCAGTAGACCGGGAGACGGTGCTTCTAAAGTGTAAGATGGAACCAGACCATCTGGAAACCCTATCATTTATGCTAATATCTTCTCCTCATTTTCCTGTAATTCTAGGAATTCCCTGGTTACGGTCACAGAACCCAAATATCAATTGGGAAACTAAGGAGATATCCTTCCTTCCGAAGTGTAGCTCTACCATCAGTCCACAGGTAATGGCTCCAGTTACCCAGAATTTGGAGGAAACGAAACAGGTATCTACTCTCCCTCTGGTTTACCAGGAATTTTCAGACATTTGTGACAAGAGGAAGGCAGATCAACTCCCTCCACACAGACCATATGACTGCCCCATAGAGCTGCTTCCCGGGGCAGCGATTCCTTTCGGCCATGTTTACCCGTTGGCAGCTCCAGAATTAAAGACTTTACGGGAGTATATAGACGAGAATTTAGCCAAGGGGTTTATCCGACCATCTTCTTCACCAGCGGGCGCTCCCATATTCTTTGTAAAGAAAAAAGATGGCACTCTAAGACCGTGTATTGACTATCGGGAGCTAAACAAGGTAACCATCCGTAACAGGTACCCGTTGCCGTTAATTCCTGAATTGTTGGAGAGAGTTCGCCAAGCTAAAATATTCACCAAACTAGATCTTCGCGGAGCATATAATTTACTCCGTATACGTCCCGGAGATGAATGGAAAACAGCTTTCAGATGTCGGTATGGACATTTTGAATATCTAGTGATGCCATTCGGACTCTGTAATGCTCCTGCTGCTTTCCAACACTTGGCCAACGATATTTTCAGGGATTTACTGGATCATTATGTAGTCATTTACCTGGATGACATCTTGATTTTCTCTGATTCCCTACAGGAACACCAGGAACATGTCAAGACCGTGCTCAGACGTTTGAGAGACAACCATCTGTATATCAAACTTGAAAAGTGTGAATTTCATTGCTCCAAAATTCAATTTTTAGGCTATGTTATTTCTCCCCAGGGATTGAATATGGAGTCCAGCAAGATCCAGGCGATCATAGATTGGCCGGTACCAGGAAACGTCAAAGAGGTACAAAGATTCATTGGCTTTGCTAACTTTTATAGACGTTTCATCCGGAATTTTTCGGAAATTGTCCGTCCCATCACTCTCCTTACTAAGAAGGGGAGGAAGTTTGTATGGTCTTCGCAAGCCCAGGAAGCCTTTGATCGCTTAAAGGTTTGTTTTACCACGGCTCCGATATTGACACACCCGGACCCTGCACTGCCTTTTGTCGTGGAGGTGGACGCTTCTGACTGTGCACTGGGAGCAATCCTCTCACAACGAACCGGAGATAAAGGTTTGCTGCACCCGTGTGCCTTCTTTTCTCGCAGGTTATCATCTGCTGAACTGAACTATGATATTGCAGATAAAGAACTGTTGGCAATCATTTCCGCTTTTAAGGAATGGAGACACCATTTGCAGGGAGCAACTCAACAGGTAGTGGTGCTCACAGACCACCGTAATCTGGAATTCCTCAAGTCCGCCAGATGTCTCTCTCCTCGACAAGCTAGGTGGAGTTTGTTCCTAAACCAGTTTGATTTTGTCATCTCGTACCGCCCAGGTTCACGTAATGGGAAAGCCGATGCGCTATCCCGAATCCACACGATGGACTCCGTGCCTGGGACCCCGTCTAAGACCATCTTGTCGGATGCCAACTTCATAGGAGTGCTCCAGGACCGGGACCTGTGGGAGGAGATCAAGCTGGCCTATGATGGTGACGTATTTCTTGCTACCCCACCTGACAATGTGAATCTTGTCTTACAGAATGGTGTATGGCTTAGAGATCGCTGTATTTATGTCCCTGAGGCTGTGAGACTTCGAATTCTCAAATTGGTCCATGACTCCGTATTGGCTGGTCATCGGGGGGTACAGAAGACGCAGGAATTTTTAACCCGTTTTTTCTGGTGGCCTACCTGTTTGAAGGATGTGAATGACTATGTCCGCTCTTGTGAGGTTTGTGCCCGGTACAAAGTTCCTCGTGTTTCACCTACTGGCCTTCTTAAGCCACTACCCGTACCATCTCGTCCTTGGGGGTCTATTTCGATGGACTTTATTGTGGAGTTACCCACCTCCGGCGGTAAGAATACTATTCTGGTGGTAGTGGACCGTCTAACAAAGGCTGCTCATTTTATTGCTTGCAGTGGTCTTCCCTCAGCCACAGAGACAGTGGATCTGGTTATCCAGAATGTTTTCCGGCTGCATGGGGTACCAGATGAGATCATCTCTGACCGGGGAATACAATTTACCTCTAGGTTTTGGAAAGGATTTTGTTCTGCACTCCACATTAATGTTTGCTTGTCTTCTGCATACCATCCTCAGACCAATGGGCAAACCGAACGAACCAATCAAACCTTGGAGCAATATCTACGCTGTTACGTCAGTCATTTGCAGGATGATTGGCTGAAGCTTCTTCCGTTAGCGGAATTCTCGTATAACAACTCACAGAGCAGTTCCACGAAGGTAACGCCTTTTTTCGCCAATTTGGGATATCATCCAAATATTTTGCCTAGGTCTCCGGTTGCTACTTCGGTACCAGCAGTTCAAGACAGAGTGGCAGTGTTGCAACGTAATCTTGAAGTTTTGAAAGACTCCCTGACCGCAGCACAGGAGCGTTACAAGAAGTCGGCTGATAGATTCCGGAAACCGGCACCCATGTATAAGGTAGGAGACTCGGTTTGGTTGTCTACCAAGAATCTAAAATTGGGTGTTCCTTCGCAGAAGCTGGGGCAGAAGTTCATCGGTCCATTCAAGATCACTGGGATTGTGAGCTCTGTTGCTTGTCGGCTGAAGCTGCCACGAACTCTAAAGGTACACCCAGTATTCCATGTTTCTTTATTAAAACCAGTCTCTCTCAACACATTTCAGGGACGTATCGTACCTCCTCCTCCACCAGTGTTGGTTGATGGCGAAGAACAATTTGTTGTACAGGACATTATCGATTCAAGACTTCATAGGAATCGACTTCAGTATCTGGTTAGATGGCAGGGTTATTCTCCTGAAAACGATTCTTGGGAACCAGTAAGTAACATCAATGCTCCCCTGAAGGTTACTCAATTTCATCGTAGATACCCAGGCAAACCTGGTCCAGGATCGTCCTGAGGCCGTTTCTAGGGGGGGGAGTAATGTCAGTATTCCGGGTTTTCTAAGTTACCTTGTGAATGTTTTTGCCCTTTGTTAAATTGGAGTTTGCTGTCTGCCCTACTTCCTGTTCATTTGTTTAAAACCCGGGTCAGGTGTCAGCCTCACTGCTGGAGTATTCTGCTTGGTTTCTCCATCAGCTCAGCTGCTTGTCTGCTGTACTTCTACCCATGGCTCTGGACATTCTCTGCCTATGTAAGTTACGCTCTCAGTCTGTTGGCTTGGGAACTTAACCCTTGGTTCTCTCCTCCGGGTAAGAACTCTGTTTGGAACTGTGTTTGGGGCTTTTGCTGCTGGACTTAGACTGTGTTTGCTACTTAATCCTTATTTACTCCCCCCGGTGGGAGCTACTGGAAATTACACCAGTATAATTCTTTATGTGAACTTGTTTCTGGACTTACCCGTGTTTATGCCACAACTGAGATAAACTTATGAACTTGTTTCTGGACTTACCCGTGTTTATCCCACACCTGGGATTAACTTGTGAACTTGCTTCTGGACTTACCCGTGTTCGTCCCACACCTGGGATTAACCTGAGGACTTGTTTCTGGACTCCCTGTGTTTACTTCATACCCGGATTTGACTCTTTCTGCACCAGCTGTGTTTGGATCTGCACGTCACCCGTCTCACTCACCTTGCCAAGGACTTTGGCCTAAGAACTCTTCTGTTTCGCTGTATATGGCTAAGGGACTTGTGTCATTGCAAGTTATCTATATATTGTTTGTGTGTTTTTGCTGTGTTACAAATACACTATTTTACACTAAAGAAACCCGTCTCTGTCTGTTCATTGCCCCATGCTACCAGAATCTTAAGAGTTCCTACAATAGTATTACACAGTGTCTCCTAATGATGGAATGGATTTTGGGAACCAGCGGATGAAACACGTGTACAAACGGAATCCTTTCACTTGTATTGCTCGGGGGTCGAGGAGATGGAGGCGACAAAATACGTGTTTTCTCATCAGTGAGAAGTTTAGAGGGATAACATCGTGCTTGAAATTTAGATGTCATAGTATCTAGTCTATCATTGAGTTTGACAGGGTCAGAGACAATACGGGCTACTCTGTTAAGTTGGAAACGTGGCAGGCTGTTTTTCAATGAACGTGGATGGCAACTAGTGTAATGTAGGAGGCTGTTGCAGTCAGTAGGTTTACAATACATATCCGTGGAGAGGCCTCCATTGGTATCCTTAACGACTGTGGTGTCTAAAAAGGGTACTGAGTCGGTATTGTAATGGATGGTGAATTGGAGCTCGGGGAGGATGGAATTCAGGTGAGAATGAAAGGATAATAATGTATCTGAGGTACTGTTAGAAAAAATGTATCTTAGTGAGGATTGGGAAGAAAAGCAAAAATAGAATTGTGTGGATAAAACAGAACTCATTTAATGTCCATTCAAAAAGAGTGATTACAAAAATGAAGAAAAAGTAAATTATAAGTTCATTGCACACAAATCTTAAGTATTAGATTTAAAAGAAAATGAAAGCAAGCATTGATCTTGCATATGGTCTTGTGTGATGATGTGTTCGTCCATGTAGAGAGGCTCAAGGTATGAGGACTCCCCCACATGCTGAGAAGAGACGGTTTATATACAAATCCGTCCCATAGGCTTTCATGGGTTTCTATTTTCTCCTACATAATATCCATATAAGGTAACCCAGTTCCATGCCAATGGTCTATACCATAAAAGTAGATTCCAGAATATTCCTTATCTTAGTTACACTTGTTTACCGGCTAGAAATAACGCTAGACATCCAAATATAGGTTGGGCTTCACAAACACCCTCTAGCTTTTGACATGCAGAGGACAGATGGTCAATGACAAGACCTTCAGAAACTGTATCATACACTTTCCCTATACCCTTGGTTCTTTATCCATATGTAAGTGATTATATATATATTATTATTGGATTTTACATTCCCCCCTGATTATGATTTGAGAATATCATAATTAACCCTAAAATCTTTCTCTCACCATTCGTATCACATTCATTCTTTATTCTGAAAACCTTGTATTAACATCTGTCTCGAATGTCACCTGAGTTTTGAAAACTAAAATTAGATTAGAGAATTATATTTTTCTTTTCAGCATTTCTCTTAAAATGTCATCTTCCTTTTTCATTTCTGTCTTTATCTTTTTATAAATGTTCTTAATTTTACACATAATAACTATTTGATATATTATACACAGCAAAACTATAATAAATATAATAACAATCGGATTAGATAATACATTTCCTACTGCCATCTTCGTTGAAGACTGTGACCAACTAGTTACTGATTTTCCTAAATTTTTCCACCAAGATGAGCCTGACATACTTGCCCATTCATGTTCAATATCATTTAAATTCCCTTGCTCATGTCTGAATACAATTTCAGCTTCTTTTAATTGTTTTGTTAACAAATTTAACAAACCCTTGTCTTTCTTTATCTCATTTGTCCACATATTCCAAGGAAAATTATTTATTTGGGACAAATTGAACTGTATTGGAAGGATTTTTAGGTTTCTTGAACTTATTAATGTAATATTAATAGTTCCTTCCTTCTTTGAGAGAGTTTTCACATTTCCCTCAATACAATATAAACCTATTGTCAGATTTTCAGCATGTACACAAGATGGAAAGTATGCAGAAACAACTTCTTTCTCTGACATAACTTGGAAACAAATCTTATTAGCGCTTACTGATGTCACCAAGTCATGGATCGTGTGTACATTCTCAACTCTGGCATGACATGAGGTATGATTATTGAAACATGAATGATAAATGACTTTATCCTGTCCAGGTAAACACATTACCTTAGAAACAAAATTTAAACATGAAGAAATGTCTAATTGTTCAGTGTTTGTTCCGTCAAATGCAAAATCTGTGTACTGTAATTGATAATATAGCAATTGTGTGTGACTAACAGGAATTCCCAGAACAGTTATAGGAACTAGGGTTTCTTCTCTTCCCGACACTGGAATCAGTGATGTTCCTACACAAATATCCTGGTCACATCCTAACCACTTATTTACCCACAAATCTGTATGATTTAATGCAAAACTATATTCTGTAGGCAAATTTCTCATTAGTCCTAAAGGAGTAATTCCACTTTGTAATGCTTGTGCAATCATTTTCAGATTGGTGGAATATTCAATCTGGATTAAGTCCTGTAGTAGCATGTAATATTATGTCAGTGTCGTGTATGAAATGTAGCTCAATACAGCATTTCACCCCATAACCCATGCAGATGTTTCCAGTAATATCTACTGAATTGTCCGGTATATCTTCATCTATAAGGTTTTGTAAACTTGATCCTCTTGGTTTCCTCGAATGTAGAGTTCTTCTGAAAGGTTCATTCACTTCACTAGTGTCTGTTTCGCGATGTAAGATGTCTTCTGCGTAGATCACAGTTGAAATAGTACATAGCAGCAGAAATACGATTCCCATCAGATAGTAACTTTTCCTGGGAACTGTCGTCTTTTCTCGAAGGATTGGTGTTGAATCCCTTCCATCAAGGACATGGTGTTTCATATTCCAGCTCTTATTGGAATTCATTTCTTCCTAAAAGAAATGCAGTATCATTATTTTGCAATATGCAATTTGCATTGATCAACATGTACCCACACTCTTTGTTGCCTGCGGGTATTTTTAACCACGTTTGATGCTCGTTGCACAAGAATCATAACTTGTCCCATGGTTTCAATGATATCAAAGGGACCTTCCCAGTTACTTTCCCAAGGTCCATTCTTCCTGAAAGTTTTGATCATCACCTGAGCCCCTTTTTTGAATTTGGACTCATATGGTGGCTCCATTCTCTGCATTCTTGATGCAGCATGAGAGAATTGTTTTCAAATTTTCCTGCTACAATTGCAACCATTTGGACCTTGCAACAGCATCTTTTTGAGGTGTGGACAAAAATGGTTCATGTGGAAAAATCAATGGCATTTTTCTTCCTGTCATTAGTTCAAAAGGAGTGAACTGAGTTGTGGAAGAAGTTGTTCCTCTCACACTCAACAATACAAAAGGTACGGCATCAACCCAAGTATTGCCTTTGTCCAATAGCATCTTGGCAATTCTGGATTTTATTGTCCTATTCATCCTTTCCACAATACCAGCAGACTGTGGATGGTAAGGTACATGGAACTGTTGTTGTACCCCTAGAATAGTACAAACGGCTTGCATGATTTTTCCTGTAAAGTGACTTCCTCGATCAGAGGAGATCATTCTTGGGATCCCCCAAGTACAAAAGACATGATTAACTAATGCTCTAGCTGTAGACAAAGCATCATCTTTTCTGACAGGTAAAATTTCAACCCATTTGGAAAAAACATCTACCACAACCAATGCATACCTGAGACCATTTTTACCTGATGGTAACGGACCAATGTAGTCGATTTGTAGTGTAGACCATGGACCATCTGCAGGTGCGGTTCGGAGTAGTGGCGGTTTCTGTCCTTTTGGTCTTGGATTAATTTGGGCACAAATGAGACATGATTGGACAATACTTTGTACTGTCTCTTCCATCTTTTCCCAGTAAAATTTCTCTCTGAGAATGTCTAACAATTTCTGTTGGCCCAAATGACCCAAACTTTCATGATTATATTTTGTGAACTCAGCCTGTAGATGTTTTGGTACAACAGGACGCAACTCCCCGTTTAAGTCATGACACAAAACCCCGTTTTCACAAACAAAGGGAGGTTTTGGATCAACCCGGGAAGCAACAAGAGATGTGTCTTTTTCTTGTTCTTCCGCAAAAGAAGGGATATGCGTGTCTGTTCTTTGAACTGCTAAAAGCTCAATAGTCTCTGGTTGAAACACTTCTTCTCCTGTCAGGGCTGCCTCTTTGGCTAACCTATCTGCAGTAGCATTTCCTACAGATAATTCATCATCAGTTTTTTTATGGGCTGGTACTTTGACAATAGCAAAACCATTAGGGGTTTTTGATGCTATTTTGAAAATTGTTTTCAGTGTGTCACTATGTACAAGAGTCTTATTTGAAGAATCTACATAGCCTCTTTTTTCCCAAACTGGCAAATAATCTGTCAGTGATCTAACAACATAGGAGCTATCACTGTAGATTACAATGGGACACTGATCATCAGCTTCGTTCAGCTGTAGTCCCATTTTCACTGCTTCTAGCTCTGCCCTTTGAGCTGAAAAATGACTTGGTAATTTGTGTTTTACTACCTGTTCTCTTTTAGGATAAAAAATGGAATATCCTGCATAGTAATGTCCATCTGCATAAAATCTGGAACCATCAACAAAAATTGGTTCATCTGTTGCCTCTGCCTTCCATCTGAAAAGTGATGGACATGGATCCTGAAAAGACTGCAAACAATCATGAGTTTGTCCTTCATATTGCATCAACTGAGGAAGAACATATTTGGCTTTGTAATCTACCTCAATTTGTTTGGGAGACAATGACAGTAACCAATGAGCAAATCTCTGATGTGACACACCTGGGATATTATTCTCAAAGAGAAGTTTTAGTGTAGAATGAGGAGTTTGCAAAGTAATTTTGTTGAACCCAACAATGTGTTCAGTTGCTTTGACTGCAAAGTACACACCTACCAGGTGTCTTGCACATGTCTCAAACCCTCTTTCAACAGGTGAGAGAAGCTTAGAAAAATAGCCCAAAATTCTCCACTCTTCTCCTTGCAACTGTAGCAGCACAGCAGACACAGAAGTCTCTGATGTGTGCACTTGCAAAGCAAATGGAGCCGTAGGATCTACTGTGGATAAAGCAGGTGCAGTTTGTAAATTCATTTTCAATTGTTCAAATGAGGTTTGTTGTTCATCACCCCAAGGACCAAAATACTCACTATTTTCAAATTTTAAAAGATCATACAAAGGCCTGGCTTTGTCTGCAAAATTCTCAATGAACTCCCTTGAAAAATTTATAAGACCCAAGAAATGTCGTACCGCCTTGTGTGATGTTGGAACTGGCAAAGAAGCAATTGCATTGATCCGTTCCTGCAATGGTTGTCTTTTACCTGGGCTCAACAATACCCCTAAGAATCTGACCTCAGTCTGCAGCAATTTGACCTTTTTTGTGTTCAATTTCAACCCTGCATCATGCAGCAGCTCAAACAACTCTTTCAGAAGTGAAACATGTGACTCCTTATCTTCTGTGGATAGCAAAATATCATCCACATACTGTAAAATACAGTCCGGCCTTGAAAATTTAGACAGTACCTTTGCCAATGCCTGATGAAAGATGCTCGGTGACAAATGAGGTCCCTGAGGTAACCTGCAAAACAGGTATTGCTCATCCAAGAAAGTAAAAGCAAACTTGTATTGACAACTCTTTTCAAGAGGTATACTGAAAAAAACCATTACTGATGTCTAGTACAGAAAAGTATTTTGCCTTTGCATTCAACCTTGCCATCATGTCATGAGTATCTGCAACAATGGGTGCTACATTGGGAGTATGTTTATTAAACATCCGCAGATCCAATATCATCCGATAAGAACCATCAGATTTCAAAACACACCACAAATGATTGTTACTTACAGAATTAGCCTTTCGGATGACACCTTGTTTTAACAATTCCTGTATGATCTTTGACATAGACTCAATTGATTCTGGAGGCAATTTATACTGACGCTGAGGTGGGGGATCACGCCCCTCGACATTTACAATTACATCTTTCATGGTCCCTACTTCATTCCTGAACTGAGCCCAAAGAGAAGGAAAAAGCTGTACAATTTCTGTCAATACCTCATCACCACCAGTTTCAGGCCACAGATGATCTGTTGACACAACATCATTTAAGCAAATACTTCCAACATGGCTATAATCACTAGGATCAATGACTACAGGTTTACAACCATTAGAATCCTTCCAGATCACCTGATTTCCTAGATCAACAACCCATCCAAATTTCTGCATAAAATCCGTGCCAAGTATATTTTCAGAGTCACGACAATACCAAATGTCAATTCCTGTTTTGAAAGAACTAGGTATTTCCAATATCACATCAGTAACTAAGGTTGCTCTAGTTCCACCTTTTCCACTAAAACCAACAATTGTACAAACTGGTGAATCTGGTTGTAGCTTCAGATCAAGATTTGTGACGCTTAACTGAGCTCCTGTATCAATGAGAAATACAACATTCTGTCCTGCTAGATTTACCTTGACAAATGGTCTTCCACATTCATCTAATGTAACTTGAGTCACAAATTCCAGTGGATGAGGTGTTGAAATTGTCTGTGATTGTCAGAAGGATGAAGGAGATGGGAGAAGTCCAGTGTCCTTCTTGAAAGCACTTGGCATTCTATTTCTGGACTCAGTCTCCTTAACTGTCATCTCTCTGATCTGTCTGATTAATGGTGCATATGGAGACTGCGTTTGTCTGTTGTCAGTGTGAGTGGGGGCATTAGACTGTAATGGAGGTGCAGAAGGTCTGGTGGATACTTTTGGCATGAGACCGTTTTCCCTTCCAAGATTACCTGTCCCTTGTGTACCTGTCTCTGATTCTGCTCTCAAGAATTTTCTGCATTGCCACTTTAAGTGTCCAGGTATACCACAGAAATAACAATGGATATTGTTTCTTTGTGTAGTATTTTTTCCTCTTTGTTCCACGTAATCTCTGCTCTTGAATGTTACTGTGGGTCTAGGTTTCAGCTGACTATCCTCTTTTTCATGAACTACAGCTATTTTAGCCTTTACCTGATTTTGCTTCATGGATCTCCTTACTCTGTCGATAAAAACTGTTGCTTCTTGCAATGATGGCTGAGTACTAGCCATTTGTTCTGAGGCAGGATCCAAATATTTGAACTTTTTCACAAAAAATCTGATCATGGATGTTGGTTCCTGATTAGGCCCAATTTCCATCACCATTCTATAGGCCTGCTCAAATTTTACCAAAAATACAAATGGATCCTCATTAATATTAGTTTTTAATTGTTCCAAAATTTCAGCATTCGGAGTGGCCTCTCCTGTGATGTAAGAATTTAATTGCCTAAGTCTGTCCTCTCTTGTACTATGTGTCAATTCATGGTTCTCATTTAATCTGGGTGTGGTCTGTAACCTTCTTCCCATATGTGAGGGTAACCATACTTTGAAAATCTTGTTTTTCTGTTCATCATTAAGATTGTATTTGTCTGTGTTTGATTCAAAAATGTCTGCATTGTAAAAGGCATCCATCTTGTCATTGAATTTTGGAATGTCTTTTGCAATTTTCATTAACTGATCGTGTATTTTTAGATTAATGCGTGCAGCTCTGTCATGGAATTTTTTCCGTTGCAATTCTTCTGCATGTAAATCTACTGATTCATCTAATTCTTGTGTGTCAGGTATAAATGATGCGGCAGCATTGTCTTCTTGGTCTTTTGATCGTGTAACAACAGAAGCTTTTTTAATATCTTGTCTCAATTTGGACAATAATTCTGTTCTGGTATCAATTTGATCTTCCAATTGTTCAATATGTTCAGACAATATCAAACAATTTGGACAGTCAAAGTAATCTCCATCAGCTTCTTGTGTGACACCTTGCATGTCAGTATGATCAATGTCTTGTGTAATAGTACATATTTGTGTCTGTGTTTCAGTTTTATCAAAAACTAAATTATTGTACACTCGGACCATGTGCATTACATTCTGCAGCTTCCTTTGCAACTTTTTTACAGAAAAAAACTTCTTATCAATTTTAAGATTCTCTGTTTCACATTGGTTATACAGACTAGACCATAATTGTGCATTTGTATGGCTATGAACAAACTGAAACTGTATATTACTTTTCTTAGAGTATTCATGGATAAATTCCATTCTCTTACCTATGGAATTACTTTTCCTCCTGGATTGGTCCAATAGTCAATGGAAGATCCTCTGTCTTTATGGATCCTTCAGAGCTCCGTATATGGGACTTGCATCACGTATCCTCACTTCTGTGTGTAGGTTCAGTCTGACTTTTGTAACACGATATAGTAGAATTTCTGTGCCTTTTAACAACTCAAAACAGGTGTTTTAGCAACCTCCCCCCTGAAAAGGCTGAAATTCCTCACAGAAAAGACAAAAAAAATCAGATCTGGCTAAGGCTCGCCAAAATGTTAGAAAAAATGTATCTTAGTGAGGATTGGGAAGAAAAGCAAAAATAGAATTGTGTGGATAAAACAGAACTCATTTAATGTCCATTCAAAAAGAGTGATTACAAAAATGAAGAAAAAGTAAATTATAAGTTCATTGCACACAAATCTTAAGTATTAGATTTAAAAGAAAATGAAAGCAAGCATTGATCTTACATATGGTCTTGTGTGATGATGTGTTCGTCCATGTAGAGAGGCTCAAGGTATGAGGACTCCCCCACATGCTGAGAAGAGACGGTTTATATACAAATTTACCGGCTAGAAATAACGCTAGACATCCAAATATAGGTTGGGCTTCACAAACACCCTCTAGCTTTTGACATGCAGAGGACAGATGGTCACTGACAAGACCTTCAGAAACTGTATCATACACTTTCCCTATACCCTTGGTTCTTTATCCATATGTAAGTGATTATATATATTATTATTGGATTTTACAGGTACCCGTCCAGATAAGAAAAATGTCATCAATGTAGCGGTGATAACATAAAACGTGTTGTAGGAAGAGTTCGTTGGTAAATACATGGGTTATCTCGAAATGGTTCATGAACGCATTTGCGTAAGCTGGCGCAACGTTCGAACCCATCGCGGTCCCGCACTTCTGGATGTAGAAGGAGACACTGGCCACTTCTAGCCAAAGCATATCCTAACATACCTCCTTTCAAAGAACCAGCCCTGATGTGCAACAAAAGGCCCCCCAATATTAGGGATCAACTTGTGAGAGCAGACATTGGCAGTAAGCGGCCCACCACCACACAGAGATTACTGGGCACCCAACGTAATGGTACCTTCCCCTGCCTGAATTGTGCAGCCTGCTCAAATGTCATTAAGTCCAGTACCATAACTCACCCCAGAACCGGCAAATCCTATCCAGTACGTGGATTCTATACATGCGATTCGAATTTTGTCGTATACTTAATCAAATGCCCATGTGGTCTCCTATACATAGGGGAGACCACACAACACATAAGAGACAGAATTTCCAGCCACAAATCTACCATCAGATGCGGAAAAACTGGTTGCCTATACCAGATCATTTTACCAAATTCAGACACACGGTGGCACAGCTAAAATTTCAGGTCATTGAACAGGTCCCCCGCCCTAGGAGAGGGGGTGATCATATAAAACTTCTCAGAGCACGTGAAACCCTCTGGATATACAAACTGGACACCCTGGCCCCCAGAGGGCTTAATAGGGAAATTGATTGGTTAGTATGAGCCTTGCTATACCACTTAATGATTGTATTCTCTCTTACAGACTCGTTAAAACACTATCCCATAGGACCCGCAACTCTAATGTGGGTGAGTTGCCCTGAGTTCCCCGTTTTGTCCTATTCTGTCCCCTATTATCATTACCTTTTTCCTTGTTTTATTTTGATCTTTTTTCCCCCTCCTTTTTTGCATGTAGTCCGATATCCTGCAACTGTAGTATAACCCTTTTTTTGCATTACAAACATCTAGGCACATTTATTAATACTTATACGCATATTGCGGCCATTACACTATCCCCAGGCTACAGCATGCCCCCATTAGGTCATCTACTTCGTTACACAGCGCTCTGATCTAAGCTATCAGCAGCGCTTGGTTACAGGGTTGCCATAACAAGTGCCAGGCTTGCGCACTGAGGCCCCACACAGTAGCGCTATGTCACTTCCGGTTTGCGCCGTCCACTTCCGGTTCGGCGGTGATTTAACAAACACACGCCGTCCCAGCTACAGACCTGACATACGCTGCCATTGAGCACAGCGTGGGAGCGCCGCTCAACATCCAGATACCTAAAGTAATCACCTATACCGGGCTTTCCCCATTTTGGCACACTATGGGTACTCATATGGACATTAAATACATACTATTTACTCCTAACAGGTCCATACCCTCTATAAGGGAGCCTCAATTAGCGTACCTACACACCAGTACATTACTTAAAGGTAACCTGGACAACTTATTTGGGCACTAATCTTGTATTCCTCACTGGCTAACCCTTGTTCACTGTTTTCTGCAGAATTTGTGCTGCACCACTGGGACTTATCCCTCCTCACACACTATCCTTTACTGGAACAAGGTAAAACACCTGCGCCGTTGCCTCATTATATTGTGATCTACAATGCCATGCTATACTGATGTAATGCAATGTTTTTTTATATGTCCATTGTTATGTATCTTTGATCTCTTTCTTCAATACCCTTACTATTGGTACTCACTCTACCATCCCTACTTGCAGGATACACAAGATCCTCTCTACCCTACTCAGATACTCAATCCCTGGGTCTTCACCTCCACGGACATCTTCTTATGTCTCTATTGGTGGACATGTCTTTGTTTTCTTATTCCATATCTAGGATAACCCATGATTGTTTGATATTGTATAATTTCATTTATGTTATTTATTTTTTTATTTATTTTTGTTTACGTATTTTCTTTACAGCGAAAACGTGATAAAGGCTCAGGTTGAGCCGAAACGTTGTTAATCGCATATGCTGTAAAATTCTGTTACGCTCCCAATCCAATTCAGGTTAATAAACTGATACAATTTTGAAGCTTATCTAGAGAGAGTGCGGTGAATTTGATAATTTACTATATCGGGGCCTCTGGTCCATTACACCAGCACCTCGCCTTATTGGGCTGAGTGCACGCCAAATAACCTCCTTTCTAGACAATGGCATTGAAGCTGATGTTCCTCTCTTCTCTTCTTCACACAGGTATTGAACCCATCATCCGTTTGTGTGCTGACTGACAAGTGTGAACTGAATCATAACTAGCAAGATTTTGTCATGGTATTTAACCCATCATCCATTTGTGTGCTGACTGACAAGTGTGAACTGAATCATAAGTAGCAAGATTTTTTCATGGTATTTAATCCATCACTCCTGTGGTGTTTTTTTTCCTCTCTTTTTAGTTTCTGCTTTAAAGTGTTCAAAGTTTTTTTTTCCACTGTTTTATGGCCTTGTTCAGCACTGGTTGTTTACCCTGCATAGTAATGCCTGCTGTGGCCTTGTACTAATTGGTTAATTACTGATTGTGGACATTTGGTGCCTGATGCTAGCAGACATTTCATTTCATATATATATTTAGCTCTGGCTGGGATAGCACGCATGTGGGGTCACGCGTGCAGCAGATATTAAGTGCAACAGGATAAAGTGCTTGGCAGTTATACAATGGCAGTTGGGAGGAGACAGGTAAGGTGCATAAGTTTTTCATACAAACATGCTGCTTGGTCAGTCGTACTACATTATGCCTTGATCATATCAATCTCCTGCTTATTTGTTTTTACTTCTGCTTTCTCACAACTCGCCCACCCTTAAACACATTCTGTGCACTCTCTCCATATCTACCCCTCCCTTCTCCCCTCTACCATGTATAACTCTGAGGCTCTACTGACATTTCTTACCCACTCCAAACCATCCAATACCTCCATGCTGCACTCAAAATGTTCATACAAATCATCCCACCACCTGCTCTTTCAGTTTTTTTTTCCTTTTACTAGTTGTAGGCGACATCTCCCCCAACCCTGGGCCTCCCTCCACCAGCTTACATTACTCTCCTATAGCTGCATATAGAAACCCTGCTAATCTTATTAACATTCAGTGCATGCCTTCTATCGCTTTCCAATGTGCTCTCTGGAATGCACGGTCTGTGCGTAACAAACTAACCTACATTCATGATTTTTTCCTCTCTAATTCCCTTAACCTTCTGGCTACTACAGAAACCTGGATCCAGCATTCACACACCACCGCCACTGCTGCTCTCTCGTTTGGTGGGCTGAAATTTTCACATACCGCCAGACCTGAGAATAGACAGGGTGGTGGTGTTGGTTTGCTCCTTTCATCACAATGTGCTTTCCAGGTCATCCCCCCGGTTACCTCAATTACATTTTCTTCCTTTGAAGTCCAGGCCGTCAGACTCTTTAAACCCTTCTCCTTGCGAGTGTCGGTCGTTTATTGCCCTTCAGGCTCCTCCCACCAGTTTCTAGACCACTTTGCCACTTGGCTTACTCACTTTCTTTCCTGTGACATCCCTACTCTCATCATAGGAGACTTTAACATCCCCATCAATGATCCCCTCTCCCAATCTGCCTCTCTTCTTCTGTCTCTAACTTCTTAATTCGGCCTCTCATAGTTTACTAATTCTCCTACGCACGAGGACGGGAATACTCTGGACCTGGTTTTCTCCCTTCCCGGCTTGCTGCACGACTTTACTAACTTCCCTTTCCCGCTTTCGGACGACAACCTTCTTTCCTCCTCTGTCAAGAATTGTCTCCTCAGCCAAGACACCCCCACTTCTCACACTTATCGGAATACATGTACCATTAATACCCAGCAGCTTATGGACAATCTACACACATCTTTAGCCCCCATCTCCCCCCTCTCCTGTCCAGACTTAGCACTGTCACACTTCAATAATACACTGAAGAATGTCCTAGATGAAGCAGCACCTTCTACACACAGAAAGACCCAAAACAGACAACGGCAGCCCTGGCACACAATGCAAACATGCTTTCTTTAGCATTGCTCAAGGTGTGCAGAGCAGCAGTGGAGAAAATCTCTCTTAGCAGAAGACTTCATCCACTATAATTTCATGCTCAAAACCTACAACTCTGCACTTCATCTGGCCAAACAATCCTACTTCACCACCCTCATCACCTCACTATTAGTGTTGAGCGATACCTTCCGATATCGAGAAATATCAGATCGGATTGGATAGGACTGATACCCCCAAAATATCGGATATCGACGATTCCGATACCGGAAACCAATGCAAGTCAATGGGACGCAAATATCGGAATGAAAATAAACCCTTTCTTTCCTTGTAGGTTAATTCTACATGAAGGAAAACAACTAAGAATAATCCAAGCGAAGAAAAAACAGAAGTGCACTCACCGGTCTTTCTTGTGCGATAGTCCTTTATTCAGAACATGTGCGGGCACACTGAGGGAGAACGTGGACAAAAGACAACGGCCATTTCGCGCTGCCATGCTTCTACGGGTCCCGCGTAGAATCGCGGCAGCGCGAAACGGCCATCATCTTTTGTCCACGTTCTCCCTCAGTGTGCCCGCACATGTTCTGAATAAAGGACTATCGCACAAGAAAGACCGGTGAGTGCACTTCTGTTTTTTCTTCGCTTGGATTCTAACATTTTACTATGCAAGTGCACCCAGAGTCTGAAGTTAGGCATATTTAGCACAGCAGCAACATTTGGCTGAATTGTTTGTGGTAGCGGTGAATTTGCAGGCACATCGGTCCTGTGGACTCATTCTAAATCCTCACAGCAACTAAGAATAATGTAGAATGTATTGGGGGAGGTGGAGGAGACATTAAAGGCATAGTGGTTTAGCCCAATCAAATGGAATAGCAGGAATTACATTTTTTTAAGATGTTCGGAGTTACAAAGATATTGACTATGTTAAGCTTTTTTATATTTTGTCAGATATTTATGTTTCACTACTTCCATGCTCTTCACCTTCTTTTTTACTTCTCCCACACTTTCTCCTTCATCATCCTCAGCAGCAGCATCATTTTCATCAACTTCTTCACCTTATTCATCTTCTTCTTCACCTTCTTCCTATTATTGTTTTTTTTACATTCTTCATATTCTTCTTATTCAAGTATTATTCTTCTTCATATTCTACTTCTTCATCTTCTTCATATTGTTCTCCTTCATCATATTCTTATTTGTGACAGGCCTTCCTGTAGTTGTTATCTATAAAAGTTTGAAGATTACACCTTCCGTTCTGCCTGTCAAAAGATTTACAACAGGATTTGTCCGCATTCAGTTTGGCCTGCAGCAGCAAGAATTTTCCAGGGGCACCACGAGGAGAAATTGACTCACCCACATACACTGCTTAGTCTTCTTCTGCTTATAATTTAGATAATATCTTTTGCTCTGATTTTTAGTCTTATGCTTAATGTTCTTCTGCTTTTTGTTCTGCAGCCTCTTGTTCTTCTGCTTCTTGGTCTTCTGTCTCTTGTTCTTCTGTATCTTGGTGGTTTTCTTGTTCTTTGTCCTTTTGGTCATCTTCTTCAGGGTAATCTTCTTGGTCTTCTTCGGGGTGGTCCTCAGGGTCGTCGTCTCCAGGGTCATCGTCTCCGGGGTTGTCGTCTCCGGGGTCATCGTCTTCTTCGAGGTGGTCTTCAGGGTCATCTTCTTGGTCTTTTTCAGAGTGGTCTTCAGGGTCGTCATCCTCGGGGTCATCGTCTTCTTCGGGGTGGTCTTCAGGGTCGTTGTCTCCAGGGTCGTCATTTTCGGGGTCGTCGTCTTCTTCGGGGTGATCTTCAGGGATGTCGTCTCCAGGGTCGTCATTTTCGGGGTCGTCATCTTTAGGGTCGTCGTCAGGGAGATCCAGAGTGATTACCAAAAACCATTTTGAAAACCTTGAACTTGGAAATGTAGCAGAAGGTACAAGAAGGCTGAGGAACTGCCTAGAACCAGCTGACGGTACTGGAACCCGGATGGGTAGGAGAATGTACAAGAGCCAATGGAACTACCGAGGACCAGCTGATGGTACTGGAACCCGGTTTCCAAGCAGGAGGTACCTGTGCCAGAAAGCACTACCAAGGACCAGCAGACGTTGGTGGAACTTGGATACCGAGAAGGAGGCACCTGTTGTGTATCCGCTTTTTGGGCTCCCCTGGTGGTTGCTGGTGGTACTGGTGACTTGTTTGCACTTTGCTTCTTCTGTTCACCTGCTTCCATCAGTGTTTGTGAGTTTCCTATTTAGCCTTGCTCTCCAGTAATTTCCTTGTAACCAGAGCCTTCGGTTGCATGTTCCTGCCACTAGTCTGCTGATCAGCTAAGTGGACTTTGTCCTTTTGTTTTGTACCTTTTGTCCAGTTTGCAGTTTTTGTAATTCTCTGTAGCTGGAAGCTCTTGCGGGCTGAAATTGCCACTCCTGTGTCATGAGTTGACACAGGAGTCTTAAAGTAATTTCAGGATGGTTTTTGAAAGGGTTTTCAGTTGACCGTGAAGTCCTCTTTTGTATCCTTCTGCTATCTAGTAAGTGGACCTCTCTTTGCTAAATCTACTTTCATACTGTGTATGTCTTTTCCTCTTAATTCACCGTTATTACATGTGGGGGGCTGCTATCATCTTTTGGGGTATTTCCCTAGAGGTAAGCCAGGTCTGTTTCTTCCTCTACCAGGCGTAGTTAGTCCTCCGGCTGGCGCGTGGCATATAGGAAGCCGTAGGTATGCTCCCTGGCTACTGTTAGTTGTGTGGTAGATTTAGCTCACGGTCAACTCGAGTTTCCATCACCCGAGAGCTCGTTCGTTACTTATTTGTTTTTTACGTTCCCTTGCCATTGGGAACCATGACAGTATGACCGGCCTACAAAGTGTTAATTGTTTGGGCTGAAGCAGGAGAAAAAGAAGTGTTGAAGGGAATTTTTTTTTTTTTTTTCCTTTTCCTCAGAGTTTTGCTGCCTAGCCCTTAATTGCTGTCTAGCTGCTTCTTACCTCCTCTTAACCCTTGAATGGCTCTGACCTTAGCTGTTTAATATGGATGTCCAGAGTTTGGCTGCAGGTTTAAATAATCTTGCTACGAAGGTTCAAAATTTACAAGATTTTGTTATACATGCTCCTATTTCTGAACCTAAAATCCCTACACCAGAGGTGTTTTTCGGAGATAGATCTCGGTTTTTGAATTTCAAATATAATTGTAAATTATTCCTTTCTCTCAGACCTCACTCCTCAGGAGATCCTGTCCAGCAGGTTAAGATTGTAATCTCTTTGCTGCGAGGTGACCCTCAAAATTGGGCATTTTCATTGGCACCAGGGGATCCTGCGTTGCTCAATGTGGATGCGTTTTTCCTGGCTTTAGGGTTGCTTTATGAGGAACCTAATTTGGAGATTCAAGCTGAAAAAGCTTTGATAGCCCTATCTCAAGGGCAAGATGAAGCAGAGATATACTGCCAAAAATTTCGTAGGTGGTCTGTGCTTACTCAGTGGAATGAGTGCGCCTTAGCGGCAAATTTCAGAGAGGGCCTTTCTGATGCCATTAAAGATGTTATGGTCGGGTTCCCTGCGCCTACAGGTCTGAATGAGTCCATGACAATGGCAATTCAGATTGATCGGCGTTTGCGGGAGCGCAAACCCGTGCACCATTTGGCGGTATCTTCTGAAGAGACGCCAGAGAAAATGCAATGTGACAGAGTTATGTCCAGAAGCGAGCGGCAGAATTATAGGCGTAGAAATGGCTTATGCTTCTATTGTGGTGATTCTGCTCATGTTATATCGGCATGCTCTAAGCGTACTAGGAAGGTTGACAAGTCCATTTCAATTGGCACTTTACAGTCCAAATTTATTTTGTCTGTAACCTTGATTTGTCCATTATCAGTTATTACCGTGGATGCCTATGTGGACTCGGGCGCCGCTCTGAGTCTTATGGACTGGTCCTTTGCCAAGCGCTGTGGGTTTGATTTAGAGCCTCTGGAAGTCCCTATACCTCTGAAGGGTATTGATTCTACACCTTTGGCTTGTAATAAACCACAGTTCTGGACGCAAGTGACTATGCGTATGACTCCAGACCATCAGGAGGTGATTCGCTTCCTTGTGTTGTACAATTTACATGATGTTTTGGTGCTTGGATTACCATGGTTACAGTCTCATAACCCAGTCCTTGACTGGAAGGCTATGTCTGTGTTAATCTGGGGATGTCGGGGGGCTCATGGGGACACTCCTATGGTGTCCATTTCGTCATCTATTCCATCTGAGATTCCGGCATTTTTGTCTGATTATCGTGATATTTTTGAAGAGCCTAAGATTGGTTCGCTCCCTCCTCACAGGGATTGTGATTGCGCCATAGATCTGATTCCTGGCAGTAAATTTCCAAAGGGTCGTTTGTTTAACCTATCTGTACCTGAACATGCTGCTATGCGCGAGTATATTAAGGAGTCCCTGGAAAAGGGACATATTCGTCCTTCTTCATCACCTTTGGGAGCCGGTTTTTTCTTTGTCTCTAAAAAGGATGGCTCTCTGAGGCCTTGTATTGATTATCGTCTCCTGAATAAAATTACAGTCAAATATCAGTATCCGTTGCCTTTGCTGACTGATTTGTTTGCTCGCATAAGGGGGGCTAAGTGGTTCTCTAAGACTGATCTTCGTGGGGCGTATAATTTGGTGCGAATTAAGCAGGGGGATGAGTGGAAGACCGCATTTAATACGCCTGAGGGCCATTTTGAGTATTTGGTAATGCCTTTCGGCCTTTCTAATGCACCTTCTGTCTTTCAGTCCTTGATGCATGATATTTTCCGGGAATGTTTGGATAAATTTATGATTGTGTACTTGGATGATATTTTGATTTTTTCTGATGACTGGGAGTCTCATGTTCAGCAGGTCAGGAGGGTTTTTCAGGTTTTGCGGGAGAATTCTTTGTGTGTAAAGGGTTCAAAGTGTGTTTTTGGGGTTCAAAAAATTTCATTTTTGGGGTATATTTTTTCCCCTTCTTCTATTGAGATGGACCCTGTCAAGGTTCGGGCTATTTACGACTGGACGCAGCCTACTTCTCTGAAGAGTCTCCAGAAATTCTTGGGCTTTGCTAATTTTTATCGTCGATTTATAGCTGGTTTTTCTGGCGTTGCTAAACCTCTGACGGATTTGACTAAAAAGGGTGCTGATGTTGCCCATTGGTCCCCTGCTGCCGTGGAGGCCTTTCGGGAGCTTAAGCGCCGCTTTTTGTCTGCCCCTGTGTTGCGCCAGCCTGATGTTTCTCTTCCCTTTCAGGTTGAGGTCGATGCTTCCGAGATCGGAGCGGGGGCGGTTTTGTCGCAGAAAAGTTCCGACTGCTCAGTGATGAGACCTTGTGCGTTCTTTTCGCGAAAATTTTCGGCCGCCGAGCGAAACTATGATGTTGGTAATCGGGAGCTTTTGGCCATGAAGTGGGCATTTGAGGAGTGGCGTCATTGGCTTGAGGGTGCCAGATATCAGGTGGTAGTTTTGACTGATCACAAGAATTTAATTTATTTGGAGTCTGCCAGGCGCCTGAATCCTAGACAGGCACGTTGGTCGTTGTTCTTTTCCCGGTTTAATTTTGTGGTCTCGTACTTACCGGGTTCTAGGAATGCGAAAGCAGATGCTCTTTCTAGGAGTTTTGAGCCTGACTCTCCTGGGAATTCTGAACCTGCTGGTGTCCTTAAGGATGGAGTGGTTTTGTCTGCTGTCTCTCCAGATTTGCGACGTGCTTTGCAAGAATTTCAGGCGGATAGACCTGATCGTTGTCCGTCTGGTAGACTGTTTGTTCCTGACGAGTGGACCACTAGAGTCATCTCGGAAGTTCATTCTTCTACTCTGGCAGGTCATCCGGGAATTTTTGGCACCAGAGATTTGGTGGCTAGATCCTTCTGGTGGCCTTCCCTGTCTCGAGATGTGCGTGTTTTTGTGCAGTCTTGCGATGTGTGTGCTCGGGCCAAGCCTTGTTGTTCTAGGGCTAGTGGGTTGTTGTTGCCCTTGCCTATTCCGAAGAGGCCTTGGACGCACATCTCTATGGACTTTATCTCGGATCTCCCTGTTTCTCAGAAGATGTCTGTCATCTGGGTGGTGTGTGACCGTTTTTCTAAAATGGTTCATTTGGTGCCATTGCCTAAGTTGCCTTCCTCATCTGAGTTGGTCCCTCTGTTTTTTCAAAATGTGGTTCGCTTGCATGGTATTCCGGAAAACATCGTTTCTGACAGGGGTACCCAGTTCGTGTCTAGATTTTGGCGGGCAGTCTGTGCCAGGTTGGGCATTGATTTGTCCTTTTCGTCTGCATTCCATCCTCAGACCAATGGCCAGACGGAGCGAACTAATCAAACTTTGGAGACTTATTTGAGGTGTTTTGTGTCTGCGGATCAGGATGATTGGGTTGCCTTTCTGCCGTTGGCGGAGTTTGCTCTTAATAATCGGGCTAGTTCTGCCACTTTGGTTTCTCCTTTCTTTTGCAATTCAGGGTTTCATCCGCGTTTTTCATCTGGTCAGGTTGAGTCTTCGGATTGTCCTGGAGTGGATGCGGTGGTGGATCGGTTGCATCGGATTTCGGGACAAGTGGTGGATAATTTGGAATTGTCCCAGGAGAGGACTCAGCAGTTTGCTAACCGTTGTCGTCGTGTTGGTCCCCACCTTCGCGTTGGGGACTTGGTGTGGTTGTCTTCCCGTTTTGTCCCTATGAGGGTTTCTTCTCCCAAATTTAAGCCTCGGTTTATCGGTCCTTATAGGATTTTGGAGATTCTTAACCCTGTTTCCTTTTGTTTGGACCTCCCGGCATCTTTCACGATCCATAATGTGTTCCATCGGTCGTTGTTGCGGAGATATGAGGTACCGGTGGTTCCTTCTACTGAACCTCCTGCTCCTGTGCTGGTGGAGGGTGAATTGGAGTACATCGTGGAGAAGATCTTGGACTCCCGTATTTCCAGACGGAGACTTCAATATCTGGTTAAATGGAAAGGCTATGGTCAGGAAGATAATTCTTGGGTAACTGCCTCTGATGTTCATGCCTCGGATTTGGTTTGTGCCTTTCATAGGGCTCATCCAGATCGCCCTGGCGGTTCGTGTGAGGGTTCGGTGCCCCCTCCTTAAGGGGAGGGTACTGTTGTGTATCCGCTTTTTGGGCTCCCCTGGTGGTTGCTGGTGGTACTGGTGACTTGTTTGCACTTTGCTTCTTCTGTTCACCTGCTTCCATCAGTGTTTGGGAGTTTCCTATTTAGCCTTGCTCTCCAGTAATTTCCTTGCCGGTCATCATTGTAACCAGAGCCTTCGGTTGCATGTTCCTGCTACTAGTCTGCTGATCAGCTAAGTGGACTTTGTCCTTTTGTTTTGTACCTTTTGTCCAGTTTGCAGTTTTTGTAATTCTCTGTAGCTGGAAGCTCTTGCGGGCTGAAATTGCCACTCCTGTGTCATGAGTTGACACAGGAGTCTTAAAGTAATTTCAGGATGGTTTTTGAAAGGGTTTTCAGTTGACCGTGAAGTCCTCTTTTGTATCCTTCTGCTATCTAGTAAGTGGACCTCTCTTTGCTAAATCTACTTTCATACTGTGTATGTCTTTTCCTCTTAATTCACCGTTATTACATGTGGGGGGCTGCTATCATCTTTTGGGGTATTTCCCTAGAGGTAAGCCAGGTCTGTTTCTTCCTCTACCAGGCGTAGTTAGTCCTCCGGCTGGCGCGTGGCATATAGGAAGCCGTAGGTATGCTCCCTGGCTACTGTTAGTTGTGTGGTAGATTTAGCTCACGGTCAACTCGAGTTTCCATCACCCGAGAGCTCGTTCGTTACTTATTTGTTTTTTACGTTCCCTTGCCATTGGGAACCATGACAGGCACCTAATCCAATGGCACTGCCTGGAACCAGCTGATGTTACTGGAACCCAAGGGGACATATTGAAGATTGACTTCCAAAGAACCAGCTAATGGTACTGGAACTCAGATAGGCAGCAGAAGGTACACATGAAAAAAAGTTGCAAAACTGCCAGCCGGCTGGACTTACCGAAACCCACAGTCCTACAGGGGGTGCTTGTCCTATTGGCACTACGGAACCAGCCTTCATTGCCAGATCCCGCAGCCCACATAGGAAGCACCTAAACTGCAGGTACCATAGAGTCGGCTAACCCGACCGCAACACGACAGGACAATGTATTGGAGGCAAAGTGACGTTGACACTACCCGGAAACAGCTGGCGTGCTGGAACCAGGCTGGGCAGGAGGGAGCACCCATGCCAAAGACACTGCCGGGAAACAGCTGGCAGTGCTGGAACCCAGGGTAAATACTAGAAACAGAGCTGAGGCAGAGGCCTAATTGGAGCAAGTTAAAAATCTGTTGTAGAGTGAATGTGGACAGAGCAGGAGAAATTGTCGGACACACAGCAGAGGATCAGCTGACATTACTGAACCCCAATAACACTGGAGCATATGTTGACTGTGCAGACGGCACTTCTGAGCAGCAACTGGCGGTGTTGGAGCCCAGGGATTACAGTTCAGGTGGTAGAAACATGAACATAACAGGAGACCTGGATACTGTTGCCAACCAATTATTTAATCTGGAAGATGAGTGGCAAATTCTGGTGAGATCCAGGCCTTGTTCATTTTCAGAAAAGTAAGCCGGTCAATGTTATCGGAGGATAGTCACATGCGACGGTCTGTCACCACCTGCAGCACTAAAGACGCGTTCCGATAATACTCTAGCAGCAGGGCAATCCAGCACCTCCAATGCATACTGGCTACGCTCTGGCCATGTATCCAGCTTAGAGACCCAAAACTTGAAGGGGGAAGAGCTGTCTGGGAGTACACTGAGAGGGCAAGACATGTAGTCTGTCACCATCTGACGGAAACGTTGCCTCCTGCTGACTGGAGCCGTCTGTGATGGTGTAGACATTTGTGGCGGGGACACAAAACTTTGCCACATTTGGGCCATACTGGTCTTGCCTTGTGCTGAGGCGCTGCTTCTGCTCCCTCTTCGTGCAGAGCTTCCTCCACTGCCTCGACGCACTGAGCTACTTTGTAAAGCACTAGTAGCACTGCTCTCGGGTGGAATGGAGAACATGATGGAATGCACCAGTGCATCTTGGTACTCCCGCATTTTACGCTTCCGGTTCAACAGTGTTATGAGGCTTTGTAAGTTGTCCCGGTAGCGAGGATCTAGGAGGGTGGACACTCAATAATCAGCCGTGTTGAGAATGTGGGCGATGCGGCGGTCATTTCTCAGGCACTGCAGCATGAAATCAACCATGTGCTGCAGACTGTCAACTGGCCAAGAAACGCTGTCCCCTGCTTGAGGCATGATCTCTGCCTGCTCTGCTTCACCCCACCCTCGCTCTACATACTGACTACTAGAGCATTGTGTACCTCCCTCCTCTGGACAGATGTCTTCCTCCTCATTGACTCCTCCTCATCCTCCTCACAAAGTGTCCACTGCCTAGGCCTTTGTGAGGAACCACGCTGCGCAGACTGTCCAGAAGCAGATGGCATTTGTGACTCCTCATCCTCCACCTCTTCCAAAACCTCCTCCCTTTGTGCTTTCAGTGTTTTTTCAAGCAGGCAGATAAGGGGGATAGTCATGCTGAATAGTGCATCATCTGCACTCGCCATCCGCATGGAATCATCGAAGGCACGCAAAACCTGGCAGATGTCCTTCATAGAGGCCCACTCAGTGGTGGTGAAGTGTGAACGGTGCGCAGTGCGACTTGTTTGCGCCTGATGCAGCTGGTACTTCATTACTGCTGCCTGCTGCACACACAACCTCTCCAAAATATGTAACGTTGAATTCCACCTGGTCTGGTGGTTAGGTCACACATGATGCTATGTTCCGGAAGGCGGAATCAGTGCTGCAGAGCTGCAATGCGCGATCTTGCCATGCTGGAACGCCGCAAGTGAGCGCACTCTATGTGGACCTTGTGAAGCAGTGCATCAAGATCCGGATAGTCCCTCAAAAAACTCTGCACGACCAAGTTGAGCACATGTGCCAGACATGGGATGTGAGTGAGGTTGCCTAGGCCCAGAGCTGGCACCAGATTTCGGCCATTGTCACACACTACCATGTCTGGCTGGAGCTTCGCTGGCACAAACCACACGTCGCTCTTCTGCTTGATGGCATTCCAGAGCTCCTGCACTGTGTGGCTTTGATTCCCCAAAGAAATTAATTTCAATACAGCCTGTTGACGTTTGGCCACAGCTGTGCTCATATCGGTCGTATCAGGTAAGCGTTCACGGGTAGTGTTGAGCGATACCGTCCGATACTTGAAAGTATCGGTATTGGAAAGTATCGGCCGATACCGGCAAAGTATCGGATCTAATCCGATACCGATACCCGATACCAATACAAGTCAATGGGACTCAAGTATCGGACGGTATCCCTGATGGTTCCCAGGGTCTGAAGGAGAGGAAACTCTCCTTCAGGCCCTGGGATCCATATTAATGTGTAAAAGAAAGAATTAAAATAAAAAATATTGCTATACTCACCTCTCCGACGCAGCCTGGACCTTACCGAGGGAACCGGCAGCGTTCTTTGCTTAAAATGCGCACGTTTACTGCCTTCCGTGACGTCACGGCTTGTCATTGGTCGCGTGCCGCCCATGTGGCCGCGACGCGACCAATCACAGCAAGTCGTGACGTAATTTTCAGGTCCTGAATGCCTAATTCTAGGCATTCAGGATTTGAAAATTATGTTACGGCTTGTGATTGGTCGCGTTGCGGTCACATGGGCGACGCGACCAATCACAAGCCGTGACGTCACGGGAGGCAGGAAACGCGCGCATTTTAAAATTACATCACGGCTTGTGATTGATTGCGTGCCGCCCATGTGACCGCGACGCGACCAATCACAGCAAGCCGTGACGTAATTTTCAGGTCCTGAATGCAGAATTAGGCATTCAGGACCTGAAATTACGTCACGGCTTGCTATGATTGGTCGCGTCGCGGTCACATGGGCGGCATGCAACCAATCACAAGCCGTGACGTAATTTTAAAATGCGCGCGTTTCCTGCCTCCCGTGACGTCACGTCTTTTGATCGGTCGCGTCGCCCATGTGACCGCGACGCGACCAATCACAAGCCGTAACGTAATTTTCAAATCCTGCATGCCTAGAATTAGGCATTCAGGACCTGAAAATTACGTCACGGCTTGCTGTGATTGGTCGCGTCGCGGCCACATGGGCAGCACGCGACCAATCACAAGCCGTGACGTCACGGAAGGCAGTAAACGCGCGCATTTTAAGCAAAGAACGCTGCCGGTTCCCTCGGTAAGGTCCAGGCTGCGTCGGAGAGGTGAGTATAGCAATATTTTTTATTTTAATTCTTTCTTTTACACATTAATGTTGTTTCGATACCGATACCCGATACCACAAAAGTATCGGATCTCGGTATCGGAATTCCGATACCCGCAAGTATCGGCCGATACCCGATACTTGCGGTATCGGAATGCTCAACACTATTCACGGGTCCATGTGGAGGTAGACCGCGACTGCTCCTGCAGCGCTGATTTAGTGGAACTGGAGTATGTGGAGGAGTCAATGTGTACAGACCGGATTCCTGCAATCCTTGGAGTTGACAGAACACGTACAGTTCCACTCTCAAGATCTGTACCCGGCTCCACAACATTTTACCTAATGGACAGTGAGGGAAAGGTATCGTCCCTATTAGTGTTGAGCATTCCGATGCTGCAAGTATCGGGTATCGGCCGATACTTGCTGTATCGGAATTTCCGATACTGAGATCCGATATTTTTGTGATATCGGGTATCGGTATCGAAACAACATTAATGTAAAAATGTGTAAAAGAAAGAATTAAAATAAAAAATATCGCTATACTCACCTGTCCGACGCAGCCTGGACCTCAGCGAAGGAACCGGCAGCGTTGTTTGTTTAAAATTCGCGCTTTTACTTGGTTACGTGAATTCCCGGCTTGTGATTGGTCAGGGCGGCCATGTTGCCGGGACGCGGACCAATCACAGCAAGCCGTGACGAAATTACGTCACGGCTTGCTGTGATTGGTCCGCGTCCCGGCAACATGGCCGCCATTAACCAATCACAAGCCGTGACGTCACGGGAGGCTGGACTTGCGCGTTTTTTTAAAAAGCGCGCGTGTCCAGCCTCCAGTGACGTCCCGGCTTATGATTGGTCACGGCGCCATGTTGCCGGGACGCGGACCAATCACAGCAAGCCGTGACGAAATTACGTCACGGCTTGCTGTGATTGGTCCGCGTCCCGGCAACATGGCCGCCATTAACCAATCACAAGCCGTGACGTCACGGGAGGCTGGACTTGCGCACTTTTTAAAAAACGCGCGTGTCCAGCCTCCAGTGACGTCCCGGCTTGTGATTGGTCAGGGCGGCCATGTTGCCGGGACGCGGACCAATCACAGCAAGCCGTGACGAAATTACGTCACGGCTTGCTGTGATTGGTCCGCGTCCCGGCAACATGGACGCCATTAACCAATCACAAGCCGTGACGTCACGGGAGGCTGGACACGCGCGTTTTTTAAAAAGTGCGCAAGTCCAGCCTCCCGTGACGTCACGGCTTGTGATTGGTTAATGGCGGCCATGTTGCCGGGACGCGGACCAATCACAGCAAGCCGTGACGTAATTTTGTCACGGCTTGCTGTGATTGGTCCGCGTCCCGGCAACATGGCCGCCCTGACCAATCACAAGCCGGGAATTCACGTAACCAAGTAAAAGCGCGAATTTTAAACAAACAACGCTGCCGGTTCCCTCGCTGAGGTCCCGGCTGCGTTGGACAGGTGAGTATAGCGATATTTTTTATTTTAATTCTTTATTTTACACATTTATATGGTTCCCAGGGCCTGAAGGAGAGTTTCCTCTCCTTCAGACCCTGGGAACCATCAGGAATACCGTCCGATACTTGAGTCCCATTGACTTGTATTGGTATCGGGTATCGGTATCGGATTGGATCCGATACTTTGCCGGTATCGGCCGATACTTTCCGATACCGATACTTTCAAGTATCGGACGGTATCGCTCAACACTAGTCCCTATCCATGGTTACTGGTCCACGCATCGGTGGTCAGGTGGACCTTGCTAATGATGGCGTTTAGTAGCGCATGTTTAATTTTTCCCTCCACATGCTTTTGCAGGGCAGGAACGGCTTGCCTGCTGAAATAAAAGCGGCTGGGCACGTTGTATTTTTGTTATGGAAATATTAGGGTTGGATAAATATATCCCTGTGTGTGCTGTGGCCACTCCCAATTAGACTGAGTATTTTGAGCGCTCAAAGGAATGAGACTGCAACACCATTGTGTCAGAACAACATTCCATCAATACTGACACTTTATTGTACATACATAGTTTTATATTTTCACATAGAAAGGAGTGGTTAGGGGTTGTCAGGGGTGGTTAGTTAATTATCATATTGTCTAGCTCCTCTGTCATTGGTTATCTAAACATATATGGAATATTGTGATTAATGCTCATATGACTGCTGATTAAGCTGAGACATCTGATCAGCAGTCATCAGACATCTGACATCTCTTCTGCTTTTAGGGGTGGAAAACCCCATATGATCTGTCTGGGTTATATCAGGCTTATATCAGTTCAGTTTGTGTCAGCCATTTTAAACCATTGATTATAATGTATACATTAGCTGTGAGCATATAAGTATATATTTGATTATAGAGGAGTATACATGCAAGTGAGATCTACATGATATATATATTTCTATCACAAGCCCCCCTTAGATATCACTTGCCCTAATCCTAGCCTCCTGTCCCAAAGCGCTGCAACTCTTTTGTGCTGTTGGCGAACTGACACAAGCCTAACGCCTGTGCCCCACTCCATACAGACTTTTCGCAAATGGGCGGTCAGGAGATCTGTCCCTAACGGGGGTTCGTTGCAATCAGTCTCTTAGTCAATAGCATGTGTAGTGAGCGATGTGTAGTCTTTATCAGGTAGGTCATCTCTTCGGTCAGGCAGGGCATCCACGACATCATTCTGGCTTGGGTGTCATCTTCTGGTAGGGGAGCTTTCTTGCCATGCGATGAGTGGATCCAAGCGAGTCTTCCCTCCAGTTTCACAGAGTTTGGTGTCATCAGCAGCACTTGAGCAGGACCATCAAATCTGGGATCGAGTGGTGTTCTCCTTACAAGCTTTTTCACCAACACCCAGTCTCCTGGCTTCTAGGAGTGCATACCGGACACTGAATCTGGATCTGGCAATGAAGAAAAAAACTCGAGAATGGATGTTAGCAAGTTTCTTGGTGATTTCAATTACATAAGCAGACAAAGTATCATATTACATAATCAGCTGCTAAGGGAAAGGATACCCCTAACCTGGAACTAGACAAAAACAAAATTTCATATGGTGACAGCTTTTCTGGGCCTCTGGGAGTGTGCCTAACACTGAGTAGTGTGATTGGGAGTGTGTAGGCCTAAGTCTGACCCTACTGCTGACTAGATCTCTCATGTGAGGTTTGCTGTGAATGCAGGTCCCTGGTCACTCTCTATCACTTCTGGGACCCCATAGCTGCATATCTCGTCTCTGAGAGTAGCTTCTTTGCAGTAGTCTTTGCTGACTGGTTCTTCACTGGGAAAGCTTCTGGCCATCCTGAGAACACGTCCGCGACCACAAGGGCATATTCGAATCCTCCACTTGGCGGCATCTGGATGTGGTCTATCTGGATCCTCTGGAAGGGGGTACAGTGGTCTGGCAAGTTGATGTGTGGGAACTTTCTTCATTCTTCCAGGGTTGCATTTGCCACAGGTCAGACAGCTGTTTATGAACTTGGCTGTTAGGGTGGAGATTTCTGGAGCGAACAAGTAAGCACCAATTGGATCATTCATCTGTGTCTTTAATCTGTGTGTGGGCCCATGTGCCCACTGGACCACCATAGGGTACATGCTTCGGGGTAAACAGGGTTTGTAGTCCATTTTAGTATACCCTTCCTTCTTCATGTGTTGCTCACTTCTGCATCCAGCATTCCTTCTTGTCCTTTGGGGCTTGCTCTTGCAACCTTTTTGAGCAGATCCCAGGATGTCATCTTGTCAGGTTTCCTGTCTTCAGTCGTCCTGTAGTAGCCGTCCGGCTCTACGACCTCTTCCACTTGTCCATATTGTCTTCCCTTGACTGTTTCTTTGGCTGCCATATCCGCCATGTTGTTGCCTCGTGCCCCTACTGTGTTCAGTTTTCCATGCGCTTTGACTTTTAGCATTGTCACCACTTTTGGAAGTTGAAGTGTGTTCAGCAGGTCCTTAATGGCTCCATTGATGCTTCACGGTTGTTCCGCTTGCTGTGAGGAAGTCCCTTGCAGCCCAGATGGGTCCGAAGTCGTGTGCTATGCCATGCAAGTACCTTGAATCGGTAAACATTTTCTCAGTCTTGTCTTCTGCCATCTGGTAGGCCTTCATCAGCGCTATCAGTTCTGCTTCCTGGGCTGACAGACTGGGCGGCAGACTTCTGGACCACAGGATCTCTTGATTGCTGGTCGCTGCACCTCCCGTGTGGAATCTTCCTTCATCATCTGCAAATCTGGAGCCATCCACATAGAGGATCAACTCTGGGTTGGTCAGTGGCTCTTCTGCCACCTTGGGTAGTCCTGCTGTTTCCTGTTGCATGATGCTGAAGCAATCATGGTCATCCGTCCGGAGCAAATTCAGATCCCTGCAGAAGGTATCATGCAGATTTTGATCAGACTTTTTATCTGAGGATCCGTATCTGTATCCCCCCTTGGGAGTGGGAGTAGAGTGGGCGGATTGAGGACTGTGCATCTGGAGATGGTGACATTGTTGGGCAGGAGTAGAGAGCACTGGAGGCGAAGATGCCTGGCGGTGGAGAGATGTTTTAGCTGGGTTTGGTTGAGGATTGCTGAGATGTCATGCAGAGCCAGGATTTCCAATGGTTTTTCCACTGATGTCAGTAGTCCTGTCCAGGAGGGCGTGTGCTGCAACTGCTGCTCTCATGCGGGAGGAAGAGGCTTCCCTTGCAACTGGATCCTAGGCAAGCTGAAAAGTAGTCCGAAAGTCTCTGCTTTCCCCCCTGAAGCTGTGTCAGGACTCCAGCAGCAAGGCCTTCTCTTCTCATCAAGTAGAGACGGAATTGCTTCTTGTAGTCAGATAGGCCTAGTGCTGGCGCTGAGACTACAGAGCCTTTTAACTTTTTGAACGAACTGAAGGCCACATCTGTCTGGAGGAACGGGGTCACACTGACGTATTCACACAGAGGCTGCATTAGGACGGAAGCATCAGGGATCCAGGCTCTGCAATATGAAACTAGACCAAGGAAGGCCTGGATCCCTGATGCTTCCGTCCTAATGCAGCCTCTGTGTGAATACGTCAGTGTGACCCCGTTCCTCCAGACAGATGTGGCCTTCAGTTCGTTCAAAAAGTTAAAAGGCTCTGTAGTCTCAGCGCCAGCACTAGGCCTATCTGACTACAAGAAGCAATTCCGTCTCTACTTGATGAGAAGAGAAGGCCTTGCTGCTGGAGTCCTGACACAGCTTCAGGGGGGAAAGCAGAGACTTTCGGACTACTTTTCAGCTTGCCTAGGATCCAGTTGCAAGGGAAGCCTCTTCCTCCCGCATGAGAGCAGCAGTTGCAGCACACGCCCTCCTGGACAGGACTACTGACATCAGTGGAAAAACCATTGGAAATCCTGGCTCTGCATGACATCTCAGCAATCCTCAACCAAACCCAGCTAAAACATCTCTCCACCGCCAGGCATCTTCGCCTCCAGTGCTCTCTACTCCTGCCCAACAATGTCACCATCTCCAGATGCACAGTCCTCAATCCGCCCACTCTACTCCCACTCCCAAGGGGGGATACAGATACGGATCCTCAGATAAAAAGTCTGATGCTCTACCGACTGAGCTATCCGGGCTTTTGGGACTGCCAATGCCATGAAGTTACGGAAGGTGTCAGTCTCCACCAGCCTGAATGAGAGCATTTCAAGGGAAAGTAGTTTTGCAATGCCAGCATTCAGAGCCTGTGCTCAGGGGTGGTTTGCTGAGTATGGGTGCCTTTTCTCCCATGCCTGTGCTACCGATGGCTGTAGACTGTTCTGGGAGTGTGAGGATGACAGGGAACGTGGTGCTGTGGGTCGAATTACACTGTGTATCTGGACAACGGTGCCAGAGGTTCTTCCATGGCGATCCTGTGAGGAAGCTGAACCAGCTGTGTGTGAGCTGGAGGAAGAGGCTGCAACATGATCTGAAGAGGTGGTAGGTGGCGCTGTAGGTTGGCCTAGGTCTTCAGTGTGTCTTTGTAACTCCACCACGTGCTTGGTCCGCACATGTTTCCACATATTTGTGGTATTGAGGTTGCTGACACTTTTCCCTCTTTTGACTTTCTGATTACACAGCTTGCATTTGACAAAGCAAATGTCATCTGCAACTGTGTCAAAAAAGGACCAGGCACTGCAAGTCTTGGGAGCGCCCGTTTGGGGTTTTGAAAGAGGCATGCTCCTAACGGTTGCTGAAGTGGCCCCTCCCCCTTCCTCCTTTTTGGGCCATTCAGGGAATCTCTTCCTCAGAGCTGCTCCCACCACCTTCCTGTACTTCACGCCATGATGGGTCAAGGACCTCATCATCTACACTACCCTCTTCAAACGACTGCTTCTCCTTGGTAGTCTCAGCAGCACAGTATGCACCAGAAAGTGGCACCTGAGTCTCATCATCAGATGCGTACTGAGGTGTGCTGACCGTAAGCACTGGCCCACCCGCCTCTTCAGATTCAGAGAGACAAATCAGTTCCGCATCACTGCATACTGCCTCTTCTTCAATTTCTCGAATGCTGCTTGGCTGGCCCCCTCTTTCCAAGCCAAGAGATTCAGAGAACAGAAGTAGAGATGGTTCCTGTACAGGGCTCTCTGACTGCCTGGGCAATTTGGCAGGAGGTGAAGAGACAGATGGGTGCTCTTCAGTGCTCAGGATCTGAGAGGATGTGGCACTAATTAAAGTCGATGCGTTAGCTGCCATCCATCCGAGAACGGCTTCAATTTGTTCATCCTGCAGCAGTGGGGTACGGCGAGCTCATACAAAGCTGCGCATGAAGGACTGTTCCCTGCTAAAACTGGGGGATGATGACGAGTTACCGGTGCCCGCAGCAGGCACAGAATCCCCACGTCCTCTCCCTGCAGAAACTCCACACCCACGTGCCTTACTCCGTGCCTTCTTCATCTTGGTAGACTGATAAAGATAGGCAGAAAAGTACTAAGGGCTTACTGTGCTTATTCCTGAACAGCTGCTAACTGGTATAAGAAAAACTAATTTTATAAAGTGTGGACTAGACTTTAATATGAGCTAATGTGGCCTACACAGCTGTAAAGTGGAGTGTTTGGTGAACTTTATTTAGTTTTTTTTTTTAACAAAAAGACACTGGATGTGCCCAAAGATGTCAAACCGATAGTATCACAGACTTTTTGTAGCTATTACAATGCAGGAAGGTAACCTACAATGGAATAGATGAGGCTCCAAAAAATAGGCTAATACTAGTCTGGCTGGGGCTGCCGGGCACAAGGCTGCAGAAAAGCTCCTCTATCTACTCCTATATAGTGTTTGCACGCAATCTAGCTGGATACGGATGGAACTACACTAATAGGAGAAATCTGGAAAAATGTGCAGCAGCACTAATGCAAAAAAAGACAATGTAACAGTATGAGGCAGTGACGCACGCTGAGCGGACTACAACCAGATGTGATCAGTACGAGAAAACGGAGCACAAACATCCATAACAACATAGTTATGTATAAAAGTATATAATGTTTATTTTATAATTACACCAATATAACATCAATATTCACACTATAAATAAGTGCTATATGCACTATGCACACAAAGGAGGGCAATAGGAAGGAGACATGACAATTGGCAAGCAAAAAGATGTGGCTGCAGAACAGACTACAGCGCGAGGTGCACTCACACACAGAGACCTCGCAGACAGCCATGAACAGCGCTGCAAGGCTGCAGAAAAGCTCCTCTATCTACTCCTATATAGTGTTTGCACGCAATCTAGCTAGATACGGATGGAACCACACTAATATGAGAAATCAGCAAAAAAAGTGCAGCAGCACTAATGCAAAAAAGTACAATGTAACATTGTGAGGCAGTGACGCACGCTGAGCGGACTACAACCAGATGTGGCTGCAGAACAGACTACAGCGTGAGCTGCACTCACACACAGAGACCTTGCAGACAGCCATGAACATCGCTGCAAGGCAAAAAAAAGCTTCTCACACAGCGGTTGCTAAAGTAGCCTGGGTAAAGCACAATGAAGCAAATCGCTATCTCAAACTGCCCCTCAGTCAGAACAGCAGCGTCCTGTCCCTAACTGAATTCACAGCAGAGTGAATCCAAAATGGCGGCACCGGCTTTTATAGTGCATCATGACATCATTTCAGCAGCCAATCACAGCCATGCCATTAGTTACATGCATAACATGCATAACAGGATGTGCCCACACTTCTTAGGATTCCTCATTGGCTGAATCAAATCAAACTGGGTCATTGCATTATGGGAACTTCCGATTCTAGTATTCGATATACTAAAAGTATCGGAACTCCGATACCGCGAATATCGGCCGATACCCGATATTGCAGTATCGGAATGCTCAACACTACTTACAAGTCTTGCACACAGTTCAGTCTCAGTAGCCAAAAGGCTGGGCCTCAGAATCCTCAACCTGGTCCTCCTTCCTCCAATCAAGAGTCCCAGGAAACATATTACCCCAATGCTGGCCACTCCGAGGAACTGTTTATGTTCCCTTGTAGTTATTCAGGCCTCTCAATGTGCACCATTAAAGAGGGTTATGAGGACATGGAGTGCAGTGATGTAAAAAAATTTGAGCACCCACAGCCAGGAGAAAGCCACCTTGGGGTGTCAATTCATGTCTTAAGAGGTGGGGGATAATCATGACGCACAGTTGCAATCAGGTCAACCTAAAATCGCAACTCAGAAGGAGGATCAGATTGATGAATTGGAAAACAAAGTGGTGAATGATGAGGCCACTGTTCCAACCTGGCATGGTGGCACACTTAGCGAGTGCAGCAGTGCAGAGAGGGATGAGTACATAGCACGAAAACAAGCAAGAAGAGGTAGTTGTTTGACCAGAGCCCTCCACTCGGCTAGATAACAGGCCAAGAGCACGCTGTTTTCTCCATGTATGGCAGCTTTTTTCAGAAAGTCCATCAGACAAAATCCTGCAGCATCTGCAATACCAAGCTGAGAAGATGCAAGAAGACTGCCAACCTGAGCAACACCAACATGACAAAGCGCATGGCAGCCAAACATCCCTTAGGTGAGCAGAACGACTGGGTACAAAATCTGTCTGAGGGTGAAACCACTGCCCCTTCCCCTGTGTTATGGCCTTCCCAATCTGCTGTCTAGGAAGAAGGCACTGATGCCTACTGCCCATAATTAGTGTTGAGTAGTGTTGAGCGATACCGTCCGATACTTGAAAGTATCGGTATCGGAAAGTATCGGCCGATACCGGCAAAGTATCGGATCTAATCCGATGCCGATACCCGATACCAATACAAGTCAATGGGACTCAAGTATGGGACGGTATCCCTGATGGTTCCCAGGGTCTGAAGGAGAGGAAACTCTCCTTCAGGCCCTGGGATCCATATTAATGTGTAAAAGAAAGAATTAAAATAAAAAATATTGATATACTCACCTCTCCGACGCAGCCTGGACCTCACCGAGGGAACCGGCAGCGTTCTTTGCTTAAAATGCGCGCTTTTACTTCCTTCCGTGATGTCACGGCTTGTGATTGGTCGCGTGCCGCCCATGTGGCCGCGACGCGACCAATCACAGCAAGCCGTGACATAATTTTCAGGTCCTCAATGCCTAATTCTAGGCATTCAGGAATTTAAAATTACGTTCCGGCTTGTGATTGGTCGCGTCGCGGTCACATGGGCGACGCGACCAATCACAAGCCGTGACGTCACGGGAGGCAGGAGACGCGCGCATTTTTAAAATTACGTCACGGCTTGTGATTGGTTGCGTGCCGCCCATGTGACCGCGACGCGACCAATCACAGCAAGCCGTGACGTAATTTCAGGTCCTGATGCCTATTTCTGCATTGAGGACCTGAAATTGCTTGGCGAAGCAGCAGCATGCTCTGCTGAAGCTCGTCTGTTTAGGTGATAAAGCTCACAACGCAGCAGAGCTGTTGAAAGGGATAAAAGACCAGACTGATCAGTGCCTCTCCCCACTGAACCTACAACCAGGTCTAGTTGTGTGCTATAATGGGCGTAACTTGCTGGCGGCTTTAAAGCTCGGCAGCTGGTACACATTCCATGCATGGCTCACGTGCTGAATTTGGTTGTACAGCGGATTGTAAAAACATTCCCTGATTTTTCAAACCTATTTGCCAAGGTACACTGTGTCAGCACCCATTTCTGAAAGTCATCTCAGACTTTCACCAATCAGGCTTCGCTGCAGCAGCGGTTTAATTTGCCTCTTCACTGACTGATTTGTGACCTGCCCACATGGTGGAATTTGACCTTTCATATGTTGCAAGGTTTAGTGAGCAGCAGAGGGCAGTGGCTGAAATCCAGCTTCTCAATGCCCATCAGGATAACACTCAGCCCCCACAGATAACAACTACTGAGTGGGTGTGTATCACTGACATATGTGAGGATCTTCAAAACATTGAGTACTTCACCAAGATGGTGAGCGCTGATTATGCTATTATCAGAGTAACCATCTCACTGCTCTGTCTATTAAAATGTTTACTGCGGAATTTGAAAGAGGAAGCTTTGAATGCCGAGCAGGTAGCTATGGAGCAAGGTTTTACAGTGGCTGATACCACACAGCCCAGCCTCACACATTATTCACAGGCAACATTGGGTGATGACAAGCAAAAGGAGGAGGAGTTTTTGGTCTGCACTACAAAAGGGACTCCCAATCTCAGCTTTATGCCTGTCCAGCATGGATAACCTCAAGAGGAGGAGGTGATCCATTGTGAGGAGGAGAAGATGGTTAGTGTTCATCCTGGTGAAGACACTGAACGTTTGACTCTTTGTAGTGTGCCACACATGGCACAGTTCATGTCCAGATCTCTTTCCCAAGACCCTAGTGTGAAAGACATTTTATCCACCACAAAATACTGGCTGTGCACCTTTCTTGACCCATGGTAGAAGGAGAAATTTCCTTCTCTTATGTCGGAGGCAGACGTGCCATTTTCAGTGCATGCATGCCAGAAGGCCGTTGTTGAAAAGTTGCTGAAAAGATGACCCTCAGACAACACTGCTGGCAGAGGTAACACCCACAAGGATTACAGAGGAGGGACACGGACACCAGATGCAACTCGTGGGGGGGGGGGAAATGTCTACTAACTGATCCATTTTCATGAAACCATCACATCAGCTAGGGCTATCTGTGGGTGAAACTATGATGAGGAGGGAGAAGTTGACCATGATGGTGAACAAGTACTTAAGTGACCATACCAGCGTTCTTCCTGATTCTTCAGTGCCCTTTAAATATTGTTGTCCAAGCTGCACACTTGGCCCGGCCTCTCCTTGCATGCCTTGGGGGTGCTGCCATGCCCTGCCACAAGTGTGTTTTCTGAGCGGGTTTTTAGTTCAGCCGGTGCAATCATAATGGATAGGCGCACATGCCTGCCAATGGAAAATGCAGACAGGCTGACTCTTCTAAAATTGTACAAATTTGACCTAAAATTTCCTTCAACTTGGTAAGTCCTTCGGATGACAGCAACCCAATGTAAATGCAGCCCAAATGTTCTTGTTTGAAAGTTGTCTTAAAGGGAACCTATCACCCCCAAAATCGAAGGTGCGCAAAGCCCACCAGCATCAGGGGATTATCTACAGCATTCTGGAATGCTGTAGATAAACCCCCGATGTATCCTGAAAGATGAGAAAAAGAGGTTAGATTATACTCACCCAGGGGCGGTCCCGGTACGATGGGAGTCGCGGTCCAGGTCCGGCACCTCCCATCTTCTTACGATGATGTCCTCTTCTTGTCTTCACGCTGCAGCTCCGGCGCAGGCGTACTTTGTTTTAGCTGGCATTGTAAAGTGATAGGGAATATATATTCCACTATCTAGCTAACAATTTAGAGTGAGAGAGGGACCTCCCAAATGTAGGAGTGAGGACTCTCCCAAATGTATGTTACAGGGCCACCTGAGGGCCCTTCCCAAACTCAGGTTTCATGGCACCTGCTGGCCCTCTGAAAATGTCAAGCGAGTGCCGCATAATTACATGGCGGTGGATGTGGTGGTGGCGGGTGAAGCCCAAATTTCAAATGGGTTTTAGCTGGCATTCTAAAGTGATGGGGAATATGTATTCCACTATCTAGCTAACAATTTGGAAGGAGTAGGTACCTCCCAAATATAGCAGTGAGAGCCCTCAGAAATGTAAAAACCTGTTTGTTGGGTCCAGCAGAAAAATATTTGGCTTTCCCATTGACTTGCATTGGATTTGTTATTCGGTGCGAATACACTAATATTAAAAATGATTCGTGCCTCTTCCCGAATTTGAATATTTCACTATTTGCTCACCACTATATATAATGATAGGATGACAGTATGATATTATACGTTAACAAATAACATCTAGCATAAATGCATTAGAAATAATGAGAGATGTAATTGATAAATAAAAAAATCAATCAAATACAACCTAAGAAAGAAAAACCGTGACAAGGTACTTTGTGCAATAAATATTAAAGGTAATCTGTCACCTAATTTTGGTCCTATAAACTGCGGCCACCGCCATCAAGGGCTTATCTACAGCATTCAGTAATGCTGTAGATAAGCCCCCCCCGATGTAACCTGAAAGATAAGAAAAACAATGGCTTTCCTGTCGCCTGCACACTGCAGTACTTTGCTCTGCCCTTAACAGGGCAGATAAAGTACACCTGCGCAGGAGCCGCGACAGGAAGCACAGAAGAGGACGTCACCGAATGAAGATGGGAGGCGCTGGACCCAGACCTGCAATGCTCATCTGATCGTACCGCATCGGGATCACCCTGGGTGAGTATAATCTAAAGGTACCGTCACACTAAGCGACGCTGCAGCGATAGCGACAGCGATGCCGATCGCTGCAGCGTCGCTGTGTGGTCGCTGGAGAGCTGTCACACAGACCGCTCTCCAGCGACCAACGATGCCGAGGTCCCCGGGTAACCAGGGTAAACATCGGGTTGCTAAGCGCAGGGCCGCGCTTAGTAACCCGATGTTTACCCTGGTTACCAGCGTAAAATGTAAGTACATACTTACATGCGTCCCCCGGCGTCCGCTTCCTGTAATGACTGAGCGCCGGCAGTAGCAGGGCACAGCGGTGACGTCACCGCTGTGCTGTGCTTTCACTTTCAATTTGCGGCGCTCAGTCAGTGTGGGAAGCGGACGCCGGGGGAAGCATGTGAGTATGTAGTGTTTGTTTTTTTTTACATTTTACGCTGGTAACCAGGGTAAACATCGGGTTACTAAGCGCGGCCCTGCGCTTAGTAACCCGATGTTTACCCTGGTTACCAGTGTAAAATATCGCTGGTATGGTTGCTTTTGCTGTCAAACACGGCGATACACGGCGACCTAGCGACCAAATAATGTGCAGACCTTCTAGCAGCGACCAGCAATTTCACAGCGGGATTCTGATCGCTGCTGCGTGTCAAATACAGCGATATCGCTCCCTAGGACGCTGCAACGTCACAGATCGCTGGCGACGTTGCTTAGTGTGACGGTACCTTAACTTGTTTTTCTTATCTTTCAGGTTACATTGGGGAGCTTATCTACAGCATTGCAGAATGCTGTACAGTAGATAAACCACTGATGGCGGTGGCCGCAGTTTATAGGGCCAAAATTAGGTGACAGATTCCCTTTAAGTAGCAAACTAATAAAGCCATGGTAGTAACACATAAAGAAAGCAGTTTAAATCTTACTAAAATAGAACCTGGAAAGACAATATTCTTGATCTCTTGATCATTGTGTTATTCATTTTGGGGTTCACTTTGGCTCTGAGGTATTTTAGGAACTATTTAGAAGTTGCAACCATGTATCAGAATTGATAGCAGCCCTAAGGTAACTACACTAAAAAACATTCACCATACAATTGTGCCTATCTACGTTTTAGTCCTTAATGATGAGAAAATGTTGTTTTCTTGTATGACCTTATGCACATGACCTTCAGTTTACATTTGGTATATTTGCTGTTTCTTACGTTATATCGTACTATGCTACATACAGGGAGTATTTGAGGTTAATCAATTATTGATAACAATAGCATTTCAAATGCATTTCCCAGAGATACTGTGGAACATACCGTATATACTCGAGTATAAGCCGACCCGAGTATAAGCCGACCCCCCTAATTTTGCCACAAAAAACTGGGAAAACTTATTGACTCGAGTATAAGCCTAGGGTGGAAAATGCAGCAGCTACCGGTGAATTTCAAAAATAAAAATAGATGCTCCATACCGTTCATTATGGCCCCATAGCTGTGCCATATAGTGCTCTGCACCGTTCATTATGGCCCCATAGCTGTGCCATATAGTGCTCTGCACCATTCATTATTGCCCCATAGCTGTGCCATATAGTGCTCTGCACCGTTCATAATTGCCCCATAGCTGTGCCATATAGTGCTCTGCACCGTTCATAATTGCCCCATAGCTGTGCCATATAGTGCTCTGCACCATTCATTATTGCCCCATAGCTGTGCCATATAGTGCTCTGCACCGTTCATTATTGCCCCATAGCTGTGCCATATAGTGCTCTGCACCGTTCATTATTGCCCCATAGCTGTGCCATATAGTGCTCTGCACCGTTCATTATTGCCCCATAGCTGTGCCATATAGTGCTCTGCGCCGTTCATAATTGCCCCATAGCTGTGCCATATAGTGCTCTGCACTGTTCATTATTGCCCCATAGCTGTGCCATATAGTGCTCTGCACCGTTCATTATTGCCCCATAGCTGTGCCATATAGTGCTCTGCACCGTTCATTATTGCCCCATAGCTGTGCCATATAGTGCTCTGCACCGTTCATTATTGCCCCATAGCTGTGCCATATAGTGCTCTGCACCGTTCATTATTGCCCCATAGGATGTGCCATAGAAATCTGTGCCATAGAAAGCTGTGCCATTGCTGCTGCTGCAATAAAAATAATAAAACACCTACTCACCTCTCTTGCTTGCAGCTCCTCGTTGTCCCGTCCCGGCGTCTCTCCGCACTGACTGATCAGGCAGAGGGCGGCGCGCACACTATATGCGTCATCGCGCCCTCTGACCTGAACAGTTAGTGCTGAGAGAGAGACACTGGGAAGACAGAGCGGCGCCCGGCGTGTGGAACGCGGACAGGTAAATATGACATACTTACCTGCTCCCGGCGTCCCGCTCCATCCCCTGGACAGCTGGTCTTCGGTGCCGCAGCCTCTTTCTCTGTCAGCGGTCACCGGCACCGCTGATTAGAGAAATGAATAGGCGGCTCCGCCCCTATGGGAGTGGTCCATAGTCATTTCTCTAATGAGCGGTCCCACGTGACCGCTGAACAGGGGAAGAGCTGCGGCACCCGGAGACCGTGGGACGGACAGGGGGAGCGCCAGGAGCCCCGGAAGCAGGTAAGTATGCGACAGTGCCCTCTCCCCCTCACCCGCCGACCGTGACTTGAGTATAAGCCGAGAGGGGCACTTTCAGTCCAAACATTTGGGCTGAAAATCTCAGCTTATACTCAAGTATATACTGTATCTGTAGTAATTATGAAGAAAAGCCCTACCACACTCTGGAGACCCTAGTGACATCAGCCATATGAAAAAATAGCCAAAAGCAAAGACAAAGATAAGACATGACATAGCAGAATTACTGTTTTCAGTTTCACCTTTTAACACAGAAAATATGTTGTACAAATACATTATGTATACTGTACATAGCATAGCACTTATGGAATTAATGATGTTTTAAAGGGTCTATCAAATATTATTTGATAATATAGCTACCGGTATGTAGCTGCTGTAAATAATGTATTATTATTCCAATCCTCAGTAATAATTCCAGACTTAGAATAAACTTATAATGAACTTATAACACTTATAAGTTCATATGCTTATAGGTCTATATATTTCTTGTAGTCTTTTCCACTTAAAATTTAGTTTGATACTATGACTTTTTAAATTGTATGATTAATTGGTTATAATAAACTGTGTATAGGAAGTAAGACTAGATTCCAGATGCAGACACTGGAAGAGATGGAACCACGCCCGACTGCTCCAGCTCATGTGCTTAAAGCATTTTTTTTGTTCAGCGCTGGAGTGGTGCCCTAAATGTATGCCCCATGTCCCCATTCTTAAATTCACCTTTTGGTGGCTTCATCTTTCACTAACGCCGCTCTTTACCCATGGCACCATCTTGAGACCATAGCTTCTGAATGACTAGAAGTCAGAAGCTACATCACAAGCTCTCAATGCAAGTCTAAGAGAGCGACTTCCATTGAAAAGTGACCTCGGACACGCTCCAGGAGACACTGGAGCACACCGGCAGGTTACTTTTCACCAGAAATGGCCGGGAGCGGCGCTGCAAAAGAATATAGGGGATGACAGGTGAGTATGAGGCAGGGGTCAGGGACCTAATTTAAAGCACCACTCCAGCTGTACAATAAAAAAATGGAGTGGTACTTTAAAAAGGCTAGTAAAAACTTAGGATCCCCATGCACATTGGATAGTGAAGGGTGAACATACATTTATTAGCGATCCGTTTAAGATCCAAAAGAGCTGGCTCTGTTTGGTAAGCGGAGCCAAATGATCCAGATCACTGCCCCACACTAGGTTAGAAGCATGGAGAATCCAGGCTCTGATAGCACAGAGAAAAAGTTACAAGGAAGGGTGAGGTGAGAGCGATCAGAGAAAAAGAAACTGATGGGAAAGGTACCGTATATACTTGAGTATAAGCCGAGATTTTCAGCCCAAATTTTTGGGCTGAAAGTGCCCCTCTCGGCTTATACTCGAATCATGGTTGGCGGGTGAGGGGGAGAGGGCGCTGAGGCATACTTACCTGCTTCCGGGGCTCCTGGCGCTGTCCCTGCAGTCCCACGATCTCCGGGTGCCGCAGCTCTTCCCCTGTTCAGCGGTCACATGGGACCGCTCATTAGAGAAATTAATATGGATTCCACTCCCATAGGGGTGGAGCCACATATTCATTCCTCTAATGAGCGGTAACGGTGACCGCTGATAGAGGAAGAGGCTGCGGCACCGAAGAACAGCTGTCCGGGGGAAGGAGCGGGACGCCGGGAGCAGGTAAGTATTACATATTCGCCTGTCCGCGTTCCACACGCCGGGCGCCGCTCCATCTTCCCAGCGTCTCTCCGCACTGACTGTGCAGGTCAGAGGGCGCGATGACGCATATAGTGTGCGCGCCGCCCTCTGCCTGATAAGTCAGTGCAGAGAGACGCCGAGACGGGACGCTGAGGAGCTGCAAGCAAGAGAGGTGAGTATGTCTTTTTTTTTTATTGCAGCTGCAGCAGCAATGGCACAGCTTTCTATGGCATATCTATGGGGCAATAATGAGCGGTGCAGAGCACTATATGGCACAGCTATGGGGCAATAATGAACGGTGCAGAGCACTATATGGCACAGCTTTCTATGGTACAGCTATGGGGCAATAATGAACGGTGCAGAGCACTATATGGCACAGCTTTCTATGGTACAGCTATGGGGCAATAATGAACGGTGCAGAGCACTATATGGCACAGCTATGGGGCAATAATGAACGGTGCAGAGCACTATATGGCACAGGTGAACGGTATGGAGCATCTATTTTTATTTTTGAAATTCACCGGTAGCTGCTGCATTTTCCACCCTAGGCTTATACTCGAGTCAATGTTTTCCCAGTTTTTTGTGGCAAAATTAGGGGGGTCGGCTTATACTCGGGTCGGCTTATACTCGAGTATATACGGTAGTTTGTGAGCAAAAAGGAACTTACATCACCAGTATGTAAACAAGCAAAGGTGAGGACTGTGATTAAAGAATAAAATGTTTTTTCTGCCTATGTAAATGATCAAAGCTGAAATACTTATTCATATTAAATAATACTATGAAACCACCACGCTACACTCAGGCTAGAATGTAAAAAAATGAGTACAATACTTACTTATATTGTAGCTGTTTTTGTAGTGTGTGACTGTGGGACCCTTATGAGTAAAGGGTTTGCACCTGGTTGCGGCGACTTACTGAGAAGTAGAATATATAAAGAATCAGTATGTTATTTAGAATATATAAAGAATCAGTATGTTATTTGGGCAAAAAAAGTGAACTTCCAGGAGTATTGGTGAAATACACTTACTCCTTTTATGAAACTGTGTGGGCTGCACCTGAAGCGATCCTATGTGGTATTTAGTGTTTTGATTCCACAGTGTGATAAACCAAGTGCTGATAAACAAATAAAGCAATAAAGTAATGCAATAAATTAGATCATACAGTTAGTAGTGAGTAGCGGGAAGGTACCAGCGCCTCGCGTGCCCCGGCCGGAAGCAACGCTGAGGACGCAGCGCAGAGATGGGGGCGGAGCTAGTGTGACGTCACAAATAGCAGGGACGGGTGTGCGAGAGAGACAAGCTGCCAACCTGTTTCGAGGGGTGACTCCCCTCTTTGTCCCCTCAGGCTAGCCCTGACGAAAAGGGGAGTCACCCCTCGAAACACGTTGGCAGCTTGTCTCTTTTGCGCACCCGTCCCTGCTATTTGTGACATCACAATAGCTCCGCCCCCCATCTCTGCGCCGCGTCCTCAGCGTTGCTTCCGGCCGGGGCACGCGAGGCGCTGGTACCTTCCCGCTACTCACTGGGACACTATCGCCCAGGAACCTCGGCCTCTGGCACCAATCAGGACCACAATCCGCTGAGCTCATTGAGCGATTCAATCAGCACCGCATTCATTCAATTACTCTGCTGTCTTCACTGCAGGTGTCTACCTAAGTAGGATGTGGTGGGTGCCAGTGGACTTCTATTGATATCTTCTGGGATAATTGTGGTCAACAATAACTGTATGATCTAATTTATTGCATTACTTTATTGCTTTATTTGTTTATCAGCACTTGGTTTATCACACTGTGGAATCAAAACACTAAATACCACATAGGATCGCTTCAGGTGCAGCCCACACAGTTTCATAAAAGGAGTAAGTGTATTTCACCAATAGTCCTGGAAGTTCACTTTTTTTGCCCAAATAACATACTGATTCTTTATATATTCTAAATAACATACTGATTCTTTATATATTCTAAATAACATACTGATTCTTTATATTTTCTACTTTTCAGTAAGTCGCCGCAACCAGGTGCAAACCCTTTACTCATAAGGGTCCCACAGTCACACACTACAAAAACAGATACAATATAAGTAAGTATTGTACTCATTTTTTTACATTCTAGCCTCAGTGTAGCGCGGTGGTTTCATAGTATTATTTAACCGTTTAATCTTTTAACAGAGTCTTGCACAGAACCTGTTCTTACCACCTGCGGCTTCTGTGGCCCCCATCTCATCCTTTCAGGTGATTAAGCGCCAGTGTATAAATATTTACATCTTTCCACTTATTCATATTACAAGCATTTTGAAAGTTTTTACATTTTGACATGAATATTGGCAAACCATTTTAATTAAATTTACAGTACAGACCAAATGTTTGGACACACCTTCTCATTTAAAGATTTTTCTGTATTTTCATGACTATGAAAATTGTACATTCACACTGAAGGCATCAAAACTATGAATTAACACATGTGGAATTATATACTTAACAAAAAAGTATGAAACAACTGAAATTATGTCTTATATTCTGGGTTCTTCAAAGTAGCCACCTTTTGCTTTGATGACTGCTATGCACACTCTTGACATTGTCTTGATGAGCTTCAAGAGGTAGTCACAGGGAATGGTTTTCACTTCACAGGTGTGCCCTGTCAGGTTTAATAAGTGGGATTTCCTGCCTTATAAATGGTGTTGGGACCATCAGTTGTTGTGCAGAAGTCTGGTGGATACACAGCCGATAGTCCTACTGAATAGACTGTTAGCTGCTTTTTTCTTGCCATAATACAAATTCTAAGTAAAGAAAAACGAGTGGCCATCATTACTTGGAGGAGGAGGTGTGATGGTGTGGGGGTGCTTTGCTGGTGACACTGTTGGAGATTTATTCAAAATTGAAGGCATACTGAACCTGCATGGCTACCACAGCATCTTGCAGCGGCATGCTATTCCATCCGGTTTGCGTTTAGTTGGACCATCATTTATTTTTCAACAGGACAATGACCCCAAACACACCTCCAGGCTGTGTAAGGGCTATTTGACCAAGAAGGAGAGTGATGGGGTGCTACGCCAGATGACCTGGCCTCCACAGTCTCCAGACCTGAACCCAATCGAGATGGTTTGGGGTGAGTTGGACTGCAGAGTGAAGGCAAAAGGGCCAAGTGCTAAGCATCTCTGGGAACTCCTTCAAGATTGTTGGAAGACCATTCCCGGTGACTACCTCTTGAAGCTCATCAAGAGAATGCCAAGAGTGTGCAAAGCAGTCATCAAAGCAAAAGGTGGCTACTTTGAAGAACCTAGAATATAAGACATAATTTCAGTTGTTTCACACGTTTTTGTTAAGTATACAATTCCACACGTGTTAATTCATAGTTTTGATGCCTTCAGTGTGAATGTACAATTTTCATAGTCATGAAAATTAAGAAAAATCTTTAAATGAGAAGGTGTGTACAAACTTTTGGTCTGTACTGTGTGATCATTTGAATTTGGTAAAAGGACAATTCTAGAAAATGTGTATTGTTTCTCGCATAGGACATCAAATTCCTGATGTGGTAATTACATGAAATTAAATCACAGATGCCTAAAAGCTTTTATGTCTGAGGAACACAGTTTTTGAATAGCAAATGTATTTCTAATGCATTGTTGTATTTGTATATATTACAGGGAGGAAAACTTTTTATAAAACTATATGGGGTGTTTTTTTTTTAAGTGAATGTATCACTTGATTAATGCAGCCAGAAACACAGGTAGCATGAATCAGACCTTGGCTGTATGTGTGACACCCGAAGCACAGATTATTCAGTATACCAAGCATGGGTCAGATCCTTCTTGCTCTCTCAGGGGGGTGGTGGCCATGACTGGCGTCTGGCATCCCAATGCAGTGAAAATAGGCACATAGCTGTGGGTGTGCGGGAGTAATGCAGGTTGTGCTCTTCCGTCTATAGTTGCGTTCCCTGTGGTGTTAGTGTGGTGGGAGACATGCAAGAGTCAGCAAGCATGCATGATATTGTTGAGGTAGCTCCTTCCAATGAGAGCTAATTTCGATAAAGATACAAACTATTTCCACTCTGTCATTATTGGTTCAAAGTAACATGAAATAAAATATGATGCATCGGAGCCAAGAAAATACACAAATACACACAGTCAGTGTCTGTCAGTGTACAATTCTTGTTTCAAGCATAGAATACAGTATATAATAACCAGAAGTCCGAATACATGCTAAATAATCCAGGGAAAAGTACCAGTGTACATGTAATAGTAACCCGGATTTGTTAAACCATTGCTCCAACTACTAAATATTAGAAACAGGAGAACCAGGAGCCGGAAGTAAATAACCATATAGAAATCTTTATTAGTACAACAATATTAAAAACGGAACATGCGTTATCATGACAGGTGTTGCACAACACCACACGGATGGGGGGAAAAATAAGAAAGCCCCAGAACCCCAAAACCCCCAGTAATTAAGGCGGTGCAAATGTAACTAGTTGGAATCAGTACATGCCCTTTGGCAAATATAACAGAAGGAAATGTCCTTAATGTGTAGGCACCACAGCCCCCATAATGCAGGGGCTAGTAACAGCATGGGAAGCTAAGAACTCAATCATTGCTCCGTACATATATCAGGCAGTCTAGAATGAGTGCATGCCGTTTGACTGTAATAAGTAACCCCATGTATGACACTGCAACGATTGACAGAAAAAAGCTTACCCTTGCATGGGAGAAGAGGGGAGAAGGGGGTCCCGCCGGTGGATGAGCCCCGACGCGCGTTTCGCAGCGTGTGCACGCTGCTTCCTCAAGGGGAAGTGGTATTGGGTGTTACAGGACCTGCTTATAACCTCCTTTAAAAAGGAGGACCAAGGCAGAGCCCAATGATTACTAATAAAAAAAGGGAAAAGTGGTACATAGATTAAAAACAAGATAAAAACATAAGAAAAAACACACCGGAGTGGACATGCTGGTAATACACGATGGGACAACCCATACCGAGAGAGGATTGGAACTAGATGACAAAAGAAAGACAATCCCAAACTACAGGAAGGGGGCGAAACTAAGGGATTCGTTAAGACCTTTAGGGGTCATGGTGTCAAGCATAGTAATCCACTTAGTTTCAATTTGAGCTAAACGTTTTTTGTTGTCCCCACCCCTGATGCCCAAATGGAGGACATCAATCCCCCTCACCCCAAGCAACTTCTCATTGCAACGATGATGAAGCTTAAAGTGACTGGGGATTGTTTTGAGTTCCACCCCGGGGGACGCCGTCCTGGCCGCGCCAATATCCCGCACGTGCTCCCTTACACGAACTCTAAGTTCGCACGTAGTGAGGCCAACGTATATCCTGGGGCACGGACACGTGGCATAATATATCACATTGGTAGTCCCACAGGATATACGTTCTTTAATCTGTAATGTTTTTGCGCCATCACTAGAGACGAATTCGGAGCAGCGCAGGACATTGGCGCAGGCAAGACAGTGACCACACTGGGTGCACCCCGGGCGAGGGCCACCTGTGCCAAAAAAGTTTCTTTCTGGAGCTGGCACATAGTGGCTCCTCACCAACATATTGCTAAGATTAGTACCTCTTCTGGGAGTCATGAGGGGTGAGGTACCCAGGGTGGCACACAGGGAAGGCTCGGCCCGAAGAATCGGCCAATGCCTTTTCAATATAGACCGCATACTCTCCCATTCGTGGTTGTAGGTGGAGATGAATCTGATTTGCCCATCTCCACCCACAGTACGACGCTGGGCCCTAGAGTGCAAAAGATCACCCCGTTGTGTCGAACGTGCCCGGTCGTATCCGGCTTTTATAGATCTGCGGCTGTAACCACGAGCCGCAAATCTATCTTTTAAATCAAGAGCCTGTGATTCGAACCTGGCCTCGGTGGAGCAAATCCGTCGCACCCTGAGGAACTGTCCGACCGGGACAGCCCTAATGGTGGCCGGATAGTGAGCTGAGGATGCATGCAATAAGGAATTGACAGCGGTCGGCTTCCTATAGACATCCGTCTGGATGCACCGGGAGGTTATAGGCAGGTCCTGTAACACCCAATACCACTTCCCCTTGAGGAAGCAGCGTGCACACGCTGCGAAACGCGCGTCGGGGCTCATCCACCGGCGGGACCCCCTTCTCCCCTCTTCTCCCATGCAAGGGTAAGCTTTTTTCTGTCAATCGTTGCAGTGTCATACATGGGGTTACTTATTACAGTCAAACGGCATGCACTCATTCTAGACTGCCTGATATATGTACGGAGCAATGATTGAGTTCTTAGCTTCCCATGCTGTTACTAGCCCCTGCATTATGGGGGCTGTGGTGCCTACACATTAAGGACATTTCCTTCTGTTATATTTGCCAAAGGGCATGTACTGATTCCAACTAGTTACATTTGCACCGCCTTAACTACTGGGGGTTTTGGGGTTCTGGGGCTTTCTTATTTTTCCCCCCATCCGTGTGGTGTTGTGCAACACCTGTCATGATAACGCATGTTCCGTTTTTAATATTGTTGTACTAATAAAGATTTCTATATGGTTATTTACTTCCGGCTCCTGGTTCTCCTGTTTCTAATATAGAATACAGTATGTATAGAGTCTTGTGCTTGGGTGCGAGGAAAAACAGAAGACACAGGCTTGTTTAAGTAGTTCTTGTATTACTTCATGCAAGTAAGCATACCACTAGGGAAAGTTTTGACACAGTTGCCCTTAAATCCAGCATAAGTCACAGAAATAGGTTCAAAGTCTCTTACTACCCTTGCAGATGTTGATAGCAAGCTGAGGGATTCCTGAGTCCACACGTGTTCCAAGGATCCGAAGTAGTCGATGGTTGGAATAGTAAGGTCACAGGAAAACTGCAGACATTATTCTGAAGCACTGATTAAACAGCTGATGCTGCTTAAGAGGGCAAATGGCAGAGAACAGGGCGGAAACATAGAAACTGAAAACTCCATACTGAGCAAGGGCAAGGTAGATGCAGCAGGACAGAAAGCAAAATGGCAGACAGGGAAAAACTAGGTTCAATTAAAGATAACAGCAGATATGGCAAAGAGTCTGAGAACCTTACATCTTGTCTGGGTCTCATATGCCCAGTCACAAGTCTTTATTACAACCACAGAGATAAGGGAAAATGGGAATGGCTTCTTACATTAGATGACCTAAGTAAGAAAGTATGTTAGTTGGCATAAACAAGGTAATAAACTATGGATTCTGCCAAAATTCCTTTCTAGACTGTTATACCCCGATTACTATACTTTCGGAAACAAAGGATTGTTTAACACACAGACACCTCTTTATCAGAGAGAACGCCCTCTGTTATTGCTTTTATGAATAACACTTATAAAGCTAATAGTAAAATATAGAATTATAAAATATATATAGGTGTTTAACCCCTTAACGACCGCCGATATGCCTTTTAACGGCGGCCGCTAAGGGTACTTAAACCACAGCGCCGTTAATTAACGGCGCTGTGGAAAAAGTGAATAGCGCCCGCCAGAGTCGGATTTTCTCTGGGGTCTCGGTTGCCGAAGGTAGCCGAGACCCCAGAGAACATGATTCGGGGGGTTTTTACCGACCCCCGAGTTGCGATAGCCGGTAATTAACCGTTTACCAGCGGTCGCAACAAAAAACAAACAAACGCGATTTGCCATTTAATTTCTCTGTCCTCCGATGTGATCGCATATCGGAGGACAGAGAAATAGTGTCCCCGATGGCCCCAATAGCCCCCCAATACTCACCTATCTCCCCCGGTGCTCCTCGTGGCTCCCGATGGGCGCCGCCATCTTTTTTCCGGGAAAAATGGCGGGCGCATGCGCAGTGCGCCCGCCGCCCGGCACCCGGAAGATCTTTGGGGTCTCTGCTGCCGGGGGTAGCCGAGACCCCAAAGAACATGACCGGGGTCGGTTTTTACCAACCCCTGTTTTGCCATCGCCGGTAATTAACTGTTTACCGGCGACCGCAAAAAAAAAAAAAAAAAAAAAAAAGCGATCTGTAATTCTCTGTCCTCTGATGTGATCGCACATCAGAGGACAGAGAAATAGGGGGATTCGGGGACCCTATCATACTCACCCGGTGTCCCTGGGTCCTCCTGCATCTCCTCTTGCTGGTTGGCTTCTTCCTCGGGAAAGAAAATGGCGGGCGCATGCGCAGTGCGCCCGCCATCTGCTGCCATCTGCCGGCCGGCAGGAGAGACGAGTTGGGGCTAAAATTAGGGTTAGGGTTAGGGCTAGGGTTAGGGTTGGGGCTAAATTTAGGGTTAGGGCTGGGGCTAAATCTAGGGTTAGGGCTACTTTCACACTAGCGTTTTTTGGCTTCCGTCGCAATGTGTCGTTGGAGAAAAAAAGCATCCTGCAAAAGTGCTTGCAGGATGCGTTTTTTCCCCATTGACTTGCATTAGCGACACATTGCGACGGATTGCCACACGTCGCATCCGTCGTGCGACGGATGCGTCGTGCTTTGGCGGACCGTCAGCACAAAAAAACGCTACATGTAACTTTTTTTGTGCGACGTGTCCGCCATTTCCGACCGCGCATGCGCGGCCGGAACTCCGCCCCCGCCTCCCCACACCTCACAATGGGGCAGCGGATGCGTTGAAAAGACAGCATCCGCTGCACCCGTTGTGCGGCGCTTACAACGCTAGCGTCGGTACTGCGATGGGCCGAGTACGACGCTAGTGTGAAAGTAGCCTTAGGCTTCTTTCACACTTGCGTCGGTACGGGGCGGTCGCAATGCGTTGGCCCGACGTACCGACGCACATTGTGAAAATTGTGCACAACGTGGGCAGTGGATGCAGTTTTTCAACGCATCCGCTGCCCAGTCTATGTCCTGGGGAGGAGGGGGCAGAGTTACGGCCACGCATGCGTGGAAATGGCGGACGCGACGTCCAAAAAAAAGGTTACATTGAACTTTTTTTGTGACGACGGTCCCCCAAAACACAACGGATCCAGTGCATGATGGACGCGACGTGTGGCCATCCGTCGGTAATACAAGTCTATGGGCAAAAAAGGCATCCTGTGGGCACATTTGCAGGATCCGTTTTTTGTCCAAAACGACGGATTGCGACGGATGCCACACGACGCAAATGTGAAAGTAGCCTTAGGGTTAGGGTTGGGGCTAAAGTTAGGGCTAGGGTTAGGGTAAAATTTAGGGTTAGGGTTGGGGCTAAAGTTAGGGTTAGGGCTAGGGTTGGGGCTAAAATTAGGGTTAGGGTTGGGGCTAAAGTTATGGTTAGGGTTGGGGCTAAAGTTAGGGTTAGGGTTGGGGCTAAAGTTAGGGTTAGAGTTGGGATTAGGGTTTGGATTAGGGTTGGTATTAGGGTTACGTTTGGGATTAGGGTTGGGATTAGGGTTACGTTTGGGATTAGGGTTGGGATTAGGGTTACATTTGGGATTAGGGTTGGGATTAGGGTTAGGGTTGGGATTAGGGTTAAGGCTAGGGTTGGGATTAGGGTTAGGGGTGTATTGGGATTAGGGTTAAGTTTGAGGTTAGGGTTGAGATTAGGGTTAGGGGTGTGTTGGATTTAGGATTTTGATTAGGGTTATGGTTAGGGTTGAGATTAGGGCTGTTTTGGGGTTAGGGTTGTGATTATCGTTAGGGTTGTGATTAGGATTATGGATCGTGTTGAGATTAGGGTTAGGGGTGTGTTGGAGTTAGGGTTGGAGTTAGAATTGGGGGGTTTCCACTGTTTAGGTACATCAGGGGGTCTCCAAACACGACAGCCAATTTTGCGCTAAAAAAGTCAAATGGTGCTCCCTCCCTTCTGAACTCTGCTGTGCGCCCAAACAGTGGTTTACCCCCACATATGGGGCATCAGCGTACTCGGGATAAATTGGACAACAACTTTTGGGGTCCAATTTCTCCTGTTACCCTTGTGAAAATAAAAACTTGGGGGCTAAAAATCTTTTTTGTGGGAAAAAAAAATATTTTTTTTATTTTCACTACTCTGCATTATAAACTTCTGTGAAGCACTTGAGCATTCAAAGTTCTCACCACATATCTAGATAAGTTCCTTAGGGGGTCTAGTTTCCAAAATTTGGTCAATTGTGGGGGGTTTCTACTGTTTAGGTACATCAGGGGCTCTGCAAACGCAACATAACACCCACAGACAATTCTATCAAAGTCTGAATTCCAAAATGGCGCTCCTTCTCTTCCGAGCTCTGCCGTGTGCCCAAACAGTGGTTTACCCCCACATATGGGGTACCAGCATACTCAGGACAAATTGGACAACAAATATTGGCATCCAATTTCTCTTGTTACCCTTGTGAAAATAAAAACTTGGGGGCTAAAAAATCTTTTTTGTGGGAAAAAAAATATTTTCTATTTTCACTACTCTGCATTATAAACTTCTGTGAAGCACCTGGGCATTCAAAGTTCTCACCACATATCCAGATAAGTTCCTTGGTGGGTCTAGTTTCCAAAATTGGGTCACTTGTGGGGGGTTTCTACTGTTTAGGTACATCAGTGGCTCTTCAAACGCAACATAACGCCCGCAGACCATTCTATCAAAAGCCTGCATTCCAAAATGGCGCTCCTTCCCTTCCGAGCTCTGCCGTGTGCCCAAACAGTGGTTTACCCCCACATATTGGGTGCCAGCATACTCAGGACAAATTGGAAAACAACTTTTGTGTCCAATTTCTCTTGTTACCCTTGTGAAAATAAAAATTTGGGGGCTAAAAAATCTTTTTTGTGGGAAAAAAATGTATTTTTTATTTTCACTACTCTGCATTATAAACTTCTGTGAAGCACTTGGGCATTCAAAGTTCTCACCACATATCTAGATAAGTTCCGTGGGGGGTCTATTTTTCAAAATGGGGTCACTTGTTGGGGGTTTCTACTGTTTAGGTACATTAGGGGTCTGCAAACGCAACATAACGCCCGCAGACAATTCTATCAAAGTCTGCATTCCAAAACGGCGCTCCTTCCCTTCCAAGCTCAGCCATGCGCCCAAACAGTGGTTTACCCCCACATATGGGGTACCAGCATACTCAGGACAAATTGGACAACAAATTTTGGGGTCCAATTTCTCTTGTTACCCTTGTGAAAATAAAAACTTGGGGGCTAAAATATCTTTTTTGTTAAAAAAAAAATATTTTTTATTTTCACGACTCTGCATTATAAACTTCTGTGATGCACTTGGGCATTCAAAGTTCTCACTACACATCTAGATAAGTTCCATGGGGGGTCTAGTTTCCAAAATGGGGTCACTTTTGGGGGGTTTCTACTGTGTAGGCACATCAGGGGCTCTCCAAATGCGACATGGCGTCTGATCTCATTTCCAGTCAATTTTGCATTGAAAAGTCAAATGGCGCTCCTTTGCTTCCGAGCTCAGCCATGCACCCAAACAGTGGTTTACCCCCACATATGGGGTGTCGGCATACTCAGGACAAATTGTACAACAAATTCTGGGGTCCATTTTCTCCTGTTACCCTTGGTAAAATAAAAATTTGGAGGCAAAAAGATCATTTTTGTAGAAAAAATGTGATTTTTTTATTTTCATGGCTCTACGTTATAAACTTCTGTGGAGCACCTGGGGGTTTAAAGTGCTCACCACACATCTAGATAAGTTCCTTAAGGGGTCTAGTTTCCAAAATGGTATCACTTGTGGGGGGTTTCCACTGTTTAGACACATCAGGGGCTCTCCAAACGCGACATGGCATCCGATCTCAATTCCAGCCAATTCTGCATTGAAAAAGTCAAACGGTGCTCCTTCACTTCCAAGCTCTGCGGTGCGCCCAAACAGTGGTTTACCTCCACATATGGGGTATCGACGTACTCAGGAGAAATTGGACAACAACTTTTGTGGTCTAATTTCTCCTGTTACCCTTGTGAAAATAAGAATTTGTGGGCGAAAAAATCATTTTTGTGAAAACAAATGCAATTTTTTATTTTCACGGCTCTACGTTATAAACTTCTGTGAAGCACTTGGGGGTTAAAAGTGCTCACCACACATCTAGATAAGTTCCTTAAGGGGTCTAGTTTCCAAAATGGTGTCACTTGTGGGGGGTTTCCACTGTTTAGGCACATCAGGGGCTCTCCAAACGCGACATGGCGTCCGATCTCAATTCCAGCCAATTCTGCATTGAAACAGTCAAACGGCACTCCTTCTCTTCCAAGCTCTGCGGTGCGCCCAAACAGTGGTTTACCTCCACATATGGGGTATCGGCGTACTCAGGAGAAATTGCACATCAAAATTTGTGGTTAAATTTCTGTTTTTACACTTGTGAAAATTAAAAATAATGGTTCTGAAGTAAAATGTTTGCAAAAAAAAGTTAAATGTTCATTTTTTTATTCCACATTGTTTCAGTTCCTGTGAAGTACGTAAAGGGTTAATAAACTTCTTGAATGTGGTTTTGAGCAGCTTGAGGGGTGCAGTTTTTAGAATGGTGTCACACTTGGTTATTTTCTATCATATAGACCCCTCAAAATGACTTCAAAGGTGATGTGGTCCCTAAAAAAAACATGGTGTTGTAAAAATGAGAAATTGCTGGTCAACTTTTAACCCTTATAACTCCCTAACAAAAAAAAATTTTGTTTCCAAAATTGTGCTGATGTAAAGCAGACATGTGGGAAATGTTATTTATTAACTATTTTTCGTGACTTATCTCTCTGATTTAAGGGCATAAAAATACAAAGTTTGAAAATTGCAAAATGTTAAAAATGTTCGCCATATTTCCGTTTTTTCATAAATAATCGCAAGTAATATCAAAGAAATGTTACCACTATCTTGAAGTACCATATGTCACAAAAAAACAATCTCAGAATCAGCAGGATCCGATAAAGCGTTCCAGAGTTATAACCTCTTAAAGTGACAGTGGTCAGAATTGTAAAAATTGGCTCGGTCATTAAGTACCAAATTGGCTCTGTCCCTAAGGGGTTAATTGTCCAAAATAATAACGCAAAGTATAAACATTTACCATAACAATTCCTCCCTTTTTATTATTTAGGCTACTTTCACACTAGCGTTGTTCGGCGGATGTCAAATTACGTCGTTTTGAGAAAAAAACGCATCCTGCAAAATCTCCCGCAGGATGCGTTTTTTTCCCCATAGACTTGTATTGGCGACGCATCGCGATGGATTGTCATGCGTCGTTTGCGTCGTGCGACGGATGCGTCGGAATTTGGCGACACGTCGTCTGGAAAAAACATTGATTGTAACGTTTTTTGTCTGCGCCGGGAAAACGTGTTGCAACGCATCCTGCGGCATGCGTCGTTGGCTAGAATGGAAGCCTATGGGCACAGGATGCGTCGGGACTAGTGTTGAGCGATACCGTCCGATACTTGAAAGTATCGGTATCGGATAGTATCGGCCGATACCCGAAAAGAATCGGATATCGCCGATACCGATACCCGATACCATTACAAGTCAATGGGACACCAAGTATCGGAAGGTATCCTGTATGGTTCCCAGGGTCTGAAGGAGAGGAAACTCTCCTTCAGGCCCTGGGATCCATATTAATGTGTAAAATAAATCACAATAAATCACAAATCACAAGCCGCGACGTCATCTAAGGTCTTTCAAGCGCTCATTCTTAGGAACGGAAGCTTGCGGTTACATCGGTAAGGTCCAGGCTGCGTCGGAGAGGTGAGTATAGCAATTTTTAATTTTTATTCTTTATTTTACACATTAATATCGATCCCGATACCGATTACCAATATCACAAAAGTATCGGATCTCGATATCGGAATTCCGATACAGCAAATATCGGCCGATACCCGATACTTGCGGTATCGGAATGCTCTACACTAGTCGGGACACGTCGTATGACGCAGTGCAGCGCTGCAATATGTTTTTTTACACTGAGCATGCTCAGAAGCAGGATTTTGTTGCCAATTGGCCAGACACACCCAAATCTATATAAACCTGGCCTGGGGTTTCAACCCCAAATGTGCCAGTGAGACTCCAGTAGCCTGAAGAGAGCAAGCCAGCCAGCCTGAAGAGAGACAGCGGCCAGCATCTGCCCAGCCGGCCAGCATCTGCCCAGCTGGCCAGCATCTGCCCAGCCAGCCAGCGTCCAGAGGCCTGCCAGCTATAGAACCTAGGCAGCCAGAGGCCTGACTGTGCTGCCAGATGATTGCATGAAGCTGCAGCCTTCCAGCCAGTGTGAGTACTGCCATTTTTGCGTGCGTCTGTGTGCATGTCTGTGTGCATGTGTTTGTGTCTGCATGACGTATTAAATACAGCCAGAGCTAAACCTGAATACAGCCAGAGGCCTGTCATCGTCCTGCACCAGCCAGCGTCCTTCCAGAGTCCAGCTCCAGCATGAGGCCTGCCACTGTGAAGACAGCCAGCGTCCAGCTCCAGCCTGAGGCCTGCCAGCATCCAGACAGCGGGAATCCTGCCATTTTTGCGTGTGTGTGCGTGTCTGTGTGCGTCTTTGTGTTTTGGTCTTCCTGTGTGCTTTTGTGCATCTGTGTGTGTTTGCATAAGCCTGGGTGCGTGCATCTGTGTGTGTTTGCGTACGGCTGTGTGCTTTTGTGTTATGCCTGTGCCTGTGTTATGCCTGCGCCTGTATGCTTTTGTGCGTGTGCATTCGTTTTGCATGTGCCAGTGTGCTTTCGTGCATGCGTTTTGGTGACTGCGGGTGTATTCTTCCGTGCGACTGGGTGAGTGCACGTGCATTTTTTTTTTTTCATGTGATGTATAGTGTTGAGCATTCCGATACCGCAAGTATCGGGTATCGGCCGATACTTAGCGGTATCGGAATTCCGATACCGAGATCCGATACTTGCCGCGTATCGGATACCGTAATCGGATGTTCCCAGGATTCAAACTGCACAAATTTGCACGAAATCAGCCAATGAGAATGATTCCAAGTGTGGGCACATCCTGTTCAGCATGGACGGCATGAAACTACTGGCAAGGCTGTGATTGGCTGCTGAAATGATGTCATGATGCAGTTTAAAAGTCGCTGGCGCCATTTTTCGTTCACTCTGCTGTGAATTCAGTTAGTGACAGGACGCTGTTTGCTGACTGAGGGCCAGTTTAGAGATAGCGATTTGCTTCTTTGTGCTTTTCCAAGGCTAATTTAGCAACCGCTGTGTTCACCTACTAATCACCTTGCTTTTGCCTTGCAGCGCTGTTTTCACAGCGATCTGCAAGGTCTGTGTGTGTGAGTGCAGCCCACTCTCTAGTCTGTGTGCAGCCATAGGCCATCCATAGCTGGTTGTATTCAGTTCAGGGAGGGTGGTTCATTGCCTCATACTGTTCTTTTTTTTTTTTTTTTTTTCAAGTAGTGTAGTCTGCTGCTCATTTTTTGTAATAATTCCTATTAGTGACTTTCCACCCGTATCCAGCTAACTTGTGGAAAAACACTACATAGGATAAAGTAGAGGAGGTTTTTTGGGCCATGCAGCGCCGTTTACGGCTGTCTGCACGGTCTCCGTGTGACTGCAGCTCGCCCTGTAGTCTGTGAGCAGCCATAGCCTGGTTGTATCCAGCTCAGGGTTGTTCACTGCGTCATACTGTAAAATCAATTTTCCTTTTGTTTTAAGTAGTGCAGGCTGCTGCACATTTTTTCAAAAAATTCCTATTAGTGTCTTTCCACCTGTATCCAGCTAACTTGTGGAAAAACACTACATAGGATAAAGTAGAGGAGGTTTTTTGGGCCTTGCAGCGCCGTTTACGGCTGTCTGCACGGTCTCTGTGTGACTGCAGCTCTCTCTGTTGTCAGTTCAGCCCCCAAAAAATAAATAAATAATAAAGTTCACCAAACACATCACTTTACATTTGTGTAGGCCACATTAGCTCATATTAAAGTCTAGTCCACACTATAGAAAATTAGTGTTTCCTATACCTGTTAGGACTCGGAGCTGTTCAGGAATAAGCACACAAAGCCGTTAGTACTTTTCTGCTTATCTTTATCAGTCAACCAAGATGAAGAAGGCAGGGAGTAAGGCACGTGGGCGTGGGCGCGGAGCAGGGAGAGGACGTGGGGATTCTGTGCCTGCTGCGGGCACCGGTGACTCCTCAGCACCCAGTTTCACCAGGGAACAGTCCTTCATGCGCAGCTTTGTCGCAGAGCGCCGTACACCGCTGCTGCGTGAAGACCAAATTGAAGCCGTTGTCGGATGGATGGCAGCTAACGCATCGACTTCAATTAGTGCCACATCCTCTCAGACACAGAGCACTGGAGAGCAGCCATCTGTCTCTTCACCACCTGCCAAATTGGCCAGGCAAACAGAGAGCCCAGGACAGGAGCCGTCTCTACTTCTGTTCTCGGAATCTCTTGGCTTGGAAACAGGGGGCCAGCCAAGCAGCATTGGAGAAATGGAAGAAGAGGCAGGGTGCAGTGATGCCCAACAGCTTTTTCTCTCTGAGTCTGAAGAGGCGGGTGGGCCAGTGCCTCCGGTCACCACATCGCAGGCCGCATCCGCTGATGATGACACTCAGGTGCCACTTTCTGTTGCGTGCTCTGCTGCTGAGACTACCCAGGAGGAGCAGTTGGTGGCAGAGGGTAGTGTAGATGATGAGGTCCTTGACCCATCGGGGCATGAGGGACAGGAAGGTGGTGGGAGCAGCTCCGAGGAAGAGATTCCTAGAACGGGCCAAAGAGGTAGAGGGAGGGGGAACACTGCGCAGCCTGTAGCCTCCACTTTGGCACCCGTTAGGAGCATGTCTGTTCCAAAAGCCAAAAAGGGCGCTCCCAAGACTTGCAGTGTCTGGCCCTTTTTTGACACAGTTGCAGATGACATTTGCTATGTCAAATGCAAGGTGTGTCATCACAAAGTCAAAAGAGGTCGAAATGTCAGCAACCTCAATACCTCCAACATGTGGAAACATGTGCGCAACAGGCACGCGGCGGAGTTAGAAAAACACACTGAAGAGCTTGGCCAACCAACAGCGGCAGCTACCACCTCTTCAGCTCGTGTTGCCTCTTCCTCCAGCTCACATGCAGCTGGTTCGGCTTCCTCCCAGGATCGCCGTGGAAGAACCTCTGGCCCTGTTGTCCAGAGACCCACTGTAATTCCACCCGCAGCACCACTTTCCCAGTCATCCACACACTCCCAGCCCAGTCTACAGCCATCGGTAGTACAGGCATGGAAGAGAAGGCGGCCTTTCTCGTCAAACCACCCACGAGCACAGGCTCTGACTGCAGGCATTGCCAAACTTCTGTCACTGGAAATGCTGTCATTCAGGCTGGTGGAGACTGACAGCTTCCGTGACTTGATGTCATTGGCAGTCCCACAGTACAATGTGCCCAGCCGCTTTTACTTCAGCAGGCAAGCTGTCCCTGCCCTGCACAAGCATGTGGAGGGACACATAAAACACGCGCTACTGAACGCCGTCAGTAGCAAGGTCCACCTCACCACCGATGCGTGGACCAGTCAACATGGACAGGGGCGATACCTTTCCCTCACTGCCCATTGGGTTAATGTCGTTGAGTCGGGTACAGATCGTGCGAGTGGCGCAGGACGTGTCCTGCCCACTCCAAGGATTAGGTAAATCCACAGTGTACAATGGTACTATACATACATATATATATATGTGAGTGAGCCAATGAGGACCATGAGGACATAGCTGACCCTGCCGACCTGGGTTATTCAGGTATTGTGAGCTCCCCATTTGACATATAATAGCTAATCACATTTTGCTGCTATGGCTCTCTTAATTATTTACGGATTTTCCTCCGCTTTGATCTAATAGAGAGGCGGCAGCAATTATTTGTGCCCAGTATAGATATCGTATTGTGTACCATCTCTACCGTGCAGCCTATACTGCAACGTGTCACCACTAGTGTTGAGCATTCCGATACTGCAAGTATCGGGTATCGGCCGATACTTGCTGTATCGGAATTCCGATACCGAGATCCGATATTTTTGTGGTATCGGGTATCGGTATCGAAACAACATTAATGTAAAAATGTGTAAAAGAAAGAATTAAAATAAAAAATATCGCTATACTCACCTCTCCGACGCAGCCTGGACCTCAGCGAAGGAACCGGCAGCGTTGTTTGTTTAAAATTCGCGCTTTTACTTGGTTACGTGAAGTCCCGGCTTGTGATTGGTCAGGGCGGCCATGTTGCCGGGACGCGGACCAATCACAGCAAGCCGTGACGAAATTACGTCACGGCTTGCTGTGATTGGTCCGCGTCCCGGCAACATGGCCGCCATTAACCAATCACAAGCCGTGACGTCACGGGAGGCTGGACACGCGCGCTTTTTAAAAAGCGCGCGTGTCCAGCCTCCAGTGACGTCCCGGCTTATGATTGGTAACGGCGCCATGTTGCCGGGACGCGGACCAATCACAGCAAGCCGTGACGAAATTACGTCACGGCTTGCTGTGATTGGTCCGCGTCCCGGCAACATGGCCGCCATTAACCAATCACAAGCCGTGACGTCACGGGAGGCTGGACACGCGCGCTTTTTAAAAAGCGCGCGTGTCCAGCCTCCAGTGACGTCCCGGCTTATGATTGGTCACGGCGCCATGTTGCCGGGATGCGGACCAATCACAGCAAGCCGTGACGAAATTACGTCACGGCTTGCTGTGATTGGTCCGCGTCCCGGCAACATGGCCGCCATTAACCAATCACAAGCCGTGACGTCACTGGAGGCTGGACACGCGCGCTTTTTAAAAAGCGCGCAAGTCCAGCCTCCCGTGACGTCACGGCTTGTGATTGGTTAATGGCGTCCATGTTGCCGGGACGCGGACCAATCACAGCAAGCCGTGACGTAATTTCGTCACGGCTTGCTGTGATTGGTCCGCGTCCCGGCAACATGGCGCCGTGACCAATCATAAGCCGGGACGTCACTGGAGGCTGGACACGCGCGCTTTTTAAAAAGCGCGCAAGTCCAGCCTCCCGTGACGTCACGGCTTGTGATTGGTTAATGGCGGCCATGTTGCCGGGACGCGGACCAATCACAGCAAGCCGTGACGTAATTTCGTCACGGCTTGCTGTGATTGGTCCGCGTCCCGGCAACATGGCGCCGTGACCAATCATAAGCCGGGACGTCACTGGAGGCTGGACACGCGCGCTTTTTAAAAAGCGCGCAAGTCCAGCCTCCTGTGACGTCACGGCTTGTGATTGGTTAATGGTGGCCATGTTGCCGGGACGCGGACCAATCACAGCAAGCCGGGACGTAATTTCGTCACGGCTTGCTGTGATTGGTCCGCGTCCCGGCAACATGGCCGCCCTGACCAATCACAAGCCGGGACTTCACGTAACCAAGTAAAAGCGCGAATTTTAAACAAACAACGCTGCCGGTTCCCTCGCTGAGGTCCCGGCTGCGTCGGAGAGGTGAGTATAGCGATATTTTTTATTTTAATTCTTTCTTTTACACATTTATATGGTTCCCAGGGCCTGAAGGAGAGTTTCCTCTCCTTCAGACCCTGGGAACCATCAGGGATACCGTCCGATACATGAGTCCCATTGACTTGTATTGGTATCGGGTATCGGTATCGGATTGGATCCGATACTTTGCCGGTATCGGCCGATACTTTCCGATACCGATACTTTCAAGTATCGGACGGTATCGCTCAACACTAGTCACCACTCTTTTGTTTTTTTAACACTGTACTGGTAATTTGACCAGATTAATCACTCTTTTGTTTGGTTTATCATATATATTGCACATGTAAAACATTTGCACATCTGCACTTTAGTATTTCACATTGTGTGATCAATTGGTGTTTGTACCCCTATATATTTATTTTGAATTTTTATATATTTCTTATATTTTTACATATTTTGGCACGTTGCACTTTGTCTGTGCAGTTTTTGATATATATATACACGGACTGTCTTGTGATTTTAGTATATACTAGTAGGGAGCCACACCCTTGGTATATGTGTATATTACTGGGGTCAGCTGTGATTTTCATTTATATACATGTCTTTTTAGATATTTTATAATAATTACTATTGTTGTTTTCTTATTGTTCTTGTGCGCACTTTTTATGTAAATTTTAATATACATTTATTTGCCGCTATATTTAATAAAGGCGTATTTCTATATAAATCCTGTCTGGTGTTGTATCTTACTTTTATCCATATATTGGCTTTGGTTGTACCTACCACTCCAAGGATTGCAGGAATCCATTCTGTACGCATTGACTCCTCCTCTTACACCAGTTCCTCAGAATCATCGCTGCAGGAGCCGTCACAGTCCACCTCCACATGGACCCGTGATGAACGTTTACCTGTTACGACCGACATGAGCACAGCCGTGGCCAAACGTCAACAGGCCGTCTTGAAATTAATTTCTTTGGGGAATCGAAGCCACACAGCGCAGGAGCTCTGGAATGCCATCAAGCAGGAGAGCGATGTGTGGTTTGTGCCAGCGAATCTCCAGCCAGGCATGGTAGTGTGTGATAATGGCCGAAATCTGGTGGCAGCTCTGGGCCTCGGCAACCTCACTCACATCCCATGTCTGGCACATGTGCTCAATTTGGTCGTGCAGAGTTTTTTGAGGGACTATCCGGATCTTGATGCACTGCTGCACAAGGTCTGCCTAGAGTGTGCTCACTTGCGGCGTTCCAGCACGGCAAAATCGCGCATTGCGGCTCTGCAGCGCCGACACCGCCTGCCGGAACATCGCATCATATGTGACCTACCTACCAGGTGGAAATCCACGTTACATATGTTGGAGCGGTTGTGTGAGCAGCAGCAAGCTGTAATGGAGTACCAGCTGCATCAGGCGCAAAGAAGTCGCACTCCGCGCCGTTCAGACTTCACAACCACAGAGTTGGCCACTATGAAGGACGTCTGCCAGGTTTTGCGTCCCTTCGATTATTCCACGTGGATGGCGAGTGCAGATGATGCACTAGTCAGCATGACTCCCCCTTATCTGCCTGCTTGAAAAATCACTGCAAGCGCTAAGGGATGATGTTGTGGAAGAGGTGGAGGATGAGGATTCACCATTTCCATCATCTTCTGGACAGTCAGCACCACGTGGTTCCTCACAAACGCGTAGGCAGGGGACACTTTGTGAGGAGGATGAGGAAGAGTCAATGGAGGAGGAAGACATCCGTCCAGAGGAGGGAGTAACACAATTGTCCAGTACTCAGTGTGTACAGCGAGGGTGGGGTGATGACGAGCGGGCAGAGATCACGCCTCCAGCAGGGGACAGCGTTTCTTGGCCAGTTGGCAGTCTGCAGCACATGGTGGATTACATGCTGCAGTGCCTGAGAAACGACCGCCGCATCGCCCACATTCTCAACATGTCTGATTATTGGGTGTTCACCCTCCTCGATCCTCGCTACCGGGACAACGTAGAAAGCCTCATCACACCGTTGAACCGGGAGCGAAAAATGCGGGAGTACCAAGACACACTGGTGAATTCCATCATCTTCTCCATTCCAAGTGAGAGAAGTGCTGCTAGTGCATTACAAAGCAGCTCAGTGCGTCTTGGCAGTGGAGGAGGCTCTGCACAAAGAGGGAGCAGAAGCAGTGCCTCTGCCCAAGGCAAGACCAGTATGGCCCAACTGTGGCACAGTTTTTTGTGCCCGCCACAAAAGTCTACACCATCACAGACGGCTCCAGTCAGCAGGAGGCAACTGTTCCGTCAGATGGTGACAGACTACATGTCTTGCCCTCTTGCTGTACTCCCAGACGGCTCTTCCCCTTTCATGTTTTGGGTCTCAAAGCTGGATACATGGCCAGAGCTAAGCCAGTATGCATTGGAGGTGCTGGCTTGCCCTGCGGCTAGTGTATTATCGGAACGCGTCTTTAGTGCTGCAGGTGGTGTACTAACTGACCGTCGCATGCGACTATCCTCCGATAACGTTGACCGGCTTACTTTCCTGAAAATGAACAAGGCCTGGATCTCGCAGGAATTTGCCACTCCTCTTCCTGAATAAATAATTAGGTGACTGTCTACAGTATCCAGGTCTCCTGTTGTGTTCATCTTTCTACCACCTGAACTTTAATTCCTGGGCTCCAACACCGCCAGTTGAGGCTCAGAAGTGCCGTCTGCACAGTCAAAACATACGACCCAGTGTTATTGGGTTTCAGTAACGTCAGCTGATCCTCAGCTGTGTAGCCGGCAATGTGTCCTGCGACCTCCACGCTGACACAACAACTGAAATGTAAGGGAACCTGTCCCCCCCCCAGGTGTTTGTTACTGAGAGAGCCACCTTGTGCAGCAGTAATGCTGCACAAGGAAAAGGTAGCTATTTTTGTTTAGCTCCTTGCACACGCAGAACTTAACACTTATAAAATGTGTTCACTGATACCGTAAAACCGTCCCGGAGGTGGGACTTTCCTTCGTAATATGACGCAGCACACCTTTCATTCCTACCCCCTTGGCGCCGTGCCCCGGCTCCTCAGCGTTGTTTGATTCCGTCCCAAGGCCTGCGCTGTTATGTTATCCCTTGGCCAGGCACACTTAGCGCTGCCCCTCTTCTGACATCATTTGGTGTCAGGCTGACTGCGCCTGTGCGGCCGCGCTGGCCGAGAGCCCACCTCACAGTGTCTTCTGATTTAATCCCACTGTGGGTCTGAGATCCATGGACATGCGCAGTGCATATCTGAACCTCCGCCTCTCACTCATCTCCCTACGCCTTCTTCAGACTGTGCGCCGTCAGCTGATCCCTAATAGCATGCCACGGCCGTGACGCCGCACGGTCTGAAGAAGCCGTAGGGAGCGGAGTGAGAGGCGAGGATATGCACTGCGCATGGCCACGGATCCCAGGCCCACGGTGGGATTACATTAGACGACACTGCGAGGCGGGCTCTCGGCCAGCGCGGCCGCACAGGCGCAGCCAGCCTGACACCAAATGATGTCAGAAGATGGGCAGCGCTAAGTGTGCCTGGCCAAGGGATAACATAACAGCGCAGGCTCCGGGACGGAATCAAACAACGCTGAGGAGCCGGGGCACGGCGCCAAGGGGGTAGGAATGACAGCTGTGCTGCGTCATATTACGAAGGAAAGTCCCACCTCCGGGACGGTCTCACGGTATCAGGGGACACATTTTATAAGTGTTTAGTTCTGTGTTTGCAAGGAGCATAATGAAAAGAGCCACCTTTTCCTTTTGCATCCTTTGTGCTGCACAAGCTGGCTCTTTCAGCTACAAACGCCTTGGGGGGGGGGTTAAAGGTTCCCTTTCGACTTTCTCCAATCAGGCTTCGGCCTACACTGTGTTCCTCTGCTCCTCCTGCTGTCCCTGGGCTCCAACACTGCTAGTTGTTGCCTGGTAGTGCTGTACGCACAGTCAACAGTCGCTCCTCTGTTATTGGGGTTCAGTAACGTCAGCTGTTCCCCAGCTGTGTGTGTGGCAATCCCTCCTATCTCCTACACCTCCTCCTCCTGCTGTCCCTGGGCTCCAACACCGCTAGTTGTTGCCTGGTAGTGCTGTACGCACAGTCAACAGTCGCTCCTCTGTTATTGGGGTTCAGTAACGTCAGCTGTTCCCCAGCTGTGTGTGTGGCAATCCCTCCTATCTCCTACACCTCCTCCTCCTGCTGTCCCTGGGCTCCAACACCGCTAGTTGTTGCCTGGTAGTGCTGTACGCACAGTCAACAGTCGCTCCTCTGTTATTGGGGTTCAGTAACGTCAGCTGTTCCCCAGCTGTGTGTGTGGCAATCCCTCCTATCTCCTACATCTCCTCCTCCTGCTGTCCCTGGGCTCCAACACCGCTAGTTGTTGCCTGGTAGTGCTGTACGCACAGTCAACAGTCGCTCCTCTGTTATTGGGGTTCAGTAACGTCAGCTGTTCCCCAGCTGTGTGTGTGGCAATCCCTCCTATCTCCTATACCTCCTCCTCCTGCTGTCCCTGGGCTCCAACACCGCTAGTTGTTGCCTGGTAGTGCTGTACGCACAGTCAACAGTCGCTCCTCTGTTATTGGGGTTCAGTAACGTCAGCTGTTCCCCAGCTGTGTGTGTGGCAATCCCTCCTATCTCCTACACCTCCTCTTCCTGCTGTCCCTGGGCTCCAACACCGCTAGTTGTTGCCTGGTAGTGCTGTACGCACAGTCAACAGTCGCTCCTCTGTTATTGGGGTTCAGTAACGTCAGCTGTTCCCCAGCTGTGTGTGTGGCAATCCCTCCTATCTCCTATACCTCCTCCTCCTGCTGTCCCTGGGCTCCAACACCGCTAGTTGTTGCCTGGTAGTGCTGTACGCACAGTCAACAGTCGCTCCTCTGTTATTGGGGTTCAGTAACGTCAGCTGTTCCCTAGCTGTGTGTGTGGCAATCCCTCCTATCTCCTACACCTCCTCCTCCTGCTGTCCCTGGGCTCCAACACCGCTAGTTGTTGCCTGGTAGTGCTGTACACACAGTCAACAGTCGCTCCTCTGTTATTGGGGTTCAGTAACGTCAGCTGTTCCCCAGCTGTGTGTGTGGCAATCCCTCCTATCTCCTACACCTCCTCCTCCTGCTGTCCCTGGGCTCCAACACAGCTAGTTGTTGCCTGGTAGTGCTGTACGCACAGTCAACAGTCGCTCCTCTGTTATTGGGGTTCAGTAACGTCAGCTGTTCCCCAGCTGTGTGTGTGGCAATCCCTCCTATCTCCTACACCTCCTCCTCCTGCTGTCCCTGGGCTCCAACACCGCTAGTTGTTTCCTGGTAGTGCTGTACGCACAGTCAACAGTCGCTCCTCTGTTATTGGGGTTCAGTAACGTCAGCTGTTCCCCAGCTGTGTGTGTGGCAATCCCTCCTATCTCCTACACCTCCTCCTCCTGCTGTCCCTGGGCTCCAACACCGCTAGTTGTTGCCTGGTAGTGCTGTACGTACAGTCAACAGTCGCTCCTCTGTTATTGGGGTTCAGTAATGTCAGCTGTTCCCCAGCTGTGTGTGTGGCAATCCCTCCTATCTCCTACACCTCCTCCTCCTGCTGTCCCTGGGCTACAACACCGCTAGTTGTTGTCCAGAAGTGCTTTCCGCACAGAGCCAAACACCTCGCCAATGTGTTAGTGGGGTTCAGTAATGCCTGCTGCTCCCCTGCTGTGTATACGGCAACGTATCATGCGACCGCCACGCAGGCACAACAACTTAAATTTAAGGGAACCTGTCCCCCCCCCCAAGGCGTTTGTTACTGAAAGAGCCACCTTGTGCAGCAGTAATAATGATGCAAAAGGAAAAAGTGGTTCTTTTTGTGGTGCTCCTTGCACACGCTGAACTTGACACTTATGAAATGTGTCCCCTCACACCGTTAAACCGTCCGGTCGGAGGGACTTTCCTTTGTCATGTGACGCAGCACAGCTGTCATTCTTACCCCCTTGGCGCCGTGCGCCGCCTCCTCAGCGTTGTTTGAATCTGTCCCGGAGCCTGCGCTTTTATGTTAGCCCTTGTCCATGCACACATTTTGCGCTGCACATCTTCTGACATCATTTGGTGTCAGGCTGGCTGCGCCTGTGCGGCCGCGCTGGACGAGATCCCGCCTCGTAGTGTCTTCTGATTTAATCCCACTGCGGGCCTGTGATCCATGGACATGCGCAGTGCATATCTTAACCTCCACCTCTCTCTCATCTCCCTCAGCCTTCTTCAGACTGTGTGCCGTCAGCTGATCCCTAATAGCATGCCACGGCCATGACGCCGCACAGTCTGAAGAAGCTGGAAGGAGGGGAGTGAGAGGCAAGGATATGCACTGCGCATGCCCATGGATCACAGGTCCGCAGAGTGATTACATTAGATGACACAGCGAGGCGGGATCTTGGCCAGCGCAGCCGCACAGGCGCAGCCAGCCTGACACCAAATGATGTCAGAAGATGGGCAGCGCAAAATGTGTGCATGGACAAGGGCTAACATAACAGCGCAGGCTCCGGGACAGATTCAAACAACGCTGAGGAGGCGGCGCACAGCGCCAAGGGGGTAAGAATGACAGCTGTGCTGCGTCACATGACAAAGGAAAGTCCCTCCGATCGGACGGTTTAACGGTGTGAGGGGACACATTTCACAAGTGTCAAGTTCAGCGTTTGCAAGGACCATAATTAAAAGAGCTAAGTTTACCTTTTCCAGCATTAGTGCTGTACAATATGGCTCTTTCAGCTACAAACCCCTGGGGGGGGGTTTAAGGGTTCCCTTTCAAGTTGCTCCAGTGCAGGCTTCGGCCTACACTATGCTCCTCCTGCTGACCCTGGGCTCTAACACCGCCAGTTGGCGCCCAGATGTGCTAGCTGCACAGAGAAAAACACCAGACAATGTGTCAGTGGGGTTCAGCAACGCCAGCTGTACCCCTGCTGTGTAGCCGGCAACGTGTCCTGCAACAGCCACGCAGACACAAAGCTGCCGCCAGTGCAGGCTTCGGCCTACACTCTGCTCCCTCTCCTCCTGCTGACCCTGGGCTCTAACACCGCCAGTTGGGGCCCAGAAGTGCTGGCTGCACAGAGCCAAACACCTCGCCAATGTGTCAGTGGGGTTCAGCACCGCCAGCTGTTCCCCTGCTGTGTAGCCGGCAACGTGTCCTGCAACAGCCACGCAGACACAAAGCTGCCGCCAGTGCAGGCTTCGGCCTACACTCTGCTCCCTCTCCTCCTGCTGACCCTGGGCTCTAACACCGCCAGTTGGTGCCCGGTACTGCTAGCTGAACAGAGAAAAACACCAGCCAATGTGTCAGTGGGGTTCAGCACCGCCAGCTGTTCCCCTGCTGTGTAGCCGGCAACGTGTCCTGCAACAGCCATGCAGACACAAGAACTGAAATTGAAGGGAACCTGTCCCCCCTCCCCCAGGTGTTTGTATGTTTTACAGCCACCTTGTACAGCAGTAATGCTGCATGTGTGCAAGGTGGCTCATAAACTTATTCTCCTTGCACACGTGGAACAGAACACGTCTACAATGTGTCCCCTGAGACCATTAAAACGTCCCTGAGGTGTGACTTTACTTTGTAATGACACGCAACAACCCCCTTGGTAGCACAGCCCTTCTTCTGACATCATTGTTTGGCTGGCTGTGCCTCTGCGGCCGCCCTGCCCGACACAACGCCCCTCGGTGTCTTATTTATTTTGACTGCGAGGGTGTGATTGACGGGCATGAGTAGTGCATATCATCGCCAGGCTGTCACTCAGCTCCTTCCGCCTTCTTCAGACTGTGCGGCTTCATGGCCGTGGTATGCGATAAGGGATCAGCTGACGCCGCACAGTCTGTAGCAGGTGTAAGGACACGAGCGAGAGGCGAACATATGTACTGCGCCAGGCCATGAATCCCAGCCCCGCAGTGTGAAACACTGTAAAGACACTGCGGGGCTGGGATTCATGGGCATCGCGAACCGCACCAGCCGACATGAAATTATGTCAGAAGACGGGCAGCGCATGGCCAAGGGATAACGCAACAACGCAGACTCCTGTACAGCAAAATACGATGCTCAGGAGGCCGCGCCAAGCACCAAGTTGGTATTTTTGCCAGCTGTGCTGCGTCTCATTACAAAGGGAACTCCCGCCTCCAAGACAGATTGACTGTATAAGGGCCAAAATGTTGTACGTGTTTCATTCAGCTTGTGCAAGGAACAAAATTAAAAGAGCAACCTTTGACTTGTGCGGCACTACTGCTGCATAAGGCGTGGCTCTTCTAGTTTGTAACACCTGAGGGGGGGTTAAAGGTTACCTTTAAAATTGGTTCAATTAGGCTTCGGCCTACACTCTGCTCCCTCTCCTCCTGCTGACCCTGGGCTCTAACACCGCCAGTTGGGGCCCGGTACTGCTAGCTGCACAGAGAAAAACACCAGCCAATGTGTCAGTGGGGTTCAGCACCGCCAGCTGTTCCCCTGCTGTGTAGCCGGCAACGTGTCCTGCAACAGCCACGCAGACACAACAGACCTACAAATGCCTCCAGTGCAGGCTTCGGCCTACACTCTGCTCCCCCTGCTGACCCTTTGCTCCAACACCACTAGTTGGGGCTCTAGGAAGACAAGCTTGAATAGGTCCCCATCCTGGTTCCAGCACCGTTAGTTGGTTCCGGGCAGAGCCTTTGGCTTAGGTGCCTCCCTCTGGGTATCCGAGTTCCACCAACGTCAGGTGGTCCTTGGTAGTGCTTTCAGGCACGGATACCTCCTGCTTAGTAACCGGGTTCCAGTAACATCAGCTGGTCCTCGGTAGTTCCATTGGCTCTTGGACCTTCGGCTACCCATCCGGGTTCCAGTACCGTCAGCTGGTTCTCGGCAGTGTCTTTTGCTCTTGTACCTTCTGCTCCCCATCCTGGTTCCAGTACCGTCAGCTGGTTCCGGGCAGAGCCTTTGGCTTAGGTGCCTCCCTCTGGGTATCTGAGTTCCACCAACGTCAGGTGGTCCTTGGTAGTGCTTTCAGCACGGGTACCTCCTGCTTAGTAACCGGGTTCCAGTAACGTCAGCTGGTCCTCGGTAGTTCCATTGGCTCTTGGACCTTCGGCTACCCATCCGGGTTCCAGTACCGTCAGCTGGTTCTCGGCAGTGTCTTTTGCTCTTGTACCTTCTGCTCCCCATCCTGGTTCCAGTACCGTCAGCTGGTTCCGGGCAGAGCCTTTGGCTTAGGTGTCTCCCTCTGGGTATCCGAGTTCCACCAACGTCAGGTGGTCCTTGGTAGTGCTTTCAGGCACGGGTACCTCCTTCTTAGTAACCGGGTTCCAGTAACGTCAGCTGGTCCTCGGTAGTTCCAATGGCTCTTGGACCTTCGGGTAGCCATCCGAGTTCCAGTTCCATCAGCTGTTTCTCGGCATTTTCTCAGCCTTCTTGTACCTTCTGCTACATTTCCAAGTTCAAGACCCTAAAGACGACGACCCGGAAGACCACCCCTAAGATGACGACGACACCAGAGATGACAACCACTGAGATGACGACGACCCTGGAGACGATGACCCTGAAGACCACCCCGATGACGACGACCCCGGAGACGACGACCCTGGAGATGACGACGACCTGGAAGACCGAGAAGCAGAAGAACAAGAGGCTGCAGAACAAAGAGCAGAAGAACATTAAGCATAAGACTAAATATCAGAGCAAAAGATATTATCTAAATTATAAGCAGAAGAAGACTAAGCAGTGTATGGGGGTGAGTCCGTTTCTCCTCGTGGTGCCCCTGGATAAAGCCTGATGCTGCAGGCCAAACTGAACGCGGACAAATGTAACTGTTTTGTGACAGGCAGAACGGAAGGTGTAATCTTCAAACTTTTATAGATAACAACTACGGGAATGCCTGTCACAAATAAGAATATGATGAAGAAGTTGAATATGAAGAAGATAATTGTAAAATAAAAAGAATATGAACAATGTAACAAAAAAAATAATAGGTAGAAGATGAAGAAGAAGATGAATAAGGTGAAGAAGTTGATGTCAAAGAAGCTGATGATGAGGATAATGAAGAAGAAAGTGTGGGAGAAGTAAAAAAGAAGGTGAAGGGCGTGGAAGTAGTGAAACATCAATATCTGACAAAATAAAAAAAAAATTAACATAGAAAGATTTTGACTAACGCCGAACGTCATAAAAAACAAAACAAAATCCTGCTATTCTATTTGATTGGGCTAAACCTCTATGCCTTTAATGTCTCCGCCACCTCCCCCAATACATCCTACATTATTCTTAGTTGTTTTCCTTCATGTAGAATGAACCTACAAGTTAAGAAAGGGTTTATTTTAATTCCGATATTTTCGTCCCATTGACTTGCATTGGGATCGGGTATCGGTATCGGATTAGATCCGATACTTTGACGGTATCGGCCGATACTTTCCGATATCGGAAGGTATCGCTCAACACTTGTGATGTATTTACCAAGTAGTGTGGTCTGTGCAGCATGTGGTTTCAGTGTGAGCGTGTGTCTTGTGTGTGTGTTAGGTTTTTTTTCTTTCTTTTTTTGTTATGGTTGAAAACATTTCCAGTTGATGTACTTGTATTTAAAATAAAGAGCATTGTAGCTCCTGTGATCATGAAAAAAAAAAAAAAAGTATTAATACAATTTTTTTGAAAAAATGTCCGTAGTATCATTTCTCAATGTTAACTTTTAAAATGCTGTATGTACAAATGGCCACACATGCAACACTGAGTTGCTTTTAGGGTGTATTGTTAAAGATAAAAGGTAATCGAACATTTTTAAAGGGTTAAATATTCAAAAGTGATTTTAAAAGATCTTTCTTTCATGTCTTGGTGATTAATGTTTGTGTACAAAGTTTTTTTATTGACACCAACTTTTAATAATTAGTTTCCAAAACTTTGGTATATTTTGGGTAATAAACCAAATGTTATACCTTCTAACGTGTGGTGTGTTTTTTTTAACATTTATTAGCATAGTTAAATGAAGGCACTTCACAAAAAGATTGTTTTTAAACCAAACCAAATTTTATTTTACATATTACAACACAATAAACTTTTGCAATATTTTTTTAGAAAAATTTTTTGGGTAAACCTTTTTTTTAATAAAAATGTAACAGTACAAATTTTTAAACATACATTACAAATCTGTAAAATGTGGGGTGGAGATACTAGCGGAGGGGCTGGAAGGTTGAACCACGTCGATAGGTGGGGAAAGCCTACTGGGTTGGGGTGTAGTGGAAGGGGGGGGGAAACAGGAGGCTGAGCAGGGGAGGGTGGTGTTGGGGTAGGTGGAATACTAAATGGGGAAGGTAAGGTGGACAAGGAAGAAAACATTGGGGAAGACACTTGGATTTGGGGCCAGGATGGGAATTGGAACTGGGTTGGGTATTGCGACTGGGTTGGGTATTGCGACTGTGTTTGGTATTGGGCCTGGGGTGGGAATTGGGACTGGACTGGGAAAGTTGTAGTGGCTGTGTGGGGAGGTGTGAGAGTTTGGGCTTTGGACATGACCCGCAGTAGAGCAGCATGGCAGTCGTGCATTACCTGCATCTGCTGGTCAAGAGTAAGCTTTTCCATGCTCCTGAGCATAGATTGGAAAAAAAAGGTTGCTTGGAGCTTGACTTGCATCTGAATGCAGCCTATCCAAGCGACTGCTGTTTTCACTGATGTGTGCTTGCACCATGTTGAACCCAGCAGTCACTTGCTCTCCCAAAATTTTGAAAGAGCTTTGGAAGGATGCATTCAGATGCAAGAACTGAGGATTATAGCTCCTTTCCGGACCCCTCTGTCGCTGCCGCCACGAACCTAATGGTGGTCTAGAGGTGGCAGGATCATAGGGGTGTGGTAAAGGGAACGCTAAGTCTTGACCAGCAGATTCAAGTAACGAAGGCTGCGATGCTGCTCCAGTGCTTTCGGCGGTGGAAGTGGATGGGGCAGAGGTAACGGAAGGGCCAGACGAGGGGTCAGAGGGGTGGGGTCTACCGACGTGGCCCTCGGTGGCGGACTCCTGAGAGATCACTCCAGAGGGGTCCAAGGTAGATGCAGGCGCCCGATGACTACAGACGGTGCTGTGAAATAGAGAAAAAAAACAATTAATATATTGATAGGGGAAAATCCCTGACTGAAACCAAACAAGTTATACAGGTAAACATGGTGATTTATTCAATGGGCTGTTGAATACTTACACTCTATTCAGCATACTTTTCCAGAGGAAGGACAGGGCCCGGCCATACTTGTACCGAGTCCTTCTACGTCCTCTAGAGCCACTCGGGGCCTGCATCTCCTGGTTAAACTCCCTCTTGAAGCGATCCCTGAGTGACTGCCACCGCTTCCTAACCCTTTCACCTGTAAAGACAAGAATAAAAGCAAGTGTTAATTAAAACACATTCCATTCAGTTCAAAACATAACAGAAAAGTGAATACTTACATTCTTGAGTCTGCTGCCTTGGCTCAAGGTCCTCCCACCTCGGCAAAATGTTGTGGCAGACTTTCTCCCAGAGCCGATCGGTCACATGTGTATCAGAATGCCAGCGGTGAGCCATATTCCACAGCGGCTCCCGCTCGTGGACCTCCTCGACGAGGCGGTCCACATCGATGCAAATGATGTCCTCACCGTCTGAGTTGGGAGCACGCTGTGGATACTTGGAAAAAAATAATAATAATTAATACACTGAAACACAAAACTAACGAGAGAAAAAAAAACCTCACTGATCGATGACCGCGGCCGCGATTACGCCGGCTCTGGGAGCGGCTGGGAGGATCTTGCTGGCGTTGGCCAGATTGTGCAGCAGACTAAAAAAAAAAAAATTAATTATGTTTGAGGTAGGCATATGTTGTATGTGTACTGTGATGTATGATGAAGTGTTTTGTATGTGTTGGGTGCTCTGTGATGTGTGAAACGACTGTTTCGGCACAACTTACACTGTGCGCCCACTCCTTGGATTTCTCCACCCCACTCGTCTCCTTCTGAGAGGCCCTCGGCTGCTTCAGCTTCCTGTGAAAACATAATTAATGCACATAGTGATTAACAGAAATTTTAAGTATAGCACCAAAAACTTAAAAAAATTAAAATTACCGCGACACACTGTCGCTGTGGAGAAGGGCTCTCAGAAGAAGACATATTTACAGGCAGGCGGCTGTGGTCCCTGGTGCTTTTTTTTTCCCCGGGCAGGCGGCTGTGGTCCCTGGTGGCTCTGCAAGTATAAAGACCCTTGTAATCTACTATACACATTGAAATGTCAGCTTCATAGAATGCAAGTCTTTAGGCTACGTGCACATGCTGCGGATTTTGCTGCGGATCCGCAGCGGATTTGACGCTGCGGATCCGCAGCAGTTTTCCATACGGTGTACAGTACAATATAACCCTATGGAAAACAAAATCCGCAGTGCCCACGATGCAGAAAAATCCGCGTGGATTCTCTGCAGAAAAAAAGAAGGAGCATGTCACTTCTTTCTGCGGATTCCGCTGCAGATTTCAACTTGCACCAATAGGAAAGTGCAGTTGAAAACCCGCAGAAGAAACCGCACAAAAATCCGCAATGAAAACCGCAGTGGTTTTGTACTGCGGATTTTGCAAAACTGCTGCGGAAAATTCCGCAGCAAAATCCGCAGCGTGTGCACGTAGCCTTATACTTACATCAGCAAAGCGGCTTGCTCCTGTGTTGTCCTTCCGGGCAGGCGGCTGTGGTCCCTGGTGCTTTATTTTTCCCCGGGCAGGCGGCTGTGGTCCCTGGCGGCTCTGCAAGTATAAAGAATGTATCGTTAGAACCACCCCCATAACAAGCTAATATCAAAGATTTAATATCCAGCCTGGTCCAATGATGTGAGCAATGTTCATGCAGGTGTACACCAAGTTTTGAAAAAAAAAAAAAATTAAACCCAAAGCACACCAGTCTGAGCTGGATTACCTACTTCATTAGTATGTGCAAGCTGTAAAACCATTTCCCCCCACACCAAAAAAAAAAAAATATACATATACACCCTCTTGTAAAATTGAAATGCCTACACACCAGTTGAAAATGTATTGAGAACATATATCTGGTGTTAAAAAATCCCTCACACAATGTTCTCTTGCCATGGCACCCTGCCCACAGGTGAGACAAAATACTCTGCAAAGTGGTCCCTCATTCTGGAAACAGAACCAGCGGAACGTACAGAGCTGCTGTGGTAATCCCACAGGGTGGTCTCCAAGTCCTCATCATCCACAGAAACAGGCTCCTTTGAAAGTACATAGTTATGAAGGACCACACAGGCCTTCACAACCTCATCCACTGCTTGTGTGTGCAGTCTTATAGCGGTGAGCAGCACGCGCCACTTTGCAGTGAGAATGCCAAATGCACACTCCACCACTCTTCTTGCTCTTGTTAAGCGGTAATTGAAAACTCTTTTTGTTCGGGTCAAGTCTCTGCTTGCATACGGTTTTAGGAGATGTGGGGACAACTGGAAGGCCTCATCACCCTCACAGACATAAGGCATAGGTGGTCCAGTTGTTCCCGGGAGTGCTCTTGCTGGTGGAAAGTCATATGTGTCTCCATACAAACATCGGCCCATTGGTGAAGTTTTGGAGACTTGGGAGTCGTTGGACCGGCCATAGGCTCCAATGTCCACAGCCAGAAATTTGCAGTTGGCATCTGCAATGGCCATGAGTACAATTGAAAAGTACTTCTTGTAGTTGAAGTACTCTGAGCCTGATCCTGCCGGTTTTGCAATACGGATGTGTTTCCCATCTACTGCACCCGAGCAGTTTGGGAAATGGCAAAGTTTCTCAAACAGTTCTGCACTTGAAAGCCAGATGTCCTTTGTCGGTTGTGGAATGTACTCCGTGTGCAAGGTATCCCATATAGCAAGGCAGGTCACTTTCACAATTCCGGAAATAGTTGATATTCCAAGGCGGAACTGGAAATGTAGTGAAGTTAGGGATTCTCCTGTAGCCAGGAATCTGTGAAAAACAAATAAAAATGTTAGTAAAAATTGCAAAGACCAACATAACATTTTTCAAGCAATGTACACAAATATTAATTTTTTTAATTTTTTTTAAAGTTTCGATAAATGGCACTGCGGAAGTTTTAGTTCTCTTGTAGTGCTCATTAAAAACAGCATTTTTACATCTGTGCATTCCTATTATGCAGCAGGTGTTAAAAAATGTGGAATGGCCCCAAACAATAAAAAAAATAACATGCTGCAGAAAATGCAACGCTGTGTTTCAGCACAGTATTTTCTGCAGCATGTTCACATAGGTTAAAACATGTTTACATGGCATTAAATATGAACAATGATTAAAAAAAAAAAAAAAAAATGAATAAGCTTACCGCAGGGTCACCATCAGCCGCTCCGCCGGTGAAATGGAAAGCCTCATGCGTGTGTCCTGCCTTTGGATGACATCCCCAACTTGTTCCAGCAACAAATCAAAATGCTCCTGCCTCATCCGAACATAATTAAAAAATTACTCCGGGTTCTGGCGCAACTCCATGTACAGAGTAGAATAGACGCCCCGGGTCATCCGCAGTGCATAAATGGGATGAATCCATAGTCTGCGACGTCGAGGTTGAAGCATCCTCCATCTTGCTGCTGCCTCGTTCTCCCGAACCATTCCCAGCCAATTGGTCTCAAAAATCACATCAGTAACTACGTTCGCAATCCTCACAAGCACTTGCTCCATCTCTGCCACTTTCTCTAAACCCTTTCAAAGATGGGCTGTAAAAACAGTCAATATATAGTTTTCCTTATTTTCCAGTAGCCAATCACATTTAGGAGACTCCCAGTTTTAGGCAGGGAAAACGGATCTGTCATAAAAACGGATGAAACGGATGCTAAAAACGGACACAACGGATGCAACGGATCCAGTTTTTCAACAGAACCGTCTAGCGGTTCTATGACGGATCCGTCGAAATACTGTATACGTTGCGTGCGTTTTTCACTATTTTTGACGCATCCGTCGATGCGTCGTAACGGCGCATTTTGACATCCGCCGAACAACGCTAGTGTGAAAGCAGCCTTACAGACAATTTATCCATCAACTACTTCCCCATGCTATGGTAGCCTGAAAGGGATGAATCCTGTTCACCGACGGACATCTTGTTTGTAAGTCTCGTCATATATGTTTACTGGAGGAGCACTGTGATATTTTGTAGATGTGATAACTGGTCTATGATGTCAGAGAGCCGTGGTTCCCATGCTGTCAAAAGACAGCGTGAGCGCTCAGCTGTAACAGAGGTATAAACTTTACTTTTGGTCACTGGTGTCAGCTGATGGGGCAACTGCTCCCATCATCCAACACCTGCTGCCGCTAATAACAGCGAGAGTAGGAGCGGCTGATGGGAGTATTCATCAGCCGCTCCTGCGCTGTAAATAAATAATTTAAAAAAAAATGGCATGGGTTCCCCTGTATTTTTGTTAACCAGCCAGGCAAAACTCACAGCAGGGGGCTACAACCCTCAGCTGTCAGCTTCAGCAAGGCTAGCTATCAAGAATAGAGGGATGCTGTATTTTTTAATTATTGCAGGCTCCGTTCTCATCTGGGCTGAACTGCCGTGACCTCGGTGACATACCCACTAGCACCATGAGAGTTTTCCTGGTGAAGTCTGTGTTTGGTGTCCATGCCCGAACAGTAGGTGTTCGGGACGGATGCCGAATTTAACTGTTCAAGTTTGTCCATCTCTATCTATGATGTCTGATCTTGCTCGTCTCTTTACATACTGTCGTTATAACAAACATACCAGTTCTAGCAGTTACATACAGTATTAATACCAACAATTATATAATAAAAGAGTAAATCAATGTACTTGTATTCCCTATCCCCATGTTCACTATATGAGGTCTACCATTCAGTTTGGGGCTGTTGTCTGCAACACATTTATAGGAATGTTTTGGGACAGCACTTATATCTAGCTCACCATACAGAAGTATGAAAGTAGCAGGCATACTAGATCTAGTTTATACCAACCTTTTAAGCTACCTGTAAGATTTATCTGTAACCATGGACTTTCCACCTTTTCCACAATCTTGACCGGAACCACATGGCTGCTGGAGAGTTTTCCTCCATCACAACAGGCAGAATCAAAAGTGTCTTCTTGGAAACAGCTATAGTTGAAAGCCTCATATCGGGTTAGGGGCACTGCGAAATATGGCATAGTATTAGAGAATATTGGGCTATGGGTGCATATCCAGCAGTTCTTAGGAACGTCTTTAGAAACTATGTGTCACAGCAGGACTTGGTGATACTTATCAGTTTGTTGTCTCAGTCCTCTTTTAGTACCTCATTGAGAGTTAGAGCAAGGGATGCAATTGTCATCAGCATGGTACAGGGGCAGGGTCATCATCTTTGCTGCTGCCGGATTTCAGTACCTTTTTCAGTGGCTGGCATGGATCCAAATGTCTTTGCTTTGGAGCTTGACAGAAGTGGCAGTGGTCAGTAGTAGGGTTGAGCGACTTTTATTTTTATAGGATCGGGTCGGGTTTCACGAAACCCGACTTTCTCAAAAGTCGGGTCGAGTGAAATCGGCCGATCCTATAAAAAAGTCGGGGTCGGGGCCGGCCGAAACACGAAACCCAATGCAGTGCAATGGGATACTATGGTTCCCAGGGTCTGAAGGAGAGGAAACTCTCCTTCAGGCCCTGGGATCCATATTAATGTGTAAAATAAAGAATTAAAATAAAAAATATTGATATACCCACCTCTCCGACGCAGCCTGGACCTTACCGCTGGTAACCGGCAGCCTTCTTTGCTTAAAATGAGCACGTTCAGGGCCTTCCATGACGTCATGGCTTCTGAAATCACAAGCCGTGACGTCATCTAAGGCCCTGAATGCGCTTATTCTTAGGAAGGAAGGCTGCCGGAAAGAAGCCGAGGGTGAGTATATTCCTATTAGGTATATACTCACCCTCGGACGCGCCCTGCTTCTTTCCGGCAGCCTTCCTTCTTAAGAATGAGCGTGTTCAGGGCCTTAGATGACGTCACGGCTTCTGATTGGTCGCGGCCGCCCATGTGACCGCCACGCGACCAATCACAAGCCGTGACGTAATTCTCAGGTCCTAAATTCCTAATTCTAGGAATTTAGGACCTGAGAATTACGTCACGGCTTGTGATTGGTCGCGTGGCAGTCACATGGGCGGCTGTGACCAATCACAAGCCGTGACGTCATGGAAGGCCCTGAACGCGCTCATTTTAAGCAAAGAAGGCTGCCGGTTACCAGCGGCAATGTCCAGGGGCCTCCGGAGAGGTGAGTATATCAATATTTTTTATTTTAATTCTTTATTTTACACTTAAATGTGGATTCCGATACCGATTTCCGATATCGCAAACATATCGGAACTCGGTATCGGAATTCCGATACCAGATTCAGAAGATCGCCGACCTCATGGCCGACCCCACACAGGGGTCGGGTCGGGTTTCATGAAACCCGACTTTGCCAAAAGTCGGCGACTTCTGAAAATGGCCGACCCATTTCGCTCAACCCTAGTCAGTAGTACTTGAAATGACTCACTGTATCTGGGTTCCAGTGGTCTCCTCATGTGTTTCTTGACCACGTCCCAGTCTCCTGGTACTAATGTGTGTTACTGTTTACCCCTTATGTTGGGGTCTGGCATGGAAGAAAGAACATGGCAATTGATGCAATGCGTGAAATAAAACTCTGTCTTAGGGACACAACCAAACAGTGTTTCATACTGGGACAGCTTCTCTCTACCCCTTGGTGCAGTTATCACTGAATGAAATGGCAAGCAATCTACCCAGAACCAGTGTTTCTTCAATGCCATTCTGGATTTTTTTTTATTTCAGAGTACCATTAAGGTGTTTCACAGCTTTGTGGTTCTAGGAAACATGGAAAGCCTGTTCTATCCCAAAATTGGCCATGATTTGCTAATAAAATTTGTGTGCCTCTGTCATTCACTATAGTTTTGGCACCCTATGTCTACAAACCACTTCACTGATCAATTTCTTTTTTGCTTCGGTCATGTTCCAAGCTTCAGATTATCTTAGGAAGAGATCAATCAGTACTAAGACATATTCATAAGTACCTACCTTAGGTTGTTGTACGTAGTCTACCTGCAGTCTTTGAAATGGGTAATCTGGTTTTGGTGTGTATTTCCATGGGACTCAAATAGGTCTGCCAGGTTATTTTTTACACAAACTAGACATACTTTCTAGCCGCATTCTGGAACCCTAAGGACACCAGTTTTGTAGCACCACTGCACACATAACACCCTCTGAGCTGAGCATCAGGGAAATGTGTTAGGGAAGCCATCATGGGTAACAGGCAGTGTGGTAGGCAAATACTGGTGTTTACCTGCAATACCCTTGACTCTGACCATACAGCACCCTTCTTAAACCCATGTGCTCTGCTCATGTGGGGAGCCTGGGTCTAGAAGACCTGCAGTACTTTGCAATCAACGGCCACTGGGGCTGGTGTGGTGACAGTCGCATTTGTCAAAGGGGGCTTCCCACTCTTTCGGTTACGGAGTCCCCTGGGGTAGCTGCATCTGCTGTGGCCAATATAGCTGTCAGAGGTAGTCATGCTGTCTCCTTAGCCGCCTGGTCGGCCAAGGCATTACTCACTGTAAAGGGAGTTTGTTCCCATATGTGCATCAATAGCTGTCCTTCAGGTAAGGTTGAGTGCTGTGAATAGATGTTCTACATCCTCACAGGTTTGCCAGCAGAGGCCAGAAAATTACTGCTCCGCCAAATGGTCCTAATTAACTCTTTCTTTGACATGCTTTCTAGTTCAGCACCCTGAACTATTTCCTTCAGATCAACCCATTGCATATTGCGCCACTTTGGGCGACTATTACATACTGCAGTCTAGACTAAAGGTCTAAAGCCATTTAGGAAACATTGCAGCAACAGTTATGGGTCACTGTAAAATGACTGAGATTAGATCATCCCATGTGGCCCGATATACAACCTCACCTCAACACCCTGGAGATACATTTCAAAATGTTAGGGGTCTGGTAGCTCCCTAAAGAGAGCAATGAACTCACTGGGGGGCAGGGCCAATGTTATGTTATTGGCTGTGCCTGTGGTGGATCATGTACCAGCAGGTTATTTCCTATCCCAGGAGGTAGAAAATGTACAGGACTCATGGTCCTCATGGAGAGCAGAGGCAACTTGGGCATCCATGGTTGTGGGGACCCACAGGACACAGTAATTAACCCCACGGAGATCCTGTTGGCCACAATATCTGCACTCTCATCCTATCATTCCTGCATAAGGGAGGGGTGTCGAAAAAGGATGCAAGCATTACATCAAGTACAGAGACTACAGAGGTCTCTGTGTTTTAATACTATCATAGATAACATGAATAGTTCTATGTCTGTTTCCTCTGATATATTTTCACTCATTGAGACACGCTTTGACAACTTCTAACCACATTCTAGCCAGCTCAAGTTTGTTCTTAACTATCTTTCAGCCATTCTTCCCAATTGCAAATACACTTCTCCCATTCCTTCTTAGTCTTTCTACTATATTGCATGCAGGGAGAAGGGTAATATCTCTGAGGTTGCTTATTTCCTTGTAGTTGCCAATCCTCATGACTGCAACTTCAATGCCCGCAATTATATAAAGAACTGAATGGGCTCATAGAATTTTAACTGTGGGAGACTCTACTCATCTCCGAGCACCAGTTTGTTTGCAAGATAAGTATTTCAACTCCCAGAACCCTACAATCCATTTTTGGATTTGTGGCAGCTCTGGTTCCACTTTGTTTAAATGTAGCTTTATTCCTTTCAGTCCATCGGGGGGTTAATGTCAGTTTTTCCCCCCTGCTGGCAATCTGGTGTAACTGCAGTGTTGCTGGGTCAGCTGATGTGGTGGTGACCACTCCCACCATCTTTTAAATGGTCACCTGATACATCAGCTGACTGTTGGTGATAGAGTTTATCTTTGGAGACCAGCCTAGCAGCAGCAGCTCTCTGGTGTCAGCCACTTCTGGTGTTAGGAGTTGTGTTGCTGTGCTTTCTGCAATGTAGAGCTTGGCAGCAGTGTCTGGAAGCTAAGAGCTTTGTTTTCACATTGTCCCTTTGGTGTTTGTCACTGTCTCCTGTGTGGTATTATCTGCAGTGGTGAGGCTAGTGCACCTTGCCGGCCAGTGCACTAGCCAGGGCAGTATGACAATAGTAGTGTACAATGAGGGACTTAGGTTTGTGATGGCATCGGGGGGAAGGACCCGCTAAGGGCATTAGGGGAGTGCAGGGACAGGCTCAGGTTTGAGCTCAGGTGGTAACCATCCCCCATTTGCCTATCTGTACTGCCTTCCTCTCCCCAATACCATCCTATTGTGTGTGTGTTGCGCCGTCCACTGACCGACCACCCGTTGGTGACACCCTGTTCTCATAAGAGAAGAATTCCTAGGAATTATCAACATCAGGTAACAAGCCCTTTGTACCCTTGCAACTTTGACACACAACCAACAAAAGAATAATCTAAAACACTATATTACCAAAAGTTATTGCAGCTACTTCCACTAGTCAAAATGACAGGTCATGGGAGAATAAGTTATTTTTCCTTCAAAACCTTTATCCACCTCTTTTGATTCAAACAGATTACAATTAGCACAAAAGAGGAGGGGTTACCTACATCAGAGCATAATGGCATGTTGTAACTAGTGATGAGTGAAATTGTTAAAAAAAACGAGCACCAAACAAATTCAGCACAAATTTTGCACATTCGGATTCATGATCAGAAACACATTAAAAATGTTATAAAATCGGGAAAAATTGTAAACATTCGGTAAAAAGTGTGGGAAAATATTTGTGTGGTGTATGATGAGCATTGGGCATGTATTTGAGGAGGGTAATGGGTTTGCAGAGCTCAGAGGAGCAGTGTGCTTGTAAACTAGTTTTTTTTTTCTTCTAAGCTTATGTGTGCACATTGTGGGTAGGCAATAAGGATGCAGGAATCTTCCACAATGTCCTGACAACAGCTTTTGTCATTGGCTGCTGAAATCACATGTCCCTTCCATATAAAGAGTGGACATCTTATTTTAGCACCATTTTGACACTGTAACAGTGCAGAAAGGCTGCTCTTGATGCTGGGATGGTTTGATGCTAGATTTTAGGTAGTTAGATAGGTGGTTGTTTATTAGTCAGATAGTGTAGCTAGCTACTGTCCTGTGTGACAAGTGAGTTGTGCACTGCTTCTATTCTGTTCCATGCATGAGTAGATCGTTCTAAGGCCTCTTTCACACATCCTTGTCTCCGGCATGTGTGGTGACAGTTTTCACATGTACTGGAGGCACTGACAGACGTAGACCCATTCAAATGAATGGGTCTGTGCACATGTCAGTGTGTTTCCACGGACCGTGTGTCCGTGTGCCCCACACGTAGACATGTCCGTTTTTTACCATCCGCACGGGCGGCAAAACATCCCACACATGTGCACACAGAGAACACAAACTGATATCATCCGTGTGACACGCATTGGCACCGGGGAAGAAGCGCTACTGTAAGCGCTGTTTCTCAGTGGCAGGTGCTGAAGACAGCTCATCATTCTTTCCTGCTCTGCCAGCGATCGGCACAAGCAGAGGAGAGTGATGAGAGTTATATTAAAGTCAGAACGATGACAGTGACAGCAGGAGCGGATGAGCGGGGTATTCCTCACCCGCTACCTGCGATATAATGAAATCAATTAATACAAAAGCCTGCATAGGTTCCCCCTATTTTCTTGAACCAACCAGGCAATACTCACAGCGGGGAGCTGCAACCCTCAGCTGTCAGCTTCAGCAAGGTTGGTTATCAAGAATAGAGGGGTCCCCACGCTGTTTTTTTAAATTAATAAAATAAATAATTTAAAAAACTGCATGAGCTCCCCTCAATGTTTGACAACCAGCCTTTCTAAAGCTCACAGCTGGGGGCTATAAGACACCTAATTTAAATACTCTGACACGTCACTCCTTCAGAATAAGGTGCTCAGAGAAGGGTTACCAACCCCTATATTAAGAACAAATACAAAATCTGGCACTCAAAAATGCAATAAAGAATTTATTTGTAATTCCACAATCCTGAAAAAAAATTAACATTTCGGTCTCTTAAGACCTTATTCAGATGGATTGTGTGGTGACTCATTAAGAGCATATGTATATAAAGTCCCCGGGTAGTGGCGTTGCTAAAGACCGCAAGTAGCATCTGATGCCGCCCTGCTCGGCACATTCTGATCCGTACTCGGCTAGTGTAGGGAGAGCTGCTGCTGAGATAGGGTCAGATTCTTACATTTATTAGTTAGTGTGGGTCTACTAGTGTTCAATCCACAAATCCTGATAAACCAACAGTCTTAGGGCAGTCCCACACGTCCAGATAATTCCGGTACCGGAAAAATCGGTACCGGAATTATCCGTTTCCGTGTGCCCGTGCGTTTCTGTGGCACATCAGTGTGGCACACGTGACGCACACGTGTGCCGCCCGTGTGCTGACTGGGTACCACACGCACCATGCAGGAGACAGCGCTAGAGATAAGCGCTGTCCCCCCCACGTGGTGCTGAAGCCGCCATTCATATCTTCTCTCCAGCAGCGTTTGCTGTAGAGAAGATATGAATAATCCTTTTTTTGTTGTTTCTCGTGTTTAACATAAAGATCCATGTCCCCACCCCCCTCCCACCCTCTGTGCGCCCGCCCACTGTTATTAAAATACTCACCCGCCTCCCTCGCAGTGTCCTGTCCTGGCCGCAGCTTCTCCTGTATGCGGTCACGTGGGGCCGCCGATTACAGTCATGAATATGCGGCTCCACCTCCCATAGGGGTGGAGCCGCATATTCATTTCATTTTCATCCTTTAATGGGTCCGTGTAATCCGTGCGCTCCCACGAACACTGACATGTCTCCGTGTTTGGCACACGGAGACACGGTCCACAAAAAATCAATGACATCTGCACAGATGCATTGATTTCAATGTGTCTACGTGTGTCAGTGGCTCCGGTACGTGAGGAAACTGTCACCTCACGTACCGGAGCCACTGACGTGTGAAACCGGCCTTATTTAGGGCTAATTCGGGGGTATATTGATTGCAGTGCTAGGTAGGAAGGGGAGTCTATGTGCACAATTCCAAATCATTGCAAGGCATGCAGGCACTGAATGTGAGTATATAGCTCTTACTGCATACATCAAAAGGCTCCATTACTGTCTGCTGCTGCGTATTTTATATATGTAGCTGCAGGTATCATTGGCTAGGATTTTCTTTTATTGTAACTTATACCTGCTAATTTTATTACAAAGCAATCCATAGCCCCCTTTTTTCTACATTTATTTGCTTGGTCCCACTGCAGACTACAGCCAGGTCATTTTAATACAAGAGCGTGAAAATCTAACAATATAAAACGTGTTTTTTTTCACAGGCATCAGATGTGAGTGCGTAGATTATTCTGGACTTTTTTTTGGTACTATAGTATTTTTTGGAGTGTCTTACAACATTTTTGGACACCATTTTGCTGACTAAAAAGTCTTTAGCTGGTCCAAAAATATTTAGCTACAGTTCTTATATTTATCACTAATTTGTACATCACACGCATAGCATATCATTGCGCTAAATATTTTACAATTTTAGTACTCCAATTTTTTTTTTGTTATAGCCTACTTATTGACACAATTTTGTTGGGCCCAAAAAAATCAAAGCCACATTTTGATCAGTCTATTATCTAAGTCAGACGCCCGGTCTATCTGTGGTCTCCAAATACTTGCTTTTCAGGCATACATTCCACTTTTTTGTCTGTCTGCTACCCTAGGTCTATACAGTATTTTGGGGTTAAAAAAATTTTTAAAACTCCAGGCCACATATTGAAACAGTTTATAACCTCAGTCAGAGGCCCGGTCTATCTGTGGTCTCCAAATACATGCTTTTCAGTACATTCCATTTTTTGTCTGTCTGCTACCCTTTATCTATACAGTATTTTGGGGTTAAAAAAATTTTTAAAACCCCAGGCCACATATTGAAACAGTCTGTTATCTCAGTCAGACGCCCGGTCTATTATAGTTATATTATTATTATATTATAGTCCATTTAAAATGGTTAAGGCAAGGGGCAAGGGATGGGAAAGTGGACGTGATGCTGATGGTGCATCCAGAGGACTAGGCCGTGGGCAAGGTGAATGTGGGCAACAACAAAGACCCACATCTTCTCGCTCGACCTTCCTGTCCCAGTTTCTGGGGACCGCAGCACACCACTATTGAAGCCAGAGCAGTGTGAAGCGGTTGTTGGTTGGATAGCGGATAATGCTTCCAGTCACTTAGCCACAACCACCACCTTGTCTTCCACATGGTCAAGTCTGAGTAGCCATGAGTGTGGCCAGGATATTCCTCACCCTGATCCTCCTTCCTCCCACTATGCCGAGTGCCCTGAGACAACTGATCCCACACTTGGACACTCTGAAGAGCTGTTCAGTTTTCCCTTTAAAGATTCCAGACTCTGAACCGGTCAACTTGAAGAGGGGGAAAGATGAGATCGCATGTATCGAGGCCCAAAGATTTGAGCAGCCATGGTCACATGAAGGCGAGGGTGGGAAAGTGTCACAATAGATGGACAATGATGAGGCACAATTGCCAGAAAGTCAGGAGGATGAGCAGAATGCAGATGTGGAAAACGAGGTGGTGGATGACATAGTAACTGACCCAACCTGGTAGAAGGACATGCAGAGCGAGGACAGCAGCACAAATGGGAAAGGAGGCATATCACCCCAACAGGCAGGAAAAAGCAGTGTGATGACCACAGACAGAAGGGGTGCAACCATTCCCCATCACACCAACATGACGGAAGTTGCCATTTCAACTGATAGATCTTCCCGTGTCTGGTTATTTTTTTTAAAGACTCTGACGATAACACCAAACAGGCCATTTGCAGCACTTGCCATGCCTGCATCAGCAGGGGTAGCAAAACTACCAGCCTGACCACCACCAGCATGATCAGGCACATGGCAGCAAAGCACCCGACTTTGTGGGCCGAACCCCAGGCTCCAGGAACATTGCCTGCAGGACACGCCCTTGCTTCTTCCACTGTTTTGAGTAGAAGCCAATCCCTAGTACACCGTGCATGTGAAGATGCCTCTATCCCTGCACCTGTTGTGGCCCACAGTCAAGCAGCACCATCATCAAGCCCATCCATGTCCTTGTCCCAGCGCAGCCTTCAGTTGTCTATACCCCAGTCATTGGAACGCAAGCAGAAATACTCAGCCAACGCCCCACAGGTCATAGTACTAAATTCTCACATTTCTCGTCTGTTTGCGCTCAAAATGTTGCCTTTTAGGCTAGCTGAGACTGAAGCTTTCTGCAACCTGATGGTGGCAGCCGTCTCAAGGCTATTTCTCTTTGTGGGTCATACCAGCATTACAACAGCACATGTCCCACAACATAACCTGTGCCCTCAACAATGCTGTTACTGGGAAAGTCCACCTAACCACGGACATTTGGACATGTGCTTGTGGGCAGAGATGGTGCATCTCACTGACGGCACACTGGGTTAACATAGTGGAAGCCAGGACCCAGTTGGACATTGGGATGGAACACATCCTCCCGATGCTGAGGATTGTGGGCCCTACATCAATCAGGGTTGCTCCCACAGTCTACAGCTCCTGCACCTCCTCCTCTTCAGCCTCCATCTCTGAAATGAGCACATCAGTCAGAAGTTGGAAGCACTGTAGCACTGCCTCAGCCAAGCAGCAACAGGCTGTGCTGAAGCTAATCTGCTTAGGTGATAAACCGCACAATGCTGAATAGTTGTGGACAGTGCTGAAAGAGCAGTCAGATTTTTGTCTGACACCGCTGAACCTACAGCCAGGCATGGTCATGTGTCGGCTCTTAGGCAAGGTGAGCTCACACAAGTACCTTGCCTGGCCCATGTGCTTAACCTCGTTGTTAAATGTTTTCTCAAAAGCTACCTGGAGCTGCCAGATCTGCTATTGAAAGTACACCACCTGTCTGCCCATTTTAGAAAGTCAGCTACAGCTTCAGCCGCCCTTGCCGTGCTTCAGCAGCATTGCAGCTTCCGGCTCACCGACTGGTGTGTGATGTCCCCACGCATTGGAACGCTACACTACATATGTTGGAAAGGATTTGTGAGCAGAAGTTGGTGAGGGCAGTTGGTGACTACCAGCATCAACAAGGCAGTCGGTATTCAATTCTGACTTCATACATAAGACCTCAGGAGAGGACATGGATATGTCAGATATATGTACAATCCTCCAAAACTTTGAAGACTGCACCAAGATGGTGAGCGGCAATGATGCCATAATTAGCATCACCATACTGCTTTTCTGGATTCTGAAAACCTCTCTGCTTACAATTAAAGAGGATGCATTACAGGTGGAGCATGATGACATGGAGCAAGGAACCATACAGGGTGATTGCACACTGCCCAGCCTCATGTCATCCCAATGTGTTTTGGTAAACAATGAGGAAAAGGAGGAGGAAGAACAGGAGCTACTTTCATGCTATATAGACACTACTAAAAGCACAACTGTCATTCCGTCTGTTCAGCGTGGATGGCCTGAGGACAGGGAGGAAGAGGATGAGGAGGACAGCATGCATGATCAATCGACCTGTTGGTGAGGACACGGAAGTCTTGCCTGTTAGCAGTTTGGCGTGCATGGCTGACTTTATGTTGCTCTGCGTTTCCCGTGACCCTTGCATTATTAAAATTTTCTATGACACTCATTACTGATTGGTGATACTTCCGGACCCACGCTACAAGGCAAACATCCAATCTCTTCTTCCAGATGCAGACAAGTGAACTAAAATGGTGCAGTGCCAGAGGGCCCTTGTAGCGGAATTATTAAAAATGTTCCCATCTGAAAACGCTAGCTGCAGATGTCAGAGTTTGCAGTACAACCAAGGAGTACAGGCAAGAGAGACAGAAGTACAATCCAGCACAGGCAGGGGAACAATGGCAAAGTTCAGGATTGTTTTCTCAGACCCTCCCATTGTGCCGGCACAGAGGCAAGGGGTACTGTCACAAGAAGTGCAATGTTTGGGAAGATGCTGAGGGAGTACCTTGCAGATCGTACAAACATCCTCCGTGATTCCTCTGTGCCTTTTAATTATTGGGCATCTAATCTGGACACTTGGCATAAACTGGCTCTCTACGACTCGGAGATCCTGGCCTGCCCTGCTGCTAGTTTTCTGTCAGAGCGGATTTTTAGTGCCACTGGCGAAATTGCAATTGATTGATTAGCGCATCAGCCTGTCAACTGAAAATTCTGACAGGCTGACTCTGTACACCACCGAATGAAAACAGAGAAATCTAACCTCAAATACATTGTCTTTTTTGGGGAGGTTCTCATACACCTCTTCACAATCACACATGGGTATACACTTCCTGAATTTCTCATCCTCATCATCCACAACTACTGTAACACCAGGGTGAACTTATTCAGTGATGCAAAACTCACTAAATTTTTTGCAAGGGTGTTGTTATGATGCCTGTTACTAATTTGAAACAAAAAAAAAAATTACTCCCCCAGAAGGAAATGTTTGACAGCCCATACACTTAATGTATGGCATTCAAAATGTAGGAGACCTGCTCCTTTAAATTGGAAATAGAGGCATATGAGGAAATCCTCCACGTCTCTTCAGGCACCACCACTAGAACACGAGGGTGAAGGTATTCCATGATGCAACAGTAACTCAATTTTTGGGCAAGGGTGTTGTTATCATGCCCGTAAATACTTACCAAAAATTAAAATTTTTTACCCCCCAGGGGGAAATGTTTTTCAGCCCATACATTTAGTGTATGGGCATTCAAAGTGTAGGAGACCCGCTCCTTTAAATTGGGAATAGAGACATATGAGGACATCCTCCACATCTCTTCAGGCCCCACCACTAGAACACGAGGGTGGACGGATTCCGTGATGCAACAGTCACTATTTTTTGTTAAGGGTGTTTATATAAATAATTTTAAAAAGGTGTACCCCCCAGGGGGAAATGTTTGTTAGCCCATACACTTAGGCCGGCGTCACACTAGCGAGTTTTACGGATGTATGTGCGCAGAAAATACGTCCAGAAAATACGCATTGCACACGGCCCAATGATTCTCTATGGCCCAGCTCCTATCAGCCGTATATTACGCATTTGTAATATACGGTATGTTACGGGTGTAGAAAATCACAGCATGCTGCGTTTGTCAGCATATTGCGCAAAAAATACGCCAAGGAAAGTCTATGGGGGCGAGAAAATTACAGATTACACACGGACCATGCGTGTGACTTGCAAGAAATACGCACCGATGTTCTAAAGAAAAGCCGGTAATTCAGTGCAGTGTACAGTAAAATCACACTGACAGAATAGAATAGAATAGGTAGAATAAATGTGTACACATAGAATAGGTATATATATATATATTGTGGTGCAGTGACCAATCTTACAGCCAGGGGGCGCTGTGTTGTGCGCTGCAGGATGCGCTTGGATGTATAACTGTGTTGGTGAGAGAAAGTCCGGCAGGATTATAAATGGCCGGTATGTGTGTCGCAGAGGAGGACACTCTGCGCTGTCAGTCTAAAGATATGTTGTGTTCTGGGACCTGTAGTCCCACAAGTAATTGTGTAGTTCTAATGGGAGATTGGCAGGGCTAGTTGTGAGAGACGGGAGGGTCAAACTAGCCACACACCCATGGGAGTGGTTACAGGTAGATAATGTGACCAAAGTATGGGTCACATGTTCATGTGTATGGAGCCGTTTGTTCCTGTGCAAGGTCCTGGGCGGTCAGTGTTGGAGACTCCTGGGAGTGGAGTCGTCCTGGAAGCACCTGGAGACTGTAGACCTGGACGGTCTGTGTTAAGGACCTGGGACTGACGTGAAGTCAGCATGAGGAGTGGAACTCCTGAGAGGTAACCCCTGGTATGGGGAAAAAGAACTGTGTACGCTAACATAGGACAGTTGCTGAACTGTGCAGTCACCCGGTGACTGGCGAGATACAGGCTTGAATAATGAATGATTTGTAAAGCCATATATGATGAAGTAAAGGACTATGTGAGGTCTGTGATACATAACATGGCCTACAGTGGTGTATGCTGAGAGTATAATAAACGTAATAAGACTGATATGTGTGAGATATCGTGCCTGAAGTGTTTATCCTGCTGCCAAGCGAGCGTTCCCCAACACACTCAGGTAGCGTATCACCACAAAATATATATATATATATGTATATATATATATATATATATATAGGTCGGTCAGTGAGACACACACATATATATATATATATATATATATATTTAATTCAGCGCTAGATAGCAGAAAAGCCGGCTTTTCCTATCTCCTTCACAAACCCAACAGGATATGAGACATGTTTTACATACAGTAAACCATCTCGTATCCCTTCTTTTATTACATATTCCTCTTTACTAATGTAAGAAATGTCTTTGTGTCAAATTTGGGATCTCTAGCTATTAAATTAAAGGGTTAAATCACGGAATAAACTGGCGTGGGCTCCCACGCAATTTTATGTTCCGTTCTTTAGATCCATTTCTAACAATTAAAGATATACATCTTTTCGCCCGAAAAATTATTTTGAAAAAATTTCATTATAAAAATGCTTCACCTGATGGTTTTAACACCAAAGAAGAGCAGGAGGCTCTTGAGGCACTGGAATCCCTGGCGGAGCAAAATGAAAATCCCTCGGAGGTAAGCAACTTTCCATGTGGATTGTTTAAAAAATCTAAAAAGTTTCCTCCTTTAAATATCTGCCCTGTGGTTGAATTTTTTACAAAGATGGTTTCTAGCGATATTGAGAAGTTAGCAACTGCTAAACATAAAAAATTTAATTTGACCTTTGACCAACAAAAGGCTTTTAGAGAGATGCAGGGATGGGATGATGTGGTTTTCAAGGCGGCGGATAAGGGTGGCAACCTGGTGATATGGCCTAATGAGCAGTATGATGCCCAAGCTTATAGATTGTGGAATGACATTAAATGCTATAGTAGGTTGCCATCCAATCCGCTACCAGTATATAAAGCTGAACTAATTGCTATTTTGGAAGAAGCAGCCTACGGAGGTACGATCCCAAAACAAGTATTAGAGACAGTACAAAGACTTGAACCAAAATTACCTACTTTTTATATTATCCCAAAAATCCACAAAGATCCAGTCAATCCCCCGGGAAGACCAATAGTGGCGGGTAACGACGGTTTATGCGAGATCATCTGTGATACATTGGATTTTTTTCTAAAACTGTTGGTCACGAGTTTGCCTTTGTATATCAGGGACACCACGTCTGCTTTACTAAGATTGGATAACATGCATTTAGCTGACAACATGATGATGGTTACAGCAGATGTGGAGTTCCTCTTTACTTCAATTAGGTACAAAGATGGACTAGCAGCGGTGACATGGTTTCTTAGGATGAGTAGTCTTGATGCACGGTTGGTGGACCTTCTACTGTATTTGTTGGAATTCATTTTGACCCATAATAGCTTCATTTTTAATCAAAAAATTTTCTTGCAAAAACAAGGGACTACTATGGGGGCGTCCTGTGCACCCTCGTACGCAAATTTGTTCTTGGGCGCATGGGAAAGGGAGATTTTTTCCAGTAATCCAGTCTCAGGCACAGAAAACATACATCATTGGATGAGATACATTGATGATGTGTGGTTTATCTGGGAAGGCTCGAGACAGGATCTGGAGTCCCTGATGAATCAGCTGAATCAAAATGATGTTAATATTAAATTGACATACAAGGTGGGGAGAGAATTGGATTTTCTAGATGTACAGATTAGAACCTTACCTAGTGGCAATATAACAACTGAGGTTTTTAGAAAACCGACAGCAACCAATACCTTGCTACATGCTACTTCGTCACATCCTAGATCCACTATTAGAGGAATACCAACAGAACAATTTCTTAGACTAAAACGTATCTGTTCAGATGATTATTCCTTTGAACAACAATCCAGAGAACTGAGGAAGAGATTTAGTGACAAGGGTTACAGTAAAAAAATAATAAGAGGTGGCTACCATCGTGCAAAACATATTTCCAGAAATGAACTGTTGTATAGGAACAAACTCAGGGATGGTGAAGGTGAGAGTAATGTTCGTCTTATTGCAACCTTCAACAGTCAATGGTCTGAATTTAGAGATATCATAAAAAAAAATTGGCTAATACTTCTGTTGGATACCATTCTTAAATGTTTGCCACCTGTACCATTGATCACGGCAAGAAGATCAAAAAACTTGAAAGATATGTTGGTACATAGCCATTATGAGCCATCTAAGAAGAAAACCAATACTTGGTTGGAGACTACAGGCTGTTGCCCATGTGGACATTGTAAGGGCTGTGCAAATATAATAAAAAGTAAGGAATTCATAAATGCAGCAGGAAATCGTACCTATTCTTATTAGACATCATATTACGTGCTTAACAAAAGGAGTAGTATATAGTGCACATTGTCCGTGTGGAAAACTACACTCACCGGCCACTTTATTAGGTACACCATGCTAGTAACGGGTTGGACCCCCTTTTGCCTTCAGAACTGCCTCAATTCTTCGTGGCATAGATTCAACAAGGTGCTGGAAGCATTCCTCAGAGATTTTGGTCCATATTGACATGATGGCATCACACAGTTGCCGCAGATTTGTCGGCTGCACATCCCAAAGATGCTCCATACAAGGCAGGATGGATCCATGCTTTCATGTTGTTTACGCCAAATTCTGACCCTACCATCCGAATGTCGCAGCAGAAATCGAGACTCATCAGACCAAGCAACGTTTTTCCAATCTTCTACTGTCCAATTTCGATGAGCTTGTACAAATTGTAGCCTCAGTTTCCTGTTCTTAGCTGAAAGGAGTGGTACCCGGTGTGGTCTTCTGCTGCTGTAGCCCATCTGCCTCAAAGTTCGACGCACTGTGCGTTCAGAGATGCTCTTAGGCCTACCTTGGTTGTAACAGGTGGCGATTTGAGTCACTGTTGCCTTTCTATCAGCTCGAACCAGTCTGCCCATTCTCCTCTGACCTCTGGCATCAACAAGGCATTTCCGCCCACAGAACTGCCGCTCACTGGATTTTTTTTCTTTTTCGGACCATTCTCTGTAAACCCTAGAGATGGTTGTGCGTGAAAATCCCAGTAGATCAGCAGTTTCTGAAATACTCAGACCAGCCCTTCTGGCACCAACAACCATGCCACGTTCAAAGGCACTCAAATCACCTTTCTTCCCCATACTGATGCTCGGTTTGAACTGCAGGAGATTGTCTTGACCATGTCTACATGCCTAAATGCACTGAGTTGCCGCCATGTGATTGGCTGATTAGAAATTAAGTGTTAACAAGAAGTTGGACAGGTGTACCTAATAAAGTGGCCGGTGAGTGTATATATTGGTCTGACAACACGCAAATTATGTATACGCATTCAAGAACACGTCAAACATATTGAAAAGGGACGAACTGCTGAAGATCCATCATTTCTCAAAACAATACCTCGCCAGTGTCGCCACTTCTTCCAATTCCACAACAGCAATTCCAGCCTACTTAAAGTCAAAGGTGTTGATATTGTTCAATTGGGATCCAGGGGAGGAGATCAGGCCAAAACTCTTGCTAAGTAAGAATGTAAGTGGATATATAGATTGGGAACAATAGCCCCATACGGTCTCAACGAACGTTTTGGGCTCAGTGCCTTCTTATGATTGTATATATTGTCTTTGCATAGTATTTTAGGGGTTAGGGAGATCTGTGTGTTTTTTTTTTTTTTTTATGTTTTTTAATATTTATTGCTTAATATTTATTTTTTCCTTTATCGTTGAATAGGAGATGATTCCTCTTTGCCTGTACGCCTATGGAAAACTTATGATCTGTGTCCCTGGATGCTGCTACAACTTCATGCACTTTAGACAGAAATTGTCCACAATTAATCATCTATGAAGATTTATGGACTTCAAGATATCACTAATATATGTATCATCACTTAAGAAACTGATCACGTAATTTTAATTATAATAGTCACTTTGTTGTTAAATAATGTTTTATTTAAATGTATTCACAATTTATGTAAATATTCAATGCATAATTTGCACATTAAGAGTAATATTTGTATCGATGTGGATGTTGTACATACAACAGCATCAATACTTTATTTATATCACTTAATATAAGCACAGTTAAACACCTTTATTATAGCAGCACCGTGTAAATCGGAAGCACCAGGAGTGGTACGCGCTGATTCAGGTCCATCAGCCTCAGACTTGAAACTCCCTGGCCATCTAGAGTCAGCTGACATGATCGGTAGCCGTAACCATGGCTCACTGTGTGTTTGTGACTCGCCGGCCGGAGATGACAAGTCACTTCCGGTGAGGTGGTGGAATGATGCGGCGCGCCGGGTCTCCATGGTGACTTCAATTCACGTGGTTTTTATGCAGACAGATCATTGGCGATATGGCTGCTTAAAAGACCGGATCTCCCTCTTCCCCGACATGCCCCCTGAAGAAGTGTGGATGAAACGCGTGTCGGGGTAGAGGGACACGGCACCTGTCTCACACACTGTAAATATTATCCCAGATCAATTGGCATAACATATTTATTGGTTATGGCTAAGGAATACTGATCATGAAGGGAGTTAATATATATATTTAGGGACATGAGAAATCACGTATATTGACTGATCATGTATTCCCATTTGATGTGTATTATTTATCCTGAGTTGGCTGTGGTCACTTATTATGACTCTGTATCATTTGCATAAATGTTGATGATTTTCATAGGGATTGGCAACAATAATCAGTTACTTTGATGATATTGTTCAAAGTGTGTATAATGAGACTAGTAGTCTAGTAATCCCTTGCATCTGAGGTTCATTGGTTTATTAGTTTTTGTATTGAAGTGTGTTCGGCATCTTAGAATTATTAATAAAAAGATAATTGTATGATACATTTTTGAATTTGTGCATTCCTGTTCACCTCCTGGTTGGACTTGTGGTGTAATGGACGGAATTATATGTTATGTGAAGCACATTAGTATTGCTGGATCTATATTTGATAACTGTTCTCCGAGTTGCCTGGGCGTATGCAGGTGGCAGAGCATGATGTGTTGATGGAGCCTCATGTAAAGGTGAACCTCAGGCGAAATCAAATTCGCAAACCACGATGGGAGGTAATAGCCAATGAGGTGAAGAGGATGTTGGACCTTGGGGTGATCAAGGAGTCAAAAAGCGAATGGTTGAGTCCCATAGTGTTTGTGCTGAAGCCCGACGGAGAGTGGCGGTTCTGAATGATTACCGCAAACTGAACGAGGTCTCCAAATTGGATGCGTGTCTGATGCCCAGGAGGATGAACTCATTGAGAGACTGGGGACCGTGAGGTACATTACCACTCTGACCTGACGAAGGGCTATTTGCAGATCCCCATGTCCCAGAATGGTAAAGAGAATACGACTTTCTCGACGCCGGATGGGTGTTTCCAATACACTAGGATGCCTTTTGGTCTACAAGGAGCCCCAGCAACCATCCAGAGGGCTATGGATGGAGTGCTGGCTCCACATAATAAGTATGCTGCTGCTTACCTGGGTGACATTGTGGTCTTTAGTCCAGAGTGGGGTAGTCATCTACCAAAGGTACAGGCTGTTCTGAATGCGTTGAGAAATGCGGGGTTCACCATCAATCCAAAGAAATGTGATGTAGGAAAGGAAGAGGCCAAATACCTAGGCTATGTGGTCGGGAGGGGAGAGATCAAGCCCCAGATAAACAAGATTGAGATGATCTAGAAATGGCACCAACCACTATCCAAGAAGCAAGTGAGAGCATTTCTTAGAATTGTGGGTTACTACCGGCGGTTTATCTCGAGGTTCACCATGATTGCCGTGCCATTGATGGACCTCCTTCAAGGCACAAGGTCGACGTTAGTTGAGTGGTCTGAAGAGACTGAGATGGCGTTCCAGGAGATGAAGCAGGCTCTATGCAGGCATCCAGTTCTGGTCGCACCAGATTTCACCAAGGAGTTCATTGTCCAGACAGATGCGTCAGAAGTCGGCTTAGGAGCCGTGCTGTCTCAGCAGGTGAACGGGGAGGAGCATCCCATCATGTATCTGAGCAGGAAGCTCTCTTCATGTGAAAGAAATTATGCCACCATGGAAAAGGATTGCTTGGCTATAAAATGGGCCGTGGATACCCTGAGGTACTACCAGCTAGGCTGTAGGTTTAATCTGGTGTCTGACCATGCCCCTCTGAGGTGGACCAGGGAAAAGAAGGGTAAGAATGGTCGGGTGACAAGATGGTTCTTGGGCCTCCAAGAGTTCACCTTTCACGTAGAACATAGGCCAGGAAAGTTGCATGGGAATGCAGATGCCCTGTCCAGACTCCCCTGCCTATCATGGGAATGTGCCAAAACCCTCAGCTTTGGGCAGAGGGGGGAAATATGTGAAAGTCACTGGCAGGGTGGTTGAAATTAGATATATGTCACTATACTTAACGGTATCAGAGATATGAAACCAGACCATTTTTCTCCAGCACACTGTGTTTTGAGGGTTAAGTTGCATAAAAGGGCTGGTTTTATGTGGACCTTCATAGAGCGGGTGGGAGAGGGTCCACTTCTTCTCCCCTAGCAGACCTGCCAGGACCTGAGTGAGGTCATGATCACGTGATCAATCACATGATGGGAAAACACAGGCTTAGGTTTAAATAACTGAGCTCTACAGGCAGTCTGCTTTCGGCTAGCCTGGAGAGAGTAGTCTCCAAAGGCTTTGTGGCTCATCAAGAACAGACTGAACCTGTGCTGCTCCAAAGCGGGGATGCCGCCTGCACCATAATGGACTGTGTTGCAGCATTATTGTTTTCCTTTTGTTGTTTTATTTCTGTTGTAGCCAGAAAGGGTGAGTTTTTGTTCCCATTGGCTGGTTTATGCTGCCTTTTAATCCCTTCATTACCCAGCCTATTTTGACCTTAATGAACTGGCCATTTTTTGCAATTCTGACCAGTATCCCTTTATGAGGTAATAACTCAAGAACGCTTCAAAGGATCCTAGCGATTCTGAGACTGTTTTTTCGTGACATAGTTGGCTTCATGTTAATGGTAAATTTAGGTCGATAATATTTGCGTTTATTTGTGAAAAAAACGGAAATGTGGCAAAAATTTCGAAAATTTCAAATTATGAATTTTTATTCTGTTAAACCAGAGAGTTATGTGACACAAAATAGTTAATACAAAACATTTCCCGCATGTCTACTTTACATCAGCACAATTTTGGAAGCAAAATATTTTTTTTGCTAGGAAGTTATAAGGGTTAAAATTTGACCAGCGATTTCTCATTTTTGCAACAAAATTTAAAAAAACATTTTTTTAGGGACCACCTCACATTTGAAGTCAGTTTGATGGGTCTACATGGCTGAAAATACCCAAAGTGACACCATTCTAAAAACTTCACCCCTCAAGGTGCTCAAAACCACATTCAAGAAGTTTATTAACCCTTCAGTTGTTTCAAAGCAGCAGAAGCAACATGGAAGGAAAAAATTAACATTTAACTTTTTAGTCACAAAAATTATCTTTAAGCAACAATTTTTTTATTTTCCCAAGGGTAAAAGTAGAAACTGGACAGCAAAAGTTGGTGTACAATTTGTCCTGAGTACGACGATACCCTATATGTGGGGGGGAACCACTGTTTGGGCACACGGCAAGGTTCGGCAGGGAAGGAGTGCCATTTGACTTTTTGAATGAAAAATTGGTTCCAATCTTTAGCTGACACCATGTCGCGTTTGGAGAGCCCCTGCGTGCCTAAAGATTGGAGCTCCCCCACAAGTGAACCCATTTGGAAACTAGACCACCCCAAGGAACTTACCCAGATGGATAATGAGCTCTTTGAACCCCCAGGTGCTTCACAAATTGATCCGTAAAAATGAAAAAGTACTTTTTGTTTCACAACTTTTTATTTTCACAAGGGTAACAGGAGAAATTGGACCCCAAAAGTTGTTGTCCAGTTTGTCCTGAGTACGCTGATACCCCATAAGTGGGGGGGGGGAACCACTGTTTGGGCACACTTTGGGGCTCGGAGGGAAAGTAGTGACGTTTTGGAATGCAGACTTTGATGGAATGCTCTGCTGGCATCATGTTACGTTTGCAGAGCCCCTGATGTGTCTAAACAGTAGAAACCCCCCAAAAGTAACCCCATTTTGGAAACTAGACCCCTCAAGGAACTTATCTAGATGTGTGGTGAGCACTTTGAACCCCAAAGTGTTTCACAGAGGTTTATAACGCAGAGCCGTGAAAATCAAAAATCTTTTTTTCCTCAAAAAAGATTTTTTTAGCCCGCAATTTTTTATTTTCACAAAGGTACCAGGAGAAATTGGACCACAAAAGTTGTTGTCCAGTTTGTCCTGACTAGGCTGATACCCCATATGTGGGGGGGAACCACTGTTTGGATGCATGGCAGAGCTCGGAAGGGAAGTAGTGACGTTTTGAAATGCAGACTTTGGCCGGGGTCACACTTAGCATAGGGAAATACGGTACATTTTTTTACAGGCATAATATGCAGAAATGTTCCCTAAACAGTGTTCTGTATGTAATCCATAGGAAAGGTGTGGCTGCGTATTTTGCATATGTAATCCGAATGGCATCCGTACTGCGTTTTTTTCTCGCAACCTTCCAAAATGGACATTTAATGGTTTTGACATTTTTTTGGAGACAGTATGACCAGGCATTACGCATCAGAACACCAGGATGCGAAATGTATATCCGAAGAGGAGCGTCTTCTCCTTACTTTATGGTATGTATTCACCATCCTCACATACTGTATGTTAATGATGTTTATCTAATCGAACTTTGTTTTTTTCTGTGTCCTAGCTGCTGATTAAAATTTTTTAAATTATATGGCTAAATTAAACAAAATTCAAAAGAAAAATATGGCGATAATGTCAAATTTCTGTAGCCAGTGTATTATTTTGAAGGTACACTGGTATCCTGCCTTTTTAGATCCATACATTACTTGTTTTTACTATGCTTTTTCACAAGTATTCTTACATTGGTAATAATTGTTTTTTTTTGTGCTTTCAGCTTCCTGTCAACTGGATTATCATATCCTGGGCTCCATATTGAATTTCTAATAGGGAGGTCCACTATTTCCGGCATAGTGCGGGCTACGTGTATTGAACTGTGGGCAAGACTACACGAACTGGTGATGCCTGAGCCAAAAATTGAGGATTGGGTGAAGATAGCACGTGGATTTCAGGACAGTTGTGATTTCCCCACTGTATTGGAGCCCTTGATGGGAAACATATCCGGGTGCGTAAGCCACCGAACAGTGGCTCACAATTCTACAATTATAAACAGTTTTTCACTGTAGTACTGTTAGCTGTAGTCAGTGGTGGGATTCAGCCGGTACGACCCGGTACGGGGCAGCCGTTTACTAAAATTTCTATCTGCCAGCGTTCCGGTAATTGAAAATGGTTACCACGCCCCCGGACCGCCTCCGGACCGCCCCCGGACGGGTTGCTGTGCTGCTGGTGGGGATTGTTCACCCCGGGAGGGTGTAAACTACAATCCCCATAATGCAGTTCGCTCACACCGGAAGCGCCTCTACTGCAGGGCACGGGTAGAGTGGCGGTTAATGTGAGTGGCCGAGATAACTAGTAAACGCAGTGGCATGGTGGGAGGAGACTGGGAGCTATCGGCTGCCATGGTAACAGTGAGACGCCCCGTGCTGTGCAGCAGCTGCGGTTCCGGCCTGAGCGCGGCTTTGTTATGAGTCCCACTCCCAGCAGGAGCCGTGTATGAGGCGGCCCGGCGCTGCGCTATGGTGAGTGGGCTCCATCATCTGGGGTCCTCCAGGGTCATGTGACCGGCGCCTGGGATTCACTGCTGACTTCTGTATTTCAGGCTGCCAGGAATAAGGCTGGATTTAAGGGTGAGTGCGCCGCTGTGTACTTGTCACTTAAGGTACCGTTACACTGAGCAACTTTCCAGCGATCGCGACCAGCGACGTGATCGCTGGTAAGTTGCTGTGTGGTCGCTGGGGAGCTGTCACACAGACAGCTCTCTCCAGCGACCAAGTGACTTCGGCATCGCTGAAACTGTCTTCAGCGATGCCGAAGTCCCCATGTAAAAAAAAAAAAAAACACTACATACGCACCTTCTGTCGTCCTTCATGTCCCTCGGCGCTTGCCGCACTGACTGTGTCTCAGCGCCGGCCGGCCGTAACAGCGGTGCCCAGCGGTGAACCGCTGTTACTGCAGGTTCACCGCTGGGCTCTGCTTTACGGCCAGCCGGCGCTGAGTCAGTACGGCAAGCTCCAGGGGACGTGACGGACAACAGACGGTGAGTATGTAGTGTTTTTTTTTTACTTTTACCATGGTATCCATGGTAAATATCGGGTTACTAAGCGTGGCCCTGCACTTAGTAACCCGATGTTTACCATGGATACCAGTGAAGACATCGCTGGATCGGCGTCACACACGGCGATCCAGCGATGTCAGCGGGAGAGTTGTGACGAAAGAAAGTTCGTCCACTCTCCCTGCAACCAGCGATATCCCAGCAGGATCGAGATCGCTGCTGCGTGCCAAACATAGCGATATCGCTATGCAGGACGCTGCAACGTCACGGATCGCTGGCGATATCGCTGCAACCTCGCCCAGTGTGACGGTACCTTTAGGGATTTGCAATATTTCCTATGAATTATGTGAAGGACTGGTGCAGTAATTACCCAAACATAACCTCTCCGGACGTTATAGTCCCCAGCATGAATCTGCCAGGGCATGCTTGGAGTTGTAGTTCTACAACTGGACACTGCATAACTTACAAGGTTTTGTCAAATTTAGCAATTTTCAAACTCAATTTTTGTGCCCTTAAGGCCGGGATCACACACAGGGCCGTATTTGCCACTAGGCACACGAGGGCACGTGCCTAGGGCGGCGACATTGCGGGGGGGGGCGGCACCTGAGCAAGGTTTTTTGGTTTTTTTTAGTCCCGGGTCACAAACGCGACCGACCGCCCCCGCCCGCCTCCGAGTCCCACCCTCCCTCTTTGAAGACGATACTCACCCTGCTCCAGCGATGCCTGGTCTCAGCGTCTGTAGCGCGTCCAGAGTGAGCGGTCACGTGGTACCGCTCATTAAAGGTCATGAATATGCGCATATTCATGACCTTAATCAGCCGTACCACATGACCGCTCACTCAGGAAGAAGGCGCTGCGGCGGGACAGAGCCAGAGGGAGGATGTCGGCGCAGCCGCGCGGTGTGTGGGACAGCTGACAGGTGAGTATGGGGGGCGGAGGGATGAAGGAGGAAGGTAAGCCGCCCGAGCCATGCAAGATGGGAGAAGGAGCGGGGGAGGGGGTGGAGAGATGAGCCATGCATACCAGGGAGTATGAGCCATCAGCCATGCATATGGGGGGGGGGAATATGAGCCATCAGCCATGCATACAGGGGGGGGAATTATGAGCCATCAGCCATGCATACAGGGGGGGGGAATTATGAGCCATTAGCCATGCATACAGGGGGGGGAATTATGAGCCATGCATACGGGAATATGAGCCATCAGCCATACATACGGGGGGGGAGAATTATGAGCCATGCATACAGGGGGGGGGTGGAGAGATGAGCCATGCATACGGGGGGTGGGGGGGTGGAGAGATGAGCCATGCATACAGGGGGGAGGTGGAATATGAGCCATGCATACAGGGGGGAGTGAATATGAGCCATGCATACGGGGGGGGAGTATGAGCCATGCATACGGGGGGGAGTATGAGCCATGCATACAGGGGGGGGGGTCATTATACAGTATGGAGAACTGTGTGTGGCCATTAAACAGTATGGAGCATCATGTGTGGCCATTATACAGTATGGAGCATCATGTGTGGCCATTATACAGTATTGAGCATCATGTGTGGCCGTTATACAGTATGGAGCATCATGTGTGGCCGTTATACAGTATGGAGCATCGTGTGGCCGTTATACAGTATGGAGCATCATGTGTGGCCATTATACAGTATGGAGCATCATGTGTGGTCATTATACAGTATTGAGCATCATGTGTGGCCGTTATACAGTATTGAGCATCATGTGTGGCCGTTATACAGTATGGAGCATCATGTGTGGCCATTATACAGTATGGAGCATCGTGTGGCCGTTATACAGTATGGTCCATGACTTTAATACCGTATGTCACAACGTATTCTTGTCATTAAGGGAGACAAACTGCTTCCAAAAATATGAATCGTGCCACTGGGCGTGGCTTATTAGTATGGGCGGGGTTATTGAAAATGGGCGTGGCCAAAATTCCGGCCGCCGCGACTTAGAGGACCTGTTGTTAAAAATTTGAATCCCACCCCTGGCTGTAGTTGACAGTCACTACAGGTTTATAATTGTAGATATTGGGGCCTATGGTCGAATTGGAGACTCTAGAGTCTATTATGGGTTGCTGTAAGGATTCTGGACTTTCCTGGTTTCTGTTCACCCTGATCCAAGATGGAGTCTTGGATCTCGCCCTGTCATGGAACTTCCTGTATGTCCTGATTATTTAAGTCCAGGTCTTGTATTCACCTGTGCCTGAGTATTTTGTGCTGCTGGCTCCTGAGCATCTGCCTGTTTGCTGGTTAACTCCCTGCTTCTGCTGCTCACTATTCGGTGGTCTGCCTCACCCCATTCAGCTACCTCTCGCCTCTGGAACTGCTACAACGGGCAGCACACCAGTGGAAGGATCTCCTTTGTGTACAAAACTTTTCCCAGTGTTGTGCCTCTTTGCACAACCACACCAGGTGAGCAAGATTCAAGCTGTTCTTTTCTCTCCAAGAAAGATCTACTCATCTACTATGCTTTGATACAGTAACGCTCTCCCTCTTTCTCAACTCGTCCTTTCTTTTCCAGGACGTCCTTCACATAACGCACCATCTGTGAACTATTGGACTCCTACTAACAAGTACTGTGTGCATGTGAGAGCAAGTTTTGCTGGGCTTCATCATTTAAGTACTGTGTGCATTCGCACTAATAACCTTATTGGACTTCCTCGTTTAAGTGTCTTGTTTGCTTCCACATCATTTCCTTGCTGGACTGGTTCACATTAGCGGTTGCACCCTGCTACTCAGTTTGCTGTGATTTTCTATATAGAGCTGAGGACCTCGTTACTATTGCAGGAATATCTGTACTATGTTTTGCTCGCTACCCTGTTGACTATTTTCTATATAGAGCTGAGGACCTCGTTACAATTGCAGAAATATCTGTGTTAGTTCTGTTTACATTTCTGTTTTTGAGTAAATACATCTTTTGCTGCAACTTTGCTCTCAGACTGGGTTTATCCCATGCTATCAGATTCCGTAGTACCCATATAATTATTACAGGATACTCAGGCCATTAAAGGAATCTGCTGGGATAATGTCGACTGAGACAAAGATGGATCAGTTGTTCTCTATGATCCACTCTTTACAGGGGGATATTGAGGCACTGCAAAACAAGGTTGCTAGCTGGGAGGCTCATTTTGGACAGGCTCTCCAGGACTTAAGTAATCAGGTGGCTGGGCAGATGACTGCACGGGCACCTCCACCCCCCCCCCCCCCCCGTACAGCCACAGCCAAATACTCCTCCAAAGTTACCACCATTTTGGTTCAGTGGGGACCGTTACAAGTTTTTTGGGTTTGTAAACCAATGCCTTTTGTATTTTGATGTGCATGCTGCCCATTTCCTTACTGATTGATCTAAGGTTTTATGTATAATCATGTTGCTCACTTCCCGAGCTCTTGCATGGGCAAATCCGCTTATGGAGACTTGTGACCCTCGACTGAATAACCTAGATGATTTTCTTGCTGCAATGTCTATGATGTTTGATGACCCTAATCGTCGCACTACAGCTGAAACCGCCTTGTTATCACTACGTCAGGGTAAGTGTCCTGTCATTGAATACGCTACTGAGTTTAGAAAGCTGGCGGTGGATACGATTTGGGACAGTTATGCTCAATTATCCATTTTTAAGAGGGGATTGTCTAATGTGTTAAAGGATGAACTAGCTCATGCAGATGCTGCAGAAGAGTTAGACGCTTTTATACAGCATTGTGTACACATAGATATACGTGTTAATGAGTGTAGACAGGAGAGATTTGCAGCCTCTAATCATGTCACTAACTGTTCCCTTCCTTCTAAAGAACCGTCAGACAAATCCTCTTGGGAGGCTGAACCAGTTCCCATGCAGGTGGATGCACTACAGTGGCGCGAGAGTAACGAGCGCAGGGAGCATCGTTTCTGGGAAAGTCTGTGCTTTTACTGCGGTCAGTCAGATCACTTTCTTATCAATTGTCCCAAGCGGCCTCGCAAGATACTAGCCACGGTTGGGGAATTTGATAATCAGGATGCGGAATCCATTACATCTGAGTCTAGTTTTTCTGTGAATGCCATTTTTCACTCTCTGTCTATGACTGCCTCTCCCAAGATGCTGGAGGGTAGGGACACATATTGCTCCCTTCCTATTAAGATCCGGTCGTCGGGCCAATGGATTCCCTGTGCAGCTATGGTGGATTCAGGGGCAGGAGGAAATTTTATGGACTTAACATTTGCCTGGGAACATGGCATACCAACCCAGCAGAGAGCCACCCTGGAAACTATGGAAACGGTGGATGGCTCCCCTCCAGCCTCTGTACCAGTAGATCAAGAGACTGTACTTCTGGAAGTCTTCATAGACCCTGATCATCAGGAAATGCTGTCATTTATGTTGATCTCTTCACCACATTTCCCATTAATTTTAGGGATTCCATGGTTGCAGTCACAAAATCAACTGGGAGACCAAGGAAATCACTTTCCCATCAAAGGAGACACCGGTAACAGGCCAAGTGAGTCCTCGAGATGCGAAATGTGCCACTGAGGTATCTACTTTACTATCTGTGTATAGTGAATTTTCGGACATTTGTGAGAAGAAGATGGCAGACCAGCTTCCTCCTCACAGACCGTATTATTGTCCCATTGAGCTGCTTCCGGGGGCCGCTATTCCTTTTAAGAATGTCTACCCACTTGCAGCTCCAGAGCTGAAGGCTTTAAAGGAATACATTGATGAGAATTTGGCTAAGTGTTTTATTTGCCACTCCTCATCACCGGCAGGAGCACCCATCTTCTCGTTAGGAAGAAGGATGGAACTCTTAAACCATGTATCGACTATCGGGAGCTCAGTAAGGTGACCATTCGGAATCGCTACCCGTTACCATTGATCCCTGAACTGCTGGAAACACTGCGACAGGCCAAGATCTTCTCCAAGTTAGATCTTCGGGGAGCATATAATTTAATTAGGATCCACTCTGGAGATGAATGGAAGACTGCATTTAGATGTCGGTATGGGCATTTAGAATACCTGGTGATGCCTTTTGGTCTCTGCAATGCTCTGGCAACCTTCCAACATCTTTCTAATGATATTTGCAGAGATCTATTGGACCATTTTGTCGTGATCTATCTGGATGACATCTTAATTTTTTCTGAGTCTTTGCAGGAACATCAGGAGCATGTGAAGACTGTCCTGAGGCATCTAAAGCAAAATCACCTCTACATTAAGCCTGAGAAATGCGAATTCCATTGCACAGAGATTCAGTTCCTGGGGTATGTCATCTCTCCACAGGGGCTTAACATGGAGGCAAGTAAGATCCAGGCTATTCTTGATTGGCCCGCACCTAAAAATGTTAAGGAGGTACAGCATTTCATCGGCTTCGCAAACTTCTATAGACGATTCTTTCGTAATTTCTCTGAAATTGTGCGATCCATTACACAGCTAACTAAGGCTTCTTTCACACTAGCGTCGGGCTCGGCCCGTCGCAGTGCGTCGGGCCGAGGTTACCGACGCTAGCGTTGTATACGCCGCACAACGGGGGCAGCGGATGCATTTTTCCAGCGCATCCGCTGCCCCATTGTGAGGTGCGGGGAAGTGCGGGGAGGTGGGGGCGGAGTTCCGGCCGCGCATGCGCGGTCAGAAAAAGCGGACCGTCGGCGGCAAAAAACGTTACATGTAGCGTTTTTTTGTGCCGACGGTCTGCCACAACAAGGCGCAACCGTCGCACGACGGTTGCGACGTGTGTCAATCCGTTTCAATACGTCGCTTAATGTTAGTCTATGGGGAGAAAAAACGCATCCTGAAAGCACTTTTGCAGGATGCGTTTTTTCGGCCAAACGACGCATTGCGACGGATTGCAAAAAATGCTAGTGTGAAAGTGGCCTAAGAAGGAACGAACTTTCTTGTGGTCTGCACAGGCTCAGGAAGCTTTTGAGTGTCTTAAATCCCGATTTACATCTGCACCTGTACTAATTCACATTTTCCCCACAAAAATAATTTTTTAGCCCCCATTTTTTTTAGTTTTCCAAGGGTAACAGGAGAAATTAGACCCCAAAGTTGTTGTGCAATTTTTCCTGAGTACGCTCATGCCCCATGTGTTTGGGTAAAACACTGTTTGGTAGCACGTCGGGGCTCGGAGGGGAGGGAGCACCATTTGACTTTTTGAATGCAAGAGTGGCTGGAATCAAAGGTGGCGCCACGTCGCGTTTGGCGACATGACGTTTGATGTGCCTAAACAGTGGAAACCTCTCAAGTCTAACTCCAACACTAACCCCAACACACCCCTAACCCTAATCCCAACCCTAACTATAACCCTGACCACTAAAGTTGAGCGAATTTTACTTTTTTCGGATCAAGTCGGGTTTCGCGAAACCCGACTTTGTCAAAAGTCGGGTCAGGTGAAATTGGCCGATTATTACGTAAAGTCGAGGGCCGACTGAAACACGAAACCCAATACAAGTCAATGGGGAATCAAAGTCGGCAGAGAGTGGAGGACAGGAAAACACCTACAGTGCCCATTTTAATGCCAAAAACATCAATTCTTATTACTGAAGCTTGTCAATCTTAATTTACTTTATAATAATAGTTAGGCATTGAAAACTGGGGGTCATTTGGCTAAAGTTGTGGGGAGGTACGGCTGGCTCAAGTTTTTGGGCCCAGGAAACACGGAATACATCACGGCGGTGGAGCAGGGAGGGGTAAGTATTTCAACTTTGGAAGTGCTGTGATCCTGAGCAAGCAGTGGGGGCCCACTCGTTGGCACTGGCACAGGGCCCCTCATAGTACGGCGGTGTGTTTGACGGCGGGTGGCACCTCCCACCGGCAGAGACACTTTTGCGTACTATGAGGGGCCCTGTGCCAGTGACGTCGCCAACGAGTATGCCCCCCACCTGATGAAGGAACCTGCACTTTCATCTGCACCTTCCTCTTTGTCCCCGTGTAAGGTGGTATAGTATGCGGGAAGGGGAACATGACTTTCAGCAGGGTCAGATTCTGGCTGTGTAGAGTGCAAGGGGAATGTAGTGGTCTGGGTCAATGTACCAGCAGACTCATCTAGCAGTGGTTGGGCAATGGGCAGGATGAGGAGGAAACACAGATATAGGCCCAAATAATAAAGTGGGCTAAATGCAGTTCAAAATTGGTAACAGGACTAAACTGGCGGCATTGCTTTGTTCAGCAGAGGACAATTGTAAGGAGTGGCTGACACAGTGAGTAGGCCCTAATAATAAAGTAGGCTAAATGTCTGCCAATTTTTTTTTCAGAAATAACCAGGTGGCATAGCTAGGTACAGGGGTGGGCTCCTCTGCTGAGTAGCAGACAGTGGTAGTAGGCGCAAAGTATTAACTGGTCTAAATGGAGGCCAGGGCCCCTGTATATTTTAACTATCATCTATCATTTCAACAAATTTGTATTGGCAGTGCCATTGAAGGATTTAACAGCACAGACTACACAGTGGTGGAGCAGGGAGAGGTAAGTATTGCAAGTGGTAGAGCACTGTTCGAGCTGGGGGAGAACACTCTCGAGGGCTGCGGTATTGGCACAGGGCCCCTCATATTACGACAGTGTGTCTGACGTTGGTTGTGCACCACCACCGTCAGAGACACTTCATTGTACTATGAGGGACCCTGTGCCAGTGCCGTCACCTAAGAGTAGGCACACCCACCTGTCCAGGCAAACGGCACTCGCACGGGTGCTTGCGCCAGGTGGTGACCACAGCCCTGAGGGGGGGAGTCAGCCTATTTAGGGAGGTAAAAAAATGACCTATGGTGGACATTCAGCAGCTGCAAATGGAGGAATTGGAGAAGTCAGTAAGAGGAGGCCAAAAGCAAGACATTTTTCAGGCAAGCTACGTGTCAGCAGGTGAAGGTGGGGCCAAATAATTTGAAATCCATGATTGGTTCATTTTAATGAAGGTTAGATCATCAACATTTCGGGTAGTCAGACATGTCCTTTTTTCGGTCAGTATTAAACCAGCAGCACTGAATAATCTTTCTGATAGCACACTAGCAGCAGGGCATGCGAGCTCCTGTAATGCATATTCTGCCAATTCAGGCCAGGTGTCTATTTTAGATGCCCAGTAATCAAAGGGGAATGACCTGTGAGGGAGAACATCGATAAGTGAGGAAAAGTAGTTCGTAACCATACTGGAAAAATGCTGTCTCCTGTCACTTTGAATCGATGCAGCAATACCTGTCGTGTCAGCGGTCGTTGCGAAATCACTCCACAACCTGGTCATAAAACCCCTCTGTCCAACGCCACTTCAGATTTGTGCACCTCTAACACCTCTGCCATGTTGCCCACTATGGCTCGTGTGAGAACCATCACCGCCGCTGTGTGCTGGGAATGCCTGAACCAAACGGTCTACAAGAGTTGCTTGTTTGGTAGCCAATATTTGCTCAAGGTTCTCTTGTGGCATGATATTTTGTAATTTTCCATTATATCGTGGATCCAGGAGGCAGGCCAACCACTAATCGTCTTCGGTCATCATTTTGATAATGCGGGGATCCCTTTTTAGGATACGCAAGGCATACTCAGCCATGTGGGCCAATGTTCCAGGTGTCAATTCACTGCTTGTGCTGGGTTGAGGAGCACTTTCTTGCAAATCAACATCAGTTGTGTCCTGAAAAAACCCTGTACCTGACCTTGCAACGCCACCAGTTTCTATTGCCCCCTGAGAAGCATCCTCCTCCCATAAATATTCATCCCCATCCTCCTCCTCCTCTTCGTCCGCCACCTCGTCCAGGAGAATTCCCTGAGCTGACAATGGCTGACTGTCATCAAGGATTCCCTTCTCTTCGGCTGCAGACACCTGCTCTTTAATGTGCGTCAAACTTTGCATCAGTGGGATGCTCATGCTTATGATGGCGTCGTCTGCACTTACCAGCTGGGTGCATTCCTCAAAACACTGAAGGACTTGACAGAGGTCTTGTAGCTTCGACCACTGTGCACCAGTCAACTCCATGTCTGCCATCCAAGTGCCTGCCCGTGTATGTGTATCCTCCCACAAATAAATTACAGCACGCCTCTGTTCGCACAGCCTCTGAAGCATGTGGAGTGTGGAGTTCCACCTTGTTGCAACGTCGATTATTAGGCGGTGCTGGGGAAGATTCAGCGATCGCTGATGGTTCAGCATACGGCTGGAGTGTACGGGCGACCGGCGGATGTGTGAGCAAAGTCTTCGCACCTTCAGGAGCAGGGCTGGTAACCCCGGATAATTTTTCAGGAAGCACTGCACCACCAGGTTAAAGGTGTGAGCCAGGCAAGGTATGTGTTTCAGTTCTGAAAGGGCTATGGCAGCCATAAAATTCCTTCCGTTATTACTGACTACCTTGCCTGCCTCAAGATGTACACTGCCCAGCCAAGACTGAGTTTCTTGCTGCAAGTAGTTGGCCAGTACTTCCGCGGTATGTCTGTTGTCACCCAAACACTTCATTTGTAACACCGCCTGTTGACGCTTACCACTAGCTGTTCGATAATAGGACACCTCGTGTGCAACACTGGCAGCTGCGGATGGAGTGGTTGTGCGACTGTGCTCTGTGGACGAGCTTTCGCTTATGGAGGAGGAGAAGGTGGAGAGGTGGCGAACTCCTACAGCCAATTGTTTCCTAGACCATGGGCTAGGCAGAACTGTCCCACTATGGCTGTTTCCAGTGGACTCTGCATCCACCACATTAACCCAGTGCGCCGTGGTGGACACATAATGACCCTGGCCATGCCTACTGGTCCATGCATCTGTTGTGAGGTGCACCTTTCTACTGACTGATTGCCTCAGTGTATGGACAATGCGGTCTTTGACATGCTGGTGGAGGGCTGGGATGGCTTTTCTCGCAAAGAAGTGCCGACTGGTAGGTCATAGCGTGGTACTGCGTAGGCCATCAGGTCTTCAACCAACCGGTAGGGCATCATATCTAACGAGATTAGTCTAGCAATGTGGGTGTTCAAACCCTGTGTACGCAGATGAGAGGATGAGTACTTTCTTTTCCTAACAAGAGTCTCTTGTAGGGTGAGCTGGACTGGAGAGCTGCATATGGTGGAACTAGCGGTGGTGGTGGTGGTGGACATGGCGGATTGAGAGAGAGTTGGTGATGGTATTCTTGATGTTGGCCTACATACAGTGTTTCTTTCCAAGAACCTGGTGATTCCCTGACTGCTTTGGCCTTGCGACGATACCTCCACATTTGCTGCTGGTGGTGTCCTAACCGGTGGGCTTACAGTGGGGGAAGCAATGTAGCGTTGCTGACTACCTTCATTCTGAGCAGGTGCACCAACAGTACATGATGTTTGGTAGTTAGTCCAGGCTTGCAAGTGCATGCTGGTTAAATATTGCATGCACGTTGTATTTCAATTTTGAAGATCCTTCCCTCTTCTAAATGTCTTTGAGCATTTCTTACAGATAATTTTGCACTGATCATTCGGATCTTGGTTAAAAAATTGCCACACTGCACTTTTCCTACTATCGAATGCCTTTTCAGGCATTGCACGCTGTGCTACTTTAACCGGATGGCCACGCTGTCCTAAAACTGTTTTTGTTTTTGACACATGTTTTTGACCTAATACGGGCCTGCCAGATGACAGCTGTTGCGATGTAGATGGCTGCTGCGGATCATCCCCCTCCGCTTCAGAGCTACTGGCAGCGGCACCCTCTTCCCCCAATGGCTGCCAATCTGGATCAACAATTGGGTCATCTATCACCTCTTCTTCAACGTCATGTGCACCTTCCTCTGTGTCACCGTGTAAGGTGCTATAGCGTTCAGGACGGGGCACCATAGTCTCATCAGGGTCAGATTCTGGCTCAGTACATTGCGAGGGCAATGTAGTGATCTGAGTCAATGGAACAGCATAATAATCTAGCTGTGGCTGTGCATCAGTGCACTCCATGTCCGATTCATCTTGTAATGGGCAGTTAACAATTGCCCTTTCTAACCCAGGCACGGTATGTGTAAAGCGCTCCATGGAGTAACCTGTAGTGTTGCCTGACGCATCCTTCACTTTTGGTTTGGGTGAAGGACACAAGGAAATATGTACGCTACTTACCTGGTAGCAGTGTTTTTTTCAGGAGCCCATGACAGCACAACGAGAGAGGGGATCCGCCCTTCAGGGACAGGAAACCTACAGACATAAAAGGGCGGTACCTCTCCCCCGCATCAGTTAGTTCCAGAGCATGAGAGGACCCCCTTGGTTAGTAACACAGAAACAGCATAAACTTTGGTACAATTTATTATGTAAGTGAACATATCATTTTAAATGGAAACGAGAGTGTTGAGCCATCTGAGAAAAGAATAGGGTAGGGAATATAAGGGTGCTGTCATGGGCTCCTGAAAAAACACTGCTACCAGGTAAGTAGTGTACGTATTTATTCAGTCGCCATGACAGCACAACGAGAGACTTTCAGAGAAGTAAGGAAGACTAGGGAGGGATAACAGCCTCAAGTACCCTTCTCCCAAACGTGAGGTCGGAAGAGCAACCCAGATCTAGCCTATAGTGTCTAAGAAAGGTAGATGGAGAAGACTATGTGGCCGCCTTACATATGTCTTCAATCGACACCTCGGATCTCTCCGCCCAGGATGTTGCTACAGCTCGAGTGGAGTGAGCTTTTATACCCTCTGGGATCTCCACGCCACCTGCTGTATAAGCGAGAGAAATCGCCTCCCTGATCCATCTGGCTAGCGTGTTTTTAGATACTCTAAGACCCTTTCTAACCCCCTGGTAAGTTATAAAAAGGGAGTTATCTTTTTTCCAGGTATCTGTAACTGAAATATATTTAAGGAGACATCTCCTTACATCTAAGGAATGAAAATTACGTTCTTTATCATTAGCGGGATTGGAACAGAATGACGGTAGAACCACCTCCTGTAACCTATGAAATTTTGTAGCAACTTTAGGAAGATAAAGGGGATCAGGTTTCATAATAACTCTATCCTCCCTAAACTGCATGTATGGCGGTTGTCTAGATAATGCTTGCAGATCACTAACCCTTCTTGCGGACGTAAGAGCAACTAAGAGGGCTGTTTTAATCGACAGGATTTTAATTGGAATAGTATCAATAGGTTCAAACGGGGCTCGCGTTAAAGCTGAAAGAACAAGATTTAGATCCCACGGAACTATATTTTGTTTAATAATTGGTCTGGATCTAGTAACCGCCTTGAAGAACCTAGATATCCAGTAATTGCTGGCTAAATTAGAATTGTATAGCGCCCCTAGAGCTGACACTTGAACTCTAAGAGTGCTAGTGGCTAAGCCTAATTCTAAACCTTTTTGTAAAAATTCTAGAATTTGATTAATACAAGGTTTCTGGTCAATCTGTGCTCCTGAAATTGATAAGAATTTTTGCCAAATCCTGACATAGATGTTTGTCGTAGAGGTTTTCCTACTTTTTAAAAGTGTATTTACCAGATGTCTAGAGAATCCCTTCCCCCTTAGCAGCGACCTCTCAAATTCCACGCTGCTAGGTGTAAGTTGGCTACTCGTGGATGGAGTATTGGGCCCTGAGAGAGGAGATCTGGTAATTCTGGTAGAATCCATGGCTGAGTGACGGACGTCTTCCTCAGCCAAGGAAACCACGATCTCCTGGGCCAGAACGGGGCTATCAAGATTACCCGGGCCCTGTCTTCCTGAATCTTCCTCAGAACTATTGGAATTAAGTTTAGAGGGGCAAAAGCATATGCGAGACTGAAGCGCCATGGTATTAGGAGAGCGTCCACTGCATACGGGTTGTCTCTTGGATTTAGGGAGCAGAATTGGAGTAGTTTTTTGTTTCCTCGACTGGCAAAGAGGTCTATTTCTGGACATCCCCATAAATGCACGATCTGATTGAAGACGGTCGGGTTTAAAGACCAATCCCCCTGTCTGAGCTTGTTGCGGCTTAGATAGTCGGCCATGGTGTTGAGCTTTCCTTGTATATGAAGTGCCGTGAGAGAAAGTAGGTGATTCTCGGCCACCTAAGAAAATACGATCCGCGACCTCCATTAATGAATTGGACCGCGTACCCCCTTGATGATTAATGTAGGCCACGGTTACCTGGTTGTCCGAGAACAGCCTGACGTGACGACCCTGTAGGGGTATAAGAAAGCTGTTTAAAGCGCGTTCTACCGCTAAAAGTTCTTTTAGGTTGGAAGACGAGTCTTGTTCCAATTGGGACCATAGCCCCTGGGCCCAATTATTTTCCAAGTGTGCCCCCCATCCCCTGGGGCTAGCATCAGTAGTTATTATTCTAGTAATATGGTTAGTCCAGGGAACTCCTCTACGTAAGTTTGAAACGTGAGTCCACCAATTTAGTGAATGAATGGATTTAATAGATAACGAGAATTTGCTGTCAAGATGAACCCCTAGTCGGCGAGAGTTATGTAGGACATCCCACTGTAGTGTTCTGGTGTGATATTGGGCCCAGAGAACTGCCGGAATACAGGATGTAAGGGAACCTAAGAGTGACATGGCACCTCTTACAGAGACTAAAGGATTATTAATCACCCTCATGGCAAGTTGTTTTATACTTTCCACTTTCGAATCTGGGAGGTGACATTCCTGCCGACTAGAGTCTATAACTAGACCCAGAAATTCCTGTGTTTTTAAGGGCTGTAAACGAGATTTTTTATGGTTAATATTCCATCCTAATCTGTGCAACACTGCTATCACCTTCTCCAATTGGTCTCTACAATGTGATTCCGCATGACCCACAATCAATAAATCATCTAGATAGGGAATTATTAATATGTCCTGCTCGTGCAGGTGCGCCATAACCTCTATCATAATCTTAGTAAAAACACGGGGTGCAACCGCGACACCAAAGGGAAGTGCCCGATATTGAAAGTGTTCTACTGCGCCAGCAAGTGAAACCACCACCCTAAGAAATTTTTGATGATCTGCATGTATTGGGACATGATAGTAGGCGTCTTTAAGGTCTAAGACAACCATGAAGCAATTGTTAAAAAGAAGCTTTATTGCCGTCTTTACAAATTCCATCTTGAAGGATGGAACCAACAAAAAATTATTGAGGCTTTTTAAGTTGATAATGGTGCAAAAAGATCCATCAGGTTTCTTGATCAGAAACAAAGGGGAATAGAACCCCTTACCTCTTTATTCTACGGGCACCTTGATTAGAACCTTTTTTTTTTTAAGCTCCTGAACTTCCAATTCCAGTGCCAATTGTTCTGCAGAGGAAGAACGGATGGGTGTCAGTTTAAATTTGTCCTGAGGAACCTGATGGAATTCGAATCTCAGACCTGCTTCAATGATGCTTAGAATCCAAGGACTATTAGTGATTTGTATCCAGGCAGGGTAGAAGGCTAAAAGCCTACCCCCCACCTGGTCCGCCAGTCATTGTGGTTTTTTAAACTCTCGAGAGGAATTAAACATGTATCCTCTACCTCTTCTTCTGGTGTTGTCACATCTGGTAGTTTCTCTGTTTGACTCTCTGTTAAACCTTCTGTGGATAGACCACCCTCTATTATAGTCCCGTCTATAAAAGGGTCTTCCTAAGAAAGGAAAACATTTTTTCTTATCTCCTGCCTTATCCAGTAGTTCATCCAGCACTGGTCCAAACAAATGAGATCCTTCACAGGGAATGCTACACAACTTCGATCTGGCCTGTAAGTCTCCTGGCCAGCATTTTATCCACAGTGCTCTCTGGGCTGCGTTAGACAAAGCTGAAGTTCTGGCGGCAAGTTTAACAGAATCCGCCGACGCATCCGAAAGGAAAGCTGCAGCATCCTGGATTATAGGCATAGAAGCTAAGATCTCATTTCTTGGAACCTTATCCTTGAGCTGATCTTCTAGGTGGCCCAGCCACACCATCAACGACCGAGCCGTGCAAGTGGCTGCAATTGCTGGCCTTAGGGAACCTGCTAATGTTTCTCAAGCCCCTCTAAGGAAAACATCAGCTTTCCTATCCAGTGGGTCCTTCAAATTCCCTAAATCTTCAAATGGAAGAGAGGTTTTTTTGCACGCCTTGGCCACTGCCACATCCAGTTTCCGAACCTTGTCCCAAGAGGATGATGCTTCTTCCTCGAAGGGATACCTTCTTTTGAAAGCTGGAGGAAGTGACCCCTTCCTTTCGGGTTTCTTCCATTCCCTTGTGATTAGTGACTTAATTTTCTCCACTACCGGAAAGGATCTTCGGGATTTCCGATCCCGACCTCTGAACATTATGTCCTGAATGGAACATTCTGACTGAGTCTCCTCAATCCCCATCGTGTTATTGACCGCCTTGACCAGGTGGTTGATCCTATCGAGCGACAAACAGGCTCGGCTAGACTCCATGTCCTCTGATGAGGAAGATGACGGGAGAGAGTCTGAGCTCAGCTCACCTGAGTCCGAATCTAAAACAGAGACTGGGGATGTTACTTCTTTTCTCTTTTTGGCATCCGTTTTATGCGATCTCATGGAACCTCTTACTTCTTGCCTAACCATTTGTCTTAGCGTAGAAGTAAGGTCAGGGGCCTCCTCCTCAATAAGGTGTTGTATGCAGGATTTACATAATGTTCTCTTATGCCCATCAGGAAGTGGTTCTGCACACTCGGCACACTCCCTATGCTTGGACTTAGTAAAGCATTTTCTCCCCTAGTAAGGAGAGAGGGAATATAAGGAGGGACAATAATCAGTAAGCGAACTTTCACATAGATCACTTACCCAGCCCTGCAGCGAATGGTACCGTAGATGGGGGGTCCTTTCTAGCCGGAGATTCCTTACGGCCTGAGGACTTATCTGGTTTTGACTTCTGAGCCCTTTTAACTCCACCAGCGTGACTACTGCCACTGGATCGTCGCTGGGAGATCACCTGAGTCTCCTCTGACTCCTGTAGTAGTAGTTGCTGTTGCTGCTGCTACTGCGAAGTTCCCTTTGGGGATTCCATTATGAAAGAATGGCCAGGAACACCTTGTGGCCCACATGCAGCGCTTAAAACATGCCCCCAGGGTACCACCCCTGGATGGGGGACAGCAGAAAGCCGAGGTGGTGAGTCCGGTACCTCCAATAGGGTCCGCTTTCCCCCCCCGGGCGCCGCCCCCATCACCAACCACCGCAATTGCCGCCTCTCCCAGGACCAAGCCGGTAGAGACACCGGAGCGCCGCCATCGGCCGGAAGGACACAACTGCGCATGCCCCGTCGCGTCATCAGGCCGCACCGCCCAGCCGCGTCACTTCCGGTCGCGACTGCAGCCTGCACAGCGAGGCGCGACTGAGGATGCCAGCGTCCCCTGGACCGATGCACACGACTCCCGGGAGGTGCGGACAGACCGCAGAGGCCCCAGCAGGAGCGGCTACCCAGGAGGACACCCCCATACTCACCAGGTACGCGCGACTCTGTAGACCACAATGGAAGCTAGCCCCCTGTTATGTACTGTAGGCTGCTTCCTCCTGCTGCCACCGACACTAACAGTTCCCCTGCCGTGTGGTGCTTCCAACATCCTGACCAGGCCGAGGTAGGGGACCCCCGCTACCTGCATCTGCAGCGCCCTAGAGTCCTGGTCGTTGCAGTAACGTTGCTCTGCCGCTAAGGGGAGTGATGTTACGTCTGATTGCACTAAAGGAGTTCACCTGATCAGGTAACACTCACATTACACTTCACACTCCGGCCACCAGGGGGAGTGGTTCTATCTAGTAGGCCACTCCTCACACTCTGGTAAAACTGGGGGTTGGACAGGAAGACAGAGAGAAGTAACTGGGAAGAGCTAGTGAGAGGACCTGTCAGGGATGGGATCCTGGCAGACTCCTAAGAATAGCACAAACCAGTGAGCAACGGGGACACAGCAAAGAAGTGATAGAACCAGAAGGAGTCGTGCTGTAAGATCGAGGCAACATCCTTCTGAGGGGCAACAGTCGGTGGCCAGAACGCCGGGCAAGTAAGAGACTACAGGCATTACTTCAAACCACGGCCGGACAGCCAATTATAGGTTGGCTGTCTCACTAAAACACCTAAGCAGACAACGGAGGCAGCTGTGGGAGAGGGGCGACTCTAGAGTCCCGGAAGAACTCCAGGCCTACCCCGTCATACGGGTGCGTCCTAGCCGTATCATCTGGGGGACGGAGAGAACGAGCATCAGAGACAGACAGAAGCAGTTGTGAGGACTATCCCGGGGTGCTCAGCAGGGAAGGACTACAACACACAGGCGCTAGAAGGTAGACGCTGATTCCCACCTGTGAAGGGGACTCCTGATGTGCCTTCGGACCGGCCGGTCTCAGACAGCCCAGTTAACAGTGCCCTGGATTGGACACCTGAGACCTTCAGTAAAGAGGTAAAGAGACTGCAACCTGGTGTCCTCGTTATTTACTGCACTGCACCACCACCATCATCAACATCTATCACTGTACGCCCCTCAGCAGGGTCACAGACCGGGCCTAGCCACCGTGACAAACCCAGAGCAGAGACTCAGAGGCCCGGTACCGGGTACCCCTCGGCCCTGCGGCAGTGGGGGCGCTACAAACTTGGCGTCACGAACAGGATCTACTTAAGCCTGAAGAATCAGGTCATGTGTGCCTTGGAACTGTGATTTACTGTGCTTGGAACTACTGTGACTTATTGCAAGGACTGTGTATTGTCATTTACAGCCAAAATTCGCCATTGCCGCGCACGGAAGGAGGAGCCTTAGCTTCGTGGGCGGAACCGGCCAAAAGAAGCGCGGAACGGAAAAGCGCGGTAAGGCGCCAATCCTGGAAGAGGAACTCCGACCTCCAGCAGGTTAGTGGGAGGAAGGGACAGCCATGTCCGAGTCGGGAGGAGAGGAGGTGGCGGCTGCAGCCGTGGACGCAGGGGCACCTCCGGTCCCTGCAGCGGGCGAAGCCGCGGCCCTAATACCACCACTGGCAGCCACGGAGCCCATTGCCCCCATCAGCCAGTCGGACACCGCCGCAACCGCAAAGGCTATAATGCCCTTCTCTATGCCATACCTGCCCGGGGCGGCCTGGCTCCCACGATACTCCGGGGATTCACATACATTCACTGACTTTAAAGAAGGGATCTGCAGCCTGCTCGAGTTCTATCCCCCGACAGAGCCTCAGAAGGTTCATCTGATAACAAACCAACTCTTTGGGGCGGCTCTGAGAGAAATGAAATCCTGGCCCGCCGCGGATAAGGGAACTGCACAGCAGGTTTTTGCAAAGCTTAAAGCCACCTTTGATACCCGCACTGCTACCGAAATTAAACTGACTTTCTATGGGTGCAAGCAGAGGCCGCAGGATAGCTTACGGGATTATGCCCTTAATCTTCAGGAGGCGATGCGGGCCATTAAGCAGAGTGACCCTGACAGCATGCAGGATGAGGATAAACTCCTGAAGGAGCGGTTCATTGAGGGGCTCCTGTGCAGTCACCAAAGGGGTCAACTGCACTTCCTGGCCATGCAGAATCCAGACCTGACTTTTGTGCAATTCAAGGATAAAGCTATCCAGGCATGGCAGGAGCGACAGCTGTTGTGAATTTGGATTCTGGGCTCCCCCGGTGGCCGCTTGTGGAATTGGACTTGTCATCCTCTTTCCTGTTTCACCTGGTTCCATCAGTAGTGGGTGTCGCTATTTAAGCTCATTTCTCTGGTGGTTTCTTGCCGGTCAACAATGTTATCTGATGCCTCTCAGTGCTTGTTCCTGCTTCTAGACAACTACTAGATAAGTTGGACTTTTGTCCATGTTTTGTTTTGCCTATTTGTTCCAGTTCACAGCTGAAGTTTTGTTACTGTGTCTGGAAAGCTCTCGTTGATCAGGGATTGCTACTCTGGCGTTATGAGTTAATGCCAGAGTTTAAGGTAATCTCTGGATGGTGTTTTGTTAGTGTTTTTCTGCTGACCATGAAAGTATACTATCTGTCTTCTGCTATCTAGTAAGCGGACCTCAAATTTGCTAAGACTATTTTCCTGCTGCGTTTGTTGTTTCATCTGAACTCACCGTCATTATATGTGGGGGGCTACTGTCTTCTTTGGAATATTTCTCTAGAGGTGAGCCAGGTCTTATATTTCCCTCTGCTAGCTATTTAGGTCTTAGGCCAGAGCTGGGCATCTAGCGATAAATAGGAAATGCTACCTGGCTATTTCTAGTTGCGCGGCAGGCTTAGTTCATGGTCAGTATAGTTCCATCTTCCGAGAGCTTGTCCCTCTATAGGCTTGCTATGATCTCTGCCTGCAGAGATCATGACAGTTTGACCGGCCCATAAAGTGTTAAAGACCCAGGTTGAGAAAGGAGAGTTATTAGAAGTCTGCTGGAATTTTTTTTTTTTTTTTTCCTCCAGTCTGCCTTGCTGCAGTCTTTTTTCTCTCTCTCCTCCTAATCTCTGTATGCTCTGTGTGCACCTGACAATAATGGATCTCCAGAGTGTAACTGCGGGTTTGAATAATCTCATCACGAAAGTACAAAATTTACAAGATTTTGTGGTACATGCTCCGGTATCTGAACCGAGAATTCCTTTGCCGGAGTTCTTCACAGGGAATAGAGCTAGCTTCCAGAATTTCCGAAATAATTGTAAGCTTTATTTGTCCCTGAAGTCTCGTTCAGCTGGAGACCCTGCTCAGCAGGTTAGGATTGTGATTTCCTTGCTCAGGGGTGACCCTCAAGATTGGGCCTTCTCATTGCCAGCAGGGGATCCTGCGTTACGCGATGTGGATGCGTTTTTTCTGGCCTTGGGCTTGCTTTATGAGGAACCTCATTTGGAACTTCAGGCAGAAAAAACTTTGATGGCACTATCTCAGGGGCAAGACGAAGCTGAAGTTTTCTGCCAAAAATTCCGTAAATGGTCTGTGCTTACTCAGTGGAATGAGTGCGCCTTGGCGGCAACTTTCAGAGAAGGTCTCTCTGATGCCGTTAAGGATGTTATGGTGGGGTTCCCTTTGCCTGCAGGTCTGAATGAGTCCATGACAATGGCTATTCAGATTGATAGGCGTCTGCGGGAGCGCAAACCGGTGCACCATCTGGCGGTGTCTATGGAAAAGACGCCAGAAAGTATGCAGTGTGATAGAATTCTGTCCAGGAGCGAGCGACAGAATTTTAGACGGAAGAATGGATTGTGTTTCTATTGTGGGGATTCTACTCATGTTATATCAGCATGCTCTAGGCGTACAAAGAAGCTTGATAAGTCTGTTTCCATTGGCACCATTCAGTCTAAGTTTATTTTGTCTGTAACCCTGATTTGCTCTTTGTCATCCATTGCCACGGACGCCTATGTTGACTCTGGCGCCGCTCTGAGTCTTATGGATTGGTCCTTTGCCAATCGTTGTGGTTTTGATTTAGAGCCTTTGGAGACTCTTATTCCTCTGAAGGGGATTGACTCCACCCCATTGGCTAATAATAAACCACAATACTGGACACAAGTAACCATGCGTATCAATCCGGATCACCAGGAGATTATTCGTTTCCTGGTGCTGTATAATTTACATGACGATTTGGTACTGGGATTGCCATGGTTGCAGTCTCACAACCCAGTCTTGGACTGGAGAGCAATGTCTGTGTTGAGCTGGGGATGTAAGGGTATTCATGGGGACGTACCTTTGGTTTCTATTTCGTCGTCCATTCCCTCTGAAGTCCCTGAGTTCCTCTCTGATTATCAAGACGTCTTTGACGAACCCAAGCTTGGGTCGTTACCTCCGCACCGTGAGTGCGATTGTGCCATAGATTTGATACCGGGTTGTAAATATCCAAAGGGTCGTTTGTTTAATTTGTCTGTGCCGGAACATGCTGCTATGCGGGAATATATAAAGGAGTCTTTGGAAAAGGGACATATTCGTCCATCTTCTTCTCCCTTGGGAGCTGGGTTTTTCTTTGTCTCAAAAAAAGACGGCTCTTTGAGACCATGTATTGATTATCGGCTTCTGAATAAGATCACTGTTAAGTATCAATACCCATTGCCATTGCTTACTGATTTGTTTGCTCGTATAGAGGGTGCTAAGTGGTTCTCTAAAATTGATCTTCGTGGGGCGTATAATTTGGTGCGGATCAGGCAGGGGGATGAGTGGAAGACCGCATTTAATACGCCCGAGGGCCACTTTGAGTATTTGGTCATGCCTTTTGGTCTTTCTAATGCCCCTTCAGTTTTCCAGTCTTTTATGCATGATATTTTCCGCGATTTTCTGGATAAATTTATGATAATATATCTGGATGATATTCTGATTTTTTCTGATGACTGGGACTCTCATGTCCAGCAGGTCAGGAGAGTTTTTCAGGTTCTGCGGTCTAATTCTTTATGTGTGAAGGGGTCTAAGTGCGTTTTTGGGGTCCAGAAAATTTCCTTTTTGGGGTATATTTTTTCTCCCTCTTCCATTGAGATGGATCCCGTCAAGGTGCAAGCTATTTGTGACTGGACTCAGCCCTCCTCTCTTAAGGGTCTTCAGAGATTTTTGGGCTTTGCCAACTTTTACCGCCGATTTATTGCTGGTTTTTCGGATGTCGTTAAACCACTGACTGATTTGACCAGACAAGGCGCTGATGTTGCTAATTGGTCCCCTCATGCTGTAGAGGCCTTTCAGGAGCTTAAGCGCCGTTTTGCCTCTGCCCCTGTGTTGCGTCAGCCTGATGTGAATCTGCCTTTTCAGGTTGAGGTTGACGCTTCGGAGATCGGAGCTGGGGCAGTGTTGTCGCAGAAAGGTTCCGACTGCTCCGTCATTAGGCCTTGTGCCTTCTTTTCTCGCAAATTTTCGCCCGCAGAGCGGAATTATGATGTTGGGAATCGGGAGCTTTTGGCCATGAAGTGGGCGTTTGAGGAGTGGCGCCATTGGCTCGAGGGGGCTAGGCATCAGGTGGTGGTATTGACTGACCACAAAAATTTGATTTATCTTGAGACTGCCAGACGCCTGAATCCTAGACAGGCGCGCTGGTCTTTATTTTTTTCTCGCTTTAATTTTGTGGTGTCATACCTACCGGGTTCTAAGAATGTTAAGGCAGATGCCCTTTCTAGGAGTTTTGACCCGGACTCTCCTGGTAATTCTGAACCCACAGGTATCCTTAGGGAGGGAGTAATTTTGTCGGCCGTTTCTCCTGATCTGCGGCGGTCCTTGCAAGAGTTTCAGGCGGATAGACCGGATCGTTGTCCGCCTGATAGACTGTTTGTTCCGGATGATTGGACCAGCAGAGTCATCTCTGAGGTACATTCTTCTGCATTGGCAGGTCATCCCGGAATTTTTGGTACCAGGGATTTGGTGGCAAGATCCTTCTGGTGGCCTTCCCTGTCACGAGATGTGCGAGTTTTTGTGCAGTCATGTGACGTTTGTGCTCGGGCCAAGTCTTGTAGTTCTCGGGCTAGCGGACTGCTGTTGCCCTTGCCTATTCCTAAGAGGCCTTGGACACACATCTCGATGGATTTTATTTCAGATCTGCCTGTTTCCCAGAAGATGTCTGTCATCTGGGTGGTCTGTGACCGTTTCTCTAAAATGGTCCATTTGGTTCCTCTGCCCAAGTTGCCTTCTTCTTCTGAGTTGGTTCCTCTGTTTTTTCAGAATGTTGTCCGATTGCACGGTATTCCTGAGAATATTGTTTCTGACAGAGGTACCCAATTTGTGTCTAGATTTTGGCGGGCATTCTGTGCTAGGATGGGCATAGATTTGTCTTTTTCATCTGCTTTTCACCCTCAGACTAATGGCCAGACCGAGCGGACTAATCAGACCCTTGAGACATATCTGAGGTGTTTTGTCTCTGCTGACCAGGATGATTGGGTTGCTTTTTTGCCATTGGCAGAGTTCGCCCTCAATAATCGGGCCAGTTCTTCCACCTTGGTGTCCCCGTTTTTCTGTAATTCGGGGTTTCACCCTCGATTTTCCTCCGGTCAGGTGGAATCCTCGGATTGTCCTGGAGTGGATGCGGTGGTGGAGAGATTGCATCACATCTGGGGGCAGGTTATGGACAATTTGAAGTTGTCCCAGGAGAAGACTCAGCGTTTTGCCAACCGTCATCGTCGTGTTGGTTCTCGGCTTTGTGTTGGAGATTTAGTGTGGTTGTCTTCTCGTTTTGTCCCTATGAGGGTCTCTTCTCCTAAGTTTAAGCCTCGGTTCATCGGCCCTTATAGAATATTGGAGATTCTTAATCCTGTTTCTTTCCGTTTGGACCTCCCTGCGTCCTTTTCCATTCATAACGTTTTTCATCGGTCGTTATTGCGCAGGTATGAGGTACCTGTTGTACCTTCAGTTGAGCCTCCTGCTCCGGTGTTGGTTGAGGGTGAGTTGGAGTACGTTGTGGAGAAAATTTTGGACTCTCGTGTTTCCAGACGGAAACTCCAGTATCTGGTCAACTGGAAGGGTTACGGCCAGGAGGATAATTCTTGGGTCAATGCATCTGATGTTCATGCTTCTGATCTTGTTCGTGCCTTCCATAGGGCTCATCCTGGTCGCCCTGGTGGATCTGGTGAGGGTTCGGTGCCCCCTCCTTGAGGGGGGGGTACTGTTGTGAATTTGGATTCTGGGCTCCCCCGGTGGCCGCTTGTGGAATTGGACTTGTCATCCTCTTTCCTGTTTCACCTGGTTCCATCAGTAGTGGGTGTCGCTATTTAAGCTCATTTCTCTGGTGGTTTCTTGCCGGTCAACAATGTTATCTGATGCCTCTCAGTGCTTGTTCCTGCTTCTAGACAACTACTAGATAAGTTGGACTTTTGTCCATGTTTTGTTTTGCCTATTTGTTCCAGTTCACAGCTGAAGTTTTGTTACTGTGTCTGGAAAGCTCTCGTTGATCAGGGATTGCTACTCTGGCGTTATGAGTTAATGCCAGAGTTTAAGGTAATCTCTGGATGGTGTTTTGTTAGTGTTTTTCTGCTGACCATGAAAGTATACTATCTGTCTTCTGCTATCTAGTAAGCGGACCTCAAATTTGCTAAGACTATTTTCCTGCTGCGTTTGTTGTTTCATCTGAACTCACCGTCATTATATGTGGGGGGCTACTGTCTTCTTTGGAATATTTCTCTAGAGGTGAGCCAGGTCTTATATTTCCCTCTGCTAGCTATTTAGGTCTTAGGCCAGAGCTGGGCATCTAGCGATAAATAGGAAATGCTACCTGGCTATTTCTAGTTGCGCGGCAGGCTTAGTTCATGGTCAGTATAGTTCCATCTTCCGAGAGCTTGTCCCTCTATAGGCTTGCTATGATCTCTGCCTGCAGAGATCATGACAGACAGCCTAGCCGTGCAGCACCTCCTAGGTGTCCCGCTCTCACATACCACCGGATATTCCAGTCGCCGCCGAGGCCGATGCCCAGAGCCTAGAAGACGACTCCCCTGCGGGACTCCGCCTTCAGATGCAGGAGCTGACCAAGAGCGTTGCTGCCCTGGCCCGGACGGTGCGCTCCCTACAGGAGGCCCCCAAGGAGAAGATCCAGCTGGCCACCAGACCGGAGGATGTTCCTTGGATGTGACAGAGGAGGACCCCGCCGTCCAGAGGCCGGTCCAACGATCGCTTCCATGAAGATGGACGACCCATCTGCCGCCGCTGTCATCAGGTGGGCCACCTTGCAAGGTACTGTCCTTTAAACGAGCAACCCCTGGGGCAAAGGGCCAACCCCCAGGAATAGGACGGTCAGGCCCACAGCATTGGAGAGCCAAATACATTGGAGGGCGACCAGTCCTTCCTGTAGTGGTTGACGGCATCCCCCTGAATGCTTTGCTGGACACCGGTTCTCAGGTGACGACTATGCCTTATGTACTCTATAAACGGTATTGGGAGGACACCGATATTACTCGTGGCCCCGATGATGATTTCACCATAATAGCCAGTAATGGTCAGCCATTGCCACAAGTGGGGTATAAAGAGGCCACTATCAAAGTGGGGCGGGTGGACTTGAAAGCTCAGGGGATTGTGATTGTTGATAATGATCGCCGAGAATGTAATCCCATGATGACTATCGGTACCAATGTTATAGAAAATTGTCTTGCAGAAGTTATTGTTTTGTTGCAACAGGTAGCCGAAACCGCTGGCCACAGCGAACAACGTGCCCTGCAAAAAGAAATCAGAGCTCTGATGCAGAGACAGCAGGTAGAGCTGACTGGTGGTGAGATTGGCCGTGTCACTGTGTGATTCAAACCCCATTGCGATACCCCCCAGGAGTGAAATGTTAATATGGTGTCGGGCAGCCATAGGCCTCAGGGGAAAGGACTACCAGTGTCATGAATCCCAATGGCTAGGGATAGCACAGGACAAGCAAGGTACAAATAAATAACGGACGAGCTCTAGGGTGATGGAACCTGGGCTGACCGCTGCCCTACGCCTGACAAACGCAACTAGAGATAGCCAGGGAGCGTGCCTACGTTGGTTCTAGACGCCACGCACCAGCCTAAGAGCTAACTAGCACTGCAGATAAAGACCTCACTTGCCTCCAGAGGAATGAACCCCAAAAGATATAGTTGCCCCCCACATGTATTGACGGTGAAATGAGAGGAAGGCACACACATAGAGATGATATATATAGTTTTAGCAAATTGAGGCCCGCTCTAAACTAGAAAGCAGAACGATACAAAAGGGGACTGAGCAGTCAGCAAAAAACCCTAATCAAAAAAACCATCCTGAGATTACAAGAACCCATGTGCCAACTCATGGCACATGGGGAGAACCTCAGTCCACTAGAGCTACCAGCTAGCATAGAGACACAATAAGCAAGCTGGACAAAAAACCAAACAACTGAAAATCAGCACTTAGCTTATCCTGAAAGATCTGGGAGCAGGTAGGCAGGAACCAAACAGAGCACATCTGAATACATTGATAGCCGGCAAGGGAATGACAGAAAGGCCAGGTAAAATAGGAAACACCCAGCCTCTGATGGACAGGTGGAAACCAAAGGCCGCAACCCACCAAAGTCACCCAGTACCAGCAGTAACCACCAGAGGGAGCCCACAAACAGAATCCACAACAGTACCCCCCCCTTGAGGAGGGGTCACCGAACCCTCACGAGAACCCCCTTTAGGGCGATCAGGGTGAGCTCTATGGAAGGCGCGGACCAAATCAGTCGCATGAACATCGGAGGCGACCACCCAGGAATTATCCTCCTGACCATAACCCTTCCACTTAACCAAATACTGGAGTTTGCGTCTGGAAACACGAGAATCCAAGATCTTCTCAACAACATACTCCAATTCTCCCTCCACCAGCACCGGAGCAGGAGGCTCAACCGAAGGAACAACGGGCACCTCATACCTCCGCAACAACGACCGATGGAACACATTATGAATAGCAAACGATGCTGGGAGATCCAAACGAAAAGATACAGGGTTAAGAATCTCCGAGATCCTATAAGGACCGATGAACCGAGGCTTGAACTTAGGAGAAGAGACCTTCATAGGGACAAAACGAGAAGACAACCACACCAAATCCCCAACAAGAAGTCGGGGACCCACGCGGCGACGGCGATTAGCAAACTGCTGAGTCTTCTCCTGAGATAACTTCAAATTGTCCACCACCTGATTCCAAATCTGATGTAGCCTGTCCACCACCACGTCCACTCCAGGACAATCCGAAGACTCCACCTGACCAGAGGAAAAACGAGGATGAAACCCCGAATTACAAAAAAAAGGAGAGACCAACGTGGCAGAACTAGCCCTATTATTAAGAGCAAATTCGGCCAGTGGCAAAAAAGCAACCCAGTCATCTTGATCAGCAGAAACAAAACACCTCAAATAAGTTTCCAAGGTCTGATTAGTTCGCTCCGTCTGGCCATTCGTCTGAGGATGGAATGCAGACGAGAAAGACAAATCAATGCCCATCTTGGCACAAAACGTCCGCCAAAATCTAGACACAAACTGGGATCCCCTGTCAGAAACGATATTCTCCGGAATCCCATGCAAACGAACCACGTTCTGAAAAAATAAAGGGACCAACTCAGAGGAGGAGGGCAACTTAGGCAAGGGCACCAAATGAACCATCTTAGAAAAACGGTCACACACAACCCAGATAACGGACATTTTCTGTGAAACCGGGAGATCAGAAATAAAATCCATGGAAATGTGCGTCCAAGGCCTCTTCGGGACGGGCAAGGATAACAACAACCCACTGGCCCGAGAACAGCAAGGCTTAGCTCGAGCACACACTTCACAAGACTGCACAAAGGTACGCACATCCCTAGACAAGGAAGGCCACCAAAAAGACCTGGCCACCAAGTCTCTAGTACCAAATATTCCAGGATGACCAGCCAACACAGAAGAATGGACCTCGGAGATGACTCTACTGGTCCAATCATCCGGAACAAACAGTCTTTCTGGTGGACAACGATCCGGTTTATCCACCTGAAACTCCTGCAATGCACGTCGCAAGTCTGGGGATACGGCAGACAATATTACCCCATCCCTAAGGATACCAGTAGGCCCACAGTCTCCAGGAGAGTCAGGCACAAAACTCCTGGAAAGAGCATCTGCCTTCACATTCTTTGAACCTGGCAGGTATGAAACCACGAAATTGAAACGAGAAAAAAACAACGACCAACGAGCCTGTCTAGGATTCAAACGCCTGGCAGACTCAAGGTAAATGAGATTCTTGTGATCAGTCAAGACCACCACACGATGTTTAGCACCCTCAAGCCAATGACGCCACTCCTCAAATGCCCACTTCATGGCCAAAAGCTCCCGATTACCCACATCATAATTGCGCTCGGCGGGCGAGAATTTTCTAGAGAAGAATGCACATGGCTTCATCACCGAGCCATTAGAACTTCTCTGTGACAAAACCGCCCCCGCTCCAATCTCGGAAGCATCAACCTCAACCTGAAAAGGAAGTGAAACATCTGGTTGACACAACACAGGAGCAGAAGAAAACCGGCGCTTAAGTTCCTGAAAGGCCTCCACGGCCGCAGGAGACCAATCAGCAACATCAGCACCCTTTTTAGTCAAATCAGTCAGAGGTTTAACAATACTGGAAAAATTAGCAATGAACCGACGATAAAAATTAGCAAACCCCAAGAACTTCTGAAGGCTCTTAACAGATGTAGGTTGTGTCCAGTCACAAATCGCCTGAACCTTGACGGGATCCATCTCAATAGTAGAAGGAGAAAAAATGTACCCCAAAAAAGAAATCTTCTGGACTCTGAAGAGACACTTTGGAGCCCTTCACAAACAGAGAATTGGCCCGCAGAACCTGAAACACCTTCCTGACCTGTAGAACATGAGACTCCCAGTCATCAGAAAACACCAAAATATCATCCAAATACACAATCATAAACTTATCCAGATATTCACGGAAAATATTGTGCATAAAGGACTGAAAGACTGACGGAGCATTGGAGACTCCAAAAGGCATTACCAAATACTCAAAATGGCCCTCAGGCGTATTAAATGCGGTTTTCCACTCATCACCCTGTTTTATCCGCACCAGATTATACGCACCGCGAAGATCTATCTTAGTGAACCACCTAGCCCCCTTAATGCGAGCAAACAAATCAGTCAATAATGGCAATGGATACTGATATTTGACTGTAATCTTATTCAGAAGGCGATAATCTATACAAGGCCTCAGGGAACCATCTTTTTTTGCCACGAAAAAAAAAACCTGCTCCCAGAGGGGACGAAGATGGACGAATATGTCCCTTTTCCAAGGACTCCTTAATATAATTCCGCATAGCAGTATGCTCTGGCAGTGACAGATTAAATAAACGACCCTTAGGGAACTTACTGCCAGGAATCAATTCTATAGCACAGTCACACTCTCTATGAGGAGGGAGCGAATTGAGCTTAGGCTCCTCAAAAACATCCCTATAGTCAGACAAAAACGCAGGGATCTCAGAAGGAGTAGATGAAGCGATTGAAATCGGAGGTGCATCATCATGAACCCCCTGACATCCCCAGCTTAACACAGACATTGTTTTCCAGTCCAGGACAGGATTATGAGTTTGTAACCATGGCAGACCAAGCACTAGTACATCATGTAAATTATACAGTACAAGGAAGCGAATCACCTCCTGATGAACGGAAGTCATGCGCATGGTCACTTGCGTCCAATACTGCGGTTTATTCATAGCCAATGGTGTAGAGTCAATTCCCTTCAGAGGAATAGGAACTTCCAGAGGCTCCAGACTAAAACCGCAGCGTTTAGCAAATGACCAATCCATAAGACTCAGGGCAGCGCCCGAATCCACATAGGCATCGACGGAAATGGAAGACAGTGAAAAAATCAGAGTCACAGACAAAATGAACTTAGGCTGCAGAGTACCAATGGCAAAAGATTTATCAACCCTTTTTGTGCGTTTAGAGCATGCTGATATAACATGAGCTGAATCACCACAATAAAAACACAATCCATTTTTCCGCCTATAATTCTGCCGTTCACTTCTGGACTGAATTCTATCACATTGCATAGTCTCAGGTGCCTGTTCAGAAGACACCGCCAACTGGTGCACGGGTTTGCGCTCCCGTAAACGCCGATCAATCTGAATGGCCATAGCCATAGACTCATTCAGACCTGTAGGCGTAGGGAACCCCACCATAATATCCTTAATGGCCTCAGAAAGACCATTTCTGAAGTTTGCAGCCAGGGCGCACTCATTCCACTGAGTAAGCACCGACCATTTCCGAAATTTTTGACAATATATTTCCGCTTCATCATGCCCCTGAGAGAGGGCTAATAAAGCCTTTTCAGCCTGAATCTCCAGGTTAGGTTCCTCATAGAGCAATCCCAATGCCAGAAAAAACGCATCCACACTGAGCAATGCAGGATCCCCTGGTGCCAATGCAAATGCCCAATTCTGAGGGTCGCCCCGCAGGAAAGATATTACAATCTTGACCTGTTGAGCAGGGTCTCCAGAGGAGCGAGATTTTAAAGAAAGAAACAATTTACAATTGTTCCTGAAATTCAGGAAGGTAGATCTATCTCCAGAAAAGACCTCTGGAATAGGAATTCTAGGTTCAGACATGGGAGTGTGAACAACAAAATCCTGTATGTTTTGAACTTTTGCCGCGAGATTACTCAGGCTGGAAGCCAAACTCTGGACATCCATGTTAAACAGCTAAGATCAGAGCCATTCAAGGGTTAAGAGGAGGTAAGAAGCAGCTAGACAGCAATTAAGGGCTAGGCAGCAAAACTCTGAAGGGAAAAAAAAAATAAATTTTCCCTTAAACACTTCTTTTTCTCCTGCTTCAGCCCAAACAATTAACACTTTGTGGGCCGGCTATACTGTCATGAATCCCAATGGCTAGGGATAGCACAGGACAAGCAAGGTACAAATAAATAACGGATGAGCTCTAGGGTGATGGAACCTGGGCTGACCGCTGCCCTACGCCTGACAAACGCAACTAGAGATAGCCAGGGAGAGTGCCTACGTTGGTTCTAGACGCCACGCACCAGCCTAAGAGCTAACTAGCACTGCAGAGAAAATAAACACCTCACTTGCCTCCAGAGGAATGAACCCCAAAAGATATAGTTGCCCCCCACATGTATTGACGGTGAAATGAGAGGAAGGCACACACATAGAGATGATATATATAGTTTTAGCAAATTGAGGCCCGCTGTAAACTAGAAAGCAGAACGATACAAAAGGGGACTGAGCGGTCAGCAAAAAACCCTAATCAAAAAAAACATCCTGAGATTACAAGAACCCATGTGCCAACTCATGGCACATGGGGAGAACCTCAGTCCACTAGAGCTACCAGCTAGCATAGAGACACAATAAGCAAGCTGGACAAAAAACCAAACAACTGAAAATCAGCACTTAGCTTATCCTGAAAGATCTGGGAGCAGGTAGGCAGGAACCAAACAGAGCACATCTGAATACATTGATAGCCGGCAAGGGAATGACAGAAAGGCCAAGTAAAATAGGAAACACCCAGCCTCTGATGGACAGGTGGAAACCAAAGGCCGCAACCCACCAAAGTCACCCAGTACCAGCAGTAACCACCAGAGGGAGCCCACAAACAGAATCCACAACATACCAGGCCTTGGTAGAACCCGTGTATTCAGACGATAGGCCTACTATTCTGACAGCCCAGGGGGGTGGTCGACGTGCGCCAGGGGAGGGTGCCCGTACGTGTCCTCAATTGTGGGGAGGAAGAGGTTCATCTCACCAAGTATGCCACGCTCACCAAACTGTTCACTGTCAACAATAGTGTGATAAGGACACCTGAACCCTTGGTCCCGTCAAACGTGGCGGAGGACAACGGTTCTGCAGGGCACATGAAAGATTGGTGTCGGGAATTGCATGTGGGCACTGACTCTACCCCATCCCATCAAAAACAAGGGGCTTACAGGGTGGTTCACAAGTACGAGCGGGTATTTAGCAAACACCCCTTAGATTTTGGACAGGTGAAAGGGATCCAACACCATATCCCCACGGGAGATCACCGGCCCATAAAAGAGAGATACCGCCCTGTACCCCCAGCTCATTACCAGTGTGCCAAGGACATGTTGCGAGAAATGAAGGAGGCTGGGGTGGTGAGAGACAGTTGTAGCCCCTGGGCAGCTCCATTAGTCCTGGTTAAAAAGAAGGATGGTACAATGAGGATGTGTGTTGATTATAGACAGTTGAATCGCATTACACATAAGGACGCATACCCACTGCCCAGGATAGAGGAGTCTCTGGCTGCCTTAAAATCTGCTAACTACTTCTCTACCTTAGATCTCACCAGTGGGTACTGGCAGGTTCCCGTGGCGGAGGCGGACAAAGAGAAGACGGCCTTCACGACACCGATGGGTCTCTGCGAATTCAACTACATGCCCTTTGGATTGTGCAATGCCCCGGGGACGTTCCAGAGGATGATGGAGTGCTGTCTGGGACACAAGAACTTTGAGACCGTACTGCTGTATTTGGATGATGTCATTGTCTTCTCTAAGACCTACGAAGACCATCTGAAGCACCTGGCTGAGGTGTTCGAAGCCCTGTCCAACTTTGGCTTAAAGGTGAAACCGTCCAAATGTCATCTGCTGAAACCCAAAGTGCAGTACCTGGGCCATGTGGTGAGTGCCGAAGGAGTGGCCCCAGACCCCGACAAGGTCACGGTGATCCAAGACTGGCCGAAGCCCAGCAACCTCCACGAAGTCTGGCAGTTCCTCGGATTGGTAGGCTACTACCGAAGGTTCATCAAGGACTTCACCAAGAAGGCCGCACCATTGCAAGACCTGTTGGTGGGCCAATCAAAGAAGGCCAAGGGGAAGAACGCCCCATTTGACTGGAACGAGGGGCTGGAAGGTTCCTTCACGTGTTTGAAGTCGGCACTGACGGGAGAAGAGGTACTGGCCTATCCTGAATACGACCAACCGTTTGTGCTGTACACGGATGCCAGCAATGTGGGATTGGGAGCCGTGCTGTCCCAGGTCCAGAAAGGCAAGGAGAGGGTGATCGCTTACGCCAGCAGGAAGCTTCGTCCCACAGAAAGGAACCCTGACAACTATAGTTCCTTTAAACTGGAGTTCCTTGCCATCGTCTGGGCAGTGACAGAGAGGTTCAAACACTACCTGGCCTCTGCGAAATTCACCGTCTTCACAGATAACAATCCGCTAACGCATCTGGATACAGCCAAGCTCGATGACCAATGGGAAGCGGAACCGTATACCATCCTGCCATCTGATTTCGACAACACGAAGGTCTGTCTCATCAGCAAGGACGGAGGGGAGACCTCAACGGCGATATCCAGGGATCACCTTAAGGTCTGCCCTGATAAGTTGAGAGAGAGGGAAACGGCTCCAGGAATCTCACCACCTGAAGAAAAGGAGAAGATGATCCACACTGTCCTCGGTGACTTTCCCCAGTCCTGGACTCAGATAAATCAGGCCATCGTGGTACCTGTTCTAATGTTCCAACAGCCGGATCCACCAGAAACAATGGTGGTACCAGATCATCCGGCCCCGCAGCCTCAGCCAGCTCAGCAGATCCAATCTGAAGATGCCATGCCAACCGTTGAACCGGCAAGTCCTCCCTCTGCTATCGGCGAATCTGTCGTACCCACTGTTGGTAGCAGCAGCCCTGAGAGCTCTAGCCTGCCAGCGCTACCCAGACTCACTAGAAGTGTAGCCAGAAGACAGTGCACTACACCAGCGGTAGCAAGCATAGCGGGCCCTGTTAGGTCAATAGCGACCACTGCTGTTGTGAATTAGACTTTTTGGCTCCCTCTTGTGGTCACTAGTGGTATGACTCTGGGATTGTCTTTTTTCTGTTTGGCACTCACCTGGGTCGTTAGTCCAGGGGTGTCGCTATATTAACTTCCTGGATCCTTAGTCCAGTGCCTGGCATCGTTGTAATCAGATCCTTCTGTTGCTCCTGTCTGCTGGTCCTGGCTCTTGCAAAATTAAGCTAAGTCTTGCTTCTTTGTTTTTTGAGTTACTTGCTTTGCTACTATTTTTGTCCAGCTTGTACTAATTGTGATTTCTGACCTTGCTGGAAGCTCTAGGGGGCTGGTGTTCTTCCCCCGGCCGTTAGACGGTTCGGGGGTTCTTGAATATTCAGCATGGATATTTTAATAGGGTTTTTGCTGACCATATAAGTCATCTTACTATATTCTGCTATTAGCTAGTGGGCCTCTCTTTGCTAAATACCTAGCTCATTCTTATGTTTGTCTTTTCCTCTTGCCTCACCGTTATTATTTGTTGGGGGCTTGTATCCTACTTTTGGGGTCTTTTCTCTGGAGGCAAAAAAGGTCTTTCTTTTCCCTTCTAGGGTTAGTTAGTTCTCCGGCTGGCGCGAGACGTCTAGAACCAACGTAGGCACGTTCCCCGGCTACTTCTATTTGTGGTGCTAGGATTAGATATATGGTCAGCCCAGTTACCACTGCCCTATGAGCTGGTTTTTTGTGTTTGCAGACTTGGTATTTATTCCTGAGACCCTCTGCCATTGGGGTCATAACAGTATGCCAGGCCAACATTGAATGTTTAATGCATTGCAGAAGTGGGATATAAGAAAGGAAATTCTGAATTTTTTTTTTTCCTCTCTTCCTCCCCTTTACCTCTGAGTGGCTTGAGCTTGCTGCAGACATGAATGTCCAGACCTTGATTACAAGTGTGGACCAGCTTGCTGCTCGTGTGCAAAGCATACAAGATTTTGTTACCAGTAGTCCTATGTCTGAACCTAAAATACCAATTCCTGAACTGTTTTCTGGAGACCGATTTAAGTTTAGGAATTTCAGGGATAATTGTAAATTGTTTCTATCTCTGAGACCCCGTTCATCTGGAGACTCAGTTCAGCAAGTTAAAATTGTTATCTCTTTTTTACGGGGCGACCCTCAGGATTGGGCCTTCTCGCTAGCGCCAGGAGATCCGGCATTGGCAAATATTGATGCGTTTTTTCTGGCGCTTGGATTGCTTTACGAGGAACCCAATCTTGAGGTTCAGGCAGAAAAAGCCTTGCTGGCTATTTCTCAGGGCCAGGATGAAGCTGAAGTGTATTGCCAAAAATTTTGGAAATGGTCCGTGCTTACTCAGTGGAATGAGTGTGCTCTGGCCGCAAACTTCAGAAATGGCCTTTCTGAAGCCATTAAGAATGTGATGGTAGGTTTCTCCATTCCTACAAGTCTGAATGATTCCATGGCGCTGGCTATTCAAATTGACCGGCGTTTGCGGGAGCGCAAAACCGCTAATCCTCTGGTGGTGTTGTCTAAACAAACACCTGATTTGATGCAATGTGATAGAATTCAGACCAGAAATGAGCGGAAAAATCATAGACATCAGAATGGGTTGTGTTTTTACTGTGGTGATTCTAGACATGTTATATCAGCATGCTCTAAACGCCTAACAAGGGTTGTTAGTCCTGTCGCCATTGGTAATTTGCAACCTAAATTTATTTTGTCTGTGACTTTAATTTGCTCATTGTCCTCTTACCCTGTTATGGCGTTTGTGGATTCAGGTGCTGCCCTGAGTCTTATGGATCTGTCATTTTCCAAGCGCTGTGGTTTTGTTCTTGAGCCGTTGGTTAATCCTATCCCTCTGAGGGGTATTGATGCTACGCCATTGGCGGAAAATAAACCGCAGTTTTGGACACAGGTAACCATGTGCATGACTCCTGAACATCGGGAGGTGATTCGTTTTCTTGTTCTGCATAAAATGCATGATTTGGTCGTTTTGGGGTTGCCATGGTTACAGACTCATAATCCAGTCTTGGATTGGAAGGCAATGTCTGTGTCAAGTTGGGGCTGTCAGGGTATTCATGGTGATTCCCCGCCGGTGTCTATTGCTTCCTCTACTCCTTCGGAAGTTCCTGAGTATTTGTCTGATTATCAGGATGTGTTCAGCGAGTCCAGGTCCAGTGTTCTGCCTCCTCATAGGGACTGTGACTGTGCCACAGATTTGATTCCAGGTAGCAAATTTCCTAAGGGAAGACTATTTAATCTGTCTGTACCTGAGCATACCGCAATGCGTTCGTATATCAAGGAATCTCTGGAGAAGGGGCATATCCGTCCTTCCTCTTCCCCTCTTGGTGCGGGATTCTTTTTTGTGGCCAAGAAGGACGGATCTTTGAGACCTTGTATTGACTATCGGCTTTTGAATAAAATCACTATTAAATTTCAGTATCCTTTGCCTCTGTTGTCAGACTTGTTTGCCCGAATTAAATGTGCCAAGTGGTTCACCAAGATAGATCTTCGTGGTGCGTACAACCTTGTGCGCATTAAGCGAGGAGATGAATGGAAAACCGCGTTTAATACGCCCGAAGGTCATTTTGAGTACTTGGTGATGCCTTTTGGGCTCTCTAATGCTCCTTCAGTGTTTCAGTCCTTTATGCATGATATTTTCCGGAAGTATCTGGATAAATTTATGATCGTTTATCTGGATGATATTCTGTTTTTTTCTGATGACTGGGACTCGCATGTAGAGCAGGTCAGGATGGTGTTTCAGGCTTTGCGTGAGAATACTTTATTTGTTAAGGGCTCAAAGTGTCTCTTTGGAGTACAGAAGGTTTCCTTTTTGGGGTTTATTTTTTCCCCTTCTGCGGTGGAGATGGACCCAGTCAAGGTCCGTGCTATTCATGATTGGACTCAACCCACGTCAGTTAAGAGTCTTCAGAAGTTCTTGGGTTTTGCTAACTTCTACCGTCGTTTTATTGCTAATTTTTCTAGCATTGCTAAACTTTTGACGGATATGACCAAGAAAGGTTCTGATGTTGCTAACTGGGCTCCTGCAGCCGTGGAGGCTTTCCAGGAGTTGAAGCGCCGGTTTACTTCGGCGCCTGTTTTGTGCCAGCCTGATGTCTCACTTCCCTTTCAGGTTGAAGTGGATGCTTCTGAGATTGGGGCAGGGGCCGTTTTGTCGCAGAGAGGCCCTGGTTGCTCTGTGATGAGACCTTGTGCCTTTTTCTCGAGGAAGTTTTCGCCTGCTGAGCGGAATTATGATGTTGGCAATCGGGAGTTGTTGGCCATGAAGTGGGCATTTGAGGAGTGGCGTCATTGGCTCGAGGGTGCTAAGCATCGTGTGGTGGTCTTGACTGATCACAAAAATTTGATCTCGAGTCTGCTAAACGCCTGAATCCTAGACAGGCCCGCTGGTCATTGTTTTTCTCCCGTTTTGACTTTGTGGTCTCGTATTTACCAGGTTCAAAGAATGTGAAAGCTGATGCTCTTTCAAGGAGCTTTGTGCCTGACTCTCCGTGAGTCGCAGAACCAGTTGGTATTCTTAAAGAGGGAGTTATCTTGTCAGCCATTTCTCCGGATTTGCGACGTGTGTTGAAGAGATTTCAGGCTGGTAGACCTGACTCTTGTCCACCTGACAGACTGTTTGTTCCTGATAAGTGGACCAGCAGAGTCATTTCCGAGGTTCATTCCTCGGTGTTGGCAGGGCATCCGGGAATTTTTGGCACCAGAGATCTGGTGGCTAGGTCCTTTTGGTGGCCTTCCTTGTCACGGGATGTGCGGTCGTTTGTGCAGTCCTGTGGGACTTGAGCTCGAGCTAAGCCTTGCTGTTCGCGTGCCAGCGGGTTGCTCTTGCCTTTACCTGTCCCGAAGAGGCCTTGGACACACATTTCCATGGATTTCATTTCAGATCTCCCGGTGTCTCAGGGCATGTCTGTCATCTGGGTGGTATGTGATCGCTTTTCTAAGATGGTCCATTTGGTACCTTTGCCTAAGCTGCCTTCCTCTTCCGATCTGGTTCCTGTGTTCTTTCAGAATGTGGTTCGTTTACACGGCATTCCTGAGAATATTGTGTCTGACAGAGGATCCCAGTTTGTTTCCAGGTTCTGGCGATCCTTTTGTGCTAGGATGGGCATTGAGTTGTCGTTTTCGTCTGCCTTTCATCCTCAGACTAATGGACAAACGGAGCGAACTAATCAGACTCTGGAGGCTTATTTGAGGTGTTTTGTTTCTGCGGATCAGGATGATTGGGTGACCTTCTTGCCGTTGGCTGAGTTTGCCCTTAATAATCGGGCTAGTTCCGCTACATTGGTTTCGCCATTTTTCTGCAACTCTGGTTTCCATCCTCGTTTTTCCTCGGGACATGTGGAGCCTTCTGACTGTCCTGGGGTAGATTCTGTGGTGGATAGGTTGCAGCAGATCTGGAATCATGTGGTGGACAACTTAAAGTTGTCACAAGAGAAGGCTCAGCGTTTTGCCAACCGCCGCCGCGGTGTGGGTCCCCGACTTCATGTTGGGGATTTGGTATGGCTGTCTTCTCGATTTGTTCCTATGAAGGTCTCCTCTCCTAAATTTAAGCCTCGCTTCATCGGTCCTTACAAGATATTGGAAATCCTTAATCCTGTGTCCTTTCGCTTGGATCTTCCTGTGTCGTTTGCCATTCACAACGTGTTCCATAGGTCTTTGTTGCGGCGGTACGTTGTACCTGTGGTTCCTTCTGTTGAGCCTCCTGCTCCGGTGTTGGTTGAGGGCGAGTTGGAGTACGTGGTGGAGAAGATCTTGGATTCTCGTCTCTCCAGGCGGAGGCTTCAGTATCTGGTCAAGTGGAAGGGCTATGGTCAGGAGGATAATTCCTGGGTGGTTGCCTCTGATGTGCATGCGGCCGATTTAGTTCGTGCCTTTCACGCTGCTCATCCTGATCGCCCTGGTGGTCTTGGTGAGGGTTCGGTGACCCCTCCTTAAGGGGGGGTACTGTTGTGAATTAGACTTTTTGGCTCCCTCTTGTGGTCACTAGTGGTATGACTCTGGGATTGTCTTTTTTCTGTTTGGCACTCACCTGGGTCGTTAGTCCAGGGGTGTCGCTATATTAACTTCCTGGATCCTTAGTCCAGTGCCTGGCATCGTTGTAATCAGATCCTTCTGTTGCTCCTGTCTGCTGGTCCTGGCTCTTGCAAAATTAAGCTAAGTCTTGCTTCTTTGTTTTTTGAGTTACTTGCTTTGCTACTATTTTTGTCCAGCTTGTACTAAATGTGATTTCTGACCTTGCTGGAAGCTCTAGGGGGCTGGTGTTCTCCCCCGGCCGTTAGACGCTTCGGGGGTTCTTGAATATCCAGCGTGGATATTTTAATAGGGTTTTTGCTGACCATATAAGTCATCTTACTATATTCTGCTATTAGCTAGTGGGCCTCTCTTTGCTAAATACCTAGCTCATTCTTATGTTTGTCTTTTCCTCTTGCCTCACCGTTATTATTTGTTGGGGGCTTGTATCCAACTTTTGGGGTCTTTTCTCTGGAGGCAAGAAAGGTCTTTCTTTTCCCTTCTAGGGTTAGTTAGTTCTCCGGCTGGCGCGAGACGTCTAGAACCAACGTAGGCATGTTCCCCGGCTACTTCTATTTGTGGTGCTAGGATTAGATATATGGTCAGCCCAGTTACCACTGCCCTATGAGCTGGTTTTTTGTGTTTGCAGACTTGGTATTTATTCCTGAGACCCTCTGCCATTGGGGTCATAACAGGTCACCACGTAACAAAGAAATAACAATTTTAACTTGCTGAACAGAGTCACCAGAGGAGCGAGGTCTCAGAGAAAGAAATAACTTGCAATTATTCTTAAAGTTCAAAAACCTAGATCTATCTCCGGAGAACAGCTCAGGAATTGGTATTTTAGGCTCTGACATAGGACTGCGGACTACATAATCCTGAATGCCCTGTACCCTTGCAGTGAGATGATCCACACTAGAAGACAGACTCTGAATGTCCATATCTGCAGCTGAATTCAGAACCACCCAGAGATTAAGGGGAGGAGAGAGGCTAAACACAGTGCAGAGGAAAAAAAAATGACCTCAGGACTTCTCTTCTCCCTCTTCTGCTGCATTAACACTTTGTGGGCCTGCTGTACTGTTATGATCCAGTGGTAGGATCACAAAACTGACCTGACCTGTAAACCAGAATATTAGGACAAGTTCTGGGGATGTGGAAGCTATACTGACCGCAATCCTGATCCTATCCACACACACTAAAGGCAGCAGTGGAGCGTTACCTAAAAACCTAGACGCCTCTTCACAGCCTGAGAGACTGGCTACCCCTAGAGAGAAAGCAAAGACCTCACTTGCCTCAGAGAAATAATCCCAAAGTTTTAGACAGCCCCCCACAAATAATAACGGTGAGATAAGGGGAAAATACAAAAGTAGAAATGAAACAGGTTTAGCAAATGAGGCCCGCTAACACTAGACAGACTGAAGATAGCTAGGAATCTGTGCGGTCAGTACAAAAACTATCAAAAACAAACCACGCAGAGAGTACAAGAACCCCCACACCGACTCACGATGTGAGGGGCGCACTCTGCACCCCAGAACTAACCAGCAAGCGAAAAATCACATTAAAGCAAGCTGGACTGAACTCATCATATACTGAGAAACGTTTTCAAGGAAATAATGAGCAAAATGAACAAGCAAGACTTAGCTTCTCCAGTAGGAGACAGGTTACAAGGAAGATCCAGGAGTGATCAGAATCAGGACTGAATACAACGACAGCAGGCAACAAGTGAAGGTCCAGGTGAGTTAAATAGGAACAGCAAAGCAGGAAATGAAGCAGCTGAACCCAACCACAGACCAGCCATATCGCTAAAGGCCACCAGAGGGAGCCCAAGAACAAACTCACACAGTACCACTCATGACCACAGGAGGGAACCCGAGAACGGAATTCACAACACCCTCCTCCTCCTCCTCAAGAAGCGAAAGCTCATCCACAGAGTGCAGTCGCACGACCACTCCATCCGCAGCTGCCAGTGTTGCACACGAGGTGTCCCATTATCGAACAGCTAGTGGTGTTGTGTATCCGCTTTTTGGGCTCCCCTGGTGGTTGCTGGTGGTACTGGTGACTTGTTTTCACTTTGCTGCTTCTGTTCACCTGCTTCCATCAGTGTTTCGGAGTTTCCTATTTAGCCTTGCTCTCCAGTCATTTCCTTGCCGGTCATCATTGTAACCAGAGCCTTCGGTTGCATGTTCCTGCTACTAGTCTGCTGATCAGCTAAGTGGACTTTGTCCTTTTGTTTTGTACCTTTTGTCCAGTTTGCAGTTTTTGTAATTCTCTGAAGCTGGAAGCTCTTGCGGGCTGAAATTGCCACTCCTGTGTCATGAGTTGACACAGGAGTCTTAAAGTAATTTCAGGATGGTTTTTGAAAGGGTTTTCAGTTGACCGTGAAGTCCTCTTTTGTATCCTTCTGCTATCTAGTAAGTGGACCTCTCTTTGCTAAATCTACTTTCATACTGTTTATGTCTTTTCCTCTTAATTCACCGTTATTACATGTGGGGGGCTGCTATCATCTTTTGGGGTATTTCCCTAGAGGTAAGCCAGGTCTGTTTCTTCCTCTACCAGGCGTAGTTAGTCCTCCGGCTGGCGCGTGGCATATAGGAAGCCGTAGGTATGCTCCCTGGCTACTGTTAGTTGTGTGGTAGATTTAGCTCACGGTCAACTCGAGTTTCCATCACCCGAGAGCTCGTTCGTTACTTATATGTTTCTTACGTTCCCTTGCCATTGGGAACCATGACAGTATGAACGGCCAGTGTTAAACTTATTGGCAGAAGAAAGGAGAGAAAAAATAAGTCTGTAAATTTTTTTTTTTTTCCCTATGCTTGCTCCATAGTTGGATTAGTTGTATTTCAGCTCTAATTACAGCCTTTGCCTTTCTCTCCTTATAATCCTTGAATGGCTCTGAGCTCACCTGTTTAAAGATGGATCCTCAGAGTTTGGCTGCAGGTTTAAATAATCTGGCTACGAAGGTTCAAAATTTACAAGATTTTGTTATACATGCTCCTATTTCTGAACCTAAAATCCCTACACCAGAGGTGTTTTCCGGAGATAGATCTCGGTTTTTGAATTTCAAATATAATTGTAAATTATTCCTTTCTCTCAGACCTCACTCCTCAGGAGATCCTGTCCAGCAGGTTAAGATTGTAATCTCTTTGCTGCGAGGTGACCCTCAAAATTGGGCATTTTCATTGGCACCAGGGGATCCTGCGTTGCTCAATGTGGATGCGTTTTTCCTGGCTTTAGGGTTGCTTTATGAGGAACCTAATTTGGAGATTCAAGCTGAAAAAGCTTTGATAGCCCTATCTCAAGGGCAAGATGAAGCGGAGATATACTGCCAAAAATTTCGTAAATGGTCTGTGCTTACTCAGTGGAATGAGTGCGCCTTAGCGGCAAATTTCAGAGAGGGCCTTTCTGATGCCATTAAAGATGTTATGGTCGGGTTCCCTGCGCCTACAGGTCTGAATGAGTCCATGACAATGGCAATTCAGATTGATCGGCGTTTGCGGGAGCGCAAACCCGTGCACCATTTGGCGGTATCTTCTGAAGAGACGCCAGAGAAAATGCAATGTGACAGAGTTATGTCCAGAAGCGAGCGGCAGAATTATAGGCGTAAAAATGGGTTATGCTTTTATTGTGGTGATTCTGCTCATGTTATATCGGCATGCTCTAAACGTACTAGGAAGGTTGACAAGTCCATTTCAATTGGCACTTTACAGTCCAAATTTATTTTGTCTGTAACCTTGATTTGTTCGTTATCAGTTATTACCGTGGATGCCTATGTGGACTCTGGCGCCGCTCTGAGTCTTATGGACTGGTCCTTTGCCAGGCACTGTGGGTTTGATTTAGAGCCTCTGGAAGTCCCTATACCTCTGAAGGGTATTGATTCTACACCTTTGGCTTGTAATAAACCACAGTTCTGGACGCAAGTGACTATGCGTATGACTCCAGACCATCAGGAGGTGATTCGCTTCCTTGTGTTGTACAATTTACATGATGTTTTGGTGCTTGGATTACCATGGTTACAGTCTCATTACCCAGTCCTTGACTGGAAGGCTATGTCTGTGTTAAGCTGGGGATGTCGGGGGGCTCATGGGGACACTCCTATGGTGTCCATTTCATCATCTATTCCATCTGAGATTCCGGCATTTTTGTCTGATTATCGTGATATTTTTGAAGAGCCTAAGATTGGGTTCACTCCCTCCTCACAGGGATTGTGATTGCGCCATAGATCTGATTCCTGGCAGTAAATTTCCAAAGGGTCGTTTGTTTAACCTATCTGTACCTGAACATGCTGCTATGCGCGAGTATATTAAGGAGTCCCTGGAAAAGGGACATATTCGTCCTTCTTCATCACCTTTAGGAGCCGGTTTTTTCTTTGTCTCTAAAAAGGATGGCTCTCTGAGGCCTTGTATTGATTATCGTCTCCTGAATAAAATTACAGTCAAATATCAGTATCCGTTGCCTTTGCTGACTGATTTGTTTGCTCGCATAAGGGGGGCCAAGTTGTTCTCTAAGATTGATCTTCGTGGGGCGTATAATTTGGTGCGAATTAAGCAGGGGGATGAGTGGAAGACCGCATTTAATACGCCTGAGGGCCATTTTGAGTATTTGGTAATGCCTTTAGGCCTTTCTAATGCACCTTCTGTCTTTCAGTCCTTAATGCATGATATTTTCCGTGAATATTTGGATAAATTTATGATTGTGTACTTGGATGATATTTAGATTTTTTCTGGTGACTGGGAGTCTCATGTTCAGCAGGTCAGGAGGGTTTTTCAGGTTTTGCGGGAGAATTCTTTGTGTGTAAAGGGTTCAAAGTGTGTTTTTGGGGTTCAAAAAATTTCATTTTGGGGGTATATTTTTTCCCCTTCTTCTATTGAGATGGACCCTGTCAAGGTTCGGGCTATTTACGACTGGACGCAGCCTACTTCTCTGAAGAGTCTCCAGAAATTCTTGGGCTTTGCTAATTTTTATCGTCGATTTATAGCTGGTTTTTCTGGCGTTGCTAAACCTCTGACGGATTTGACTAAAAAGGGTGCTGATGTTGCCAATTGGTCCCCTGCTGCCGTGGAGGCCTTTCGGGAGCTTAAGCGCCGCTTTTTGTCTGCCCCTGTGTTGCGCCAGCCTGATGTTTCTCTTCCCTTTCAGGTTGAGGTCGATGCTTCCGAGATCGGAGCGGGGGCGGTTTTGTCGCAGAAAAGTTCCGACTGCTCAGTGATGAGACCTTGTGCGTTCTTTTCGCGAAAATTTTCGGCTGCCGAGCGAAACTATGATGTTGGTAATCGGGAGCTTTTGACCATGAAGTGGGCATTTGAGGAGTGGCGTCATTGGCTTGAGGGTGCCAGACATCAGGTGGTAGTTTTGACTGATCACAAGAATTTAATTTATTTGGAGTCTGCCAGGCACCTGAATCCTAGACAGGCACGTTGGTCGTTGTTCTTTTCCCGGTTTAATTTTGTGGTCTCGTACTTACCGGGTTCTAGGAATGTGAAAGCAGATGCTCTTTCTAGGAGTTTTGAGCCTGACTCTCCTGGGAATTCTGAACCTGCTGGTGTCCTTAAGGATGGAGTGGTTTTGTCTGCTGTCTCTCCAGATTTGCGACGTGCTTTGCAAGAATTTCAGGCGGATAGACCTGATCGTTGTCCGTCTGGTAGACTGTTTGTTCCTGACGAGTGGACCACTAGAGTCATCTCGGAAGTTCAATCTTCTACTCTGGCAGGTCATCCGGGAATTTTTGGCACCAGAGATTTGGTGGCTAGATCCTTCTGGTGGCCTTCCCTGTCTCGAGATGTGCGTGTTTTTGTGCAGTCTTGCGATGTGTGTGCTCGGGCCAAGCCTTGTTGTTCTAGGGCTAGTGGGTTGTTGTTGCCCTTGCCTATTCCGAAGAGGCCTTGGACGCACATCTCTATGGACTTTATCTCGGATCTCCCTGTTTCTTAGAAGATGTCTGTCATCTGGGTGGTGTGTGACCGTTTTTCTAAAATGGTTCATTTGGTGCCATTGCCTAAGTTGCCTTCCTCATCTGAGTTGGTCCCTCTGTTTTTTCAAAATGTGGTTCGCTTGCATGGTATTCCGGAAAACATAGTTTCTGACAGGGGTACCCAGTTCGTGTCTAGATTTTGGCGGGCAGTCTGTGCCAGGTTGGGCATTGATTTGTCCTTTTCGTCTGCATTCCATCCTCAGACCAATGGCCAGACGGAGCGAACTAATCAAACTTTGGAGACTTATTTGAGGTGTTTTGTGTCTGCGGATCAGGATGATTGGGTTGCCTTTCTGCCGTTGGCGGAGTTTGCTCTTAATAATCGGGCTAGTTCTGCCACTTTGGTTTCTCCTTTCTTTTGCAATTCAGGGTTTCATCCGCGTTTTTCATCTGGTCAGGTTGAATCTTCGGATTGTCCTGGAGTGGATGCGGTGGTGGATCGGTTGCATCGGATTTGGGGACAAGTGGTGGATAATTTGGAATTGTCCCAGGAGAGGACTCAGCAGTTTGCTAACCGTCGTCGTCGTGTTGGTCCCCACCTTCGCGTTGGGGACTTGGTGTGGTTGTCTTCCCGTTTTGTCCCTATGAGGGTTTCTTCTCCCAAATTTAAGCCTCGGTTCATCGGTCCTTATAGGATTTTGGAGATTCTTAACCCTGTTTCCTTTCGTTTGGACCTCCCGGCATCTTTCGCTATCCATAATGTGTTCCATCGGTCGTTGTTGCGGAGATATGAGGTACCGGTGGTTCCTTCTACTGAACCTCCTGCTCCTGTGCTGGTGGAGGGTGAATTGGAGTACGTCGTAGAGAAGATCTTGGACTCCCGTATTTCCAGACGGAGACTTCAATATCTGGTTAAATGGAAAGGCTATGGTCAGGAAGATAATTCTTGGGTAACTGCCTCTGATGTTCATGCCTCGGATTTGGTTCGTGCCTTTCATAGGGCTCATCCAGATCGCCCTGGCGGTTCTTGTGAGGGTTCGGTGCCCCCTCCTTAAGGGGAGGGTACTGTTGTGTATCCGCTTTTTGGGCTCCCCTGGTGGTTGCTGGTGGTACTGGTGACTTGTTTGCACTTTGCTGCTTCTGTTCACCTGCTTCCATCAGTGTTTGGGAGTTTCCTATTTAGCCTTGCTCTCCAGTCATTTCCTTGCCGGTCATCATTGTAACCAGAGCCTTCGGTTGCATGTTCCTGCTACTAGTCTGCTGATCAGCTAAGTGGACTTTGTCCTTTTGTTTTGTACCTTTTGTCCAGTTTGCAGTTTTTGTAATTCTCTGTAGCTGGAAGCTCTTGCGGGCTGAAATTGCCACTCCTGTGTCATGAGTTGACACAGGAGTCTTAAAGTAATTTCAGGATGGTTTTTGAAAGGGTTTTCAGTTGACCGTGAAGTCCTCTTTTGTATCCTTCTGCTATCTAGTAAGTGGACCTCTCTTTGCTAAATCTACTTTCATACTGTGTATGTCTTTTCCTCTTAATTCACCGTTATTACATGTGGGGGGCTGCTATCATCTTTTGGGGTATTTCCCTAGAGGTAAGCCAGGTCTGTTTCTTCCTCTACCAGGTGTAGTTAGTCCTCCGGCTGGCGCGTGGCATATAGGAAGCCGTAGGTATGCTCCCTGGCTACTGTTAGTTGTGTGGTAGATTTAGCTCACGGTCAACTCGAGTTTCCATCACCCGAGAGCTCGTTCGTTACTTATATGTTTCTTACGTTCCCTTGCCATTGGGAACCATGACATAGTGGTAAGCGTCAGCAGGCTGTGTTACAAATGAAGTGTTTGGGCGACAAAAGACACACCGCGGAAGTACTGGCCGAGTACTTGCAGCAACAAATGCAGTCATGGCTGGGCAGTGTACATCTTTAGGCAGGCAAGATAGTCAGTGATAACGGAAGGAATTTTATGGCTGCCATAGCCCTTTTAGAACTGAAACACATACCTTGCCTGGCTCACACCTTGAACCTGGTGGTGCAGTGCTTCCTCAAAAATTATCCGGAGTTACCAGCCCTGCTCCTGCAGGTGCGAAGACTTTGCTCGCACATTAGCCGGTTGCCCGTAAACTCCAGCCGTATGCAGAACCATCAGCGATCGCTGAATCTTCCCCAGCACCGCCTAATAATCAACGTTGCAACAAGGTGGAACTCCACACTGCACATGGTTCAGAGGCTGTGCGAACAGAGGCGTGTTGTAATTAATTTGTGGGAGGATACACATACACGGGCAGGCACTTGGATGGCAGACATGGAATTGTCTGGTGTGCAGTGTTCGAAGCTATAAGACCTCTGTCAAGTCCTTCAGTGTTTTGAGGAATGCACACGGCTGGTAAGTGAAGACGATGCCATCATAAGCATGAGCATCCCACAAATGCGTCTGCTGATGCAAAGTTTGACGCACATTAAGGAGCAGGCGTCTGCAGCCGAGGAGGAGGGAAGCCTTGATGACAGTCAGCCATTTTCTGCTCAGGGAACTCTCCTGGATGAAGTGGCGGACGAAGAGGAGGAGGAGGAGAATGCTGGGGATGAATATTTATGGGAGGAGGATGCTTTTCAGGGGGCAATAGAAACTGGTGGTGTTTCAAGGTCAGGTACAGGGTTTTTGTGGGACACAAGTGATGTTGATTTGCAAGAAAGTGCTCCTCAACCCAGCACAAGCAGTGAATTGATACCTGGAACATTGGCCCACATGGCTGAGTATGCCTTGCTTATCCTAAAAAGGGACCCGTGCATTATCAAAATGTTAACCGATGACGATTACTGGTTGGCCTGCCTCGTGGATCCACAATATAAAGGAAAGTTACAAAATATCATGCCATGTGAGAACCTTGAGCAAATATTGGCTACCAAACAAGCAACTCTTGTAGATCGTTTGGTTCAGGCATTCCCAGTACACAGCGGCGGTGATGGTTCTCACACGAGCCGTAGTGGGCAACATGACAGAGGTGTTAGAGGTGCACAAATCCGAAGTGGCGTTGGACAGAGGGGTTTTATGACCAGGTTGTGGAGTGATTTCGCAATGACCGCTGACACAACAGGTACTGCTGCATCGACTCAAAGTGACAGGAGACAGCATTTGTCCAGTATGGTTACGAACTACATTTCCTCCCTTATCGATGTTCTCCCTCACAGGTCATTCCTCTTTGATTACTGGGCATCTAAAATAAACACCTGGCCTGAATTGGCAGAATATGCATTACAGGAGCTCGCTTGCCCTGCTGCTAGTGTGCTATCAGAAAGAGTCTTCAGTGCTGCTGGTTCAATACTGACCGAAAAAAGCACACGTCTGGCTACCCGAAATGTTGATGATCTAACCTTCATTAAAATGAACCAATTATGGATTTCAAATTATTTTGCCCCACCTTCCCCGGCTGACATGTAACTTGCCTGAAAAATGTCTTGCTTTTGGCCTCCTCTTACTGACTTCCTCCATTTGCAGCTTCTGAATGTCCACCATAGGCCATTTTTATACCTCCCTAAATGGGCTGACTCCCCCCTCAGGGCCGTGGTCACCACCTGGTGCAAGCACCCATGCGAGTGCCGTTTGCCTGGACAGGTGGGTGTGCCAATTCTTGGGCGACGGCACTGGCACAGGGTCCCTCATAGTACAATGAAGTGTCTCTGACGGTGGTGGTGCACAACCAACGTCAGACACACCATCGTGATATGAAGGACCCTGTGCCAGTACCGCCGCCCACGAGAGAGTGTTCCCCCCAGCTCGAACAGTGCTCTACCACTTGCAATACTTACCTCTCCCTGCTCCACCACTGTGTAGTCTGTGATGTTAAATCCTTCAATGGCACTGCCAATACAAATTTGTTGAAATGATAGATGATAGTTAAAATATACAGGGGCCCTGGCCTCCATTTAGACCAGTTAATACTTTGCGCCTACTACCACTGTCTGCTACTCAGCAGAGGAGCCCACCCCTGTACCTAGCTGTGCCACCTGTTTATTTATGAACAATTTTTTGGCAGACATTTAGCCTACTTTATTATTTGGGGCTACTAACTGTGTCTGCCACTCATTACAGTTGTCCTCCACTGAACAAAGCAATGCCGCCTGTTTAGTCCTGTTACCAATTTTGAACTGCATTTAGGCTACTTTATTATTTGGGCCTACTAACTGTGTCTGCCACTCATTACAGTTGTCCTCCACTGAACAAAGCAATGCCGCCTGTTTAGTCCTATTACCAATTTTGAACTGCATTTAGCCTACTTTATTATTTGGGCCTACTAACTGTGTCTGCCACTCATTACAGTTGTCCTCCACTGAACAAAGCAATGCCGCCTGTTTAGTCCTGTTACCAATTTTGGACTGCATTTAGGCTACTTTATTATTTGGGCCTACTAACTGTGTCTGCCACTCATTACAGTTGTCCTCCACTGAACAAAGCTATGCCGCCTGTTTAGTCCTGTTACCAATTTAGAACTGCATTTAGTCTACTTTATTATTTGGGCCTACTAACTGTGTCTGCCACTCATTACAGTTGTCCTCCACTGAACAAAGCAATGCCGCCTGTTTAGTCCTGTTACCAATTTTGAACTGCATTTAGCCTACTTTATTATTTGGGCCTACTAACTGTGTCTGCCACTCATTACAGTTGTCCTCCACTGAACAAAGCAATGCCGCCTGTTTAGTCCTGTTACCAATTTAGAATTGCATTTAGCCTACTTTATTATTTGGGCCTACTAACTGTGTCTGCCATGCATTACAGTTGTCCTCCACTGAACAAAGCAATGCTGCCGGTTAAGTCCTGTTACCAATTTTGAACTGCATTTAGGCTACTTTATTATTTGGACCTACTAACTGTGTCTGCCACTCATTACAGTTGTCCTCCACTAAACAAAGCAATGCCACCTGTTTAGTCCTGATACCACATTTGAACTGCATTTAGCCCACTTTATTATTTGGGCCTATATCTGTGTTTCCTCCTCATCCTGCCCATTGCCCAGCCACTGCTAGATGAGTCTGCTGGTACATTGACCCAGACCACTACATTCCCCTTGCACTCTTCACTGCCAGAATCTGACCCTGCTGAAAGTCAGGTTCCCCTTCCCGCATACTATACCACCTTATACGGGGACAAAGAGGAAGGTGCAGAAGAAAGTGTAGGGTCCTTCATCAGGTGGGGGGGCATACTCGTTGCCGATGTCACTGGCACAGGGCCCCTCATAGTACGCAAAAGTGTCTCTGCCAGTGGGAGGTGCCACCCGCCGTCAAACACACCACTGTACTATGAGGGGCCCTGTGCCAGTGCCAATGCCAAGGAGTGGGCCCCCCCTTCTTGCTCAGGATCACAGCACTTGCAAAGTTGAAATACTTACCTCTCCCTGCTCCACCGCCGTGACGTATTCCATGTTTCCTGGGCCCACAAAAATCTTGAGCCAGCCCTACCCCCCCACAACTTTAGCCAAATGACCCCCAGTTTTCAATGCCTAACTATTATTACAAAGTAAATTAAGATTGATAAGCTTCAGTAATAAGAATTGATGTTTTTGGCATTAAAATGGGCACTGTAGGTGTTTTCCTGTCCTCCACTCACTGCCGACTTTGATTCCCTATTGACTTGTATTGGGTTTCGTGTTTCAGTCGGCCCCCGACTTTTCGCAATAATCGGCCGATTTCACCCGACCCGACTTTTGACAAAGTCAGGTTTCGCAAAACCCGACTCGATCTGAAAAAAGTAAAAGTCGCTCAACTCTACCCCCTGGTCCTTAGAATGGTCCAAGGAAGGAATAAGTCATGCGCCCATCATTCACAGCCATGCTAATACTTGGCATGACTGTGGTGGCTCCGGAAGTGCCCACAGCCTCAAAGCTTGTTGATAGGCTGTGCTGCAGCCTTTCAACAAATTTTATTCGGTACTGAAGAAGTATAACAGACTTCTTAGAAAATTCTGTGTCCGGAGTTTGGCATCGGACACCAGGAAGGAATAAGTCATGCGCCAGTCCTTTTTACTGACCACACATATATTTATGCATATAAATGAGATCCCCTCTGAGGCATCTTTTTCTAAGCTAAACAAGTCCAACTTTTTCAACCTCTCATCATGTGAGAGGCCTTCCATCCCTTGTGATAATCTAGTTGCCCGCCTTGGAACTGACTCTAATTTCTGAATGTCTTTTTTTTAGATGTGGGGCCCAAAACTGGATCCCATATTCTAGATGTGGCTTCACAAGCAATTTATTTGTATACGTTGGAATTGTGGGATTTTATCTCTTTTTATACACCCTAAAATCTTGCTTGCTGTTGCGGCTGCACATTGAGTACTACTGATCAGCTTACTTGTAGCCAGCCTACTTTTATCCCATGTAATTGTACATACCATATTGTTTTGTTCCTATTTTGTACAATCTTTATATATTTTTTGTAAACACTGCCTACCTTTTCAGATTAAATGTATAAAATGTAATAGCCCTGTTCCTCTTGCTCTGTAAACAGCACCCCTTAAGCCACACCCTACCCGTAATGGGTGTCCAATCCGCATGTATAAATGATTGGTGGTGGCAGGTAGTGGTTCCTTATGTTATTGTGGAGTTGCAGTGATCTTATCGGGATATATTCCATTTCCACAATAACCAGCCTAGTAGGACTCTGAACATTTTTTATTACCTTTTGTGCATTACTGCCCTTTTCCAAGATGGGGTCTTTGGTCTCATGTGCACGGTGTCTTCCTGCTATAAAACTCCACCCCAGCCTTCAGTCTGTGCTAGAGTATTCTGCCTTGCATCCTGCTCCTCTGGTGACTCCCTGGCTATATACCTGCTCCTGTGAACCTGTGGGGTTATCCTGCTACTCTGCTCTGAGTTCCTGCTGCATACACCAGTTCCAGTAATCCTCCTTCATCTGCTGCTCGTGTTTACTTCCATCTGCATTTGCTGGACATGTAAGCTGTTGCTGCTCTGCAAGAACCTGAGACTATTACCCAGGCCTCCCTGGCTGAGCTAAGATATTATTTGAACTGCCTTATAAGCATATCTATCTGTGTTTTGGACTAAGCAAGGACTTATTCATGTCAAGTATCCTCAAGAATAATTGTGCTTCATAGACTTTCTGCGTGATTGCATTTTTCTCTGAAGTTTCCTATAGACTGCTAAGCTGCATTTAATATTTACTCCAAGTGTTGTGGACTTGAGTTTCTCTCTGCACCTGTTTGAATCACCGTGTGATAATATAGACTTTACCACTTATAAAACTGTGTCCTGTAGTTGTCTTATTCCACGCAAAGAGTCTCCTGAGTTATCCCCTATAATTATTACACCACAGTCCAAAGCACCAGACCGCAGGGCAGGCAGAGTCCAGCCGTTTGGAGGCAAGTCCAGAGTCCCCTTGTCCAGGTGGAGAATAAAAGCCTTTCCTCTACCGCCGTGGTGGTGTAGTCCCTTACTGCTAAGCTTCTCATAAGGTCCTCACAGATGTTATCTCTCTCTGTCCCCCAGATTGGATATGACATACCTGTATGACTGGTGACTTGAGGCTGTTTATAGGGACTCTAGCACTCCCCAGCCTCTAAGGTTGTCACCATGCCTCCTGGGTGTAGGTGCGGACAAGTAACGTGCAATTAGCTGTCCTGCCGGTCTCTGATGTAAGCCAGAGAGGTCCTTACAACCTCGGTGTTCCGGCTACCGGTCTCTGCGCCTCAGAAGGAGGCAGCCTGCTCGGGGCTGGTCCCCTTTTGATATCCTCTAATGTGCTTCCTCTCCTGCATGCTCGCTGTAAACAATTCGGCCTTCAAATGTCTCTTTCTGGGAGCTGCAGCTCTGTGGGCATGCACAGCTCTGAGGACCCTCTGTCCTCCTCAGACGGATGTCTGGAACTCACTAACTTTCCCTACAGACTACCAGTTATATATATATGGGGAGTCACCTAATAAATAGGATCAGAAGCTCTCCCTGGTGGCCTGGAATGTGAAGTGTTGCATGTTTCTGGTACCTGGATGCAGTTATCCTTCCTTGCCTCCAAACATTCCATCACTCTCCCCTGGAGGAAAGCAATACCACTGTGATGCCCAGGACCCTGGAGCGCCACATTATTATTCTGGGAAGGGGCAAATAGCCATAAAGGTTCCCAGGTTAATAATGTTAGCTCATAGCTGTTTGTTTAGCATTTACTGGTTATTATAGGTGATACCCTCCAAAAAATTAAATGTAGACCCCCCTATATTTACTAACCAGCAAAGGCTATGCATACAGCTGTGCACTAATATTAATAGCCTAGTTAGGACACACAGAGTGGCTGCGGTGACGTCTTTAAGGTTAACTCCGGTCACAGGCAGAGCTTCTCAAGTTCGATTCACTGTGCTCTGGCTGGCGTTGAGAGTGGTCGCATCACAGAAGTGACTGTTCACCATACCTTACAGACTATCTTTGGACATTGACATTATCAGAAGAAAGGTGAGTATAACTTGCTTTTTTATTTTTATTCTTTGTGGAATTAATGGGTAAAAGAGATCGAGGAGTTTTCTGTGTGTTTATTTCAAGTAATTTATTAAATTTGACTATGGAGTTAGTAATGGGGGTGTCTTATAGATGTTTCTCCATGATTAACCCTTGAGATTGATATCAGCAGCCTTTAAACAGCTGATATTACCCTCACGATCCCACTTGCCACCACACCAGGGCAAGTGGGAAGAGAGGAGGCCAAATGCCAGAATTGGCGCATCTAAAGCGGAGGCTGAGGGCTGATGTTCTTAATCTGGGATCAATAATTAAAGAAGTTGTCCACTACAATAAACTTTTTTTTTTTCTTCATAAATCTTGCTATTATGTGCCAGTGAAAACATCCACTGTCTTTATTTTAGCAATATTACCTTTTATCATGCTGTAGCAGCACATCTTCAGTGCTGGATCCAGCTCTCATGGGGTTAATCGACAACTTCCTTTCTCCTGACTTACTGTGCTCTAATACTACAAGTTCCATGATGCATTGCACTAGCCTGTAACTCTGCACCTGGCACACCCACTCCAAAACACACCACAACCCCTCCCTCCTCTCCCCCCTCTATCTTCAAAAAGATTTGTGATGTCATTTCTGTCCAACCTCCTCTTTTACATTTGTCCAACCCACACTCCATTACACACGGATAGATAGATAGATAGATAGATAGATAGATAACAAATAGATAGATGAATACATACAGATATATCTATATATCTATATCTATTTCCATAGATATGTCCATATCCATGTTTCTAAACCCCTTCACCCCTGGGGCTTTTTTGTTTTCGTTTATCGTTCCCATTCTTTCCAGAGCCATAATGTTTCCACCAATATGGCCATGTGAGGGCTTATCTTTTGCAGGACAAGTTCTACTTTTGAACGACATCATTGGTTTTACCATGTCGTGTAACACAAAATGTGAAAAAAAGTCAAAGTGCGATAAAATTGCAAAAAAGTGCAATCCCACACTTGTTTTTTTGCTTGGCTTTTTTGCTAGGTTCACTTAATACTAAGGCTGTGTGCACACGTTGCGGATTTGATTGCAGATCCACAGCATTTTTTGCCGCACAGAATTGCATCAAATCCGCAGTGTAGTGCACAACCAATGTAAGTCTATGGGAGCCGCAGACTAGTTGTGCACATGCTGCGGAAAAAGCCTCACCGAAACGCATCTTTTTTTTCCGCAGTATGTCACTCCTTTTGTGCCAAACTGCAGCGTTTATGCACCCATAGATTTGCATTGAGTCGGGCACATCCGCAGCAAAACCGCAGATATAAAAAAGATCTGCAGTTTAGATGGGGTTCCTCAAGGATCAGTCCTAGGCCCCCTCCTCTTCTCTTTGTATACTGCCCCTATTGGACAAACAATCAGTAGATTTGGTTTCCAGTACCATCTCTATGCTGACGACACCCAATTATATACCTCTTCTCCTGTTATCACGCCGACCTTTTTAGAAAACACCAGTGATTGTCTTACCGCTGTCTCTAACATCATGTCCTCCCTCTATCTGAAACTGAACCTGTCAAAAACTGAACTCCTCGTGTTCTCTCCCTCTACAAACCTACCTTTGCCCGACATTGCCATCTCTGTGTGCGGTTCCACCATTACTCCAAAGCAACATGCCCGCTGCCTTGGAGTCATCCTTGATTCCGAGCTTTCATTCACCCCCCACATCCGATCACTGGCTCGCTCTTCTTATCTGCATCTCAAAAACATTTCCAGAATTCGCCCTTTTCTTACTTTTGACTCTGCAAAAACTCTTACTGTCTCACTTATTCATTCTCGTCTGGACTATTGTAACTCTCTACTAATTGGCCTACCTTTTACCAGACTCTCCCCGCTCCAATCTGTCCTGAATGCTGCTGCCAGGATCATATTCCTCGCCAACCGTTACACCGATGCCTCTACCTTGTGCCAGTCATTACACTGGCTACCCATCCAATCCAGAATCCAGTACAAAACTACTACCCTCATCCACAAAGCACTCCATGGCTCAGCACCACCCTACATCTCCTCTCTGGTCTCAGTCTACCAACCTACCCGTGCCCTCCGCTCTGCTAATGACCTCAGGTTAGCATCCTCAATAATCAGAACCTCCCACTCCCGTCTCCAAGACTTTACACGTGCGGCGCCGATTCTTTGGAATGCACTACCTAGGTTAATACAACTAATCCCCAATCCCCACAGTTTTAAGCGTGCACTAAAAACTCATTTGTTCAGATTGGCCTACCGCCTCAACGCATTAACCTAATTATCCCTGTGTGGCCTATTAATAAAAAACAACAACATAATCACGTTCCTCCATCATGTTCTCATACACTTTATGCAGTTAATAGCCTCTGTGTCTGTACTGTTACATACTTAGGCAGTTAACTGGTTCATGCAGCTTTACATGAACACCCGAGCCTTACACTATGGCTGGTCCAAATAACTAAAGCAATTGTTACCATCCACCTCTTGTGTCTCCCCTTTTCCTCATAGATTGTAAGCTTGCGAGCAGCAGGGCCCTCATTCCTCCTGGTATCTGTTTTGAACTGTGATTTCTGTTATGCTGTAATGTCTGTTGTCTGTATAAGTCCCCTCTATAAGTTGTAAAGCGCTGCGGAATATGTTGGCGCTATATAAATAAAATTATTATTATTATTATTATTATAGATGCGGATGTGGGTTCGAGAAACGCTGCAGTTCAGGAGGAGGGAAGTGTGTGGGCGGTGATGGTGTGCGTGTATGTGTGTGCGGACGGGGTCTGCGGGCTGTTCGGATGTGTGCGGTGCTGTGCGGGACTGTTCAGGTGTGTGCGGGGTCTGTGGGCTGTTTGGATGTGTGCGGCGCTGTGCAGGGCTGTTCTGGTGTGCGCGGGGTCTGCGGGCTGTTTGGATATGTGCGGCGCTGTGTAGGGCTGTTCAGGTGTGTGCGGGGTCTGTGGGCTGTTCGGATGTGTGCGGGACTGTTTGGATGTGTGCGGCACTGTGCGGGGCTGTTCGGGTGTGTGCGGGACTGTTCAGGTGTGTGCGGGGCAGTGCGGGGGGTCTTTTGGGGTGTGTGTGCAGGCATCATCCGATGGGACTACAAGTACGCAGCATCCAATCTGCAGCTAATTCGGATGTAATCCGGACAGTGGACACACACCCTACACTATCCATACATCTATCAATAGATATATCTATCCAGATATATCTATAGATAGATATAGAAATAGATAGATGTATGCATCTATAGATCTATCTATATGTGGATCTGTCTATCCATTTCATCTATCATCTATCTATCTATCTATCTATCTATCTATCTATCTATCTATCTATCTATCTATCTATCTATCTATCATTGAGTGTGGGTTGGACACATGTAAAAGAGGAGGTTGGACAATAATGACATCACAAATCTTTTTTTTTTGTTCAATAGTACACCTTTATTTAGCTTTCAAAAATGCATACAAAAATGCACAAAAAACATGCAAAAAGCGCAACAAAAACCGCACCAAGAACTGCATCAAAACCACACAAAAAACCTGCATCAAAACCGCGCAAAAAAATGAAAAAAACGTGAACAAAATGCATCCAAAACGCAGCGGCGTTTTCTGCAAGGAGATGCAGATTTTGTGCAGAAAATTCTGCAACCAAATCTGCAACGTGTGCACACAGCATAAAACTGACCTACCATTATGATTCTCCAGGTCATTACGAGTTCATAAACACCAAACACGTCTAGGTTATTTTTTATCTAAGTGGTGAAAAAAAATTCCAAAGTTTGCTAAAAAGAAATGAAATAATTGCGGCATTTTTTGATACCTGTAGCGTCTATATTTTCTGAGATATCGTGTCGGGTGAGGGCTAATTTTTTGCGAGCCGAGCTGACGTTTTTAATGATACCACTTTTGTGCAGATACTTTTTTTTTATCGGCCATTATTGCATTTTATTGTAGTGTCACGGCGACCAAAAAAACCATAATTTTGTCTTTTGATTTATTTTTTTCTCACTACGCCGTTTAGCGATCATGTACATTTTTTTTTTGTTGTATTGAAAACAGCTGACATGTTGCGGCTTTGAAGTGGGCTCACCGCCGAAGCACCCGTCAAAGCGGGGGATACTGCCAGCTGACGTACTATTCCGTCAGCTGGCAGAAAGGGGTTAATGAACAATATGTTTCAGTTAAAAAAAAAAGAAAAAAAAAAATGGCGTGGGCTCCTGCGAAGTTTTCTGCGCCAGAGGGGGAAAGCCGACGGCCAGGGGCCAATATTTGTAGCCTGCTATGAATATCAGCCCGCAGCTTTCTGCATAGCCTTTACTGGCTATTAAAATAGGGGGACCCCACAAAAAAAAATGACGTGGGGTCCCCCTATATTTTATAGCCAGAAAGGCTACACAGACAGCTGCGGGCTGATATTCATAGCCTAGAGAGGGGCCATGGATATTGGTCCCCCCCGGCTACAAATACCAGTCCGCAGCCGCCCCAGAAATGGCGCATCTGTAAGATGCGCCAATTCCGGCACTTAGCCCCTCTCTTCCCACTCCCATGTAGCGGTGGGATATGGGGTAATAAGGGGTTAATGTCACCTTGCTATTGTAAGGTGACATTAAGCCGGGTTAATAACGGAGAGGCGTCAATAAGACGCCCATCCATTATTAATCCAATAGTAAGAAAGGGTTAATAAAACACACACATTAGGAAAAAAGTATTTTAATATTCTTCAGTTAACCATACTTACCATACTTCAGCGCCTGCAAAAAACAAAAAATAATAAACCGTATACTACCTGTCCGCCGTAGTCCAATTAATAACGAGTGTCCCACAACGATCTCCCCTATAGAACAGTGACATCGGGTGATGTCACTGCTCTATAGGACCTTCAGTGACACACTGACAGGAGACAATGGCTCCTGCAGTGCATCACTGAGAGGTTACTAAAGTTCACTGGTCTCACTTTATGGCAAAAAGCTGCATGGGAACTTTCTCACACAGCAATGCCAAAAGTGAGACTAGGGACTATTTTCTCACAGGGGCGTAGGAATACATTGTGGGGAATACATTGTGGAATGATACCTTCCTCCCCTCATTGTGTTCCTGGGACCCCAGGAGAGTGGTCGCATCAGCTGATGCTCCTGCTCTCCACGGGACACTCGTTTTAATTGGATTTCTGCGGATCAGGGAGTATAGTGTTTGTTTATTATTTTAATATTTTTTACAGATGACAATGGCTTCGGGATCAAAGTGACAAGTGATGGTGAGTATGTACTCTATGTTATATGTACTGTATGTCTGTATGTATGTATGTACTGTATTTATGTACTGTATGTGGCATGTCGCATGATGTCACATGTTGCATGTCATCGCATGGTGCATGTCGTCGCATGCCGTAACATGGTGCATGTCGCATGATGTCACATGTTGCATGTCGCATGTCGCATGTCGCATGATGTCACATGTTGCATGGCTCATGTCGTCGCATGGCGCATGTTGTCACATGGCGCATGGTGCATGCCGTCGCATTCTGCATGGTGGATGTCGCCGCATGGCGCATGTTGTCGCATGCTGCATGGTGCATGGCGCATGTCGTCGCATGGCGCATATAGTCGCATGGTGCATGTCCTCGCATGGTGCATGGCGCCGCATGCTGCATGGTGCATGTCACATGTCGTCGCATGCTGCATGGTGCATGTCATCGCATGGCACATGTCGTCGCATGGTGCATGGTGAGTGTCACATGGCGGCGCATGGCGCATGGCGTCGCATGGCACATGTCGTCGCATGCTGCATGGTGCATGTCACATGGCACATGTCATTGCATGGAGCATGTTGTCGCATGGCGCATGTTGTCGCATGGCGCATGTTGTCGCATGCTGCATGGTGCATGTTGTCATATGCTGCATGTCGTCGCATGTTCTGTATGTGTGTTCTATGTATGTATGTACTGTATATGTGTGTTTTTTTTACATTCAACACATTAGCCGGATGATGGGACTACTACTGTCCCATCATTGGCTAATGTGTCACTCACTGTCACTGTAGCAGGCATAGCCCAATGGGATTTGTAGTCCCATTGGACGATGCCTGCACACAGAGACAATGCCGCCGCCACCACCACCGCACAGCCACACTCCCGCACCTTCGGTTTCACCGCGCAGACCCCGCCGTTGCACCGGCCGCCGCCGCCGATGCACCGGATGCCACCGGACACCGACGCATAGGCCGCCGCCACGGGACCGACCGCCGCTGCCACGGCACCGGACGCCGACGCACCGGTAGCCGCCACGGCACCGGCCGCCGATGCACCAGCCGCCGTCACAGGACTGGCCGCCACCACACATCTCAGCCAGCAGATCCCAGCACAGCCCCGCCCGCCCCCAGCAAAGCCCTGCCCGCCCCCAGCACAGCGCCGCAGGCAGCCCACATCCCCGCCCACAACCCAGTCACACTTGAGTGCTGACTGTGCGGCTTGGACACGCCTGTTACTGACGTCACGTCAATTTCCAGAGTCTGGAAATTGACGTGACGTCAGTGGAAATTAGCGGTGGCTGCAGCCTGGGGGTCACGTGACCCGGACTCAGACGCCGCCATAGCGCCCCTCACAGGCGAAAACGGCAACAGAAGGTATTTATAAAATTCATTAGGGGCCTCGGGGGGATACATTGGGAGGTTAACTGAAAGTGGTGGACAACCCCTTTAATATCCATGACCCCTTCCTGAGCTATTAATATCAGCTTGCATCTGCCTGCATAGTATATACTGTATATCTATCTATCTATATATATATATATATATATATATATATATTATTATTATTATTTATAAAGCACCATTGATTCCATGCTGCTGTACATGAGGAGGGGTTACATACAAGTTACAGATATCACTTACAGTAAACAAACTTACAATGACAGACTGATACAGAGGGGCGAGGACCCTGCCCTTGCGGGCTTACATTCTGCAGGACTATGGGGGAGGAGATAGTATATTGGGGGTTGCAGGAACTCCGGTGTTGGTGAGGTGGTAGCTTCGGAGGTGATGAGGAGGCAGCGGGGTCAGTGCAGGCTGTAGGCTTTCCTGAAGAGATGAGTTTTCAGGTTCCGTCTGAAGGATCCGAATGTGGTGGATAACCGGACGTGTTGGGGCAGAGAATTCCAGAGGATGGGGGATATTCGGGAAAAGTCTTGGAGGCGATTGGATGAGGAGCGAATAAGTGTGGAGGAGAGAAAGAGGTCTTGGGAGGACCGGAGATTATGTGAGGGAAGATATATGGAGATTAGTTCAGAGATATATGGAGGAGACAGGTTATGGATGGCTTTGTACGTCAGTGTTAGTAATTTGAACTGGATACGCTGAGGGAATGGGAGCCAGTGAAGAGATTTGCAGAGGGGGGAAGCGGGGGAGTAGAGAGGAGAGAGATGGATTAGTCGGGCAGCAGAGTTAAGGATGGACTGGAGAGGTGCAAGGGTGCTAGCAGGGAGGCCGCAGAAAAGGATGTTGCAGTAGTCAAGGCGGGAGATGATGAGGGCATGCACAAGCATTTTAGTAGATTGAAGGTTGAGAAAAGGACGGATTCTGGAGATATTTTTGAGCTGGAGGCGACAGGAGGTGGAAAGAGCTTGGATGTGGGGTTTGAAGGACAGGGCAGAGTTTAAGGTTACTCCAAGGCAGCGGGCTTCCGGTACGGGGGAAAGCATGATGTCATTGATTGCGATAGATAGGTCAGGTAAGGAAGATCTGTGGGGTGGAGGAAAGATGATGAGTTCGGATTTGTTCACATTGAGTTTGAGGAAGCGAGAGGAGAAGAAGGAGGATATGGCTGATAAGCACTCTGGGATTCTGGACAGCAGAGCGGTGACGTCTGGGCCAGAGAGGTAGATCTGAGTGTCATCAGCATAGAGGTGGTACTGGAATCCATGGGACTTTATGAGTTGTCCCAGGCCAAGTGTATAGATTGAGAAGAGTAGGGGTCCTAGAACAGAGCCTTGGGGGACTCCAACAGAGGGAGGGTGGGATGAGGAGGTAGTGTGGGAGTGGGAGACGCTGAATGTGCAGTTGGAGAGGTATGAGGAGATCCAGGATAGGGCGAGGTCTTTGATGCCAAAGGAGGAGAGGATCTGTAGTAGGAGGCAGTGGTCAACTGTGTCAAAAGCAGAGGACAGGTCTAGAAGGAGGAGTACAGAGTATTGTCCAGTAGCTTTGGCGGCAAGTAGGTCGTTAGTGATTTTGGTCAGGGCAGTCTCGGTTGAGTGATGGGGGTGGAAACCAGATTGTAGATTGATGAACAACAAGTTAGATGAGAGGTGGGAGGAAAGTTCGGCGTGGACGTGCTGCTCCAGGAGTTTGGAAGCGAATGGGAGCAGCGATATTGGGCGATAGCTAGACATAGCACTTGGATCGAGGGTTGGCTTTTTAAGGATAGGCGTGATTGTGGCATGTTTGAACGCAGAAGGGAAGGTGCCAGAAGTTAGTGATAGGTTGAACAGGTGGGTTAGGGATGGGATAAGTGTGGTGGTGAGGTTGGGGAGGAGGTGGGATGGGATGGGGTCGAGCGCACAGGTGGTGAGATGCAATTTGGAGAGGAGACAGTTAAGCCCCCATTCAGTGATGTTGGATAGGGATGTTATGGGGTTTGGGCATTGGTCTGGTATACAAAGGGGTTGTGGTGGTTGAACAATGAAGACTTGCCTTGTCTGGTCGATCTTATTTTTAAAGTGTGTGGCAAAGTCCTCAGCAGAGATGAGGGAGGTTGGAGGGGGCAGTGGGGGGCGGAGGAGGGAGTTAAAGGTTTTGAATAACTGTTTGGGGTTGTAGGATAGGGAAGATACGAGGGTTGTGAAGTAGGCCTCTTTAGTAGAGGTGAGAGCAGATTTAAAAGTGAGTGTTGCTTGTTTGAATACAGTGAAGTCATCTTGCGAGTGTGTTTTCTTCCAACGCCGCTCCGCAACTCTGGACACTTGCCGGAGCTTTTTAGTGGTGTTATTGTGCCAAGGTTGTCTATTGATACGTCGTACTCTGCCATGGACAAGAGGGGCAACCGTGTCAATAGCTGATGCGAGAGTGGCATTGTAGAAAGCAGTGGCAGTGTCTGTGTCGTGGAGTGAGGATGTGGATGCCAGTGGTAGGATGGAGTCAGAGAGTGTGTGGGTGTCTAGGTGTCCAAGGTTTCTGTGGGGGTGCGCATGTTGCTGGACATGGATGACCGGTGAGGAGGACAGGGATGAGAAGGTGAGCAGATGGTGGTCGGATAGAGGGAGAGGGGAGGTGGTGAAGTTAGATAGAGAGCAGAGACGGGTGAATACCAGGTCTAGTGTATGCCCGTCTGTGTGGGTGGCTGCGGAGGACCATTGAGTAAGTCCAAAGGATGAGGTAAGGGACAGAAGTTTGGAGGCTGTTGACTGAAGGTTATCAATGGGAATGTTGAAGTCACCCATGATGATGGTGGGAATGTCAGCAGAGAGAAACTGAAGAAGCCAGGTGGAGAATTGGTCAATAAAGGCAGTGGCTGGGCCTGGAGGTCAGTATATGACGGCCACTTGGAGGTTGGAGGGGGAGTAGATGCGGACAGAATGGACTTCAAAAGAGGGGAGGATAAGGGAAGGAAGAGGCGGGATTGGGTTAAAGGTGCAGTTTGAGGAAAGGAGAAGACCCACTCCTCCACCATGTTTGTTGCCGGGTCGAGGAGTGTGGGTGAAGTGGAGGCCTCCGTAACACAGCGCAGCAGGGGAGGCGGTGTCAGAGGGTGTTAGCCATGTTTCTGTGAGGCCAAGGAAGGCAAGATTGCGGGAGAGAAAAAGGTTGTGAATCACATGAAGCTTATTGCAGATTGAGCGGGCATTCCAGAGTGCTCCAGAGAGAGGGAGCAGGGGGGTTGGCGTCAGGGGCACGGGTTTTATGTTGGAAAGATTGCGGTAGTTCATGTTGGATAGGGAGCGATAGGAGGGAGTAGTAATGGGAGGTATGAGATGTGGGGGTCCAGGGATGGGAGATATGTCTCCAGCAGTGAGGAGAAGTAGAGAGAGAGAGAGAGCAGGTGGGGAGAAAGAGAGTGGCTGACTTGTTTTATTTTCTCTTAGGACAGATTTGAGGTTGAGGAGGAGGTCAGCAGAGGAGGACAAGTGGGGAGGTAAGAGGGAAGGGGAGATGATTACTAGGTTAGAGAGTGCTGGGGTTTGTGATAGCGAAGGAGGGAGAGGATTAGTGGAGCAAACTCTGTAAGGGCATAGGTAAACATGGTGAAGGTGTAAGATGGGTTAATCGAAAAGCTAGATCCAAGTAATAAGAAGTGCTTACTCAGCAGACATACCCAAAAGAGACAGATCATAGAGTGGGGTCCTGACTCCTGCCGTGACTAACTGGCATTGAAATAACTGCAGCGTCTTAATGCTTAGCTTCGAAATGCTTTGCTGCAGAAATGCACGTGCCTGACCCCACACGCTTGTCCCCCTTAAGAAGCTACTAAATTTATAGGGCAGAGTAAAGGATCAGGTGAGAGGGATTGTGGGTCCTTATTTGGGATAAATTAACAAGTGGCCAACACCCCAGGGGAGGCTACATGATCAAAGGCACTGAGCCTGGCTGCAAACATATAGATATATTTTTTGGGGGAAGACTGATTTCTTCACCCCGTGTATCATTTTAATCAGTTTAACACTGCCAACCTGACAGTATCTTTAGGTTACTTAGCAAAATCCTGCTGACAGGTTCACTTAAGTCACTTGAACCATTTAGGGTCTTGAACCATAGCATATAGGAAAATCCCCTTCGATAAATCAGGTACGTGAAACGCGCATGAGGGGCCGTGGGGCGGGTGACAGCAGCTGTGATCCACTATGGGTAAGCAGATAGGCATTTTGTTCTAACCTTTGACTTTTTTATGCACATAATGCACACTATGCACTTTACTGCTGTTAATTCCAAACTGTCGGGTCTTTATTGTTATTATTTCTTCTGATTTGCTTTCCTGATCTTATTAGACACCAGGTGCTGCCTTGTTTTTTCTCCCCCGCCTACCTCCACATCTCCTCCATATGTTTCCATGTATATTTCTGGATTCATATTTTTTTGGGCATTTTAATATGTGTGTTCTATATGAATTAATAAATTTGATCTATTTTGTATCCAAAATTCTTGGTGGCTTACTCACATACTGCACTGGTTCAGTTTGAACATACAGGAAAATTGCTGCTCTCCTATGGTGCTCAGCCTCAGGATGAACTTCACAGCAGTACCAAAATACTGTGGCTGCCGCAGTAATCCACCAGTTGCCCACAATCACTTTGCAAGTGTCCGGTGGTAGTCCATGACCAATCATAGAGGCATTGATGTAATTTCAATGCTGCTGTCTGAGATTGACAACAGCACATAAGTGGTTAAACTAGAGCGATCAGAGCAAGGGCCGATTATTGTAGTTACAGGCTTATGTCAGCTATACTAACATAGCTGGAATCTGCTGAGCCTGCTCTATATAGGGAGACCTGACTTAGAACATTCTAATTCATCTTAAGTTGGGAAGAGATTAATCATAGGTATATTTTATTTTGTTGTTGAGGTCACTTAGGCTTCTATTTATTAAACAGTTTTTGACAGATTTTTAATGTAAAACATCTTGAAATATCGTAAAAATATGGAAGGAGCTTACTTGAGACAAATGAACAAACAGAAGAAATGAGAGTGCAGCTGTGTTCTCATGATGAGGTATTGGTGACTTTCCGATTTTGCAGAATTTCTGCACCATTTTTACACCTAGTATTTAAATTAGATTACTTGCAGTTTTTCATTGCGAGTTTGGGTGTATTGTTTAACATGCGTTTTTATTGCATTTTTGACGCTGCGTTTTTTAATCTCTTTTTGGTGTAATTCTTTAAATAAAGCTGCTGTGCTTTCGATACTTTCTGGGTTCTGGCTTTGACAAAACTTTATTGATAAACTTAAGTGCAAATTACATGCATTTTTGATGCCGTTCTGTTGCAGAAATGCACTAAAAGCGCACATGTGTTTTTCCTGCAGATTTTCCTAATGCAATTCTATCGGGAAAATCCACACATAAATCTCAGCGTACATGCGAAGGAAATATATAATTGTAAGGTAAACTGTAATATAATTTAAATAAATAGTTAAGTTTGCATCCAAATGACAGTCTCCACACAAAGGATATAACATCTACCTACTCTTATTGTAGGAACTCAGAACCACAGGGGTCTCCTGAGAGAATACTGAGAGGTGTCAAGCTAAGCTCCTGGAGGAATCACTTATGTGCTGCTAAAATTAAATCATCAATGAAATTAAAACATTTATTCAAACTGGTTTAAAAGTCAACGCGTTTCGAGGTCATGCAGGACAAGCCTGAAATTGGGGTGTGCTGAATGTGTCGGAGTGTGATTTGTGCTTACTTTATAGCCTAGAACTGAAGCGGAGTGCTGAATAGAGTGAGAGGAGATAAATTAACTCTTGCAGGCGCACCCCTGCTCACGTGCTGAGAAGTGTGTATGGGGCAGTACCCACAAGAGAAATAGACATGCTGTGGATTTGAAACACGAAAATTTATCTCACACATCATCAATATTTGCATACAAAACACCTGTTTTGATGAATCAGGACCTTACGCTTCCATACACAATAAATAGCTGTCTAAAGATGTTTTTACTGATGGCATTCTCCACTAACTTGTCCATATACAAGAGTGCTCAACTCTTAGTTCTCTTAGAGATCTGTTAGGGCAGCACAGTGGCTCAGTCGATAGCACTGCAGCCTTGCAGCGCTGGGCTTCTGAGTTCAAATCCCACCAAGACAACATCTGCAAGGAGTTTGTATGTTCTTCCCGTGTTTGGGTGGGCTTCCTCAGGGTACCCCAGTTTCCTCACATATTCCAAAAGCATACTAGTAGGGAATTTAGATTGTGCGCCTCATCGGGGACAGCGATGATAATGTGTGCAAACTGTAAAGTGCTGCAGAATATGTTAGCGCTATACTTAAAAAATAAAGATTATTATCTGCTACTAGGGTTGAGAGATTTTTACTTTTTGGGGGTCGAGTCGGGTTTTGCGAAACCCGACTTTGTCAAAAGTCGAGTCGAGTGAAGTCGGCCAATTACCGCGAAAAGTCGGGGATCGACCGAAACATGAAACCCAATGCAAGTCAATGGGGAAGCATAGTCGGAAGTGAGTGGAGGCCAGGAAAACACCTACAGTGCCCATTTTAATGGCAAAAACATCCATTCTTGTTACTGAAGCTTGTCAATATTAATTTACTTTATAATAATAGTTAGGCATTGGAAATTGGGGGTCATTTGGCTAAAGTTGTGGGGGGTAGGGCTAGTTAAAGTTTTTAGTGGGCCCAGGAAACATGGACTACGTCACAGCGGTGGAGCAGGGAGAGGTAAGTATTTCAACGTTGCAAGTGCTGTGATCCTGAGCAAGCGGGGCGGCCCACTCGTTCGCATTGGCACTGGCACAGGGCCCCTCACAGTACGGCGGTGTGTTTGCACGGCGGGGGCGCCTCCCACCGGCAGCGACACTTTTGCGTACTATGAGGGGCCCTGTGCCAGTGACGTCGCCAACGAGTATGCCCCCCCCACCTGATGAAGGAACCTGCAATTTCACCTGCACCTTCCTCTTTGTCCCCGTGTAAGGTGGTATAGTAAGCGGGAAGAGGAACCTGACTTTCAGCAGGGTCAGATTCTGGCTGTGTAGAGTGCAAGGGGAATGTAGTGGTCTGGGTCAATGTACCAGTGGACTCATCTAGCAGTGGCTGGGCAATGGGCAGGATGAGGAGGAAACACAGATCTAGGCCCAAATAATAAAGTGGTCTAAATGCACTTCAAAATTGGTAACAGGACTAACCAGGCGGCATTGCTTTGTTCAGTGGAGGACAACTGTAATGAGAGGCTGACACAGTGAGTAGGGCCAAATAAGTAACTAGGCTAAATGCAGTTCTAAATTGGTAACAGTAGGAAACAGGCGGCACTGCTTTGTTCAGTGGAGGAGAACACCAAGCAGCGTCAGACACCGTTACTAGGCCCCAACCAAACTAGTAAGCCAATTGCAGTGTTACATTAACAACTACCTAATGAGAGCCTGAAGGTTGAAGCTCAAGAAAAACAAACAGGAGGAAACCCAGGAGTGGCAGACACTATTAGAAGGCCCAAACCAAACAAGTAGGCCTGATGCAGTGTTATCTAAACAACTACTTAATGAGAGCCTGAAGGTTGAAGCTCAGACAAGGAAACCTGGAGAACACCAAGGAGCGGCAGACACCGTTACTAGGCCCCAACCAAAGTAGTAGGGCAACTGCAGTGTTACATTAACAACTACTTAATGAGAGCCTGAAGGTTGAAGCTCAGACAAGGAAACCTGGAGGAGAACACAAAGGAGGAGGAGAACACCAAGGAGCGGCAGACACCGTTACTAGGCCCCAACCAAAGTAGTAGGGCAACTGCTGTCTTATATAAACAACTACTTAATGAGAGCCTGAAGGTTGAAGCTCAGACAAGGAAACCTGGAGGAGAACACCAAGGAGGAGGAGAACACCAAGGAGCGGCAGACACCGTTACTAGGCCCCAACCAAAGTTGTAGGGCAACTGCTGTCTAATATAAACAACTACTTAATGAGAGCTTGAAGGTTGAAGCTCAGACAAGGAAACCTGGAGAAGAACACCATGGAGCGGCAGACACCGTTACTAGGCCCCAACCAAAGTAGTAGGGCAACTGCTGTCTTATATAAACAACTACTTAATGAGAGCTTGAAAGTTGAAGCTCAGACAAGGAAACCTGGAGGAGAACACCAAGGAGGAGGAGAACACCAAGGAGCGGCAGACACCGTTACTAGGCCCCAACCAAAGTAGTAGGGCAACAGCAGTGTTACATTAAAAACTACTTAATGAGAGCCTGAAGGTTGAAGCTCAGACAAGGAAACCTGGAGGAGAACACCAAGGTGGAGGAGAACACCAAGGAGCGGCAGACACCGTTACTAGGCCCCAACCAAAGTAGTAGGGCAACTGCAGTGTTACATTAAAAACTACTTAATAAGAGCCTGAAGGTTGAATCTCAGACAAGTAAACCTGGAGGAGAACACAAAGGAGGAGGAGAATACCAAGGAGCGGCAGACACCGTTACTAGGCCCCAACCAAAGTAGTAGGGCAACTGCTGTCTTATATAAATAACTACTTAATGAGAGCCTGAAAGTTGAAGCTCAGACAAGGAAACCAGGAGGAGAACACCAAGGAGGAGGAGAAAACCAAGGAGCAGCAGACACCGTTACTAGGCCCCAACCAAAGTAGTAGGGCAACTGCTGTCTAATATAAACAACTACATAATGAGAGCCTGAAGGTTGAAGCTCAGACAAGGAAACCTGGAGGAGAACACCATGGAGCGGCAGACACCGTTACTAGGCCCCAACCAAAGTAGTAGGGCAACTGCTGTCTAATATAAACAACTACTTAATGAGAGCTTGAAGGTTGAAGCTCAGACAAGGAAACCTGGAGGAGAACACCATGGAGCAGCAGACACCAATACTAGGCCCCAACCAAAGTATTAGGGCAACTGCTGTCTTACATAAACAACTACTTAATGAGAGCCTGAAGGTTGAAGCTCAGACAAGGAAACCTGGAGGAGAACACCAAGGACGAGGAGAACACCAAGGAGCGGCAGACACCGTTACTAGGCCCCAACCAAAGTAGTAGGGCAACTGCTGTCTTATATAAACAACTACTTAATGAGAGCCTGAAGGTTGAAGCTCAGACAAGGAAACCTGGAGGAGAACACCAAGGAGCGGCAGACACCGTAACTGGGCCCCAACGAATGTAGTAGGGCAACTGCTGTCTTATATAAACAACTACTTAATGGGAGCCTGAAGGTTGAAGCTCAGACAAGGAAACCTGGAGGAGAACACCAAGAAGGAGGAGAACACCAAGGAGCGGCAGACACCGTTACTAGGCCCCAACCAAAGTAGTAGGGCAACTGCAGTGTTACATTTAAAACTACTTAATGAGAGCCTGAAGGTTGAAGCTCAGACAAGGAAACCTGGAGGAGAACACAAAGGAGGAGGAGAACACCAAGGAGCGGCAGACACCGTTACTAGGCCCCAACCAAAGTAGTAGGGCAACTGCTGTCTTATATAAACAACTACTTAATGAGAGCCTGAAGGTTGAAGCTCAGACAAGGAAACCTGGAGGAGAACACCATGGAGCGGCAGACACCATTACTAGGCCCCAACCAAAGTAATAGGGCAACTGCTGTCTTATATAAACAACTACTTAATGAGAGCCTGAAGGTTGAAGCTCAGACAAGGAAACCTGGAGGAGAACACTAAGGAGGAGGAGAACACCAAGGAGCGGCAGACACCGTTACTAGGCCCCAACCAAAGTAGTAGGGCAACAGCAGTGTTACATTAAAAACGACTTAATGAGAGCCTGAAGGTTGAAGCTCAGACAAGGAAACCTGGAGGAGAACACCAAGGAGCGGCAGACACCGTAACTAGGCCCCAACCAAAGTAGTAGGGCAACTGCTGTCTTATATAAACAACTACTTAATGAGAGCCTGAAGGTTGAAGCTCAGACAAGGAAACCTGGAGGAGAACACAAAGGAGGAGGAGAACACCATGGAGCGGCAGACACCGTTACTAGGCCCCAACCAAAGTAGTAGGGCAACTGCAGTGTTACATTAAAAACTACTTAATGAGAGCCTGAAGGTTGAAGCTCAGACAAGGAAACCTGGAGGAGAACACAAAGGAGGAGGAGAACACCAAGCAGCGGCAGACACCGTTACTAGGCCCCAACCAAAGTAGTAGGGCAACTGCTGTCTTATATAAACAACTACTTAATGAGAGCCTGAAGGTTGAAGCTCAGACAAGGAAACCTGGAGGAGAACACCAAGGAGGAGGAGAAAACCAAGGAGCGGCAGACACCGTTACTAGGCCCCAACCAAAGTAGTAGGGCAACTGCTGTCTTATATAAACAACTACTTAATGAGAGCCTGAAGGTTGAAGCTCAGACAAGGAAACCTGGAGGAGAACACCAAGGAGGAGGAGAACACCAAGGAGCAGCAGACACCGTTACTAGGCCCCAACCGAAGTAGTAGGGCAACTGCTGTCTAATATAAACAACTACTTAATGAGATCCTGAAGGTTGAAGCTCAGACAAGGAAACCTGGAGGAGAACACCATGGAGCGGCAGACACTGTTACTAGTCCCCAACCAAAGTAGTAGGGCAACTGCTGTCTTATATAAACAACTACTTACTGAGAGCCTGAAGGTTGAAGCTCAGACAAGGAAACCTGGAGGAGAACACCAAGGAGGAGGAGAACACCAAGGAGCGGTAGACACCGTTACTAGGCCCCAACCAAAGTAGTAGGGCAACAGCAGTGTTACATTAAAAACTACTTAATGAGAGCCTGAAGGTTGAAGCTCAGACAAGGAAACCTAGAAGAGAAATCCAAGGAGCGGCAGACACCGTTACTAGGCCCCAACCAAAGTAGTAGGGCAACTGCTGTCTAATGTAAACAACTACTTAATGAGAGCCTGAAGGTTGAAGCTCAGACAAGGAAACCTGGAGGAGAACACCATGGAGCGGCAGACACCATTACTAGGCCCCAACCAAAGTAATAGGGCAACTGCTGTCTTATATAAACAACTACTTAATGAGAGCCTGAAGGTTGAAGCTCAGACAAGGAAACCTGGAGGAGAACACAAAGGAGGAGGAGAACACCAAGGAGCGGCAGACACCGTTACTAGGCCCCAACCAAAGTAGTAGGGCAACTGCTGTCTTATATAAACAACTACTTAATGAGAGCCTGAAGGTTGAAGCTCAGACAAGGAAACCTGGAGGAGAACACCATGGAGCGGCAGACACCATTACTAGGCCCCAACCAAAGTAATAGGGCAACTGCTGTCTTATATAAACAACTACTTAATGAGAGCCTGAAGGTTGAAGCTCAGACAAGGAAACCTGGAGGAGAACACTAAGGAGGAGGAGAACACCAAGGAGCGGCAGACACCGTTACTAGGCCCCAACCAAAGTAGAAGGGCAACAGCAGTGTTACATTAAAAACGACTTAATGAGAGCCTGAAGGTTGAAGCTCAGACAAGGAAACCTGGAGGAGAACACCAAGGAGCGGCAGACACCGTAACTAGGCCCCAACCAAAGTAGTAGGGCAACTGCTGTCTTATATAAACAACTACTTAATGAGAGCCTGAAGGTTGAAGCTCAGACAAGGAAACCTGGAGGAGAACACAAAGGAGGAGGAGAACACCATGGAGCGGCAGACACCGTTACTAGGCCCCAACCAAAGTAGTAGGGCAACTGCAGTGTTACATTAAAAACTACTTAATGAGAGCCTGAAGGTTGAAGCTCAGACAAGGAAACCTGGAGGAGAACACAAAGGAGGAGGAGAACACCAAGCAGCGGCAGACACCGTTACTAGGCCCCAACCAAAGTAGTAGGGCAACTGCTGTCTTATATAAACAACTACTTAATGAGAGCCTGAAGGTTGAAGCTCAGACAAGGAAACCTGGAGGAGAACACCAAGGAAGAGGAGAAAACCAAGGAGCGGCAGACACCGTTACTAGGCCCCAACCAAAGTAGTAGGGCAACTGCTGTCTTATATAAACAACTACTTAATGAGAGCCTGAAGGTTGAAGCTCAGACAAGGAAACCTGGAGGAGAACACCAAGGAGGAGGAGAACACCAAGGAGCAGCAGACACCGTTACTAGGCCCCAACCGAAGTAGTAGGGCAACTGCTGTCTAATATAAACAACTACTTAATGAGATCCTGAAGGTTGAAGCTCAGACAAGGAAACCTGGAGGAGAACACCATGGAGCGGCAGACACTGTTACTAGTCCCCAACCAAAGTAGTAGGGCAACTGCTGTCTTATATAAACAACTACTTACTGAGAGCCTGAAGGTTGAAGCTCAGACAAGGAAACCTGGAGGAGAACACCAAGGAGGAGGAGAACACCAAGGAGCGGCAGACACCGTTACTAGGCCCCAACCAAAGTAGTAGGGCAACAGCAGTGTTACATTAAAAATTACTTAATGAGAGCCTGAAGGTTGAAGCTCAGACAAGGAAACCTAGAGGAGAAATCCAAGGAGCGGCAGACACCGTTACTAGGCCCCAACCAAAGTAGTAGGGCAACTGCTGTCTAATGTAAACAACTACTTAATGAGAGCCTGAAGGTTGAAGCTCAGACAAGGAAACCTGGAGGAGAACACCATGGAGAGGCAGACACCGTTACTAGGCCCCAACCAAAGTAGTAGGGCAACTGCTGTCTTATATAAACAACTACTTAATGAGAGCCTGAAGGTTGAAGCTCAGACAAGGAAACCTGGAGGAGAACACCAAGGAGGAGGAGAAAACCAAGGAGCGGCAGACACCGTTACTAGGCCCCAACCAAAGTAGTAGGGCAACTGCTGTCTTATATAAACAACTACTTAATGAGAGCCTGAAGGTTGAAGCTCAGACAAGGAAACCTGGAGGAGAACACCAAGGAGGAGGAGAAAACCAAGGAGCGGCAGACACCGTTACTAGGCCCCAACCAAAGTAGTAGGGCAACTGCTGTCTTATATAAACAACTACTTAATGAGAGCCTGAAGGTTGAAGCTCAGACAAGGAAACCTGGAGGAGAACACCATGGAGCGGCAGACACCATTACTAGGCCCCAACCAAAGTAATAGGGCAACTGCTGTCTTATATAAACAACTACTTAATGAGAGCCTGAAGGTTGAAGCTCAGACAAGGAAACCTGGAGGAGAACACTAAGGAGGAGGAGAACACCAAGGAGCGGCAGACACCGTTACTAGGCCCCAACCAAAGTAGAAGGGCAACAGCAGTGTTACATTAAAAACGACTTAATGAGAGCCTGAAGGTTGAAGCTCAGACAAGGAAACCTGGAGGAGAACACCAAGGAGCGGCAGACACCGTAACTAGGCCCCAACCAAAGTAGTAGGGCAACTGCTGTCTTATATAAACAACTACTTAATGAGAGCCTGAAGGTTGAAGCTCAGACAAGGAAACCTGGAGGAGAACACAAAGGAGGAGGAGAACACCATGGAGCGGCAGACACCGTTACTAGGCCCCAACCAAAGTAGTAGGGCAACTGCAGTGTTACATTAAAAACTACTTAATGAGAGCCTGAAGGTTGAAGCTCAGACAAGGAAACCTGGAGGAGAACACAAAGGAGGAGGAGAACACCAAGCAGCGGCAGACACCGTTACTAGGCCCCAACCAAAGTAGTAGGGCAACTGCTGTCTTATATAAACAACTACTTAATGAGAGCCTGAAGGTTGAAGCTCAGAAAAGGAAACCTGGAGGAGAACACCAAGGAGGAGGAGAAAACCAAGGAGCGGCAGACACCGTTACTAGGCCCCAACCAAAGTAGTAGGGCAACTGCTGTCTTATATAAACAACTACTTAATGAGAGCCTGAAGGTTGAAGCTCAGACAAGGAAACCTGGAGGAGAACACCAAGGAGGAGGAGAACACCAAGGAGCAGCAGACACCGTTACTAGGCCCCAACCGAAGTAGTAGGGCAACTGCTGTCTAATATAAACAACTACTTAATGAGATCCTGAAGGTTGAAGCTCAGACAAGGAAACCTGGAGGAGAACACCATGGAGCGGCAGACACTGTTACTAGTCCCCAACCAAAGTAGTAGGGCAACAGCAGTGTTACATTAAAAATTACTTAATGAGAGCCTGAAGGTTGAAGCTCAGACAAGGAAACCTAGAGGAGAAATCCAAGGAGCGGCAGACACCGTTACTAGGCCCCAACCAAAGTAGTAGGGCAACTGCTGTCTAATGTAAACAACTACTTAATGAGAGCCTGAAGGTTGAAGCTCAGACAAGGAAACCTGGAGGAGAACACCATGGAGAGGCAGACACCCTTACTAGGCCCCAACCAAAGTAGTAGGGCAACTGCTGTCTTATATAAACAACTACTTAATGAGAGCCTGAAGGTTGAAGCTCAGACAAGGAAACCTGGAGGAGAACACCAAGGAGGAGGAGAAAACCAAGGAGCGGCAGACACCGTTACTAGGCCCCAACCAAAGTAGTAGGGCAACTGCTGTCTTATATAAACAACTACTTAATGAGAGCCTGAAGGTTGAAGCTCAGACAAGGAAACCTGGAGGAGAACACCAAGGAGGAGGAGAAAACCAAGGAGCGGCAGACACCGTTACTAGGCCCCAACCAAAGTAGTAGGGCAACTGCTGTCTTATATAAACAACTACTTAATGAGAGCCTGAAGGTTGAAGCTGAGACAAGGAAACCTGGAGGAGAACACCAAGGAGGAGGAGAACACCAAGGAGCAGCAGACACCGTTACTAGGCCCCAACCGAAGTAGTAGGGCAACTGCTGTCTAATATAAACAACTACTTAATGAGATCCTGAAGGTTGAAGCTCAGACAAGGAAACCTGGAGGAGAACACCATGGAGCGGCAGATACTGTTACTAGTCCCCAACCAAAGTAGTAGGGCAACTGCTGTCTTATATAAACAACTACTTACTGAGAGCCTGAAGGTTGAAGCTCAGACAAGGAAACCTGGAGGAGAACACCAAGGAGGAGGAGAACACCAAGGAGCTGCAGACACCGTTACTAGGCCCCAACCAAAGTAGTAGGGCAACAGCAGTGTTACATTAAAAACTACTTAATGAGAGCCTGAAGGTTGAAGCTCAGACAAGGAAACCTAGAGGAGAAATCCAAGGAGCGGCAGACACCGTTACTAGGCCCCAACCAAAGTAGTAGGGCAACTGCTGTCTAATGTAAACAACTACTTAATGAGAGCCTGAAGGTTGAAGCTCAGACAAGGAAACCTGGAGGAGAACACCATGGAGAGGCAGACACCGTTACTAGGCCCCAACCAAAGTAGTAGGGCAACTGCTGTCTTATATAAACAACTTATTAATGAGAGCCTGAAGGTTGAAGCTCAGACAAGGAAACCTGGAGGAGAACACCAAGGAGGAGGAGAACACCAAGGAGCGGCAGACACCGTTACTAGGCCCCAACCAAAGTAGTAGGTCAACAGCAGTGTTACATTAAAAACGACTTAATGAGAGCCTGAAGGTTGAAGCTCAGACAAGGAAACCTGGAGGAAAACACCAAGGAGGAGGAGAACACCAAGGAGCGGCAGACACCGTTACTAGGCCCCAACCAAAGTAGCAGGGCAACTGCTGTCTAATATAAACAACTACTTAATTTGAGCCTGAAGGTTGAAGCTCAGACAAGGAAACCTAGAGGAGAACACCAAGGAGCGGCAGACACCGTTACTAGGCCCCAACCAAAGTCGTAGGGCAACTGCTGTCTAATATAAACAACTACTTAATGAGAGCCTGAAGGTTGAAGCTCAGACAAGGAAACCTGGAGGAGAACAGCATGGAGAGGCAGACACCGTTACTAGGCCCCAACCAAAGTAGTAGGGCAACTGCTGTCTTATATAAACAACTTATTAATGAGAGCCTGAAGGTTGAAGCTCAGACAAGGAAACCTGGAGGAGAACACCATGGAGAGGCAGACACCGTTACTAGGCCCCAACCAAAGTAGTAGGGCAACTGCTGTCTTATATAAACAACTACTTAATGAGAGCCTGAAGGTTGAAGCTCAGACAAGGAAACCTGGAGGAGAACACCAAGGAGGAGGAGAAAACCAAGGAGCGGCAGACACCGTTACTAGGCCCCAACCAAAGTAGTAGGGCAACTGCTGTCTTATATAAACAACTACTTAATGAGAGCCTGAAGGTTGAAGCTCAGACAAGGAAACCTGGAGGAGAACACCAAGGAGGAGGAGAACACCAAGGAGCAGCAGACACCGTTACTAGGCCCCAACCGAAGTAGTAGGGCAACTGCTGTCTAATATAAACAACTACTTAATGAGATCCTGAAGGTTGAAGCTCAGACAAGGAAACCTGGAGGAGAACACCATGGAGCGGCAGACACTGTTACTAGTCCCCAACCAAAGTAGTAGGGCAACTGCTGTCTTATATAAACAACTACTTACTGAGAGCCTGAAGGTTGAAGCTCAGACAAGGAAACCTGGAGGAGAACACCAAGGAGGAGGAGAACACCAAGGAGCGGCAGACACCGTTACTAGGCCCCAACCAAAGTAGTAGGGCAACAGCAGTGTTACATTAAAAACTACTTAATGAGAGCCTGAAGGTTGAAGCTCAGACAAGGAAACCTGGAGGAGAACACCAAGGAGGAGGAGAAAACCAAGGAGCAGCAGACACCGTTACTAGGCCCCAACCGAAGTAGTAGGGCAACTGCTGTCTAATATAAACAACTACTTAATGAGATCCTGAAGGTTGAAGCTCAGACAAGGAAACCTAGAGGAGAAATCCAAGGAGCGGCAGACACCGTTACTAGGCCCCAACCAAAGTAGTAGGGCAACTGCTGTCTAATGTAAACAACTACTTAATGAGAGCCTGAAGGTTGAAGCTCAGACAAGGAAACCTGGAGGAGAACACCATGGAGAGGCAGACACCGTTACTAGGCCCCAACCAAAGTAGTAGGGCAACTGCTGTCTTATATAAACAACTTATTAATGAGAGCCTGAAGGTTGAAGCTCAGACAAGGAAACCTGGAGGAGAACACCAAGGAGGAGGAGAACACCAAGGAGCGGCAGACACCGTTACTAGGCCCCAACCAAAGTAGTAGGTCAACAGCAGTGTTACATTAAAAACGACTTAATGAGAGCCTGAAGGTTGAAGCTCAGACAAGGAAACCTGGAGGAAAACACCAAGGAGGAGGAGAACACCAAGGAGCGGCAGACACCGTTACTAGGCCCCAACCAAAGTAGCAGGGCAACTGCTGTCTAATATAAACAACTACTTAATTTGAGCCTGAAGGTTGAAGCTCAGACAAGGAAACCTAGAGGAGAACACCAAGGAGCGGCAGACACCGTTACTAGGCCCCAACCAAAGTCGTAGGGCAACTGCTGTCTAATATAAACAACTACTTAATGAGAGCCTGAAGGTTGAAGCTCAGACAAGGAAACCTGGAGGAGAACAGCATGGAGAGGCAGACACCGTTACTAGGCCCCAACCAAAGTAGTAGGGCAACTGCTGTCTTATATAAACAACTACTTACTGAGAGCCTGAAGGTTGAAGCTCAGACAAGGAGACCTGGAGGAGAACACCAAGGAGGAGGAGAACACCAAGGAGCGGCAGACACCGTTACTAGGCCCCAACCAAAGTAGTAGGGCAACAGCAGTGTTACATTAAAAACTACTTAATGAGAGCCTGAAGGTTGAAGCTCAGACAAGGAAACCTAGAGGAGAAATCCAAGGAGCGGCAGACACCGTTACTAGGCCCCAACCAAAGTAGTAGGGCAACTGCTGTCTAATGTAAACAACTACTTAATGAGAGCCTGAAGGTTGAAGCTCAGACAAGGAAACCTGGAGGAGAACACCATGGAGAGGCAGACACCGTTACTAGGCCCCAACCAAAGTAGTAGGGCAACTGCTGTCTTATATAAACAACTTATTAATGAGAGCCTGAAGGTTGAAGCTCAGACAAGGAAACCTGGAGGAGAACACCAAGGAGGAGGAGAACACCAAGGAGCGGCAGACACCGTTACTAGGCCCCAACCAAAGTAGTAGGTCAACAGCAGTGTTACATTAAAAACGACTTAATGAGAGCCTGAAGGTTGAAGCTCAGACAAGGAAACCTGGAGGAAAACACCAAGGAGGAGGAGAACACCAAGGAGCGGCAGACACCGTTACTAGGCCCCAACCAAAGTAGCAGGGCAACTGCTGTCTAATATAAACAACTACTTAATTTGAGCCTGAAGGTTGAAGCTCAGACAAGGAAACCTAGAGGAGAACACCAAGGAGCGGCAGACACCGTTACTAGGCCCCAACCAAAGTCGTAGGGCAACTGCTGTCTAATATAAACAACTACTTAATGAGAGCCTGAAGGTTGAAGCTCAGACAAGGAAACCTGGAGGAGAACAGCATGGAGAGGCAGACACCGTTACTAGGCCCCAACCAAAGTAGTAGGGCAACTGCTGTCTTATATAAACAACTTATTAATGAGAGCCTGAAGGTTGAAGCTCAGACAAGGAAACCTCGAGGAGAACACCAAGGAGGAGGAGAACACCAAGGAGCGGCAGACACCGTTACTAGGCCCCAACCAAAGTAGTAGGGCAACAGCAGTGTTACATTAAAAACGACTTAATGAGAGCCTGAAGGTTGAAGCTCAGACAAGGAAACCTGGAGGAGAACACCATGGAGCGCCAGACACCGTTACTAGGCCCCAACCAAAGTAGTAGGGCAACTGCTGTCTTATATAAACAACTACTTAATTAGAGCCTGAAGGTTGAAGCTCAGCTTTTTCAGTGGAGGACCGCGTGATTGAGTGGCTCAGACAGACAAAGGTAGTATGTGTTAACTCAAAAAGTTGGCTCTGCAGTTTTAAATTGGTTACAGGGGTACACAGTCAACATTGGTGTGGTCAGCGGAGGACAATTGGAAGGAGGGACCGCAGACAGACTTCATAGGCCTAAAATAATAAAATAGGCTCTATGCAGCTTCCATTATGTGGCAGGGGTACACAGGCAGCATTGGTGTGGTCAGCGGAGGGCAATTGGAAGGAGGGACCGCAGACAGACTTCCTAGGCCCAAAATAATAAAATAGGCTCTATGCAGCTTAAATTTGGCTACAGGGGTACACAGGCAGCATTGGTGTGGTCAGCAGAGGACAATTGGAAGGAGTGACCGCAGACAGACTTCCTAGGCCTAAAATAATAAAACAGGCTCTATGCAGCTTCCATTATGTGGCAGGGGTACACAGGCAGCACTGGTGTGGTCAGCGGAGGACAATTGGAAGGAGGGACCGCAGACAGACTTCCTAGGCCTAAAATAATAAAATAGGCTCTATGCAGCTTCCATTATGTGGCAGGGGTACACAGGCAGCATTGGTGTGGTCAGCGGAGGACAATTGGAAGGAGGGACCGCAGACAGACTTCATAGGCCTAAAATAATAAAATAGGCTCTATGCAGCTTCCATTATGTGGCAGGGGTACACAGGCAGCATTGGTGTGGTCAGCGGAGGACAATTGGAAGGAGGGACCGCAGACAGACTTCCTAGGCCCAAAATAATAAAAAAGGCTCTATGCAGCTTCCATTATGTGGCAGGGGTACACAGGCAGCATTGGTGTGGTCAGCGGAGGACAATTGGAAGGAGGGACCGCAGACAGACTTCCTAGGCCCAAAATAATAAAAAAGGCTCTATGCAGCTTAAATTTGGCTACAGGGGTACACAGGCAGCATTGGTGCGGTCAGCGGAGGACAATTGGAAGGAGGGATTGCACAGACTTCCTAGGCCTAAAATAATAAAATAGGCTCTATGCAGCTTAAATTTGGCTACAGGGGTACACAGGCGGCATTGGTGTGGTCAGGGGAGGACAATTGGAAGGAGTGTCTGACACAGTAAGTACTCCCAAAAACTAAATTGATGTTAATGTATCCCAACAAATAACAACCCCCCCCCAAAAAAAAAAGGGTGGCATACTTAGGTACAGGGGTGTGCTCCTATGCTGACTTTCAGACATTGTAATGTTGCGCAAAGTATTTACTGGTGTAAATGTAGGACAGGGCCCCTGACTATTTTAACTAGCATCATACATGTCAACAAATTGTTATTGTCTGTGCCAGCCATTGAAGGATTTCAGCGCATAGACTAAACAGTGGTGGAGCAGCGACAGATACATTTGCAAGTGGTAGAGCACTGTTTGACCTGGGGGGGGGGGACACTCTCTCCTGGCCTGCGGTACAAGCACAGGGCCCCTCATGTTACAACAGTGTGTCTGACGGTGGGTGCGCGCCACCACCGCCAGAGACACTTCATTGTACTATGAGGGACCCAGTGCCAGTGCCATCGACCAAAAGTGGGCACACCCACCTCTTCAGAAAAACGGCACTCTGACGGGTGCTTGCGCCAAGTGGCGAGACCACGGCCCCGTGGGGGGAGTTAGGCCATTTCGGGAGGTGTAAACATGTCGTATACAGGACAAACAGCAGCTGCAAATTAAGGGATTGGAACAGTCAGTAACACCAGTCCCAAAGCAAGACCTTTTTACAGGAAAGCTAGGTGTCAGAGGGGAAAGGTGGGGCAAAATAATTTGAAATCCATGAGTGGTTCATTTTAATGAAGGTTAGATCATCAACATTTTGGGTAGCCAGACGAGTCCTTTTTTCGGTCAGTATTGAACCAGCAGCACTAAATACTCTTTCTGATAGCACACTAGCTGCTGGGCAAGCAAGCTCCTGCAATGCATATTCGGCCAATTCAGGCCAGGTGTCTATTTTGGATGCCCAGTAATCAAAGGGGAATGACGGTTGAGGGAGAACATCGGTAATGGAGGAAAAATAGTTAGTAACCATACTGGACAAATGTTGTCCTGTCACTTTGAATTGATGCTGCTGTACCTGTTGTGTCAGCGGTCATTGCAAAATCACTCCACAACCTGGTCAGAAAACCCCTCTGTCCTACGCCACTTCTGATTTGTGCACCTCTAACACCTCTGCCCTGTTGCCCCCTGCAGCTCGTGTGAGAACCATCACCGGCGCTGTGTGCTGGGAATGCCTGAATCAACGGTCTACAAGAGTAGCTTGTTTGGTTGCCAATATTTGTTCGAGGTTCTCATGTGGCATAATATTTTGCAATTTGCCTTTATAGCGAGGACCAAGGAGGCAGGCCAACCAGTAATCGTCATCGGTCATCATTTTTATAATGCGTGGGTCCCTTTTGAGGATACGCAAGGCATAATCCGCCATGTGGGCCAATGTTCCAGTTGTCAAGTCAGTGCATATGCTGGGTTGAGGAGCAGTTTCTGGCAAATCAACGTCACTTGTCTCCCTCAAAAAACCTGAACTCGGCCTTGCACCACCAGCAGTTTCTATTGCCCCCTGAGAAGCTTCCTCATCCAAAAATACTCATCCCCATCACCCTCCTCGTCCTCCTCCTCTTTGCCCGCCACCTCGTCCTGTAGACTTCCCTGAGCAGACAATGGCTGACTGTCATCAAGGCTTCCCTCGTCCTCGGCTGCAGACGCCTGCTCCTTTATGTGCGTCAAACTTTGCATCAGCAGACGCATTAGGGGGATGCTCATGCTTATTACGGCGTTGTTTGCACTAACCAGCCGTGTGCATTCCTCAAAACACTGAAGGACTTGACACAGGTCTTGGAGCTTCGACCACTGCACAGCTGACAACTCCATGTCTGCCATCCAACTGCCTGCCCGTGTATGTGTATCCTCCCACAAATACATAACAGCACGCCTCTGTTCGCACAGTCTATGAAGCATGTGCAGTGTGGAGTTCCACCTTGTTGCAACGTCGATGATTAGGCGATGCTGGGGAAGGTTCAAAGACCGCTGATGGTTCTGCATACGGCTGGAGTGTACGGGCGAACGGCGGATGTGAGAGCAAAGTCTGCGCACTTTCAGCAGCAGGTCGGGTAACCCCGGATAACTTTTCAGGAAGCACTGCACCACCAGGTTTAAGGTGTGAGCCAGGCAAGGAATGTGTTTCAGTTGTGAAAGGGCTATGGCAGCCATAAAATTCCTTCCATTATCACTCACTACCTTGCCTGCCTCAAATTGTACAGTACCCAGCCATGACTGAGTTTCTTGCTGCAAGAACTCGGACAGAACTTCCGCGGTGTGTCTGTTGTCGCCCAAACACTTCATTGCCAATACAGCCTGCTGACACTTGCCACTAGCTGTTCCATAATTGAACACCTCGTGTGCAACAGTGGCAGCTGTGGATGGAGTGGTCGTGCGACTGCGGTCTGTGGACGAGCTCTCGCTTCTGCTGGAGGACGAGGAGGAGGAGGGGGGACGAACGCCTACAGGCAACTGTTTCCTAGACCGTGGACTAGGCAGAACTGTCCCAATATTACTGTCCCCTGTGGACCCTGCATCCACCACATTAACCCAGTGTGCCGTGATGGAGACGTAACGCCCCTGGCCATGCCTACTGGTCTATGCATCTGTTGTCAGGTGCACCTTTCTACTCACAGATTGCCTGAGCGCATGGACAATGCGGTATTTTACATGCTGGTGGAGGGCTGGGATGGCTTTTCTCGAAAAGAAGTGTCGACTGGGTAGCTCGTAGCGTGGTACAGCGTAGTCCATCAGGGCTTTGAAAGCTTCGCTTTCAACTAAACGGTAAGGCATCATCTCTAATGAGGTTAGTCTAGCAATGTGGGCGTTCAAACCGTGTGTACGCGGATGCGAGGATGAGTACTTCCTTTTCCTAACGAGAGTCTCATGTAGGGTGAGCTGGACTGGAGAGCTGCATATGGTGGAACTAGCGGGGGTGCCGGTGGACATAGGTGACTGAGAGAGAATTGGTGATGGTATTCTTGCTGTTGCCCTACATACAGTTTTTCCTACCACGAACCTGGTGATTCCCTGACTGCTTTGGCCTTGCGACGAAACCGCCACATTACCTGCAGGTGGTGTGGTAAACGGTGGGCTTACAGTGAGGGAAGGGATGTTGCGTTGCTGACTAGCTTCATTGTGAGAGGGTGCTACAACGTTAAGGGACGTTTGGTAGTTTGTCCAGGCTTGCAAGTGCATGGTGGTTAAATGTCTATGCATGCAACTTGTATTTAGATTTTTAACATTCTGACCTCTGCTGAAGGTCCTTGAGCATTTCTTACAGATGACTTTGCGCTGATTATTGGGATCTTGGTTAAAAAAATTCCAGACTGCACTCTTCCTACTATCGGATACCTTTTCAGGCATTGCACACTGAGCTACTTTAACTGGATGGCCACGCTGTCCTACAACTGGTTTTGGTTTTGCCACACGTTTTTGGCCAGATACGAGCCTGCCAGATGGAACCTGTTGCGATGTTGATGCCTGCTGCGGCTCCTCCTCCTCCGCTTCAGAGCTACTGCCGCCTGCACCCTGTTCCCCCAATGGCTGCCAATCGGGGTCAACAACTGGGTCATCTATGACCTCCTCTTCTATGTTCTGTGCACCTTCCTCTGGGTCACCGGTGCTATAGCGTTCGTGACGGGGCTCCATAGTCTCATCGGGGTCAGATTCTGGATCAGTACACTGCGAGGGCAATGTTCTGATCTGAGTCAAAGGAACAGCATAATAATCTGGCTGTGGCTGTGCATCTGTGCACTCCATGTCCGATTCATCTTGTAATGGGCATGGCCTGTTAACAATTTCCCTTTCTAACCCAGGCACGGTATGTGTAAAGAGCTCCATGGAGTAACCAGTTGTGTCTCCTGATCCATCCTTCACTGTTGTTCTGGGTGAAGGACACAAAGAAGCGACTTGTTCCTGACCGGGAGCATCCACTGACGACGCACTGCTCTGACATTTGGCACTTTCCGAGGAGGAGGCGAAAGAGCTAGAGGCAGAGTCAGCAATGAAAGCCAATACTTGTTCCTGCTGCTCCGGCTTCAAAAGCGGATTTCCTACTCCCAGAAAAGGGAGCCTTCGAGGCCTTGTGTAGCCAGACGATGATGCTGGCTCAACAACTCGAGACTTAGGGGCTATATTGCTTTTCCCACGACCACCTGATGCTCCACGACCACCACCACTACCATCATTACCAGCTGGCAATGACCGCCCACGGCCACGACCTCTTCCACCAGACTTCCTCATTCTTTGAAAAATGTAACCTAACTAACAACTGTTAGGTGATCCTGTAAAACCAGGTAGAAGGTGTACGTGAACTTGTTGTGAATTTAGATCTCCCTTTTTTATGTGTGGGAGAATGCAGGGAAAAATCAGGAAATAGAAAAAAATCCAGCTCGACGAGGTGGTGAAAAAGCAAAGTCTTGGTACTTTATTCACTTCATATCAAAAAATAGAGGATAAAACAACAGCACAATATAATTAAAAACACTATCTACGCGTTTCTGGTGACATAGCACCCTTAGTCATGAGGGAAAAATCAGGCCCACTGTATCACACTACACTGTTTGATTGGCAGACAGAGGCTGGAAGATCTGACACTAACAGGACTGACGCAGATGCACACACTGGCAGTAGAAAAGTCCCTCTTTATGTATGCAGGGAAAAATCAGGCCCACTGTATTACACTACACTGTTTGATTGGCAGACAGAGGCTGGCAGATCTGACACTAACAGGACGGACGCAGATGCACACACCGGCCGTAGAAATGCCCCTCTTTATGTGTGGGAGAATGCAGGGAAAAATCAGGCCCACTGTATTACACTACACTGTTTGATTGGCAGACACAGGCTGGCAGATCTGACACTAATAGGACGGACGCAGATGCACATACTGGCAGTAGAAATGTCCCTCTTTATGTGTGGGAGAATGCAGGGAAAAATCAGGCCCACTGTATTACACTACACTGTTTGATTGGCAGACACAGGCTGGCAGATCTGACACTAACAGGACGGACGCAGATGCACACACTGGCAGTAGAAATGTCCCTCTTTATGTGTGGGAGAATGCAGGGAAAAATCAGGCCCACTGTATTACACCACACTGTTTGATTGGCAGAAAGAGGCTGGCAGATCTGACACTAACAGGACTGACGCAGATGCACACACTGGCAGTAGAAATGTCCCTCTTTATGTGTGGAAGAATGCAGGGAAAAATCAGGCCCACTGTATTACACTACACTGTTTGATTGGCAGACACAGGCTGGCAGATCTGACACTAACAGGACGGACGCAGATGCACATACTGGCAGTAGAAATGTCCCTCTTTATGTGTGGGAGAATGCAGGGAAAAATCAGGCCCACTGTATTACACTACACTGTTTGATTGGCAGACAGAGGCTGGCAGATCTGACACTAACAGGATGGACGCAGATGCACACACTGGCAGTAGAAAAGTCCCTCTTTATGTATGCAGGGAAAAATCAGGCCCACTGTATTACACTACACTGTTTGATTGGCAGACAGAGGCTGGCAGATCTGACACTAACAGGACGGACGCAGATGCACATACTGGCAGTAGAAATGTCCCTCTTTATGTGTGGAAGAATGCAGGGAAAAATCAGGCCCACTGTATTACACTACACTGTTTGATTGGCAGACACAGGCTGGCAGATCTGACACTAACAGGACAGACGCAGATGCACATACTGGCAGTAGAAATGTCCCTCTTTATGTGTGGGAGAATGCAGGGAAAAATCAGGCCCACTGTATTACACTACACTGTTTGATTGGCAGACAGAGGCTGGCAGATCTGACACTAACAGGACGGACACAGATGCACACACTGGCAGTAGAAATGTCCCTCTTTATGTGTGGGAGAATGCAGGGGAAAATCAGGCCCAATGTATTACACTACACTGTTTGATTGGCAGACAGAGGCGGGCAGATCTGGCACTAACAGGACGGACGCAGATGCACATACTGGCAGTAGAAATGTCCCTCTTTATGTGTGGGAGAATGCAGGGAAAAATCAGGCCCACTGTATTACACCACACTGTTTAATTGGCAGAAAGAGGCTGGCAGATCTGACACTAACAGAACGGACGCAGATGCACACACTGACAATAGAAATGTCCCTCTTTATGTGTGGGAGAATGCAGGGAAAAATCAGGCCCACTGTCTTACACTACACTGTTTGATTGGCAGACAGAGGCTGGCAGATATGACACTAACAGGACGGACACAGATGCACACACTGGCAGTAGAAATGTCCCTCTTTATGTGTGGGAGAATGCAGGGGAAAATCAGGCCCACTGTATTATACCACACTGTTTGATTGGCAGAAAGAGGCTGGCAGATATGGCACTAACAGGACTGACGCAGATGCACACACTGGCAGTAGAAAAGTCCCTCTTTATGTGTGGGAGAATGCAGGGAAAAATCAGGCCCAATGTATTACACTGCACTGTTTGATTGGCAGACACAGGCTGGCAGATCTGACACTAACAGGACAGACGCAGATGCACATACTGGCAGTAGAAATGTCCCTCTTTATGTGTGGGAGAATGCAGGGAAAAATCAGGCCCACTGTATTACACTACACTGTTTGATTGGCAGACAGAGGCTGGCAGATCTGACACTAACAGGACGGACACAGATGCACACACTGGCAGTAGAAATGTCCCTCTTTATGTGTGGGAGAATGCAGGGGAAAATCAGGCCCAATGTATTACACTACACTGTTTGATTGGCAGACAGAGGCGGGCAGATCTGGCACTAACAGGACGGACGCAGATGCACATACTGGCAGTAGAAATGTCCCTCTTTATGTGTGGGAGAATGCAGGGAAAAATCAGGCCCACTGTATTACACCACACTGTTTAATTGGCAGAAAGAGGCTGGCAGATCTGACACTAACAGAACGGACGCAGATGCACACACTGACAATAGAAATGTCCCTCTTTATGTGTGGGAGAATGCAGGGAAAAATCAGGCCCACTGTCTTACACTACACTGTTTGATTGGCAGACAGAGGCTGGCAGATATGACACTAACAGGACGGACACAGATGCACACACTGGCAGTAGAAATGTCCCTCTTTATGTGTGGGAGAATGCAGGGGAAAATCAGGCCCACTGTATTATACCACACTGTTTGATTGGCAGAAAGAGGCTGGCAGATATGGCACTAACAGGACTGACGCAGATGCACACACTGGCAGTAGAAATGTCCCTCTTTATGTGTGGGAGAATGCAGGGAAAAATCAGGCCCACTGTATTACACCACACTGTTTGATTGGCAGAAAGAGGCTGGCAGATATGGCACTAACAGGACTGACGCAGATGCACACACTGGCAGTAGAAATGTCCCTCTTTATGTGTGGGAGAATGCAGGGAAAAATAAGGCCCACTGTATTACACTACACTGTTTGATTGGCAGACAGAGGCTGGCAGATCTGACACTAACAGGACGGACACAGATGCACACACTGGCAGTAGAAATGTCTCTCTTTATGTGTGGGAGATTGCAGGGGAAAATCAGGCCCACTGTATTACACCACACTGTTTGATTGGCAGAAAGAGGCTGGCAGATCTGACACTAACAGGACGGACGCAGATGCACACACCGGCAGTAGAAATGTCCCTCTTTATGTGTGGGAGAATGCAGGGAAAAATCAGGCCCACTGTATTACACCACACTGTTTGATTGGCAGAAAGAGGCTGGCAGATATGGCACTAACAGGACTGATGCAGATGCACACACTGGCAATAGAAATGTCCCTCTTTATGTGTGGGCGAATGCAGGGAAAAATCAGGCCCACTGTATTACACCACACTGTTTGATTGGCAGAAAGAGGCTGGCAGATATGACACTAAGGCTGTGTGCACACGTAGCATATTTTTTGCGTTTTTTTCGCGGTTTTTCGCTATAAAAACGCTATAAAACCGCAAAAAAAATGCTTACATTAAGCATCCTATGTAATAGAATGCATTCCGCATTTTTTGTGCACATGCTGCATTTTTTTCCTGAGCGGAATCGCATTCCAGAAAAAAACGCAGCATGTTCATTAAAATTGCGGAATCGCGGCGATTCTGCTCCCATAGGAGTGCATTGATCTGCTTACTTCCCGCACGGGGCTGTGCACACCATGCGGGAAGCAAGCAGATCATGTGCGGTTGGTACCCAGGGTGGAGGAGAGGAGACTCTCCTCCATGGACTGGGCACCATATAATTGGTAAAAAATAAAGAATTAAAATAAAAAATAGTCCTATACTCACCCTCTGATGGCCCCCGAAGTGTTCCCGCCTCTCCGGTGCATGCTCTCTCTTCCTTTCCTATAGATGATGTGGTTCAGGACCTGTGATGACGTCAATGTCTTGTGATTGGTCGCGTGACCATTCATGTGACTCACGCAACCAATCACAAGACAGTGACGCCATCGCAGGCCCTTCACTGCACTCCAGCTATAGGAACGGACGCCGCTGAGGTCTGCAGGTGAGTATAACCATGTTTTTTATTTTTTTTATTATTTTTAAACATTCGATCTTTTACTATAGATGCTGCATAGGCTGCATCTATAGTAAAAAGTTGGTTACACTTGTCAAACACTATGTTTGACAAGTGTGACCAACCTGTCAGTCAGTTTTCCAAGCGATGCTACAGATCGCTTGGAAAACTCTAGCATTCTGCAAGCTCATTATGCTTGCAAAATGCTAGTTTTCTGCGGGTATATGCATGCTAATTCTGCATGTGATATACCCGCGGCAGGATGCGCAGAATTGCCGCGGAAATTTCCGCGGCAATTCTGCAACGTGTGAACTTAGCCTCACAGGACTGACGCAGATGCACACACTGGCAGTAGAAATGTCCCTCTTTATGTGTGGGAGAATGCAGGGAAAAATCAGGCCCACTGTATTACACTACACTGTTTGATTGGCAGAAAGAAGCTGGCAGATATGGCACTAACAGGACTGACGCAGATGCACACACTGGCAATAGAAATGTCCCTCTTTTTTTTGATATGGGAGACAAGTACAGTATAGTTCCTGTGACACAAAATGACTGACATACCACAGACAGCACTTGCACAGATGGCAAGATTATTCTCCCTTTATTTTAATTTTTTTTTGGATATGGGAGAGAAGTGATTTAATCAGGCCCACTGTTATACAGTAGGTTTTCTGTGGCAGAAAAACAAAGACAGATGCCACACACAAGACTGGCACTGATGCAGATTTGCCAATCTTAATCTCCCACTTGTTTTATTCTTTTCTGGGAGAATTGTGAAGAAATCAGGCCCACTGTTATACAGTAGGTTTTCTGTGGCAGAAAATGAAAGACAGATGCCACACACAGAACTGGCACTGATGCAGATTTGCCAATCTTAATCTCCCACTTTTATTTTTTTTTTCTGGGAGAATTGTGAAGAAATCAGGCCCACTGTTATACAGTAGGTTTTCTGTGGCAGAAAAACAAAGACAGATGCCACACACAGGACTGGCACTAATGCAGATTTGCCAATCTTAATCTCCCACTTTTTTTATTTTTTTCTGGGAGAATTGTGAAGAAATCAGGCCCAATGTTATACAGTAGGTTTTCTGTGGCAGAAAAACAAAGACAGATGCCACACACATGACTGGCACTAATGCAGATTTGCCAATCTTAATCTCCCACTTTTTTTATTTTTTTCTGGGAGAATTGTGAAGAAATCAGGCCCAATGTTATACAGTAGGTTTTCTGTGGCAGGAAAACAAAGACAGATGCCACACACAGGACTGGCACTGATGCAGATTTGCCAATCTTAATCTCCCACTTTTATTTTTTTTTCTGGGAGAATTGTGAAGAAATCAGGCCCACTGCTATACAGTAGGTTTTCTGTGGCAGAAAATGAAAGAGAGATGCCACACACAGGACTGGCACTGATGCAGATTTGCCAATCTTAATCTCCCACTTTTATTTTTTTTTCTGGGAGAATTGTGAAGAAATCAGGCCCACTGTTATACAGTAGGTTTTTTGTGGCAGAAAAACAAAGACAGATGCCACACACAGGACTGGCACTAATGCAGATTTGCCAGTCTTAATCTCCCACTTTTTTTTTTCTGGGAGAATTGTGAAGAAATCAGGCCAACTGTTATACAGTAGGTTTTCTGTGGAAGAAAAACAAAGACAGTGGCACACAGGACTGGCACTAATGCAGATTTGCCAATCTTAATCTCCCACTTGTTTTATTTTTTCTGGGAGAATTGTGAAGAAATCAGGCCCACTGTTATACAGTAGGTTTTCTGTGGCAGAAAATGAAAAACAGATGACACACACAGGACTGGCACTGATGCAGATTTGCCAATCTTAATCTCCCACTGATATTTTTTTTCTGGGAGAATTGTGAAGAAATCAGGCCCAATGTTATACAGTAGGTTTTCTGTGGCAGAAAAACAAAGACAGATGCCACACACAGGACTGGCACTAATGCAAATTTGCCAATCTTAATCTCCCACTTTTGTTTTTTTTTCTGGGAGAATTGTGAAGAAATCAGGCCCACTGTTATACAGTAGGTTTTCTGTGGCAGAAAAACAAAGACAGATGCCACACACAGGACTGGCACTGATGCAGATTTGCCAATCTTAATGTCCCACTTTTATTTTTTTTCTGGGAGAATTGTGAAGAAATCAGGCCCACTGTTATACAGTAGGTTTTCTGTGGCAGAAAATGAAAGACAGATGCAACACACAGGACTGGCACTGATGCAGATTTGCCAATCTTAATCTCCCACTTGTTTTATTTTTTTTCTGGGAGAATTGTGAAGAAATCAGGCCCACTGTTATACAGTAGGTTTTCTGTGGCAGAAAAACAAAGACAGATGCCACACACAGGACTGGCACTAATGCAGATTTGCCAATCTTAATCTCCCACTTGTTTTATTTTTTCTGGGAGAATTGTGAAGAAATCAGGCCCACTGTTATACAGTAGGTTTTCTGTGGCAGAAAAACAAAGACAGATGCTACACACAGGACTGGCACTGATGCAGATTTGCCAATCTTAATGTCCCACTTTTATTTTTTTTTCCGGGAGAATTGTGAAGAAATCAGGCCCACTGTTATACAGTAGGTTTTCTGTGGCAGAAAATGAAAGACAGATGCAACACACAGGACTGGCACTGATGCAGATTTGCCAATCTTAATCTCCCACTTTTATTTTTTTTCTGGGAGAATTGTGAAGAAATCAGGCCCACTGTTATACAGTAGGTTTTCTGTGGCAGAAAAACAAAGACAGATGCCACACACAGGACTGGCACTGATGCAGATTTGCCAATCTTAATGTCCCACTTTTATTTTTTTTCTGGGAGAATTGTGAAGAAATCAGGCCCACTGTTATACAGTAGGTTTTCTGTGGCAGAAAATGAAAGACAGATGCAACACACAGGACTGGCACTGATGCAGATTTGCCAATCTTAATCTCCCACTGATATTTTTTTTCTGGGAGAATTGTGAAGAAATCAGGCCCACTGTTATACAGTAGGTTTTCTGTGGCAGAAAAACAAAGACAGATGCCACACACAGGACTGGCACTAATGCAGATTTGCCAATCTTAATCTCCCACTTGTTTTATTTTTTCTGGGAGAATTGTGAAGAAATCAGGCCCACTATTATACAGTAGGTTTTCTGTGGCAGAAAAACAAAGACAGATGCCACACACAGGACTGGCACTAATGCAGATTTGCCAATCTTAATCTCCCACTTGTTTTATTTTTTCTGGGAGAATTGTGAAGAAATCAGGCCCACTGTTATACAGTAGGTTTTCTGTGTCAGAAAAACAAAGACAGATGCCACACACAGGACTGGCACTGATGCAGATTTGCCAATCTTAATCTCCCACTTTTATTTTTTTTTCTGGGAGAATTGTGAGGAAATCAGGCCCAATGTTATACAGTAGGTTTTCTGTGGCAGAAAATGAAAGACAGATGCCACACACAGGACTGGCACTAATGCAGATTTGCCAATCTTAATCTCCCACTTGTTTTATTTTTTCTGGGAGAATTGTGAATAAATCAGGCCCACTGTTATACAGTAGGTTTTCTGTGGCAGAAAAACAAAGACAGATGCCACACACAGAACTGGCACTAATGCAGATTTGCCAATCTTAATCTCCCACTTTTATTTTTTTTTCTGGGAGAATTGTGAAGAAATCAGGCCCACTGTTATACAGTAGGTTTTCTGTGGCAGAAAATGAAAGACAGATGCAACACACAGGACTGGCACTGATGCAGATTTGCCAATCTTAATCTCCCACTTGTTTTATTCTTTTCTGGGAGAATTGTGAAGAAATCAGGCCCACTGTTATACAGTAGGTTTTCTGTGGCAGAAAAACAAAGACAGATGCCACACACAGGACTGGCACTAATGCAGATTTGCCAATCTTAATCTCCCACTTGTTTTATTTTTTCTGGGAGAATTGTGAAGAAATCAGGCCCACTGTTATACAGTAGGTTTTCTGTGGCAGAAAAACAAAGACAGATGCCACACACAGGACTGGCACTAATGCAGATTTGCCAATCTTAATCTCCCACTTGTTTTATTTTTTCTGGGAGAATTGTGAAGAAAACAGGCCCACTGTTATACGGTAGGTTTTCTGTGGCAGAAAATGAAAGACAGATGCCACAGACAGGACTGGCACTGATGCAGATTTGCCAGTTTTAATCTGCCCCCTTTTTTTTTTTCAGGGAGACTAGTGAATAAATCTGGGCCACTGTATTAGAGTATATTTTCTGTGGCAGAAAGTGGCTTGAAGATATATAACGAAAAAAAAAAGGGACTGTACTACAATTATTATCTCCCTACAGTTATCTCAGAAAAGTATGGCAGGCAGCAATAAAAAGGACTGCTGCACACAAAAGTCAAACAAGACAAACAAACAAGATAGCTGTGCAGAAAGGAAGGAGCAACAGGATTTGTCCTTTGAAAAAAGCAGTTGGTTTGCACAGCGGCGTACACACAGCAACGCAGCTATCAGGGAGCCTTATAACCTACAGAGCTGTTGCACAGAAATCTAGCCTCCACTGTCCCTGCAAAGAAAAGGTGGTGTTGGACAGTGGAAATCGCTACAGCACAAGCGGTTTGGGGGTTAATTTACCCTGCCTAATGCTATCCCTGCTTCTGACGAAGCGGCAGCATCCTCTCCCTATGCTCAGATCAGCAGCAGGAAGATGGCGGTCGGCGGGAACGCCCCTTTATAGCCCCTGTGACGCCGCAGAAAGCAAGCCAATCACTGCCATGCCCTTCTCTAAGATGGTGGGGACCAGGACCTATGTCATCACGCTGCCCACACTCTGCGTGCACCTTCATTGGCTGAGAAATGGCGCTTTAAGCGTCATATGAAATGCGACTTTGGCGTGAAGATCGTGTACCGCATGGCCGATCCCACGCTGGGATTGGATCGGGTTTCATGAAACCCGACTTTGCCAAAGGTCGGCGACTTTTGAAAATGACCGATCCGTTTCGCTCAACCCTATTTGCTACCAGACTTCTCTGGTGATTTATCTCACAGTGAACAAAATATTGGCTTTGTCGGGCGAGAGACTAGAGGGCCCCATGCACATTAGACTGTCAAGCGATATCGACAGGTTTCGCTGACTTTAGTCTAAGATGAGTTTTATTTTTCATGGGATGATAACTCTGGATTTTGTTTAGATTGATCTGTACATAGTTTAGATACAGTGAGGGAAATAAGTATTTTATTCCTTGCTGATTTTGTTAGTTTGCCCACTGACAAAGACATGAACAGTCTATAATTTTAATGGTATGTTAATTTTAACAGTGAGAGATAGAACATGGTATAAATTATATAAATTTATTTGCATTTTGCAGTGAGAAATAAGTATTTGATCCCTCTGGCAAACAGGACTCAATATTTGGTGGCCAAACCCTTGTTGACAAGCACAGCAGTCAGATGTTTTTTGGAATTGATGAAGAGGTTAGGAGGAATTTTGGTCCACTCCTCTTTGCAGATCATCTTTAACCCCTTAGTGACAGAGCCAATTTGGTACTTAATGACCGGGCCAATTTCAACAATTCTGACCACTGTCACTTTATGAGGTTATAACTCTGGAACGCTTTAACGGATCCCGCTGATTCTGAGGTTGTTTTTTCGTGACATATTGTACTTCATATTAGTGGTAACATTTCTTCGATATTACTTGCGATTATTTATGAAAAAAATGGAAATATGGCGAAAATTTTTTAAATTTTGCAATTTTCAAACTTTGTATTTTTATACCCTTAAATCAGAGAGATATGTCACACAAAATAGTTAATAAATAACATTTCCCACATGTCTACTTTACATCAGTACAATTTTGGAAACAACATTTTTTTTTTTTTAGGTAGTTATAAGGGTTAAAAGTTGACCAGCAATTTCTTATTTTTACAACACCATTTTTTTTTAGGGACCACATCACATTTGAAGTCATTTTGAGGGGTCTATATGATAGAAAATAACCAAGTGTGACACCATTCTAAAAACTGCACCCCTCAAGGTGCTCAAGACCACATTCAAGAAGTTTATAACCCTTTACGTGCTTCACAGGAACTGAAACAATGTGGAAGGAAAAAATGAACATTTAACTTTTTTTGCAAACATTTTAATTCAGAACCATATTTTTTATTTTCACAAGTGTAAAAACAGAAATTTAACCATACATTTTGTTGTGCAATTTCTCCTGAATATGCTGATACCCCATATGTGGGGATAAACCACTGTTTGGGCGCACCGCAGAGCTTGGAAGAGAAGGAGCGCCGTTTGACTTTTTCAATGCAGAATTGGCTGGAATTGAGATCGGATGCCATGTCATGTTTAGAGAGCCCCTGATGTGCCTAAACAGTGGAAACGCTCCACAAGTGACACCATTTTGGAAACTAGACCCCTTAGGTAACTTAACTAGATGTGTGGTGAGCACTTTAAACCCCCAAGTGCTTCACAGAAGTTTATAAAGTAGAGCCATGAAAATAAAAAATCGCATTTGTTTACACAAAAATGATCTTTTCGCCCACAAATCCTTATTTTCACAAGGGTAACAGGAGAAATTAGACCACAAAAGTTGTTGTGCAATTTCTCCTGAGTACGTCAATACCCCATATGTGGGGGTAAACCACTGTTTGGGCGCACCGCAGAGCTTGGAAGAGAAGGAGCGCCGTTTTACTTTTTCAATGTAGAATTGGCTGGAATTGAGATCGGACACCATGTCGCGTTTGGAGAGCCCCTGATGTGCCTAAACAGTAGAAACCCCCCACAAGTGACACCATTTTGGAAACTAGACCCCATAAGGAACTTAACTAGATGTGTGGTGAGCACTTTAAACCCCAAGGTGCTTCACAGAAGTTTATAACGTAGAGCCGTGAAAATAAAAAAATTGCATTTTTTCTACAAAAATGATTTTTTTGCCCCCCAATTTTTTTTTCACAAGGGTACCAGGAGAAATTAGACCACAAAAGTTGTTGTGCAATTTCTTCTGAGTACGTCGATACCCCATATGTGGGGGTAAACCACTGTTTGGGCGCACTGCCAAGCTTGGAAGAGAAGGAGTGCCGTTTTACTTTTTCAATGTAGAATTGGCTGGAATTGAGATCGGACGCCATGTTGCGTTTGGAGAGCCCTTGATGTGTCTAAAGAGTGGAAACCCCCCACAAATGACACCATTTTGGAAACTAGACCCCTTAAGGAACTTATCTAAATGTGTGGTGAGCACTTTAAACCCCAAGGTGCTTCACGGAAGTTTATAACGTAGAGCCGTGAAAATAAAAAATCACATTTTTTCTACAAAAATGATATTTTTGCCCCAAAATTTTTATTTTGACAAGGGTTACAGGAGAAATTAGACCACAAAAGTTGTTGTGCAAATTCTCCTGAGTACGTCGATACCCCACATGTGGGGGTAAACCACTATTTGGGCGCACCGCAGAGCTTGTAAGAGAAGGAGTGTCGTTTTACTTTTTCAATGTAGAATTGGCTGGAATTGAGATCGGACACCATGTCGCGTTTGGAGAGCCCCTGATGTGCCTAAACAGTAGAAACACCCCAAAAGTGACCCCATTTTGGAAACTAGACCCCTTAAGGAACTTATCTAGATGTGTGGTTAGCACTTTAAACCCCCAAGTGCTTCACAGAAATTTATAACGTAGAGCCGTGAAAATAAAAAATCCTTTTTTTTCCCTCAAAAATGATTTTTTAGCCTGCAATTTTTTATTTTCTCAAGGGTAAGAGGAGACATTGGACCCCAAAATCTGTTGACCAGTTTGTCCTGAGTATGCTGATACCCCATATGTGGGGGGGGGGCACGGTTTGGGTACCCATCAGGGCTCGGAAGGGAAGGAGCGTCTCTTGGAATGCAGACTTTGATGGGATGGTCTGCGGGTGTCATGTTGCATTTGCAGATCTCCTGATGTGCCTAAACAGTAGAAACCCCCACAAGTGACCCCATTTTGGAAACTAGGCCTCCCAAGGAGCTTATCTAGATATGTGGTGAGCACTATGAACCCCCAACTGCTTCACAAAAGTTTATAATGTAGAGCCATGGAAATAAACAAAATCATATTTTTTCCACAAAAATGATCTTTTCACCACCAAATTTTTACTTTTACAAGGGTAACAGGAGAAATTGGACCCCAAAATTTATTGTGCAATTTATGCTGAGTAGGCTGATACCCCATATGTGCAGGATAAACCACTGTTTGGGCGCATGGCAGAGCTCGGAAGGGAAGGAGTGCCGTTTTGGAATGCAGACTTTGATAGAATGGTCTGCGTGCCTTATGTTACGTTTGCAGAGCCCCTGATGTACCTAAACAGTAGAAACCCCCCACAAGTGACCCCATTTTGGAAACTAGACCCCCCAAGGAACTTATCTAGATGTGTTTTGAGAACTTTGAATGCCCAAGTGCTTCACAGAAGGTTATAATGCAGAGTCGTGAAAATAAAAAACAAATATTTTTTCCACAAAAAAGATTTTTTTAGCCCCCAAATTTTTATTTTCACAAGGGTAACAAGAGAAATTGGACCCCAAAAGTTGTTGTCCAATTTGTCCTAAGTACACTGATACCCCATATGTGGGGGGGACCACTGTTTGGGCGCATGGCTGAGCTCGGAATTGAAGGAGCGACGTTTTGGAATGCAGACTTTGATAGAATGGTCTGCGGGCGTTATGTTGCATTTGCAGAGCCCCTGATGTACCTAAACAGTAGAAACCCCCCACATGTGACCCCATTTTGGAAACTGGACCCCCCAAGGAACTTATCTAGATGTGTGGTGAGAACTTTGAATGCCCAAGTGCTTCACAGAAGTTTATAATGCAGAGTCGTGAAAATAACAAAAAAATTTTTTACACAAAAAATATTTTATCCCCCAAGTTTCTATTTTCACAAGAGTAACAGGAGAAATTGGACCCCAAATTTTGTTGTCCAATTTATCCCGAGTACGCTGATGCCCCATATGTGGGGGTAACCCACTGTTTGGGCGCACGGCAGAGCTCAGAAGGGAGGGAGCACCATTTGACTTTTTGAGCGCAAAATTGGCTGTGGCGTTTAAAGACCCCCTGATGTACCTAAACAGTGGAAACCCCCAATTCTAACTCCAACCCTAGCCTCAGCACACCCCTAACCCTAATCCCAACCCGATCCATAATCCTAATCACAACCCTAACCCCCAAAACACCCCTAACCCTAATCCCAAAGCAAACCATAACCCTAATCAAAACCCTAAACCGAACACACCCCTAATCCTAATCTCAACCCTAACCTCAAAACCTAACCCTAATCCCAATACACCCCTATCCCTAATCCCAACCCTAGCCTTAACCCTAATCCCAAACCTAACCCTAATCCCAAATGTAACCCTAATGCCAACCCTAATCCAAACCCTAATCCCAACTCTAACCCTAACTTTAGCCCCAACCCTGGCCCTAACCCTAACTTTAGCCCAAACCCTAACTTTAGCCCTAAACCTAGCCCCAACCCTAACCCTAACTTTAGCCCCAACCCTAACCCTAGCCCTAACCCTAGCTCTAACCCTAATCCTAGCTCTAACCCTAACCCTAGCCCTAACCCAAGCCCTATCCCTAGCCCTAACCCTAAGGCTATGTGCACACGTTGCGGATTTTGCTGCGGATCCGCAGCGTTTCTGCAGCTGAAGGTCCGCAGCAGTTTCCCATGAGTTTACAGTACAATGTAAACCTATGGGAAACATAAAACGCTGTGCCCATGCTGCGGAAAAAAACACGCGGAAATGCAGCGGTTTACATTCCACAGCATGTCAATTCTTTCTGCGGATTCCGCAGCGGTTTTACACCTGCTCTATAATAGAAAACCGCAGGTGTAAAACCGCAGGGGAATCCGCACAAAAACCGTGGTACATGCTCGATAAATCCGCAGGAAAAACGCAGCGTTTTGGCCCTGCGGATTTATTAAATCCGCTGCGGAAAAATCCGCAGAAAACCATTCTACGTGTGCACATATCCTAACCCTACCCCTAACCCTAATCCTACCCCTAACCCTACCCCTAACCCTACCCCTACCCCTAACCCTACCCCTAACCCTACCCCTAACCCTAATTGGAAAATAGAAATTCATACATTTTTTAAGTTTTATTATTTTTTCCTTACTAAGGGGGTGATAAAGGGGAGGGGTTATTTACTATTTTTTTTTTATTTTGATCACTGTGATAGGATCTCACAGTGACTAAAATAAAACAAGTGGAAGAATCTTCCTCTGCCGGCCGGCAGATCATGGCGGGTGCACTGCGCATGCGCCCGCCATTTTCTTACCGGAGCAAGAAGCGGCCAGCAGAAGAAGCAGGAGGACCCAGGGACACCGGTAAGTATAACAGGGTCCCCGAATCCCCCTATTCATGTGCGATCACATCAGAGGACAGAGAATGACATCGCTTTTTTTTTTTTTTTTTTGCAGTCGCCGGTAAACAGTTAATTACCGGCGTTCGCAAAACAGTGGTCGGTAAAAACCGACCCCGATCATGTTCTTTGGGGTCTCGGCTACCCCCGGCAGCCGAGACCCCAAAGATCTTCTGGGTGCCGGTCCTTTTTTCCTGGAAAAAGATGGCGGCGCCCATCGGGAGCCACGAGGAGCACCGGGGGAGATAGGTGAGTATTGGGGGGCTATCGGGGGCCCCATTTCTCTGTCCTCCGATGTGCGATCACATCGGAGGACAGAGAAATTAAATGGCAAATCACGTTTTTTTTTGTTGCGACCGCTGGTAAACGGTTAATTACCGGCAACTCGGGGGTCGGTAAAACCCCCCCGAATCATGTTCTCTGGGGTCTCGGCTACCCTCGGCAACCGAGACCCCAGAGAAAATTCGACTCTGGGGGGCGCTATTCACTTTTTCCACAGCGCCGTTAATTAACGGTGCTGTGGTTTAAGTACCCTTGGCGGCCGCCGTTAAAAGGCGTATCGGCTGTCGTTAAGGGGTTAAATCATTAAGATTTTGAGGCTGGCGCTTGGCAACTCAGATCTTCAACTCCCTCCATACTTTTTCTGTGGGATTAAAGTCTGGAGACTGGCTAGGCCACTCCTTGACCTAAATGTGCTTCTTTTAGAGCCACTCCTTGTTGCCTTGTATGTATGTTTTGTGTCATTGTCTTGCTGGAAGTCCCAGCCACGGCCCATTTTTAATGTCCTAATGGAGAGAAGGAGGTTGTCACTCAGGATTTTATGTTACATGTGGAACGCCCGCCAGGGCCGTGGGGTACTCGGTACCGCGTCTGGTACTTAAAGGGACGTGTTACGGCAGTGGCGACCTGGTCTGTGGCCCTGGATGCCCATGTTAAAGGGACAGTCTTTAAAGGGGTTAGTTGAATAATAAAAGTTTGTGATGCCACCTGTGGTATTCGGTCAGGGGTGACCGAAGCTGCTTAAAAGGGTCCACTGGGGTGATGTTATGGCAGCAGGGATGGTATAGCTTCCCACAGGTGAAGCTGGGTCCCCAGGGCTCCCGATGTAATAGATAAAGATGGTGACAGATGATGTAGTAAGAAACGGAGGACACAGGGTTGCAGTCTCTTTACCTCTTTACTTGGAACAAGGCAGCCACAGTCCAGGGTACCGGATCAAGGATGCTGGTGTAGTCCGGCCGGCTTGGAAGCGAATTGGGAATCCCTCTAACCAAGAGGGTTTGGAAACCTTCCTTCTAGCGCTGTGGTGTTGTAGTCCCTTACTGCCTTAGGACTCACACAAGGTCCTCACATTTTCTCTGTCCCCCTTTAGGTAGGACACTAACCAATACGACAGGTAACTCAAGCCTTTTTACAGGATCTCTATCACAACCCGGGCTCTATTTGCTACTGTGTCTTTGGTTGTTAATAGTGGACAGGTAAGTTGCAATCAGCTGTCCGCCATTTTCTGCCGTGGGGCATGAAGTTACCCCCACAACCTCGGTCTTCTGGCTACCGGTATCTGCGCTCAGCATAGCCTAAATGGACATATTTTTCTCTAACATTCTCATACTCTCCTCCATATCTGTGTGGGTGTTAGGGTAATAGGTCTAGTTTATCGTTCACAGGACCTTTGCTCTAATCTTCAGAGAGTCTTTTGCATCTATTATTGGTCTTGAGCAGGTCTTTGAGAAGTTACATCATAAAGTGGACTGTGTATTATACCATGTACCTTGTTCTTTCCTTTTTTGGCCTTTCTCCCTTTCTTCCCTTTCCTCCATGTGATAGGCACTGGTGGGGAATCAGCCCTTAATTTCATATATGCCATACTCGGCTGCATATTGTACAAGGTTGGTCGTGCATTACTGCCCTTGTTTGTGGGCCTTCAGTTCATGTTCAGCGTTGGTTATATATTTATGTGGCACACCTTGGTGTTTTCGGACCGTCTTATGGGCGGTTACATAAGTGAATGTGATACAACGACACTATGGTGGGCTGGATATGCATTTGTGGCTGTACAATATTGCGCGTTCTATATTCTGATTAGTAGCATTTACACTGTATTTGGTGGCCGGTTGGTTGGGACAAGCCTCCATCCAACGACCAAGCGGGCAGGCGGACACCATGGCTATGTCCCGATACAATGGTGAACCAACTGGCTTAATCTACACCGATTCTATGTTCAAACATAAGGCACGTATATATATACTTGACAGATTTATGGTAACAAGGGGCTGTGCTCGGGGGGGGGGGTTCTTGAGAAATTTGGGGTAGCGTCATATCCACCTCAAGAGATGCTTAAAAAACTTACGGTAGGTTTGTATTATTCAATACCAAATGGCACTTGGATTTATTGTCCCATGCGTTCAATAGAAGCCTTTGTGCTGCTAGTGTGACAGTTTTATAATACGCAGTCACTAACCTCACATGCCATAAGTCAATCGTTGGCTTATTTTGTTGGTCTATGGGGAATGGCGTTCGAGCAAAATGCAATTTAGCTCATTGTTATATATATGCATACACTCTGATTTGGGTTCGGTGTTTCCCTATTTTACGAGAGGTATGCTATGCGCTTGTATATAGCAATATATGTGCTTATATGTGTAAACTGATTGTCAGGTATGTTGCCAGCCCTCCTAATTTCATTGATCGGGGGTAACAGGAAGAATTTTCATCCAGTGAGTGTGGCTCGCTAGGCTTATATATATTATACCGATGACTCTATCTAGTGCGCAGGCGCAGCTACCTATGTGTTTGGAGTGTTGCTATAGCACCCCAGGGCCATCTATGTACTTCCTCTTTGTGGGCGCCTGTGCCTGTGCAGTTATACTACGGAACCGCATTCTTAGGCGGTTATATACATACACTATGGTTTGGGTTCAGTGTTTCCCCAGTCACTAGAGTTGAGCGACTTTCATTTTTTTAAGATCGAGTCGGGTTTTGTGAAACCCGATTTTGTCCAGAGTCGAGTCGAGTGCAGTCGGCCGATTATCGCTAAAAGTCGGGGATCGACCGAAACACGAAACCCAATGCAAGTCAATGGGGAAGCATAGTCGGCAGTGAGTGGAGGCCAGGAAAACACCTACAGTGCCCATTTTAATGCCAAAAACATCCATTCTTGTTTCTGAAGCTTGTCAATCTTAATTAACTTTATAATAATAGTTGGGCATAGGGAATTGGGGGTCATTTGGCAAAAGTTGTGGGGGGAGTAGGGCTGGCTCAAGTTTTTCGTGGGCCCAGGAAATGCGGACTACGTCACGGCGGTGTTGCAGGGAAAGGTAAGTATTTAAACGTTGCAAGTGCTGTGATCCTGAGCAAGCAGGGGGGGCCCACTCGTTCGCATTGGCACTGGCACAGGGCCCCTCAAAGTACAGCGGTGTGTTTGCATGGCGGGGGCGCCTCCCACCAGCAGCGACACTTTTGCGTACTCTGAGGGGCCCTGTGCCAGTGACGTCGCCAATGAGTATGCCCCCCCACCTGATGAAGGAACCTGCACTTTCATCTGCACCTTCCTCTCTGTCCCTGTGTAAGGTGGTATAACATGCGGGAAGGGGAACCTTACTTTCAGCAGGGTCAGATTCTGGCTGTGTAGAGTATAAGGGGAATGTAGTGGTGTAGGTCAATGTACCAGCAGACTCATCTAGCAGTGGCTGGGCAATGGGCAGGATGAGTAGGAAACAGATATAGGGCCAAAGAATAAAGTAGGCTAAATGCAGTTCAAAATTGGTAACAGGACTAAACAGGCGGCATTGCTTTGTTCAGTGGAGTAGCAAACACAAGAGCAGCAGACACTGTTTCAAGGGCCTAACCACACTAGTAGGCCAAATGCAGTTTAATATCTGATAGTATAGGGCGAAAGCCAGAATGTGGAAGCTCAGCTTTGTTCAGTTGAGGACAACACCAGGCAGGGGCAGACAGACGCCTTTAGTAGGCCGGAAAAGCCAATTTTTTTAAAAAACAGCAGATAGTAAGAGGCAGAAGGTAGAAGCTCAGCTTTATTCAGTTGAGGACAACACCAGGCAGGGGCAGACCCCTTTAGTAGGCCGGAACAGCCAATTGCATTTTTAAAAATGGTAATTTGGAACAGAAGGTAGAAGCTCAGCTTTATTCAGTTGAGGACAACACCAGGCAGGGGCAGACATTCACCTTTAGTAGGCCGGAACAGCCAATTGCATTTTTAAAAATGGTAATTTGGAACTGAAGGTTGAAGCACAGCTTTATTCAGTTGCAGCTTCTTGGCAATAATATAAAGAAGACGAGACAGGACAACACTCTTTGGATGCCATATCTGTGTTTTCACTGGAAAAAAAACTGTCATTTAACTACTTGTAGGAGAAAGTTTTTGTAGCTGGAGGCCACTTTTTGTATTGTACCAGTTTTTGGTTGTATGTTTGGAACTGAAGGTTGAAGCTCAGCTTTATTCAGTTGAGGACAACACCAGGCAGGGGCAGACAGACACCTTTAGTAGGCCGGAACAGCCAATTGCATTTTTAAAAATGGTAATTTGGAACTGAAGGTTGAAGCTCAGCTTTATTCAGTTGAGGACAACACCAGGCAGGGGCAGACATTCACCTTTAGTAGGCCGGAACAGCCAATTGCATTTTTAAAAATGGTAATTTGGAACTGAAGGTTGAAGCTCAGCTTTATTCAGTTGAGGACAACACCAGGCAGGGGCAGACAGACACCTTTAGTAGGCCGGAACAGCCAATGGCATTTTTAAAAATGGTAATTTGGAACAGAAGGTAGAAGCTCAGCTTTATTCAGTTGAGGACAACACCAGGCAGGGGCAGACATTCACCTTTAGTAGGCCGGAACAGCCAATTGCATTTTTAAAAATGGTAATTTGGAACTGAAGGTTGAAGCACTGCTTTATTCAGTTGCAGCTTCTTGGCAATAATATAAAGAAGACGAGACAGGACAACACTCGTTGGATGCCATATCTGTGTTTTCACTGGAAAAAAAACTGTCATTTAACTACTTGTAGGAGAAAGTTTTTGTAGCTGGAGGCCACTTTTTGTATTGTACCAGTTTTTGGTTGTATGTTTGGAACTGAAGGTTGAAGCTCAGCTTTATTCAGTTGAGGACAACACCAGGCAGGGGCAGACATTCACCTTTAGTAGGCCGGAACAGCCAATTGCATTTTTAAAAATGGTAATTTGGAACTGAAGGTTGAAGCTCAGCTTTATTCAGTTGAGGACAACACCAGGCAGGGGCAGACAGACACCTTTAGTAGGCCGGAACAGCCAATGGCATTTTTAAAAATGGTAATTTGGAACAGAAGGTAGAAGCTCAGCTTTATTCAGTTGAGGACAACACCAGGCAGGGGCAGACATTCACCTTTAGTAGGCCGGAACAGCCAATTGCATTTTTAAAAATGGTAATTTGGAACTGAAGGTTGAAGCACAGCTTTATTCAGTTGCAGCTTCTTGGCAATAATATAAAGAAGACGAGACAGGACAACACTCGTTGGATGCCATATCTGTGTTTTCACTGGAAAAAAAACTGTCATTTAACTACTTGTAGGAGAAAGTTTTTGTAGCTGGAGGCCACTTTTTGTATTGTACCAGTTTTTGGTTGTATGTTTGGAACTGAAGGTTGAAGCTCAGCTTTATTCAGTTGAAGACAACACCAGGCAGGGGCAGACAGACACCTTTAGTAGGCCGGAACAGCCAATGGCATTTTTAAAAATGGTAATTTGGAACAGAAGGTAGAAGCTCAGCTTTATTCAGTTGAGGACAACACCAGGCAGGGGCAGACATTCACCTTTAGTAGGCCGGAACAGCCAATTGCATTTTTAAAAATGGTAATTTGGAACTGAAGGTTGAAGCACAGCTTTATTCAGTTGCAGCTTCTTGGCAATAATATAAAGAAGACGAGACAGGACAACACTCGTTGGATGCCATATCTGTGTTTTCACTGGAAAAAAAACTGTCATTTAACTACTTGTAGGAGAAAGTTTTTGTAGTTGGAGGCCACTTTTTGTATTGTACCAGTTTTTGGTTGTATGTTTGGAACTGAAGGTTGAAGCTCAGCTTTATTCCATTGAGGACAACACCAGGCAGGGGCAGACAGACACCTTTAGTAGGCCGGAACAGCCAATGGCATTTTTAAAAATGGTAATTTGGAACAGAAGGTAGAAGCTCAGCTTTATTCAGTTGAGGACAACACCAGGCAGGGGCAGACATTCACCTTTAGTAGGCCGGAACAGCCAATTGCATTTTTAAAAATGGTAATTTGGAACTGAAGGTTGAAGCTCAGCTTTATTCAGTTGAGGACAACACCAGGCAGGGGCAGACAGACACCTTTAGTAGGCCGGAACAGCCAATGGCATTTTTAAAAATGGTAATTTGGAACAGAAGGTAGAAGCTCAGCTTTATTCAGTTGAGGACAACACCAGGCAGGGGCAGACATTCACCTTTAGTAGGCCGGAACAGCCAATTGCATTTTTAAAAATGGTAATTTGGAACTGAAGGTTGAAGCACAGCTTTATTCAGTTGCAGCTTCTTGGCAATAATATAAAGAAGACGAGACAGGACAACACTCGTTGGATGCCATATCTGTGTTTTCACTGGAAAAAAAACTGTCATTTAACTACTTGTAGGAGAAAGTTTTTGTAGCTGGAGGCCACTTTTTGTATTGTACCAGTTTTTGGTTGTATGTTTGGAACTGAAGGTTGAAGCTCAGCTTTATTCAGTTGAAGACAACACCAGGCAGGGGCAGACAGACACCTTTAGTAGGCCGGAACAGCCAATGGCATTTTTAAAAATGGTAATTTGGAACAGAAGGTAGAAGCTCAGCTTTATTCAGTTGAGGACAACACCAGGCAGGGGCAGACATTCACCTTTAGTAGGCCGGAACAGCCAATTGCATTTTTAAAAATGGTAATTTGGAACTGAAGGTTGAAGCACAGCTTTATTCAGTTGCAGCTTCTTGGCAATAATATAAAGAAGACGAGACAGGACAACACTCGTTGGATGCCATATCTGTGTTTTCACTGGAAAAAAAACTGTCATTTAACTACTTGTAGGAGAAAGTTTTTGTAGTTGGAGGCCACTTTTTGTATTGTACCAGTTTTTGGTTGTATGTTTGGAACTGAAGGTTGAAGCTCAGCTTTATTCCATTGAGGACAACACCAGGCAGGGGCAGACAGACACCTTTAGTAGGCCGGAACAGCCAATGGCATTTTTAAAAATGGTAATTTGGAACAGAAGGTAGAAGCTCAGCTTTATTCAGTTGAGGACAACACCAGGCAGGGGCAGACATTCACCTTTAGTAGGCCGGAACAGCCAATTGCATTTTTAAAAATGGTAATTTGGAACTGAAGGTTGAAGCTCAGCTTTATTCAGTTGAGGACAACACCAGGCAGGGGCAGACAGACACCTTTAGTAGGCCGGAACAGCCAATGGCATTTTTAAAAATTGTAATTTGGAACAGAAGGTAGAAGCTCAGCTTTATTCAGTTGAGGACAACACCAGGCAGGGGCAGACATTCACCTTTAGTAGGCCGGAACAGCCAATTGCATTTTTAAAAATGGTAATTTGGAACTGAAGGTTGAAGCACAGCTTTATTCAGTTGCAGCTTCTTGGCAATAATATAAAGAAGACGAGACAGGACAACACTCGTTGGATGCCATATCTGTGTTTTCACTGGAAAAAAAACTGTCATTTAACTACTTGTAGGAGAAAGTTTTTGTAGTTGGAGGCCACTTTTTGTATTGTACCAGTTTTTGGTTGTATGTTTGGAACTGAAGGTTGAAGCTCAGCTTTATTCAGTTGAGGACAACACCAGGCAGGGGCAGACAGACACCTTTAGTAGGCCGGAACAGCCAATGGCATTTTTAAAAATGGTAATTTGGAACAGAAGGTAGAAGCTCAGCTTTATTCAGTTGAGGACAACACCAGGCAGGGGCAGACATTCACCTTTAGTAGGCCGGAACAGCCAATTGCATTTTTAAAAATGGTAATTTGGAACTGAAGGTTGAAGCTCAGCTTTATTCAGTTGAGGACAACACCAGGCAGGGGCAGACAGACACCTTTAGTAGGCCGGAACAGCCAATGGCATTTTTAAAAATTGTAATTTGGAACAGAAGGTAGAAGCTCAGCTTTATTCAGTTGAGGACAACACCAGGCAGGGGCAGACATTCACCTTTAGTAGGCCGGAACAGCCAATTGCATTTTTAAAAATGGTAATTTGGAACTGAAGGTTGAAGCACAGCTTTATTCAGTTGCAGCTTCTTGGCAATAATATAAAGAAGACGAGACAGGACAACACTCGTTGGATGCCATATCTGTGTTTTCACTGGAAAAAAAACTGTCATTTAACTACTTGTAGGAGAAAGTTTTTGTAGCTGGAGGCCACTTTTTGTATTGTACCAGTTTTTGGTTGTATGTTTGGAACTGAAGGTTGAAGCTCAGCTTTATTCAGTTGAGGACAACACCAGGCAGGGGCAGACAGACACCTTTAGTAGGCCGGAACAGCCAATGGCATTTTTAAAAATTGTAATTTGGAACAGAAGGTAGAAGCTCAGCTTTATTCAGTTGAGGACAACACCAGGCAGGGGCAGACATTCACCTTTAGTAGGCCGGAACAGCCAATTGCATTTTTAAAAATGGTAATTTGGAACTGAAGGTTGAAGCTCAGCTTTATTCAGTTGAGGACAACACCAGGCAGGGGCAGACAGACACCTTTAGTAGGCCGGAACAGCCAATGGCATTTTTAAAAATGGTAATTTGGAACAGAAGGTAGAAGCTCAGCTTTATTCATTTGAGGACAACACCAGGCAGGGGCAGACATTCACCTTTAGTAGGCCGGAACAGCCAATTGCATTTTTAAAAATGGTAATTTGGAACTGAAGGTTGAAGCACAGCTTTATTCAGTTGCAGCTTCTTGGCAATAATATAAAGAAGACGAGACAGGACAACACTCGTTGGATGCCATATCTGTGTTTTCACTGGAAAAAAAACTGTCATTTAACTACTTGTAGGAGAAAGTTTTTGTAGCTGGAGGCCACTTTTTGTATTGTACCAGTTTTTGGTTGTATGTTTGGAACTGAAGGTTATTCAGTTGAGGACAACACCAGGCAGGGGCAGACAGACACCTTTAGTAGGCCGGAACAGCCAATTGCATTTTTAAAAATGGTAATTTGGAACAGAAGGTAGAAGCTCAGCTTTATTCAGTTGAGGACAACACCAGGCAGGGGCAGACAGACACCTTTAGTAGGCCGGAACAGCCAATTGCATTTTTAAAAATGGTAATTTGGAACTGAAGGTTGAAGCACAGCTTTATTCAGTTGCAGCTTCTTGGCAATAATATAAAGAAGACGAGACAGGACAACACTCGTTGGATGCCATATCTGTGTTTTCACTGGAAAAAAAACTGTCATTTAACTACTTGTAGGAGAAAGTTTTTGTAGCTGGAGGCCACTTTTTGTATTGTACCAGTTTTTGGTTGTATGTTTGGAACTGAAGGTTGAAGCTCAGCTTTATTCAGTTGAGGACAACACCAGGCAGGGGCAGACAGACACCTTTAGTAGGCCGGAACAGCCAATTGCATTTTTAAAAATGGTAATTTGGAACTGAAGGTTGAAGCTCAGCTTTATTCAGTTGAGGACAACACCAGGCAGGGGCAGACACCTTTAGAAGGACGGAAAAGCCAATTTTTTTAAAAACAGCAGTTAATCTGAGCCAGAAGGTAGAAGCTCAGCTTTATTCAGTTGAGGCCAACTTGAATTAGGGACTGCAGACAGACTTTGCAGGCTGTCCCCTGTGTGGACCATGCATCCAATACATTAACCCATTGAGCCACAAAGGACACGTAACCTTCCGTGGCCAGGCCTACAGGTCCATGTGTCTGTTGTCAGGTATACCTTTGGACTGACAAATTGACAGAATGCAAGGACAATGCGGTCTTTAACATGCAGGTGGAGGGGTGGGATGGCTTTTCTCGCAAAAGAATTGACAACTGGGTAGCTCATAGCGTGGTATATCGTAGTTCATCCTGGCTTTATTAATATTAAATTAAATTAAAAAATAGGCTCTATGCACTTTATAATTGGTTCCAGGGGTACACGGGCAGCAGTGGTCTGGTCAGTGGAGGCCTAGTGGAAGGAGGGACCGCAGACAGGCTTCGAAGGCCTAACATAATTAAATTGGGCTGGCTGTAGGCACTTTATAATTGGTTCCAGGGGTACACGGGCAGCAGTGGTCTGGTCAGTGGAGGCCTAGTGGAAGGAGGGACCGCAGACAGGCTTCGAAGGCCTAACATAATTAAATTGGGCTGGCTGTAGGCACTTTATTATTAGTTACAGGGGTACACGGGCAGCAGTGGTCTGGTCAGTGGAGGCCTAGTGGAAGGAGGGACCGCAGACAGGCTTCGAAGGCCTAACATAATTAAATTGGGCTGGCTGTAGGCACTTTATTATTAGTTCCAGGGGTACACGGGCAGCAGTGGTCTGGTCAGTGGAGGCCTAGTGGAAGGAGGGACCGCAGACAGGCTTCGAAGGCCTAACATAATTAAATTGGGCTGGCTGTAGGCACTTTATAATTGGTTCCAGGGGTACACGGGCAGCAGTGGTCTGGTCAGTGGAGGCCTAGTGGAAGGAGGGACCGCAGACAGGCTTCGAAGGCCTAACATAATTAAATTGGGCTGGCTGTAGGCACTTTATTATTAGTTACAGGGGTACACGGGCAGCAGTGGTCTGGTCAGTGGAGGCCTAGTGGAAGGAGGGACCGCAGACAGGCTTAGAAGGCCTAACATAATTAAATTGGGCTGGCTGTAGGCACTTTATTATTAGTTACAGGGGTACACGGGCAGCAGTGGTCTGGTCAGTGGAGGACTAGTGGAAGGAGGGACCGCAGACAGGCTTCGAAGGCCTAACATAATTAAATTGGGCTGGCTGTAGGCACTTTATTATTAGTTCCAGGGGTACACGGGCAGCAGTGGTCTGGTCAGTGGAGGCCTAGTGGAAGGAGGGACCGCAGACAGGCTTCGAAGGCCTAACATAATTAAATTGGGCTGGCTGTAGGCACTTTATAATTGGTTCCAGGGGTACACGGGCAGCAGTGGTCTGGTCAGTGGAGGCCTAGTGGAAGGAGGGACCGCAGACAGGCTTCGAAGGCCTAACATAGTTAAATTGGGCTGGCTGTAGGCACTTTATAATTGGTTCCAGGGGTACACGGGCAGCAGTGGTCTGGTCAGTGGAGGCCTAGTGGAAGGAGGGACCGCAGACAGGCTTCGAAGGCCTAACATAATTAAATTGGGCTGGCTGTAGGCACTTTATTATTAGTTACAGGGGTACACGGGCAGCAGTGGTCTGGTCAGTGGAGGCCTAGTGGAAGGAGGGACCGCAGACAGGCTTCGAAGGCCTAACATAATTAAATTGGGCTGGCTGTAGGCACTTTATTATTAGTTCCAGGGGTACACGGGCAGCAGTGGTCTGGTCAGTGGAGGCCTAGTGGAAGGAGGGACCGCAGACAGGCTTCGAAGGTCTAACATAATTAAACTGGGCTGGCTGTAGGCACTTTATTATTAGTTCCAGGGGTACACGGGCAGCAGTGGTCTGGTCAGTGGAGGCCTAGTGGAAGGAGGGACCGCAGACAGGCTTCGAAGGCCTAACATAATTAAATTGGGCTGGCTGTAGGCACTTTATAATTGGTTCCAGGGGTACACGGGCAGCAGTGGTCTGGTCAGTGGAGGCCTAGTGGAAGGAGGGACCGCAGACAGGCTTCGAAGGCCTAACATAATTAAATTGGGCTGGCTGTAGGCACTTTATTATTAGTTACAGGGGTACACGGGCAGCAGTGGTCTGGTCAGTGGAGGCCTAGTGGAAGGAGGGACCGCAGACAGGCTTCGAAGGCCTAACATAATTAAATTGGGCTGGCTGTAGGCACTTTATTATTAGTTCCAGGGGTACACGGGCAGCAGTGGTCTGGTCAGTGGAGGCCTAGTGGAAGGAGGGACCGCAGACAGGCTTCGAAGGCCTAACATAATTAAATTGGGCTGGCTGTAGGCACTTTATTATTAGTTCCAGGGGTACACGGGCAGCAGTGGTCTGGTCAGTGGAGGCCTAGTGGAAGGAGGGACCGCAGACAGGCTTCGAAGGCCTAACATAATTAAATTGGGCTGGCTGTAGGCACTTTATTATTAGTTCCAGGGGTACACGGGCAGCAGTGGTCTGGTCAGTGGAGGCCTAGTGGAAGGAGGGACCGCAGACAGGCTTCGAAGGCCTAACATAATTAAATTGGGCTGGCTGTAGGCACTTTATAATTGGTTCCAGGGGTACACGGGCAGCAGTGGTCTGGTCAGTGGAGGCCTAGTGGAAGGAGGGACCGCAGACAGGCTTTGAAGGCCTAACATAATTAAATTGGGCTGGTTGTAGGCACTTTATTATTAGTTACAGGGGTACACGGGCAGCAGTGGTCTGGTCAGTGGAGGCCTAGTGGAAGGAGGGACCGCAGACAGGCTTCGAAGGCCTAACATAATTAAATTGGCCTGGCTGTAGGCACTTTATTATTAGTTCCAGGGGTACACGGGCAGCAGTGGTCTGGTCAGTGGAGGCCTAGTGGAAGGAGGGACCGCAGACAGGCTTCGAAGGTCTAACATAATTAAATTGGGCTGGCTGTAGGCACTTTATTATCTGTTCCAGGGGTACACGGGCAGCAGTGGTCTGGTCAGTGGAGGCCTAGTGGAAGGAGGGACCGCAGACAGGCTTCGAAGGCCTAACATAATTAAATTGGGCTGGCTGTAGGCACTTTATAATTGGTTCCAGGGGTACACGGGCAGCAGTGGTCTGGTCAGTGGAGGCCTAGTGGAAGGAGGGACCGCAGACAGGCTTCGAAGGCCTAACATAATTAAATTGGGCTGGCTGTAGGCACTTTATTATTAGTTACAGGGGTACACGGGCAGCAGTGGTCTGGTCAGTGGAGGCCTAGTGGAAGGAGGGACCGCAGACAGGCTTCGAAGGCCCAACATAATTAAATTGGGCTGGCTGTAGGCACTTTATTATTAGTTACAGGGGTACACGGGCAGCAGTGGTCTGGTTAGTGGAGGCCTAGTGGAAGGAGGGACCGCAGACAGGCTTCGAAGGCCTAACATAATTAAATTGGGCTGGCTGTAGGCACTTTATTATTAGTTACAGGGGTACACGGGCAGCAGTGGTCTGGTCAGTGGAGGCCTAGTGGAAGGAGGGACCGCAGACAGGCTTCGAAGGCCAAACATAATTAAATTGGGCTGGCTGTAGGCACTTTATTATTAGTTACAGGGGTACACGGGCAGCAGTGGTCTGGTCAGTGGAGGCCTAGTGGAAGGAGGGACCGCAGACAGGCTTCGAAGGCCTAACATAATTAAATTGGGCTGGCTGTAGGCACTTTATTATTAGTTACAGGGGTACACGGGCAGCAGTGGTCTGGTCAACGGAGGCCGATTGTAATGAGTGTCTGCCAGTTAGTAGTCCAAAACAACAACTAAATGTGAATGTCTCGCATTAAAACAAAACAAAAACACTAAAGGGTGCAATCATTAGGTTCAGGGGTGGGATCCTCTGCGTTGTTTCAGACCTACTAATTTTGCGCAAAGTATTTACTGTGGTAAATAGAGGACACTGCCCCTGACTATGTTAAGTACCATCATACATGTCAACACAATGGTATTGTCAGTGGCAGGTATGGAAGGATGTCAGCGCATAGACTTAACATTGGTGGAAGTGTGAGAGATAACTGTGGAAGTGGTAGAGCAATGTTTGACCTGGGGGTGGGTGAACTCTCTTGTGGCCGGCGTTACAGGCCCAAGGCCCCTCATGTTACAACAGTGTGTCTGACGTTGGGTGCGCACCACCACCGCCAGAGACACTTTATTGTACTATGAGGAACCCAGTAGCAATGCCGTCGACCAAAAGCGAGTACACCCACCTCTTCAGACAAACAGCAGTCTCACGGGTGCTTGCGCCAAGTCGCGATACCACGGCCCCGTGTGGGGAGTTTGGCCATTTAGGGAGGTGTAAACATGTCGTATGCTGGACAATCAGCTGCAGCAAATTAGACATTAGAAAAGTAATTCACAGTAGTCCACAGGCAAGAGCTTTTCATAGGAAAGCTAGGTGTCGGCCGGGCAAGGTGGGGCAAAAGATTTCGAAATCCAGTTGTGGTTCATTTTAATGAATGTTAGATCGTCAACATTTTGGGTAGCCAGACGAGTCCTTTTTTCGGTTAATATTGAACCTGCAGCACTGAATACTCTTTCTGATAGGACACTTGCTGCCGGGCAAGCAAGCTCCTGCAATGCATATTCTGCCAATTCTGGCCAGGTGTCTAATTTTGATGCCCAGTAATCAAATGGGAATGACGGTTGAGGGAGAACATCGATAAGGGATGAAAAATAGTTAGTAACCATACTGGACAAATGTTGTCTCCTGTCACTTTCAATTGATGCAGCAGTACCTGTCCTGTCTGCGGTCATAGCAAAATCACTCCACAACCTGGTCAGAAAACCCCTCTGTCCAACGCCACTTCTGATGTGTGCACCCCTAACACTCCTAGTCTGTTGCCCCCTTGAGCTCGTGTGAGAACGATCACGTGCGCTGTGTGCTGGGAATGCCTGAAGCAAACGGTCAACAAGAGTTGATTGTTTGGTTGCTAATATTAGTTCCAAGTTCTCATGTGGCATAATATTTTGCAATTTGCCTTTATAGCGTGGATCAAGGAGGCAGGCCAACCAGTAATCGTCATCGTTCATCATTTTCGTTATGCGTGTGTCCCTTTTTAGGATACGTAAGGCATAATCCGCCATGTGGGCCAAAGTTCCAGTTGTCAAATCTCCGGTTGTGATTGGGTGAGTGGCAGTTGCAGGCAAATCTACGTCACTTGTGTCCCTCAAAAAACCAGAACCTGGCCTTGACACGCAACCAATTTCCAGTGCCCCCGGGAAAGGTTCCGCATTAAAAATATACTCATCCCCATCATCCTCCTCGTCCTCCACCTCCTCTTCGCCCGCTACCTCGTCCTGTACACTGCCCTGACCAGACAATGGCTGACTGTCATCAAGGCTTTCCTCTTCCTCTGGTGCAGACGCCTGCTCCTTTATGTGCGTCAAACTTTGCATCAGCAGACGCATTAGGGGGATGCTCATGCTTATTACGGCGTTGTTTACACTAACCAGCCGTGTGCATTCCTCAAAACACTGAAGGACTTGACACATGTCTTGTATCTTCGACCACTGCACACCTGACAACTCCATGTCTGCCATCCTACTGCCTGCCCGTGTATGTGTATCCTCCCACAAAAACATAACAGCCCGCCTCTGTTGGCACAGTCTCTGAAGCATGTGCAGTGTTGAGTTCCACCTTGTTGCAACGTCTATGATTAGGCGATGCTGGGGAAGGTTCAAAGACCGCTGATAGGTCTGCATACGGCTGGCGTGTACAGGCGAACGTCGGATATGTGAGCAAAGTCCACGCACTTTGAGGAGCAGGTCGGAGAACCCAGGATAACTTTTCAATAAGCACTGCACCACCAGGTTTAAGGTGTGAGCCAGGCAAGGAATGTGTTTCAGTTGGGAAAGGGAGATGGCAGCCATGAAATTCCTTCCGTTATCACTAACTACCTTGCCTGCCTCAAGATCTACTGTGCCCAGCCACGACTGCGTTTCTTGTTGCAAGAACTCGGACAGAACTTCCGCGGTGTGTCTGTTGTCGCCCAAACACTTCATAGCCAATACAGCCTGCTGACGCTTGCCAGTAGCTGGCCCATAATGGGACAACTGGTGTGCAACAGTGTCATCTGCCGATGGAGTGGTTGGCCGACTGCGGTCTGTGGAAGAGCTGTAGCTTCTGCAGGAGGACGAGGAGGAGGAGGGGGTGCGAACGCCTACAGCCAACTGTTTCCTACACCGTGGGCTAGGCACAACTGTCCCGAAATTGATGTCTCCTGTGGACCCTGCATCCACCACATTCACCCAGTGTGCCGTGATGGACACATAACGTCCCTGGCCATGCCTACTGGTCCATGCATCTGTTGTCAGGTGCACCTTTGTACTCACAGATTGCCTGAGTGCATGGACGATGCGCTGTTTAACATGCTGGTGCAGGGCTGGGATGGCTTTTCTGGAAAAAAAGTGTCGACTGGGTAGCTCGTATCGTGGTTCAGCGTACTCCATCAGGGCTTTGAAAGCTTCGCTTTCAACTAACCGGTAGGGCATCATCTCTAACGAGATTAGTCTAGCTATGTGGGCGTTAAAACCCTGTGTACGCGGATGCGAGTATAAGTACTTCCTTTTTCTAACCAGAGTCTCATGTAGTGTGAGCTGAACTGGAGAGATGGAGATCGTGGAACTTGCGGGTGTGCCGGTGGACATGGCAGACTGAGAGACGGTTGGAGATGGTATTGTTTCCGCCGGTGCCCTAGATGCAATATTTCCGCCTACAAAACTGGTGATTCCCTGACCCTGACTGCTTTTGGTTGGCAAAGAAACCTGCACAGATACTGCCGGTGGTGCGGAAAATGGTGGCCTTACAGTGACGGAAGGGATGTTGCGTTGATGACTAGCTTCATTGGCCGAGGGTGCTACAACCTTAAGGGACGTTTGGTAGTTAGTCCAGGCTTGAAAATGCATGGTGGTTAAGTGTCTATGCATGCAACTAGTATTGAGACTTTTCAGATTCTGACCTCTGCTTAAGCTAGTTGAACATTTTTGACAGATGACTTTGCGCTGATCAATTGGATGTTGTTTAAAAAAATGCCAGACTGCACTCTTCCCAGCATCGGATCCCTTTTCAGGGATTGCAGACTGAGCTTTAACCGGATGGCAACGCTGTGCTCCAACAGGTTTTGGCTTTGACACGCGTTTTGGGCCAGATAGGGGCCCGGCAGATGGAACCTGTTGCGATGTTGATGCCTGCTGCGGCCCCTCCTCCACCTCCGCTTCTGAACTACTGCTGCCTGCACCCTGTTCCCCCAATGGCTGCCAATCGGGGTCAACAACCGGGTCATCTATTACCTCCTCTTCGAGCTCGTGTGCAACTTCGTCTGTGTCACTGTGTCGGTCTGTGGTATAGCGTTCGTGGCGGGGCAACATAGTCTCATCAGGGTCTGATTGTGGATCTGTACCCTGAGAGGGCAATGTGGTGGTCTGAGTCAAAGGAGCAGCATAGTACTCTGGCTGTGGCTGTGCATCAGTGCACTCCATGTCAGAATCTACTTGTAATGGGCATGGCCTGTTAAGTGTTTCACTTTCTAAGCCAGGGACGGTATGTGTAAAGAGCTCCATGGAGTGACCCGTTGTGTCGCCTGCTGCATCCTTCTCTCTTGTTGTAGTTTTTGCTGAGGAGGACAAGGAAGCGACTTGTCCCTGACCGTGAACATCCACAAGCGACGCGCTGCTTTTACATTTACCAGTTTCAGAAGAGGAGGCAAAAGAGCCAGAGGCTGAGTCTGCAATGTAAGCCAAAACTTGCTGTTGCTGCTCCGGCTTTAAAAGCGTTTTTCCTACTCCCAGAAAAGAGAGCGTTCGAGGCCTTGTGTAGCCAGACGACGAAACTGGCTCCAGAGCTCCAGACTTAGGTGGAATATTTTTATCCCCACGACCACCTGATGCTCCACTACCACTACCATCATTACCAGCTGACAATGAACGCCCACGGCCACGACCTCTTGCACCAGACTTCCTCATTGTTTTAAAAAATTAACCAAAGTAACTTTATTTGTTGCTGTCAAACAACTTACACGGTGAGCTATAACTTCAGTATGATTTCTATATCCCTTAACAGGTTGGTGAGACCACAAGGAAAATCAGGCACAATGTTACACACTCTGTTTTCTGTGGCACAAAATCACAGAGATGACACACACGCAGGACTGTCACTCAAGCACTAATGTCAATATTATTCTCCCACCTAATTTTTTTTTTTTTTTTTCTCAGGGAGACTTTAGAAACCAAATAAGATAAAATGTTTTTTTCAGGGACAATTTAGAAACCAAATACTAATAAAAAAAAAAAAAAAAAAAAAAAAATAGGCTTTCTATGGCCCACAATTAGAGAGAGAGAGGTGGCACACCCAGGAGTCAAGACTGGCACACAAGCTGAAAGGGCAATATTACTCTCCCACTGTTTTTTATGTTTTGTTTTTTTTTCAGGGAGACTTTAGAAACCCAATAATATTAAAAAAAAAATAAAATAAATAGGCTTTGTATGGCCCACTGAATGAGAGATGGCACACACAGGAGTGGCACACAAGCCCTGACTGAGGCCAATATTTTTCTCCCACTGATTGATGTAGTGTTTTTGTGTTGAGGTAGATTTTAGAACACAAATCTAGGAAAAAAATAAATAGGCTTTCTATGGCCCACAATTAGAGAGAGAGAGGTGGCACACCCAGGAGTCAAGACTGGCACACAAGCTGAAAGGGCAATATTACTCTCCCACTGTTTTTTTATGTATTTTTTTTTTCAGGGAGACTTTAGAAACCAAATAATATTAAAAAAAGCAAAAAAATAAATAGGCTTTCTATGGCCCACAATTAGAGAGAGAGAGGTGGCACACCCAGGAGTCAAGACTGGCACACAAGCTGAAAGGGCAATATTACTCTCCCACTGTTTTTTTATGTTTTTTTTTTTTTCAGGGAGACTTTAGAAACCCAATAATATATAAAAAAAATAAAAATAAATAGGCTTTGTATGGCCCACTGAATGAGAGATGGCACACACAGGAGTGGCACACAAGCCCTGACTGAGGCCAATATTTTTCTCCCACTGATTGATGTAGTGTTTTTGTGTTGAGGTAGATTTTAGAACACAAATCTAGGAAAAAAATAAATAGGCTTTCTATGGCCCACAATTAGAGAGAGAGAGGTGGCACACCCAGGAGTCAAGACTGGCACACAAGCTGAAAGGGCAATATTACTCTCCCACTGTTTTTTTATGTTTTTTTTTTTTTTCAGGGAGACTTTAGAAACCCACTAATATTAAAAATAAATAAATAAATAAATAGGCTTTGTATGGCCCACTGAATGAGAGATGGCACACACAGGAGTGGCACACAAGCCCTGACTGAGGCCAATATTTTTCTCCCACTGATTGATGTAGTGTTTTTGTGTTGAGGTAGATTTTAGAACACAAATCTAGGAAAAAAATAAATAGGCTTTCTATGGCCCACAATTAGAGAGAGAGAGGTGGCACACCCAGGAGTCAAGACTGGCACACAAGCTGAAAGGGCAATATTACTCTCCCACTGTTTTTTTATGTATTTTTTTTTCAGGGAGACTTTAGAAACCAAATAATATTAAAAAAAGCAAAAAAATAAATAGGCTTTCTATGGCCCACAATTAGAGAGAGAGAGGTGGCACACCCAGGAGTCAAGACTGGCACACAAGCTGAAAGGGCAATATTACTCTCCCACTGTTTTTTTATGTATTTTTTTTTTCAGGGAGACTTTAGAAACCAAATAGTATTAAAAAAAGCAAAAAAATAAATAGGCTTTCTATGGCCCACAATTAGAGAGAGAGAGGTGGCACACCCAGGAGTCAAGACTGGCACACAAGCTGAAAGGGCAATATTACTCTCCCACTGTTTTTTTATGTATTTTTTTTTTTCACGGAGACTTTAGAAACCCAATAATATTAAAAAAAAATAAATAAATAAATAGGCTTTGTATGGCCCACTGAATGAGAGATGGCACACACAGGAGTGGCACACAAGCCCTGACTGAGGCCAATATTTTTCTCCCACTGATTGATGTAGTGTTTTTGTGTTGAGGTAGATTTTAGAACACAAATCTAGGAAAAAAATAAATAGGCTTTCTATGGCCCACAATTAGAGAGAGAGAGGTGGCACACCCAGGAGTCAAGACTGGCACACAAGCTGAAAGGGCAATATTACTCTCCCACTGTTTTTTTATGTTTTTTTTTTTTTTCAGGGAGACTTTAGAAACCAAATAATATTAAAAAAAGCAAAAAAATAAATAGGCTTTCTATGGCCCACAATTAGAGAGAGAGAGGTGGCACACCCAGGAGTCAAGACTGGCACACAAGCTGAAAGGGCAATATTACTCTCCCACTGTTTTTTTATGTATTTTTTTTTTCAGGGAGACTTTAGAAACCAAATAGTATTAAAAAAAGCAAAAAAATAAATAGGCTTTCTATGGCCCACAATTAGAGAGAGAGAGGTGGCACACCCAGGAGTCAAGACTGGCACACAAGCTGAAAGGGCAATATTACTCTCCCACTGTTTTTTTATGTATTTTTTTTTTTCACGGAGACTTTAGAAACCCAATAATATTAAAAAAAAATAAATAAATAAATAGGCTTTGTATGGCCCACTGAATGAGAGATGGCACACACAGGAGTGGCACACAAGCCCTGACTGAGGCCAATATTTTTCTCCCACTGATTGATGTAGTGTTTTTGTGTTGAGGTAGATTTTAGAACACAAATCTAGGAAAAAAATAAATAGGCTTTCTATGGCCCACAATTAGAGAGAGAGAGGTGGCACACCCAGGAGTCAAGACTGGCACACAAGCTGAAAGGGCAATATTACTCTCCCACTGTTTTTTTATGTTTTTTTTTTTTTTCAGGGAGACTTTAGAAACCAAATAATATTAAAAAAAGCAAAAAAATAAATAGGCTTTCTATGGCCCACAATTAGAGAGAGAGAGGTGGCACACCCAGGAGTCAAGACTGGCACACAAGCTGAAAGGGCAATATTACTCTCCCACTGTTTTTTTATGTTTTTTTTTTTTTTTTCACGGAGACTTTAGAAACCCAATAATATTAAAAGAAACAAAAAAATAAATAGGCTTTGTATGGCCCACTGAATGAGAGATGGCACACACAGGAGTGGCACACAAGCCCTGACTGAGGCCAATATTTTTCTCCCACTGATTGATGTAGTGTTTTTGTGTTGAGGTAGATTTTAGAACACAAATCAAGGAAAAAAATAAATAGGCTTTCTATGGCCCACTCAGTGAGAGATGGCACACACAGGGATGGCACTGTAGCAGAAATGCCAATCTTAATCTTCCACAAAAAAAAAAAAAAAAAAAAAACAGGGACTGTCCTACAATTACTATCTCCCTGCAGTAATGTAAGCCAGGTATGGCAGGCAGCAATAGGAGTGGACTGATGCACAAATTAAATAAAAAGTGTGGACAAACAAAAAAGATAGCTGTGCAGAAAGGAAGGAACAAGAGGATATGTGCTTTGAAAAAAGCAGTTGGTTTCCACAGTGGCGTACACACAGCAATACAGCTATCACGGAGCCTTCTAGGGCAGCCCAATGAGCTACAGCGCTGAGGGAAAAAAAAAAAAAATAGCTTCCACTGTCCCTGCACACCGAAGGTGGTGTTGGACAGTGGAAATCGCTACAGCACAAGCGGTTTGGTGGTTAGTGGACCCTACCTAACGCTATCCCTGCTTCTGACGAAGCGGCAGCAACCTCTCCCTAAGCTCAGATCAGCAGCAGTAAGATGGCGGTCGGCGGGAACGCCCCTTTATAGCCCCTGTGACGCCGCAGACAGCAAGCCAATCACTGCAATGCCCTTCTCTAAGATGGTGGGGACCAGGACCTATGTCATCACGCTGCCCACATTCTGCGTTCACCTTCATTGGCTGAGAAATGGCGCTTTTCGCGTCATTGAAACGCGACTTTGGCGCGAAAGTCGCGTACCGCATGGCCGACAAGCACAGGGGTCGGATCGGGTTTCATGAGACGCCGACTTAGCCAAAAGTCGGCGACTTTTGAAAATGAACGACCCGTTTCGCTCAACCCTACCAGTCACCAGAGGTATGCTACGTGCCTGCACATTTTTATAGCAATGTATGTGTTTATAATTTTAAGACAATTGATGGTCAGGTATGTTGCTAGCCCCCCTAAATTCATTGGTCGGGGCCAATAGGAAGAGTTTGTATTCAGTAACTGCGGCGTATCTGTCATATACCGATGACTCTATCTAGTGCGCAGGCGCAGCTTCCTGTGTGCTTGGAGCGTTGCTATAGCACTCCGGGGTCAGCCATGTACTTCCTCTTTGTTGGCGCCTGTGCTTGTGCGGCTATGCTTCTGCAGCGCCCCAGAGTCCTGGTCATTGCAGTACTGTGGCTCCGCCACTAAGGGGAGCTATGGTACGTCTGATGGCACTGAAGGAGTTCATCTGACCAGGTATCACAGACACCAATACATTTCACAGCCGGGCCACCAGGGGGAGCTAAGGGTTCTATTCATTAGGCCACTCCCCACCATTGTGGGTAAAATGGGGGTCAGGCAGGAAGTTAGCGAGAAAGCTGACTGGGTTGGAACCAGGCAACACCTTGTGGCAGAGGGTGTTGTGGGAGAAGATTCGGTAGGGTCCCTGTCAGGGGTGGGATCCTGACAGAGGCTTGGCAACTTGAGCGAACGTAACGGGACCGTGCCTGCTCAGTATAGTGGCGGTACCCAAGGAGGGACTGGAAGCGAGATAGATTGTGCTGAGTGAGAAACGAGATCAAAGCAACAAGGAGAATACCAGTAGGAGTCGTGCTGTAAGACCGAGGCAACATCCTACTGAGGCGCACAACCGGCGGCCGGAACGCCGAGGGAGTATTACAATATTCAGCTTCAAGCAATACTCTAAACCAACGGCAGGACAGTCAGTCTAAGGCGGGCTGTCTCACCTAAATCACCTATGCAGTCTTGGGGGGCAACTTGTGGAGAGGGGCGACTCTAGGGTCCCGGAAGAGCTCCGAGCCTACCCGTCCTACGGGTGCCGTTCCAACCGTAACATCAGGGAGGGACGGAGGATTAGCAGAACATCATCTAATCGAGTTGTGAGGGAACTTAAGAAACGGACACAACAGTTGTGGGGACTTTCCGTAAGCACAGCAGGGAAGGACCACAACACATAGCGCTAGCAGGAAGGCGCAGATTTCCACCTGTTAAGAGAACTCTGGAGGTGCCATTGGACCGGCCAGACTTGCGCAGCCTGGTTATCTGGATTCCGGACTGAGGACCCAGAGATCTTCAGTAAAGAGGTAAAGAGACTGCAACCTGGTGTCCTTGTTATTTACTGCACTGCACCACTACAGCATCACCACCACCATCATCTACCCACACCTATTACTGTACGCCCCTCAGCAGGGTCACGGACCGGGTCTAGCCACCGTGACAACCCCAGAACAGAGACTCAGAGGCCCGGTACCGGGTACCCCTCGGCCCTGCGGCAGTGGGGGCGCTACACTTCACTATGGAACTGCATTCCCAGGGGGCAGATCATACGCAGCTGCAATAGGTATGATTAATTAAGGAACATATATTTAAGTTGAAACATGCTTAGCGGTCATTACCCCTGACGAAGCCACTGCAGTGTGGCGACATGCGTCGGTTCACCGCTTCACCTGCGCTTGACATTACTAGGTTGCTCTCCACTTGTAGCTGGCTCATGGTATCGTATGTGTTCGGCTTTATGGGAGGTCGTCTGCTATTTTCCATAGTCAGCTATAGCTGCTAATGGGAGTTAAGATCATTATGATTCATGTGCACATCTAATAGAGGGATCCTCTAGGAGTGTGAGCAGCATTGGCTATATAGCCAACAGCACTGTGTTGTCTTTGATGGCACAGTACCACCTTGTACTGATGGGACACTAGTAATTCTGCTTATATAGCAACTATTCTCCCTTTCTACTGCCCATATTGCACCTTAATAGGAAGGTGCTACATGTGGAGGCTATTGCATCTGTCAAGCTTATTTTGCACATATTAACTTTTTTCTTCAATAACTGCTTATTTTTTGCACTTTAGGAGGGAGGATTGTGATCCAGAGGTTATTTATTTGTTATCTTTTACCTGTGGTATTCACTTGGGTGGTGTCCAAACACTGGATAGTGAACCACAGTGCTGTCCATATAGGCACCCTATTTAGGGTCAGGGGTACTAGTTATCCTGCGCAGGTGTTAGCCATATTGTGGGCTTTGTGTATAGGAAAAATGTGCTTCCTTTTTTAACTGTTTTTAAATGTTGTATGTTTTTTCTACTATATGTTCTGATTGGTTATTGCACTTTAATAAAGAGCTGTGTTCACTTTAGCCAAATCCATGTGTGTGGTGATCCCCGATTTTATGACCTACGCTTTTCTGTCTGTACTTTAACCGTGTTTGATGTTGTAGGCCATGGTGTAGATCCCACTGTTTTTGACTGTGGTGCCCCCTTAATGTTTATTTCCAGGATAGAGGAAGCCCAGTCGCATCTTCTCTCTCCAGCTCTTCACTCTCCTGTGCTTCTTTTCCCTCTCAATCTCCTACAGACTGCTCTGTTTTCTTTTACCTTCCCAGGAGCCGCAGAATCACTTGTCTCCACAGCCCCAGCTTTCCTTCCTCTCTCCTCGCTCTCCTCTCACCAACTGTCTAACTCTAACTGCCTAGCAACTGACTCCTCCTCTCGACCAGAGAGAGCAGCTCCCCTGAAGTCGGGTGTAGAGCTCCCCCATCTGGCCTGGAGTCAGAACAGTGTTGTATGTGCTGAATACATGTCAAAGGGATCCTTCCTCGCTTCCAAGCATGACATCACTCTCCCCGTGAGGAAAGCAATGCCACTGTAACAACCGGTTACCTGGGGTGTTACACATGGCTCCATCTATTCTCCCATTGATGTGGTGAAGTAGTTATGTGCCCTTAGCAGATAAACACCCCCAAAAGCATAATGTTTCTACCTCCATGCTTGACAGTGGGGATGGTGTTCTTTGGGTGATAGGCAGCGGTTAATGCCAAAGACTACAATTTTTATCTCATCTGACTTCAGCACCTTCTCCCAATCACTCACAGAATCATCCAGGTGTTCACTGGCAAACTTCAGATGGGCCTGCACATGTGCCTTCTTGAGCAGGGGGAACTTGCGGGCACTGCAGGATTTAAAACCTTTACAGCGTAATGTGTTACCAGTGGTTTTCTTTGTGACTGTGGTCCCAGCTGCCTTGAGATCATTAACAAGTTCCCCCATGTAGTTTTAGGCTGATCTCTCACCTTCTTCATGATCAAGGATACCCCACGAGGTGAGACTTTGCATAGTGCCCCAGATCACTGTCGATTGACAGTCATTTTGTATTTCTTTCATTTTTTTACTAATGCACCAACAATTGTCTCCTTCTCACCCGGCGTCTTACTTATGGTTTTGTAGCTCATTTCAGCTTTGACAGGTCTATGATCTTGTACTTGACATCCTTATAAAGCACTTTGGTCTTGCCCATGTTGTAGAGATTAGAGTCTGACTGAATAATTGAGTCTGTGGACAGGAGTCTTTTATAAAGATGACTATGTAAGACAGCGGTCTTTAATGCAAGTAAGGAGTTGATTAGGAGCATCTAACTGGTTTGTAGGAGCCAGAACTCTTAATGGTTGGGATCAAATACTTATTTCTCTCTGCAAAATGCAAATAAATTTATACAATGTAATTTTCTGGATTTTATTTTTGATATTCTATCTCTCAATGTTAAAATTAACCTACCATTAATATTATAGACTGTTCAATGTGTTCATATCTTTGTCAATGGGCAAACTTACAAAATCAGCAAGGAATCAAATACTTATTTCCCCCACTGTACTAGCCTATACTTATTATTCATTAGAGGGGAGCATAACGGTCTGTGATACAATATAGGCAGCTCTAAGGGCTATATATTTCATATATAGTACAGGCCAAAAGTTTGCACACCTTCTCATTTAAAGATTTTTCTGTATTTTCATGACTACGAAAATTGTACATCCACACTGAAGGCATCAAAACTATGAATTAACACATGTGGAATTATATACTTAACAAAAAAGTGTGAAACAACTGAAATTATGTCTTATAGTCTAGGTTCTTCAAATTAGACACCTGTTGCTTTGATGACTGCTTTGAACATGCTTGACATTCTCTTGATGAGACGCTGATTTGTGTGCTGGATGTGCAGAGTAGCACTGTCTGGCGCTAGGTAGCTTCCACCGTTCGTGAGCAGGCAACAACACTAGGGATGGGAATGATTCGGAGCTTTCATCCATCGACAGGCATTCATCTACACACACAAGTAAATAAGTTTACACTAGTGCATGGCCGAGCGGGCATGCAAACCTTTTATAGCAGTAGCGCTCCAGGACCTTCCTGATGGTCCGATAGGAGCCGCAACAGGATGTGAGCATGTAACCCCTGACCTCCAATGGGAGGTCATCCCGTGGGCATGCTCAGTATGGGAAAAGCAGGACTTATTCCCAGAAAGGCCTGCTTGCTGTGGATCAGTGCTGGCTACAAAGTCAGAGCCTGGCTGGCTTGAGCCACATGCTGGGACTGATGTCTCCGCTGAGCAGGTTCTGCTGTGGCTGGAGGAGAATGGGAGACTGCAGCGGACATGGTTCGAGATTCCCCCTGTGCAGCGGCGGGAGCTCGACACCTAACAATATGTGCCATTGCATGAAATGAAAAAATGATTTTGGGGTACGCAGATCCATTCATGGAGAATCAACTCTAAGTCTTAGAAGTTTATTGCTTTATAAACTAAACATAGGAACATACACGGGTTCTAATGTATCTGGTTTTATTGCCCATAGTAACAGAGTATTCATCTTTCACTTGTTAAGCTGCTCTATAAAAATAAAGCTACACTTTGATTGGTTGCTACAGGTACCAAGTCCATGTTTTCACTTGGTGGACAGTTTAGATAAATGAGGTTCAACGTGTTGCTAACAAAATGATGGGCCATAGATTAATAGCATGTGTTCTTTAATAATGTAGGATAAGCTGCAGTGCTTCCATTCTCCTTCTGCAGGAATGATTTATTTTGTTTACCTCCATGTTCTGATCATGCTGCCACACCACACCGATGATAGTAAAGCATTCATATTGTCATGGAAACAGAATTAGTCTCTACAGGGTAATGCTGAACATTTTCAGACAGATTAACACAACACGTCCCAGTCATTTTATGCTGAGAAAACAGAACTGAGGAATTTTATATTTATTCAATACATCTAAAAGATTTTAGCACTTTTATGCACATTTTATGTTAGCATATTTATTCATGTTGCATAGCCATAATGATAGCAATTTTATGAATATGCTTTCTTTTACAAAGAGTCAAGCAACTTCATGACATCTTTAGACTTTTGTGGTTCACTTCCAAAGATGTCCTCAATAGTGTTTCGATAATTTTCTATTTGCTGTGAGTCCAATCTAACTTCAATTTCCACGGGAGCTTTTAGCTATGAATAAAGGAAATGAGCATTACTTGCTTTGATGCATGAAAGAATGATAAGAACCATTCCGTATACTGAATATATGACCAATATACAGTTATATGAAAAAGTTTGGGAACCCCTATTAATCTTAAGCTTAATGTTTTATAAAAATTGTTTTTTTTGCAACAGCTATTTCAGTTTCATATATCTAATAACTGTTGGACACAGTAATGTTTCTGCCTTGAAATGAGGTTTATTGTACTAACAGAAAATGTGCAATCTGCATTCAAACAAAATTTGACAGGTGCATAAGTATGGGCACCCTTATCATTTTATTGTTTTAAATACTCCTACCTACTTTTTACTGACTTACTAAAGCACTTTTTTTGGTTTTGTAACCTCATTAAGCTTTGAACTTCATAGCCAGGTGTATGTAATCATGAGAAAAGCTACTTAAAGTGGCCACTTGCAAGTTGTTCTCCTGTTTGAATCTCCTCTGAAGAGTGGCATCATGGGCTCCTCAAAACAACTGTCAACTGATCTGAAAACAAAGATTATTCAACATAGTTGTTCAGGGGAAGGATACAAAAAGCTGTCTCAGAGATTTAACCTGTCAATTTCCACTGTGAGGAACATAGTAAGGAAATGGAAGAACACAGGTACAGTTCTTGTTAAGGCCAGAAATGGCAGGCCAAGAAAAACATCAGAAAGGCAGAGAAGAAGAATGGTGAGATCAGTCAAGGACAATCCTCAGACCACCTCCAGAGAGCTGCAGCATCAACTTGCTGCAGATGGTGTCACTGTGCATCGGTCAACTATACAATGCACTTTGCACAAGGAGAAGCTGTATGGGAGAGTGATGCGAAAGAAGCCGTTTCTGCAAGCACGCCACAAACAGAGTCGGCTGAGGTATGCAAAAGCACATTTGGAGAAGCCAATTTCTTTTTGGAAGAAGGTCCTGTGGAGTGATGAAACCAAGATTGAGTTGTTTGGTCATACAAAAAGGCGTTATGCATGGCGGCAAAAAAACACAGCACTCCAAGAAAAACACTTGCTACCCACAGTAAAATTTGGAGGAGGTTCCATCATGCTTTGGGGCTGTGTGGCCAATGCTGGCACCGGGAATCTTGTTAAAGTTGAGGGACGCATGGATTCCTCTCAGTATCAGGAGATTCTTGACAGTAATGTTCATGAATCAGTGACAAAGTTGAAGTTACGCAGGGGATGGATCTTTCAGCAAGACAATGATCCAAAACACCGCTCCAAATCTACTCAGGCATTCATGCAGAGGAACAATTACACTGTTCTGGAATGGTCATCCCAGTCCCCAGACCTGAATATCATTGAACATCTGTGGGATCATTTGAAGAGGGCTGTCCATGCTCAGCGACCATCAAACTTAACTGAACAGGAATTGTTTTGTAAAGAGGAATGGTCAAAAATACCTTCATCCAGGATCCAGGAACTCATTAAAAGTTACAGGAAGTGACTAGAGGCTGTTATTTTTGCAAAAGGAAGATCTACTAAATATTAATGTCACTTTTCTGGTGAGGTACCCATACTTATGCACCTGTCAAATTTTGTTTGAATGCAGATTGCACATTTTCTGTTAGTACAATAAACCTCATTTCAAGGCAGAAACATTACTGTGTCCAACAGTTATTATATATATGAAACTGAAATAGCTGTTGCAAAAAAAACAATTTTTAAAAAACATTAAGCTTAAGATTAATAGGGGTGCCCAAACTTTTTCATATAACTGTACACTCTAGAGCATTTCACATTTGATTTAGATGACAAACAAAATTGATAGAACAACCTCCTTTCTTTTTGGGTAAAATTCAATGTTGTAAGCCCAGGCCTCTATGTGTTTAGCAGGGTTTTCAAATAGGTTGTTCATTGGTCGCATAATTTTTCATATACAGTTGTGGTCAAAAGTTTAAATACCCCAGCAGAATTTTTGCTTTGTTGGCCTTTTTTCAGAGAATCTACTGTGTTTTCTATTTTAAATCATGATGACAACCCAAAACATCCAAATGACCCTGATGAAAAGTTCACATACCCCATTTCTTAATACCATGTATTGCCCCGTCTAACATTAATGACAGCTTGAAGTCTTTTGTGGTAGTTGTGGATGAGATTCTTTATTTTCTCAGATGGTAAAGCTGCCCACTCTTCTTGGGGAAAAAGCCTCCAGTTCCTGTAAATTCCTGGACTGTCTAGCATGAACTGCGCGCTTGAGATCTCTCCAGAGTGGCTGAATGATACTGAGGTCAGGAGACTGAGATGGCCACTCCAGAACCTTCACTTTGTTCTGCTGTAGCCAATGACAGGTCGACTTGCCATTGTGTTTTGGATTGTTGTCATGTTGGAACATCCAAGTACATCCCATGCGCAGCTTCTGGGCTGATGAGTGCAAATTTACATCCAGTATTTGCTGACAACATGCTGCATTCATATTTCCTTCAACTTTGACCAAGTTTCCTGTGCTTTTGTAGCCCACACATCCCCAAAACATCATCGGTCCACCTCTGTGCTTTACAGTAGGAATGGTGTTCCTTTCATTATAGGCCTTGCTCACCTGTCTCCAAACGTAAAGTTTATGGTTGTGACCAAAAAGTTGTCAGGACTCTGAACATTTTTTACCTTTTGTGCATTACTGCCCTTTTCCAAGATGGCGTCTTTGGTCTCATGTGCACTGTGTCTTCCTGCTATAAAACTCCACCCCAGCCTTCAGTCTGTGCTAGAGTAGTCTGCCTTGAATCCAGCTCCTGACCTCTGATTACTCCCTGGCCACACACCTGCTCCTGTTAACCTGTGTGGTGATCCTGCTACTCTGCTCTGAGTTCCTGCTGCATATGCAAGTTTCCAGTAATCCGCCTTCATCTGCTGCTTGTGTTTACTTCCATCTGCACTTGCTGGTGTGGAGATCAGACTGAAAGAATCCATTGTGTCTTTCTCCTGAGACATCTGGCTTATATAAGCAAAGTTGACATTTCCTTTTATGGACGCATTCCTTTTTGATATTGTAACCTTTTACCTACATACCAAGCTGAACCTTATCTCTAGTATAGGCTGTTATTGTATAAGGATGTGAAATATGAGCGCTTGTACGCATGTCTGTAAAATGTTTAACTCTTTTTATAAAGGAGGGGTAGAGCTCAGTGGGTCAGACGCGCTCCTGGGCTTTCCCTGTATATGATCACACAACCTTTTGTGCTGCGTGTCATTTCTATGGGATCCCTACCTCTAGTAAGCCAGGGACTGAGAAGGACTTAACATTACTCTGGCGCACCGAACAGGGACCTGAGAAAAGAGTATTTGCTCGAGATTTACCTGCGGATACGGACAACGGAGATCTGGGATAATGGACGGCAAATGAACTGAAAAACCTGGCCAGGTAAGAGACATTATTAGTTCTCTTTTATCTGCCCTGTATTATCCGAAAGATCTCTATGAGCCGTGTCACGCTGGGTTAGTCTAGTAGTGAGTAGATACCTATAAAACTCGGGTTACCATATTGTATAGACTTATGAGTCCTGTCCCTGGCAGTGTGTGAACAGTGTGAAGGTTGTGGTATGTTGTGAAAGAAGAGCAAAAGTGCGTAGAAAATAAGCCGAAATAGTTGGGGTATAAGCCTTATACACAGAAGTCAGCCTAACTGGGTCATGTGGTTGCGTTCTTCTTCTCCGCCCATGCTTGACTCTTATTAAGTGCTTAAACCTCCTTCATTTCTGGATAAGGTTTGATAGAATGAGCCCAGGACGCGGAATCATGAGCCTGGGACAAGTATGCTAACTGACACAGAAAGTTTTGTGATCTGTATGGTGTTGCTGGGTCTGTTTGCGTGCATAATAGCACTTAAGTACGTCCTGCATATTAGAAGAAATGGAGCAGACAAGCCTTTCAATATTTTAGCTCCCTAGGAGAGAAGGCAACGAGACATCACCATAGAGTAAGTGATTGTCCAAACGTCACCTAGGGTAGTCATAGCTAATATTGAAAAAGAAAAATGGGAAATAAACAGACAAAAACCGTCTTAGGACAAGTGGAAGCAGCAGATATCATACAGGAAAGATGTGGAAAGACAGTCAGAAGGCAGATTAGAAGGGTAAGAGAAAAATTGGGAATTTCAGAAGCACTTATGTTCAGTACAGAATGGGAAAAACTGAGTAAAGAACGAGGTGGAATTATCAAAGACAATGGGTGGGAAGAAATCATACACTGTATGATAGAGGTCTCAAAAACAGCAAGAGAAGAAAATTGGAGATATGATCCAGACACTTTCAAATGGTCTATAGGAAGGAAAGGATGTATTCCACCTTCTTACCTAGATCCAAAAGCCCAATCATTTGTACCATCTGGAAGAGCAGAAGGAGGAAAACAATTTCCAGCCTTGTATCCCAATCTTGGTGGGGTAGGAGGATGGGAATGTTCACACTGTGGACAACAAAATCCAGATTGGAGAAATGATTGCCTAGCCTGTGGTACACCTAGATATGGCGCTGTACTTGCCCCTGTTAGGGTAGTACCAAGACCCTTTAGGGAACCTGGTGCTGACGGGGTAATGAACACCAGGTATCATCAGACCAGACAATACTTTCCTTGGTCCCCTGCTGAGGGTATGTCCCTCCTGCATAATGCGCCTGATCCCACTCAATATCCTATCCGATTTGCACAATATATACAACAAATCATGCAGACTCATGCTGGGGTCTGGGCGGACGGGGAAGAATTATGTAGAATGAAAATGTCCCCCGGACTTTTTCAGGAATTATTGACACACCTACAGCCCAATAGACCAGTGGCAGAAGGGGGTGCCTTACAGACAGAAGCATCAGGTACCCAGTTCACAGAGGCATTAATAATTTTCATGAGAGGAAAACAGAGGGAAAGGGGGTCTACAGGTGTGATTATGCAGAAATTTGGGCAAAGTATTGAAGAATATAGTCAAGAACTAGAAAATAGCTTTAGGGATGAAGGATTGGATTTGACTGATGCTTCAGTAAGGAGACTTTTTACAAAACAATTAATAGAGGGGCTAGATCCGAAAATCAGAGAAAAATTTAAATCCTCTACTCCAGATTGGAGAACAATTGAACAACCAAATATTGTGAAACAACGATGTTTAGGAATAGCCATGGATATGAGAGAGAATCGTAAGCCTGTTAGAATAGCACAAGCTAATACAGGAGGAAGAGTGAGACACAATTTTCCTTGCCACTACTGTAAAAAGCCAGGTCATTTCCAAAGAGAGTGCAGGAAGAAGTTGGCAGATATAAAGTCAGGCAAATTTGTTCCCAGAAATAACCCTTCCCAAACGGACAACCAGCAGAAATCTACCATCATAGATGGTCCCATACCAGATTCAGATTGACTCGATGTGTTACAAACTTCCCTACCAGCTAGAAGACCTATGATACAGGTGAATGTGGGGGGGAGAGAGATTCCATTTTTGATAGATACAGGTGCAACTTCCTCAATTTTGAATCAAGATTTTCTTCCGAATCCGGAAGATATTTCAGAACAAACAACTTTTGCTGAGGGTTATGATGGGGTAATTCGAACACTGCCATATACTGTGCCCCTAGAGGTCTCATTAGGACCTAAATGTTTTGCATCCAGATTTTTGTATGCCAGAGGTGCCCCAACATGTCTGTTAGGAACTGATGTACTAAAGAAATTAGAAGCTAACATCAATTTTAGGGAAGACGGCACAGTTATGCTGACTATCCCTGATGATGCAGAAACATTAGAACAATATGTTAGAATTCAGGCTTTTGAGGATTATACTGAAGAAAAAGAGTACAACACAGATCTAGACCTCTCAACGGTCCCAGAAACACTGTGGGCACAGGGTGACACTGATGTGGGATTATTGCATATCTCTCCTGTAAAATTATCTGTGCAACCAGGAGCTGTTCTCCCACAGCTCAGACAATACCCTGTGAGTGCCCAGCAGGAATTAGCAATTACAAAACAGATAGAGGGATATAGAGAGAAAGGAGTTTTGGTAGAGATACAATCACCTGCTAACACTCCTCTGTATCCAGTCAAGAAGAGAACTCTTGATAAGGGTTCCATGCCCAAATATCGTATGGTACATGATCTAAGAGAAATAAACAAAGTTCTAGATCCAATCACCCCAGTTGTACCCAATCCTCATACGTTACTATCACAGATACCAGCCAGTTCTCAAGTGTTTACTGTAATAGATCTTTCAAATGCATTTTTCTCGGTTCCTTTACACCAAGATAGTTGGCATTTGTTTGCATTTACATTTAAGGGCAAACAGTTGGCGTGGACACGCCTTCCACAGGGAATGATACACTCCCCTACTCTTTATTCAAATGCCCTACAAACAGTTCTTCAAAGGTTTGAACCTGAATCACAGGTAGTAATTTTACAGTATGTGGATGACATACTACTTTGCTGCCCAGATCTAGAAACTGCAGAAAGGTCCACTGTGAGTTTACTATGTTTTCTAGAAAAAGAAGGGTGTAAAGTGAATAGACAAAAGCTACAAGTTTGTCAGATCAAAGTGGTCTTTCTAGGTCATTGCATTTCTCAAGGTAAAAAGCATCTTACACCTCAAAGAACTGAAGCAATAAGACAGATGAATGAGCCTAGAAATCATAAACAGCTACGAGCATTTTTAGGAATAGTGTCTCATTGTAGACAATGGATTATACATGCCAGTCAACTAATGCAACCACTGTATGACTGTGTAAAAAGTGAACCTTATTTGTTGACAAAAGAAGGTCAGATTTCGTTCCAACAATTAAAAGATGCCCTTGTTTCAGCTCCAGCGTTAGGGCTACCAGACTACACCAAACCATTTCAGCTTATGGCTGCAGAAGTTGATTCCCATGCTACAGGAGTTCTTACCCAGAAGCATGCAGGGAAACAAAGACCAATTGCATATCTTTCAGCAAGGTTAGATCCCGTAGCTAGAGCAGCGCCAACCTGTGTACGTGTAGTTGTTGCTGTCTCACTATTGTTGGACAAAGCATCAGAAATTGTCCTAGAGCATCCACTCACAGTTCAAACTACACATGATGTTTATGGGATATTAAACCAGGTCCAACCAAAACACATTTCCATGGCCAGACATTTGCGGCTACAGTGTTCTTTGCTGCTTCCCTCTACTATCACATTTGCTAGGCTTCAGACTCTCAATTTAGCTACACTGCTACCTCTCGAGTCTGAAGGGGGGAATAAGGACACTGATCCACACGCAAATTTTTTCCCTACAGACACACATGATTGTACAGAGCTCATTTTACAAGAAACAGCAGGCTTACCCAATGTATCCGAAACACCACTTCAAAATCCAGATTTAGAGCTGTTTATAGACGGTAGTAGGTTTGCAGATGACACAGGTAACTTCCATACAGGGTATGCAGTTGTGTCAGAATCTGAAACTCTCAAAGCAGAACCACTTCCACCAAAACAGTCTGCACAAGAAGCAGAACTAACAGCATTAATTGAAGCGCTAAAAATAGCTGAGAATCAGACAGCTAATATATACACTGATTCTAGGTATGCACATGGTATTGTGTTTGATTTTGGAGTAATCTGGAGAGCTAGAGGTTACATGACAGCGTCAGGACAACCTGTAAAACATGCTTCTTTGATCAAACAGATCTTAGAGGCTGCACAAGAAACAAAAGAAGTAGCAGTAATTAAGGTAGCTGCACATGTGAGACTCGACACTAGGGAATCTAGGGGAAATGATAGGGCTGATAAAGCAGCCAAAGCAGCGGCAGTCAAACCCTTACAGCAGGTTCATACTGTAAACCCCACAGAAAATACTGAAGATAGACTGAGACAAGCACAGGAAGATGCAGGAGAAGAGGAGAGGGACAGGTGGAAAAAGGAAGGGGCAGAAGAACAAGCAGGAATTTGGAAGAAAGATGGACTAATATGTCTACCTAGAGCCTGGTACCCGATTGTAGTTGGTGGACTGCACCACCCTACTCATGTGTCTGCAAATGCAATGACACTACTGGCAAAGCAAGTCTGGTTGGCTCCAGGTTTTGGCAACTACGCAAGAGACTATTGTGCTGCATGCGTTATATGCCTGGCACATAATCCCGGACAGACGACAAAGACCCCTATGAAGCACCACGTCCGACCTCTCTATCCGTTTCAGCGATTACAAATAGACTTTATCCAGCTGCCAAAAAGTAATGGGTATGAGTATGTGTTGGTGTGTGTGGACATGTTCTCAGGGTGGCCAGAGGCCTATCCAGTTCGGAAGGCTTCAGCTAAAAACACTGCTGTAAAGCTAGTTGCCGAACTGATACCCCGTTACGGTCTCCCTGAAGTGATCGAGTCAGATAGGGGTACTCATTTCACTGGAGAAATATTTCAAAATGTACTGAAAATGTTGGGTGTTGAAAGTCAGTTACACACTCCATACCATCCTCAAAGTTCTGGTAAGGTGGAACGCATGAATGGAACTTTAAAATTAAAAATACAGAAAGCCATGGCTGAAACAGGAAAGCCTTGGACAGAATGCCTTCCACTGGCCCTTTACTCAATACGCAATACCCCAAGGGGTAAGACTAAACTGTCTCCATATGAAATTTTGTTTGGCAGGACTGCCAATTTAGGATGTTATTTTCCACAACAACTTGTGTTAAATATTGAGTCATTGACTTCTTATGTGCAAAATCTTCAGAAACAATTAACTAAGGTGCATGCACAAGTTTTTGCTTCCCTTCCAGATCCTGACAACATTGAAGGAAGTCACAAGTTGGAACCAGGTGATCAAGTCTATGTAAAAAGACACACCAGAAAGGCTCTAGAACCAAGGTTTGACGGACCCTTCCAAGTCCTGTTGACAACACCTACATCAGTCAAGCTTGAAGGAAAGGCATCATGGATACATGCAAGCCACTGCAAAAAAGCAGTACAAAACTCATGATATTGATGTTAATAATGTTAATCTCAACGGAGGCATGGGATAGACTAAAATCTCTAGCCCCTTTGAACAATAGATTCGTACAACATCATAGAAAATTAGTGCATGACTTGTTAAATAATACACAACCCCTGGCAGATTGTTGGATCTGTACCCATTCACCGGTATCAGCCACAAGTATACCTTTTCTAGCAGTTCCCGTATCAGCAGAAGAAATATTCGCTTGGCCTAATTGTTCAGACAACCTGGCCAACAACCAAACTGGTAATGCTAGGCTGTGGAATACTACAATCGCCATACCAATTGTGGGATGGGTAGAATTTCCTTGGTGGCAGGGTAATCTCTCAGGGAGTAATACACATCTACAATATTTAGCATTCAGGGGAGGAAAATGGGTACCTAGGAATAAGACTGGATTAACTGATCTAGGACAGGTCCCCACTGAAAATCTACAGCTCAGTTTCAGTACAACCGTCCCTTCCTCTGATGCTTTCAAACCTGTAGTATTGGAAAGATACATACATAATAGAAAATGGGAACATTCTGAGTTGTTCCCCCAAGGTGATGTAAACAGTTGTACAAGCAAACCGGGGAACCTGGTTTGTAATGAATCTGATGAGTATGTCAATGGAATGCCTGTATGTGGGAATCCCGCAGCCGGGTACTGTAGCCCCTTGGGACAAAAACCCTCTTGGTGTATGCTTCAGAATGTATCTAGATTTGTGGATTTAGCTCACAGATTGGTATTGCAGCACTCAGCTCTATGGGATCTGCCTGAAGGTACATTTTGGATATGCGGAGAAGGAGCATATAAATGGCTTCCCGTAGGTATAAAGGGTACTTGTACATTAGGACGCCTAACCCCGGCTACTTTCATAATTTCAAATAAACTTTGTGTAATAGATGCAAGAGTATAAAGTTTTTTTTTTTCTTTTCTTATGTTATCTTCTAGTGATTCTAATTAATATTACCGTACTAATTTTTGTTTTTATATTTTAGTATACTGCTAAAGAAGAAAATAATTTGCGATAGAAGAATTAATACTAGATTTGATTCTCTTATTGAATATAAGTGTGTGTATGTGTAATACCAAAAATAAAGGCTTTGTCTTTGGCCCTATGGTAATAAATAAAAGGAATATGTCAAAGGGGGGAATTGTGGAGATCAGACTGAAAGAATCCATTGTGTCTTTCTCCTGAGACATCTGGCTTATATAAGCAAAGTTGACATTTCCTTTTATGGACGCATTCCTTTTTGATATTGTAACCTTTTACCTACATACCAAGCTGAACCTTATCTCTAGTATAGGCTGTTATTGTATAAGGATGTGAAATATGAGCGCTTGTACGCATGTCTGTAAAATGTTTAACTCTTTTTATAAAGGAGGGGTAGAGCTCAGTGGGTCAGACGCGCTCCTGGGCTTTCCCTGTATATGATCACACAACCTTTTGTGCTGCGTGTCATTTCTATGGGATCCCTACCTCTAGTAAGCCAGGGACTGAGAAGGACTTAACACTGGACATGTAAGCTGTTGATGCTTTGCAATAACCTGAGACTATTAACCAGGCCTCCCTGGTTGAGCTAAGATATGATTTGAACTGCCTAATAAGCATATCTTCTATCTGTGTCTGGACTAAGACAAGGATTTAGTCGTGTCAAGTATCCTCAAGAATAACTGTGCTTCATAGACTTTCTGCTTGATTCCTATGAAGTTTCCTATAGACTGCTAAGCTGCGTTTATTATTTGCACCAAGTGTTGTGGACTTGAGTTTCTCTCTGCACCTGTTTGAATCACCGTGTGATAATATAGACTTTACCACTTATAAAACTGTGTCCTGTAGTTGTCTTATTCCACGCAAAGAGTCTCCTGAGTTATCCCCTATAATTATTACAAAAGTTCAATTTTGGTCTCATCACTGCAAATTATCTTGTTCCAGAAGTCTTGAGGCTTGTCTCTGTGCTGTTTTGCATATTGCAGGTGAGATACTTTGTTGCATTTGCACAGTAATGGCTTTCTTCTGGCGACTTGACCATGCAGCCCATTTTTCTTCAAGTGCCTCCTTATTGTGCATTTTGAAACAACCGCGCTGCTAGTTTTCAGAGAGTCCTGTATTTCAGCTCATGTTATTTGTGGGTTTTTCTTTGCATCCTGAAACTATTTTTCCTGGCAGTTGTGGATGACATTTTTGTTGGTCTACCTGACCGTGGTTTTGTTTTCACAGAGCCCCTGATTTTCCATTTGTTAATCACAGTTTGAACGCTGCTGACTGGCATTATCAATTCCTTGGATATCTTTTTGTATCCCTTTCCTGTTTTATACAGTTCAACTACCTTTTCCCATAGATCCGTTGACAATTCTATTGCTTTCCCCATGACTCACAATCCCGAAATGTCAGTGGCTGGATAAAAGATGCAAGAGTCTGTCTGGATCCCAGAAACTCACTCAGCTTTTATGCACACACACTGATTACAAGCAAACATGTCACAGATGCATGATGCTTAGCTATGGATCACAGTAAGGCTACGTTCACACATTCAGTGAACATGGTCAGAATTTTACATCAGTGTTTGTAAGCCAAAACCAGGAGTGGGTGATAAATACAGACATTGTGACGTGTTTCTATTATACTTTCCTCTGATTTTTCGACTCTTGGTTTTGGTTTATAAATACTGATATAAAATACTGACCAAATACTGAACGTGTGAATGTGGCCTAAAGCTGACCATTGGACATTTGTTGGCAGACCAAGATATTCATTGTCAATTTTCAAGGGAGGTCGATATATTTTCTCATACCTTTCCAATGTACTAAGTGGCATCAGAACATTCTAGCAGTGACATACCTTGCTTAACTGATGCATGTTTTGCCAATCTGTAATTCATGTTAGTGATTAAATCAGTCCTGATAACTGTTATTCTACCTAAGGCTACGTTCCTACGATGAGTTTTTGTAAAGTTTTTACATCTTGAAAAAATGCAATAAATCTATTTTACTTAATAGGTGCAGAAAATCTGCAACATCAAAAGCTCATTATGTTAACATAGCCTAACACAAAAGATTCACCAGCAGTCCAAAAGATAAAGTAAGCTCCCCACCCCAAATTATTCAGGTAGATTTGCTAGGCAGGAAACAATTTTTCAATGGAAATAGTAATAATGTATCTATATGATAAAAAAGAGTAAAACAAGTAATACTTTGTACCTTTAAAACATCTTCTTCCAGACCTCCTACATTTCGTAGATCACCTCCTTCTGATCTTTGTTGTAAAAATTTCTTGCATGGTCCACCCTTTCTCAAAAGGGTAGATTAAAACACAAAATCCTGAGTTAGCAATATTTAGATAATATTACGTTACTTTTTATTCAACAGTAAAGAAATAGAAGCCTACTTGAAAAACAATAAAATCCTATTTAGCAAAGTAAGAATAGAGAATTGTATTGCAGTTGTAGACGATACATGAGAAAAGAGCTCAAGCATTCAATGTTAGTATCTGTACATCTGCAAAACCTCACAAGATCTGTTTATTCAGGGATCAAAGCACATTAAAGGGGAAATCTTAGGGTACCGTCTCTGTCATGGTCTCCATGGCCAGAGAACTAGCATAAGCCTCTATAGGAACAAGCTCTTGGAAGATGTAACTATACTGACCATGAACTAAACCTACCGCATCATCTAGAAGTAGCCAGGTAGCATGTCCTACTTTTTATCCCTATATGCCCAGCGCCGGCCGGAGAACTAAATAATGCTAGCAGAGGGAAATATAAGACCTGACTCACCTCTAGAGAAATGCCCAAAAAAAGGAGACAGAGGCCCCCCACATATATTGGCGGTGATTTTAGAAGAAATAACAAACGCAGCAGGAAAATAGTTTTAGCAAATTTGAGGTCCGCTTTCTAGATAGCAGAAGACAGAAAGCATACTTTCATGGTCAGTAGAAAACCCTAACAAAACACATCCAGAAATTACTTTAGGACTCTGGCATTAACTCATAATACCAGAGTGGCAATTCCTGATCAACAAGAGCTTTCCAGACACAGTAACGAAACTGCAGCTGTGAACTGGAACCAAAATACAAAAACAAAACATGGACGAATGTCCAACTTATCTAGTAGATGTCTGGGAGCAGGAACAAGCACAGAGAGGCTTCTGATAACATTGTTGACCGGCAAGCATCTAACAGAGAAGCCAGGTTATATAGCGACACCCAGATCTAATCAGAACAGGTGAACAGGGAAGATGATGTCACAAGTTCAATTCCACCAGTAGCCACCGGGGGAGCCCAGAATCCAAATTCACAACAGTACCCCCCCCTCAAGGAGGGGGCACCGAACCCTCACCAGAACCACCAGGGCGATCAGGATGGGCCCTATGAAAGGCACGAACCAGATCAGAGGCATGAACATCAGATGCAGTGACCCAAGAATTATCCTCCTGGCCATATCCCTTCCACTTGACCAGATACTGGAGTCTCCGTCTGGAAACACGGGAGTCTAGGATTTTTTCCACAACGTACTCCAACTCACCCTCAACCAACACCGGAGCAGGAGGCTCAACGGAAGGCACAACCGGTGCCTCATACCTGCGCAATAACGACCGATGAAAAACGTTATGAATAGAAAAGGATGCAGGGAGGTCCAAACGGAAGGAAACAGGGTTAAGAATCTCCAATATTTTATACGGACCGATGAACCGAGGCTTAAACTTAGGAGATGAGACCCTCATAGGGACAAAACGAGAAGACAACCACACCAAATCTCCAACACAAAGCCGAGGACCAACACGACGGTGACGGTTGGCAAAAAGCTGAGTCTTCTCCTGGGACAACTTTAAATTGTCCATCACCTGCCCCCAGATATGATGCAATCTCTCCACCACCGCATCCACTCCAGGACAATCCGAGGATTCCATCTGACCGGAGGAAAATCGAGGATGGAACCCCGAATTACAGAAAAACGGGGAAACCAAGGTGGCAGAGCTGGCCCGATTATTGAGGGCGAACTCCGCCAATGGCAAAAAAGCAACCCAATCATCCTGGTCAGCAGACACAAAACACCTCAGATATGTCTCCAGGGTCTGATTAGTCCGCTCGGTCTGGCCATTAGTCTGAGGGTGAAAAGCAGACGAAAAAGACAAATCTATGCCCATCCTAGCACAAAATGCCCGCCAAAATCTAGACACAAATTGGGTTCCTCTGTCAGAAACGATATTCTCAGGAATACCATGCAAACGAACAACATTTTGAAAAAACAGGGGCACCAACTCGGAAGAAGAAGGCAATTTGGGCAGGGGAACCAAATGAACCATCTTAGAAAAACGGTCACACACCACCCAGATGACAGACATCTTCTGAGAAACAGGCAGATCTGAAATAAAATCCATCGAGATGTGTGTCCAAGGCCTCTTAGGAATAGGCAAGGGCAACAATAATCCACTAGCCCGAGAACAACAAGGCTTGGCCCGAGCACAAACGTCACAAGACTGCACAAAGCCTCGCACATCTCGTGACAGGGAAGGCCACCAGAAGGATCTTGCCACCAAATCCCTGGTACCAAAAATTCCAGGATGACCTGCCAACGCAGAAGAATGCACCTCAGAGATGACTTTACTGGTCCAATCATCAGGAACAAACAGCCTATCAGGCGGACAACGATCCGGTCTATCCGCCTGAAACTCCTGCAAGGCCCGCCGCAGGTCTGGAGAAACGGCTGACAAGATAACTCCCTCCTTAAGAATACCTGTGGGGTCAGAGTTGCCAGGTGAATCAGGCTCAAAACTCCTAGAAAGGGCATCCGCCTTAACATTCTTAGAACCTGGTAGGTACGATACCACAAAATTAAACCGAGAAAAAAATAATGACCAGCGCGCCTGTCTAGGATTCAGGCGCCTGGCGGTCTCAAGATAAATCAAATTTTTGTGGTCAGTCAATACCACCACCTGATGTCTGGCCCCCTCGAGCCAATGGCGCCACTCCTCAAACGCCCACTTCATGGCCAAAAGCTCCCGATTCTGTTGTGAATTTGGATTCTGGGCTCCCCCGGTGGCCGCTTGTGGAATTGGACTTGTCATCCTCTTTCCTGTTTCACCTGGTTCCATCAGTAGTGGGTGTCGCTATTTAAGCTCATTTCTCTGGTGGTTTCTTGCCGGTCAACAATGTTATCTGATGCCTCTCAGTGCTTGTTCCTGCTTCTAGACAACTACTAGTTAAGTTGGACTTTTGTCCATGTTTTGTTTTGCCTATTTGTTCCAGTTCACAGCTGAAGTTTTGTTACTGTGTCTGGAAAGCTCTCGTTGATCAGGGATTGCTACTCTGGCGTTATGAGTTAATGCCAGAGTTTAAGGTAATCTCTGGATGGTGTTTTGTTAGTGTTTTTCTGCTGACCATGAAAGTATACTATCTGTCTTCTGCTATCTAGTAAGCGGACCTCAAATTTGCTAAGACTATTTTCCTGCTGCGTTTGTAGTTTCATCTGAACTCACCGTCATTATATGTGGGGGGCTACTGTCTTCTTTGGAATATTTCTCTAGAGGTGAGCCAGGTCTTATATTTCCCTCTGCTAGCTATTTAGGTCTTAGGCCAGAGCTGGGCATCTAGCGATAAATAGGAAATGCTACCTGGCTATTTCTAGTTGCGCGGCAGGCTTAGTTCATGGTCAGTATAGTTCCATCTTCCGAGAGCTTGTCCCTCTATAGGCTTGCTATGATCTCTGCCTGCAGAGATCATGACAGTACTGTCATGATCTCTGCAGGCAGAGATCATAGCAAGCCTATAGAGGGACAAGCTCTCGGAAGATGGAACTATACTGACCATGAACTAAGCCTGCCGCGCAACTAGAAATAGCCAGGTAGCATTTCCTATTTATCGCTAGATGCCCAGCTCTGGCCTAAGACCTAAATAGCTAGCAGAGGGAAATATAAGACCTGGCTCACCTCTAGAGAAATATTCCAAAGAAGACAGTAGCCCCCCACATATAATGACGGTGAGTTCAGATGAAACTACAAACGCAGCAGGAAAATAGTCTTAGCAAATTTGAGGTCCGCTTACTAGATAGCAGAAGACAGATAGTATACTTTCATGGTCAGCAGAAAAACACTAACAAAACACCATCCAGAGATTACCTTAAACTCTGGCATTAACTCATAACGCCAGAGTAGCAATCCCTGATCAACGAGAGCTTTCCAGACACAGTAACAAAACTTCAGCTGTGAACTGGAACAAATAGGCAAAACAAAACATGGACAAAAGTCCAACTTAACTAGTAGTTGTCTAGAAGCAGGAACAAGCACTGAGAGGCATCAGATAACATTGTTGACCGGCAAGAAACCACCAGAGAAATGAGCTTAAATAGCGACACCCACTACTGATGGAACCAGGTGAAACAGGAAAGAGGATGACAAGTCCAATTCCACAAGCGGCCACCGGGGGAGCCCAGAATCCAAATTCACAACACGATTCCCAACATCATAATTCCGCTCAGCGGGCGAAAATTTACGGGAAAAGAAGGCACAAGGCCTCATCACGGCGCAGTCAGAACTTTTCTGCGACAACACTGCCCCAGCTCCGATCTCAGAAGCGTCGACCTCAACCTGAAAAGGAAGAGTCACATCAGGCTGACGCAACACAGGGGCAGAAGAAAAACAGCGCTTAAGCTCCTGAAAGGCCTCCACAGCATCAGGGGACCAATTAGCAACATCAGCACCCTGTCTAGTCAAATCGGTCAATGGCTTAACGACATCCGAAAAACCAGAAATAAATCGACGATAAAAGTTGGCAAAGCCCAAAAATTTCTGAAGACTTTTAAGAGAAGAGGGCTGCGTCCAATCACAAATAGCTTGAACCTTGACAGGATCCATCTCAATGGAAGAGGGAGAAAAAATATATCCCAAAAAGGAAATTCTCTGAACCCCAAAAACGCACTTAGAACCCTTGACACACAGAGAATTAGACCGCAAAACCTGAAAAACCCTCTTAACTTGCCGGACATGAGAGTCCCAGTCATCCGAAAAAATCAGAATATCATCCAGATACACTATCATAAATTTATCCAAAAAATCGCGGAAAATATCATGCATAAAGGACTGGAAAACTGACGGAGCATTTGAAAGACCAAAAGGCATCACTAAATACTCAAAGTGGCCCTCGGGCGTATTAAATGCGGTTTTCCACTCATCCCCCTGCCTGATCCGCACCAAATTATACGCCCCACGAAGGTCAATCTTAGAGAACCACTTGGCCCCCTTTATGCGAGCAAACAAATCAGTCAGCAACGGCAATGGGTATTGATATTTAACCGTGATTTTATTCAAAAGCCGATAATCAATACATGGTCTCAAAGAGCCGTCTTTTTTTGACACAAAGAAAAAACCGGCTCCTAAGGGAGATGACGATGGACGAATATGTCCCTTTTCCAAGGACTCCTTTATATATTCTCGCATAGCAGTATGTTCAGGCACAGACAGATTAAATAAACGACCCTTTGGGTATTTACTACCCGGAATTAAATCTATAGCACAATCGCACTCACGGTGCGGAGGTAGTGAACCCAGCTTGGGTTCTTCAAAGACGTCACGATAATCAGACAGGAACTCAGGGATTTCAGAGGGAATAGATGATGAAATGGACACCAAAGGTACGTCCCCATGAGTCCCCTTACATCCCCAGCTCAACACAGACATAGCTCTCCAGTCAAGGACTGGGTTGTGAGACTGCAGCCATGGCAATCCCAGCACCAAATCATCATGTAGATTATACAGCACCAGAAAACGAATAGTCTCCTGGTGATCCGGATTAATACACATAGTCACTTGTGTCCAGTATTGTGGTTTATTATTAGCCAATGGGGTGGAGTCAATCCCCTTCAGAGGAATAAGAGTTTCCAAAGGCTCTAAATCATACCCACAACGATTGGCAAAGGACCAATCCATAAGACTCAAAGCGGCGCCAGAGTCGATATAGGCGTCAGTAGTAATAGATGACAAAGAGCAAATCAGGGTCACAGACAAAATAAATTTAGACTGTAAAGTGCCAATGGAAACGGATTTATCAAGCTTTTTAGTACGCTTAGAGCATGCTGATATAACATGAGTAGAATCCCCACAATAGAAACACAACCCATTTTTCCGTCTAAAATTCTGCCGCTCGCTTCTGGACAGAATTCTATCACACTGCATGCTTTCTGGCGTCTTCTCAGTGGACACCGCCAGATGGTGCACTGGTTTGCGCTCCCGCAGACGCCTATCGATCTGAATGGCCATTGTCATGGACTCATTCAGACCCGCAGGCACAGGGAACCCCACCATAACATCCTTAATGGCATCAGAGAGACCCTCTCTGAAAGTAGCCGCCAAGGCACACTCATTCCACTGAGTAAGCACAGACCATTTACGGAATCTTTGGCAGTAAATTTCAGCTTCATCTTGCCCCTGCGATAGGGACATCAAAGTTTTTTCTGCCTGAAGTTCCAAATGAGGTTCCTCATACAGCAAGCCCAAGGCCAAAAAAAACGCATCCACATTGCGCAACGCAGGATCCCCTGGTGCCAATGCAAAAGCCCAGTCTTGAGGGTCGCCGCGGAGCAAGGAAATCACAATCCCAACCTGCTGTGCAGGGTCTCCAGCAGAACGAGATTTCAGGGACAAAAATAGCTTACAATTATTTCTAAAATTCTGAAAGCTAGATCTATTCCCTGAGAAGAATTCCGGCAAAGGAATTCTCGGCTCAGATACCGGAGCATGAATAATAAAATCTTGCAAATTTTGTACTTTCGTGGTGAGATTATTCAAACCTGCAGTTACACTCTGAAGATCCATTATTAACAGGTGAACACAAAGCCATTCAAAGATTATAAGGAGAGAGAAAAAAAAGAAAGACTGCAGCATAGACAGACTGGCAAGTGATCCAATTAAGAGCACAGAGAAAAAAAAAAAAAAAAAACTCTCAGCAGACTTCTTATTTCTCTCCTTTCTCAGCCAAGGATTTTAACCCTTTAGTGGGCCGGTCAAACTGTCATGGTCTCCATGGCCAGAGAACTAGCATAAGCCTCTATAGGAACAAGCTCTTGGAAGATGTAACTATACTGACCATGAACTAAACCTACCGCATCATCTAGAAGTAGCCAGGTAGCATGTCCTACTTTTTATCCCTATATGCCCAGCGCCGGCCGGAGAACTAAATAATGCTAGCAGAGGGAAATATAAGACCTGACTCACCTCTAGAGAAATGCCCAAAAAAGGAGACAGAGGCCCCCCACATATATTGGCGGTGATTTTAGAAGAAATAACAAACGCAGCAGGAAAATAGTTTTAGCAAATTTGAGGTCCGCTTTCTAGATAGCAGAAGACAGAAAGCATACTTTCATGGTCAGTAGAAAACCCTAACAAAACACATCCAGAAATTACTTTAGGACTCTGGCATTAACTCATAATACCAGAGTGGCAATTCCTGATCAACAAGAGCTTTCCAGACACAGTAACGAAACTGCAGCTGTGAACTGGAACCAAAATACAAAAACAAAACATGGACGAATGTCCAACTTATCTAGTAGATGTCTGGGAGCAGGAACAAGCACAGAGAGGCTTCTGATAACATTGTTGACCGGCAAGCATCTAACAGAGAAGCCAGGTTATATAGCGACACCCAGATCTAATCAGAACAGGTGAACAGGGAAGATGATGTCACAAGTTCAATTCCACCAGTAGCCACCGGGGGAGCCCAGAATCCAAATTCACAACACGTCTCACAGTGGCACTTTGGTCGCTACGACGGCACGATCCGTGACGTTCCAGCGATATCGTTACGATCTCGCTGTGTCTGACACGCAGCAGCGATCAGGGACCCCGCTGAGAATCGTACGTCGTAGCAGATCGTTTGAAACTTTATTTCGTTGCTGGATCACCCGCTGACATCGCTGCATCGGCGTGTGTGACGCCAATGCAGCGATGTCTTCACTGGTAACCAGGGTAAATATCGGGTTACTAAGCGCAGGGCCGCGCTTAGTAACCCGATGTTTACCCTGGTTACCATTGTAAATGTAAAAAAAAAACCACATACTCACATTCCGGTGCCTGTCACGTCCCCGGGCGTCCGCTTCCCTGCACTCCTCCTGCATCCTGTGTCAGCGCTGGCCGGCCGTACATCAGAGCACAGCGGTGATGTCACCGCTCTGCTTTACAGCCGCGCTTACACAGGATGCAGGAGGAGTGCAGGGAAGCGGATGCCCGGGGACGTGACAGGCACCGGAATGTGAGTATGTGTTTTTTTTTTTTACATTTACAATGGTAACCAGGGTAAACATTGGGTTACTAAGCGCGGCCCTGCGCTTAGTAACCCGATGTTTACCCTGGTTACCCGGGGACTTCGGCATCGTTGGTCGCTGGAGAGCTGTCTGTGTGACAGCTCCCCAGCGACCACACAAGGACTTTCCAACGATCACGGCCAGGTCGTATCGCTGGTCGTGATCGTTGGAAAGTTGCTGAGTGTGACGGTACCCTAAGTTGAGGCAATTTTTTCTCTAGCAACATGTCGTCTCTGGAGACTGCACAGTAGCATCTATCAGATCGCCGATAGATGCTACTGTGCAGATGCTGCTGGCGCCATTTTCAGACTAATGGTTTGTTTATGAATTAATGTATACCATCAAAACATAAATAAATACACATTATAGATGTGATCATGCTGCAATGCAGATGCAGCCGCCGCCTCCCTGGAAGATTTTTATTTAATTTAAATATATGAAATATTCATTATGCACAATAGGGAGCAGGTCACTGAAGGATCAATGACCTGTTATAAGCCATACAGTTGAATATGTGAGCAGAGCACCACATGACGACCCCCCCACAGGCACGAGAATCTCATTTACTGAAAACTTCAAATAAAAGATTAAACAGCAGCAAGACGGATTTCATCAACCAAGGTATCATTTTAATCAGTATAATGGCATCGGCCTGACTGTCTGTAGGTTACCGAGCACAATCCTGCTGACAGGTTTCATTTAACAAATGCAATTTACATTAAAAAAAAGTTCAGCACATAAATGGACATGTAGTGTAGATTTTACATCTGCATCATGCTATTTTTTTCATGGATCAGTTGTGGTATAGTTGCCCAAATCCGTAACAAAACCCTGTTTGTGGATTAGCATATTCATTTAACATGGGAATATGTGGACCACATAAGAAGCAGGACTTCTATAGCCAATTGAGGCATAAGTAATCAGCTCTTTAAAGCACATATTAATACTCAATCATTCTAGGCTACATCTCAAAATAATTTGAAATAAAAATATTGTCTTTAGTACCTGCATATTACAAGCATCACTGTGCGAGAAAAAATGAAGGAAACTCCCATGAGTCTTCTCAGTCAACATGCAGAGACCAAATATAATAAGAAAACTTGACATAATCACACGGGAAACCATAGCTGTAATAGGAAAGCATAAGTAACTTAATATATTGTACGCATCAATATAGGATTAAGGGTATGTGTCCACGTTCAGGATTGCATCAGGATTTGGTCAGGATTTTATGCAGGTAAAATCCTGACCAAATCTGCACCTGAGGTCACTGGCAGGTCACCTGCGTTGTCCTTGAGTTTTTTCTGCAATGTAAGGACATGCTGCGTTCTTAAAAGACGCGCCGCATGTGAGTTTTCTCGGGTGTGCCGCATGCGTCTTTTACTGCATAGTGGAGACAGGATTTCATGAAATCCCCTCCACTATGCTGTAACATCTGGACGCTGCATTTTTTTATGCATGCTGCTCAATGCTGCGTCAAAAATGCAGCGTTTCCTGAACGTGGACACATACCCTAAGAGAGCTACAAAAATAAAACAACACAATGTTCTATAGAATTATATGGAATGTAGAATTGCAATTTCATTTTTCCATATTTTTTGTGTTGCATTTCATATTATTAGAAGGAAAGTACCGTATTTTTTCGGACTATAAGACGCACCGGACTATAAGGCGCACCCAGGTTTTAGAGGTGGAAAATAGGGAAAAAAATATTTGAAGCAAAAAAAATGTGGTAAAATATTTAATAACATAAATAACATACTATTATATGTGGTGTTATTATATATAATAGTATGTTATTATGTTGGAAGCTGCGGGACCAGTGTGGCGTCTGTGAAGTATGATATGAAGACGCTGGAGGGTGAGTATAAGGGCTCATTTCCACATGCGAGGCACACGTCCGTATCTCGCATGTGGAAACCAAGCTCTGGCGCCGGCACTTTGGAGCGGAGCTGTGCAGCTCCATGTGTTCCTATGCGGCCGCACGCTCCGCTCTGGAGTGCCGGCTCCACAGCTTGGTTTCCACATGCGAGATACGGACGTGTGCCTCGCATGTGGAAATGAGCCCTAAGAATGGGTGCACAGGGCTTATAGTGAAAGCACCACTCCAGCACTGCAAAATAACACTGGAGTGCTGCTTTATAATCCCATGGGAGAACTATAACTCCCAGCATGTCCTGCAGATCCTATGACATGCTGGGAGTTATAGTTCACCAAAGGAGTGGCAGAGTGCTTTATTGTGTTTTGTAAAGACTGACCTCTTAATTGTGGCAGCCAGCCACACTGTTGTGAGGTAAAAGCTGGAGCATCCCATGGCTGCACACACAGAGCCCTCTCTCTTGTTGCCTTTCCACAGCGCACGCACAGGACATAAGAGGAAGCTGCAGATTCTAGGTGGGAGTCTGAAGGACCTATGATGATGTCAGAAGAGGGAGGGCTCTGAGCTGCCATGTGATACTCCAGCCCGCCCACTTCTGACATCACACAGGTCCTCCCTGTGCACCAGACAGCTCAGGGTCCAGCACAGGCAGGTAGACAGCGATCTCCTGGCCCCTGCTGCTGCTGCCTCCTCCCCCGGACACACAGATTCTCCCCGGAATCAGTGCTGGGGAAACTGTGTGTCCCTGCTTAAGTGCAGCATGGAATCAGTGCTGGGGAAACTGTGTGTCCCTGCTTAAGTGCAGCATTCATTTGCTGCTCCCGGCTCACCGCTCAGCTGATCGGTGGGCGGGGAGCAGCTAATAAATATTCACTGCACTTAATCAGCGGGGCCATGTGCTTTCCCCAGCAGCTGATTCTGGGCAGCGGGGACATCCTAAAGTGGGATAACAGTGCGATCCCACTCGCTGCTGCCCCACTCCCCACATGCTATATCCGTACTATAAGACGCACCCACACTTTCCTCCCAAATTTGTAGGAAAAAAAGTGCGTCTTATAGTCCGAAAAATACGGTAACTAAAAAAAACCTTTTGAGTAATGTTGTTAGAGTATAGTTAAAAAAGAAAATCTTACACATCCTCCGATTTCATATGGCCATTTATAAAATCAAACTGACATCTTTCAATAGTACAAAAACAATTTAGTCAGATTTCTTATCAATGTAGTGATGATGTTACAGCTTTACATTCATTTTTATGGAAAAGGGATAGCTATCATCATTAAGGAGGTGTTTCCACATTGGGGCTAGTTCACACGTTGCGTTCTTGCCTCGCATGTTTGCACAGAAAAATCACATGTTTTAAAGTAACAGCAAAGTGAATAATATTTGCAGATTTGAACCTTCAAGTGTTTTTTTTTTCAAAATTGCAGCATGTCAATTATTTCAGAGATTTTTTGCATCATTTTTCATTCATTTAAATGACTGGATTAAGACCCACGAAAAAAAACCAAACATCAAATATTGTATTTTATGGACCGTAAGATGCTACCCAAATTTTGTGTTGGAAAACAAGTAAAAAATATATTTTTAATAAAATAGGAGTCGATCTTGTAATCTGAACTTATGGTAGCTTTCCTCACTGGAGGCAGGGTCCCTACTGCAGGAAGATGGCGGCAGGTGTGGGAAGATGCTGCGGGCTCCGAGCTTGGAGGTTGTGTTGTCCAATCTTCCTCCCAAATTTGGGGGGAAAAAGGTGTGTCTTATAGTTAAACAAGACGGTATACACACAAAAACGCATGTATTTCACAACTGATTTCCTGCCAACCCCTCTAATTTTTGCAGCAGGGAAATCTGCTCAATGTGCACACATCACCTCAGATCTATTGGATAATAGAAGATATTGTAATATTTCCATGGAGGTCGTATTCTCTCCCTGTATTGTGTGGTTTTCCTCCAACTCCTCAAAGACATACTGATAAGGAATTTAGATTGTGAGCTCCAATCAGGACAGTGATGATGATGCATGTGATGCTGTCTTTTTGTGATGCTGTGCTTTTTCCTATCTACATGCAAAAAGGAGAATCTAATTCCCAAAGGACTCTGGATTACAAACCCAATTCTTCATACCTACAACACCCATTATGCTCAGAACCTGTGTCACAGGACTTCTGAGAGATTAAGGAATCATCTTTTGCATGTCTGCTACAGCATAAAGAGTAAAGTCCAAGGGCAATTTGAAACCCTGAGGAAAACACTTACAGAAGACACAGAGCAAAAATTACAACAATATTACAACAAACTACGGAACCATCTAATTCATAACAAGGAAAAGAAACTGCACAGATTGCACCTCAATTCAGGACTCTATGCAAACAGATACAAAACAAAGCCTAAACCTGACAACTTGGACAACCACTCCATTCCAGACACAAATAACTGTCATTAATCTCTCAGATTATAAACCCAACAAAGTGGAGCTGGCTGTGCTTTCCAGAGGACTCTCATTTTGTCCTACTAAGGCCCTGGATAAAACTGAACTCTGCAGTGATATGGAACATTTTTTCAGGAGACTGCTTCTGAGGGAATATTTCAATGATACAGAAGATTCGGAACCCACCTGGACTGAAGGAAAAGGGATCCTAACAACAAAGAAGAGGTCAGACTGGACACCTCCACCGGGACGCAACCCTCATTTGGATAACTATATAGACTCCTTCAGACATTTGATAAAATCCACCATCATAGATACTAACAGGACACAAGCATCCAACATCAGTGCCCAGGAGAGAAAGGCCATACAGTCTCTGAAAACCAACAAAGAAATCATCATCAAACCTGCTGACAAGGGTGGTGCAATAGTCATGATGAACACATCAGACTATATGAAGGAAGCAAACAGACAACTTATGACCACACGCTACTACAAAAAATTGGAGTCAGATCCTACACAGGATTATTACAAGGAACTAAACAAGTTGGTATCTTGTCTGCCCGACGAATCCATAAGAGCCAATGACCTGATACCAGAAAGTCCAAGAACAGGGACATTCTACATGCTTCCCAAAATCCACAAATCTGGAAACCCAGGAAGACCAATTATTTCATGTGTGGGCACCCTTACTGAGCAGGTATCTGGATGGGTAGAGGGTATTCTTAAACCCCTGGTAAAAGATACACCCAGCTTCATTCAGGACACAACTGACCTATTGAATAAACTATCAGCAATAGATCCTCTACCAGAAGGAACCATCCTGGCCACCATGGATGTGGAATCTTTGTACTCCAATATCCCACACCAGGATGGATTAAATGCCTGCAAATTCTTCCTGGAAAACACAGGGACTGATGCAAATTCTGTGGTGAAACTTATAAAATTCATCCTCACCCACAATTACTTTGAGTTTGACAAGAAGATCTATCTACAGGAGACTGGCACAGCAATGGGAAGAAAAATGGCCCCACAGTATGCAAATCTTTTCATGGCCAAGCTTGAAAGCGACTTTTTGTCCTCATGTCCCATCAGGCCTCTGGCCTACTACCGCTACATTGATGATATTTTAATCATCTGGACAGAGTCTGAGCCACAGCTAAAGACGTTCCATGAACATTTTAATCAATTTCAACCCACCATCAACTTGACACTCAACTACTCCTGCACTGAAATTAACTTTTTGGACACCATCATTAAGCTGCAGAACAATAAAATAGAGACATCCCTGTATCAAAAGCCAATCGACCGTCCAACATACCTTAAATGGGACAGTTTCCATCCAAAGCACATAAAAAACTCCATTGTCTACAGCCAAGCCATCAGATACAATCGTATATGTTCCAACCCAATGGATAGAGATGAACACCTGGGTCGCCTCAGAAAGACCTTTTTGAATCAGGGCTACCATCCAAGAACAATTGAAAATCAGATCACAAGAGCCACCAGAATATCAAGGAATCACCTGCTACATTACAAAACTAAAGAAGAAAATAACCGGGTACCTCTAGTAGTTACCTACAATCCAAATCTGGAGGCGCTAAGGGGAGCTGCACGGAAATTACAACCTTTACTGCAAAAAGATGCCCGACTACAATCTATTTTTCCAGACCCCCCACCACTGTGTTTTAGGCAGCCCCCAAATCTATGAAGTATCATTGTCAGAAGCTCCCTGTCCTCTCCAAGAGCTGCAGGTACCTTCCCTTGCAACCAGAAAAAATGTAAAACCTGTCCATTTATAATGACCACGGACAAGATAAAGATCCCCAATTCACATCAGGACTACAAGATACCAGGTACTTTTAGCTGCATCACTTCTAATGTGGTGTACCTAATTATTTGTACTAAATGTCCAACTGGGGGTCTGTATGTGGCGGAGACAGGGCAAAAACTGAGAACAAGGATGAACTCTCACCGCCATACAATAAGAGAAAAAAGAATGGATATACCTGTGGCAATACATTTCTGTCTCCCAAATCATAGCATTATGGACATGAAATTACTTGTATTGAAAGGTAACTTCAAATCGCAGAAAGACAGAAGAGTCTGGGAATATAAACTGATGACGACCTTTGACACTCTAACTGCAGGAATGAATGTGTCACATGGATTTATGCCTTTTTACATCAATTAAGGAACTTGCCCATCAGACCATGTGGGGTCATCACAACAGAGACCCTAATCACAGGACAATAAAACAATCCTTATCTAAGAATTGGCCCAATATTTATGGACGTAACTGTTTATCACCCATGGTAATTCTGCTTCATGTCACCTGGCTTATCCATGGTCTTTTTCCCCTCTTTTTTTTTTTTTTTTTCTCTATACTATGTTGTCCATAAATATGTGATTCTTCAGAATTTGTTTTAGTCTTTGCCTGATGAAGAGACGTATGTAGTCTCGAAAGCTTGCAATTTGTTACCATCTTTTCAGTTAGCCATTAAAAGGTATCAACCACTGAGGACTCTCAATTCTAAATATTTTTCTGTGATGCTGTGGAAATTTAAAGTGCTATAAAAGCAAGAAAAATAAATAAATGTGTTATGACCTTCTGATTAGTTACTGACAGCTAAAACTCCTAGAAAGGGCTAGTTAATGAGAATCTATCACGAGGTTTTTTGCTATGTAATCTGAGAATACCATGAGGGGGAGAGACACTGATTACAGTGATGTGTCACTTACTGCACTCTATTTTGCTGTTTTAATACAATCAGTGTTTTATCAGCAGAAGATTATCACTACTAGACAACTGGCTTTGTGCCTGCTCGTCCAAAGATGCACTGATTAGCAGCTTTCTGTTACTATACATTGTACACAGAAAGCTGCTAATCAGTGATGTGGGGTGGGTTATACAGAGCTCAACATCTCAGCTCTGCTAAGTCTGCAGAGAAAAATGCTGTGATTTTATTATATCTGGTGCACCTAGTAAATTAAGGACACATTATTGGAACCAGGGTCTCTGCCCCTACCTCATGTTTCTGTCAGATTTCAAACCTGCTGACAGATATCTACTAAGTGCTGTTGATCTGTAAAGTGGTTTTGTAAGTTTAAAAAAAACAAACACTACTTTACTTTATTTGTCTATGGTTTGTGTCTGATATAGTAGCTCAGCTCCAAGTGACCATTGCAGAGCTGTAATATAGAATAGTAGTGATCCAGCCTAAAGAATTTGCCTGTATTTGTCATTAAATGGGTATATCCAGCACTTAAAAAAATTTGTGCCAAAGTATTAATAGGCAGGTAGTTGCTACCTACCTGCCTGTTGTTCCCAGTCCCATCCTATGCCAACACGGAGCAGTCACAGACTTCCACTGACATCATGTCAACAGAGCATCAGTTTCTTTTCCTGTTGACAGGGCGGAACCATTTGTGTCATGCTGATTGACATCCAGCTTCCCCCAATTAGGCTGCGGAGAGACAGCTGTCACTCAGCATAACAATTGGGGGAAGCCGGATATCAATCAGCATGACACCAGTATTCCCGCCCTTTATTTTAAAGTCTCGGATATCCCCTTTAAATGTGTTATCTCCTCAAAAAGATCATGCCATATCTAAAAATGCTGATAATATCTATTGCAAAGTGTTTTAAAGCTATTTCAGCATAAAAAAAAAAAATTCTTAAGCTTTTTTTGCTTCTATGCGTCCACTGCTAATTTGTGTTGCTGTTCAGTTTCCTTCTCATTTTGGCAGCTGATTATATTATTCCTTCTTCTTTTTCCTGCTCATAGGTTACATACCATAAGTTCCAGGACAGGTAAATCTGATCTGTCACCAGGTACGTCTATACAAGCTGCAGGTTGCTTAGCTTGGTGTAACAGCGTGACTGTATAATCCCTTTTGAAATTTTGAAGAATATCTATTGGCTATGGGAAAAACATAATGGCTGTAGATACAATTCTAAGACTTTTCTCAAATATTTGTCACTAGCAAATCATTTGATTTTATGTTTATTTTACTTTAATGAGCTCAAAACCTGTCGAGAATCTCTCTGCAACTGTGAGAAATGGGTGAGAGTACTTCTATACAGCATATGATTGACTGAGTCTTGTGTTCTGTCTGGATTTGGCTTATTTTGCCATTTTGTCTACATATTGTTCCATGGAATATAATGGGAGAATTGATTCAACTATTTTTCTCAGAAATTCTCCAAAAATAAAATTCATCAATGCATCCCAATGACAGAACATCAACCAAATGCAAACATATTCCTCAAATCCAGCTAGTAGCCTGAACTTTACTTCTTACAGACTATTGCTATTTAGCAGTTATGTAATAAGCTGTCCCTATGTACTATGTAGTACAGAAAGTCAAAGAAGGAAGAGACATGTGCCTCTAAAGGGATAATCTGCAGGAAATGCTGTGTGTAAAGGCATTAGTCACAATTCATCAAGACTGGCGAAGTTCACGTTGGTCTTGATTAGGGACGTCTTGGAGCCAGAAGCTCATGATTCATTACGAGGCTTTCAGTCATGGGGAGACTTTAGTCACCGCTCACAGCACAGCTCACTCTACTGTGAATGGCGGCTGTGAGCACGCGCTGGCACTTTGAATGACAGCTGGCTCTCCTGCGTACATCTGTAGAGAGCGAGCTGTCAATTGAAGTGCTGGTGAATACTTACCGCCACCCTAAACTGTACTTGCTCCGTGGACCACCCCTATGACTGAAAGCCGGCAACTGCCAGGAAATAATACGTTCATTTTCTCTGCTTACCTGCAAATTATCCCTATTACTGCAGGTGAATAGCGTTTCCAAGATGACAGGCTCTTTTTTTTATCCCTGAGTCATTAAGGAGTTACATGATTATACACTTTACACCTTACTATGTAGGATACTGAACAAAGTAATTTAAAGGGGTGTCTGAAATCAAAGTTTAATTTAATCCTAAATGTCTATTTAATCTGATCTCTTCTGTAATATAATTAAATATTCCCTACCAATCCCTCTCCATCTCTAATCTATTTTCATTTTCTTTTACTTCCATTTTGATGACATTCCATTTGGGATTCCCTAGTGCATGCTGGGATAGGTCACTGCTGCAACCTCTGACCCCACCCTGAAACAAAGCGTCATTAGTGACGTCCATTTCAGTGGCTTTACTGAGCATGTGTCTTGTCAATTCTGGCATATGCTTAGCATCAGGTATATGCTAGCAGAGCTACCATGCGTTTCCCTTAAATGCTCAGTGACATTGCACTACTCACCGGCTCTAATGAGAAGTGATGGGCCGGCAAGAGAGCCGACGGCCGGCCCAGCCTCTGCCCCCTGATGACCTACAGTTTGAGTATCCCGGCACTCACTGGGTTTTCTTCAACAAAACATCATCAAAATTATGCTTTAAAAAAAAGGAAGATATAATAGAGGGAGAGAGGGAAAATGTGGAATCTTTAATTAAACTATATTAGAAAAGTGATTAGATTGTTCCATTAGGTAAACATTTAGGAGTAAATTATAATTTGGCTTCGGTCCTCGCCTGTAAATATATAGTATTTAAGAAGTGCTATTACACAAGTATTTGTAAACGGTAACTCCGCTGATGAATACACATGCGGATGTGCAGATCTTTCAGGATATGTGAGCAGCATGTGAACGGGCATACTTGTCTTCTAGTGTGCAGCCTTAGAATGTTCTGCTGGAAAAAACAATATTAGTCTGAATTTAGAAAAAAGAAGACAAATGCGAAACAAAAATGCATTAGCATAAAGTCATTACTCAGCCGTCTCCTAAGGAATAATGCTCTGTGTACAGTAGATTTAGTCCTGCACAAGTGACAAGCAAAGATTAAAGTAAAGACTTGAAAATGTAGCAAAATATTTTACTCACCTATCTGTATCGTCGCTTGTTTTAAATCATAAGCTGAAAATCCTCACACCATATCTCAGCATGGGGTGTCATTGCTATCTTTTATATGCCACGGTTGGAGGCATAGCACTGACATCAAATACAGATTTCTTTGGCACCTAGAAACCATCATTTTTATTGCTCTTCTGATGTCAAACTGTTGTGCAAAAAGATTTTGTGCTACCCTGGTGCTGCACTTACTATAGTCCAATGTCAGTGTTTCCATGCTAATATAGAGCATATTACTGAGGACAATTCCTACATTGTGGTACTATAGCTCTAGAAATGTAGTTACACAGATATCTTGCCAATATTACATGGTAGTCTGCAGCTTTGTGGTTTATTATAACTGTTGCTTATTAATATGTTGCTTATTGCATAACTGTATATTAGATCATTTTTAAAATTTAATTGCATTACACCTATTTTTTAATATCTACCAAATGCTATTGTCTTTGCGAGTAGTTTGTAAAACAAAGATGAAAATATACTTGTGGTTATATTTTTCTAAGACACTGGCAGCATTAGCTGCCTGAAGATTGGATTTGTATTGGTGGCAACGGGAAGCTCTAATTTTTACAAGTATATGTGTGCAGTTTGAAATTAAAAACTTGAAGGTTGTTAAGTGCCCTGAAGCAGCCTAGCTAAACTCCTCTCATGAGCCATAGCAGCAGCTAAGACGGACAATAATAAAACGGACCCCTACACCTAACTTCCCTGCATCTATCCTCCCCAGGCCCACCACTTTTCCCCCTCTCTCCCTGTGTCGCCAAGTGGAAATATTCTGTAAATTAGTTATGCAAGAACGTAAAATGATTCTGACAGGCAGGGTACATGACAACTTAACTATGGCCCAGAGGAGAGCATTATGGGAACTGAGATCACTTGGGGACAAGGTTCTCAAACCTGTGGATAAGGGGGGATTGTGATGGTTTGTCCAGTTAGGATGTATGAGCGGGGGGCTTTTAGACAGTTAAGAGACAGAGACCTATTCGTCCCTTGCATATAACCTTGTTTCCTCTTTCCAGAAGGATCTTTTACAAATTCTTCACTCGGCGCTCTCTCAAGGAGTGATTAAAAAAAAATCTTTGAGGGCTTATCTAGTTCTCGGTTGTTCTATTGGTGCAGCGCCAGTGTATATTTTCTTTTATATGAGATTCAAATTCTCATAAAGTGGATATACTTCAGTCCTGTTAGTTTGTCGTATATCAGCCAGCCACTTTCTGCCACTTACATTGTGTTGTTATATACACTGGGCCTGACTTTTGGTTCAGTCTCCCCCCAAAAAAAGTGAGATTCAAATTCTCATAAAGTGGATATACTTCAGTCCTGTTAGTTTGTCGTATATCAGCCAGCCACTTTCTGCCATTTACATTGTGTTGTTTTATGCACAGGGCCTGAGTTTTGGTTCAGTCTCCCCCCAAAAAAGGGAGATTTAAATTCTCAACAAGTTTTTATACACCTTCTACCTTGTTTTACAGTACCATATAACGGTTGTTATTTTGGTTAGATTTTCCAAAAAATCAGGAAGTCTGGTGAAAGAGCCCATGGGCGGTGGTTGCCAGCTGGAACTGATGGTGGTGGTGGTGCATCTGGTGGTAGTGGTAAAAGCACAATAGCACCTAAGGCTGGAGGTGTTGAGCCACCTGGTGCCACCTGGCACACCCGTGCAATTTGCCTGGACAGGTGGGTGGGCCCACTCTTAGGCGACGGCACTGGCACAGGGTCCCTCATAGTACAATGAAGTGTCTCTGATGGTAGTGGTGCACAACCAACGTCATACACACCATTGTAATATGAGGGGCCCTGTGCCAGTACCGCCACCCACGAGAGAGTGTTCCCCCCCAGCTTGAACAGTGCTCTACCACTTGCAATACTTACCTCTCCCTGCTCCACCACTGTATAGTCTGTGCTGTTACATCCTTCAATGGCACTGCCAATACAAATTTGTTGAAATGATAGATGATAGTTAAAATATTCAGGGGCCCTGGCCTCCATTTAGACCAGCTAATACTTTGCGCCTACTTCCACTGTCTGCTACTCAGCAGAGGAGCCCACCCCTGTACCTAGCTATGCCACCTGTTTATTTATGAACAATTTTTTGGCAGACATTTAGCCCACGTTATTATTTGGGCCTACTAACTGTGTCTGCCACTCATTACAGTTTTCCTCCACTGAACAAAGCAATGCTGCCTGTTTAGTCCTGTTACCACATTTGAACTGCATTTAGCCTACTTTATTATTTGGGCCTACTAACTGTGTCTGCCACTCATTACAGTTTTCCTCCACTGAACAAAGCAATGCCGCCTGTTTAGTCCTGTTACCACATTTGAACTGCATTTAGCCTACTTTATTATTTGGGCCTACTAACTGTGTCTGCCACTCATTACAGTTTTCCTCCACTGACCAAAGCAATGCTGCCTGTTTAGTCCTGTTACCAATTTTGAACTGCATTTAGCCTACTTTATTTTTTGGGCCTGTATCTGTGTTTCCTCCTCATCCTGCCCATTGCCCAGCCACTGCTAGATGAGTCTGCTGGTACATTGACCCAGATCACTACATTCCCCTTGCACTCTACACAGCCAGAATCTGACCCTGCTGAAAGTCAATTTCCCCTTCCCGCATACTATACCACCTTACACGGGGACAAAGAGGAAGGTGCAGATGAAAGTGCAGGTTCCTTCATCAGGTGGGAGGGGGGCATACTCATTGGCGACATCACTGTCACAGGGCCCTTATAGTACGCAAAAGTGTCTCTGCCAGTGGGAGGTGCCACCCGCCGTCAAACACACTGCCGTAATATGAGGGGCCCTGTGCCAGTGCCAATGAGTGGGCCCCCCTGCTTGCTCAGGATCACAGCACTTGCAAAGTTGAAATACTTACCTCTCCCTGCTCCACCGCCGTGACGTATTCCACGTTCCTGGGCCCACGAAAATCTTGAGCCAGCCCTACCCCCCCACAACTTTAGCCAAATGACCCCCAGTTTTCAATGCCTAACTATTATTATAAAGTAAATTAAGATTGTCAAGCTTAAGTAATAAGAATTGATGTTTTTGGCATTAAAATGGGCACTGAAGGTGGTTTCCTGTCCTCCACTCACTGCCGACTTTGATTCCCCATTGACTTGCATTGGATTTCGTGTTTCAGTCGGCCCCCGACTTTTCGCAATAATTGGCCGATTTCACCCGACTCGACTTTTGACAAAGTCGGGTTTCCCAAACCCCTACTCGATCCGAAAAAAGTAAAAGTCGCTCAACTCTAGCGGGAATCGCTATATTGACGATTTATTGCTCATCTGGCAGGGCTCTGCCTATGACCTTTTTGATTTTATGTCTTACCTCAATAAGAATGACTATAACATTAAGCTTACATATAAATTTCATAGGCAACAGATCTATTTTTTGGACATTTAGATTCTTGTGACCGATGACAATAAGGTTCAAACCGACGTCTTTAGGAAAGAGACGTCGGTAAATGCCCTTTTACGTGCCTCATCAGCCCATACTCCATACACCATGCAGCCTATCCTGATAGGCAAATTCCTGCGGATCAGAGGTTTGTGTTCCAGCAATGAATGTTTTGAGAGGCAGGCATTGGACCTTTGGGATAGGTTTCATGCAAGGGGGGGATATAGCAAATAATGCATAAAGCAGGGTTATCAGAGGGCTAAAGCATCCAGCCATGGCCAGCTCCTGTCTGGCTTCAGGAGGGTTCAAAATGAGCCCCACAAAATCAGATTCATTTCTACATATAATAATCAGTGGGGCACAATTCACAGCATTCTCGATAAACATTGGCTAATTTTGAGGACGGAACTCAACATAGGTGGATCACTCCCCGAGAGATTGCTGATTGCAGCAAGGAGAAGAAGAAGCCTAAAAATTATTTTGGTAAAGAGCCATTATGTGGCCACTCCTCTAATATTTTATATGGGGAAACCACGTCAGGGGTGTTTTCCATGTGGGGCATGCTGCAACATTGAACGGGTCGCCATTTTTGGTTCTTCTGATGGAAAACAAGTTTTCCAAATCAGAGAATATATTTCATGCAGTAGTCACTTTGTGGTATATTATGCCTCGTGCCCCAATGGTTTAATTTACGTGGGCCTTACATCAAGGCAAATATGAATATGGACCAGGGAACATGTTAGGGACATTAAGGCAGCCCAGTCTGTTGAAAATTTAGCATCCCTTAAGATGATTCCCCGCCATTTCATGCTGTGGCCATGCCTGCAACTCTGATTTATTAAAGCTATGTTGAATCGATCGAGTACATGGAGGCATCAGAGGAGGTGATCTAAAACACAGGCTGGTGCAGCTTGAAAGCCACTATATCATGAGATTGGGTACTATGACCCCTTCAGGGCTCAATGAAAAATTGAGGTTCTCATCCTTTTTGTAGGGTGCGTTCTGTATCTGTGGACCCTGTGCCTTTTAATGATCTTCATTTGGTTATATGCCTGTGGAGTATTTTTAATTTACTTTTATTCTAATTTGTGTGTTTTTGTGTTTTCACTTATTTTATTAGCGGATGTTATCTCAGCATTGGATTTTGTGCCTCATTTATGACATCTTTGAATATTCTTTGAATATTCCCCCTGATGTTTTTTGCTCATCAAGCAACTTGTGGACATAAGGGGTCACCTTATTTGTGAAATTTGTACTGTATTTGCTAATGTTTCATAGCACAATGTGATATATAGACGGTCTGTTCCCTATATATGTACTCTTTTCTTTGGAAGATAATGTTATCTATATGTCTGTGGGGTTTTTTCTTCATTGATGGGATCTTAATATTATCATTACATTTGCCCTTTTTCTAGCCCACATTTAATATGGCTACCTCTGTTATCTTACATGGCGCTTGTTCCGGTCTCTCCTTTTCTACCACAAGTAATGCATGGGACCGGCACTTCCTGTTTGCCTGCGTCTCAAATGGTGTCTCCATGGAGCGGTGCATTCCAATGACCTCAAAGGAACACTTGTTCCCTATACTCACCGCTACCGTGACACCAGATGTGACATTGTCGGTGGCGGAAGTCTCGCCCTCATGGCACCTCCTGCAGAGAACACACTGCCCCCCCGAAGAAGCAACAGCGAAGTGCGCGTCGGGGCATCAGCACAACGGTTTGGCATACTAATTATGGGTGAGAGGCTTTTACATTATTTGTTTACATGCACATGTCACTTTATAACTATCTATCAATGTGTTTGGCAATCTCCCTATACTTATACACTGATTAGGTTACAATTATAAAGAATGGAGTTTGACAAACATCATGATGCTTCCTCTTTCTCCATTTTAAGAATTTCTGTGGGACAACCTTAGTTCATATATACATTTTTGGCATTCAACAGTATGTACTGTGATATAAATTTCTACCCGGGTGTCTTGGGTTCTCCTGCTTGGTCAAATTGTATGACTCCCTTTGCTCCATGGTTGCATTGCTGGCCACCTATCTATTATTATAAGAAATTATTTTTTGGCATATGGATTTGTTGACATTAGTATTGTTTTGTCTATGTGTATTTATTGATTGGACATAGCAAGTCTTTAATATTTAGCTAGCCTTTTTTGAGTTTATTCCATACCACTATAAGGCTATATAAACTCTCTATGTCTCCTTTTCACTCTCTATAGTTTTTGGAGAATATCCTTTATTAAGGAATATGCATTTTGTTGCACTGCATCAGTTCTGGTATGCTCTTATAATAAAACAAAAATGTAGAACCGGTTGTTGTTTCTTAACCAAGCACTTTTACAACATTTTCTTTAAAGCAGCATTTTATTTTGGTGCTGGAGTAGTCGTCTGGTGACCCAGGACCTGGGGCCCCTTCCCTGTCCCTAACGCTAGGGGCGCTCTAGCTCGCCCTGTTCCTACTTCTGATGGTGAAGAAGCCGTGTCCATGTACCTTGCCTTAGGTCGTGAATCTGCCCTCAGTCTGTACCCTTCCCCACCCGGGGAAGATGGGAGTTGTAGTTTACCATAATACACCAACCAGACTAACAAAGTAATACAAACAGAAATAACAGAAAATACCAGCTATACAAAAATACTCACACATACAACAGAGGAATTGGGTTAAATCAAAGTAGGAGAAGAAAATTAATTATCACACACTCAAAACCTAGCGACTGTCACAGATAAATCCACCATACGCCTTCTCCAGTAATAGCCATCAACAGCCATGTAGCAAAAGCTATCTCTGACAATGAGTAATAGCCAGGGCCCAGATTATATAGCAGATGGGAGTGGCTAACATAAAGATGAGGAGAGTAGGGTGCACCTACAATATTAGACAACATGTATATTGAAAAGGTTATAGTTTTCAGGGTGCTACACCTTGTAAAGAGAGCAATATGAACTGGGGAGAAAAAGACCAAAACAAAGAATGGTGTGCACACCTGATTCAAAACAAGAATATAAGCTTTATTGGAAACCTTGAACATACACAACACCCCTGAATGATGTATACATGGGACAATTTCCAATACAAAATACAATATGTGGAGATCCACTAATATCTAGGTAGAAAAGATCTCGCTAAAAAGAGTATAGGTCATAGGACCAAATATAACCAAATATAAACAGTAAATACAGATGTAACTACAGTAATCACCCTCACCTGGCAACCAAACAATAGATGGTTACCAGTAAAAAGACTATGCAAAATAAAAAATCATGTACTACAAGGAGGAGAGAGAGTATCATGGGTCAATTTGAAATGCATGGTATGAAAGACCAAGCCAGATAATCTGGACAAAAGATGGAAAAGAGAGGGATGGGGGAGGGGAAGGAGAAAGGGGATGGATAATACAGAAAGCGTGAGGCTTGGTTGCGAGACAATAGAAAAAGCTACAGAGGAATATCTGCAGATAGAGCTACCATGCTCAAAAGAAGCTCCTGCAGGAGGCCATAATAGGCAAAGAGGTCCCAAAGATCAGGGGTGTGGGGAAAGGCCCCACGCGTATCGCTGTTCAAGACAGCTTTGTCAGGGGAAGTTTGTCTTCAGATCCAAATGCACCAATATTCATGGAAGGGTATAATTGAGAACAAGTAGTTCTCTGGTGTGAAGGGATCAACCAGTCAGCAGCAGGAGGTGTGACGAGCGGCTGTGGTGTCTGGTGATTAGAATTGATGCGGTTCCAGACACAGAGCTGGAAGTAACATAATGCACTTAAGCAGTATGATGCCTGAACAGCATGAACATAGACCAGAGTGTCCAGTCAAAAGTGAGGAAAAACGCACATGCGCAAGAAGAAAACAGTGTGGTATGGGCAAAATTACCCATAATGTACAAAGTGAGGAGTGAGACAGGTGCGCATGACTATGGTCCCTTAGTCCATGCCTGATGTATGGAATAGAAAAGCATAGCCAGTAGTGGAGTATATAGAAAGCCTAGGTATCAGACAGATCCTGGAAAGCTCTAAATAGAGCTCCAGGACAAAGCAAAGATGCCGCTAGGAGCTTGGATATATGGAAACAACCCAAAAAGGACCCTCTCCATGAAGAAGATGTATGCCTGTGGATATTTTTAAGAATGAGTTCAAATAAATTAATAAATAAATGATATCTTGTAGAGAAGAAAGCCCATAATGATATAGTTTAATCCTGAACAAAAAATAATACATGAAACAACAAGGGATATATGAAAAGCATATACCATGCATTTCACAAAAAGAGAATTATATAAAGGACAGGATGTGATATATACCATGCAAAGAGTATGGAAAAGGGGGGAAAGACAAGCCCATAATATGGCAGTCCTGTATCCAAAAATAGGGGTACCATAAGGTTATGTATGCCACAATGACAAACTAGATGAAAGGGTATAAACTACCTGAAGGTGATGTGTATAGGGCTGGGTACTGGAAAAATGAAAGGATAAGGTGATGTAAAACAATAATAATATAATAATATAAATGATGTAGAAGGTGGGTCTGGCAGAGGGAGAATGGAATAGTCATAATAATAATGACAAGAAAAACAATACTGACCATGACACTACTACTAATAATGTTATTAATGTAACCCAGGAAATAAAGCATATGAAACACGAAAAAAAGACCTCTTTGTGGAAACAGAGCCTAGTGGTCCCGTGTTGGATGTTAGTCCAACCAGACAATTCCAATAAGGGCAAATATCATGGATGAGGTCCAGGTGTGTGTGTGGGAAGATGTCCAAGATGATGAATCCAAAGCATTCATGGATAAGAGAGGACCAAGATCTCAGGTGAAATAGTGGCTTAAGGTACCGTCACATTAAGCGACGCTGCAGCGATAGCGACAGCGATGCCGATCGCTGCAGCGTCGCTGTTTGATCGCTGGGGAGCTGTCACACAGACCGCTCTCCAGCGACCAACGATGCCGAGGTCCCCGGGTAACCAGGGTAAGCATCGGGTTGCTAAGCGCAGGGCCGCGCTTAGTAACCCGATGTTTACCCTGGTTACCAGCGTAAAAGTTAAAAAAACAAACAGCACATACTCACCAGCGCGTCCCCCAGCCTCTGCTTCCTGACACTGACTGAGCTCCGGCCCTAACAGCACAGCGGTGACGTCACCGCTGTGCTTTCACTTTCAGTTTAGGGCCGGCGCTCAGTCAGTGTCAGGAAGCAGAGGCTGGGGGACGCGCTGGTGAGTATGTGCTGTTTGTTTTTTTAACTTTTACGCTGGTAACCAGGGTAAACATCGGGTTACTAAGCGCGGCCCTGCGCTTAGTAACCCGATGTTTACCCTGGTTACCAGTGTAAAATATCGCTGGTATGGTTGCTTTTGCTGTCAAACACGGCGATACACGGCGACCTAGCGACCAAATAATGTGCAGACCTTCTAGCAGCGACCAGCAATTTCACAGCGGGATTCTGATCGCTGCTGCGTGTCAAATACAGCGATATCGCTCCCTAGGACGCTGCAACGTCACAGATCGCTGGCGACGTTGCTTAGTGTGACGGTACCTTTACAGTGCACAGCTGAGTGCCTAAAGCAGGAAAGCTTCCAGGAGTTCTCAATTGAGCAATTTAATCCCATCACTGCTAGAAGCAACCTACACTGTTTAATATGAAGGTGAACGTCTTCTACCAGTGCAGGAGTAGGAAAAATCAGACTCAGCTGTTTTTTGTCTACTCTCTGTCGAGGTAAACCCTTGACACACAGCCCCTTCTAATATACACTACTTGTCAGCTGCTGTCTTCTTCTTCTCCCAGCGCCGATCTGGTCCTGATTCGCCATCTTGAGACTAAGCAGAAGTCAGAGGTAGTGGTCACAAGCTACCATTGTAAGTCTATGAGACTTGTTTGGCTTTCATAGACTTCCATTGAGTAGTGACCACCAGTGCATCCAGCAAACACTTTAGTGACCTGGCAGGTCAGGAGCTGCAAAAGACGACTGGAGCGGCGCTGATGACAGAAGAAGACGACAGATGGAAAACTATATAAGTTAAATTTTTCCAGTGGTGAAATAAAAAAAAAAACATGCTGGTGTGATGCTTTAAGGTTTGGCTGGCGAAATTATTCTCCAAATTAAGAGAACAAACTAAAATTGTGAATATCAATTTCTAATTGGTAATATAGCATCAGCTTATTATGCAGGTCAACAAACAAATTGCTGTAATTCACAAATAAATATGACTGAGTTTGTTGATGCCAAGGTGACAAAGACTCTCGCTTTGCCCTTACTGAAATTAGGTTTTCCATTGAAAGTCAAAAACTCGCACAAAGGGTGTTGTGAATTGTGTAATTTTGTTGTTGCTATTTATTTTTAAAGCCAAATTTATGCTTTTATTTTCTGCCCATAAACTTGCACTATCTAAATATAATAAAACCCATTAATCACCTTCCCCTGCCCCAGTGCTAGCTTTGACTATGTTGGCGATGCCAAGACTACAGAGCACGTGACATGTGTAGCCATTTGCTAGTTTCAGTGGCTCTGTTGATAAAGATGGCAATAGCCACTGAACCCAGTGATTGACTGGAGCTGTCATCAATTTTGTTTAGAAAAAACTATGTCTACAGCAAAATGAATTATTTTCTGATGATACATTCTATCTATTGTACCAGACATACTGTATGTAAGGGCTGGCTGGCAAATTTTGCTCGGGGTGCAAGTGTAATGCCGTGATGCACTACAATGACATAGGTCACACACTATGTGTTGTGCAGATGTTATCACTTCGCTATGGCAGGGACATAAATAAAAGAAAACAAAGTTGGTAAGGCCAGGGTGCAATTAGTTAACCTGTGTTTACTGGTAGTGTGATGTAATGTGGTGCAATCCAAACAGTCCAGAAAACAGGGAGGCCGCAGTGGCTATCGATAAATTGTACTTGTTGCATGAATACACAGGTACATTCAGATAAACAATGGTTTAACAGGGATTCAATTCCATTGCAGCAATCACAGTTACTTTTCGGTATAGTAATGCAGATATAACAATGGTGGAGTGATTCCTGAGTCTCAACTTTTGCTTATATGCACAGTCCTTGTCTCCCAGCTTTCTCAAACTGAGGCTGTGTTTTCTCTTTTACAGGAATTCTGGCTGTTTCTTACCTGTTACTTCACTTTTTCTAGAGGACTACACTCTGCACACACAATGTCACCTTCTCTCTCAGTGCTATGCCCAGGATTTGGTCATGTGGTCTAACCATGTGACCTTATGTTCATATATGGAAAGATAATTCACTGTATACATATATAAACAACTACTATGTACTTGATCCTCTCTTCTCTACACACTGCCCCTATTGGACAAACAATTGGTAGATTTGGGTTCCAGTATAATCTCTATGCTGACAACACCCAATTATAAACTTCTTCACTGGACATCACCTCCACCCAAATACAAAATACCAAGTATTGTTTGTCTGCTGTCTCTAACACCATGTCTTCCTAAACTTCTTGTGTTTCCTCTATTAACCTAACTCTACCTGACATTGAAATTATCTTGGAGGGTTCAACCATAACTCCCAAGCATACAAGCCCATCGTCTTGGGGTCATATTTGACACAGAACTTTCCTTTATTACCTATATCCGATCCCTCACTCGATCATGTCACATGCATCATAAACACATCTCCAGAATCCAACCTTTTCTCACCTTTGAAATTGCTAAGACTCTTACTGTCACTCACTCTCATCTGGACTACTGCAACTCTCTTCTGATCGGTCTCCCTCTAACCAAACTCTCTCCTCTCCAAACCATGCTGAATGCGGCAGCCAGGGTCATATTCTACAGAATACAATATAACCTCATCACTCTCACTCACAAAGCTCTCCATAGTTCTGCATTACTCCATATCTCCTCCCTCGTCTCTGTCTTTCCCCCTACATGTTCCCTCCATTCTGAAACTGTCTTAAGACTAACATCTTCCATAAGCCAAACCTCGCATCTCCATGTCCAAGACTTCTCTCGCGCTGCACCAGTCTCCTGGAATACTCTATCCCAGATGATCTGGCTGATATCTAGCCCCCGTGTTTTAGGTGTGCTTTAAAAACATATCTCTTTAAACAAGTCCATCACCTCAACTCACAAACCTAACTCTCCCCTGTTACCTCTTTCCAAATATTATTCGGAATCTGCTCTATCCTATTCATCTGTATCCACACCTTCCATGCACATGATAACTGTACTTGAGAATTGCACGTAAACATATAAGCTGATGACCGGATCATGCAGCTTTATTTGAAAATCCCTAATTATAATTGCTGGATCTGAAATAACATGCACTTTTCACCTATTGTGTCCCCCCCCCCTCACCTATTTCCATGTAGATTGTAAGCTTGTGAGCAGCCGGACCCTCACTCCTAATATAATTGTTTAAACTGTCTTGCCTGGCATTTAATTTATTGTCTGTATATGTCACCGCTCAATTGTAAAGTGCTGCATAATGTGTTTGCGCTATAGAAATAAAATTATTATTATTAAATTATTTTTAATTCTAAGGTACATTATCTGCAAAGGGAAATGTGAACATTGTGCAATCCTAATGAGGTAGCTGCTAGCTCTGTTACATCTTAAAGGCACATACACAGCAACTTTGAGGCGTTACACAACCATAAAGCTCCTTTTCAAGAGTGGCAAGGTGTATCCTAGGCTTAGGTCTCATGCATACTTGGTTCCATTCAACTATTGATGAGTGAATTTGTACGAAAAACGATCGCCATACATAAATATTGCACATTCAAAATTTGAGATCGGAAACACAAGCAAAATTTTATAAAATTGGAAACTTTCAGTAAAAAGTGCGGGAAAATATTTGCGCTGCCACTAAAGTATTTTGAGCACTTTGGCTACGATAATGATGGTATATGATGAGCGTGGGGCACGTGTTTGATGACGATAGGGGTTGGCAGAGCTCAGAGGAGTACCATGCCTGTAAGCTTTTTTCTTCTTCTAACTTTATGTGTGCACATTGCGGCTAGCCAATCAGGGCGCAGGAAACATCCACAATGTCCTGACACAACAGCTTGTGTTATTGGCTGCTGAAATCATATGTTCCTCTCCATACAAAGAGCGGACATCTTGTTTTAGTGCCATTTTCACACTGTAAGGGTAAGTTCACCCAGGGCGTTTTTGCAGCGTTTTTTTTGTTCCTTTTTTTATGCTAATTTTCAGCTGCTTTTTCCCTTACCAGCAAAGCCTATGAGATTTCGGAAGTCTCATACACACACATTGTTTTTTTTGTCAACAGAATTTTGTACTTTGCAGGGTTTTTATGACATAGGGCATGTCACTTCTTTCAGCGCTTTTTCAGCGTTTTTGTAGTGTTTTTCACTCATTGACTTGAATGGATGGTGAAAAACCGCTGCAAATATGCAGATTGACTTTTCTTGCAGCATATTTGCTGCAGAAAAGTCAAGGACAGCCAGAAGTGACCTCACACTTGGCTCTGCTACATCTAGATGGCAGGCTGTGTAACGAATGGAAACGGAGGCACAGATGGTGAAGTTCAGATTAATTTTTATTGTAATTAAATGTGGAACCTCTGGACCACGGTCCGGGGGCTCCGAAAGGTTGCGTGTAGTGTTGAGCGATACCGTCCGATACTTGAAAGTATCGGTATCGGAAAGTATCGGCCGATACCGGTAAAGTATCGGCTCTAATCCGATACCGATACCCGATACCAATACAAGTCAATGGGACTCATGTATCGGACGGTATCCCTGATGGTTCCCAGGGTCTGAAGGAGAGGAAACTCTCCTTCAGGCCCTGGGATCCATATTAATGTGTAAAAGAAAGAATTAAAATAAAAAATATTGCTATACTCACCTCTCCGACGCAGCCTGGACCTTACCGAGGGAACCGGCAGCGTTCTTTGCTTAAAATGCGCGCGTTTACTGCCTTACGTGACGTCACGGCTTGTGATTGGTCGCGTGCCGCCCATGTGGCCACGATGCGACCAATCACAGCAAGCCGTGACGTAATTTTCAGGTCCTGAATGCCTAATTCTAGGCATTCAGGATTTGAAAATTACGTTACGGCTTGTGATTGGTCGCGTCGCGTTCACATGGGCGGCACGCAACCAATCACAAGCTGTGACGTAATTTTAAAATGCGCGCATTTCCTGCCTCCCGTGACGTCACGGCTTGTGATTGGTAGCGTCGCCCATGTGACCGCGACGCGACCAATCACAAGCCGTAACGTAATTTTCAAATCCTGAATGCCTAGAATTAGGCATTCAGGACCTGAAAATTACGTCACGGCTTGCTGTGATTGGTCGCGTCGCGGCCACATGGGCGGCACACGACCAATCACAAGCCGTGATGTCACGGAAGGCAGTAAACGCGCGCATTTTAAGCAAAGAACGCTGCCGGTTCCCTCGGTAAGGTCCAGGCTGCGTCGGAGAGGTGAGTATAGCAATATTTTTTATTTTAATTCTTTCTTTTACACATTAATGTTGTTTCGATACCGATACCCGATACCACAAAAGTATCGGATCTCGGTATCGGAATTCCGATACCCGCAAGTATCGGCCGATACCCGATACTTGCGGTATCGGAATGCTCAACACTAGTTGCGTGTCAACGTGAGCCCCAGAGACCCGTGGTAAGACCCCTCGAACAGAGTCAGAATGGGATACCGGCGGGACACCGGTGCTACCTCTCGTTAGACCCCAGACTCATGGTAGCTGACCCAGTGGGACAGATGGACAAGCAGGGTGATGTAGAGCTAACCGGTGGGTAGTGGGGGTACGGGTAGAAGCTGATTCCAGTGGTATTGACATTGTCCTGAGGTTCAGGTGAGTTAATGGCTGGATAAGACGGAACTGGAGTAAACAGGTTGGAGATCGTTCAGGAAAGCCAGGTAACGGGTAGCAGATAGTCTGTGGAGACAAACAGTGTAAGCGGAGCACTGACAGAGGCTTCAGAAACAGAAGCATATGCTAGCAGGAACCATAAGTTAGCAACTGAGGATATTGTTGCTCTGGCACCCTCCCTATGGTGGAGGGGCTAAAAATAGTGATCATTAACATGCCATTGGTCAGAAGCACCTTTTGGAAAATGCGCACTGTCTCTTTAAGAGACCAGGAGTGAGCACTCATGACCTAAGCGCACTGTCCGAGGAGGTGCAGGCTGTATGCCAGGAAGCAGAGGAGGGAGGGGAAGCAGAGGCCCTGTCAGGACAGCATGGAACCGGCACAGAGCGGGAGTCCCAACGGGAACCCCGCGAAGGTACAGGGACCGGGTGTAACTGTATCCCCAGGGGCGTAACTACTGCGGATACTGCGCCGCTGCGACCGGGCCCGGCGGGTCAGCGGGCCTCCTGATGATGCGGCGGTCCAAGGAGGGGGTTGGCAGGGCCAGGGAGCGGGGGCTGTCTAATTATACTCACCTACTCCTGGCGCGGTCCCTGCATGTCCCTGGCTGCCCTGCGCCCGGCTTCTTCCTGTACTGAGCGGTCACATGGTACCACTCATTACAGTAATGAATATGCGGCTCCACCTCCCATAGGGGTGGAGCCGCATATTCATTACTGTAATGAGCGGTAACGGTGACCGCTGAGTACAGGAAGAAGCAGCAGCGCCAGGGAAGCAGGGACTGCACCGTGCCAGGAACAGGTGAGTATAACGGGGAGGGGAGCGCTGCACTGCGCGATATTCACCTGCTCCTCGTTCCAGCCGCCGCTCCGTCTTCTGCAGTGACGCTGAGGTCAGAAGGTGCGATGACGTAGTTAGTGCGCGCCCTCTGCCTGACCATCAGTGCAGAGGAGGCGGAAAATGGAGCGGTGAATGGAACAAGGTGCAGTGAATATTGAAAGTGACGGGGGCCTGAGCGACGGAGAGGTGAGTATGTGATTTTTTTTTTTATCGCAGCAACAGCATATGGGGCAAGTGTCTGTATGGGGCCATAATGTTTGTGCAGCATTATATGGAGGCCATAATGTTTGTGCAGCACTATATGGGGGCCATAATGTTTGTGCAACACTATATGGGGGCCATAATGTTTGTGCAGCACTATATGGGGGCCATAATGTTTGTGCAGCACTATATGGAGGCCATGTTTGTGCAGCACTATATGGGGGCCATAATATTTGTGCAGCACTATATGGGGGCCATAATGTTTGTGCAGCACTATATGGGGGCCATAATGTTTGTGCAGCACTGTATGGGGGCCATAATGTTTGTGCAGCACTATATGGGGGCCATAATGTTTGTGCAGCACTATATGGAGGCCATGTTTGTGCAGCACTATATGGGGGCCATAATGTTTGTGCAGCACTATATTGGGGCCATAATGTTTGTGCAGCACTATATGGGGGCCATAATGTTTGTGCAGCACTATATGGGGGCCATAATGTTTGTGCAGCACTATATGGGGGCCATAATGTTTGTGCAGCACTATATTGGGGCCATAATGTTTGTGCAGCACTATATTGGGGCCATAATGTTTGTGCAGCACTATATGGGGGCCATAACGTTTGTGCAGCACTATATGGGGGCCATAATGTTTGTGCAGCACTATATGGGGGCCATAATGTTTGTGCAGCACTATATGGGGCCATAACATTTATGCAGCACTATATGGGGGCCATAAAATTTGTGCAGCACTATATGGGGGCCATAACGTTTGTGCAGCACTATATGGGGCAAGTGTCCATATGGAGCATCTTATGGGGCCATAATCAACGTTTCTGCAGCATTATATTGGGCAAATGTGTCTATGGAGCATCTTATGGGGCCATTATTAACCTTTATGCAGCATTATATGGGGCATATTTTAATATGGAGCATCTTATGGGCCCACCATGAACTGTATGGAGCATTATATGGGGCTCCTGATTCAATATGGATATCCAAAAACACTTAACCTACTGATGTCTCAATTAATTTTACTTTTATTGGTGTCTATTTTAACATTATGGAGATTCAGGAATGTACCTTGGCTTGGTCATGCAGTTTCAATAGAGTTAAGGTTCAAATGGGGGAGGTTTTTTTTGGGGGGGCGCCAAACTGATCCTTTGCCCCGGGTGCAGGAAAGGCTAGATACACCTCTGGGTCAGAGGCACCCAACACCATGTTGCAGTGCAGGAGATTCCTCCACGGCAACAGTCCGAGGCGTATCTAGGGGGAGGGGGCAGCCGGGGTATGTGAGAGATAGAAAGCAGCTCCAGTCAGCACGGTGAGACAGCTTCTCCTGCTCTGCAGCCCTGGGACAGAAGGCGAGAGCAGGAGGAGGTGTGGGACAGAGCTGCTGTAAACAGGAGAAGCTGAGGAGCTGCAGGTTTATATCAGCCTCGCCTGTACCAGAGAGGAGAGTGGGAGATGTGTATATGAGCTGGTATCTGGTGTGTGTGTGTCTGATATCTGTAGTGTGTGTGTAATATCTGTAGTATGTGTGTGTGTGATATCTGTAGTATGTGTGTGTGTGATATCTGTAGTATGTGTTTGTCCCTGTGTCCCCTTGTGCCAGTCTCCCTTGTCCACTAGTCCCCGTGTGCCCCTTGTGTCAGTCTCCCTTGCCCACTTGTCCCCGTGTGCCCCTTGTGTCAAGCTCCCTTGCCCACTAGTCCCCGTGTGTCCCCTTGTGTCAGTCACCTTTGTCCCCTTGTGTCAGTCTCCCTTGCCCACTAGTCCCTTTGTAACCTTCTCCCCTGCCTCCTAGCCCCCATGTGTCCCCTTGTGCCTGTCTCCCCTAGCCCCCTTGTGCCCTCTCCCCTGCCCCCTCATCACCATTTGCTCGTGTCTTTCTCACTGCCCCTGTATGGAGGGGCTGCATTATACTATGAGGGGGGCTGCATTATATTCTATGGGGGTTACATTGAATTGTATGGCAGAGCTGCAGTATACTCTGTGGGGTGGCTGCATTATACTCTGTGGGGTGGCTGCATTGTACTCTGGGGTGGCTGCATTATACTATGTGTGGACTGCATTATACTGAATCGAGGACTATGGGGAATATATTATACTATATGAAGAACTATGGGGTGCATTATACTGTGGGAAGTGAATTGTGTGACATGGATGACGATGGCGGTGCATTATACTATATGGAGCACTATGAGGAGTGCATTATACTATATGGAGGACTGAGCAGTGTATTTTAATATATGGAGGACTATGTGGAGTGTATAATACTAAATGGAGGACTGAGGAGTGTATTATACTGTATGGGGGACTATGAGGGGTGCATTATACTATATGGAGCACTATGAGCAGTGTATTATACTATATGGAGGACTGAGGAGTGTATTATACTATATGGAGGACTGAGCAGTGTATTATACTATATGGGCACTATGAGGAGTGTATTATGATATATGGAGCACTATGGGAAGTGTATTTTAATATATGGAGGACTATGAGGAGTGTATTATACTATATGGAGGACAGAGGTGTGTACAATACTATATGGAGGACTATGGGGAGTGTATTATACTATAAGGAGGACTATGGGGAGTGTATTATACTATAAGAAGGACTATGGGGAGTGTATTATACTATAAGGAGGACTATGGGGAGTGTATTATACTATAAGGAGGACTATGGGGGTGCATTATACTTCTTATATGGATCCCCATGAATTCTATGCTAGCCCCTGATGAGTATAATGGTTTATTTTCTTTTATACATTACATAACAATGGTAGTACAGGGGACAAATATATCCCAGGATGGGGCACCGGATAGTTATTCAACTGAGGTCACACTATACAACTTTGCAATAAAGCTATAGTGTGCAAAATGAATAGGGAAAATATGAATTTGGGAGGAAAATATTTTGGCGTGGGGGGGCCCCATTTGAAAGTTCGCACCGGGGTCCCATAAATTTGTAGTTACGCCACTGAGTATCCCCCTCTTTATGCCCCCTCTTTTTCAAGCCTGCATAGAATCTTTTCAGAATGAGAGGAGCCTGGATATTCTCTTTAGGCTCCCATGACCTCTCCTCAGGACCAAAGCCTTTCCAATCCACCAAATAAAAAATCTTACCCCTTACTCTTTTAGTGGCCAAGATGTTCTTTACCTCAAAACATCCTCCTCACTGATGGGCTCACGATTGGAACCTGGGTTTTTAAAGAAGGAGCTCAAATCTACTGGTTTGAGGAGGGAAACATGGAAACACGCAAAGAAGCAGGCAATTTCAATTTGTAGGAGACTGCGTTGATCTGTTTCAAGACTTCGAATAGACCAATGAAACTGGGACCCAGTTTGTATGAGGGCACCTTCAGACGGATATACCTGGAGGAGAGCCACAACTTATCTCCGGGCTGAAAGATGGGTGCTTCCAGACGTCTTTTGTCCGCATGCCTCTTCATACGTTGTGAGGCTTTCACCAAGGCGACCTTGGTGTCGCTCCATACTTTTGTGAATTCCCCAGTAAAGATGTCAGCTGCAGGAATGCCTGAAGACCCAGAGATGGGAAGAGGGTTCCCGGGTTGGAGTCCAAACACAATCTGAAATGGAGATTTTCCAGAGGATTCGCTTACTTGATTATTGTATGAGAATTCTGCCCAAGGCAACAATTTGATCCAGTCATCATGATGAACAATGACGAAGTGATGCAGGAATCCAGTCAGGATTTGATTGGTCCTCTCTACTTGCCCATTGGATTCAGGGTGGTATGAAGAAGAGAAGTCCAGTTCCACTTGCACAGATTTACAAACCGCTCTCCAGAACTTGGAGGTGAACTGGACGCCCCTGTCGGACACAATGTGGAGAGGAAACCGATGAAGACGGAAGATGTGCTGTATGAAATGGTCAGCGAGCTCAGGAGCAGATGGAAGACAGGGTAACAGAACGAAGTGGGCCATCTTTGAGAAGCGATCCACCACTACCCAGATGACAGAACATCCGGAAGAGACGGGAAGATCAGTAATGAAGTCCATTGCGATGTGCTGCCAGGGAACTGATGGAACAGAGAGAGGTAATAGCTGCCCGGAGGGCAGATGCTTAGCAGTCTTGTTGCGGGCACATGAAGGACAGGCAGCAACATATTCCTGGACATCTTTGCCCAAGGTGGGCCACCAGTAGTAATGGGAGATGAGTTGCAGATTCTTTTTCTGACTGACATGGCAAGCCAACTTGGAAGAATGACCAAACCGGAGGACACGGCTCAGATCCGAAGTAGATACAAGAGTCTTTCCTGGGGGAAATCGAGCAAGATTAACTGTGGCTACGGGCACAAACCTGGACAGTTCAATAATGTGTTGCGGTTCCTCCTTAATGTTTTAATTAATGTTCCTATCAGCCAGACGGAAATGAAGAACAAATTTAAATCGGGCAAAAAACAAGGCCCAGCGGGCCTGACGAGGATTCGGTCTTTGTGCGGATTGGAGATAAGCGAGGTTCTTATGATCAGTGAAGATGACAACCTGATGGAACACTCCCTCGAGGAGATGTCGCCATTCTTGCAGGGCTAACTTGATTGCCAATAATTCTCCATCTCCCATGGAATAGTTCCTTTCTAAGGTAGAAAAGACCTTCGAGAAGAAACCACAGGTGACCATCCGACCGGAGGACGACTTCTGGGTGAAAACCACACCAGCATCTATGGAAGAAGCGTCTACCTCTAGCAAGAATTGTTTATCTGAATCCTGTCGATGAAGAAGGTATGCAGAGGAGAAGGCCTGTTTTAGAGAAACAAAAGCCTCCTCTTCCTCAGAAGTCCAATCCTTGGCATTTGCATCTTTCCGGGTCAAGGCCAAGATGGGAGCCACTCGGGTGGAAAAGTGTGGAGTAAATAAACGGTAATAGTTGGGGAACCCCAGGAACTGTTGTATGGCTTTCAGACCAGATGGGCGAGGCCACTTAAGAATGGCAGATACCTTCTCCGGATCCATCTTTAATCCTGTGGATGAGACGATATAACCAAGGAAAGGATTGTTCTAAGTGACATTTTTCAAACTTAGCATAAAGTCTGTTCTCCCTGAGTCTTTGTAAGACCAGATTTACTTGTCTCCGGTAGAGGGCTAAATCTGCAGAGAAGATCAGAATGTCATCCAGGTAAATAACAACACACGAATAGTTCAGATCTCTGAAAATATAATTTACGAATTCCTGAAAAACTGCAGGTGCATTATTTAGACCGAACGGCATAACCAGGTATTCGTAGTGTCCGTCCGGGGTATTAAAAGCGGTTTTCCACTCATCTCCTTCATGAATATTTATTATGTTGTAGGCCCTCTGAGGTCCAGTTTGGTGAAGATTTTAGAACCCCTAAGACAATCAAACAATTCAGAGATAAGCGGCAATGAATACCTGTTCTTTACTGTAATCTGGTTCAGCCCCCTGTAATCGATACAAGGCCGAAGAGGTCCATCTTTTTCTTCACAAAGAAGAATCCTGCTCCAGCTGGCGAGGATGACTTCTGGATAAATCCTCTGGCCAGGTTCTCCTGAATGTAGTTCGACATGGACTGGGTTTGTTTGAGAAAGAGGATAAATTCGCCCCCGAGGGGGAGATGTTCCGGGGAGCAGATCAATTGAGCAATCATATGACCTGTGTGGAGGTAGTTTCTCTGCCTTCTTTTCTCGAAGACATCAGCAAAGGCCCAGTAAGAGGAGGGTAGGCCAGGCAGGGCAGTGGGCTGAGCTGGAGGAAGAACAGGTCGAACTGGGATGATACATCTATCCAAGCAGGAGTCTCCCCAGCGCAGAACATCTCCGGTTTTCCAATTTAAGACTGGTTCATGCATCCAGAGCCAGGGCAGACCTAAAAGCAAGGGGTGAGAGGAACCAGGCAACACATAAAAGCAAATTCTTCCTGAATGCTTTAAACCTACCCGTAGTTCCACTGGCTCAGTCTGGAACCAAATGGACTTGGACAGGGGTTTGCCATCCACGGATGTCACCTGCAATGGTTCTGGAAGGCGTTGGACTGGTATCTGATAGCGATGCATGACCACCTGCTGAATGAGATTCCCAGCAGTTCCAGAATCTAGGTGACAGAGTTCCAAAAATTTTACTTTGCCAAAGACCACAGATTCTGCTATTTGCAGTGGTGGAGAGTGATGATCCTTACCTAGGGCTGCCTTTCCTACAGACCCTAGGCACTGGAGTTTCCCGACTTCCTTGGACAGGAGCGGATAAGATGCTCGGAACTGCCACAGTAGAAACAGCTCCCTTCCTAGCAACGCACCTCCTGGTGGCGGTTACCAAAGCTTACTCAATCTATTTCCATAGCCATAGGTGAGGGGAACGAAGTCGAGGAGGCTGCTGGTTTAGGAGTACTAGCAACCGGGTGGTATAACCCCTTTTCACGTTTGATCTCCTTGGATCATTCTTGAAACCGTAGGTCTATCCGGACTGCCAGGGAAATCAAGTCATCCAGAGTTGTAGGCACATCCCGTCCCGCCAGTTCATCCTTAATTCTTCCTGAAAGACCTTCCCAGAAGGTGGCCACCAAGGTTTCATTGTTCCAGGATAATTCAGATGAAAGGGTACGGAACTGCACTGCATACTGAACCACAGTACGAGCCTCCTGACGTAGTTGAAGAAGAGCCGAAGCTGTCGACGTGGCACGACCAGGTTCATCAAAGGTCCTGCGGAATGCCTCTACACCATGTTCCAAATTGTTATGCAAATGATATTTTTCTCGGATTTTCCTAAATGGTCGGTGCAAATGACAGTCTGTCTAATAAAAGTCATCACCCGTTAGAGTATACATCAAATTTTATTGACGAAACCTCCCAATTATAACAGTATAATCTCCAAAATGAATAAAAACTCAAAATGCACTGTTCCAAATTATTAGGCACAGCAGAATTTCTACACATTTGATATGTTTTAAAGAACTGAAAATGCTCATTTGTGGAACAAAAAAGCTATTTAACTCCAAAACATCCTAACAGGCCAAGTTACATGTTAACATAGGTACAGTACAGTGTTCATTTTAGGACATGATCACATATCAAAGTCAAACATCAGACTCAAGTATCAGAGTCAAGCATCAGACTCAGGTATCAGACTCAGGTATCAGACTCAAGTATCAGACTCAGGTATCAGACTCAAGTATCAGACTCAGGTGTCAGACTCAGGTATCAGACTCAGGTATCAGACTCAAGTATCAGAGTCAAGCATCAGACTCAGGTATCAGACTCAGGTATCAGACAAAGTATTTATGATGTTTGACTTTGATATATGAAGGTCAGGTATCAGAATCAAGTATCAGAATCAGGTATCAGACAGAGTATTTCTGATGTTTGACTTTGATATGTGATCATGTCCTAAAATGAACACTGTACATAGGAACCCGTCTTTGATATCACCTTCACAAATCTTGCATCCATTGAACTTGTGAGTAGAGTTGAGCGACTTTTACTTTTTTAGTTTTTTAGTTTTTTGCAAAACCTGACTTTCTCAAAAGTCGGGTCGGGTGAAATCGGCCGATTATTGAGTAAAGTCGGGGGCCGACTGAAACACGAAACCCAATGCAAGTCAATGGGGAATCAAAGTCGGCAGTGAGGACAGGAAAACACCTACAGTGCCCATTTTAATGCCAAAAACATCAATTCTTATTACTTAAGCTTGTCAATCTTAATTTACTTTATAATAATAGTTACGCATTGAAAACAGGAGGTCATTTGGCTAAAGTTGTGGGGGGGTAGGGCTGGCTCAAGATTTTCTTGGGCCCAGGAAACCCGGAATACGTCACAGCGGTGGAGCAGGGAGAGGTAAGTATTTCAACTTTGCAAGTGCTGTGGTCCTGAGCAAGCAGGGGGCCCACTAGTTGGCACTGGCACAGGGCCCCTCATGGTACGTCGGTGTGTTTGATGGCGGGCGGCGCCTCCCCCTGCCAGAGACACTTTTGCATACTATGAGGGGCCCTGTGCCAATGCCAACGAGTATGCCCCCACACCTGATGAAGGAACCTACACTTTCATCTGCACCTTCCTCTTTGTCCCCGTGTAAGGTGGTATAGTATGCGGGAAGGGGAACCTGACTTTCAGTAGGGTCAGATTCTGGCTGTGTAGAGTGCAAGGGGAATGTAGTGGTCTGGGTCAATGTTCCAGCAAACTCATCTAGCAGTGGCTGGGCAATGGGCAGGATGAGGAGGGAACACAGTTAGTAGGCCCAAATAATAAAGTGGGCTAAATGAAGTTCAAATGTGGTAACAGGACTAACCAGGCGGCATTGCTTGGTTCAGTGGAGGACAACTGTAAGGACTGGCTGACACAGTTACTAGGCCCAAATAAGTAAGTAGGCTAAATGCAGTTCAAAATTTGTAACAGGAGTACACAGGCGGTATAGCTTTGTTCAGTGGAGGAAAACTGTAAGGAGTGGCGCAGACAGACACAGGTAGTAGGCCTAAAATAAAAATGTAGGCTAAATGCAGTTCAAAATTTGTAACAGGAGTACACAGGCGGCATTGCTTTGTTCAGTGGAGGACAACTGTAAGGAGTGGCTGACACAGTGAGTAGGCCCAAATAAGTAAGTGGGCTAAATGCAGTTCAAAATTGGTAACAGGAATAACCAGGCGGCATTGCTTGGTTCAGCAGAGGACAATTGTAAGGAATGGCTGACACAGTGAGTAGGCCCAAATAAGTAAGTGGGATAAATGCAGTTCAAAATTGGTAACACGAATAACCAGGCGGCATTGCTTGGTTCAGCGGAGGACAATTGTAAGGAGTGGCTGACACAGTGAGTAGGCCCTAATAATAAAGTAGGCTACATGTCTGCCAAAATTTTTTTCAGAAATAACCAGGTGGCATAGCTAGGTACAGGGGTGGGCTCCTCTGCTGAATAGCAGACAGTGGTAGTAGGCGCAACGTATTAACTGGTCTAAATGGAGGCCAAGGCCCCTGTATATTTTAACTATCATCTATCATTTTCAACAAATTTGTATTGGCAGTGCCATTGAAGGATTTAACAGCACAGACTACACAGTGGTGGAGCAGGGAGAGGTAAGTATTGCAAGTGGTAGAGCACTGTTCGAGCTGGTGGGGAACACTCTCTCGTGGGTGGTGGTACTGGCACAGGGCCCCCATATTACGACGGTGTGTCTGACGTTGGTTGTGCACCACCACCGTCAGAGACACTTCATTGTACTATGAGGGACCCTTTGCAAGTGCCGTCGCCCAAGAGTGGGCACACCCACCTGTCCAGGCAAACGGCACTCGCACGGGTGCTTGCGCCAGGTGGTGACCACGGCCCTGTGGGGGGAGTCAGCCCATTTAGGGAGGTATAAAAATGGCCTATGGTGGACATTCAGCAGCTGCAAATGGAGGAATTGGAGAAGTCAGTAAGAGGAGGCCAAAAGCAAGACATTTTTCAGGCAAGCTATGTGTCAGCAGGGGAAGGTGGGTGGGGCCAAATAATTTGAAATCCATGATTGGTTCATTTTAATGAAGGTTAGATCATCAACATTTCGGGTAGCCAGACGTGTCCTTTTTTCAGTCAGTATTGAACCAACCGCAATGAATACTCTTTCTGATAGCACACTAGCAGCAGGGCATGCGAGCTCCTGTAATGCATATTCTGCCAATTCAGGCCAGGTGTCAATTTTAGATGCCCAGTAATCAAAGGGGAATGACCTGTGAGGGAGAACATCGATAAGGGCGGAAAAGTAGTTCGTAACCATACTGGACAAATGCTGTCTCCTGTCACTTTGAATCGATGCAGCAGTACCGTGTCAGCGGTCGTTGCGAAATCACTCCACAACCTGGTCATAAAACCCCTCTGTCCAACGCCACTTCGGATTTGTGCACCTCTAACACATCTGCCATGTTGCCCACTATGGCTCGTGTGAGAACCATCACCGCTGCTGTATGCTGGGAATGCCTGAACCAAACGGTCTACAAAAGTTGCTTGTTTGGTAGCCAATATTTGCTGAAGGTTCTCATGTGGCATGATATTTTGTAATTTTCCTTTATATCGTGGATCCAGGAGGCAGGCCAACCAGTAATCGTCATCGGTCATCATTTTGATAATGCGGGGGTCCCTTTTTAGGATACACAAGGCATACTCAGCCATGTGGGCCAATGTTCCAGGTGTCAATTCACTGCTTGTGCTGGGTTGAGGAGCACTTTCTTGCAAATCAACATCACTTGTGTCCCGCAAAAACCCTGTACCTGACCTTGCAACACCACCAGTTTCTATTGCCCCCTGAGAAGCATCCTCCTCCCATAAATATTCATCCCCATCATCCTCCTCCTCCTCCTCTTTGTCCGCCACCTCGTCCAATAGAGTTCCCTGAGCTGACAATGGCTGACTGTCATCAAGGCTTCCCTCCTCTTCGGCTGCAGACGCCTGCTCCTTAATGTGCGTCAAACTTTGCATCAGCAGATGCATTAGTGGGATGCTCATGCTTATGATGGCGTCGTCTGCACTTGCCAGCCGTGTGCATTCCTCAAAACGCCTCTGTTCGCACAGCCTTCGATGTGCAGTGTGGAGTTCCACTGTGTTGCAACGTCGATTATTAGGCGGTTCTGGGGAAGATTCAGCGATCATTGATGGTTCAGCATACGGCTGGAGTGTACGGGCGACCAGCGGATGTGCGAGCAAAGTCTTCGCACCTTCAGCAGCAGGGCTGGTAACCCAGGATAATTTTTCAGGAAGCACTGCACCACCAGGTTCACGGTGTGAGCCAGGCAAGGTATGTGTTTCAGTTCTGAAAGGGCTATGGCAGCCATAAAATTCCTTCCGTTATCACTGACTACCTTGCCTGCCTCAAGATGTACACTGCCCAGCCATGACTGAGTTTATTGCTGCAAGTACTCGGCCAGTTCTTCTGCCGTGTGTCTGTTGTCGCCCAAACACTTCATTTGTAACACAGCCTGCTTACGCTTACCACTAGCTGTTCGATAATGGGACACCTCGTGTGCAACACTGGCAGCTGCGGATGGAGTGGTCGTGCGACTGCGCTCTGTGGACGAGCTTTTGCTTTTGGAGGAGGAGGAGGAGGGGTGGCGAACGCCTACAGCCAACTGTTTCCTAGACCGTGGGCTAGACAGAACTGTCCCACTATGGCTGTCCCCTGTGGACCCTGCATCCACCACATTAACCCAGTGTGCCGTGAAGGACACGTAACGTCCCTGACCATGCCTACTGGTCCACGCATCTGTTGTGAGGTGCACCTTTCCACTGACTGATTGCCTCAGTGCATGGACAATGTGGTCTTTGACATGCTGGTGGAGGGCTGGGATGGCTTTTCTCGCAAAGAAATGCCGACTGGGTAGGTCATAGCGTGGTACTGCATAGGCCATTAGGTCTTTGAAAGCGTCACTTTCAACCAACCGGTAGTGCATCATCTCTAACGAGATTAGTCTAACAATGTGGGCGTTCAAACCCTGTACGTGGATGAGAGGTTGAGTACTTTTTTTTCCTAACGAGAGTCTCTTGTAGGGTGAGCTGGATTGGAGAGCTGTATATGGTGGAACTAGCGGTGGTGGTGGTGGTGGACATGGCGGATTGAGAGATGGTTGGTGATGGTATTCTTGATGTTGGCCTACATACAGTGTTTCCTACCAATAACCTTGTGATTCCCTGACTGCTTTGGCCTTGCGACGATACCTCCACATTTGCTGCTGGTGGTGTCCTAACCGGTGGGCTTACAGTGAGGGAAGCAATGTAGCGTTGCTGACTACCTTCATTCTGAGCAGGTGCACCAACAGTACGTGACATTTGGTAGTTAGTCCAGGCTTGCAAGTGCATGCTGGTTAAATGTCTATGCATGCACGTTGTATTTAAATTTTGAAGATTCTTCCCTCTGCTAAAGGTCTTTGAGCATTTCTTACAGATAACTTTGCACTGATCATTCGGATCTTGGTTAAAAAATTGCCACACTGCACTCTTCCTACTATCGAATACCTTTTCAGGCATTGCACGCTGTGCTACTTTCACTGGATGGCCACGCTGTCCTAAAACCGTTTTTGTTTTTGACACACGTTTTTGGCCTGATACGGGCCTGCCAGATGACAGCTGTTGCGATGTAGATGGCTGCTGCGGATCATCCTCCTCCGCTTCTGAGCCACTGGCAGCGGCACCCTCTTCCCCCAATGGCTGCCAATCTGGGTCAACAACTGGGTCATCTATCACCTCCTCTTCAATGTCATGTGCACCTTCCTCTGTGTCACCGTGTAAGGTGCTATAGCGTTCGGGACGGGGCACCATAGTCTCATCAGGGTCAGATTCTGGCTCAGTACATTGCGAGGGCAATGTTGTGATCTGAGTCAATGGAACAGCATAATAATCTAGCTGTGGCTGTGCATCAGTGCACTCCATGTCCGATTCATCTTGTAATGGGCAGTTAACAATTTCCCTTTCTAACCCAGGCACGGTATGTGTAAAGAGCTCCATGGAGTAACCTGTAGTGTTGCCTGACGCATCCTTCACTTTTGGTTTGGGTGAAGGACACATGGAAATGTCTTGTTCCTGACCGGGAGCATCCACTGACAACTCGCTGCTTTTATATTTGGAACTTTCTGAAGAGGAGGCGAAAGAGCTAGAGGCTGAGTCAGCAATGAAAGCCAAAACTTTTTCCTGCTGCTCTGGCTTTAAAAGCTGTTTTCCTACTCCCAGATAAGGGAGCCTTCGAGGCCTTGTGTAGCCAGATGATGACGCTGGCTCAACACCTCCAGCCTTAGGTGCTATTTTGCTTTTCCCACTACCACCAGATGCTCCACCACCACCACCATCAGTACCAGCTGGCAACGACCTCCCACGGCCTCTTCCACCAGACTTCCTCAATTTTGGGAAAATGTAACCAAAATAACAACCGTTATATGGTACTGTACAACAAGGTAAAAGGTGGATATAAACTTGTTGAGAATTTAATTCTCCCTTTTTATTTTGGGGAGACTGAACCCAAACTCAGGCCCAGTAACTAAGAGGACTGAGGTATATCCACTTTGTGAGAATTTGAATCTCACTTTTTTGGGGGAGACTGAACCCAAACTCAGGCCCAGTGTATTTTACAACGCAATGTGAGTGGCAGCAAGTGGCTGGCTGATACACGACAAACTAAGAAGACTGAGGTATATCCACTTTGTGAGAATTTGAATCTCACCTTTTTTGGGGGGAGACTGAACCCAAACTCAGACCCAGTGTATTTTACAATGCAATGTGAGTGGCAGCAAGTGGCTGGCTGATACACGACAAACTAAGAGGACTGAGGTATATCCACTTTGTGAGAATTTGAATCTCACTTTTTTGGGGGGAGATTGAACCCAAACTCAGGCCCAGTGTATTTTACAACGCAATGTGAGTGGCAGCAAGTGGCTGGCTGATACACGACAAACTAAGAGGACTGAGGTATATCCACTTTGTGAGAATTTGAATCTCACCTTTTTTGGGGGGAGACTGAACCCAAACTCAGGCCCAGTGTATTTTACAACGAAATGTGAGAGGCAGCAAGTGGCTGGCTTATACACGAGAAACTAAGAGGACTGAGGTATATCCACTTTGTGAGAATTTGAATCTCACTTTTTTGGGGGGGAGACTGAACCCAAACTCAGGCCCAGTGTATTTTACAACGCAATGTGAGTGGCAGCAAGTGGCTGGCTGATACACGAGAAACTAAGAGGACTGAGGTATATCCACTTTGTGAGAATTTGTATCTCACTTTTTTTGGGGGGAGACTGAACCCAAACTCAGGCCCAGTGTATTTTACAACGCAATGTGAGTGGCAGCAAGTGGCTGGGTGATACACGACAAACTAAGAGGACTGAGGTATATCCATTTTGTGAGAATTTGAATCTCACTTTTTTGGGGGGAGACTGAACCCAAACTCAGGCCCAGTGTATTTTACAACACAATGTCAGTGGCAGAACGTGGCTGGCTGATATACGACAAACTAACAGAACTGACGTATGTCCACTTTGTGACAATTTGAATCTCCCTTTTTTTTTTTTGGGGGGGGGGAGACAGCACCACAACTCAGGCCCAGTGTGTAACACAACACAATATAAGTGGCAGAAAGTGGCTGGAAGATATCTGAAAAAATCCATGGACTGTAGTACAATTTCAATCTCCCTACAATGATCTCAGGACAAGTATGGCAGCAACAAAAAGGACTGCTGCACACAAAAGTGTGGACAAATAAACAAGATAACTGCAGAAAGGAGCAACAGGATTTTTGCTTTTAAAAAAGCAGTTGGTTTGCACAGCAGTGGTGCAAACAGCAATGCAGCTATCAGGGAGCCTTATAAGGCAGCCTAATAAGCTACAGAGCTGATGCACAAAGATATAGCCTCCACTGTCCCTGCAAAACAAAGGTGGTGTTGGACAGTGGAAATCGCTACAGCACAAGCGGTTTGGGGGTTAATCTTCCCTCCCTAACTATAGCCGTTCTTCTGACGAAGCTGCAGCAATCTCTCCCTATGCTAAGATCGGCAGAAGTAAGATGGCGGTCGCCGTGCACGCCCCTTTATACCCCCTGTGACGCTGCAGAAAACAAGCCAATCACTGTCATGCCCTTCTGTAAGATGGTGGGGACCGAGACCTATGTCATCACGCTGCCCACACTCTGCGTCCTCTTTCATTGGCTGAGAAATGGCGCTGAACGCGTCATACGAAATGCGACTTTGGCTCGAAGATCGCCGACCGCATGGCCGATCCCACACTAGGATCGGGTCGGGTTTCATGAAACCCGACTTTGCCGAAAGTCGGCGATTTTTGAATTTGTCCGATCCGTTTCGCTCAACCCTACTTGTGAGTTTTTGGAGAGTTTCTGCTTGTATTTCTTTGCATGAAGTCAGAATAGCCTCCCAGAGCTGCTGTTTTGATGTGAACTGCCTCCAACCCTCATAGATCTGTTGCTTGATAATACTCCAAAGGTTCTCTATAGGGTTGAGGTCAGGGGAAGATGGTGGCCACACCATGAGTTTATCTCCTTTTTTGCCCATAGCAGCCAATGACTCAGAGGTATTCTTTCCAGCATGAGATGGTGCATTGTCATGCATGAAGATGATTTTGCTACTGAAGGCACGTTTCTGCTTTTTAAACCATGGAAGAAAGTTGTCAGTCAGAAACTCTGTATACTTTGCAGAGGTCAATTTCACATCTTCAGGAACCTTAAAGGGCCCTACAAACTGTTTCCCCATGATTCCCAAACATGACTCCTTTACCTCCTTGCTGACGTTGCAGCCTTGTTGGGACATGGTGGCCATCAACCAACCATCCACTACTCCATCCATCTGGACCATCCAGGGTTGCTCGACACTCATCAGTAAACAAGACTGTTTGAAAATTAGTCTTCATGTATGTCTGGGCCCACTGCAATTATTTGTGCTTGTGAACACTGTTTAGGGGTGGCTGAATAGTAGGTTTATGCACCACAGCAAGCCTTTGAAGGATTCTACGCCTTGAGGTTCGAGGGACTCCAGAGGCACCAGCAGCTTCAAATAACTGTTTGCTGCTTTGTAATGGTATTTTGGCAGCTGCTCTCTTAATCCAATGAATTTGGAAGAATTCAAACAGACCCCTCAAACAGGGTCAGAATGGGATACTTGGGGGACACGGGTGCTACCTCCAGTCAGACCCCGGATTCGTGGTAGCTGATCCAGCAGGGTTAGCGGGTGACGTAGAGCTAACCGGTGGGTACCGGGGGTTCGGGTAGAAGCTGGTTCCAGCAATACTGATGTTTTCCTGAGGTTCAGGATGAGATGGAACTGGAGTAAGTAGGTTGGAGATCATTCAGGAAAGCCAGGTAACGGGTAGCAGATAGTCTGTGGAGACAAACAGTGGAAGCGGAGCACTGACCAAGACTTCAGAAACAGAAGTGCATGCTAGCAAGAACCGGAAGTTAGCAGCTGAGGATATTGTTTCTCCGGCACCCTCCCTATTGTGGAGGGGCTAGAAATAGTAATCATTAACACGTCATTGGTCAGAAGCACCTTTTGGAAAATTTGTTCTGTCTCTTTAAGAGATCGGGAGCTAGCACCCACGTGACCTAAGCACACAGCCTGAGGACCTGCTGGCTGCATGCCAGTAAGCAGAGGAGGGAGGGGAAGAAGAGCCTCTGTCAGGACAGCGTGGAGTCGGCACAGAGCGGGAGTCCCAACGGGGACCCCACAAATGTACAGGGACCGGACCATGTGTAACAGCCTCCATAGTGCGTCCATGCAGCCTGTCATAGAGCAGAGCAGACCCAATCCCCATTCACTTGAATGGGGGGTCCGACATTGCATTGCTTGGCACGCTGTCATATGCATGACAGCGCTGCAAACACCACTTCTAATCAGCAGGGAAATCCTCCCCGCCAGTCAGAGCCACAGTTACCAAGCTGTCAAATGACAGTAGGAGCGCTCAGCTGTGATTGGACGTATAAACTTTACCTCTGATCACTGGTGTCAGCTGATGGGACTACTGATCCCATCATCTGACACCTGCTACCACTAATTACAGTGAGAGCAGGAGTGGCGGATGGGAGTTTTCATCTGCCACTCCTGCGCTATAAATAAATAATTAAAAAAAGAAACAGCATGGGTTCCACCCTATTTTTGATAACCAGCCATACAAAACTCACAGCTGGGGACTGCAACCCCCAGCTGTCTGCTTCAGCAAGGCTAGTTATCAAAAATAGAGGGGTCCTCACGCTTTTTTTTTTTTTAAACTATTTAAATAAATAATTTAAAAAATGGCGTGGGTTCCCCCCCATTTTTGACAACCAGCCTTGCTAAAGCTCACAGCTGGGGGCTGGTATTCTCTTGCTGGTAAGAGGCCATGGATATTGGCCCCCCAGCCTAAAAATAGCAGCCCGCAGCTGCCCAGAAAAGGCGTATCTATTGGATGTGCCAATTCCGGCACTTTGCTCGGCTCTTCCCACTTGCCCTGTAGCAGTGGCAAGCGGGGTAATATTTGTGGGGTTAATGTCACCAGTGACATTAAGCCTTGGCTTAGTAATGGAGACGTATCTATAAGACACCTATCCATTACTAATCTTTTAATTGATTCATGTAAATAAAGACACAGTCAGAATAAAGTCCTTTAATGAAATAAAACACAACAGAGTTTTCCTATTTCATTATTCAGGTAATCCATACGATGCCATCAATCTTCTGTAATAAAAATAAAAACAATAAACCAACACAAATACTCCCTGTTCCGGCTCAGTCCAATATAACGAGTGTTCCACGCAGTAATCCATAACTGGGGGAGATACTGTTTACATCCAGGACCGTGCAAATGCAACCGTTCCTGGCTGTAAACCACTGATGAATGAAGAGATGTTGCCGGCGCTTGCTTTAGGCTTCTTTCACACTTCCATGACCCTGGTAATGTCGAGCGATTGGGGTGAGGGGAACCCACCCCACACCTACCCGTCACTGCACATAGCTCAAAGTGCAAGCCCATTAAACCCAAATAAAACACATACAACAAATTCTTTGGAATAGTAATGGCCACAGCAGCCTTTTATTTATTTAACATAAACAACAAACATTGTAATATATAAAACCACCAACAATGAAAAACTGTGAAGGAGTCCTTGGAGCTCCCAAAGAATCTGGTGACCCACACAGCAAAGCGTGACATTATCAAAGCCAAATTACTCCCAGCCGTTTCCACACTGGCTCGGGAGCACCAAAAAACCCCATAAGGTTCACTGTTCACGCTAAAATCCAGGGGAACCGACTCCCCCTGCCGGAACCCCCACCCCAGTCACCAGATCCAAAAACCAATTGAACTCTAAATACAGAGGAGCCATCAGCCAATGGCTCCCCCAACCCAATTTCCACCAACTCCAAGGACTCCCCCCAGCCACCACAGCCACCATGACCCTTAATAACAAAAGAAAAAATTCCCCAGCACATAAAATAACACCCCCAAAATAACAAACAAAATAGGGTGGGAGGGCGGGACACAAGATGCCCAGAGAGCGGGAACTGCCAAGCCCCACCCCCCCACCGCTACTTAAACTCCCGCTTTTTCATAAGCCCCCACCCAATTAACCCTAACCCCTCCCTCCATCCCATGGTCATGTTGACCTTCACTTATGCCGCTGGGGGGAGGGGCGGCTCCAGCTCCGGCCCTTACTTGACCCTGGTAATGTCGAGCGATTGGGGTGAGGGGAACCCACCCCACACCTACCCGTCACTGCACATAGCTCAAAGTGCAAGCCCATTAACCCCAAATAAAACACATACAACAAATTCTTTGGAATAGTAATGGCCACAGCAGCCTTTTATTTATTTAACATAAACAACAAACATTGTAATATATAAAACCACCAACAATGAAAAACTGTGAAGGAGTCCTTGGAGCTCCCAAAGAATCTGGTGACCCACACAGCAAAGCGTGACATTATCAAAGCCAAATTACTCCCAGCCGTTTCCACACTGGCTCGGGAGCACCAAAAAACCCCATAAGGTTCACTGTTCACGCTAAAATCCAGGGGAACCGACTCCCCCTGCCGGAACCCCCACCCCAGTCACCAGATCCAAAAACCAATTGAACTCTAAATACAGAGGAGCCATCAGCCAATGGCTCCCCCAACCCAATTTCCACCAACTCCAAGGACTCCCCCCAGCCACCACAACGAGGGACTTTGAATACCTCAAAGGCCCGAGACCCCACCAAAACGAAACACTATGGCCTTCTCCACACCCTCCTGCAAACCAAGCGCCCAGAAATCAATTCCCACCGCATTTAAATGCACCCCATCAGCCAGCCAAAAGGCCCCATCACCTTTTTCCAACTCAAAATGCCTTACGGCAACTCCACCATTCCGGACAACAAACGCAGACACCGCTCTGTTAACTTTGATCCTCACCTTATTAAGTTTGTCCAAAGACCGCATATTCCGCCACCGCTTCCGCGGCACTATCTCAGACCAAACCACTGCCAAACCAGGATATAAAAGCCACAACCGTAGCAAATCTTGTTTTATATCCCTAAATAACTCTCTGAAAGGTCTCACCCCCAAATCATTACCCCCCACATGCAACACCAGAATATCTGGTGACTTATCCAAAATGACCGCCTTGTGAAACTCCTTCAGGACCCTGTTCCAAGCCATGCCCCTGAAGCCAATCCAACGGACCACCGCCACCGACCGATCGAAGCCCAGCTGTCTACCCTCTGACCGTACGTCCGCTCTCAGGGCTCCCCAATGGACATAAGAATGGCCGAAAATCCATACAAGCAATGGCAGAGAACCTGAAAGATACAAACACAGACGGTTAAAACACTGCTAAAGAAAACAAACCACAAAACAACTGATGCCTCCAAGCACCCAAATAACCTTCCAATCAATATCTAACGTAACTGCGGTACCTATTGGACGACCATCTACCAATACGCTTGATAACCTCGGAATCCAAACCACCCACAGCAGCAGCAGTTGCTGCCCCAATACGAAACGAATGAGGAGCAAAACGAGAATCATCCAAACCTAAAGCTCTAACCGCCTTTTTGAAAACCATATGAAACTGATAACGCGACAGCGATTACCCATCCCTGTGGCAAAGTAACGAACCTTCCCTGGAAGGGATCCACCCCCAAAAACATTTCAAACAGTCGACGGGGCACATTCTGGAACCCGCAACCGAACCGAGCACAACCCTCCTACCTCGACCTAGTTGATCCGTCTTAGAGCGACGTAACCAGAACTCCACCCGCCCATCGGATAAAAATACATTGCGCGCCAAAATTCCTCCCGCCACTTTCTTGTTGGGAGACACCAACTCCCCAACTCTCAACACGCCAAAAAAGGCGAAAGAAAAAGCCAGTCTGAACAAACAGTGTTCAAAATCCGATTCACAACAATCCCCCAACACTTCGCCCAACCCTTCCAACAAAACAAAAGACACAGGACGCTGGGAATCCAAACAACCATAATGTCTACGGAAACCTTTCACCGCCTGTTTTATCAAAAACACTTTGGACAAATCCCGCTGTCCCCTTATCTTACAACCAAAAGCCAGAGCGGCTAACAAACGCGACACCTTAGACCACGACCAACCTTCAGAGAAACCCCGACTCAGCCATGACAACAAGACACCCACCTGCGAATCAAAATCCCTTGCCCCAGGGTAAGATGACAACTCCCTTTCCCATGAAAGCCAAGCCGCCTGATAAGCCTCCCATGTTTTGGGAGCCAACGATGACCTTATCAGATCTTCTGCATCCCGGATACCACAAGCCAAAGCTCTGCCGGGCATTCCAAACCGCTGATCTCTGCCTCCGGTGCCAAGGACCGAAAACGATCGAACTGAAAACGAGAAAGAGAGTCAGCAATTGAGTTACACACCCCAGGCACATGAGTAGCTGTAACCTGTGAATTCAATTCCAAACAACGAAGAACCAGTTGTCGCAAAACCCGCACCACCGGAGGTGAAGACGCCGTGAGACCATTCACTGCACAAACCACCCCCATGTTATCACAGTTGAAACGAATGCGCCTATTACGGAATTCCTGTTTCCACAAATGGACTGCCACCAAAATCGGGAAAAGTTCCAGAAGCGCGACATTCCATACTAATCACGCAACGACAGTTTCTTCACACGACGCGCCCGAGCCAAATCCTCACGCAATCCGTCTATCTTCTCCGCAGGCAGCCGAAACTCCCAAGCCATTGTATCAATGACAATGCACAGAAAGCTCAAACATGTGCTCGGACCTTCAGTCTTACCAGGGGCCAAGGGAACCCCAAACCGATCCGCCACCCATTCGACAGCCCTCAACAGCCTACTGCAACTATCAGACCCAGCCGGGCCCACACACAAAAAATCGTCCAGGTAGTGTATAACCGAATCACAATCTGAAACGTCCTTAATTGCCCATTCCAAAAATGAACTGAATGTTTCGAACAAAGCACACGATAAAAGAACAACCCATGGGCAAACATCTATCCACGAAAAAACCCACCTCCCAACAACAACCAAGAAGTCTCACGCTATCCGGATGAACCGGCAACAACCGAAAAGCCGCCTCAATATTAGTTTTTGCCAACAAAGCCCCTTTTCCAAACTTGCGAACCCACCCGATGGCCTCATCAAAAGACGCATAAACCACTGAGCAAAGCTCCGGGGCAATACCGTCGTTACCTGAGAAACTACGAGGATAAGACAGGTGGTGAATTAAACAAAACTTGCCCACCTCCTTCTTGGGCACCACACCTAGGGGGGAAACCACCAAATCCTCAAACGGAGGAGACAAAAATGGACTGGACATCCTGCCCAAAGCCACTTCCTTATTCAACTTTTCCGAGACAATCTCCCTGTGTACAAAAGCTGACCGCAAGTTCTTAATAACCCGAGGCACCTCAAAAGACGGGGCCGGAATAACAAAACTAAACTGAAAACCCCTAAATAACAACTCGGCCGCCTCTCTCTTCGGATATCTATTTAGATAGGGGGCCATCCTTTCCAGACTCACCGGCGTCACCCCCATGGGAATTCCCGGCCCCTGACTTCGATTTTGCTTTCTTGAAGCATTTTGAGGCTCCGTGTGAGGAGCCACTACAATGGGAGCACAAGTGCTTGAACTTGCAGTTGACTCCGAACTTACACTGCCCATCATTGAATTGCCAGCACAAACCCGCTTTATGTCCTCCTGACTGACTAGACTGGCCTGATGCCCCCGTACTGCTGGACTGACTCCCCTGACCGGAAGATCCGGCTCCCCCCTGAAAGGAATGACCGAATCTATACTGCGCCATCACACACAACCAAAGCCCTATGTCCTTTTGGTCCCAACGCAACGTTGGAGGAATCGCTTTCCTCTGCCGAAATTGCTCGTCGTACCTCAACCAAGCCTGCCCCCCATACACCCTATGAGCCTCCCCAATTGAGTCCATATAGCAGAACAGACCCGAACAATTTTCCGGCGCCCTCTCACCAATCATGCTAGCCAGCATAGCGAAAGCTTGTAGCCAATTAACAAAAGTCTGAGGAATAAGGCGCCATCTGCGCTTTTCCTCTTCCTCTTTCTTGCTGTCCTCCTTCTTCCCCTTATCCAGGTAAAATTTTTCCAGAGGAAGCAATGAAAAAATTTCCACATACTCATCCTTAACAATTTTTTCCTTCACCTCTTTTTTAAGGTGCGCCCCCAAAGGGCCCTCAAAACAAACATATACCTCCCCGTGAGCCCTATCATCCAAGTGAATGCGACATTCCTTCTCCTTCTCTGTCTGAACTGAAACTGAAACCGGAGCCACGGAGCTAACCGCCACTTCACTTCCACCAATAATCCCTCCTCCAACACCCGTCCAGGCCGCCAAATGCCTCTGATCATTCATACCCCTTTCCAACCGTACCAGTAAATCCCTAACATTATTTAACACTGCACTTATACCACCTGAATCGCCCACACTCGGGACCAAAGCCCCAGAAACAAACCCCCCATCCCCTTGCAGCCCCCGAACAACTGGAGGGGATAACAATTGAGCAGATAGTAGGGACACAGACGCATACTCACCAGGCTGCGCGGGAGCTGTGATCCCTCCAGCCGGAGTACCAGGGTCCTGACCACTCCGTCCTGTGGAAAATGATCCGTCTTAGGGGGATGATCTGTGGTTTGGGTCCAGCTGCACTCCCCGCGACACTCCAGCAGGTGGCGATGAAGAAATTGATGCCAGCCAACCACCAGATGGCTGCACCGATGCAGGTCCTGAGCTCCCATCAAGCCCTGATGGGACCACCATTGTATCCGGGACTCCTGGCGCAGAAGAAGGTCCTGCTGCCGAAAACAGGGTCGGCCCGTGGGCTCCGGGGCCACCCGGTCCGTAACCGCCACTCTGCCCGCTCCTGGTTAAAGCTGAGGCAGGCCGCGCGGCAGGGACATCACCGCCGTGGCCCCCCGATGCACGCTGCCTCCCATGCTGACCAGCTCGCGCAGGCTCCGCCCCCAATATGCTGCGAGGCGAAGGCCTAGCAGCCGATGATGGGCCCCTTCTGGCTGCTGGATTCCTCCCAGGCCAGGGCGCGCTGGCACTGCGACTAGATGGCGCCCGGCCTGGAGGGTCCCTGGAGGGGCTCCTACGCCTACGGGGGGCCCGGGGAGCTACATCGGGAGAGAGTAGCTCCGGGGGCCTGGCCCGGCACGAGCGCCGCAAAGGAGAAGCCGTCGCTGCCGCCAGACCGCCGCTCCCTACAATGCCCGCCACCTGTTGTTCCAGCCAGCCGGGAGGGTGCGAAGCCGCCACAGCCCTCAAACTCTCCAGGGCACGATCGACAGCGGACATGGTGAGTTGCTCACAAGATGCCCAGAGAGCGGGAACTGCCAAGCCCCACCCCCCCACCGCTACTTAAACTCCCGCTTTTTCATAAGCCCCCACCCAATTAACCCTAACCCCTCCCTCCATCCCATGGTCATGTTGACCTTCACTTACGCCGCTGGGGGGAGGGGCGGCTCCAGCTCCGGCCCTTACTTCTTCCAAATCTGCACAGGATCCGTCAAGACGTTGAAATGATGGATCCTGTGCAGATTGTGGAAAACGTGTGCACTGGGCCCGTCTTTCTGATGGACCAGTCGAGACTATGTGCTGTGTGTTGCGTCTTCACAGCGGTTTTTCGCTGTGAAAATGCATACACAACACAAACCAGGTTAAAAAAATTTAAAAAAATCGCAGTATTCTCACCTACCGGCGTTCCCGCGCAACGATGCTTCCGGCAGCTGGCGTTCCTAGTAATACATTGCGAAATCTCGCAAGAAGTCACGAGACCGCGACTTCTCGCGAGATTTCGCAGTGTATTGCTAGGAATTAACGCTAGCTGCTGGGAACATAGGTGACGCTGCACGGGAACGCCGGTAGGTGAGAATATTGCGATTTTTTATTTTTTTATTATTTTTAACATTATATCTTGTTACTATTGATGCTGCATAGGCAGCATCAATAGTAAAAAGAGAAAGAGAGCGAGCGAGAGAGAATTTCCCTGATGGGAAATTCTTCCATGCATGCTCTCTTTGAAAAGGCGGGACCCGTCGCTGGATTCCTGATTTTCACAGGCAGCGACGCATCCTGTGCCCTTAGGCTTCCATTGTAGCCAGTGACGGGCAGTGCAGTTTGCGTCGCTGAGCGATTTTCCGACAAGCAGAAAAAACATTCCTCTGAACGTTTTCTCTGCCCGATGGACCTTTTTTATGCAGGATCCAGTGAAAGAAGGATGAAACGGATGGCCATCTGTCACAATCCATCGCTATTACAAGTCTATGAGAAAATGCAGGATCCTGCAAATGTTTTTGCAGGATCCTGCATTCTCAAAAAACTACGGATTGTGACGGGAGCTGAAAGACAGAACTGTGAAAGAGGCCTTAGTGGCTGGGGCTGATGTCACTGAGCCTGTGCTCCCTCACATCCTAACCTGAGGTAACCTCTAGACCATGGGAAAATGCCAGTGAAGAGGTTAACTGCAGGTCATCTATTCTTTCTATCTATCTATTCTTTCTATATATCATCTATCTATTCTTTCTATCTATCTACTCTTTCTATCTATTCTTTCTATCTATCTATTCATCTATATAATCTATCTACCTATCTATCCATCTATCTTATCATTTCTATCTATCTATTCTTTTTATCTATTTATCTATTCATTCTATCTATCTGCAGGAAGTATTTTTTTCTCTGGGGCACTCAACTTTATTGGCATGCACAAAGAGAAAAAATGGATGAAATAAACGCACAAAAAACGCACAAAAAATGCGCCGCAAAACGCATCTAAACCTGCGTTTTTGCCCCAACTTCTTTTCTGCCAAGAAATCAGGTTTTGCTGCAGAAAGCAGCAAAAACGCCCTGTGTGATCTTACCCTAACAGTCCAGAGAGGCTGCCCCTGATACAAGGACTGATTGCTGATAGATTTTAACTAATTAGCTAGACAGTTGTTTCTTAGTCAGATAGTTTAGATAGCTAGTGTCCTTTGTGGCTGTGTAATCAACTTTCCAGCAGTTTTTTTTGTACCATTCCTGAGTCCCACAAACAAAGACAGCAGTGCACATGTCATACAAGTGTGTTCTTCACTGCTTCTGTTGTGCTCCATGCACGAATAAACCTTTCTAAATCTTATTTTTTCACTTGCTAAATGTGATACAGCAAAGCATATGTCAACTTGTCATTTAGTGGTGTGGTGACATTATTCTGTGATTTAAGCTGTTGGCCAGGAAAATTTTTTTTTTTTGCAGTTGCTACCGTGATTCAGCATGCCATATCTCACCTTGTTATTAAATGTTGTTGAAATTCAACTGTCTGCCTAGCTCATGCAGACTAAAAAAATGAAAAATATCTGTTGCTAAACGTGATACAGCCTACCATATCTCACATTGTAATTTTGTGGCGGTGAAATTAAGCAGCCTGCAGAGCTCATGCACATTAACAAAATACTTTTTTCTGTTGTTAAAGGTGATACAACCCACCATATTCCAATTTGTAATTTTGTGGCGGTGAAATGAAGCTGTCTGCAGAGCTCATGCACTTGAAAAAAAATATTTTGCTTCTGTTGCTAAACGTGATACAGCCCGCTGTATCCCACATTGCAATTTTGTGATGATTAAATTGTTCTGTGTGTAGAGCTGTTGCACAGTAAAAAAAAATGTGGGAGGTGGCAGTTGCTAACATGATTCGGCGCGCCATATAGCATCTTGTCATTTAGTGTTGGTGAAATTCAACTGTCTGCATAGTTCATGCAGATTGAAAAACAAAAAAATGTTTCTGGTGCTAAATGTGATACAGCCCACCATATCCCACATTGTAACTTTGTGGCGGTGAAATTGTTCTGTGTCTAGAGCTTATGCACATTAAAAAAAAAATCTGTTGCTAAACTTGATACAGCCTGCCATATTCCACATTGTAATTTTGTGATGGTGAAATTGTGTGTAGAGCTCTTGCATAGTAAAAAAAAAATGGCAGTTGCTAAAATGATTCTGCAGAGCTCATAAAGATTTAAAAAAAAAAAACTTTTTACAAACGTAAAACAGCAGGCTAGATCTGAGTTTGAAATTGTTTGAGCATATATTCGATTGTATACAGGCCTCATCCACAGTTAAAAAATACTGTGTACTCTTAGTAACGTTATACAGGAGGCTAGTTGTCAGTTTTAAAGTTTTGGATGCTGACATTGTTCTCCATACAGGGGTACACATGATAAAATCAAAATAGGTTTTGTTACTGTCATGCTACCAAAAGCAGGCTACATTTCATGTTTTCATTCTTTGGTGTACATATTGTTCTCCATACAGGGGTGCACATGATAAAATATAAATTTGTCCTGTTGCTACCATGCTCAAAAAATTTGGCCACATCTGAGGTTGTCATTCTTTTGTGCTCAGATTGTGCTGTATCCAAGGCTTGTTCCCAGTAACAAATTTTATTTTTTCAGTTACTACCATGCTACATAAAGCAGGCCACATTTTATATTTTTATTATTTTGAGCTGAAATGAATTTATTTATCATGCCTTACTGATATAAAGTGCTCTCTTATTCCACAGTGCTTTACATACATTATCATTACAGTCCCCAATGGGGCTCACAACCTAAATTCCCTATCAGTATGTCTTTGGAGTGTGGGAGGAAACCGGAGCACCAGAAGTAAACCCACACAAACACAGGCAGAACATACAAACTCCTTGCAGATGTTGCCCTTAGTGGGATTTGAATCTAGGACCCCAGCGCTGCAAGGCAGCAGTGCTAACCATTGAGCCACTGTGCCGCCCTATTGTAGTATTTTGCTGGTATTGTGCTCCATCCAGGAGTCCCCATTTCACAATATAAATTTTTAGTACTAATAGCTTGCTCATTAACCCCTTTATGAAATTGGGTGTAATAGTACGCCTGATATACACAGCTGAAATATGCCTGCAAAAGTTGCGGGTGGAATTGTGATCCACCCGCCGCTGTTAACTAGTTAAATGCCACTCTCAATCTCTGACAAGGGCATTTAACTCGTGCTTCCGGGAAACGCGCCGGAAATCCCGCCCATCTGTGACCAGTAGTTGGCACTGATAGCCAGTAAGCATTTCCGCTACATACAGGCCATCTGATCATAGCCTGTATGAAGCAGAGACGATCAAAGTAGTTCAGCTTATAATCATGAAGCATGCAAAAAAGTAAAAAAAAGTTTTTACAAATATTAAACAAAATTAAAAAATATAAACGTTCAAATCAACGTGCCACGCCAGAGAGGCAACGGGAGATTAGGGAGGTTAATAAGTGGCTCAAGAATTGGTGTAGGAAGGAGGGGTTTGGGTTCCTGCAGAACTGGGCCGACTTCTCAGTTGGCTACAGGCTCTACGCTAGGGACGGGCTGCACCTCAATGGGGAAGGTGCAGCTGTGCTGGGGGAGAAAATGGTTAGAAGGTTGGAGGAGTGTTTAAACTAGGGATTGGGGGGGAGGGTATTCATTTTATAGGAGGGGAAGATAGTGCAGATAGAGACCTGGGCACAAATAAGGAAGTTGGGGGTGGCGGTGGCATGGGGGGTGGGGTTAGAACAGTTAGTAATTTAAGAAAGAATAGAGGTACAGAGAGTAACATCAAGTGCATGTATACTAATGCCAGAAGCCTCGCCAACAAAATGGATGAATTAGAACTAATGTTGTTGGAGCATAATTATGACATGGTGGGGATATCTGAGACGTGGCTGGATGAGAGCCATGACTGGGCTGTTAACTTGCAGGGCTATAGCCTTTTCAGAAATTACCGTACAGATAAGCGAGGGGGTGGGGTGTGTCTGTATGTAAAATCGACCTTAAAACCCATCCTGCGTGATAATATAGGTGAATCTAATGAAAATGTAGAGTCTCTGTGGGTGGAGATAAGGGGAGGGGGAAAAAATAATAAATTACTGATAGGGGTTTGTTATAAATCTCCAAAACTAATGGAAGCAATGGAGAATATCCTCGTAAAGCAAATAGATGAAGCTGCGACTCAAGGAGAAGTCATTATTATGGGGGACTTCAACTATCCTGAAATAGATTGGGGAACAGAAACCTGCAGTTCCAGCAAAGGTAATCGGTTTTTGACAACTATGAGAGACAATTACCTTTCACAACTGGTTCAGGACCCAACAAGGAGGGGGGCACTGCTAGACCTAATATTAACCAACAGGCCAGACCGCATATCAAATATAAGGGTTGGGGGTCACTTGGGGAATAGTGATCACAAAATAATAAGTTTTCATGTAACCTTTAATAAGATGGGTAGAAGGGTGGTGACAAGGACACTAAACTTCAGGAGGGCAAATTTCCAACGGATGAGAGAGGATCTTGGTGCAATTAACTGGGACGATATCCTGAGACACAAAAATACACAAAGAAAATGGGAGACATTTATTAGCATCCTGGATAGGACCTGTGCACAGTATATACCGTATGGGAATAAACATACTAGAAATAGGAGGAAACCAATATGGCTAAATAGAGCTGTAAGGGGCGCAATAAGGGACAAAAAGAAAGCATTTAGAGAATTAAAGGAAGTAGGTAGTGAGGAGGCATTAAATAAATACAGAAAATTAAATACATTCTGTAAAAAGCAAATCAAGGCAGCAAAGATTGAGACAGAGAGACTCATTGCCAGAGAGAGTAAAAATAATCCCAAAATATTCTTTAACTATATAAATAGTAAGAAACTAAAAAATGACAGTGTTGGCCCCCTTAAAAATAGTCTGGGTGAAATGGTGGATGAGGATGAGGAAAAAGCCAATATGCTAAATGACTTTTTTTCATCAGTATTTACAAAAGAAAATCCCATGGCAGCCAATATGACTAGTGATAATAATTCCCCATTAAATGTCACCTGCTTAACCCAGCAGGAAGTACAGCGGCGTCTAAAAATATCTAAAATTGACAAATCTCCGGGCCCGGATGGGATACACCCCCGAGTACTGCAGGAACTAAGTACAGTCATTGATAGACCATTATTTTTAATCTTTAAAGACTCCATAATAACAGGGTCTGTACCACAGGACTGGCGTATAGCAAATGTGGTGCCAATATTCAAAAAAGGGGCAAAAACTGAACTCGGTAATTATAGGCCAGTAAGTTTAACCTCTACTGTGGGTAAAATCCTGGAGGGCATTCTAAGGGATGCTATGCTGGAGTATCTGAAGAGGAATAACCTCATGACCCAGTATCAGCACGGGTTTACTAGGGACCGTTCATGTCAGACTAATTTGATCAGCTTCTATGAAGAGGTAAGTTCCGGACTGGACCAAGGGAACCCAGTGGACATAGTATATATGGACTTTTCCAAAGCTTTTGATACGGTGCCACACAAAAGGTTGTTACATAAAATGAGAGTAATGGGGATAGGGGAAAATATGTGTAAGTGGGTTGAGAGCTGGCTCAGGGATAGGAAACAAAGGGTGGTTATTAATGGAGCACACTCGGACAGGGTCACGGTTAGCAGTGGGGTACCACAGGGGTCAGTATTGGGCCCTCTTCTTTTTAACATATTTATTAATGACCTTGTAGGGGGTATTCAGAGTAGAATTTCAGTATTTGCAGATGACACTAAACTCTGCAGGGTAATCAATACAGGGGAGGACAATTTTATATTACAGGATGATTTATGTAAACTAGAAGCTTGGGTTGATAAATGGCAAATGAGCTTTAATGGGGATAAATGTAAGGTCATGCACTTGGGTAGAAGTAATAAGATGTATAACTATGTGCTTAATTCTAAAACTCTGGGCAAAACCGTCAATGAAAAAGACCTGGGTGTATGGGTGGATGACAAACTCATATTCAGTGGCCAGTGTCAGGCAGCTGCTACAAAGGCAAATAAAATAATGGGATGTATTAAAAGAGGCATAGATGCTCATGAGGAGAACATAATTTTACCTCTATACAAGTCACTAGTTCGACCACACTTAGAATACTGTGCACAGTTCTGGTCTCCGGTGTATAAGAAAGACATAGCTGAACTGGAGCGGGTGCAGAGAAGAGCGACCAAGGTTATTAGAGGACTGAGGGGTCTGCAATACCAAGATAGGTTATTACACTTGGGGCTATTTAGTTTGGAAAAACGAAGACTAAGGGGTGATCTTATGTTAATGTATAAATATATGAGGGGACAGTACAAAGACCTTTTTGATGATCTTTTTAATCATAGACCTGAGACAGGGACAAGGGGGCATCCTCTACGTCTGGAGGAAAGAAGGTTTAAGCATAATAACAGACGCGGATTCTTTACTGTAAGAGCAGTGAGACTATGGAACTCTCTGCCGTATGATGTTGTAATGAGTGATTCATTAATTAAATTTAAGAGGGGACTGGATACCTTTCTGGAAAAGTATAATGTTACAGGGTATATACACTAGATTCCTTGATAAGGCGTTGATCCAGGGAACTAGTCTGATTGCCGTATGTGGAGTCGGGAAGGAATTTTTTTCCCCATGGTGGAGTTACTCTTTGCCACATGGGGTTTTTTTGCCTTCCCCTGGATCAACATGTTAGGGCATGTTAGGTTAGGCTATGGGTTGAACTAGATGGACTTACAGTCTTCCTTCAACCTTAATAACTATGTAACTATGTAACTATGTAAATCACCCCCCTTTCGCCCCATTCAAAATAAAACAATAAAAAAAATCAAATATACACATATTTAGTATTGCTGCGTTTAGAATTGCCCGAGCTATCAAGATATGAAAAGAATTAACCTGATCGTTAAACAGCTAATGAGGAAGAAAGTCAAAATGTCAGAATTACGTTTTTGGTCACCTCAACATTGCATTAAAATGCAATAATGGGTAAGTAAAAGAACATACCTCCACTAAAATGGTATCATTAAAAATGATATCTCGGCAAGCAAAAAATAAGCCCTCACCCAACCCCAGATCACAAAAAAGGGAGATGCTACAGGTATCAGAAATGGCGCAATTCTTTTTTTAACAAACTTTGGAATTTTTTTTCACCACTTAAATAAAAAAATAACCTATACATGTTTGGTGTAAATGAACACGTAATGAACTGGAGAATCATAATGGAAGGTCAGTTTTAGCATTTAGGAACATGGTAAAAAAAAATCCCAACAACTGTGGGATTGTACTTTTTTTGCAATTTCACTGCACTGCAATTTCCAGTACATGATATGTTAAAACCAATGGTGTCGTTCAAAAGCGCAACTCGTCCTGCAAAAAGCAAGCCAACACATGGCAATTTTAACCAAAAATTAAAAAGGTTACTGCTTTGGAAAGAAGGGGAGCAAAAAACAAAAATTCAAAAACCAAAAAAAATCCCTGTGGTCGTTAACCCCTTCACCCCCAAAGCTTTTTTAGTTTTCGTTTTTCGCTCCCCTCCTTCCCAGAGCCATAACTTTTTTATTTTTCTGTCAATATGGCCATGTGAGGGCTTATTTTTTGTGGGACGAGATGTACTTTTGAAGGATACCATTGCTTTTACCATGCCGTGTAACAGAAAACGGGAAAACAATTCCAAGTGCAATGAAATTGCAAAAAAAGTGCAATCTCACACTTGTTTTTTGTTTGGCTGTTTTTGCTAGGTTCACCAAATGCTAAAATTAACCTGCCATCTTGATTCTCCAGGTCATTACAAGTTCATAGACACCAAACATGTCTAGGTTCTCTTTTATCTAAGTGGTGAAAAAAAAATTCCAAAGTTTGCTAAAAAAAAAAAAAATCGTGCCATTTTCTGATACCCGTAGCTTCTCCAATTATCGCGATCTGGGGTCGGGTGTGGGCTTATTTTTTGCGGGCCGAGCTGGCGTTTTTAATGATACAATTTTTGTGCAGATACATTCTTTTGATCGCCCGTTATTGCATTTTAATGCAATGTTGCGGCGACCAAAAAAAACGTTATTTTGGCGTTTTGATTTTTTTTCTCGCCATTTAGCGACCAGGTTAATCATTTATTTTTAGTGATAGATCTGGCGATTCTGAACGTGGTGATACCAAATATGTGTAGGTTTGATTTTTTTTTATTGTTTTATTTTGATTGAGGCGAAAGGGGGGTGATTTGAACTTTTATATATTTTTTATTTTTTTATATTTTTAAACACTTTTTTTTAAAATTTTGGCATGCTTCAATAGCCTCCATAGGAGGCTAGAAGCATGCATAACTCGATCGCCTCTGCTGCATAGAGGTGAAGCACAGATCACCTCTATGTAGCAGAAATGCAGGGTTGCTTTGAACGCCGACCACAGGGTGGCGCTCAAAGCAATCGGCCATCAACAACCATAGAGGCCTCAAGGAGACCTCTGGTTGTTATGGCAATGCACTGATGACCCCCGATCATGTGACGGGGGTCAGCGGTGCAAGCATATCCGGCCGGGAGCGCTAGTTAAATGCTGCTGTCAGCGCTAGACAGCGGCATTTAACTAGTAAATGAGCGCGGGCGGATCGTGATTCCGCTCGCGCTCATTGCGCGCACATGTCAGCTGTACAAAAAAGCTGACATGTCACGGCTTTGAGGTGGGCCCACCGCCGGAGCCCACCTCAAAGCGGGGGTTCTGCCAGCTGACGTACTATTCCGTCAGCTGGCAGAAAGGGGTTAAGGTGTTAAACCATGCCACATTTAACCCCTTCATGATCGGAGCTTTTTTCATTTTTGCATTTTTGTTTTTTGCTCCCCTCATTCCCAGAGTCATAACTTTAATAATTTTCTGTCAATATGGCCATGTGAGGGCTTATTTATTGTGTGAGGAATTGTACTTTTGAACAACACCATTGGTTTTAGCATGTCATGTACTTGAAAACGGGAAAAATTCTCCAGGTCATTACGAGTTCACAGACACCAAAATGTATAGGTTCTTTTTTTATCTAAGTGGTGAACAAAAATTCCACATTTTGAAAAAAAAAAGTTGCGCAATTTTCCAAGACCTGTAGCGTCTTCATTTTTCGCGATCTCTGTTTGGTTGAGGACTTATTTCTTGCATGCCGAGCTGACATTTTTAATGATACCATTTTTGTGCAGATACGATTTTTTGATCGCCCGTTATTGCATTTTAATGCAATGTCGCGGCAACCAAAAAATGTAATTCTAGTGTTTTGATTTTTTTTCTCGCTACGCCATTTAGCGATCAGGTTAATCCTTTCTTTTGTTGATAGATCTGGCGATTCTGAACTCGACAATACCAAATATGTCTATGTTTGATTTTATTTTTATTGTTTTATTTTGAATGGGGCGAAAGGGGGGTGATTTAAACGTTTATATTTTTAATTTTTTTCATATTTTTAATCACTTTTTTTTAAACTTTTGGCATGAATCAATAGCATCCATGGGGTTTAGAAGCTGCCTTAACTTGATCGGCTCTGCTACATAGAGACGATGCTCAGATTGCCCCTATGTAACAAAATTACAGCATTGCTATGAGCGCTGACCACAGGGTGGCGCTCATAGCAGTCAGGCATCAACAACCATACAGGTGTCAAGGAGACCTCTGGTTGTCATGTCGATGCACCGCTGACCCCTTATCCGGTATTTCTGGCCTGATGGCAGGAAGTTTGACAGCGGCATTTAACTAGGTAATAGGCGCGGGTGGATCGCGATTCCACCCTCCCATATTGCGGGCACATGTCAGCTGTTGAAAACCGCCGGAGCCCACCTCAAAGCAGGGCTTCTGATGTCGGACGTACTCCCGTCCGACGTCTGAAAGGGGTTAAAGATTGGACAGGGCTTGGAGCAGTATTTGTTGCTTAAAGTTTGATCAGTGACTGGTGGATGAATGACTGGTGTAGGCCTGGAGCTCTGAGAGCTATGCCAAATTCAGGCAACACAATTAAAGGCGACCCAACACGGGTCTATGTGCTCCAGCATATAGATGACAGTAAGGCCGGCGTCACACTTGGCGTAAGACAATACGCCACGTATTATACGTCCGTACTACGGCCGTAATACGGAGAAATGTTCCCAAAATAGTGATCCGTAGTCAGGGTGTGTCAGCGTATTTTGCGCATGGCATCCTCCGTATGTAAACCGTATGGCATCCGTACTGCGAGATTTTCGCGCAGGCTTGCAAAACCGACATCTAATGGATTTATGTGCTCAAATGTTCATTAAAACATATATACAGTATATATATATATATATATATATATATATATATATATATATATATATATATATATATATATATATATATATGTAATTGAGACACATATATATATATTCTGTATTTAGATTTCATTCAGCGCGAAATCTGTGAAAAGTCGGTAATTCAATTGCCGGCTTTTCATTTCTCCTGCACAAACCTGACAGGATATGAGACATGGTTTACATACAGAGTAAACCATCTCATATCCCCATTTTTTTTGCATATTCCACACTACTAATGTTAGTAGTGTGTATGTGCAAAATTGCAGCGCTGTAGCTGCTAAAATAAAGGGTTAAATGGCGGAAAAAATTGGCGTGGGCTCCCGCGCAATTTTCTCCGTCAGAATGGTAAAGCCAGTGACTGAGGGCAGATATTAATAGCCAGGAGAGGGTCCATGGTTATTGCCCCCCCCGTGGCTAAAAACATCTGCCCCCAGCCACCCCAGAAAAGGCACATCTGGAAGATGCGCCTATTCTGGCACTTGGCCACTCTCTTCCCACTCCCTGTAGCGGTGGGATATGGGGTAATGAAGGGTTAATGCCACCTTGCTATTGTAAGGTGACATTAAGCCAGATTAATAATGGAGAGGCGTCAATTATGACACCTATCCATTATTAATCCAATTGTATGAAAGGGTTAAAAAACACACACACACATGATTTAAAAGTATTTTAATGCAATAAACACAGCGGTTGTTTTAATAATTTATTGCTCTCTCAATATCAGCAACACCCTCGCTTGGCAAAACAATAAACGCACAAGATACATACCCTCAGCTGAACCGTCACGTCCCACAAGGTAATCCATCTGAAGGGGTTAAAATATTTTACAGGCAGGAGCCCTGCTAATGCAGCTGTGCTGCGTGCCTGTAATCCCCGGCGAATGAATGAAATGTAGGTCATTGACCTACATTTCCTTCAGTCACGGTGATGCGCCCCCTGGTGGATGTCCTCATATGACCTGGAGCGTGGGAAAAAGTTCCCAGGCTGCAGTTCATGAGAACATCCAGCAGGGGCGCATCACCGCGACTCAATGTAAGTATAGATCACTGCTTTCCTTTCAGCACCCGGGGATTACAGGCACGAGCGAGTGGTTTATCGCAGCTCGTGCCTGTAATATTAGTTAACCCCTTCAGATGGATTTCCTCGTTGGATGTGATAGGACATCAGAAGGTATGTATCTTGTGCGTTTATTATTTTTCCAAGCGAGGGTGTTGCTGATGGATTGAGAGAGCAATAAATTATTAAAACAACCGCTGTGTTTATTGCATTAAAATACTTTTAAATCATGTGTGTGTTTTTTAACCCTTTCATACAATTGGATTAATAATGGATAGGTGTCATAATTGACGCCTCTCCATTATTAATCTGGCTTAATGTCACCTTACAATAGCAAGGTGGCATTAACCCTTCATTACCCCATATCCCACCGCTACAGGGAGTGGGAAGAGAGTGGCCAAGTGCCAGAATAGGCGCATCTTCCAGATGTGCCTTTTCTGGGGTGGCTGGGGGCAGATGTTTGTAGCCACGGGGGGGCCAATAACCATGGACCCTCTCTAGGCTATTAATATCTGCCCTCAGTCACTGGCTTTACCATTCTGGCGGAGAAAATTGCGCGGGAGCCCACGCCAATTTTTTCCGCCATTTAACCCTTTATTTTAGCAGCTACAGCGCTGACATTTTGCACATACACACTACTAACATTAGTAGTGTGGAATATGCAAAAAAAATGGGGATAAGAGATGGTTTACTGTATGAAAACCATGTCTCATATCCTGTCGGGTTTGTGCAGGAGAAATGAAAAGCCGGCAATTGAATTACCGACTTTTCACAAACACCGCTGCGTATTTCTCGCAAGTCACACTGCTGGTCCATGTGGAATCCGTATTTTTCTCGCCCCCATAGACTTTCATTGGCGATTTTTTTTGCGCAATACGCTGACAAACGCAGCATGCTGTGATTTTGTACGGCCGTAGAAAGCCGTATATTACGGATCCGTAATATACGGCTGATAGGAGCAGCCCCATTGAGAATAATTGTGCCGTATGTTATGCGAGTTTTACGGACGTAGTTTCTGCGCTCTTACGTCCGTAAAACTCGCCAGTGTGACGCCGGCCTAATAGTGATGCTGATGATGGCATCTTCAGCGCTAACCATCTTCATCTGTGTCCACTCCGCAAGTGTGAATAATGATTCTTTAGTTATAGTGCTTTGGAACAAAGCACTATATTGTTATTCCATCGTGGTAAACTTCTTATTATTATTATTCAGTCCGCAGTTAATGCGGCCCGAACCGCTTCACTCACAGACTCCAGTGAGGTGTCATTTCGAAGCCAGCGTCCCCAAGAGGTGTGCTAAGTATTTTTCGTGTTGATCGGATTTGTAGTTTTGGCGCAATTTGCGTTTGAAAAAAGTGTCTCAATGCATTTCAATAGGGAAATTTCCCCATACGTTTATAATGGGCCTGATTTCTGAGGCAATTTCTAAAAATAACTGCCAACTTCCACCTGGCTGATTAGCTCATTGATATGCGCAGTCAGACACAGTTACTATGCCAACGCCTATGAACTCTACATCAGCCCACCAGATCACAGCTTTTGGCCGGCCTCACACTAGCGAGTTTTACGGACGTAAGAGCGCAGAAATTACGTCCGTAAAACTCGCAAAATAAACGGCACAATTATTCTCAATGGGGCTGCTCCTATTAGCCATATATTACGGTTCAGTATTATACGGCTTTCTACTGCCGTACAAAATCGCAGCATGCTGCGTTTGTCAGCGTATTGCGCAAATAATACGCCAATGAAAGTCTATGGGGGCGAGAAAAATACGGATTCCACACGGACCAGCAGTGTGACTTGCGAGAAATACGCAGCGGTGTTAGTGAAAAGTCGGTAATTCAATTGCCGGCTTTTTCCTTCTCCTTCACAAACCCGACATGATATGAGACATGGTTTACATATAGTAAACCATCTCATATCCCCATTTTTTTTGCATATTCCACACTACTAATGTTAGTAGTGTGTATGTGCAAAATTTCAGCGCTGTAGCTGCTAAAATAAAGGGTTAAATGGCGGAAAAAATTGGCGTGGGCTCCCGCACCATTTTCTCCGCCAGAGTGGTAAAGCCAGTGACTGAGGGCAGATATTAATAACCTAGAGAGGGTCCATGGTTATTGGCCCCCCCTGGCTACAAACATCTGCCCCCAGCCACCCCAGAAAAGGCACATCTGGAAGATGCGCCTATTCTGGCACTTGGCCACTCTCTTCCCACTCCCTGTAGCGGTGGGATATGGGGTAATGAAGGGTTAATGCCACCTTGCTATTGTAAGGTGACATTAAGCCAGATTAATAATGGAGAGGCGTCAATTATGACACCTATCCATTATTAATCCAATTGTAGGAAAGGGTTAAAAAACACACACACATGATTTAAAAGTATTTTAATGCAATAAACACAGCGGTTGTTTTAATAATTTATTGTTCTCGCAATCCATTTGCAAACCCTCGCTTGGCAAAATAATAAATGCACAATATACATACCTTCTGATGTCAGATCACGTCCCACGATGTAATCCATCTGAAGGGGTTAACTAATATTACAGGCAGGAGCCCTGCTAAATGCAGCGGTGCTCCGTGCCTGTAATCCCCGGCGAATGAATGAAATGTAGGTCATTGACCTACATTTCCTTCAGTCGCGGTGATGCGCCCCCTGGTGGATGTCCTCATATGACCTGGAGCGTGGGAAAAAGTTCCCAGGCTGCAGTTCATGAGAACATCCACCAGAGGGCGCCTCACCGCGACTCAATGTAAGTACAGATCCTGCTTTCCTTTCAGCACCCGGGGATTACAGGCACGAGCGAGTGGTTTATCGCAGCTCGTGCCTGTAATATTAGTTAACCCCTTCAGATGGATTACTTCATGGGACGTGATCTGACATCTGAAGGTATGTATCTTGTGCGTTAATTATTTTGCCAAGCGAGGGCCTGGAAATGGATTGCGAGAGCAATAAATTATTACAACAACCGCTGTGTTTATTTCATTAAAATCCTTTTTAATAATGTGTGTGTGTGTTTTTTAACCCTTTCCTACAATTGGATTAATAATGGATAGGTGTCATAATTGACGCCTCTCCATTATTAATCTGGCTTAATGTCACCTTACATTACCCCATATCCCACCGATACAGGGAGTGGGAAGAGAGTGGCCAAGTGCCAGAATAGGCGCATCTTCCAGATGTGCCTTTTCTGGGGTGGCTGGGGGCAGATGTTTTTAGCCACGGGGGGGGCAATAACCATGGACCCTCTCCTGGCTATTAATATCTGCCCTCAGTCACTGGCTTTACCACTCTGGCGGAGAAAATTGCGCGGGAGCCCACGCCAATTTTTTCCGCCATTTAACCCTTTATTTCAGCAGCTACAGCGCTGAAATTTTGCACATACACACTACTACCATTAGTAGTGTGGAATATGCAAAAAAAAAGGGGATATGAGATGGTTTACTGTATGTAATCATGTCTCATATCCTGTCGGGTTTGTGCAGGAGAAATGAAAAGCCGGCAATTGAATTACCGGCTGTTCACAGATATCGCGCTGAATGAAATCTAAATACAGAATATATATATATGTGTCTCAATGACATATGTATATATATATATATATATATATATATATATACTGTATATATGTTTTAATGAACATTTGAGCACATAAATCCATTAGATGTCGGTTTTGCAAGCCTGCGCGAAAATCTCGCAGTACGGATGCCATACGGTTTACATACGGAGGATGCCATGCGCACAATACGCTGACACACCCTGCCTACGGATCACTATTTTGGGAACATTTCTCCGTATTACGGCCGTAGTACGGACGTATAATACATGGCGTATTGTCTTACGCCAAGTGTGACGCCGGCCTTTGTCAGATAATATCAGCTCTTAAAGTGACAGTACAGCACAATTAAAAAGCACTATCTGTAGTCTTATTATTATTATTACTAGATGGTGACCCAATTCTAACGCATCGGGCATTCTAGAATATGTATGTCCACGTAGTATATTGCACAGCCGCGCAGTATGCAGCGCGGAGCCGCGCAGTATGCAGCGCAGTATACAGCGCAGAGCCGCGCAGTATGCAGCGCAGAGCTGCGCAGTATGGAGCGCAGAGCCGCGCAGTATACAGCGCAGAGCCGCGCAGTATGCAGCGCAGAGCCACGCAGTATGGAGCGCAGAGCCGCGCAGTATGGAGCGCAGAGCCGCGCAGTATACAGCGCAGAGCCGCGCAGTATGCAGCGCAGAGCCGCGCAGTATGGAGCGCAGAGCCGCGCAGTATGGAGCGCAGAGCCGTGCAGTATACAGAGCAGAGCCACGCAGTATACAGCGCAGAGCCACGTAGTTATACTGCCCAGTCACGTAGTATATTGTCCAGTCACCAGGGCCGGCGTTAGGGTTAGGGGCAGGCAGACTTAGCAGCTGCCTAGGGGCCCCCAGCCAGGGTTGGACATACTGCTGATGGCACTGCTCCGGGGCCCAGAGGTGGAGGGGGGGCCCTGGAGGCAGGCCCGGTATCATGCAGGATCGGGCCCCTCTCACTCCCTCCTGTAATCATGGAACGCCGGGGAGAGAGCGGGGCGCGAAGTGCAGGAGATCAAAAAGGGGGCGTGTCATGCAGGGAGAGACGCTGGCCAATGAACGCTTTCCTTACCTCACAGTGACCAGACTGAGGAGAGCGCTCACTGGCTGCCGTCTGTCCTCCTGCATGGCGTGTCCTAATGGTGAGTGCTCACCTACAGTCAGGGGCCCCACAGCACAGCACATAGAGCCATCATGGAGGAAGAGCAGGACTTAGTGTGTGTCTTCTGCTCCCTCCACTGTTCTAATCAGAGCAGGCTGCACCTCACAGAGAAGAGATGGGGGAGGAGGCTCAGTGCACGGGACAACACACAACACGGCAGCCCCAGGGGGCTGATATCAGTCCTTCCTGCTCTGTGCCCCATCCCCCACAGTAGTGGGTTCTGCAGCCCTCTCCTGCTGAACTATGTGACCTCATCCAGGGCTCCTCTGATCACCTGTGAGCTGATATCACACATTGGTATGTGTGTATGTATATGCTTGTATGTGTGTGTATCTATGTGTATGTTTCTATCTGTGTGTATATGTACGGTATATGTGTGTATGCATGGTATATTTGTATGGCTGTGTATGCATGTACAGTATGTGTATGTATGCACAGTATATGTATGTGTATCTGTGTATGTGCAATAAATTTGTATGTATATATGGTACTAGATGGCAGCCCGATTCTAAAGAATCGGGAGTCTAGAATCCATATATACTTTATTTATTCAAATGTAAGAATAATACAATTAAATAATAGTAAGAAAGAACAAAAAATGGCTGCACTCACCAGCTCTTGACAATTCTTGACAGTACGGCACATTTCTGATTGGTCGCTCGCGGCAGGCGGCAACCAATCAGAAAAGTGCCGCGCACCACGAAGGCATATATCTTTGTCCACCCTGAGCGGGTGTAGGACGCTGGTGACGTCACTTATCTCCGGACATTATCTCCGGACAAAGCCACGGAAGTTGGCACAAATTGCCGGAAGTAGTATTCTAGGCAATTATATATTAGATTTTAATGTTATCAGTGTTTACCTTTGAACGTTTATATTGTATTGTCCTGTCACCAGCCATGTGTACGATTATCGGCCGAAAGCCTCTCTGGAACCAATAATCACCCCATGTAAAGGTATCTTTATAAGTTAAAGATTCAGAATACTATGACTTTTATCATATCCTGAACAGTCAAGTTTTTTATGAACCGTTAAGGTTTTCTGGTTGAAGTAAAAAAAACTCTGAGTGTTTACAGTTTGAAACCATAAAATGTTGAAAAATTATGTCATTCTTGAGTATATCACTCAATGGTGCTCATAAACGTGTCAAATTTGATCTATAATATACTTTAATATACGTTACTTTAATCTTTAATATACTTAAGAACAGGGCCCCAGACATCACACAGGGGGTCTGAAACACCGCACAGTGGTCCAAAATATCGCTGTGCTCTGCCTGGGGCCCCATGTTCTGCCTGGGGCCCCTGTGCTCTGCCTGGGGCCACTGTGCTCTGCCTGGGGCCCCATATGCTGCCTGGGGCCCCATATGCTGCCTGGGGCCCCTGTGCTCTGCCTGGGGCCCCATATGCTGCCTGGGGCCCCTGTGCTCTGCCTGGGGCCCCATATGCTGCCTGGGGCCCCTGTGCTCTGCCTGGGGCCCCATGTTCTGCCTGGGGCCACTGTGCTCTGCCTGGGGCCCCATAGGCTGCCTGGGGCCCCTGTGCTCTGCCTGGGACCACTGTGCTCTGCCTGGGGCCCCATATGCTGCCTGGGGCCCCTGTGCTCTGCCTGGGGCCCCTGTGCTCTGCCTGGGGCCCCATGTTCTGCTTGGGGCCCCTGTGCTCTGCCTGGGGCCACTGTGCTCTGCCTGGGGCCCCATGTTCTGCCTGGGGCCACTGTGCTCTGCCTGGGACCACTGTGCTCTGCCTGGGGCCCCATATGCTGCCTGGGGGCCCTGTGCTCTGCCTGGGGCCACTGTGCTCTGCCTGGGGCCCCATATGCTGCCTGGGGCCACTGTGCTCTGCCTGGGGCCCCATATGCTGCCTGGGGCCCCTGTGCTCTGCCTGGGGCCCCATGTTCTGCCTGGGGCCACTGTGCTCTGCCTGGGCCCCATATGCTGCCTGGGGCCCCTGTGCTCTGCCTGGGGCCCCTGTGCTCTGCCTGGGGCCCCATATGCTGCCTGGGGCCCCTGTGCTCTGCCTGGGGCCCCATATGCTGTCTGGGGCCCCTGTGCTCTGCCTGGGGCCTTATGTTCTGCCTGGGGCCACTGTGCTCTGCCTGGGGCCCCATAGGCTGCCTGGGGCCCCTGTGCTCTGCCTGGGACCACTGTGCTCTGCCTGGGGCCCCATATGCTGCCTGGGGCCCCTGTGCTATGCCTGGGGCCCCATGTTCTGCCTGGGGCCCCATGTTCTGCCTGGGGCCCCTGTGCTCTGCCTGGGGCCCCTGTGCTCTGCCTGGGGCCCCATATGCTGCCTGGGGCCCCTGTGCTCTGCCTGGGGCCCCTGTGCTCTGCCTGGGGCCCCATAGGCTGCCTGGGGCCCCTGTGCTCTGCCTGGGACCACTGTGCTCTGCCTGGGGCCCCATATGCTGCCTGGGGCCCCTGTGCTCTGCCTGGGGCCCCATATGCTGCCTGGGGCCCCTGTGCTCTGCCTGGGTGTAGGACACTGGTGACGTCACTTAGCTCCGGACATTAGCTCCGGACATTAGCTCCGGACATTAGCTCCGGACAAAGCCAAGGAAGTTGGCACAAATTGCAGGAAGTAGTATTCTAGGCAATTATATATTAGATTTTAATCGGACCCAGAGTGACCCGGGCCACCAAATCGGACCCAGAGTGACCCCGCCCACCAAATCGGACCCAGAGTGACCCAGCCCACCAAATCGGACCCAGAGTGACCCCGCCCACCAAATCGGACCCAGAGTGGCTCCGCCCACCAAATCGGACCCTGAGTGACCCCGCCCACCAAATCAGTCCCTGAGGTGACCCGCCCACCAGATCGGACCCAGAGTAGCTCCGCCCACCAAATCAGACCCAGAGTGACCCAGCCCACCAAATCGGACCCAGAGTGACCCCGCCCACCAAATCGGACCCAGAGTGACCCCGCCCACCAAATCGGACCCAGAGTGACCCCGCCCACCAAATCAGACCCAGAGTGACCCCACCCACCAAATGGGACCCAGAGTGACCCCGCCCACCAAATGGGACCCAGAGTGACCCCGCCCACCAAATGGAACCCAGAGTGACCCCACCCACCAAATGGGACCCAGAGTGACCCCGCCCACCAAATCGGTCCCAGAGTGACCCCGCCCACCAAATCGGTCCGAGAGTGACCCCGCCCACCAAATCGGACCCAGAGTGACCCCGCCCCCAAATCGGACCCCGAGTGACCCCGTCCACCAAATCGGACCCCAAGTGACCCCGCCCACCAAATCGGACCCCGAGTGACCCCGCCCACCAAATCGGACCCAGAGTGGCTCCGCCCACCAAATCGGACCCAGAGTGACCCCCGCCCACCAAATCGGACCCAGAGTGACCCCGCCCACCAAATCGGACCCAGAGTGACCCCGCCCACCAAATCGGACCCAGAGTGACCCCGCCCACCAAATCGGACCCAGAGTGACCCCGCCCACTAAATCGTTCTTAGAGTGACCCCGCCCACCAAATCGGTCCCAGAGTGACCCAACCCACCAAATCGGTCCCAGAGTGACCCCTGTCATGATTCTCAATGGCGAGAGAACATAGCCCAGCATATATGAGAACTAGCTCTTGGAAGATGGAAACTATACTGACCATGAACTAAACCTGCCGCACAACTAGAAGTGGCCGGGTAGCATGCCTACGTTTTTTTATCCCTAGATGCCCAGCGCCAGCCGGAGAACTACCTAATCCTAGCAGAGGAAAAGACAGTCCTGGCTCACCTCTAGAGAAATTTTCCCAAAAGGCAGACAGAGGCCCCCACATATATTGGCGGTGATTTTAGATGAAATGACAAACGTAGTATGAAAATAGGTTTAGCAAAATCGAGGTCCGCTTACTAGATAGCATGAAGACAGAAAGGGCACTTTCATGGTCAGCAGAAAACCCTATCAAAACACCATCCAGAAATTACTTTAAGACTCTAGCATTAACTCATAACACCAGAGTGGCAATTTCCGCTCACAAGAGCTTTCCAGACACAGTAACGAAACAGCAGCTGTGAACAGGAACAAAATGCAAAAACACAAAAGGACAAAAGTCCAACTTAGCTAGGAGTTGTCTAGTAGCAGGAACATGCACAGAAGGCTTCTGATTACATTGTTGACCGGCATGAAACTGACAGAGGAGCAAGGTTATATAGCGACTCCCACATCCTGATAGGAGCAGGTGAACAGAAGGGATGATGCACACAAGTACAATTCCACAAGTGGCCACCGGGGGAGCCCAGAATCCAATTTCACAACAGTACCCCCCCCTCAAGGAGGGGGCACCGAACCCTCACCAGAACCACCAGGGCGATCAGGATGAGCCCTATGAAAGGCACGGACAAGATCGGAGGCATGAACATCAGAGGCAGTGACCCAAGAATTATCCTCCTGACCGTATCCCTTCCATTTGACCAGATACTGGAGTTTCCGTCTGGAAACACGAGAGTCTAAGATCTTTTCCACAACGTACTCCAACTCACCCTCAACCAACACCGGAGCAGGAGGCTCAACGGAAGGCACAGCCGGTACCTCATACCTGCGCAACAATGACCGATGAAAAACATTATGAATCGAAAAGGATGCAGGGAGGTCCAAACGGAAGGACACAGGGTTAAGAATCTCCAATATCTTGTACGGGCCGATGAACCGAGGCTTAAACTTAGGAGAAGAAACCCTCATAGGGACAAAACGAGAAGACAACCACACCAAGTCCCCAACACAAAGCCGAGGACCAACACGACGACGGCGGTTGGCAAAAAGCTGAGTCTTCTCCTGGGACAACTTCAAATTGTCCACCACCTGCCCCCAAATCTGATGCAACCTCTCCACCACAGCATCCACTCCAGGACAATCCGAAGATTCCACTTGACCGGAGGAAAATCGAGGATGAAACCCCGAATTACAGAAAAACGGGGACACCAAGGTGGCAGAGCTGGCCCGATTATTGAGGGCGAACTCCGCCAAAGGCAAAAAAGCAACCCAATCATCCTGATCCGCAGACACAAAACACCTCAAATATGTCTCCAAGGTCTGATTAGTCCGCTCGGTCTGGCCATTAGTCTGAGGATGGAAAGCAGACGAAAAAGACAAATCTATGCCCATCCTAGCACAGAATGCCCGCCAAAATCTAGACACGAATTGGGTCCCTCTGTCAGAAACGATATTCTCCGGAATACCATGCAAACGAACAACATTTTGAAAAAACAGAGGAACCAACTCGGAAGAAGAAGGCAACTTAGGCAAGGGAACCAGATGGACCATCTTAGAGAAACGGTCACACACCACCCAGATGACAGACATCTTCTGAGAAACAGGCAGATCCGAAATAAAATCCATCGAGATGTGCGTCCAAGGCCTCTTCGGGATAGGCAAGGGTAACAACAATCCACTAGCCCGAGAACAACAAGGCTTGGCCCGAGCACAAACGTCACAAGACTGCACAAAGCCTCGCACATCTCGTGACAGGGAAGGCCACCAGAAGGACCTTGCCACCAAATCCCTGGTACCAAAGATTCCAGGATGACCTGCCAACGCAGAAGAATGAACCTCAGAGATGACTCTACTGGTCCAATCATCAGGAACAAACAGTCTACCAGGTGGGCAACGATCAGGTCTATCCGCCTGAAACTCCTGCAAGGCCCGCCGCAGGTCTGGAGAAACGGCAGACAATATCACTCCATCTTTAAGGATACCTGTGGGCTCAGAATTACCAGGGGAGTCAGGCTCAAAACTCCTAGAAAGGGCATCCGCCTTAACATTCTTAGAACCCGGTAGGTAAGACACCACGAAATTAAACCGAGAGAAAAACAACGACCAGCGCGCCTGTCTAGGATTCAGGCGCCTGGCAGACTCAAGGTAAATTAAATTTTTGTGGTCAGTCAATACCACCACCTGATGTCTGGCCCCCTCAAGCCAGTGACGCCACTCCTCAAAAGCCCACTTCATGGCCAAAAGCTCCCGATTCCCAATATCATAATTCCGCTCGGCGGGCGAAAATTTACGGGAAAAAAAGGCACAAGGTCTCATCACGGAGCAGTCGGAACTTCTCTGCGACAACACCGCCCCAGCTCCGATTTCAGAAGCGTCGACCTCAACCTGAAAAGGAAGAGCAACATCAGGCTGACGCAACACTGGGGCGGAAGAAAAGCGGCGCTTGAGCTCCCGAAAGGCCTCCACAGCATCAGGGGACCAATCAGCAACATCAGCACCCTTCTTAGTCAAATCAGTCAATGGTTTTACAACATCAGAAAAACCAGCAATAAATCGACGATAAAAGTTAGCAAAGCCCAAAAATTTCTGAAGACTCTTAAGAGAAGAGGGTTGCGTCCAATCACCAATAGCCTGAACCTTGACAGGATCCATCTCGATGGAAGAGGGGGAAAAAATGTATCCCAAGAAGGAAATCCTTTGAACCCCAAAAACACACTTAGAACCCTTCACACACAAGGAATTAGACCGCAAAACCTGAAAAACCCTCCTGACCTGCTGGACATGAGAGTCCCAGTCATCCGAAAAAATCAGAATATCATCCAGATACACAATCATAAATTTATCCAAATAATCGCGGAAAATGTCATGCATAAAGGACTGGAAGACTGAAGGGGCATTTGAAAGACCAAAAGGCATCACCAAATACTCAAAATGGCCCTCGGGCGTATTAAATGCGGTTTTCCACTCATCCCCCTGCTTGATTCGCACCAAATTATACGCCCCACGGAGATCAATCTTAGAGAACCACTTGGCCCCCTTTATACGAGCAAACAAATCAGTAAGCAGTGGTAACGGATATTGATATTTAACCGTGATTTTATTCAAAAGTCGATAATCAATACACGGCCTCAAAGAGCCGTCTTTCTTAGACACAAAGAAAAAACCGGCTCCTAAGGGAGATGACGAAGGACGAATATGTCCCTTTTCCAAGGACTCCTTTATATATTCTCGCATAGCTGTGTGTTCAGGCACAGACAGATTAAATAAACGACCCTTAGGGTATTTACTACCCGGGATCAAGTCTATGGCACAATCGCACTCCCGGTGCGGAGGTAGTGAACCAACCTTGGGTTCTTCAAAAACGTCACGAAAGTCAGACAAGAATTCAGGAATCTCAGAGGGAATAGATGATGAAATGGAAACCAAAGGTACGTCCCCATGAGTTCCTTTACATCCCCAGCTTAACACAGACATAGCTCTCCAGTCGAGGACTGGGTTATGAGATTGCAGCCATGGCAATCCCAGCACCAAAACATCATGTAGATTATACAGCACCAGAAAGCGAATAACCTCCTGGTGATCCGGATTAACACGCATAGTCACTTGTGTCCAGTATTGTGGTTTATTACTAGCCAATGGGGTGGAGTCAATCCCTTTCAGAGGTATCGGAGCCTCCAATGGCTCCAAATCATACCCACAGCGTTTGGCAAAGGACCAATCCATAAGACTCAAAGCAGCGCCAGAGTCGACATAGGCGTCCGCGGTAATAGATGACAAAGAACAAATCAGGGTCACAGATAGAATAAACTTAGACTGTAAAGTGCTAATTGAAACAGACTTGTCAGGCTTCTTAGTACGCTTAAAGCATGCTGATATAACATGAGTTGAATCACCACAATAGAAGCACAACCCATTTTTTCGTCTAAAATTCTGCCGCTCGCTTCTGGACAGAATTCTATCACATTGCATATTTTCTGGCGTTTTCTCAGTAGACACCGCCAAATGGTGCACAGGTTTGCGCTCCCGCAGACGCCTATCGATCTGAATAGCCATCGTCATGGACTCATTCAGACTCGCAGGCACAGGGAACCCCACCATAACATCCTTAATGGCATCAGAGAGACCTTCTCTGAAAATCGCCACCAGGGCGCACTCATTCCACTGAGTAAGCACAGACCATTTGCGGAATTTTTGGCAGTATATTTCAGCTTCATCTTGCCCCTGAGACAAGGACATCAAGGCCTTTTCCGCCTGAAGCTCTAAATGAGGTTCCTCATAAAGCAACCCCAAGGCCAGAAAAAACGCATCCACATTGAGCAACGCAGGATCCCCTGGTGCCAATGCAAAAGCCCAGTCCTGAGGGTCGCCCCGGAGCAAGGAAATTACAATCCTGACCTGCTGTGCAGGGTCTCCGGCAGAGCGAGACTTCAGGGACAAAAACAATTTGCAATTGTTTTTAAAATTTTGAAAGTGAGATCTATTCCCCGAGAAGAATTCAGGCAAAGGAATTCTAGGCTCAGACATAGGTGCATGAACAACAAAATCTTGCAAATTTTGTACCTTTGTGGCGAGATTATTCAAACCTGTAGCTACACTCTGAAGATCCATTTGAAACAGGTGAACACAGAGCCATTCAAGGATTAGAAGGAGAGAAAGAGAGGAAGGCTGCAGTATAGGCAGACTAGCAAGTGATTCAATTAAGAGCACACTCAGAACTAGAGGGAAAAAAAAAAAAAAAAAAATTGTAGCAGACTTCTTTTTTCTCTCCTTTCTCAGCCAGTAATTTAACCCTTTTTTGGGCCGGTCAAACTGTCATGATTCTCAATGGCGAGAGAACATAGCCCAGCATATATGAGAACTAGCTCTTGGAAGATGGAAACTATACTGACCATGAACTAAACCTGCCGCACAACTAGAAGTGGCCGGGTAGCATGCCTACGTTTTTTTATCCCTAGATGCCCAGCGCCAGCCGGAGAACTACCTAATCCTAGCAGAGGAAAAGACAGTCCTGGCTCACCTCTAGAGAAATTTTCCCAAAAGGCAGACAGAGGCCCCCACATATATTGGCGGTGATTTTAGATGAAATGACAAACGTAGTATGAAAATAGGTTTAGCAAAATCGAGGTCCGCTTACTAGATAGCATGAAGACAGAAAGGGCACTTTCATGGTCAGCAGAAAACCCTATCAAAACACCATCCAGAAATTACTTTAAGACTCTAGCATTAACTCATAACACCAGAGTGGCAATTTCCGCTCACAAGAGCTTTCCAGACACAGTAACGAAACAGCAGCTGTGAACAGGAACAAAATGCAAAAACACAAAAGGACAAAAGTCCAACTTAGCTAGGAGTTGTCTAGTAGCAGGAACATGCACAGAAGGCTTCTGATTACATTGTTGACCGGCATGAAACTGACAGAGGAGCAAGGTTATATAGCGACTCCCACATCCTGATAGGAGCAGGTGAACAGAAGGGATGATGCACACAAGTACAATTCCACAAGTGGCCACCGGGGGAGCCCAGAATCCAATTTCACAACAGACCCCGCCCACCAAATCGGTCCTAGAGTGACCCTGCCCACCAAATCGGTCCCAGAGTGACCCCGCCCACCAAATCGGTCCCAGAGTGACCCCGCCCACCAAATCGGACCCAGAGTGACCCAGCCCACCAAATCGGACCCAGAGTGACCCTGCCCACCAAATCGGACCCAGAGTGGCTCCGCCCACCAAATCGGACCCTGAGTGACCCCGCTCACCAAATCAGTCCCTGAGGTGACCCGCCCACCAGATCGGACCCAGAGTGACCCAACCCACCAAATCGGTCCCAGAGTGACCCCGCCCACCAAATCGGTCCTAGAGTGACCCCGCCCACCAAATCGGTCCCAGAGTGACCCCGCCCACCAAATCGGACCCAGAGTGACCCAGCCCACCAAATCGGTCCCAGAGTGACCCCGCCCACCAAATCGGTCCGAGAGTGACCCCGCCCACCAAATCGGACCCAGAGTGACCCCGCCCCCAAATCGGACCCCGAGTGACCCCGTCCACCAAATCGGACCCCGCGTGACCCCGCCCACCAAATCGGACCCCGAGTGACCCCGCCCACCAAATCGGACCCAGAGTGGCTCCGCCCACCAAATCGGACCCAGAGTGACCCCCGCCCACCAAATCGGACCCAGAGTGACCCCGCCCACCAAATCGGACCCAGAGTGACCCCGCCCACCAAATCGGACCCAGAGTGACCCCGCCCACCAAATCGGACCCAGAGTGACCCCGCCCACTAAATCGTTCTTAGAGTGACCCCGCCCACCAAATCGGTCCCAGAGTGACCCAACCCACCAAATCGGTCCCAGAGTGACCCCGCCCACCAAATCGGTCCTAGAGTGACCCTGCCCACCAAATCGGTCCCAGAGTGACCCCGCCCACCAAATCGGTCCCAGAGTGACCCCGCCCACCAAATCGGACCCAGAGTGACCCAGCCCACCAAATCGGACCCAGAGTGACCCTGCCCACCAAATCGGACCCAGAGTGGCTCCGCCCACCAAATCGGACCCTGAGTGACCCCGCTCACCAAATCAGTCCCTGAGGTGACCCGCCCACCAGATCGGACCCAGAGTGACCCAACCCACCAAATCGGTCCCAGAGTGACCCCGCCCACCAAATCGGTCCTAGAGTGACCCCGCCCACCAAATCGGTCCCAGAGTGACCCCGCCCACCAAATCGGTCCCAGAGTGACCCCGCCCACCAAATCGGACCCAGAGTGACCCAGCCCACCAAATCGGACCCAGAGTGACCCCGCCCACCAAATCGGACCCAGAGTGGCTCCGCCCACCAAATCGGACCCTGAGTGACCCCGCCCACCAAATCAGTCCCTAAGGTGACCCGCCCACCAGATCGGACCCAGAGTAGCTCCGCCCACCAAATCAGACCCAGAGTGACCCAGCCCACCAAATCGGACCCAGAGTGACCCCGCCCACCAAATCGGACCCAGAGTGACCCCGCCCACCAAATCGGACCCAGAGTGACCCCGCCCACCAAATCAGACCCAGAGTGACCCCACCCACCAAATGGGACCCAGAGTGACCCCGCCCACCAAATGGGACCCAGAGTGACCCCGCCCACCAAATGGAACCCAGAGTGACCCCGCCCACCAAATGGGACCCAGAGTGACCCCGCCCACCAAATCGGTCCCAGAGTGACCCCGCCCACCAAATCGGTCCGAGAGTGACCCCGCCCACCAAATTGGACCCAGAGTGACCCCGCCCCCAAATCGGACCCCGAGTGACCCCGTCCACCAAATCGGACCCCGAGTGACCCCGCCCACCAAATCGGACCCCGAGTGACCCCGCCCACCAAATCGGACCCCGAGTGGCTCCGCCCACCAAATCGGACCCAGAGTGACCCCCGCCCACCAAATCGGACCCAGAGTGACCCCGCCCACCAAATCGGACCCAGAGTGACCCCGCCCACCAAATCGGACCCAGAGTGACCCCGCCCACCAAATCGGACCCAGAGTGACCCAGCCCACCAAATCGGACCCAGAGTGACCCTGCCCACCAAATCGGACCCAGAGTGGCTCCGCCCACCAAATCGGACCCTGAGTGACCCCGCTCACCAAATCAGTCCCTGAGGTGACCCGCCCACCAAATCGGACCCAGAGTGACCCCGCCCCCAAATCGGACCCCGAGTGACCCCGTCCACCAAATCGGACCCCGAGTGACCCCGCCCACCAAATCGGACCCCGAGTGACCCCGCCCACCAAATCGGACCCAGAGTGGCTCCGCCCACCAAATCGGACCCAGAGTGACCCCCGCCCACCAAATCGGACCCAGAGTGACCCCGCCCACCAAATCGGACCCAGAGTGACCCCGCCCACCAAATCGGACCCAGAGTGACCCCGCCCACCAAATCGGACCCAGAGTGACCCCGCCCACTAAATCGTTCTTAGAGTGACCCCGCCCACCAAATCGGTCCCAGAGTGACCCAACCCACCAAATCGGTCCCAGAGTGACCCCGCCCACCAAATCGGTCCTAGAGTGACCCTGCCCACCAAATCGGTCCCAGAGTGACCCCGCCCACCAAATCGGTCCCAGAGTGACCCCGCCCACCAAATCGGACCCAGAGTGACCCAGCCCACCAAATCGGACCCAGAGTGACCCTGCCCACCAAATCGCACCCAGAGTGGCTCCGCCCACCAAATCGGACCCTGAGTGACCCCGCTCACCAAATCAGTCCCTGAGGTGACCCGCCCACCAGATCGGACCCAGAGTAGCTCCGCCCACCAAATCAGACCCAGAGTGACCCAGCCCACCAAATCGGACCCAGAGTGACCCCGCCCACGAAATCGGCCCCAGAGTGACCCCGCCCACCAAATCGGACCCAGAGTGACCCCGCCCACCAAATCAGACCCAGAGTGACCCCGTCCACCAAATCGGACCCCGAGTGACCCCGCCCACCAAATCGGACCCCGAGTGACCCCGCCCACCAAATCGGACCCCGAGTGACCCCGCCCACCAAATCGGACCCCGAGTGACCCCGCCCACCAAATCGGACCCAGAGTGGCTCCGCCCACCAAATCGGACCCAGAGTGACCCCCGCCCACCAAATCGGACCCAGAGTGACCCCGCCCACCAAATCGGACCCAGAGTGACCCCGCCCACCAAATCGGACCCAGAGTGACCCCGCCCACCAAATCGGACCCAGAGTGACCCCGCCCACTAAATCGTTCTTAGAGTGACCCCGCCCACCAAATCGGTCCCAGAGTGACCCAACCCACCAAATCGGTCCCAGAGTGACCCCGCCCACCAAATCGGTCCTAGAGTGACCCTGCCCACCAAATCGGTCCCAGAGTGACCCCGCCCACCAAATCGGTCCCAGAGTGACCCCGCCCACCAAATCGGACCCAGAGTGACCCAGCCCACCAAATGGGACCCAGAGTGACCCCGCCCACCAAATGGGACCCAGAGTGACCCCGCCCACCAAATGGAACCCAGAGTGACCCCGCCCACCAAATGGGACCCAGAGTGACCCCGCCCACCAAATCGGTCCCACAGTGACCCCGCCCACCAAATCGGTCCGAGAGTGACCCCGCCCACCAAATCGGACCCAGAGTGACCCCGCCCCCAAATCGGACCCCGAGTGACCCCGTCCACCAAATCGGACCCCGAGTGACCCCGCCCACCAAATCGGACCCAGAGTGACTCCGCCCACCAAATCGGACCCAGAGTGACCCCCGCCCACCAAATCGGACCCAGAGTGACCCCGCCCACCAAATCGGACCCAGAGTGACCCCGCCCACCAAATCGGACCCAGAGTGACCCCGCCCACCAAATCGGACCCAGAGTGACCCCGCCCACTAAATCGTTCTTAGAGTGACCCCGCCCACCAAATCGGTCCCAGAGTTACCCAACCCACCAAATCGGTACCAGAGTGACCCCGCCCACCAAATCGGTCCTAGAGTGACCCTGCCCACCAAATCGGTCCCAGAGTGACCCCGCCCACCAAATCGGTCCCAGAGTGACCCCGCCCACCAAATCGGACCCAGAGTGACCCAGCCCACCAAATCGGACCCAGAGTGACCCTGCCCACCAAATCGGACCCAGAGTGGCTCCGCCCACCAAATCAGACCCAGAGTGACCCCGCCCACCAAATCAGTCCCTGAGGTGACCCGCCCACCAGATCGGACCCAGAGTAGCTCCGCCCACCAAATCAGACCCAGAGCGACCCAGCCCACCAAATCGGACCCAGAGTGACCCCGCCCACCAAATCGGACCCAGAGTGACCCCGCCCACCATATCGGACCCAGAGTGACCCCGCCCACCAAATCAGACCCAGAGTGACCCCACCCACCAAATGGGACCCAGAGTGACCCCGCCCACCAAATGGGACCCAGAGTGACCCCGCCCACCAAATGGAACCCAGAGTGACCCCGCCCACCAAATGGGACCCAGAGTGACCCCGCCCACCAAATCGGTCCCAGAGTGACCCCGCCCACCAAATCGGTCCGAGAGTGACCCCGCCCACCAAATCGGACCCAGAGTGACCCCGCCCCCAAATCGGACCCCGAGTGACCCCGTCCACCAAATCGGACCCCGCCCACCAAATCGGACCCCGAGTGACCCCGCCCACCAAATCGGACCCAGAGTGGCTCCGCCCACCAAATCGGACCCAGAGTGACCCCCGCCCACCAAATCGGACCCAGAGTGACCCCGCCCTCCAAATCGGTCCCAGAGTGACCCCGCCCACCAAATCGGTCCGAGAGTGACCCCGCCCACCAAATCGGACCCAGAGTGACCCCGCCCACCAAATCAGACCCAGAGTGGCTCCGCCCACCAAATCGGACCCTGAGTGACCCCGCCCACCAAATCAGTCCCTGAGGTGACCCGCCCACCAGATCGGACCCAGAGTAGCTCCGCCCACCAAATCAGACCCAGAGTGACCCCGCCCACCAAATGGGACCCAGAGTGACCCCGCCCACCAAATGGAACCCAGAGTGACCCCGCCCACCAAATGGGACCCAGAGTGACCCCGCCCACCAAATCGGTCCCAGAGTGACCCCGCCCACCAAATCGGTCCGAGAGTGACCCCGCCCACCAAATCGGACCCAGAGTGACCCCGCCCCCAAATCGGACCCCGAGTGACCCCGTCCACCAAATCGGACCCCGAGTGACCCCGCCCACCAAATCGGACCCGAGTGACCCCGCCCACCAAATCGGACCCAGAGTGGCTCCGCCCACCAAATCGGACCCAGAGTGACCCCCGCCCACCAAATCGGACCCTGAGTGACCCCGTCCACCAAATCGGACCCAGAGTGACCCCGCCCACCAAACCGAAACCAGAGTGGCTCTGCCCACCAAATCGGACCCAGAGTGACCCCACCCACCAAATCGGACCCAGAGTGGCCCCGCCCACCAAATCGGACCCAGAATGGCTCCGCCCACCAAATCGGACCCAGAGTGACCCCGCCCACCTAATCGGTCCCTAAGTTGCCCCGCCCACCAAATCGGACCAAGAGTGGCTCCACCCACCAAATCGGACCCTGAGGTGCCCTGCCCACCAAATTGGACTTGGAGTGACCCCGCCCACCAAATCAGTCCCAGAGTGACCCCGCCCACCAAATCGGTCCCAGAGTGACCCCGCCCACCAAATCGGTCCGAGAGTGACCCCGCCCACCAAATCGGACCCAGAGTGACCCCGCCCACCAAATCGGTCCGAGAGTGACCCCGCCCACCAAATCGGACCCAGAGTGACCCAGCCCACCAAATCGGACCCAGAGTGACCCCGCCCACCAAATCGGACCCAGAGTGACCCCGCCCACCAAATCGGACCCAGAGTGACCCCGCCCACCAAATCAGACCCACAGTGACCCAGCCCACCAAATCGGACCCAGAGTGACCCCGCCCACCAAATCGGACCCAGAGTGACCCCGCCTACCAAATCGGACCCAGAGTGACCCCGCCCACCAAATCAGACCCAGAGTGACCCCACCCACCAAATGGGACCCAGAGTGACCCCGCCCACCAAATGGGACCCAGAGTGACCCCGCCCACCAAATGGAACCCAGAGTGACCCCGCCCACCAAATGGGACCCAGAGTGACCCCGCCCACCAAATCGGTCCCCGAGTGACCCCGCCCACCAAATCGGTCCGAGAGTGACCCCGCCCACCAAATCGGACCCCGAGTGACCCCGCCCACCAAATCGGACCCAGAGTGGCTCCGCCCACCAAATCGGACCCAGAGTGACCCCCGCCCACCAAATCGGACCCAGAGTGACCCCGCCCACCAAATCGGACCCAGAGTGACCCCGCCCACCAAATCGGACCCTGAGTGACCCCGTCCACCAAATCGGACCCAGAGTGACCCCGCCCACCAAACCGAAACCAGAGTGGCTCCGCCTACCAAATCGGACCCAGAGTGGCCCCGCCCACCAAATCGGACCCAGAATAGCTCCGCCCACCAAATTGGACCCAGAGTGACCCCGCCCACCTAATCGGTCCCTAAGTTGCCCCGCCCACCAAATCGGACCAAGAGTGGCTCCACCCACCAAATCGGACCCTGAGGTGCCCTGCCCACCAAATTGGACTTGGAGTGACCCCGCCCACCAAATCAGTCCCAGAGTGACCCCGCCCACCAAATCGGACCCAGAGTGGCTCCGCCCACCAAATCAGACCCAGAGTGACCCCTGCCCTCCAAATCGGACCCAGAGTGACCCCGCCCACCAAATCGGACCCAGAGTGACCCCGACCACCAAATCGGACCCAGAGTGGCTCCGCCCACCAAATCAAACCCAGAGTGACCCGGCCCACCAAATCAGACCCTGAGTGACCCGGCCCACCAAATCGGACCCTGAGTGACCCCGTCCACCAAATCGGACCCAGAGTGACCCCACCCACCAAATTGGACCCAGAGCGGCTCCGCCCACCAAATCGGACCCAGAGTGACCCCGCCCACCAAATCGAACCCTGAGGTGCCCCGCCAACCAAATCGGACCCAGAGTGGCTCCGCCTAACAAATCAGACCCAGAGTGACCCCACCCACCTAATCGGTCCCTGAGGTGCCCCGCCCACCAAATCGGACCCAGAGTGGCCCCGCCCACCAAATCGGACCCAGAGTGGCTCCGCACACCAAATCGGACCCAGAGTGACCCCGCCCATCAAATTGGACCCAGAGTGACCCCACCCACCTATTTGGACCCAAAGGTGTTCCGCCCACCAAATCGGTCCCAGAGTGACCCCGCACCCCAAATCGGTCCCAGAGTGACCCCGCCCACCAAACCGGTCCCAGAGTGACCCCGCCCACCAAATCGGTCCCAGAGTGGCTTCGCCCACCAAATCGGACCCAAAGTGGCTCCGCCCACCAAATCGGTCCCAGAGTGACCCCGCCCACCAAATCGGACCCAGAGTGGCTCCGCCCACCAAATCGGACCCTGAGGTGACCCGCCCACCAGATCGGACCCAGAGTAGCTCCGCCTACCAAATCAGACCCAGAGTGACCCAGCCCACCAAATCGGACCCAGAGTGGCTCCGCCCACCAAATCGGACCCTGAGTGACCCCGCCCACCAAATCAGTCCCTGAGGTGACCCGCCCACCAGATCGGACCCAGAGTAGCTCCGCCCACCAAATCAGACCCAGAGTGACCCAGCCCACCAAATAGGACCCAGAGTAACCCCGCCCACCAAATCGGACCCAGAGTGACACCGCCCACCAAATCGGACCCAGAGTGACCCCGCCCACCAAATCGGACCCAGAGTGACCCCACCCACCAAATTGGACCCAGAGTGACACCGCCCACCAAATCGGACCCAGAGTGACCCCGCCCACCAAATCGGACCCCGAGTGACCCCGCCCACCAAATCGGACCCAGAGTGGCTCCGCCCACCAAATCGGACCCAGAGTGACCCCCGCCCACCAAATCGGACCCAGAGTGACCCCGCCCACCAAATCGGACCCAGAGTGACCCCGCCCACCAAATCGGACCCTGAGTGACCCCGTCCACCAAATCGGACCCAGAGTGACCCCGCCCACCAAACCGAAACCAGAGTGGCTCCGCCCACCAAATCGGACCCAGAGTGACCCCACCCACCAAATCGAACCCAGAGTGGCCCCGCCCACCAAATCGGACCCAGAATGGCTCCGCCCACCAAATCGGACCCAGAGTGACCCCGCCCACCTAATCGGTCCCTAAGTTGCCCCGCCCACCAAATCGGACCCAGAGTGGCTCCGCCCACCAAATCAAACCCAGAGTGACCCGGCCCACCAAATCAGACCCTGAGTGACCCGGCCCACCAAATCGGACCCTGAGTGACCCCGTCCACCAAATCAGACCCAGAGTGACCCCGCCCACCAAATCGGACCCAGAGCGGCTCCGCCCACCAAATCGGCCCCAGAGTGACCCCGCCCACCAAATCGAACCCTGAGGTGCCCCGCCAACCAAATCGGACCCAGAGTGGCTCCGCCTAACAAATCGGACCCAGAGTGACCCCACCCACCTAATCGGTCCCTGAGGTGCCCCGCCCACCAAATCGGACCCAGAGTGGCCCCGCCCACCAAATCGGACCCAGAGTGGCTCCGCACACCAAATCGGACCCAGAGTGACCCCGCCAATCAAATTGGACCCAGAGTGACCCCGCCCACCTATTTGGACCCAAAGGTGTTCCGCCCACCAAATCGGTCCCAGAGTGACTCCGCCCACCAAATCGGACCCAGAGTGACCCCCGCCCACCAAATCGGACCCAGAGTGACCCCGCCCACCAAATCGGACCCAGAGTGACCCCGCCCACCAAATCGGACCCAGAGTGACCCCGCCCACCAAATCGGACCCAGAGTGACCCCGCCCACTAAATCGTTCTTAGAGTGACCCCGCCCACCAAATCGGTCCCAGAGTTACCCAACCCACCAAATCGGTACCAGAGTGACCCCGCCCACCAAATCGGTCCTAGAGTGACCCTGCCCACCAAATCGGTCCCAGAGTGACCCCGCCCACCAAATCGGTCCCAGAGTGACCCCGCCCACCAAATCGGACCCAGAGTGACCCAGCCCACCAAATCGGACCCAGAGTGACCCTGCCCACCAAATCGGACCCAGAGTGGCTCCGCCCACCAAATCAGACCCAGAGTGACCCCGCCCACCAAATCAGTCCCTGAGGTGACCCGCCCACCAGATCGGACCCAGAGTAGCTCCGCCCACCAAATCAGACCCAGAGTGACCCAGCCCACCAAATCGGACCCAGAGTGACCCCGCCCACCAAATCGGACCCAGAGTGACCCCGCCCACCATATCGGACCCAGAGTGACCCCGCCCACCAAATCAGACCCAGAGTGACCCCACCCACCAAATGGGACCCAGAGTGACCCCGCCCACCAAATGGGACCCAGAGTGACCCCGCCCACCAAATGGAACCCAGAGTGACCCCGCCCACCAAATGGGACCCAGAGTGACCCCGCCCACCAAATCGGTCCCAGAGTGACCCCGCCCACCAAATCGGTCCGAGAGTGACCCCGCCCACCAAATCGGACCCAGAGTGACCCCGCCCCCAAATCGGACCCCGAGTGACCCCGTCCACCAAATCGGACCCCGCCCACCAAATCGGACCCCGAGTGACCCCGCCCACCAAATCGGACCCAGAGTGGCTCCGCCCACCAAATCGGACCCAGAGTGACCCCCGCCCACCAAATCGGACCCAGAGTGACCCCGCCCTCCAAATCGGTCCCAGAGTGACCCCGCCCACCAAATCGGTCCGAGAGTGACCCCGCCCACCAAATCGGACCCAGAGTGACCCCGCCCACCAAATCAGACCCAGAGTGGCTCCGCCCACCAAATCGGACCCTGAGTGACCCCGCCCACCAAATCAGTCCCTGAGGTGACCCGCCCACCAGATCAGACCCAGAGTAGCTCCGCCCACCAAATCAGACCCAGAGTGACCCCGCCCACCAAATGGGACCCAGAGTGACCCCGCCCACCAAATGGAACCCAGAGTGACCCCGCCCACCAAATGGGACCCAGAGTGACCCCGCCCACCAAATCGGTCCCAGAGTGACCCCGCCCACCAAATCGGTCCGAGAGTGACCCCGCCCACCAAATCGGACCCAGAGTGACCCCGCCCCCAAATCGGACCCCGAGTGACCCCGTCCACCAAATCGGACCCCGAGTGACCCCGCCCACCAAATCGGACCCGAGTGACCCCGCCCACCAAATCGGACCCAGAGTGGCTCCGCCCACCAAATCGGACCCAGAGTGACCCCCGCCCACCAAATCGGACCCTGAGTGACCCCGTCCACCAAATCGGACCCAGAGTGACCCCGCCCACCAAACCGAAACCAGAGTGGCTCTGCCCACCAAATCGGACCCAGAGTGACCCCACCCACCAAATCGGACCCAGAGTGGCCCCGCCCACCAAATCGGACCCAGAATGGCTCCGCCCACCAAATCGGACCCAGAGTGACCCCGCCCACCTAATCGGTCCCTAAGTTGCCCCGCCCACCAAATCGGACCAAGAGTGGCTCCACCCACCAAATCGGACCCTGAGGTGCCCTGCCCACCAAATTGGACTTGGAGTGACCCCGCCCACCAAATCAGTCCCAGAGTGACCCCGCCCACCAAATCGGTCCCAGAGTGACCCCGCCCACCAAATCGGTCCGAGAGTGACCCCGCCCACCAAATCGGACCCAGAGTGACCCCGCCCACCAAATCGGTCCGAGAGTGACCCCGCCCACCAAATCGGACCCAGAGTGACCCAGCCCACCAAATCGGACCCAGAGTGACCCCGCCCACCAAATCGGACCCAGAGTGACCCCACCCACCAAATCGGACCCAGAGTGACCCCGCCCACCAAATCAGACCCACAGTGACCCAGCCCACCAAATCGGACCCAGAGTGACCCCGCCCACCAAATCGGACCCAGAGTGACCCCGCCTACCAAATCGGACCCAGAGTGACCCCGCCCACCAAATCAGACCCAGAGTGACCCCACCCACCAAATGGGACCCAGAGTGACCCCGCCCACCAAATGGGACCCAGAGTGACCCCGCCCACCAAATGGAACCCAGAGTGACCCCGCCCACCAAATGGGACCCAGAGTGACCCCGCCCACCAAATCGGTCCCCGAGTGACCCCGCCCACCAAATCGGTCCGAGAGTGACCCCGCCCACCAAATCGGACCCCGAGTGACCCCGCCCACCAAATCGGACCCAGAGTGGCTCCGCCCACCAAATCGGACCCAGAGTGACCCCCGCCCACCAAATCGGACCCAGAGTGACCCCGCCCACCAAATCGGACCCAGAGTGACCCCGCCCACCAAATCGGACCCTGAGTGACCCCGTCCACCAAATCGGACCCAGAGTGACCCCGCCCACCAAACCGAAACCAGAGTGGCTCCGCCTACCAAATCGGACCCAGAGTGGCCCCGCCCACCAAATCGGACCCAGAATAGCTCCGCCCACCAAATTGGACCCAGAGTGACCCCGCCCACCTAATCGGTCCCTAAGTTGCCCCGCCCACCAAATCGGACCAAGAGTGGCTCCACCCACCAAATCGGACCCTGAGGTGCCCTGCCCACCAAATTGGACTTGGAGTGACCCCGCCCACCAAATCAGTCCCAGAGTGACCCCGCCCACCAAATCGGACCCAGAGTGGCTCCGCCCACCAAATCAGACCCAGAGTGACCCCTGCCCTCCAAATCGGACCCAGAGTGACCCCGCCCACCAAATCGGACCCAGAGTGACCCCGACCACCAAATCGGACCCAGAGTGGCTCCGCCCACCAAATCAAACCCAGAGTGACCCGGCCCACCAAATCAGACCCTGAGTGACCCGGCCCACCAAATCGGACCCTGAGTGACCCCGTCCACCAAATCGGACCCAGAGTGACCCCACCCACCAAATTGGACCCAGAGCGGCTCCGCCCACCAAATCGGACCCAGAGTGACCCCGCCCACCAAATCGAACCCTGAGGTGCCCCGCCAACCAAATCGGACCCAGAGTGGCTCCGCCTAACAAATCGGACCCAGAGTGACCCCACCCACCTAATCGGTCCCTGAGGTGCCCCGCCCACCAAATCGGACCCAGAGTGGCCCCGCCCACCAAATCGGACCCAGAGTGGCTCCGCACACCAAATCGGACCCAGAGTGACCCCGCCCATCAAATTGGACCCAGAGTGACCCCGCCCACCTATTTGGACCCAAAGGTGTCCCGCCCACCAAATCGGTCCCAGAGTGACCCCGCACCCCAAATCGGTCCCAGAGTGACCCCGCCCACCAAACCGGTCCCAGAGTGACCCCGCCCACCAAATCGGTCCCAGAGTGGCTTCGCCCACCAAATCGGACCCAAAGTGGCTCCGCCCACCAAATCGGTCCCAGAGTGACCCCGCCCACCAAATCGGACCCAGAGTGGCTCCGCCCACCAAATCGGACCCTGAGGTGACCCGCCCACCAGATCGGACCCAGAGTAGCTCCGCCTACCAAATCAGACCCAGAGTGACCCAGCCCACCAAATCGGACCCAGAGTGGCTCCGCCCACCAAATCGGACCCTGAGTGACCCCGCCCACCAAATCAGTCCCTGAGGTGACCCGCCCACCAGATCGGACCCAGAGTAGCTCCGCCCACCAAATCAGACCCAGAGTGACCCAGCCCACCAAATAGGACCCAGAGTAACCCCGCCCACCAAATCGGACCCAGAGTGACACCGCCCACCAAATCGGACCCAGAGTGACCCCGCCCACCAAATCGGACCCAGAGTGACCCCACCCACCAAATCGGACCCAGAGTGACACCGCCCACCAAATCGGACCCAGAGTGACCCCGCCCACCAAATCGGACCCCGAGTGACCCCGCCCACCAAATCGGACCCAGAGTGGCTCCGCCCACCAAATCGGACCCAGAGTGACCCCCGCCCACCAAATCGGACCCAGAGTGACCCCGCCCACCAAATCGGACCCAGAGTGACCCCGCCCACCAAATCGGACCCTGAGTGACCCCGTCCACCAAATCGGACCCAGAGTGACCCCGCCCACCAAACCGAAACCAGAGTGGCTCCGCCCACCAAATCGGACCCAGAGTGACCCCACCCACCAAATCGAACCCAGAGTGGCCCCGCCCACCAAATCGGACCCAGAATGGCTCCGCCCACCAAATCGGACCCAGAGTGACCCCGCCCACCTAATCGGTCCCTAAGTTGCCCCGCCCACCAAATCGGACCCAGAGTGGCTCCGCCCACCAAATCAAACCCAGAGTGACCCGGCCCACCAAATCAGACCCTGAGTGACCCGGCCCACCAAATCGGACCCTGAGTGACCCCGTCCACCAAATCAGACCCAGAGTGACCCCGCCCACCAAATCGGACCCAGAGCGGCTCCTCCCACCAAATCGGCCCCAGAGTGACCCCGCCCACCAAATCGAACCCTGAGGTGCCCCGCCAACCAAATCGGACCCAGAGTGGCTCCGCCTAACAAATCGGACCCAGAGTGACCCCACCCACCTAATCGGTCCCTGAGGTGCCCCGCCCACCAAATCGGACCCAGAGTGGCCCCGCCCACCAAATCGGACCCAGAGTGGCTCCGCACACCAAATCGGACCCAGAGTGACCCCGCCAATCAAATTGGACCCAGAGTGACCCCGCCCACCTATTTGGACCCAAAGGTGTTCCGCCCACCAAATCGGTCCCAGAGTGACCCCGCACCCCAAATCGGTCCCAGAGTGACCCCGCCCACCAAACCGGTCCCAGAGTGACCCCGCCCACCAAACCGGTCCCAGAGTGACCCCGCCCACCAAATCGGACCCAGAGTGGCTTCGCCCACCAAATCGGACCCAAAGTGGCTCCGCCCACCAAATCGGTCCCAGAGTGACCCCGCCCACCAAATCGGACCCAGAGTGGCTACGCCCACCAAATCGGACCCTGAGGTGACCCGCCCACCAGATCGGACCCAGAGTAGCTCCGCCTACCAAATCAGAACCAGAGTGACCCAGCCCACCAAATCGGACCCAGAGTGGCTCCGCCCACCAAATCAGACCCTGAGTGACCCCGCCCACCAAATCAGTCCCTGAGGTGACCCGCCCACCAGATCGGACCCAGAGTAGCTCCGCCCACCAAATCAGACCCAGAGTGACCCAGCCCACCAAATCGGACCCAGAGTGACCCCGCCCACCAAATCGGACCCAGAGTGACACCGCCCACCAAATCGGACCCAGAGTGACCCCGCCCACCAAATCGGACCCAGAGTGACCCCACCCACCAAATCGGACCCAGAGTGACACCGCCCACCAAATCGGACCCAGAGTGACCCCGCCCACCAAATCGGACCCAGAGTGACACCGCCCACCAAATCGGACCCAGAGTGACCCCGCCCACCAAATGGGACCCAGAGTGACCCCGCCCACCAAATGGGACCCAGAGTGACCCCGCCCACCAAATGGGACCCAGAGTGACCCCGCCCACCAAATCGGTCCCAGAGTGACCCCGCCCACCAAATGGGACCCAGAGTGACCCCGCCCACCAAATCGGTCCCAGAGTGACCCCGCCCACCAAATCGGTCCCAGAGTGACCCAGCCCACCAAATCGGGCCCAGAGGGACCCCGCCCCCAAATCGGACCCCGAGTGACCCCGTCCACCAAATCGGACCCTGAGTGACCCCGCCCACCAAATCGGACCCCGAGTGACCCCGCCCACCAAATCGGACCCCGAGTGGCCCCACCCACCATATCGGACCCCGAGTGGCCCCGCCCACCGTTTTGGACCCCGAGTGACCCCGAACACCGATTCGGACCCCGAATGGCCCCGCCCACCGAATCGGACCCCGAGTGGCCCAGCCCACCAAATCAGACCCCGAGTGACCCCGCCCACCAATTCAAACCCAGAGCGGCTCCGCCCACCAAATCGGACCCAGAGTGACCCCGCCCACCAAATCGGACCCTGAGGATCCCCGCCCAACAAATCAGACCCAGAGTGGCCCAGCCCACCAAATCGGTCCCAGAGTGACCCCGCCCACCAAATCAGACCCAGAGTGACCCCGCCCACCAAATCGGACCCAGAGTGACCCCGCCCACCAAATCGAACCCAGAGTGACCCCGCCCACCAAATCGGACCCAGAGTGGCTCCTCCCACCAAATCGGACCCAGAGTGACCCCGCCCACCAAATCGGACCCTGAGGATCCCCGCCCACCAAATCAGACCCAGAGTGGCCCAGCCCACCAAATCGGTCCCAGAGTGACCCCGCCCACCAAATCAGACCCAGAGTGACCCCGCCCACCAAATCGGACCCAGAGTGACCCCGCCCACCAAATCGAACCCAGAGCGACCCCGCCCACCAAATCGGACCCAGAGTGACCCCACCCACCAAATCGGACTCAGAGTGACCCCGCCCATCAAATCGGACCCAGAGTGACCCCGCCCACCAAATCGGTCCCAGAGTGACCCCGCCCACCAAATCGGTCCCAGAGTGACCCCGCCCACCAAACCGGTCCCAGAGTTACCCCGCCCACCAAATCGGTCCCAGAGTAACCCCGCCCACCAAATCGGACCCAGAGTGGCTTCGCCCACCAAATTGGACCCAAAGTGGCTCCGCCCACCAAATCGGACCCAGAGTGACCCCACCCACCTAATCAGTCCCTAAGTTGCCCCGCCCACCAAATCGGACCAAGAGTGGCTCCACCCACCAAATCGGACCCTGAGGTGCCCTGATCACCAAATCAGACTTGGAGTGACCCCGCCCACCAAATCCGTCCCAGAGTGACCCCACCCACCAAATCGGTCCCAGAGTGACCCCGCCCACCAAATCGGTCCCAGAGAGACCCCGCCCACCAAATCGGACCCAGAGTGACCCCGCCCACCAAATCGAATCCAGAGTGACCCGGCCCACCAAATCGGACCCTGAGTGACCCGGCCCACCAAATCGGACCCCGAGTGACCCCGTCCACCAAATCGGTCCCTGAGGTGCCCCGCCCACCAAATCGGACCCAGAGTGGCTAAACCCACCAAATCGGACCCAGAGTGACCCCGCCCACCAAATCGGACCCAGAGTGACCCCGCCCACCAAATTGGACCCTGAGGTGACCAACCCACCAAATCTTACCAGAGTGACCCCGCCCACCAAATCTTACCAGAGTGACCCCGCCCACCAAATCGGACCCAGAGTGACCCCGCCCACCAAATCGGTCCCAGAGTGACCCCGCCCACCAAATCAGACCCAGAGTGACCCCGCCCACCAAATCGGACCCAGAGTGACCACGCCCACCAAATCGAACTCAGAGTGACCCCGCCCACCAAATGGGACCCAGAGTGACCCCGCCCACCAAATGGGACCCAGAGTGACCCCACCCACCAAATGGGACCCAGAGTGACCCCACCCACCAAATCGGTCCCAGAGTGACCCCGCCCACCAAATCGGTCCCAGAGTGACCCCGCCCACCAAATCGGTCCCAGAGTGACCCCGCCCACCAAATCTGTCCCAGAGTGACCCCGCCCACCAAATCGGACCCAGAGTGACCCAGCCCAACAAATCGGACCCAGAGTGACCCCGCCCACCAAATCGGACCCAGAGTGGCTCCGCCCACCAAATCGGACCCTGAGTGACCCCACCCACCAAATCGGTCCCTGAGGTGCCCCGCCCACCAGATCGGACCCAGAGTAGCTCCGCCCACCAAATCAGACCCAGAGTGACCCCACCCACCAAATCGGACCCAGAGTGACCCCACCCACCAAATGGGACCCAGAGTGACCCCGCCCACCAAATGGGACCCAGAGTGACCCCACCCACCAAATGGGACCCAGAGTGACCCCGCCCACCAAATCGGTCCCAGAGTGACCCCGCCCACCAAATGGGACCCAGAGTGACCCCACCCACCAAATGGGACCCAGAGTGACCCCGCCCACCAAATGGGACCCAGAGTGACCCCACCCACCAAATGGGACCCAGAGTGACCCCGCCCACCAAATCGGTCCCAGAGTGACCCCGCCCACCAAATCGGTCCCAGAGTGACCCCGCCCACTAAATCGGTCCCGGAGTGACCCCGCCCACCAAATCGGTCCCAGAGTGACCCCGCCCACCAAATCGGTCCCAGAGTGACCCCACCCACCAAATCGGTCCCAGAGTGACCCCGCCCACCAAATCGGTCCCAGAGTGACCCCGCCCACCAAATCGGTCCCAGAGTGACCCCACCCACCAAATCGGTCCCAGAGTGACCCCGCCCACCAAATCGGACCCAGAGTGACCCCGCCCACCAAATCGGACCCAGAGTGACCCCGCCCACCAAACCGGACCCTGAGTGACCCCGGCCCACCAAATCGGACCCTGAGTGACCCCGTCCACCAAATCGGACCCTGAGGTGCCCCGCCCACCAAATTGGCCCCAGAGTGACCCCGCCCACCAAATTGGCTCCAGAGTGACCCCGCCCACCAAATTGGCTCCAGAGTGACCCCGCCCACCAAATCGGACCCAGAGTGACCCCGCCCACCAAATCAAACCCAGAGTGGCCTCAACCCTGAGGGGCTACATCTACCAAACCAGCGCCTGAGGGGCACTCAAGTGTAAAAGCCTTGCAGGGGCAGCCCGGGCACCATTCCAAAGCACTATCTGTAGTTCCTTCAGGAAATACCCATCTAGTTACTTTATGTTATTTTTTACTTTGCAAATTATATGGCTTTCAAATTTTGATTCCACTGTAAAATTTTGCATATTGCGTATTGTCTATTGATATCTGCCTTATGCCAGTGCTCTGCACACCCTTCCTCAGCTATCAATATGGTTAACAATATTAGCTTGTTCTTGCAAAACTGAAAGTATTACTGGTCTGGAGCATAAAGAAGTAAATAACAAAAGTTTACAGGAATACGAACTCAAAAGCATTGACAAGTTTTATTGACTGGAGGTTGTGAGTGGATATATTCATGTAGGTCATACTTTTTTAGGGCTTGTTTCCACTTGCGAGAAACACATATGTGTCTCGCATGTGAAAACCAAGCTGTGGCGCCGGCACTCCAGAGCGGGGCGTGCGGCCGCATAGCAACACATGGAGCCGCACGCTCCGCTCCAAAGTGCCGGCGCCAGAGCTTGGTTTTCACATGCGAGACATGGACGTGTTTCTCGCAAGTGGAAACAAGCCCTTATATTAATAAACCACATGTCCTTGCCTTACATGTTTAGGATTGGCAATCTTCCACTGCTATTGAGGGTACCTAATGAACAAGGAAGGTTTTCATAAATGCAAAATAGTATTTGCAAATTGCAATATAAAAACTGATATTAGTTCAAATCATATGGAAGCAAATATTACTTGTGGAGATGCAATAAATAAAACAGTGTGTGTAGGTGGAGTATAATAAATAATAAGTAGTCTTTGTTTAGTAGATTCATATTTCTGTGGATGTCAGCAATAATGATGAGGAAAAATAGACAGCTTTTCAAGCAGTCTGAAGTAATGTGTGAGCAGATTTGTAATTAGTGAGTCCACAGGATTGCTATGAATATCAGAATGTTATTAAATAACATGAAATCACGGCAAAGCATAACAAAAGTCATTTTAGCTTTGAGTTTTGATCTGGAATATACGTATGTGTATGTTTGCATGTGAAATATATATTTAACTGCAGGTGGCTTTTAGAGCATAGTGGTTAAAATGCACAACCACCAACGTGGGAGACTGGGGTTCAAATCCTGGCTTCTACCTGTTGGAAATAATATACCAGTAGTGGTCCTTGGGTGCCTACTAGTGATGAGCGAGTATACTCGTTGCTCGGGTGGTCTCTGAGTATTTGTGACTGCTCGGAGATTTAGTTTTTGTTGATACAGCTGCATGATTTACAGCTGCTAGCCAGCCTGAGTACATGTGGGGGTTGCCTGGTTGCTAGGGAATCCCCACATGTAATCAAGCTGTCTAGTAGCCGCAAATCATGCAGCTGCGGCAAGGAAAACTAAATCTCCGAGCAGTCACAAATACTCGGAGACCACACGAGCAGCGAGTATACTCGATTAACTAGAAAAGCATATAATGTAACAACAGGGAAAAATATTCTAATGTGTAACATGTAATCCCTTAAAAGACAAAAACTTTAATTTTAGATAATTTTTAAAAAGAACACCTTTCCCAGTGCAGACAAAAAATATAGTGAGATCTATAACAATAACCTAGCAATATCCCTGTGCTTAACTGCTGTCCCTTCCTAGCAGTGGAGGTTGGCACCCTGATAGAAATGTTTTTTTGGCGCCCGCACTCCGCGGCGGCTGTCCCCGACTAGCCCTAATTTAGTCCTACCATGCTATAGGTTGGTAAACAAAAAGCAGTATAAAGAAATGAAGGGAAGTACTTATTGCTAAAAGGTCATTGTTCAAAATTAGATACCCTAGTCCAGCAGGGTGCTAGCCTCTCAAAAATATAGCCACACAAAAGGATCAAAATCCCACAGTATAAATATACATCAAATAATTTTTATGGCTACTACACAATTTAAGTGGGACCTATACCCCGCCGGGAGGAATCATATAACCAATGGATAGTTGGTTCAACAGCCTGGTTCAAATAATAATCAACTGTCCATCATAATTCGCATCAAGGCATAAAGATAAACAGATTTGATGGACTTTGATGAGCAATTGAAAAAAGCATATCTGGGTGTTATCCCAAAGAGAACTTAGCTTCCCGCTACAGCCTCGACGCGTTTCCCCATCATACGGTTCACCAGGAGGCAAAATATGGAACCAGCTTCTCCATAGATGCAGGCGTCACGATTGAGAAACAGACCTCAAGCAGTTGTCTGTCTCTCAATTGTGACACCTGCATCTTTTGTCTTTTAAGGGATTACATGTTACACACAACGAGTATACTCGCTCATCACTAGTGCCTACCTCAATAAACATGAGAGTGTCACGCCCGGATTAACAAGTCCACGTCAGATGTTGAGAAACCTGAAAATCTGATGATAAATATTCTACTAGAACAAACCATACATTGACAAGGCAAGAGCTGATGAAATGCTGCTATAACAGCAGACTATGAGAGAGTATAGTATGTGAAGCATTTGAGGAAACTATGGATGGATACAAGACCTGCATGTCCATGTAAGAGAGTGGTGCTGTTATGGACAGTAAGGAACATGCTGTCACTTTAAGAGACTGCACCCCCTTGTCTGGTGTGAGATGGAATGTTCTGCTTTTCCCCTGCTTAAGGCTGTAAGATGAACTGCCCTAGCTTGAGGGGAGGAGTTGAGCCTGGACTGCGTGTGTGTGTGTGTGTGTGTGTGTGTGTGTGTGTGTGTGTGTGTGTGTGTGTGTGTGTGTGAGCAGAAGCTTCTAGAGAGAGAGAACTGCTTGCTGTTTGCTACAAGAAAGATCCCAGGCTGGAACAGAGTGTACTTCTGAAATTTGCGAGACTTTTCCGGGTTACAGCAAAGGTGGCTGTTCTGTGCTAGTTTGTGAAGCCACGAAGATACTGAGAAAGGGACTTGCAGTTTCCAGGAGCATTCCTAGGATCCGGAAGCAAGGAGAAGGCCACGCTTCACAGAGCTGACAGAAAGCCGTGCGCACCACCGTATAGACTGATGGGGGCCCCCCTGGGACTGGACCTGAGTCCCCAACATCACCGTGAGTCTGTTCCTGTATGGTGCACCAGTTAGGGCCTAGTGCAGGCTTCAGTAGTCAGGACACGGTAGCCGTGTGGCCTGCGTAGTAAATGCCAGGGAGGTTATACATAGAGTAGCATCGTTATTGGTTTTATTGTTTAAAGTTGCTTGTGAGACAAATTCTGAGTCTGTAATTGTTGGAGCACTGTGCTATTTTCCAGACAGGATTACTCATTTATATTGTCTTTTGCTATTGTTAACCCCTGTTTGCATCTTCCTAATTCCCTTCATTCCTTGCCTCCCAATAAATCTACCCTTTGTTGTTTGCACCTCATCTTGTGTACAGTAGTCTTCCTGCACAGTGGTGGTCCCCCGGCCATCGCTTCAAGTGGTGCTGCGAGCAGGGTACTGTCACCAAGATGGAGGCAGCAGACAGAAATGGCGGGAATGCTAATGTTAATGGAGATGCTGTGGGCATTGGTTGAACCACTGCAAGGACAGTCCCTATGGGCACCATATTTAGTGTGCTACCAAAATTTGACGGCAAGAATATGCCACTGTCCGACTGGGTGTCCCGGCTGCAAAGCACCCTGAAGATTTATAACATCAGCCCAGACCTTGAAGCGGACATCGCTTTAACTGCCCTAGAGGGAGAAGCCCGTAGAAACATCTGCCTACAACCAGGACTCACCCGCAGTACCCTGAAGGAGCTAGTAAAGTTCCTGGAGGAGATCTACGGTGAGACTGCTAGCGCGGGACACCTTCGCGCCAAATTTTTCTCTAGGCTGCAGCGGGAAGAAGAAGGAATTTCTCAGTATGCAACAGCACTGCAAGAAGTGTTCGCAGAGGTGCAGAGAAAGGAGGAAGACGGATTTGGCGGCCTGGGCTCTAAAGACTGGATACTCCGGGAGCAATTCATTCTGGGACTACACAGCACATCCTTGAGGCAAGCACTGTCAGAACAGGTCCGGGCAGATCCGGCCCTTACGTTTCATCAAATCTGGCGGAAACAGTGGCCCGCAGTAAAGAAGAGAGCTATGCGTCTGGGGTGATGCGTGTCCAGGGCGCCAATTCCAGAGGGGACCCAAACCATCAAGAGTTGCTGGTCCAGGTAGTGCAAGACTTGCAGCGGTCCCTGGTTAACGTGCAGGAGAAACTGACCCAGATGGAGTGAAGAGTGGGGGAACTACGAGAGCCTGACCCACCATACTCATGCAACCATTCTTCAACCCGATTGACAAGTGATCAGTGGGAACAAGCCCCCTCCCGTCAGGCATCGGAGGCACGAGGACAGGCTCGAGGTGCCCCCCGGCGAGGAGGAGGCATCCAGTGCTGGGAATGTGGAGGACGGGGGCACCTTGCTAGAGACTGTCAGAACTATACTCAAGGACAGCGGAAGCCGCCGTTAAACTACCAACCCCCGCAGTAGTGCGGCACTCTGCGGGGGAGGCGAGGAGAGAGGCCGCCCCATATCATAACGAACACTTGATTGCTGGGAGTCCCATTCTACGTGCTGAATTTGAGGGAGTTCTAGTGGATTGCCTGGTAGATACCGGGTCACAAGTGACAACGATGCCAGAAGCGTACTTCAAGCAGCATTTCCAGGACCTGGCCAAGCCAGAAAAATAGACATTGATCCGGTTGTTTGCTGCCAACCAACAACCGATCCCGTTCATAGGGGTCGTGTGGATGAATATTCGAATCTGTGGGCAAGAAGTTGGGAGAAAAGGGATCCTACTAGTCCCTGAGCCTATGAAGGAAGATGTGCCTGTAGTACTGGGAATGAATATCCTACGTGAACTCGATCAGATTATGTTTACCAAACGGGGACCTGGATATTGGAAGAAGGCTACTCCACATAAGCCTACTCAGGAAGCCCTTCAACGACTGATCCGCATCTGTGGGACGCAGAAGAGTGTGCCATCTTATCAGACGGTAGGGGTCATCAGGGCTCCTGGTAAAGAACCTGTAATCCTACCTCCCGAGCGAGAAACTATAGTATACCTTCCAGTGGGGACTCACCGCAACCTTGATGGGTTGGAAGTGGTTGTTCAGCCTGTGGTAGGTGGAGGAGTGGACCAAGAAGTCATGATAGCTCGTACGATAGCTGTGGTCCAGCAAGGACATGTCCCCATAAGAGCTTTGAATGTGAGCCCCAGGGAGGTCACCTTGCCACGAAGGACAGATCTGGCCCTGGTGTACCTACATAAGGGTGAAGTGGTGAGTCAGAAGGAGATGTCTTTATCACCGAAAGAAGGTGTGGGGTGGACCCTAGCAGTTGCTGTGGGAGACGAAGAGACACCATCCCCAGAGTGGAGTGGACGGGTCATCCTTGATCAAATGGAAGTGGATGTGAAGGCTATGGGCCCTGAGCATGCACAAGCAATAGAAGCTATGCTGTGAGAAAATCAGGCCGCATTTGCCCGTCACGCCGAAGATTTCGGCTGTACTGAAGCCATCATGCATGAGATACCGACTGGGGAAGCTCGTCCAATTCGAGAACGATACCCGCAGATCCCGCCCAAGATGTATCAAGAGGTGAAGACATTACTGAGGCAGATGCTGGATTCAGGAGTGGTGCAGAGTAGTCAGAGCCCTTGGGCAGCCCCGGTGGTGCTCGTCAAGAAAAAGGATGGGACCATCCGGTTCTGTGTGGATTACAGGAAACTCAATGCCTGCACTGTTCGAGACTCATATCCATTGCCCCGCATCGAGGAATCCTTGACAGCATTGGGGAAAGCCAAGTACTTCTCCACCCTGGACCTAGCAAGCGGATACTGGCAAGTAGCCGTGGCAGAGAAAGACAGAGAGAAAACCGCCTTCATCCTCCCTATGGGGCTGTTCGAGTTTAACCGGATGCCCTTCGGGCTCTCCAATGCTCCAGGCACCTTTCAACGGCTGATGGAAAAGTGTTTGGGAGATTTAAATTTTGAGGCTACCCTGATCTATCTGGATGACATCATTGTGTTTTCAGCCTCATTCGAAGAACACCTTGCCCGGCTTGGACAGGTACTCGGAAGACTGCGGGCCCATAACCTGAAGGTGAAGCCAAAGAAGTGCCACCTCTTCAAGAGAGAGATCGAGTACCTAGGCCACATAGTGTCACAAGATGGAGTTCTACCCTCGCCAGCAAAAGTGGCTGCTATCCAGAAGTGGCCAGTCCCTCAAACAGTGAGAGAACTCCAGGCCTTCCTGGGACTCGCTGGGTACTACCGCCGGTTTGTTAAAGACTTCGCGAAGGTGGCAGGTCCTCTCAATGAGTTGCTGAGGGGGACCGCTGGAGTGCCGAAGACCCAGCGCATCCCCTGGGCACAGGGACAACACGAGGCCTTCCAGGCTATAAAGAGTGCCCTTACTTCGGCCCCGATTTTGGCCTACACAGACTTCGATCAACCGTTCCTGTTGTACACCGATGGTAGCCTTCATGAACTCGGTGCAGTACTTTCTCAGAAACAGGATGGACATGAGAGAGTCATCGGGTATGCTATCAGGTCCCTGCGAGACAGCGAAAGAAACCCTCACAATTACAGCTCCTTCCGGTTAGAGCTCCTGGCCCTGGTGTGGGCCATGACAGAAAATTTTGCAGGCTTCCTGACAGGTACCAAGATTCAAGTTCGAACAGACAATAATCCCCTGGCCCACCTTGAGAATGCTAAATTGGGGGCCTTAGAACAACGGTGGATGGCTCGCCTAGCCAAGTTCGACTTTACCATCCGTTATCGCTCTGCTACAGAAAACGCAAATGCGGATGGGTTGTCAAGAGTGCCTGTGGAGACCCCAGTGGGGGATCTTGATGAGCAACTCGAAGAGGAGGAAACCCCAGACTTTAATAAGTTTAAGCCCCCAATGGTTGTGGCCCAGTCAAGAAGGGAGGCCTACGCATTACCCCAGTCCCTGGGGAGAACCAATGAGGAATGGGGACACATTCAGGACGACGACAAAGGACTGAGACAGATGAAATGGTGGATAACGCAAAAGCGGAAGCCTGGCAAACAAGAGAGAGATGATCTGGACTCTGAAATGAGGAGTGTGTTGCACCAGTGGGATAGACTGGAAGTGCGAGAGTCAGTACTATATCGTAAGAGGCAACAGCCAAAAGATATGGAAGTAAGGTGGCAAGTGGTCATCCCAGGAAGAATGGCTCAAGAAATAGCTAAAGAAGCCCACGAATTCGGAGCGCACTTCGGCCCCGCAAAGACCTACCAATGGTTGCAGCGGTATTTGTATTGCCCCCGGTTGGAGCTTGTGGTGGAAGAGGTTTGCCGGCAATGTCGAGTATGTGACCTCATTAAGACTACTGAACAGAGGGCACCCATCCAGACCATACAAACTAAGGAACCGCTAGAAGTCTTGATGATCGACTATCTCCTTGTGGGACACTCAGCCCGGGGGCTGCAATACTGTTTGGTGATGACCGATCATTTCTCTAAGTTCGCAGTAGTCACTCCGACTAGAGACCAGACTGCGCAATCGGCGGCGCGAGCCATCTGTCAAGACTTCATTCGGGTGTATGGGTGCCCGAAGCGCATCCACTCTGACCAAGGCGCATGTTTTCAAGGCAAGGTGATGGAAGAATTGTATCGCATGTATGGCATCGAGCGGTCCCGGACCACCCCTTACCACCCTCAAGGCAATGGAGCTTGTGAACGCTTCAACAGAACCTTGCTTCAGATGCTGAGAACGTTGGAGGAGGATAAGAAGGCGTGTTGGCCAGACTATCTGCCAGAATTGGTCTGGACCTACAACAATCGGGTCCACTCCACCACGGGTTATACCCCCTATCTACTGTTGTTTGGAAGAGCTGGACGAGAGATCATTGAGCTGAATTTGGAACAGCCAGAGGAGCTGATGGAGCGAACTGTCACCTCATGGGTGAAAGAGCATCGGCAACGATTGCAAACGATACGGCGGTTGGCGGGTCAGCAACTGCAAGACAAAGAACACACGAGCCCGCAAACCGACTCAAGAGTTACCGCTCCAACCTGGAGACCGAGTATTGGTCATAGAGAAACGCCCTAAGGGAAAACTAAGTGAGAGATGGGAAGTACAGCCGTACAAGGTTATCGAGCGAGTGTATGCTAACGGCCCTGTCTACAAGGTACAGATTGAGAATGGGGCATCCGCCCCTAGAGTACTTCACAGAAATATGCTGCGGCCTTGCAGGTCTGAGGTCTGTTCTACGCCATTGTCGCCTGAAGGCGACACTCCACTTCCTGAATCTGTCATGCCTGATGGCCAAATCGATGAGGAGTGGTGGACCGTCCCTGACACAGTAGGGGGTCCTCAGCAGCCCAGAGACGGTAATCCCATGGATGTACCAGTACCGCCATGCGAGGATGAGACCAGACAAGAGCTCACAATGTCCCCTGCAACAAGTGTTCCTCTGGAAGATAGTCAAGCCTTGCCTGACAGCCAAGAGCTTCGGAGATCCCAGAGGTCTAATGCAGGGGTTCCACCAGTCCGATATGTAGAACAGTGTGCTCTGTCTGTTTTTACACCTTTTTTGCCTCCCCTATAGGTGCTGTTTCCACATTGCACGTTCCTCCATTACACTTTGACCCTGATGCTGTGATGGCCGAGGATGACCATCATTAAGAAGGGAGGCATGTAAGAGAGTGGTGCTGTTATGGACAGTAAGGAACATGCTGTCACTTTAAGAGACTGCACCCCCTTGTCTGGTGTGAGATGGAATGTTCTGCTTTTCCCCTGCTTAAGGCTGTAAGATGAACTGCCCTAGCTTGAGGGGAGGAGTTGAGCCTGGACTGCGTGTGTGTGAGCAGAAGCTTCTAGAGAGAGAGAACTGCTTGCTGTTTGCTACAAGAAGGATCCCAGGCTGGGACAGAGTGTACTTCTGAAATTTGCGAGACTTTTCCGGGTTACAGCAAAGGTGGCTGTTCTGTGCTAGTTTGTGAAGCCATGAAGATACTGAGAAAGGGACTTGCAGTTTCCAGGAGCATTCCTAGGATCCGGAAGCAAGGAGAAGACCACGCTTCACAGAGCTGACAGAAAGCCGTGCGCACCACCGTATAGACTGATGGGGGCCCCCCTGGGACTGGACCTGAGTCCCCAACATCACCGTGAGTCTGTTCCTGTATGGTGCACCAGTTAGGGCCTAGTGCAGGCTTCAGTAGTCAGGACACGGTAGCCATGTGGCCTGCGTAGTAAAGGCCAGGGAGGTTATACATAGAGTAGCATCGTTATTGGTTTTATTGTTTAAAGTTGCTTGTGAGACAAATTCTGAGTCTGTAATTGTTGGAGCACTGTGCTATTTTCCGGACAGGATTACTCATTTATATTGTCTTTTGCTATTGTTAACCCCTGTTTGCATCTTCCTAATTCCCTTCATTCCTTGCCTCCCAATAAATCTACCCTTTGTTGTTTGCACCTCATCTTGTGTACAGTAGTCTTCCTGCACAGTGGTGGTCCCCCGGCCATCGCTTCATCCACTGACTGAGAAACAACTAGTCACCCAACGTCTCAATGTCATAAAGAGAAAGTTATAATCACAACTTGAGATATATCAACTGCATTGCAGATCTACCCCACATGAAGAACAACATGTGCAACCCCCTGAAAATCTTGATCCAATCCTGCAACTAGAGAGCATTGCAGCTGAACAGAAACAGAAGATCTTAGACTAACTAAATACCATCAATACCAGAGATCAACTGTCAAGGCTCTGTAAAGAAACACCACCAGACCAGATGATAAAAGATGAAAATAGAGTACTTGAATCAATACCTACCTCACCATATCTTAAAGTGATCTATGCTAATGCTCCGCGATCATGGAAATTCTTGGCTGTACAACCAGCAAGAAAAACAGAAGTGGAAAAGAAGACTAGAAACAAAGATCAAGGTGACAAGTAGGGAAGTCAGCCAACTAACAGAAATATAGAAGGATGTAAAGATCAAGAATAAGACCAAGCTGGACAAGTATAAAGGCCTGACCCCAACTGAAGCGCTAGAGACTGCTAAACAAAGCTGCAAGACTAGGGGATACACTAGAGAGGCTGAGGCCAAGAAGATAAATGCAGTGTTCGCCAAAGTAGCATCCAAGGTATACTCCCAACCACAGAGTCACAGCAAAAAGGCAGCAACTTCACCAATAGCAGAGACTGGAGGAACATATGGGAGAAGAAAAAAGCACACAACACCAGTGAACTGTGGCTGCAAGATCTTAGAATGAAACTTCTCAACTGGAGCGCCCGACCAGGACCGTGGGGTACTCGGTACCATGTCGGTTCTGTCCTTAAAGGGGTGGTCACGGTGGCAGTAACCCAGTCCGTGGCCCTGGGCGTCCAGTAAAAGGGGGATTAATGGAAATGGAAATAAAGTCCAAATAATGTTCGTGACGCCACCTGTAGTACTCGGCCAGGGATGGCCGACTGTTATGATCCCAGTGGTAGAGGATCTCTGATATACCGACAAAATAGCAAAAACCAAAATACTGTTCTAGGGAGGTGGAAACTGGGCTAAGCGCATACCTGATCCTAACACACACAAATAAAAGCAGCCGGTGAACGTGCCTACGTTGGTTCTAGACGTCTCGATCCAGCCGGAGAACTGACTACCCCTAGAGGGAAAATAAGACCTCACTTGCCTCCAGAGAAATTGAACCCCAAAGAGATAGAGAGCCCCCAACAGATAATAACGGTGAGGCAAGAGGAAAACACAAACGTAGAGATGAACTAGATTCAGCAAAGTGAGGCCCACTAGTCTAGATAGGCAGAAAATAGATAGTGGACTATGCGGTCAGCAGAAAACCCTACAAAAACATCCACGCTGAATATTCAAGAACCCCCACACCGACTGACGGTGCGGGGGGAGAATATCAGCCCCCTAGAGCTTCCAGCGAGCCAGAAAATCAAATGTAAGCAAGCTGGACAAAAATACTGGAAAATGCAAATGAACAAAAGTACAAAACGGACTTAGCTTTTCTTGCATGAGACAGACAGAAAGGAATCCGGAGGAGACCAAATAAATCTGGATGCAACGATGCCAGGCAAGAGACTGAGTCCAGAAGAGACTTAAATAGGGAACACCTGCTGCTTAACGATACAGCTGGAGTTCAGGCCTGCAACAAGACATGCCTAACACAATACCGTTAGTGACCACCAGAGGGAGCCCAGAAACACAGTTCACAACAGTACCCCCCCCCCCCTTGAGGAGGGGTCACCGAACCCTCACCAAGACCCCCAGGGTGATCAGGATGAGCAGCGTGAAAGGCATGAACCAAATCAGCCGCATGAACATCAGAGGCGACAACCCAGGAATTATCCTCCTGACCATAGCCTTTCCACTTAACTAAATACTGGAGTTTCCGTCTAGAGATACGAGAATCCAAAATCTTCACCACGTACTCCAACTCGCCCTCAACCAAAACCGGGGCAGGAGGCTCAGCAGCAGGAACCACAGGCACCACGTACCGCCGCAACAAGGACCTATGGAACACATTATGAATGGCGAATGACGCTGGAAGGTCCAAGCGGAAAGACACCGGGTTAAGGATTTCCAAAATCTTATAAGGACCGATAAAGCGAGGCTTGAACTTAGGAGAGGAGACTTTCAAAGGAACATGCCGAGAAGACAACCAAACCAAATCCCCAACACGAAGTCGGGGACCCACACCGCGGCGGCGGTTGGCAAAACGCTGGGCCTTGTCTTGTGACAATTTCAAATTGTCCACCACATGGTTCCAAATCCGCTGCAACCTATCCACCACAGAATCGACCCCAGAACAGTCAGAAGGTTCAACCTGGCCCGAGGAGAAACGAGGATGAAAACCAGAGTTGCAGAAAAAGGGCGAAACCAAAGTGGCAGAACTAGCCCGATTATTAAGGGCAAACTCGGCCAGTGGCAAAAAGGTAACCCAATCGTCCTGATCAGCAGAAACAAAACATCTCAAATAGGTCTCCAACGTCTGATTAGTTCGCTCGGTCTGGCCATTAGTCTGAGGATGAAAAGCCGACGAAAAAGACAAATCAATACCCATCTTAGCACAAAAGGATCGCCAGAATCTGGACACAAACTGGGATCCTCTGTCAGACACAATATTCTCAGGGATGCCGTGCAACCGAACCACATTCTGAAAGAACAAAGGAACCAAATCAGAGGAGGAAGGCAGCTTAGGCAAGGGCACCAAATGGACCATTTTAGAGAAACGGTCGCACACCACCCAGATGACAGACATCTTCCGAGATACCGGAAGATCCGAAATGAAATCCATGGAAATGTGCATCCAAGGCCTCTTCGGGATAGGCAAGGGCAAAAGCAACCCGCTGGCACGAGAACAGCAAGGCTTAGCCCGAGCACAAATCCCACAGGACTGCACAAAGGAACGCACATCCCGCGACAAGGAAGGCCACCAAAAGGACCTAGCCACCAAATCTCTGGTACCGAAAATCCCAGGATGCCCCGCCAACACTGAAGAATGAACCTCAGAAATAACTCTGCTGGTCCATCTGTCAGGGACAAATAGTCTCTCCGGTGGGCAACGATCAGGTCTATCAGCCTGAAACTTCTGCAGCACTTGACGCAAATCTGGGGAAATGGCAGACAAAATCACTCCCTCTCCGAGAATACCAGCCGGCTCCGAGACTCCCGGAGAGTCAGGCACAAAACTCCTAGAAAGTGCATCAGCCTTCACGTTCTTTGAACCAGGCAGGAACGAGACCACAAAGTTAAAACGGGAGAAAAACAACGACCAACGAGCCTGTCTAGGATTCAGGCACTTGGCAGACTCGAGGTAAATTAGATTTTTATGATCAGTCAAGACCACCACACGATGTCTAGCTCCCTCGAGCCAATGACGCCACTCCTCAAATGCCCACTTCATAGCCAATAACTCCCGATTACCAACATCATAGTTCCGCTCAGCAGGCGAAAATTTTCTTGAAAAGAAGGCGCATGGCTTCATCACGGAGCCATCAGAACTTTTTTGCAACAAAACGGCCCCTGCACCAATCTCAGAAGCATCAACTTCAACCTGGAAGGGAAGAGAGACATCCGGCTGGCACAAGACTGGTGCTGAAGTAAACCGACGCCTCAGCTCCCGAAAGGCCTCCACGGCCGCAGGAGACCAATTAGCAACATCAGAACCCTTCTTGGTCATATCCATCAAAGGTTTAACCACGCTAGAAAAGTTAGCGATAAAACGACGGTAAAAATTAGCAAAGCCCAAGAACTTCTGCAGGCTCTTAACAGACGTGGGCTGAGTCCAGTCATGAATGGCACGGACCTTGACTGGGTCCATCTCCACAGTTGAAGGGGAAAAAATAAAACCCAAAAAAGAAACCTTCTGTACCCCAAAGATACATTTTGAGCCCTTCACAAATAGAGCGTTTTCACGCAGAACCTGAAACACCATCCTGACCTGGTTCACATGGGACTCCCAATAATCAGAAAAAAACAAAATATCATCCAGATAAATAATCATAAATTTATCCAGATATTTCCGGAAGATGTCATGCATGAAGGACTGAAACACAGAAGGGGCATTAGATAGTCCAAAAGGCATCACCAGGTACTCAAAATGACCCTCGGGCGTATTAAATGCCGTTTTCCATTCATCTCCCTGCTTTATACGCACAAGGTTATACGCACCACGAAGATCTATCTTGGTGAACCAACTGGCACCCTTAATCCGAGCAAACAAATCAGACAACAATGGCAAAGGATACTGAAATTTAACCGTGATCTTATTTAGAAGACGATAATCTATACAAGGTCTCAAAGACCCGTCTTACTTGCCCACAAAAAAGAATCCTGCACCAAGGGGAGAAGAGGATGGGCGAATATGTCCCTTCTCCAAAGACTCCTTTATATAGCTCCGCATCGCGGCATGCTCTGGCACAGATAAATTAAAGAGTCGTCCCTTAGGAAATTTACTACCAGGAATCAAATCTATAGCACAATCGCAGTCCCTATGAGGGGGAAGGGCACTGGAACTGGCCTCATTAAATACATCCTGAAAGTCTGACAAAAACTCAGGGATCTCAGTAGGAGTAGAAGAAGCAATAGACACCAATGGAGAATCGCCATGAATCCCCTGACACCCCCAACTAGACACAGTCATAGCTTTCCAATCTAAAACTGGATTATGGGCCTGTAACCATGGCAGAAAATAGATAGTGGACTATGCGGTCAGCAGAAAACCCTACAAAAACATCCACGCTGAATATTCAAGAACCCCCACACCGACTGACGGTGCGGGGGGAGAATATCGGCCCCCTAGAGCTTCCAGCGAGCCAGAAAATCAAATGTAAGCAAGCTGGACAAAAATACTGGAAAATGCAAATGAACAAAAGTACAAAACGGACTTAGCTTTTCTTGCATGAGACAGACAGAAAGGAATCCGGAGGAGACCAAATAGGTCTGGATGCAACGATGCCAGGCAAGAGACTGAGTCCAGAAGAGACTTAAATAGGGAACACCTGCTGCTTAACGATACAGCTGGAGCTCAGGCCTGCAACAAGACATGCCTAACACAATACCGTTAGTGACCACCAGAGGGAGCCCAGAAACACAGTTCACAACAGCCGACGCTGCTTAAAGGGGTCCACTGGCGATGATGATATTGCAGCTTAGATGATACAGCTCTCCACAAGTAGAGCTTAGTCCCCAGGGCTCCTGGTGTAGTTAGAAAGGATGATAGATGGTGAAGTGCAGGAAATAATTGGAGGACACAAGGTTGCAGTCTCTTTACCTTTTACTGATGCAGTTCAGGTACAGGTTACAGGTGGTCTTTGAAATCCGGGCAGCCTGGAAGCAATTCGGAATCCCTCTAGCCAGGTGGGACTGGAAGCCTTCCTTTCTGAGCTGTGTTCTAAGTTCCTTGCTGCCTGAGGCTTCATACAAGTTCCTCTCTTTCTCTGTCCTTTTAGGTGGATATTACCCGCATGGCAGGCAACTTGAGCCTTTTTACAAGGGTCCCTCTCTCATGGTGACTCCAGGCTCTAATCTGCTGCTGTACCTTCAGGTGTAGTGGTGGCCAGTTTCTGTTGTGGGGCATACAGTTACGCCCACAACCTCAGAATTCCGGCCTCCGGTTTCTTGCGCTTGATCCTAGAGGGAGCCCACTCGCAGCTCCCCTCCAGTTTCTCTCTCTTTTCTCCTTTACTCCTGTCAGGAGCTGCAGAACCTCACGTCTGCACAGCTCCAGCTCTCCTCACAGACTAACTCCTCCCTATATAGGGAAGCTACCCTGAAACCAGGTCTAGAGCTTCCCCTTCTGGCCTGGAGTCAGAGCAGTGTAGCGTGTACATGTTACCTGTTAAAGGGATCCTTGTCGCTTCCAGGCATGGCACCACCCTTCCTGTGAGGAAGGCAATACCACTGTAACAACTGAATTCCTGGGGTGTTACATCAACCACCTAGAGCAGAAGTGGGGAATCTTTTTGCTGCCAAGGGCCATTTGGATATTTATACCATCCTTGGGGGCTGTACAAACTCCACCCACAAATTGCATCATGACTGTGGCACTGGTTTCAGGATGTAATCTTTCATTGCATGCCCTTCAGTGTTCAGTAGTGAACACTGTGTGTGTGTGCTAACAAAGCAAGAATAAATTAATGTGCTGGTTGTACAATACACCTCCCTGTCCAAGAATGCGGTCCCTGAGAATCTGCTCGGGGGCCTGATAAAAGGTCATCGAGGGCCATAAATGGCCCTGGGGCCTGAGGTTCCCCACCCCTGACCTAGAGCAAGAACTAGTCACCATTACAGAAGCTGACATCCAACAGCGGGCGAGAACATTAAGAGCTGGACAGTGCCTGGCCCAGACATGATCCACACCTACTGGCTAACATTTTTTTAACAGTGGTACTTGAACGCATAGGAAAGCAGATGAACCAACTGCTAGAAGCAGGCCACCACCCAGCTTGGTTAACACAAGGAAGGACAGTGCTGATCATGAAGGATCCTCACAAAGGAACAGTTCCATCCAATAACCACCCAATAACCTGCCTTACAACAACGTGGAAACTCCTGTAAGGCATCATATCCACCAAGCTACAGAACCATATGAACCAGTACATGAATCCAGCTCAGAAAGGCATTGGGACCAACAACAAAGGCTCTAAAACCAGCTCCTAATAGATAGAGCAATGTCTCAAGACTCAAGATCCAGACAGACCAATCTCAGCACAGCCTGGATTAACTACAGGAAAGCCTATGACTCAATGCCACACACATGGATCTGTGAATGCTTGGCTCTCTACAATGTCAACAAGAAATTAAGAACCTTTCTCAGAAACTCAATGGGCCAAGGAGAACAACATTGGAAGTTAACTCAAGATAAGTAGCACAAGTGACCATCAAATTTGGCACATACTAAGGTGATTCACTGTCCCCATTGCTGTTCTGCATAGGCTTGAACCCCCTCAGTCAGATAATACAGAGTCTGGCTATAGATACAAGTTCAAGAGTGAAAGCACCATCAGTCACCTATTCTACATGGATGACATCACGATGTATGAGAAAAATGAACAAGACACCAATTCACCTGACGAAAATCTACAGCGAAGACATCGGCATGGCCTTCGTACTGAAGAAGAGTGGCCGGTTGGTGATAAAGAGAGGCAAGGTAGTCAGGACTGATGGAGTGGAATTACCAGTAGGGTAGATGTACAGACATGCTACCTTGGCATCTCACAGGGATACGATAACCATGATGAGGAGGCAAGGAAAGCAGTAACATCCAAATACAATCAAGGGGAAGGTAGGTCCTGAAGAGCCAGCTCAATGGGAAAAATACAATTTGTGCCATCAATGCATATGCCCTGCCAGTTATCAGATACCCTACTGGCATAGTACACTGGCCAAAAGGAGAGATGGAAACTGGAGATGAGAGGACACAAAAGCTGTTATTATTATGCATTGCATTGCTTATTCCGCAGAGCTTTACATACATTATCATCATGTCGCTCACAATCTAAATCCCCTATTAGTATATATATACAGTAGAGAGAAAAAGTTTGGACACACCTTCTCATTTAAAGATTTTTCTGTATTTCCATGACTATGAAAATTGTAAATTCACACTGAAGGCATCAAAACTATGAATTACACAATCTAAAAACAACTATAGGCGCTGCACACAATATGTTTGCATTAGTGGTTCTACTGCTGCAGATAAACGGACCTAACTACCAAAAATGCCCGATATAGGATGGAAGATTCCAGCCGTAAAGTATATAAATGTATCTATCTGCGCTGTAGATCACAAGGTAAAATAATTGATAAAATTATCTGCATGCGTTGTCCACCATAAAGTATATCCACAACTGCCTAGTCCAAAATGAATGAATTAATACGTTTTCGATACTTAATATATAATATATGAAAGATTTTACTATTTACCGGATGTTTCACGCTGAAGTTCTCCTGGATCTACCCCCAGCTTTCGGGTGTATTGCCGTAGGAGTCTTCTGGATGAGTGCAGGCGATGATATAAAAACTGATTCCTTTTCAAAATGTATATGAGAAAAAGGTGGAGAACTGTCCCGGCCGGTGACAGTCCCCCCTTAACTCACCGATAATGTTGCTAGGTTTACAGCGTGAGCCTGTGCTTCCACACGCTAGTTGCCGACGAGGTGCAGCAGAGCCGCAGGACCTCGTGTGACGTCACTTACACGTGATGTGACACGTGAACGGCCAACGAATTGCACTCAGTACCTAAACGAATCTATCCAACGCGTTTCAAAGTCCACGGACTTCTTCTTCAACTAGCGTGTGGAAGCACAGGCTCACGCTGTAAACCTAGCAACATTATCGGTGAGTTAAGGGGGGACTGTCACCGGCCGGGACAGTTCTCCACCTTTTTCTCATATACATTTTGAAAAGGAATCAGTTTTTATATCATCGCCTGCACTCATCCAGAAGACTCCTACGGCAATACACCCGAAAGCTGGGGGTAGATCCAGGAGAACTTCAGCGTGAAACATCCGGTAAATAGTAAAATCTTTCATATATTATATATTAAGTATCGAAAACGTATTAATTCATTCATTTTGGACTAGGCAGTTGTGGATATACTTTATGGTGGACAACGCATGCAGATAATTTTATCAATTATTTTACCTTGTGATCTACAGCGCAGATAGATACATTTAAAAACTATGAATTAACACATGTGGAAATATATACTTAACAAAAAAGTGTGAAAAAACTGAAATTATGTCTTATATTCCAGGTTCTTCAAAGTTGCCACCTTTTGCTTTGATAACTGCTTTGCACACTCTTGGCATTCTCTTGATGAGCTTCAAGAGGTAGTCACCGGAAATGGTCTTCCAACAATCTTCAAGGAGTTCCCAGAGATGCTTAGCACTTGTTGGCCCTTTTACCTTCACTCTGCGGTCCAGCTCACCCCAAACCATGTCGATTGGGTTCAGGCCTGGTGACTGTAGAGGCCAGGTCATCTGGCATAGCACCCCATCATGCTCCTTCTTGGTCAAATAGCCCTCACACAGCCTGGAGGTGTGTTTGGGGTCATTGTCCTGTTGAAAAATAAATGATGGTCCAACTAAATGCAAACCAGATGGAATAGCATGCCGCTGCAAGATGCTGTGGTAGCCATGCTGGTTCAGTATGCCTTCAATTTTGAATAAATCCCCAACAGTGTCACCAGCAAAACACCCCCACACCACCTCACCTCCTCCTCCATGCTTCACGGTGGGAACCAGGCATGTAGAGTCCATCCGTTCACCTTTTCTGTCTCACACAAAGACACGGTGATTGGAACCAAATATCTCAAATTTGGACTCATCAGACCAAACTACAGATTTCAACCGGTCTAATGTCCATTCCTTGTGTTCTTTAGGCCAAAAAGTCTCTTCTGCTTGTTGCCTGTCCTTAGCAGTGGTTTCCTAGAAGCTATTTTACCATGAAGGCCTGCTGCACAAAGTCACCTCTTAACAGTTGTTGCAGAGATGTGTCTGCTGCTAGAACTCTGTGTGGCATTAACCTGGTCTCTAATCTGAGCTGCTGTTAACCTGTGATTTCTGAGGCTGGTGACTCAGATAAACTTATCCTCAGAAGCAGAGGTGTCTCTTGGTCTTCCTTTCCTGGGGCGGTCCTCATGTGAGCCAGTTTCTTTGTAGCGCTTGATGGTTTTTGCCACTGCACTTGTGGACACTTTCAAAGTTTTCCCAATTTTTCAGACTGACTGACCTTCATTTCTTAAAGTAATGATGGCCACTCATTTTTCTTTACTGAGAATTTGTATTATGGCAGGAAAAAAGCAGCTATCAGTCTATTCAGTAGGACTATCAGCTGTGTATCCACCAGACTTCTGCACAACACAACTGATGGTCCCAACCCCATTTATAAGGCAAGAAATACCACTTATTAAACCTGACAGGGCACACCTGTGAAGTGAAAACCATTTCCGGTGACTACCTCTTGAAGCTCATCAAGAGAATGCCAAGAGTGTGCAAAGCAGTAATGAAAGTGAAAAGGTGGCTACTTTGAAGAACCTAGAATATAAGACATATTTTCAGTTGTTTCACACTTTTTTGTTAAGTATATAACACCACATGTGTTCATAGTTCATAGTTTTGATGCCTTCAGTGTGAATGTACAATTTTCACAGTCATGAAAATACAGAAAAATCTTTAAATGAGGTGTGTCCAAACTTTTGCTCTGTACTGTATATATATATATATATATATATATATATATATATATATACTAGCTATTGAACCCGTTCTACGCCCGGGTGGCGAGCGTTTATATTGGTATATGGTCTCAATCCTGGTATGTGCTGCTCCCATCATGCTCTCCCATCCTGTCATGTGCTGCTCCATCCTGCGCCCCCATCCTGTCATGTGCTCCCATCCTGCGCCCCATCCTGTCATATGCTGCTCCATCCTACACCCCCATCCTGCCATGTGTGCACCCCCATTCTGTCATGTGCTGCTCCCATCCTGTGCCCCCATTCTGTCATGTGCTGCTCCCATCCTGTCATGTGCTCCCATCCTGCGTCCCATCCTGTCATGTCCTCCCATCCTGCACCCCTATCCTGCCATGTGTGCGCCCCCATTCTGTCATGTGCTGCTCCCATCGTGCGCAATCATTCTGTCATGTGCTGCTCCCATCCCGCGCCCCCATTCTGTCATGTGCTGCTCCCATCCCGTGCCCCCATTCTATCATGTGCTGCTCACATCCTGCGCCCCCATTCTGTTGTAATGTGCTGCACCCATTCTGCCTGTTCCTGTTTCCATTCTGCCATATGTTGCTCCCATCTTTCTCTCTCCGGCTCTACTGCCCGAGTGTGGCTGTGCTGAGTGCGGGCGGCTGTGCTGAGTGCGGGCGGCTGTGCGTGGCTGTGCTGAGTGCGGGCAGCTGTGCGTGGCGGTGCTGACTGCGGGCGGCTGTGCGTGGCGGTGCTGAGTGCGGGCGGCTGTGCGTGGCGGTGCTGAGTGCGGGCGGCTGTGGTGAGAGCGGGCGGCTGTGCGTGGCAATGCTGAGTGCGGGTGGCTGTGGTGAGTGCGGGCAGCTGTGCGTGGCGGTGCTGAGTGCGGGCGGCTGTGGTGAGTGCGGGCGGCTGTGCGTGGCGGTGCTGAGTGCGGGCAGCTGTGCGTGGTGGTGCTGAGTGCAGGCGGCTGTGCGTGGCGGTGCTGAGTGCGGGCGGCTGTGCGTGGCGGTGCTGAGTGCGGGCGGCTGTGCGTGGCGGTGCTGAGTGCGGGCGGCTGTGCGTGGCGGTGCTGAGTGCGGGCGGCTGTGCGTGGCGGTGCTGAGTGCGGGCGGCTGTGCGTGGCGGTGCTGAGTGCGGGCGGCTGTGCATTGCGGTGCTGAGTGCGGGCGGCTGTGCGTGGCTGTGCTGAGTGCGGGCGGCTGTGAGTGGCGGTTCTGAATGCGGGCGGCTGTGCGTGGCTGTGCTGAGTGCTGGCGGCTGTGCGTGGCTGTGCTGAGTGCCGGCGGCTGTGCGTGGCTGTGCTGAGTGCCGGCAGCTGTGCGTGGCTGTGGTGATTGAGGGCGGCTGTGCTTGGCTGTGCTGAGTGCGGGCGGCTGTGCGTGGCTGTGCTGAGTGCTGGCGGCTGTGCGTGGCTGTGCTGAGTGCCGGCGGCTGTGCGTGGCTGTGCTGAGTGCCGGCGGCTGTGCGTGGCTGTGCTGAGTGCGGGCGGCTGTGCGTGGCTGTGCTGAGTGCCGGCGGCTGTGCGTGGCTGTGCTGAGTGCCGGCGGCTGTGCGTGGCTGTGCTGAGTGTCGGCGGCTGTGCATGGCTGTGCTGAGTGCCGGCGGCTGTGCGTGGCTGTGGTGAGTGCCGGCGGCTGTGCGTGGCTGTGGTGAGTGCCGGCGGCTGTGCGTGGCTGTGGTGAGTATGGGCGGCTGTGCGTGGCGGTGCTGAGTGCGGGCGGCTGTGCGTGGCTGTGGTGAGTGCGGGCGGCTGTGCGTGGCTGTGCTGAGTGCCGGTGGCTGTGCGTGGCTGTGCTGAGTGCCAGCGGCTGTGCGTTGCTGTGGTGAGTGAGGGCGGCTGTGCGTGGCTGTGCTGAGTGCGGGCAGCTGTGCGTGGCTGTGCTGAGTGCCGGCGGCTGTGCGTGGCTGTGCTGAGTGCCGGCGGCTGTTCGTGGCTGTGCTGAGTGCCGGCGGCTGTGCATGGCTCTGCTGAGTGCCGGCGGCTGTGCGTGGCTGTGCTGAGTGCCGGCGGCTGTGCGTGGCTGTGCTGAGTGCCGGCGGCTGTTCGTGACTGTGCTGAGTGCCGGCGGCTGTGCGTGGCTGTGCTGAGTGCCGGCGGCTGTGCGTGGCTGTGGTGAGTGCCGGCGGCTGTGCTTGGCTGTGGTGATTGCGGGCGGCTTTGCGTGGCTGTGGTGAGTGCGGGCGGCTGTGCGTGGCTGTGGTGAGTGCCGGCGGCTGTGCATGGCTGTGCTGAGTGCGGGCGGCTGTGCGTGGCTGTGCTGAGTGCCGGCGGTTGTGCGTGGCTGTGCTGAGTGCGGGTGGCTGTGCATGGCTGTGGTGAGTGCGGGCAGCTGTGCGTGGCTGTGGTGAATGCGGGCGGCTGTGCGTGGCTGTGCTGGGCGCCGCGTGCTGGGGGCCTGAGCAGGCGGGGACACCGGCGCGCTGTGGGGGTCAGTTGCCGGAGTCGCCGCTAGCTCAGGCCCCTGGCACTTGGTACCTGGAACCTGTCCTCCGTTCCATCGATGCGCGCTGCTCTGTCCTCCACATCCTGTGGCTGTGACTGTTCAGTCAAAGGGCGGCGCGCATTAAGCGTGTCATCGTGCCCTCTGAACTGAACGTCACAGGCAGAGGATGTGGAGGATGGTGCAGCACGCAGCGCTGGAACGGGACAGGTAAATATTGCATATTCACCCTCCTGGCTCGATCCTGCTTCTCCGTTGGAGATCGCGGTGTGCGTTCAGTGCTTACGCATACCGCGATCTCCTGGGAGCGTCACTCTGTGGGGTCCAGACTGCGCCGGCGCTTGCGCAGTCTATAAAGGCTTCGGACAGGGTGACGCTCCCAGCGTTATATTATAGATAGATATATATATATATATATATATATATATATATATACACAGTATATATATATATACACATATACATATACAGTGCCTTGTGAAAGTATTCGGCCCCCTGGAACTTTTCAACCTTTTCCCACATATCATGTTACAAACATAAAGATACCAAATGTTAATTTTTGGTGAAAAATCAGCAAGTGGAACACAATTGTGAAGTTGAACAAAATTTATTGGTTATTTTAAATTTTGGTGGAAATTCAAAAACTGAAAAGTGGGGCGTGCAATATTATTCGGCCCCTTTAACGTACTACTTTGTTGGGGCACCTTTTGGCTGTGATTATAGCTGCATGTCGCTTGGGGTATGCCTCTATCAGTTTTGTACATCGAGAGACTGAAATTCTTGCTTATTCTTCCTTGACAAACAGCTCGAGCTCAGTGAGGTTTGATGGAGATCGTTGTGAAAAGCAGTTTTCAGCTCTTTCCACAGATTCTCGATTGGATTGAGGTCTGGACTATGACTTGGCCATTCTAACACCTGGATACGTTTATTTATGAGCCATTCCATTGTAGATTTTGCTTTATGTTTGGGATCATTGTCTTGTTGGAAGACAAATCTCCGTCCCAGTCTCAGGTCTTTAGCAGACTCCAACAGGTTTTCTTCAAGAATGGTCCTGTATTTGGCTCCATCCATCTTCCCATCAATTTGAACGATCTTCCCTGTCCCTGCTGAAGAAAAGTAGGCCCAAACCATGATGCTGCCACTACCATGCTTGACAGTGGGGATGGTTTGTTCAGGGTGATAAGCTGTGTTGCCTTTATGCCAAACATACAGTGTATATATATATATATATATATATATATATATATATATATATATACACACACACACACACACACACACACACACACACACACACACACACACACACACATATATATATATATAAATATATATATATACACATATATGGTGGGCGATATAAATGTTGATCACGTCAACAATTTTCTAAGTAAATATATTTATAAAGGTGCTATTGACATGAAATTCTCAACAGATGTTAGTAACATTTCATCTAATCCACACAGGCAAATGAATCAACCATATATGTTGTAGGGATTCACTCGCTCAGGTGCAACGGCTGACACGCAGGAGACACGTTCCTTTAAAAGTTGACAGGTTTATTTGCTCCATAAACCAGCAAGGCAGCAACAAAAAGGATAACAGTCCGTACATCAGGCCAACATAACATATAAGTCCATAGAAGATCTCTGCTCTTCTCAGGCCTGACGGCACTCAGGCTCTGTCTGAAGCCACAGACACAGAAAGGCTTCTCCATCTCTTTACACAGACTCCTGTCTGTAGTGTCCAGCTTAGACACACGGAAATCTGTCCACCATGAAAGATTCCCACACTCACTCTCCCATGTGCTAAACACACCTCCATTAAGTAGCCTGAAACCACACCCAGAACCCATCACATGATTAGACATGTGGTTGTGACATCACCACAGGTCCTGACACACATACATAGATAGGCATAGTTATGCCCCTTACCCAGGGGTGAGGTATATGGGTAGCCAGACCCTCCCATCTCTCATAGCTACCCGTAACCCGGACCCAAATATACTAAGCAACTCCTTATTGCTTTATGTGCAAAAACACTCCGGGTTACATCGCAGGGAGCATCCATCCCTGTGATACATACCTCCCGTCGACTATACAACCATTAGCCACGCTACATACCTCCCCCCTCTGCCTAAAGCCGTGGGGCTTGGCACTTGTCCTAAACCGACTAGAGACCCCTCTCAGTCGTCCCTGACAGCCACACCGTCTGTCTAAGTCAGGGCCTGTTATTGAACCCTTTCGTCGGCATTTGTCATCCCTTTCCATCACATCCTTTGACAACGGTGACCCCTTGTCATCTCGTCCGCTACAGGATCTCCCACTTAAGTCACTGAGCCCTGAGCTAACTGAGGAGTCACTATTTCTAGCTCTTCCAACTGACCACCTTCGGTTCTCTCTCGGTTGTTGATCTCTCCTATTGTCTTCCTTCGGAGAGCAGCTCTTCTCTTTACGTCTATATCTTCTGTTAACTTCAGCTTGAGGACTTCCAGGCTTTAGAGCACCTCTTCACCTCTCTGGCAGTTGTTTATTAACTTGCAGTCTCTCAAGTCTCAGCTGTTCTACCTCCCTTAGGTATGCCATGCGATATTCCAGGAGCATGCGGATATTCCTAAGACTCTCTCTGGATCCGACAACCAGGAACGGAACCATCCCATCTTCATCCATGACCTGGACCTCTTCATCAGCCGGTATCCTCAGTCTCTTCAGACTGGATTTATCCACCATCTCCTGCATCACTCTCCCAAGTTTCCCAATGACTTTCGCCACCAGAGCTTTGGGTACTTGGACTGTGTCTTCCACTAAGCCCGACCGACTAAGAGCTTTCCTTTCACGCTCCAAACGTCGAACGGCTTCATAATTCTTCAAAATGATCCTCTGTTTTGTACGGAGGCAGTGTAGGTGCATATCCCTCAGGACAGCCACCCGCTTCACTGTGAATTCCCTAGTCGACAGTATGACCAACTGCTGAGTCTCAGGCACCCAGTGCACACTACACGCCTCTACCGCCTTTCTAAATGCCTCATGCACACCCTTCCTGGCACACGCTTCTCGCATGTCTTCGGGTACATCAATCACGGTCTTGAAGAGCGGGGTCTCACTCTCTTCATAGACAGATGGCTCCCTTTTTGCCTCTGACCTTTCCACCAAGACCAATAGTACACTGGTCTAGCCGCACCCATATAAATAAGTTTAAAAACTACATATCTCTATGGATATAGGGGTGCACGTCCTTACCAGGGGATCCATCCCGGTATCCAAGTCCAAATCAAATATAAAAGAGGGACAGCACCACAGCAGTTGTGAAGAAAAGAAAATCACGTTTTTATTCCACCTCCTGCAACGTTTCGGTCCGCAGACCTTTTTCAAGCATGACATGAAAGCATTCCAACCACCATTATATACCAGTAATCCCGCCCCAGCAATTGACTCACAGCCAATAGGACGGTTCAATACAAACAAGACAGATATAAATTGCACCAAAACCATAACAATACAGTTAAAAATTTATAACCTATACATAGCCCACCACATGTAATCACCCCCTGCAGAGTTACAACCCCCCTGATCGTTCTTTTAATACACACTGTCTCCAAAAAAGCCAAATATAAACTCTCCACGTTCTATTTGTATACACCGGCGATCGCACCAATCCATTTAATGCGTCCACCCTTGTCATAGTAACGGGGCATGTCCATGTTTACGCCGGTCCAATCGCATCAGCAGGAGTCCCGTACAGCAGATAGACGTCATATCCCCGGCATGCAACGTTCTCTCCAGCAGCCGCTCTTTAAAGCGCATGTCCGTGACGTCATCTTCCCTTCACTCCTCTGTGCGCAGGTCACAATTCAGGATTCCACACCCTTCCAGCGCCGGAAAACACAGCGCACCTGCGCATATTCTACACCCTTCCAGCGCCGGAAAACATATCGACTATCCACAGGGTTGTCTTCTGTAAACGCTCTGGTGCTCTACTGTAGCTTCTCGCTGGTGTAATTTTGTTTTTAACTTCTGTTATATAGTGTTTTATGATATATATTGGAATGGCCCCCGTATTATGAAATTACCCTCCATTGGGGACATTATGCATTTAATTTGTCCATGGATGACTCTATATAGAGATAATGATGTTATTGATGGTTTATGATTAACTATATATATGTATCTCCATTGGAATATGTTTATGCACTATAATTCTATGGTAATGCATGTCCCTTTAAACCTTTATTCATTGCATAGATTTCTATGTTGGTTTCTCCCTGTACATGTGATTTCTCATTTCAGGTCCATGAGATGTGGTTGAGTTTGTTCCCTGCCTATGGACCTGAAATGGTGAAATATTGTGAAGCTCCTGGATTATGGGTTAGACCAATTTCTGTATACATCTGGGAACTTGAGATGCCATTGGAGGAGATCTCCATGTAATATGCGTTGTTGCGCTGTGTTTTCATTTACAAATTCTTCATTCTACACAAAAACATCCGCAGACACTTGGCATCTCCTTACCACAGCACATCCTGAAATTCCAGAATTCCGAGAACCGTTCCTCCCATGCTTTAGGAGAGCCCGCAATTTGAGAGACACTCTGGTACGGGCGGATATCGGAAGTGTAGGGCAACCATCACAACAACAAAAGGGGAACACATTTACACACCCTCACTCAGGCAAAAGTTTTTTCATTAAGGACTATTTTACATGCGAATCATCCTTCATGGTCTATCTGATAAAATGCCCCTGTGGGATGCTGTACATTAGGGAGACAACACAGGCCATAAGTGATCGTGTTTCTAAACATAAATCGACCATAAGATGTAAAAATATGCTTTTACCAATCCCTCACCATTTTATTACTAAAGGCCACAACATCTTGCAGCTTAAATACCAAGTTATAGAACAGATACGGGCCCCTAGAAGAGGAGGTAATAGAATGGCTACACTTAAACGCCGTGAGGCGTACTGGATACACACCTTAGACACACTAAGTCCCAAGGGATTAAACAGGGAGTATGACCTTCTGGCCTTTATGTAGTCTTAAGGCATATATAACTATACTACTGTGATAAAGACTAATACAGGAGTGTGGCCTATGGGGAGAGTCAACCTTAATACACCCATAGTGGTTATGTTGGTGTGGTTTGACATATATGATGTTTCTTTTCTCCTATGGAATGTATAAGATTATGCTGCTTTCAATTATGTTTTTACTCATATGTCTCTTATTCCTTTAGAGCCATCTCTACTGAGGATCTGATACGATCACACACACTAACCTAGGATCCGGCACCCTTGGATTTATTCCACCCACTAAAAGCCACTCCCTCCCTGCTCTCCTTTAGGGCACGTTCAGCAGATCTATGTATTTTTTACTTTCATGTTCCACCTTCGGCATCCTGTCACTAAAGGTACCGTCACACTAGGCGATATCGCCAGCGATCCGTGACGTTGCAGCGACCTGGATAGCGATATCGCTGTATTTGACACGCAGCAGCGATCTGGATCCCGCTGTGAAATTGCTGGTCGCTGCTAGAAGGTCTGCACTTTATTTGGTCGCTAGGTCGCCGTGTATCGCCGTGTTTGACAGCAAAAGCAAGGATACCAGCGATATTTTACACTGGTAACCAGGGTAAACATCGGGTTACTAAGCGCAGGGCCGCGCTTAGTAACCCGATGTTTACCCTGGTTACCAGCGTAAAAGTTAAAAAAACAAACAGCACATACTCACCAGCGCGTCCCCCAGCCTCTGCTTCCTACCAGCGCGTCCCCCAGCCTCTGCTTCCTACCAGCGCGTCCCCCAGCCTCTGCTTCCTGACACTGACTGAGCGCCGGCCCTAAACTGAAAGTGAAAGCACAGCGGTGACGTCACCGCTCTGCTGTTAGGGCCGGAGCTCAGTCAGTGTCAGGAAGCAGAGGCTGGGGGACGCGCTGGTGAGTATGTGCTGTTTGTTTTTTTAACTTTTACGCTGGTAACCAGGGTAAACATCGGGTTACTAAGCGCGGCCCTGCGCTTAGCAACCCGATGTTTACCCTGGTTACCCGGGGACTTCGGCATCGTTGGTCGCTGGAGAGCGGTCTGTGTGACAGCTCTCCAGCGACCAAACAGCGACGCTGCAGCGATCGGCATCGCTGTCGCTATCGCTGCAGCGTCGCTTAATGTGACGGTACCTTTAGATCACAGGAGCACCACCTCCTGTGACCTCACTGGAACGCTGCACGCCCACCCTCTGGAGTGCAGGACTCACTTCCGGAACGTCACTTCTGGTCTAGCGATCACAGCATTACCGCACTATATTATAGGCGGCTGCACGGAGCAGGACGCACATCCCCCACTCCATTGACAAGCAGTGGATACCGCATCAGACCGAGGACACACGGCCAGCAAGGTAACTGACTCACGGACCTCCTCCCACAGCTATGTCCATACATAGACATGCTCTGAGGGGGATCTCTATGCTTAATTTTACAGCATCTTGCGGTACTTTACCCCTCCCCACCTGACCGGAGGGTCACATTTATCATAACCACCCAAGGTAATTTTGTTTTACTAATGTGCACCACCCACCACTATGGACTTCTAATACAACAGCACGGGTATATATATATATACACTCACCGGCCACTTTATTAGGTACACCATGCTAGTAACGGGTTGGACCCCCTTTTGCCTTCAGAACTGCCTCAATTCTTCGTGGCATAGATTCAACAAGGTGCTGGAAGCATTCCTCAGAGATTTTGGTCCATATTGACATGATGGCATCACACAGTTGCCGCAGATTTGTCGGCTGCACATCCCAAAGATGCTCCATACAAGGCAGGATGGATCCATGCTTTCATGTTGTTTACGCCAAATTCTGACCCTACCATCCGAATGTCGCAGCAGAAATCAAGACTCATCAGACCAAGCAACGTTTTTCCAATCTTCTACTGTCCAATTTCGATGAGCTTGTACAAATTGTAGCCTCAGTTTCCTGTTCTTAGCTGAAAGGAGTGGTACCCGGTGTGGTCTTCTGCTGCTGTAGCCCATCTGCCTCAAAGTTCGACGCACTGTGCGTTCAGAGATGCTCTTAGGCCTACCTTGGTTGTAACGGGTGGCGATTTGAGTCACTGTTGCCTTTCTATCAGCTCGAACCAGTCTGCCCATTCTCCTCTGACCTCTGGCATCAACAAGGCATTTCCGCCCACAGAACTGCCGCTCACTGGATTTTTTTTCTTTTTCGGACCATTCTCTGTAAACCCTAGAGATGGTTGTGCGTGAAAATCCCAGTAGATCAGCAGTTTCTGAAATACTCAGACCAGCCCTTCTGGCACCAACAACCATGCCACGTTCAAAGGCACTCAAATCACCTTTCTTCCCCATACTGATGCTCGGTTTGAACTGCAGGAGATTGTCTTGACCATGTCTACATGCCTAAATGCACTGAGTTGCCGCCATGTGATTGGCTGATTAGAAATTAAGTGTTAACAAGAAGTTGGACAGGTGTACCTAATAAAGTGGCCGGTGAGTGTATATATATATATATATATATATATATATATATATATATATATATATATATATATATATATATATATATATATATATATATATTCTATTATATCTACAGAGTAGGTGGGACATAATATACTCAGACCAAGTGATGACTATATGCGCTCCATAATATTGCAGTACGGTATGCTATTTATGTATTTACTTATCAATATGCTATGTATATATGATTAGATAATACTTGATGGTTCCCTATCGCTGAGTTGAGACTTACAATTATAACGTACGACCGCATGAATTTTTGGTGTATATACTTTTGTTTGATTTATTCCTGATCTCCCCCCTATCCCCGTGCATGAGAAGATGCCTCATGCCCTGCGCCTGTTGTTGCCCACAGTCAACCAGCACCATCATCAAGCCCATCCACGTCCTTGTCCCAGCGGAGCCTTCAGTAGTCTATACCCCAGTCATTGGAACGCAAGTGGAAATACCCACGATGATCTGTAAGACTCCATAGTTGAAACACGTTAAGCGTCCTTACTGGTGTGCCAGGTGTTCGCTATGTAAAGATTTTTTTGAGGAACGCTATATTGTTTTAGTTGTCCAATAATGTCTCACAAAGTTTGAACTGCCTCCGCCTTCAGCTGGATCATTTTTCCTCTTGCCTCCATACATAAATGTAGAGCTGCTGCTAGTTCTGGTTCAAGAGAGGTCAGAACTGTAGGATAAGAGAGATGCCCATTATGCTGACTGTGCCCGAAAAGAGGCATCATGGAGGAGGATATGTGTTCAGATGTTCTATGACTTTGAGGACAGACCACGTGAGAGCCAGCAACAAATTAGTAAGTACTCTTCTTTCTTAATATTATTGAGCAAACTAACACGTGTTTGCATTAGACCATAAAATCATAATATGTTAAAGATTCTTAACAATATGTATAATATTTCTTATGTCTAAATTTAACACTATCTGGCCACAAGACAGCGTCAAATATATGTTACATCTTTAAAAAATAAATTTGAATGTAATAATTATTATGTTACGTTGCAGTGGATGATGTCATGAGACGCTGGAGCAGCATCAGGGATCAGTACCTGCGGGAACTTCAGCAGAGGGCCAGGAGTGGTGATGCAGCACCGAGTAAATGGAAATACATATATTATGATCGCCTGTCTTTTCCGGCTCCCATTCTGGATCTCAGACCATAAGTACATACATCACACCACATTTTACAGATGCTGTTAGGGTCATATTTTTTTTTTGTTTTGTTTTTACCCTATAAAAAACAGCACTCAGTCCAACCTCACTGAGAGGGAAATATGCTCTGACTCGAGGCCCCTATTGACCCAGTCGGGTGAGGGGAAGAGGTGGCTGGCCCATCTTCTGCACCTTCCAGCTGCACCCCACCACCACCACCACCAGTGCCAACAGGAAGACAGGAGGAACAGCAACAAGAAGACCAGGGAAACAGCAGCAGCCCTACCGTGCCTCTGGAGACCTCACCACAGGCTGCCATCATCCCCCGCCGTGGCCGACACCAAAGAAACAATACAGCCTCTGACACAAGTATGCATATAGATACAGGGGTATCCAGGGCTGAACACGATGAAGGTGAAGAAGCCTATGCCCACAGCCTGGCCAGGTACCTCCATCCACTACCCAGGGGAGGTCAGACTGCGTGTGAGATGATCTATTCAACTACTGATTGATGCCTGCACACCACCCAATAACCCATATCAGCTTTTTGAATTTATTGAACAGTGGCAGCTGTCCCCAAATAACCAGCTCAAAATGGGCCCAATACCAGAAGTGCAGGCACAATCAGTATCTGAGCCACATCCTCCCCGGGTGCCTACATCACAGCCAAATCCCCCACCAACCCAACATTGATCTACACAGGCACAAATGCCAGCCTACAATCCACCATCCCAATATGGCCACTTGATCAGACCCACTGTTGGAGGCTGGTCCCAACAAGGCTATAGCGAAATGGCCATATTGAGGGTTATGAAACACGTGGGCACACAAATACCCAGGTGTATCCACAGCAATGTTCATCATCCCACTTCTTTCCTCACCAACAGGATCCTGGACACATCACCCATCCTGGTGCTGAATATGTCCACACACAGGGTGAGGTCCAAGTTATGCCTCAAACACAGCAACCCACTCAAGCTGGCCTCCCGCCATCCCCACCACCAACCTGCCATCATTTATAAAAATGTTATTCTAAGTTTGTTTGCTCTGCTCAGGCAAAGTTATTTCTCTGTTAGTATTTTTTTAAAATTATTTAAAAGTTTTGCTGCCTAAATTTATTTGGGCTCAAAAGCCATATGCAAGTAATATGGTTTATTGTTTGCCAAAGTTATTTTTGGACATTATAAAGACTGAAAATGGAATGAATAGTGTCTTTTTTTTAATTCTTTATTTAGAATTTTCAGAATTACAAAGGCAATAACATATAAGAACTTACATCTCCAAAAAATCCTGATAATGGAACAGCGAGATTGAACAGACCCGCCATTGATTGGAACGAACAACAAATATAAGTCCGTGAAATAGGTTTAACTAAAAAAAAAACAACTTTCAGGTATAAAACATAGCAAAAATTAACTGAAATTTGCAGCTCAAGAGATCAGGAACAAGAAATCCTGAGCGTCTACAGAGTTGAGACAAATTAGAACATTTGAGCCAATGATAATCGAGACAAAAACATGGCAAGTAGTAGAGAATATAATGAAGACTTAGCTGAAATGGAATAACTAGCCTAGAGTTCGGGTCCAATCACTGGGCTTTTGGGGCAACACAAATTGATGCAAAAGATCGGATTATAGGGAGAGGAGCGTTAGGTAGAGTCATGTGGGAGAAGATGAAAAGCGTTGCCAGGGAAGCCACGTTTTTAGGAATTTTTCATGTGTATGTGATTCCCAACTAGACAATTCTTCCATCCTACTTATATCATGGACATTGTTTACCCATTCACTCAAGGTAGGGGGAGATGTTTGTCTCCAATGTAATGAGATCAGGTGTTTTGCTGTGGCTACCAATAGTGGGAGCAGGTCATGTTTCTTAGGGTTATAAGAGTTTGCGGGGAGCGACAGCAGAACTTCTTGGGGAGTTAATTTTTTTTTTAATTATACCCAACCAGCGGAGGTACTTAAATATCTCATCCCAGTATTTAGAGATTATTGGGCACTGCCAAACGATGTGGAAAAAGGAGCCCACCAACTTCAAACATCTCCAACAGAGAGGGGAATCAGACAGGCTTAGGTGGTGGAGTCTTTCAGGGGTTCTACACCAGCATGAAAGGATTTTAAAGGCGTTTTCCTGTAACAAAACAAATCTTGAAAAACCATGTGAATTACCCACAACCTGTCTTGTCTCTCGAGAAGACAAGGACAAATTTAGTTCTGTTTCCCATGAGGATAGATATAACGGTTTGAAATGGGTGGCGGGAGAAATAAGGTTGGCGTATAGTATAAGGACAAGTTTAGGTGGCAGGGATTTAAGCCTGACAAGAAATTCAAGCCAGAGCCAATCAGTGTTATATTTGACTTCAGACTTGAATTTTGAAATAATATGTTGTACATGGTGTTTTTGTAGGAAGTCGCGAGGACATTTTTTGGCATCCCGTGGCCAAACATCCACACACTGAATCTGGCTAGAGAGAAGATGCGAGATCTGTAGGTTAGGCAAGGCTTCCCATAAATCAAAGGTATCCACATAATTCGGGTCTGTGAGCCAGGGGATAATTTTTAAAGGGATGTTATCTAGAAAAAGGCACTGCGGCAGTCTATTAGGGATAAGGGCTTGTCTAATGGCTAGTGTCTTGTTTTTAATTCGAATATTGATGTGCTTAATATTTATACATTTTAAACAATGTCATGGAAACATAACACACACACTTTAACACCAAACATAGTTTGATGAATCCCCAAAAAATTACAACATAGATATAGCATTCTCTTGCCATGGAGGAGCTCCCTCAGGGGAAACAAAGTAATTAGTGAACACATCCCGCACTTTGAGGCCAGAGGGTGGACGATGGGGAGGTATCACATGTGGAATAGGCATCACAACATTTCCCAACACAACTTCAGCATCATTAGATGATAAGCAATCATGTATTCTGGAGAAGTTGTGTAGGATCACAGATGCTTTTATTACCTCATTTACATTAGCTTCACTCAGCTGAATGGCTGACTGAAGTACTCACCATTTGGCACAAAGAATGCCAAAGGCACACTCTACCAGTCGGCGTGAGCGGGATAGGCGCAAGTTAAAGATTTGTCGCCGATGGTCCAGGTTTCGACTGGGATATGGCCTCATGACATGACGGATTAGTTGAAAGGCCTCATCTGCAACAAGGACAAAAGGCACAAGTTCCATATTGTAGCCTGGAAGCTGACGTGGTGGGAGTAGGTCCAACTGATTATAGCGCAGCCGCCGACCCATAATGGATGAATTGAAGACTCTGGAGTCTCCAGTTTATGCATAGGCCCCAATATCTAAAGTTATAAACCTGTAGTGACTGTCGATCAGTGCCAACAACACTACAGAAAAATATTGTTTATAATTATAGAATTGGGACCCCGAGTTCGGCGACTTATGCACCCGGATGTGTTTGCCTTACAGGGCTGCAATACAATTTGGAAACTGGTGGGTCTCCTTAAAACCATGTGCTATCCGCACCCAGTCTTGTACTTTTGGCTCAGGCATGACCACTTGATGAAGTCGTGACCAGATTTTGGAACCGGTAGAGCGCACTATGCTTGATATTGTTGATTTTCCTATTAAAAATTCATGATGCAATGCCGCATATGAAAGACCGGTTGTGAGGAAACTAAAAATAAAATGAAAAAGAAAATAATCAGATAACATTTTACATCTAGAAATAATTTAATATTTAAGTAATTTTGAGTCTGTTCGGAACAAGCCCTGCCATAAAAAATTTTAGATTTTTAACACTGGCAATGTTATTTGTAAATGAACAAAATATTATGATTAATTACAGGTATTTTTTGTTAAAATGCAAAAAATTACAAAAGGTGTTATGTTCAGAATTAAACTAAAAATATATAAACATCATGAACATAGAGGAGGAGGAACAGATACCGTAACGTAAGGATAAGGCGCTCCTCGGCAGAAATACACTGGTGCATCCTGGTGTCCTTAAAGGTTATCCCAGGGCGCACTTTCTCCAACAACACATCAAAGGTGGCAAGGCTCATGCGACAATATTGGTAAAACTTGTCAGGATGTGTCTGCAGAGATGGTGAACATGGCCTTTAGTGAGGCGTTGCCTCAAAAGCAGATGGACCCACATTCATCTTCTCCTCCTCGATCCACAATCACTGGGTATGACTGCCCAAAGCGTCATGACAAAACCCAGTTGTAAAGCACCCGCTGAGTTGGGGTGAAATGATGTCTGTCAGACATGTTTCCCAATAATCAGAAATCCACAAACCAAACCATGGCCAGAAACTGCCCAGATTGGAGTGTGACACCTGTTGTAGAGGCAATAAATATGGTTGCTGATTAGGTTTTAAATTATTTTCAGGCCTAAAACTATTTAATGTCCATTTTGCAAGGGTGCGAGGAAAAAACGCTATACGGATGTCATACGGATGCCATAAGGATGACACACGGATATTTCTTGGAGAAAAAATTGCATCCTCGCATTGAATACGGATGACATACGGATCACTGTTCATGAACATTTCTGCATATCTCTGCCGTAAAAATTGACCACATTTTTATACGTTAGGTGTGACGCTGGCCTTAGTGTATGGGCATTACGAGTCTAGGAGACCTGCTCCTTTATAATGGGACTTTTTTTATGAGGCCCTCTCCATGTTTCTTCCAAGAAGGGATTGGGGTGCGTGCAAATTTGGGCAAAGGTGGCCCCTGCATTCAATGAAGTATGGCAGGACCAACTGAAGACTGTGAAGTTGATTTTCCTGTGGCTATCCACTACCTGGGTTCAAAGGCTTATTGGGGTCCATATGACTTGATAGCACGGCAGGCCTTGCATTCAATGCAACATTTTTTCAGGAGGCCCTCCTGTACCTCTCATGAAAGGGGTATTGGGTTGCGTTGTAACTCTTGGCAGCCCAGCCACTCACTGCATAGGCAATAGCAGCATAGGAGACCCATTGTTTAATAATGGCACTTTAAGAATATTAATGCCGTCTGATTCCCCTTTAAAAATAGGTTCTGTGACTTTAAGAGTCCCTCCTTCAGAAATGAAACAAGATGTGTCTCCTTATGTGTCACACACCACATGGCCAGCTGGGGTTGATAAATGTTATAATGACATTTCCCAGTGAATGCATTTGTACTGATTGAAAGCAATATTAAAGTTGCAAACGCATGAAAAATGCTGCGTGTGAACATTTTGGTCTGGGGTAATTATTTTGCCTTACATACCAGTCATTAGCCTGGAAAGGATGTACCTTAACATATTTCCCAGCAAAATCCAATTTGGTTATGTTTTTATATGTTTTTTGGTGCACCAGTAAAAATGGTGTGAAACTCTGACAACATTGCTTACAGCTGTGACCTAGGAGTCAGAAATGCTTCAGGGGCGAACCCCATGATGTTCCTGTGTTATTTGTGCAGTGTTTCCATCATTTTCTGATGTTTTTAGACCTTAAAAGGACCCCTGGGGTGGTAAAAATACTCGTTTCCCATAGATTTACATTGGGCTCGTTGCTCGGGTCGAGTACCCGAGTATTCCAATTTGCTCAACCCGAGCAAAGAGCACCTGAGCATTTTAGTGCTCGCTCATCACTAATATTCACCACATAAAGCTCCCATGCTGAATAAAACACATGTTCAAGTGCATTTAAGGTTTGTTCACAACAAAATTTAGACATGCCTGTGAAATTCTGGGAAAATATAGTCTAGTCAGATGATACCAAAATTGAACTCTTTGGATGACATAATACACACCATGTTTAGAGGACAAAGGGCACTAAATATCACACCAAAAACACCATGCCAACAGTGAAGTTTGGAGGTGGGAACATTATGATGTGGAGCTGTTTTTTAGCATACAACACTGGCAAATTTCATATAATTAAATGGAGGATGAATAGACAAATATACCAAGACATTTGTCAGGATCCGAACCTAGAAGCTCCTGTGCAACCAGACAGCAGCTCTTCCCTCTGAGATATTCAGCTCACTGGACAGCCTGTGCTAACCTAAATACTTGTACCTATATCGTTGTTGATGTCTCCACCCTGAGTTTCCTGTTGGTTACCACCCTGAGTTCCTGATTGGTTCATCCTCATTGCACACCCTATTTAGACCGGGCCTTGCTCTCCTTCCTTGAGTGATTATTGAGTTACAGCCCCTAGTCAAGCTTCTGGCCACCCACTGCTTATTCCATCAAATGACACTGCTGTTCCTGATATGGACCTCTAGCTTTCCTGACTATGATTACTGCTTATTCCTTCAAAAGACACTGCTGTTCCGATATCAACCTCTGACTTTCCTGACCACAATTACTGCTTTTTCCTTCAAACCACATTGCTGTTCCTGTGTACTGACTCCTTGGCTATCCCAGACTACGCTACCTGCTGGTGCTGCCCCTAGTGGTTGCAATATCACTGCTCCAAACCAGGTCAGTCGATAACAACATTATTGAAAAAATCTGCTGCCAGCTACCATACTGATGTAGATGAAATGAGGGTAGATATTTCAGCAAGACAATGATCCCAAACACACAGCCAAGGAAACTCTCAATTGGTTTAAGAGAAAGAACATATAGCTGCTAGAATAGCCCAGCCAATCAGCTGAATTAAATAGAAAATATATTGAAGTAACTAAAGCTCAGAGTTCATAGAAGGAAAACCTTCAGGATTTGTAGAGTGTTTGTGTGGAAAAATGGGCATAAATCACACTTGAACAATGCATGTAACTATTTTCTCCATACAGGAGAAGCTGTCATCACCAGCAAAGGTTTTTGTGTGAAATAGTATTTAAATTTCAGTAACTTTGCTCAATACTTTTTCTCTGTGTCATTTCTCATTATTAAACTTAATTTATGGACATCTACGGTTTGATTATATTTTTGGATTGGATGGGATGTTACAGACATCTAGTGAGAATTTCATGTCAGTAGCACCTTTAGAAATATATTTACTTAGAAAATTGGTGACATGTTCAATACTTAATTCACTAGCCATATAGCTCAACCTATTTACCCGTGACCTAAGGTTACATGTTTAGGTAGCACCGTGCTGGCTTATATTATAATCTGTATGGTAACCTATGTTCAGTTTGGTATTATCTATATAATGACTCAGATAACGTTTCAATTTCTACAGGTTCCCAAGCTTCTTGCTGCTTAAGAATTATTTTTTTACATCAATCATCATATTCGTGCTCTTGCAACTTCATGCCATCTTCATCTTAAAAACATTTCTCATTCCTGCCATTCCCTTCTCACACAAGATACAAGTAAATTACTTGTTCATACGCTTGTCATATCCTTTCTAGACTAACAACCCTGTCTGTGGTCTTTCGCATTACAGGCTCACTGCACTGTAATCTGCTATGAAATATGCAGCTTTCCTTCTTCCTCTGTCCTCATGTTCTATTTCTCTCTGTCAGTCTCTACACCAGTTCAATGCAATACACAAGATACAACATCAGTATCATTATTTACTTTGGACAGTAAAACTAAAACATGAAATGCAGAACTAAAAGCCTAACAAAAAACCATGAATATAAAATACACACTGCAGAAGAGGAATCAATTAATCAGTAGGTTATGTTAATTTATGAGGCGACAAATGTCACACCCATTGATCTGAAATCTATCAAAACTGCACAGATTACAGGATAAGTTTTATGAAACTTGCTGAGTATGTTAGAAACTTTTTCTTGTAGTGTGTCATCCCTGACTGAATACCACAGGTGGCGTCACAAACAAACTTTATTCTTTATTCAACAACCCCTTTAAAGTCCTTCCCTTTAACTTGCATGCCCAGGGCCACGGACAGGATTGCTGCCACCATGACCACGCCTTTAATGACCACCGGACCTGGCCTGAGTACCCCAGGGTCCTAGCGGGCGCTCCACCTCCATCTCCATTCTGTTGGCAATGGAAATGCTTCTTTTCTACCTGGTAGATAGATGGTTTCCAAAACCTGATGGCGGTTGCATACAACATCACCAGTTCCTTGACTAAAGTCTCTTTCACACTTCAGTCTTTTTGCTTCCAATAAAATCCATCATTTTGTTAGAAAAACGGATCCAGCAAATGTTGCTGCTAGATCAGTTTTTTTCTCACAGATATGTATTAGCGACGGATAGTGACGGATGGCCTTCCGTTTCATCCGTTGTTTGACTGATTCATCGTAAAGTCTATGTCCGTCGGCCGGAGACAACGGACATAGTAAAGTATTTTTATGTACGTCGAAAAAGTTGGACAGCGACGGATCCTGCGCCGTCCGTCGTTGGCTGTAATGGAAGCCTATGGGTGCAGGATCAGTCACTGTCCGTGAAAAAATGGAATCCAGCGACGGATTCCATTTTTTGAAACTGAACATGCCTGGAAGAATTTCTATTCCTTTAATATATATATATATATATATATATATATATATATATATATATATATATATATATATATATATATATACAGTGCCTACAAGTAGTATTCAACCCCTTGCAGATTTAGCAGGTTTACACATTTGGAATTAACTTGGCATTGTGACATTTGGACTGTAGATCAGCCTGGAAGTGTGAAATGCACTGCAGCAAAAAAGAATGTTATTTCTTTGTTTATTTTTTTTTTAAATTGTGAAAAGTTGTTTCAGAGGGTCATTTATTATTCAACCCCTCAACCCACCAGAATTCTGTTTGGTTCCCCTAAAGTATTAAGAAGTAGTTCAGGCACAAAGAACAATGAGCTTCACATGTTTGGATTAATTATCTCTTTTTCCAGCCTTTTCTGACTATTTAAGACCCTCCCCAAACTTGTAACACCACTCATACATGGTCAACATGGGAAAGACAAAGGAGCATTCCAAGGCCATCAGAGACAAGATCGTGGAGGGTCACAAGGCTGGCAAGGGGTACAAAACCCTTTCCAAGGAGTTGGGCCTACCTGTCTCCACTGTTGGGAGCATCATCCGGAAGTGGAAGGCTTATGGAACTACTGTTAGCCTTCCACGGCCTGGACAGCCTTTGAAAGTTTCCTCCCGTGCCGAGGCCAGGCTTGTCCGAAGAGTCAAGGCTAACCCAAGGACAACAAGGAAGGAGCTCCGGGAAGATCTCATGGCAGTGGGGACATTGGTTTCAGTCAATACCATAAGTAAAGTACTCCACCGCAATGGTCTCCGTTCCAGACGAGCCCGTAAGGTACCTTTACTTTCAAAGCGTCATGTCAAGGCTTGTCTACAGTTTGCTCATGATCACTTGGAGGACTCTGAGACTGACTGGTTCAAGGTTCTCTGGTCTGATGAGACCAAGATCGAGATCTTTGGTGCCAACCACACACGTGACGTTTGGAGACTGGATGGCACTGCATACGACCCCAAGAATACCATCCCTACAGTCAAGCATGGTGGTGGCAGCATCATGCTGTGGGGCTGTTTCTCAGCCAAGGGGCCTGGACATCTGGTCCGCATCCATGGGAAGATGGATAGCACGGCCTACCTGGAGATTTTGGCCAAGAACCTCCGCTCTTCCATCAAGGATCTTAAGATGGGTCATCATTTTATCTTCCAACAAGACAACGACCCAAAGCACACAGCCAAGAAAACCAAGGCCTGGTTCAAGAGGCAAAAAATCAAGGTGTTGCAGTGGCCTAGTCAGTCTCCTGACCTTAACCCAATTCAAAACTTGTGGAAGGAGCTCAAGATTAAAGTCCACATGAGACACCCAAAGAACCTAGATAACTTGGAGAAGATCTGCATGGAGGAGTGGGCCAAGATAACTCCAGAGACCTGTGCCGGCCTGATCAGGTCTTAGAAAAGACGATTATTAGCTGTAATTGCAAACAAAGGTTATTCCACAAAATATTAAACCTAGGGGTTGAATAATAATTGACCCACACTTTTATGTTTAAAATTTATAAAAATTTAACTGAGCAACAAAACTTTTTGGTTTGTAAGATTTATGCATCTGTTAATAAATCCTGCTCTTGTTTGAAGTTTGAAGGCTCTAACTTATTTGCATCTTATTAAACCTGCTAAATCTGCAGGGGGTTGAATACTACTTGTAGGCACTGTATATATATAAAAAGAACACAGCAGCACATGTACATGAATCGGCCATGTGAAAACACAGACAAATATACATTTCTCAAAAATATTTTTTCATAAAATTGTTTTTCAAAAAATGTTTTTTCATAAACTTACAGTTAAAGATGAAATGGAGATTCTTAGCGCATAAATTGGCCAATTCATGTGTGCCCATCAACCATGGCAAGGTGATCTCCCCCTGATGGGTCCTACTCTACCATAGATGCCACTCTTGCGCCACCAGCCTACAACTCTGGACAAAATATGTCACTCTGGGCTAAACCTACAAGTTAAGGGCAGGTAGAGTTGATTACCGCCACCTGCAAGGTCAATGGGAGGAGTGCAAGATAAGTCTGGATGCTGCCGCATCATATAAATAGAGGAAAAAAACAATCAGCACTCCCAATATTTTTGAGAAATGTATATTTGTCTGTGTTTTCACATGGCCGATTCATGTACATGTGCTGCTGTGTTCTTTTCTTTTTTATCTATGTGATGCAGTTTGTAGCTTGCACGTGTTCACATTGGGAGTGCTGATTGTTTTTTTTCCCTCTATTTATATGATGCGGCAGCATCCAGACTTATCTTGCACTCCTCCCATTGACCTTGCAGGTGGCAGTAATCAACTCTACCTGCCCATAAGTTGTAGGTTTAGCCCAGAGTGACATCTTTTGTCCAGAGTTGTAGGCTGGTGGCCCAAGAGTGGCATCTATGGTAGAGTAGGACCCATCAGGGGGAGATCACCTTACCGTGGTTGATGGGCACACATGAATTGGCCAATTTATGCGCTAAGAATCTCCATTTCATCTTTAACTGTAAGTTTATGAAAAAAAACATTTTGAAAATTTTTTTATGAGAAAATGTTTTTGAGAAATGTATATTTGTCTGTGTTTTCACATGGCCGATTCATGTACATGTGCTGCTGTGTTCTTTTCTTTTTTATCTATCTGATGCAGTTTGCAGCTTGCCCGTGTTCACATTGGGAGTGCTGATTGTTTTTTTTTCCTCTATTTATATGATGCGGCAGCATCCAGACTTATCTTGCACTCCTCCCATTGACCTTGCAGGTGGCAGTAATCAACTCTACCTGCCCATAAGTTGTAGGTTTAGCCCAGAGTGACATCTTTTGTCCAGAGTTGTAGGCTGGTGGCCCAAGAGTGGCATCTATGGTAGAGTAGGACCCATCAGGGGGAGATCACCTTGCCGTGGTTGATGGGCACACATGAATTGGCCAATTTATGCGCTAAGAATCTCCATTTCATCTTTAACTGTAAGTTTCTGAAAAAAAAATTTTGAAAAATTTTTTATGAAAAAATATTTTTGAGAAATGTATATTTGTCTGTGTTTTCACATGGCCGATTCATGTACATGTGCTGCTGTGTTCTTTTCTTTTTTATCTATGTGATGCAGTTTGCAGCTTGCACGTGTTCACATTGGGACTGCTGATTGTTTTTTTTCCCTATATATATATATATATATATATATATATACTAGATGGTGGCTCGATGCAAATGCATCGGGTATTGTAGAGTATGCATGTCCACGTAGTATATTGCCCATTTACGTAGTATATTGCCCAGCCACGTAGTATATTGCCCTGCCATGTAGTATATTGCCCTGCCACGTAGTGTATTGCCCAGCTACATAGTATACAGCACAGCGACGTGGGATATTGCGCAGCTACGTAGTATATTGCACAGAGCCACATAGTATATTGCACAGCTTTGTAGTATATTGCCCAGCCTTGTAGCATATTGTCCAGCCACGTAGTATATTGCCCAGCCTTGTAGTATACAGCAGAGCCACGTAGGATATTGCCCAGTAACGTAGTATATTACCGAGGCACGTATGTCACAGGTCCAAAAAATAAAAAATAAACATACTCACCTAACGATCCGAGGGCCCCTTGTAGTGTATCATACTCACCATTCTTGTCGCTACTCCTCTGCGTCCCGACTCTCCTCTTCCTGGGATCCTGTGCAGATGGTAGTGCTCAGCTTCAGGAAAATGGCCGCGGGATGCCGCGCGTGCGCAGATCGAGATCGCGGCGGCCATTTTCCTGAAGCCGAGTTCCAATGCAAGTGCCAGGGCTGGTGGGAGCAGGACCTATGAAGACGTCGCGGTCACATGACCGTGACGTCACGGCAGGTCCTTGCCGCACACCAGCCCTGGGACGGGACCTCACCGCAAGCTGACGCTTGTAATGGAGCGGTCCGGGAAGCGTGGCGAGGAGCGAAAAAGGCGGCGGAGGTTAAGTATAGCAGGTTTTTTTTTATTATTATTATTTTTAATATGCATAGGCAGCATCAATAGTAAATAGTTGGGGGACACACAGGGTTAATAGCAGCGGTAACGGAGCCCATTACACCGCGGGCCGTTAACGCTGCCATTAACCCTGTGTGAGGGAGATTACGGAGCGGGCGCCGGGCAGTGAGTGCAGGGAAGTAGGGGAGGGACTAATCGGACTGTGGCCGTCGCTGATTGGTCGCGGCAGCCATGACAGGCAGCTGCCGAGACCAATCAGCGAACAAATAACGGTGACAGAAAGACGGAAGTACCCCTTAGACAATTATATATATATATATATATATATATATATATATATATATATCCAGAATTCTGTTTCTTTAAATTCCCCTTGAGAAAGCTAGAACACTCGCGTGGCGAAACGCGCGTCGGGGTCTCGCACGGACCGGTCCCTGCCCAGTTTACCCCACCCTGCTTCTCCCCAGTGGTAAGCATTGCTTTATTATCTTATCTGTGCTGTGGTGTGTGCATTGTCTCCCACGGCTCATATTTAGCTCACATATTCGGCTGCTTCTTTTACCATTACTCTGGTGCGGGAGAACTTGGTGGGGGAACCGGCAGAGATCCATTTTTAAACCATCCCTTTCCTATTTCTATGTATTGTACTTATGCACTTTATGCTGATTATTAATAAACTTTTGAACCTTTGCACAATTTCGTTGCTCCGCTGTTACTCCTTTCTTCCTATGTGATTTATATGGAGCTGATCTGCTTTCTTGGTAGTGGGTCTTTTGAGCACGATTGAGTGTCTTGACTGCCCCATTGTCAGATTATGCCTTGTTTTGTTATTCTTTAAATTCCTGCAGCAGGTGCTTCGATGAATCCATAAAAAAACCGAATCCAGTGCATCAGTTTTATACAATCTGCACAGGATCCGTCTTTTCAAAACTTTGACTGACTGTGACTGATCCTAAAAAAGTGATGTGTGAAAGAGGCCTATCTTTCTACTGTTTAGGCACATCAGGGGCTCTGCAAATGCAACGTGACACCCACAAACCATTCCATCAAAATCTGCATTTCAAAACGTCACTGCTTCCCTTCCAAGCCCCGACGTGTGCCCAAACAGTGGTTTTCCCCCACATATGGGGTACCAGCGTACTCAGGACTAACTGGACAACAACTATTGTGGTCCAAGTTCTCCTGTTACTCTTGCAAAAATAAAAAATTGCTTGCTAAAACATAATTTTTGAGGAATGAAAAATTATTTTTTATTTTCACGGCTCTGCGTTGTAAATGTCTATGAAGCACTTGGGGGTTCTAAGTGCTCACTACACATCTAGGTAATTTCCTTGGGGGGTCTAGTTTCCAAAATGGGGTCACTTGTGGGGGGTTTCTACTGTTTAGGCACATCAGGGGCTCTGCAAATGGAATGTGACACACGCAGACCACTCCATCAAAGTCTGCATTTCAAAACGTCACTACTTCCCTTACGAGCCCCGACTTGTACCCAAACAGTGGTTTACCCCCACATATGGGGTATCGGTGTACTCAGGACAAACTGGGCAACAACTACTGGGGTCCAATTTCTCCTGTTACCCTTGTGAAAATAAAAAATTGCTTGCTAAAACATCATTTTTGAGGAAAGAAAAATGATTTTTTATTTTCACGGCTCTGCGTTGAAAACTGTGAAGCACTTTGGGGTTCAAAGTGCTCACCACAAATCTAGATTAGTTCCTTGTGAGGTCTAGTTTCCAAAATGGGGTCACTTGTGGGGGAGCTCCAATGTTTAGGCACACAGGGGCTCTCCAAACGTGACATGGTGTCCGCTAATGATTGGAGCTAATTTTCCATTCAAAAAGCCAAATGGCGTGCCTTCCCTTCCGAGCCCTGCCGTGCGCCCAAACAGTGGTTTACCCCCACATATGGGGTATCATCGTACTCAGGACAAACTGGACAACAACATTTGGGGTCCAATTTCTCCTGTTACCCTTGGGAAAATAAAAAATTCCGGGCTAAAAATCATTTTTGAGGAAAGAGAAATTATTTTTTATTTTCACGGCTCTGCGTTATAAACTTCTGTGAAGCACCTGGGGGTTTTAAGTGCTCACTATGCATCTATATAAGTTCCTGGGGGGTCTAGTTTCCAAAATGGGGTCACTTGTAGGGGAGCTCCAATGTTTAGGCACACAGGGGCTCTCCAAACGCGACATGGTGTCCGCTAACGATTGGAGCTAATTTTCCATTCAAAAAGTCAAATGGTGCGCCTTCCCTTCCGAGCCTTGCCGTACACCCAAACAGTGGTTTACCCCCACATATGAGGTATAGGCGTACTCAGAAGAAATTGCCCAACAAATTTGAGGATCCATTTTATCCTGTTGCACATGAGAAAATGAAAAAATTGAGGCTAAAAGAAATTTTGTGTGAAACAAAAGTACTTTTTCATTTTTACGGATCAATTTGTGAAGCACCTGAGGGTTTAAAGTGCTCACTATGCTTCTAGATAAGTTCCTTTGGGGGTCTAGTTTCCAAAATGGGGTCACTTGTGGGGGAGCTCCAATGTTTAGGCACACAGGGGCTTTCCAAATGTGATATGGTGTCCGCTAACGATGGAGATAATTTTTCATTCAAAAAGTCAAATGGCGCTCCTTCCCTTCCGAGCCTTACCATGTGCCCAAACAATGGTTTGTTACCACATATGAGGTATTGTTGTACTTAGGAGAAATTTCCCAACAAATTTTAGGATCCATTTTATCCTGTTGCCCATGTAAAAATGAAAAAATTGAGGTTAAAATAATTTTTTTGTGAAAAAAAGTACTTTTTCATTTTTACGGATCAATTTGTGAAACACCTGGGGGTTTAAAGTGCTCAGTATGCTACTAGATAAGTTCCTTGGGGAGTCTAGTTTCCAAAATGGGGTCACTTGTGGGGGAGCTCCAATGTTTAGGCACACGGGGGCTCTCCAAACCCGACATGGTGTCCGGTAAAGATTGGAGCCAATTTTTCATTCAAAAAGTCAAATGGCGCTCCTTCCCTTCCGAGCCCTGCCGTGTGCCCAAACAGTGGTTTACCCCCACATATGAGGTATCAGTGTACTCAGGACAAACTGGACAACAACTATTGTGGTCCAAGTTCTCCTGTTACTCTTGCAAAAATAAAAAATTGCTTGCTAAAACATAATTTTTGAGGAATGAAAAATTATTTTTTATTCTCACGGCTCTGCGTTGTAAATGTCTATGAAGCACTTGGGGGTTCTAAGTGCTCACTACACATCTAGATAAGTTCCTTGGGGGGTCTAGTTTCCAAAATGGGGTCACTTGTGGGGGGTTTCTACTGTTTAGGCACATCAGGGGCTCTGCAAATGGAATGTGACACCCGCAGACCACTCCATCAAAGTCTGCATTTCAAAACGTCACTACTTCACTTACGAGCCCCGAATTGTACCCAAACAGTGGTTTACCCCAACATATGGGGTATCGGTGTACTCAGGACAAACTGGGCAACAAATATTGGGGTCCAATTTCTCCTGTTACCCTTGTGAAAATAAATAATTGCTTGCTAAAACATCATTTTTGAGGAAAGAAAAATGATTTTTTATTTTAACGGCTCTGCGTTGTAAACTTCTGTGAAGCACTTGGGGGTTCAAAGTGCTCACCACATATCTAGATTAGTTCCTTGTGAGGTCTAGTTTCCAAAATGTGGTCACTTGTGGGGGAGCTCCAATGTTTAGGCACACAGGGGCTCTCCAAACGCGACATGGTGTCCGCTAATGATTGGAGCTAATTTTCCATTCAAAAAGCCAAATGGCGTGCCTTCCCTTCCGAGCCCTGCCGTGCGCCCAAACAGTGGTTTACCCTCACATATGGGGTATCATCGTACTCAGGACAAACTGGACAACAACATTTGGGGTCCAATTTCTCCTGTTACCCTTGGGAAAATAAAAAATTCCAGGCTAAAAATCATTTTTGAGGAAAGAAAAATTATTTTTTATTTTCACGGCTCTGCGTTATAAACTTCTGTGAAGCACCTGGGGGTTTAAAGTGCTCACTATGCATCTAGATAAGTTCCTTGGGGGGTCTAGTTTCCAAAATGGGGTCACTTGTAGGGGAGCTCTAATGTTTAGGCACACAGGGGCTCTCCAAACGCGACATGGTGTCCGCTAACGATTGGAGCTAATTTTCCATTCAAAAAGTCAAATGGCGCGCCTTCCCTTCCGAGCCTTGCCGTACACCCAAACAGTGGTTTACCCCCACATATGAGGTATCGGTGTACTTAGGAGAAATTTCCCAACAAATTTTAGGATCCATTTTATCCTGTTGCCCATGTAAAAATGAAATAATTGAGGCTAAAATAATTTTTTTGTGAAAAAAAGTACTTTTTCATTTTTACGGATCAATTTGTGAAGCACCTGGGGGTTTAAAGTGCTCTGTATGCTTCTAGATAAGTTCCTTGGGGGGTCTAGTTTCCAAAATGGGGTCACTTGTGGGGGAGCTCCAATGTTTAGGCACACGGGGGCTCTCCAAACGCGACATGGTGTCCGGTAAAGATTGGAGCCAATTTTTCATTCAAAAAGTCAAATGGCGCTCCTTCCCTTCCGAGCCCTGCCGTGTGCCCAAACAGTGGTTTACCCCCACATATGAGGTATCAGCGTACTCAGGACAAATTGTCCAACAACGTTCGTGGTCCAATTTCTCCTTTTACCCTTGGGAAAAAAAAAATTGTTGCTAAAAAATCATTTTTGTGACTAAAAAGTTAAATGTTCATTTTTTCCTTCCATGTTGCTTCTGCTGCTGTGAAACATCTGAAGGGTTAATAAACTTCTTGAATGTGGTTTTGAGCACCTTGAGGGGTGCAGTTTTTAGAATGGTGTCACTTTTGGGTATTTTCAGCCATATAGAACCCTCAAACTGACTTCAAATGTGAGGTGGTCCCTAAAAAAAATGTTTTTGTAAATTTACCACTATCATGAAGTATAATATGTTAAGAAAAAATGTTCTCCGAATCAGCAGGATCCGTTAAAGCATTCCAGAGTTATAACCTCATATAGTGACAGTGGTCAGAATTGTAAAAATTGGCCTGGTCATTAGGCTGCAAATTGGCTCGTCACTAAGGGGTTACAAAAAATATATATAATAGGAAACAATACCAATGTGAATGGAGGGAAGGCAAATACAGGAGTATATAGTAGCTCTTCAAACAAATGTAAATGTTGTAAGATCATTGACCATGGAGTAAGGAGTATTCGATCTAATACTACTGGGAAAACAATTAAGATTAAGCAGAGACTCACATGTAGAACGAATTTTGTCATCTACGTAGTGACTTGCAGATGCGGGCTTTAATATGTGGGATGAACTTCCCAGGAATTGAGTGCCCAGATGAATAATCACCGCTATAATGAAAAGAACAGGCAGATTAATCATAGTCTGTCCCATCATCTCCTGCTGAAGCACAAAAAATGTTTCTGCATCACGGAATAGGAACATTATTAAACCGTAAAGAGTCCTATTGGATGTATAGGTTACAAATCCTCTATCCAAATAGACTTAATGATGTTTTAGAGAATGTGTAAGGCTTTGTCACAAATAAGTCAGTCGTTTGCGCATGGGTTAAAATTATATATATATATATATATATATATATATATATATATATATATACCAGCTGTACTACCCGGTAGGGTTGAGCGAAACGGATTGGACAAATTCAAAAATCGCCGACTTTCGTCAAAGTCGGGTTTCATGAAACCCGACCCAATCCCAGTGTGGGATCGGCCATGCGGTTGGCGATCTTCACGCCAAAGTCGTGTTACGTATGACGCGTTCAGCGCCATTTCCCAGCCAATGAAGGAGGACGCAGAGTGTAGGCAGCGTGATGACATAGGTCTCGGTCCCCACCATCTTAGAGAAGGGCATGACAGTGATTGGCTTGCTTTCTGCGGCGTCACAGGGGGTATAAAGGGGCGTGCACGCCGACCGCCATCTTACTTCTGCCGATCTTAGCATAGGGAGAGGTTGGTACAGCTTCGTCAGAAGAAGGGCTATAGTTAGGGAGGGAAGATTAACCCCCAAACCGCTTGTGCTGTAGCGATTTCCACTGTCCAACACCACCTTTGTTTTGCAAGGACAGTGGAGGCTATATCTTTGTGCATCAGCTCTGTAGCTTATTAGGCTGCCTTATAAGGCTCCCTGATAGCTGCATTGCTGTTTGCACTGCTGCTGTGCAAACCAACTGCTTTTTTAAAAGCAAAAATCCTGTTGCTCCTTCCTTTCTACAGTTATCTTGTTTATTTGTCCACACTTTTGTGTGCAGCAGTCCTATTTGTTGCTGCCATACTTGTCCTGAGATCATTGTAGGGAGATTGAAGTTGTACTACAGTCCTTGGATTTTTTTCAGATATCTTCTAGCCACTTTCTGCCACTTACATTGTGTTGTGTTACACACTGGGCCTGAGTTGTGGTGCTGTCTCCCCCCCAAAAAGGGAGATTCAAAGTGTCACAAAGTGGATATACGTCAGTTCTGTTAGTTTGTCGTATATTAGCCAGCCATGTTCTGCCACTTACATTGTGTTGTAAAATACAGTGGGCCTGAGTCTGGGTTCAGTCTCCCCCCAAAAAAGTGAGATTGAAAATCTCACAAACTGGATAAACCTCAGTCCTCTTAGTTTTTGGTGTATCAGCCAGCCACTTGCTGCCACTCACATTGCATTGTAAAATACACAGGGCCTGAGTTTGGGTTCAGTCTCCCCCCAAAAAAAGTGAGATTGAAATTCTCACAAAGTGGACATACCTCAGTCCTCTTAGTTTGTGGTGTATCAGCCAGCCACTTGCTGCCACTTACATTGTGTTGTGTTATATACTGGGCCTGAGTTGTGGTGCAGTCTCCCCCCCCCAAAAAAAAGGAGAATTAAATTCTCAACAAGTTTATATACACCTTCTGCCTTGTTTTACAGTACCATATAACGGTTGTTATTTTGGTTAGATTTTCCCAAAAATGAGGAAGTCTGGTGGAAGAGGCCGTGGGCGGTCATTGCCAGCTGGTACTGATGGTGGTGGTGGTGGAGCATCTGGTGGTAGTGGGAAAAGCAAAATAGCAGCTAAGGCTGGAGGTGTTGAGCCAGCGTCATCGTCTGCCTACACAAGGCCTCGAAGGCTCTCTTACCTGGGAGTAGGAAAACAAGTTTTAAAGCCGAAGCAGCAGGAAAAAGTTTTGGCTTTCATTGCTGACAGCCTCTAGCTCTCTGTAAGAAATGCTCAAAGACCTTTAGCAGAGGGAAGAATCTTCAAAATTTAAATACAATGTGCATGCGTAGACATTTAACCAGCATGCACTTGCAAGCCTGGACTAACTACCAAACGTCACGCACCGTTGGTGCACCTGCTCAGAATTAAGGTAGTCAGCAACGCTACATTGCTTCCCTCACTGTAAGCCCACTGGTTAGGACACCACCAGCAGCAAATGTGGAGGTATCGTCGCAAGGCCAAAGCAGTCAGGGAATCACAAGGTTACTGGTAGGAAACACTGTATGTAGGAAAACATCAAGAATACCATCACCAACCCTCTCTCAATCCGCCATGTCCACCACCGCTAGTTCCACCATATGCAACTCTCCAGTCCAGCTCACCCTACAAGAGACTCTCGTTAGGAAAAGAAAGTACTCATCCTCTCATCCACGTACACAGGGTTTGAACACCCACATTGCTAGACTAATCTCATTAGAGATGATGCCCTACCGGTTGGTTGACAGCGAAGCTTTCAAAGACCTGATGGCCGATGCAGTGCCACGCTATGACCTACCTAGTCGGCACTTTTTTGCGAGAAAAGCCATCCCAGCCCTCCACCAGCATGTCAAAGACCGCATTGTCAATGCACTGAGGCAATCATTCAGTGAAAAGGTGCACCTCACAACAGATGCATGGATCAGTAGGCATGGCCAGGGACGTTACGTGTCCATCACGGCACACTGGGTTAATTTGGTGGATGCAGGGTCCACTGGGGACAGCCATAGTGGGACAGTTCTGCCTAGCCTATGGTCTAGGAAACAATTGGCTGTAGGCATTCGCCACCCCTCCTCCTCCTCCTCCTCCAGAAGCAAAAGCTCGTCCACAGAGTGCAGTCGCATGACCACTCCAGCCGCAGCTGCCAGTGTTGCACACAAGGTGTCCCATTATCAAACAGCTAGTGGTAAGCGTCAGCAGGCTGTGTTACAAATGAAGTGTTTGGGCGACAACAGACACACCGCGGAAGTACTGGCCGAGTACTTGCAGCAAAAAACTCAGTCATGCCTGGGCAGTGTACATATTGAGGCAGGCAAGGTAGTCAGTGATAAAGGAAGGAATTTTATGTCTGCCATAGCCCTTTCAGAACTGAAACACATACCTTGCCTGGCTCACACCTTGAACCTGGTGGTGCATTGCTTCCTGAAAAATTATCCGGGGTTACCAGCCCTGCTCCAGAAGGTGCGAAGACTTTGCTCGCACATCCGCCGGTCGCCCGTACACTCCAGCCGTATGCTGAACCATCAGCGATCGCTGAATCTTCCCCAGCACCGCCTAAAAATCGACATTGCAACAAGGTGGAACTCCTCACTGCACATGCTTCAGAGGCTGTGCGAACAGAGGCATGTTGTAATTTATTTGTGGGAGGATACATATACACGGGCAGGCACTTGGATGGCAGACATGGAGTTGTCTGGTGTGCAGTGGTCGAAGCTACAAGACCTCTGTCAAGTCCTTCAGTGTTTTGAGGAATGCACACAGCTGGTAAGTGCAGACGACGCCATCATAAGCATGAGCATCCCACTAATGCGTCTGCTGATGCAAAGTTTGACACACATTAAGGAGCAGGCATCTGCAGCCGAAGAGGAGGGAAGCCTTGATGACAGTCAGCCATTGTCAGCTCAGGGAACTCTCCTGGACAACTTGGCGGACGAAGAGGAGGAGGAGGAGGATGATGGGGATTAATATTTATGGGAGGAGGATGCTTCTCAGGGGGCAATAGAAACTGGTGGTGTTGCAAGGTCAGGTACAGGGTTTTTGCAGGACACAAGTGATGTTGATTTGCAAGAAAGTGCTCCTCAACCCAGCACAAGCAGTGAATTGACACCTGGAACATTGGCCTACATGGCTGAGTATGCCTTGCATATCCTAAAAAGGGACCCCCGCATTATGAAAATGAGGACCGATGACGATTACTGGTTGGCCTGCCTCCTGGATCCATGATATAAAGGAAAATTACAAAATATCATGCCACATGAGAACCTTGAGCAAATATTGGCTACCAAACAAGCAACTCTTGTAGACCGTTTGGTTCAGGCATTCCCAGCACACAGCGGCGGTGATGGTTCTCACACAAGCCATAGTAGGCAATATGGCAGAGGTGTTAGAGGTGCACAAATCAGAAGTGGCGTTGGACAGAGGGGTTTTATGACCAGGTTGTGGAGTGATTTCGCAATGACCGCTGACACGACAGGTACTGCGGCATCGATTCAAAGTGACAGGAAACAGCATTTTTCCAGTATGGTTACAAACTACTTTTCCGCCCTTATCAATGTTCTCCATCACAGGTCATTCCCCTTTGATTACTGGGCATCTAAAATAGACACCTGGCCTGATTTGGCAGAATATGCATTACAGGAGCTCGCATGCCCTGCTGCTAGTGTGCTATCAGAAAGAGTCTTCAGTGCTGCTGGTTCAAGACTGACCGAAAAAAGGACACGTCTGGCTACCCAAAATGTTGATGATCTAACCTTCATTAAAATGAACCAATCATGGATTTCAAATTATTTGGCCCCACCTTCCCCTGCTGACACGTAGCTTGCCTGAAAAATGTCTTGCTTTTGGCCTCCTCTTACTGACTTCTCCAATTCCTCCATTTGCAGCTGCTGAATGTCCACCATAGGCCATTTTTATACCTCCCTAAATGGGCTGACTCCCCCCACAGGGCCGTGGTCACCACCTGGCGCAAGCACCCGTGCGAGTGCCGTTTGCCTGGACAGGTGGGTGTGCCCACTCTTGGGCGACGGCACTGGCACAGGGTCTCTCATAGTACAGTGAAGTGTCTCTGATGGTGGTGGTGCACAACCAACGTCAGACACACCATCGTAATATGAGGGGCCCTGTGCCAGTACCACCGCCCACGAGAGAGTGTTTTCCCCCCAGCTCCAACAGTGCTCTACCACTTGCAATACTTACCTCTCCCTGCTCCACCACTGTGTAGTCTGTGCTGTTAAATCCTTCAATGGCACTGCAAATACAAATTTGTTGAAATGATAGATGATAGTTAAAATATACAGGGGCCCTGCCTCTATTTAGACCAGTTAATACTTTGCGCCTACTACCACTGTCTGCTACTCAGCATAGGAGCCCACCCCTGTACCTAGCTATGCCACCTGTTTATTTATGAAAAAAATTTTGGCAGACATTTAGCCTACTTACTTATTTGGGCCTCCTCACTGTCAGCCTCTTCTTACAGTTGACCTATGCTGAACAAAGCAATGCCACCAGTTTAGTCCTGTTACCAAATTTGAATGTCTGCCAATTACTGTTGTCCTCCGCTGAACAAAGCAATGCCGCCAGTTTAGTCCTGTTACCAATTTTGAATGTCTGCCAATTTTTGGCAGACATTTAGCCTACATACTTATTTGGGCCTACTCACTGTGTCAGCCTCTCTTTACAGTTGTCCTCCGCTGAACAAAGCAATGCCGCCTGGTTAGTCCGGTTACCATTTTTGAACTGCATTTAGCCTACTTACTTATTTGGGCCTACTCACTGTGTAAGCCTCTCCTTACAGTTGTCCTCCGCTGAACAAAGCAATGCCGCCTGGTTAGTCCTGTTACCAATTTTGAACAGCATTTAGCCCACTTTATTATTTGGGCCTATATCTGTGTTTCCTCCTCATCCTGCCCATTGCCCAGCCACTGCTAGATGAGACGGCTGGTACATTGACCCAGACCACTACATTCCCTCTTACACTGTACACAGCCAGAATCTGACCCTGCTGAAAGTCAGGTTCCCCTTCCCGCATACTATACCACCTTACACGGGGACAAAGAGGAAGGTGCAGATGAAAGTGCAGGTTCATTCATCAGGTGGGAGGGCATACTCATTGGCGATGCACTGGCACATGGCCCCTCATAGTACGCAAAAGTGTCTCTGCCGGTGGGAGGCGCCACCTGCCGTCAAACACACTGCCATACTATGAGGGGCCATGTGCCAGTGCCAATGCCAATGAGTGGGCCCCCCCTGCTTGCTCAGGATCACAGCACTTGCAAAGTTAAAATACTTACCTCTCCCTGCTCCACCGTCGTGACGTATTCCGCGTTTCCTGGGCCCCCGAAAAACTTGAGCCAGCCCTACCCCCCCACAACTTTAGCCAAATGACCCCCAGTTTTCAATGCCTAACTATTATTATACAGTAAGTTAAGATTGACAAGCTTCAGTAATAAGAATTAATGTTTTTGGCATTAAAATGGGCACTGTAGGTGTTTTCCTGTCCTCCACTCACTGCCGACTTTGATTCCCCCCAAAAAACCCCGAAACAGCTGTTTGTGGATGGATACCATGCTTGGCATAGGTGGTCTTCCTTTATTGGATATTCTCCTTTATTGGATGCTGCCCTTCCCGTGGTTGTTCCTTCCCGGAGAAAGGCCTGGCTATTCATTGCTTGCGTTGAGAAACACGTGATGGTGTCTCCGCAGCTTACTTTATATGTGTTTGCATATTTCCCATAAGGGATGGGGGCAGTGTTCTGGATCACTGCGTTGAGAAACACGTGATGGTGTCTCCGCAGTGTTGGATGTTTTGGTCTCCCCGAGGTCATTCATCTGTTCCTTCATAGCCTTTCACCAGGCACTGCTCCTAATAGCCAGTTTCCTACTCCACACTGATGAGGGGCAAAAACCCCGAAACAGCTGTTTGTGGATGGATACCATGCTTGGCATAGGTGGTCTTCCTTTATTGGATATTCTCCTTTATTGGATGCTGCCCTTCCCGTGGTTGTTCCTTCCCGGAGAAAGGCCTGGCTATTCATTGCTTGCGTTGAGAAACATGTGATGGTGTCTCCGTAGCTTACTTTACATGCGTTTGCATATTTCCCATAAGGGATGGGGGCAGTGTTCTGGATCACTGCGTTGAGAAACACGTGATGGTGTCTCCGCAGTGTTGGATGTTTTGGTCTCCCCGAGGTCATTCATCTGTTCCTTCATAGCCTTTCACCAGGCACTGCTCCTAATAGCCAGTTTCCTACTCCACACTGATGAGAGGCAAAAACCCCGAAACAGCTGTTTGTGGATGGATACCATGCTTGGCATAGGTGGTCTTCCTTTATTGGATATTCTCCTTTATTGGATGCTGCCCTTCCCGTGGTTGTTCCTTCCTGGAGAAAGGCCTGGCTATTCATTGCTTGCGTTGAGAAACACGTGATGGTGTCTCCGCAGCTTACTTTACATGCGTTTGCATATTTCCCATAAGGGATGGGGGCAGTGTTCTGGATCACTGCGTTGAGAAACACGTGATGGTGTCTCCGCAGTGTTGGATGTTTTGGTCTCCCCGAGGTCATTCATCTGTTCCTTCATTTGATTCCCCATTGACTTGCATTGGGTTTCGTTTTTCAGTCGGCCCCCGACTTTACGCAATAATCGGCCGATTTCACCCGACCCGACTTTTGACAAAGTCGGGTTTTGCGAAACCCGACTCGATCCGAAAAAGGTAAAAGTCGCTCAACTCTAGTCTGAAGTCACTCTGTGTGACTAGAGACTTATGAATCCCCCCAGTGCATACACTGTGCGCTGTGGGGATTCACCAGTATCAGACCCGGAACTGGCGGGTATTTATGAGTTATACATACCCGTTGGCCAGTGGGCACGGCCTCACTCCTTACCCTTGTATGGAGAGTGAGGCTGTGTCCACTTGCCGGGTGTATTTATAATTTATACATACCCTCCGGTCCCAGGTCTGAAAACTGGTGAATCCCCGCAGCGCACAGTGCATGTGCTGTGGGAGGATTCATTATTCTGCAGTCACACAGAGTGTCTTTAGACTTATCGGTTTTGGCCGGACAACCCCTTTAAAGCCATCACGCATCTGCCGCCTCAAAAAAATGTGGATAATTTTTAGACAAGTTGTACACTTTAGATTTAAAAGTCAAATACTTAAGTATGTTAAACATGCTGTTGGATAACTCTGGTTGCCATCTGTTTTTCCCTAACCAAATAGGTTGAAGTCATTTAGATATTTAAAAAGCTGTGTTTGCATTATAGAGTTCAAAATATATTCAATTGACTCAAATAGGAACTCACAATGTTCTATACATATTTTCCAGGCAATAAGAGACTTTTCAATTACGTAAATTTATATGCTGCAAATCAAATTTTTTACAGGAAATTTGGCAGAGTCGGCAAATTCATCTCTTCTTGCCACTACAGACACATGTATCTTGGATTTTATTAACCGAGAAATGTTCTGCAAAAATATATTCCATTCAGTAGTAGTTCAAAAAAAGTATACAAGAACTCATCCATACATAGAGTCATATATTCCAGTGCATTATGATGGTGGCTAAACATGGATTGCTGGTGTCTTAAATGACGGAAATATGATTCTGTCATTCGAGAAATGGAAAACCTATGAGTCTCTAATGCAAGATTTGCCCATGTTGACTCAAACCTATAAAACAATTTGGTATTGACTGACTGAGGAATGCTGAATGTTTAATATAATAAGTAACCTTGCTGCACGTGCCTGTTACTGGGGTATTAAGAGGAATCTGTATAACAGAATGGCCTGACGAACTTGCTCAGCACTTAATGAAAAATGCACATGTAACTGGGAAAGAATCCAACTCTTACTTATTTATTGGCCTTTTAGCAGTTATCATTCTGTCCATAAAGTCATAGTTATGGTCATATGGCTTTTAAATTGCTCATTTCTATTGTCATTACTCTTATACTTACACCATTATTACTGACATATGAAATATTATTCTTAATTATGTGTGAAAGGCCAGTGCATACATAACTTTTCTACTGTGGAAATTTGTGTACCTGTTCTACTAATGTGCTGTAATACTTCCTCAGTGCTCTGTAAAAGGAATTTTATGCAATTTTCTTTTTAATTCCTTTTCTGTCACTAAAAGGGAAAAGAGACAAATAAAATACATAGATAAATATATTGAAGAATTGTGTTCTAATTATATTTAAATTGTATTGTTTTAGAAAGGAATCACTACAATACAATAAAATGACTGCCATCTTGTTACACTGACAGAAGCCTGTCCAACCATGCTCATAGGACAGATGCATGTGAGTATGTGCGTGCAGTAGAAAGTTTTCCTGCTGTATCCCAGAGTTAGCTTGACAGTTCATAGTATAGGATATCTCTGGGACACAGCAGTGGAGCTTCTTAATGTACATGCTTACAGGCAGCTGTATTAGCAGTTTAGGACATATTTCTGTCAGTGTGACCAGACAATGGCCATTTAAATGTACTATAGTATTTACCTCTCTAGACAAAACAAATGTGACTTGCCATTTTTTTTTAGGGACCACATCACATTTGAAGTCATTTTGAGGGGTTAATATGATAGAAAATAACCAAGTGTGACACCATTCTAAAAACTGCACCCCTAAAGGTGCTCAAAACCACTTTCAAGAAGTTTATGAACCCTTTACGTGCTTCACAGGAACTGAAACAATGTGGAAGGCAAAAATGAACATTTAACTTTTTTTTGCAAACATTTTACTTCAGAACCATGTTTTTTAATTTTCACAAGTGTAAAAACAGAAATTTAACCATAAATGTTGTTGTGCAATTTTTCTTGAATACGCCGATACCCCATATGTGGGGGTAAACCACTGTTTGGGCGCACCGCAGAGCTTGGAAGAGAAGGAGCGCCGTTTGACTTTTTCAATGCAGAATTGGCTGGAATTGAGATCGGATGCCATGTCACGTTTAGAGAGCCCCTGAAGTGCCTAAACAGTGGAAACCCACCACAACTGACACCATTTTTGAAACTAGACCCCTTAAGGAACTTAGCTAGATGTGTGGTGAGCACTTTGAGCCCCCAACTGTTTCACAGAAGTTTATAAAGTAGAGCCGTGAAAATAAAAAATCGCATTTGTTTACACAAAAATGATCTTTTCGCCCACAAATTCTTATTTTCACAAGGGTAACAGGAGAAATTAGACCACAAAATTTGTTGTGCAATTCCTCCTGAGTATGTTGATACCCCATATGTGGGGGTAAACCACTGTTTGGGCGCACCACAGAGCTTGGAAGAGAAGGAGTGCTGTTTTACTTTTTCAATGTAGAATTGGCTGGAATTGAGATTGGATGCCATGTCGCGTTTGGAGAGCCCCTGATTTGCCTAAACAGTGGAAACCCACCACAACTGACACCATTTTGGAAACTAGACCCCTTAAGGAACTTTACTAGATGTGTGGTGAGCACTTTAAACCCCCAGGTGCTTCTCAAAAGTTTATAACGTAGTGCCATGAAAATAAAAAAATAACATTTTTTCTACAAAAATGATCTTTTTGCCCCAAAATTTTTATTTTCACAAGGGTAACAGGAGAAATTAGACCACAAAAGTTGTTTTGTAATTTCTCCTGAGTACATCGATACCCCCTATGTGGGGGTAAACCACTGTTTGGGCGCACTGCAGAGCTTGGAATAGAAGGAGTGCCATTTTACTTTTTCGATGTAGAATTGGCTGGAATTGAGATCCGACGCCATGTCACGTTTGGAGAGCCCCTGATGTGCTTAAAAACAGTGGAATCCCCCCACAAGTGACACAATTTTGGAAACTAGACCCCTTAAGGAACTTATCTAGATGTGTGGTGAGCACTTTAAACCCCCAGGTGCTTCACGGAAGTTTATAGTGTAGAGCCGTGAAAATAAAAAGTCGCATTTTTTCTACAAAAATGATCTTTTTGCTCCCAAATTTTTATTTTGACAAGGGTAACAGGAGAAATTAGACCACAAAAGTTGTTGTGCAATTTCTCCTGAGTACGTCGATACCCCATATGTGGGGGTAAACCACTGTTTGGGCGCACCGCAGAGCTTGGAAGAGAAGGAGTGCCGTTTTACTTTTTCAATGTAGAATTAGCTGGAATTGAGATCGGTCACCATGTCGCGTTGGAGAGCCCCTGATGTGCCTAAACAGTAGAAACCCCCCACAAGTGACCCAATTTTGGAAACTAGACCACTTAAGGAACTTATATAGATGTGTGGTGAGCACTTTAAACCCCCAAGTGCTTCACAGAAATTTATAAAGTAGAGCCGTGAAAATAAAAAATCCTTTTTTTTCCCTCAAAAATGATTTTTTAGCCTGCAATTTTTTATTTTCTCAAAGGTAACAGGAGAAATTTGACCCCAAAATTTATTGTACAATTTATGCTGAGTAGGCTGATACCCCATATGTTGGGGTAAACCACTGTTTGGGCGCATGGCAGAGCTCAGAAGGGAAGGAGCGCCATATTGGAATGCAGACTTTGATAGAATGGTCTGCGGGCGTTATGTTGCATTTGCAGAGCCCCTGATGTACCTAAACAGTAGAAACCCCCCACAAGTGACACCATTTTGGAAACTAGACCCCCCAAGGAACTTTTCTAGATGTGTGGTGAGAACTTTGAATGCCCAACTGCTTCACAGAAGTTTATAATGCAGAGTCGTGAAAATAAAAAATATTTTTTTGTTCCACAAAAAAGATTTTTTAGCCCCCAAGTTTTTATTTTCCCAATTGTACAAGAGAAATTGGACCCCAATAGTTGTTGTCCAATTTGTCCTGAGTACACTGATACCCCATGTGTGGGGGGGACCACTGTTTGGGTGCACGGCAGAGCTCGGAAGGGAAGGAGCGCCGTTTGGGAATGCAGACTTTGATAGAATGGTCTGCGGGTGTTATGTTGCGTTTGCAGAGCCCCCGATGTACCTAAACAGTAGAAACCCCCCACAAGTGACCCCATTTTGGAAACTAGACCCCCCAAGGAACTTATCTAGATGTGTGGTGAGAACTTTGAATGCCCAAGTGCTTCACAGAAGTTTATAATGCAGAGTCGTGAAAATAAAAATAAAAAATTTTTTCCACAAAAAAGATTTTTAAGCCCCCAAATTTTTATTTTGACAAAGGTAACAAGAGAAATTGGACCCCAAAAGTTGTTGTCTAATTTGTCCTGAGTACACTGATACCCCATGTGTGGGGGGACAACTGTTTGAGCGCATGGCAGAGCTCGGAAGGGAAGGAACGCCATTTTGGAATGCAGACTTTGATAGAATGGTCTGCGGGCATTATGTTGCGTTTACAGAGACCCTGATGTACCTAAACAGTAGAAACCCCCCACAAATGACCCCATTTTGGAAACTAGAGCCCCCAAGGAACTTATCTAGATGTGTGGTGAGAACTTTGAATGCCCAAGTGCTTCACAGACGTTTATAATGCAGAGTTGTGAAAATAAAAAATATTTTTTTTTCCACGAAACAGATTTTTTAGCCCCCAAGTTTTTATTTTCACAAGGGTAACAGGAGAAATTGGACCCCAAAAGTTGTTGACCAATTTATCCCGAGTACGCTGATGCCCCATATGTGGGGGTAAACCGCTGTTTGGGTGCACGGCAGAGCTCGGAAGGGAGGGAGCGCCATTTGACTTTTTAAGCGCAAAATTGGCTGTGGCGTTTAGAGACCCCGTGATGTGCCTAAATAGTGGAAACCCCCCAAATCTAACTCCAACCCTAACTCCAACAAACCCCTAAGGCTTCTTTCACACTTCAGTTGTTTGGCGTCAGTCAGCTCCGACATAGTGACGGATCGACGGATCCATTACAATTGTTGAGAAAATGGTTCTAACGGATCCGTTTTTTTGACGGATCCGTTACTTGGGGGTTGTCTGGGAAAAGTATCTACTTTTTGGAGCATGTGCAATTGAAAAAGCGGATTGGGGCGACGGATCTGCCGAAATGACGGTAACGACGGATCCGTCGCCCATAGGCGGCCATTCTACGGAAGGACGGACGCGACAGATCCGTCGCGAACCACCATTTCAGCGCAGACAAACAATGTTATAATGGCCGTCAATGTCTAGATGACGTCCGCCAAATCTCGACGGATCCGTCGCATGGCGGATGGAACGGACGACCATCCGCCACAATCCGTCGCTAATGCATGTCTATGGGAAAATAGCGGATCCGCCAAAAAAAATGGCGGATCCGCTATTTAACGAAAATGGCGGTTTCAGACTGACGCCAAAAGACTGAAGTGTGAAAGAGGCCTAACCCTAATGCCAACCCGATCCATAATCCTAATCACAACCCTAAGGATAATCGCAACCCTAACCCCCAAACAACCATAACCCTAATCAGAACCCTAAATCCAACACACCCCTAATCCTAATCTCAACCCTAACCTCAAACCTAACCCTAATCCCAATACACCCCTAATCCCAACCCTAACCTTAACCCCAATCCCAAACCTAACCCTAATCCCAAATGTAACCCTAATGCCAACTCTAACCCTAACTTTAGCCGCAACCCTAGTCCTAACTTTAGCCCCAACCCTAACCCTAACTTTAGCCCCAACCCTAACCCTAGCCCTAACCCTAAATTTAGCCCCAGCCCTAACCCTAAATTTAGCCCCAACCCTAGCCCTAAATTTAGCCCCAACCCTGACCCTAACCCTAGCCCTAACCCTAGCCCTAACCCTAACCCTAGCCCTAACCCTAGCCCTAACCCTAACCCTAATTTTAGCCCCAACTCCTCTCTCCTGCCGGCCGGCAGATGGCAGCAGAGAGCGGGCGCACTGCGCATGCGCCCGCCATTTTCTTTCCATAGGAAGAAGCCGGCAGGCAGGAGGGGACGCAGGAGGACCCAGGGACACCGGTAAGTATGATAGGGTCCCCGAATCCCCCTATTTCTCTGTCCGCTGATGTGCGATCACATCAGAGGACAGAGAATTACACATCGCTTTTTTTTGCGGTCGCCGGTAAACAGTTAATTACCGGCGATCGCAAAACAGGGGTCGGTAAAAACCGACCCTGATCATGTTCTTTGGGGTCTCGGCTACCCCCAGCAGCCGAGACCCCAAAGAGCTCCCGGGTGCCGGCCGGCGGGCGCACTGCGCATGCGCCCGTCATTTTTTTGCCGGAAGAAGATGGCGGCGCCCATCGGGAGCCACGAGGAGCACCAGGGGAGACAGGTGAGTATCGGGGGGCCATCAGGGGCCATCGGGGACCCAATTTCTCTGTCCTCTGATGTGCGATCACATCGGAGGACAGAGAAATTAAATGGGAAATCGCGTTTTGTTTTCTTTTGCGACCGCCGGTAAACGGTTAATTACCGGCGATCGCAACTCTGGGGTCGGTAAAAAAAACCCCGAATCATGTTCTCTGGGGTCTCGGCTACCCCCGGTAACCGAGACCCCAGAGAAAATCCGACTCTGGGGGGCGCTATTCACTTTTTCCACAGCGCCGTTAATTAACGGCGCTGTGGTTTAAGTACCCTTAGCGGCCGCCGTTAAAAGGCGTATCGGCAGTCGTTAAGGGGGTTAAGACATCAAGTTGTTACGTTTCTACTGTCTCATGGATCATAAAGTTCCTGATAATACTGACAACAGTGGTCTTAAGAATAAATAGACTGTTTACAGATAGTCTTGTTCCTTATGGATGAGCGAGCGTGCATGGTGATACTTGGTTATCACTCCAGTATCACAGTGCTCGGATGTGGTCTTTACTCAGTGACTAATGGGTGCTGATCAATGTAAAACTCAAATCCCTGACTCACATTTTTGGCGCCTGTTACACAGCTAATTTGCATGTGGGGATTGCCTGCACCTGCACTGTACTGCCATAGCAATCTTGATTGTGTCATTACTGTGATTGTCTGGTCGTGTGACATAACAGTTTATAAAAGGACAGGCGCCACCCGGCTCAGCACACTGACGCCGTTGCACAGCTCTGGGACACTTCATATTGGAGGGAGAGAGTGTTTGTTAAGTCCTGTGTGTGTACAGCATAATGAATTTGTACCAGCACCCTACCCGTGCTCTCCGTTCTACTAATGACCTGAGGTTAGCATTCTCAATAATCAGAACCTCCCACTCCCGTCTCCAAGACTTCATGTGCTTCACCAATTCTTTGGAATGCACTACCTAGGTTAATACGATTAATCCCCAATCCCCACATTTATAAGCGTGCCCTAAAAACGCATTTGTTCAGACTGGCCTACCGCCTCAACGCATTAACCTAATTATCCCCGTGTAGCTCATTCATATAAGTTAAACCAAAATCAGGTTCCTCACATCATGTTCTCATACACTTTATGCAGTTAATAGCCCTCTGTGTCTGTACTGTTACATACTTAGGCTGTTAACTGGTTCATGCAGCTTTACATGAACACTCGATCCTTACACTATGGCTGGTCCGAACAATGAAAGCAATTGTTATCATCCACCTCTCATGTCTCCCTTTTTCCTATAGATTGTAAGCTTGCGAGCAGGGCCCTCACTCCTCTTGGTATCTATTTTGAACTGTGATTTTTGCTATGCTGTAATGTCTATTGTCTGTACAAATCCCCTCTATAATTTGTAAAGCCCTGCAGAATATGTTGGCACTATATAAATAAAATTATTATTATTATTATAATGAATCAGAGTCCTGTAGTGTTGATACTGGTGCTGAAGCTGAGCCATCATACTAACAGCCCTTCTAAAGGCTAATTGTTTGCAGCACATACAATCTGCATTCAGCCTAGGGAGGGAGTGAGAGTCAAAGAAACAGGGAATATGACAGAATCCAATCTGTAGTCATCGATAAGGCCTGTGCAGTCCATTAGAAAATATATAGCTGCAGGTTTTTTTTTGTGGGTGCTGGAAAAATTGAATGTATTTTGATCCATCAAGTATTAGGTGCTTTGAGGTCCCCCGTTATACCTGCTCCTGGCACAGTCCCTGGCAGCTTCTCACTGACAGATGGTCTCCAGGCACCGGCATCTCTTCCTGTGTTCAACGGTCACATGGTACTGCTCATTAAAGTAATGAATATGGACGCGACTCCACTCCCATTGGGGTGGAGCACATATTCATTACTTTAATGAGCGGTACAATGTGACCGCTGAACATAGGAAGAAGCTGCTTGCACCCAGAGACCATCTGTCTGTGAGAAGCTGCCAGGGACTGTGCCAGGAGCAGGTATAACGGGGGAGGGTGAGCATTCCGATAGTCACCTGTCCCTGTTCCACCGTGGGGCTCCATCTTCCGCGTCCCCTGACTGTGATGTTCAGGTCAGAGGGCGCAATGACATGTTAGTGTGCGCACTCTGCTGGAACAGTCACTTCGGAGGAGCAGCGGGCAGCGACTAGAGGTAAGTATGTAATTCTTTTTTTTTTTATTGCAGCAGCAGCAGATATACAGTACGGTTAATCATATCAGCATAAACTGCATCTTATTTGGCCATAATCAACTTTTATGCAACATTACATGTGGCGTATTTTCTATGGAGCATCTTATGGGGCCATGAGCAACCTTTATGCAGCATTACATGTGGCATATTTTCTATGGAGCATCTTATGGAGTCATAATCAACCTTTATGCAGCATTACATGTGGCAAATTTCTATGGCGCATCTTATGGGGCCACAATCATCCTTTATGCAGCATTACATGTGGCATATTTTCTATGGAACATCTTATGGACCCATCATGAACTTAATGGAGCATTATATTGGGCCATCATGAACTTTATGGAGCATTATATGGGCCCATCATGAACTTTATGGAGCATTATATGAGCACATCATGATCTTTATGGAGCATTATATGGGGTGTATTTTGTATGTAGCATCTTATGGGGCCCATCATGAACTGTATGGCCCATTATATGGTCTCTGGTCTTGGATATACAGTATGTACCGTATTTTGAGAATTTAATCGCTATGGTATGGATTTCTTTTTTAAAGTTTTTTTTTATCCCCTTAGAAATGGATCCCAATACTTCTAATCCTGGACCAAAACAAAAACGCAGGTCATACGAAGCTGGTTTTACAGTTAAGGTTGTGTCAAGAGCACAAGAAAGCAATAACAGTATTGCAAGTAGGGAATTTTGTGTTAATGAAAAACAAGTGAGGGAGTGGTGGAAAATGAAAGCTGACTTGGGAAAGATTCCAAAGGCAAAAAAGCTTGACGTGGTTTAAAGATGTCATATGATGCTCTGGAGACGGAACTGCATAAATTGGTTATGGAGTGTCGTCAAAATGGTTACTGCGTAACACGCATGGGAATTCGCTTACGTGCCCTTCAAATGGCTAAAGAAGACAAATTGAAAGCACCAGGCATTGAAAATTTTGTTGCACCAGCAGGATGATGTTCCCGCTTCATGAATAAATTTGGCCTATGTTTGTGGCAAAGAACAAAGATTTCTCAGAAGTTGCCAAAAGACCTTGATGAAAAAGTGATGTCATTCACAAAGAAGGATCCATAACTATGACCTGGAAGATCTTGGAAATATGGATGAAACACCTATAACTTTTGATCTTCCAAGCAACAGAACGGTGGCAAATATGGGAGACAAAACTATTTTACTTGGAACAACAGGACAAGAAAAAAACATTCTTTCATGTTTGGCTAATGGAACTAAGATGCGGCCTCTCTTTATTTTTAAAAGAAAGACCTTGCCTAAAAAGGTCAAATTCCCACCACGAATTACAGTGCACGCACATGTTAAAAGCTGGATGGATGAAGACGGAACAAAAAATTGCTGGAAGAAATTTGGAATGGACGACCAGGAGCAACCTTAAAAAAAACAAAATGATCATTGCTAGTTTGGGATATGTCACAACTGATGACATAAAAAAATCTGCAAAGTCTTCTCATTACTTTGGCGGTTATTCCAGGTGGACTTACATCTTTATTGCAGCCCCTAGATGTGTGTTTAAATAAACCTTTCAAAGACTGTGTGCAAAGGATGTGGAATGATTGGATGTCATCTGGTCAAGCCCGACTGACAAAACTTGGAAATCTGATGAAGCCGGACATAGAATTAATAGCAAAGTACGTTCGTGATGCATGGGTTTCTAGAGGATATGGTGCAACAGGTCTTCAAGAAGTGTGGCATTAGTAACGCTATGGATGGCAGTGAAGACAACGCTTTGCATGAGAATGACAGCAGTGACGGTGATGACAAACTCAGTGATGATGACAATGTCTATGCTGATAACCTCTTACCAGCTGAAGCTCTGTTTGGACATACAGATGAGGAATCCAGTGAATTTGAAGGATTTTAACTCTTGTGTTTTAGCTTGGTTGCTGATTGAGCTAAGGTTTTTGTACTTTTAAAGTTATTGTTGCTACCATATTGTTTTTGTTGACCCTTTTTTCCCCCACTTACAGTGCTTGTTTAATGTTTTTCTTTTAAATAAATATTCAAAAACATTTAATCTACTGATGTCTCAATTAATTTTACTTTTATTGGTATCTATTTTTATTTTTTAAATTTACCAGTAGCTGCTGCATTTCCCACCCTAGGCTTATACTTGAGTCAAGAAGTTTTCCCAGTTTTTTATGGCAAAATTGGGTACCTCGGCTAATACTCGGGTCGGCATATACTCGAGTATATATGGTACTTGCTTTTCAGGCATACATTCCAGTTTTTTGTCTTTCTGCTACCCTTGTTCTATACAGTATTTTGTGGTTAAAAAAAAAAAAAAATCCAGGCCACATTTTACAACAGTCTATTATCTCTGTCCGACACCTGGTCTATCTGTGGGCTACAAGAACTTGCTTTTCAGACATACATTCCACTTTTTTAGTGTTGTGTTAGCCTACTTCGTGAGAGCAATTTTCTTTTCAAAAAATAAAAAAGGCCACATACTGAACATTGTGGTTTCTCTGTCAGAAACCTCCTCTATCTGTGGTTTAAAAATTGTTGCATGTGAGTGCTCCTTTGAACTGGTTTTGGTGTTTCTTACCCTAGTTATTAATAACATTTGTTAAAAACAGAATAAAAAAAATACCAACATTCCATTGAATTAAAAGTGTGTTTTTTCGGCACACTGATTACATATAAGTTTCCTCCAGTTTTAATCCATTTGTATTGAACTTTTAAAATATTTCAGTAGTCCATTTAAAATGGGCAAGGGATGGGGAAATGGATGTGATGCTGATGGTGCATGTAGAGGACGAGGCCGTGGCCAAGCTAAAAGTGGGCCACAACAAAGACCCACATCTTCTCCCTCAACCTTCCTGTTTCAGTTTCTTGGGGACCGCAGCACACCACTATTGAAGCCAGAGCAGTGTGAAACAGTTGTTGGTTGGATAGCAGATAATGCTTCCAGTCACTTATCCACCGCCACCACTTTTCCACACGGTCAAGTCTGAGTAGCTGTGAGTCTGGACCACATATTCCTCACAATGATCCTCCTTCCTCCCACCATGCCGAGTGCCCTGAGACAACTGATCCCAGGCTTGGACACTCTGAAGAGCTGTTCACTTTTCACTTTAAAGATTCTGGACTCTCGGCCAGTCAACTTGAAGTGGGGAAAACAAGCCTCACAGACACAAAAACAGGACTTAAAAGGTCCTCCAAATTTTTTTTAAAAAAGTCACAGAGAAAGAAGCAGAGATGTTTTCCTGCTCTGGCCTCCAAAACAAATGCACTGGCAGGGTGCAGCAGACCCGATAAATGATGGCAGAAACACAGGTGCAACAATACCGATGAAACAACCACTTTCAATCTAGTGTTGGCTGTTTGGTATTTAAGTGCACAAAAAGATAAAACATACTAGTCTGTTTGTGGCATTATTCACGCAGGCAATGTAGAGCATCAGGCTTACAGCCTATTACTAACTCACATACAGGCGGGCTGCCCAGTGCTACAAAATGCATGCTGTGCGAACAGAGGCCACAGTTTACAAAGCCATCTTGGTCCAACTGTGTCCTGCAAGATAAAGTGCAAAAAAAAACATATCAATGTATGCAAGGTATTGGTTAATATTGGGGCCCAATATATAAGCTGGCAACCCATGTCAAGGGTCCTTACATTTTGCCAGTCCTAATGCTAAACATCTAACGCTAATCAAACAAGGCTCAAAGACACAAACAAGTGCATTTGTTTTGGAGGCCAGAGCAGGTAAACATCTCGGCTTCTTTCTCTGTGACTTTTTGAAGTGGGGCAAGATGAGATCGCATGTAGCGATGCCCAAAGAATTGAACAGCCACGGTCACACGAAGGCGATGGTGGGGAAATGTCACAAGAGGTGGGCGATGATGAAACAATTGCCAGAAAGTCAGGAGGAAGACGAGGTGGTCGATGACATAGTAATGGACCCAGCCTGGAAGGAGGACATGCAGAGCGAGGACAGGAGCACACATGGGGAAGGAGGCATAGCACCCCAACAGGCAGTAAGCAGTGTGGTGGCCGCAGACAGAAGGTGTGCATCCGTTCCATGTAACAACAACATGACGGAAGTTGCCACTTCAACTGTTAGGTCTTTCCGAGTCTACTTATTTTTTAAAGAATCTGACGATAACCCCAAACAGGCCATTTGTAGCACCTGCCATGCCCGCATCAGCAGAGGTAGCAAAACTACCAGCCTGGCCACCACCAGCATGATCAGGCACATGGCAGCAAAGCACACGACTTTGTGGGCTGAATGCCAGGCTCCAGGAACACTGTCTGTAGGTGACACCACTGCTTCTTCCACTGTTTTGCGAACAAGCCAATCTCCAGTCCACGATGCATGCAAAAATATCCTGCACCTGTTGTTGCCCATAGTCAACTAGCACCATCATCATGCCCGTCCACGTCCTTGTCCCAGCGCAGCCTTCAGTTTTCTATACCCCAGTCATTGGAGCGAAAGCAGAAATATGCAGCCAATGCCCCACAGGCCACAGTACTAAATTCTCACATTTCTCATCTGCTTGTGTTCGAAATGTTGCCTTTTACGCTCATTGAGATGGAAGCTTTCCACAACCTGATGGCGGCGGCCATCCCAAGGTACTCGGTCCCAGTCGCCAATATTTCTCATGGTGTGCCGTACCGGCATTACACCAGCACGCGTCCCACAACATTACCCGTGCCCTCAAAAATGCTATTACTGGGAAAGTCCACCTAACCATGGACACGTGGACAAGTGCTTGTGGGCAGGGACGGTACATCTCACAGATGGCACATTGGGTTAACATAGTGGAAGCCGGGACCCAGTCAGACCTTGGGATGGAATCCTCCCGATGCCGAGGATTGCGGGCCCTACGTCAATCAGGGTTGCCCTCACAGTCTACAGCTCCTGCACCTCCTCCTCCTCTTCAGTCTTCATCTCTGAAATGATCACATCAGTCAGAAGCTGCAGTACTGCAGCACTGCCTCAGCCTAGCGGCAACAGGCTATGCTGAAGCTAATTTGCATAGGTGACAAACCACACAATGCTGAAGAGTTGTGGACAGCGCTCAAAAAGCTGTCAGATTTTTGGCTGACACCACTGAACCTACAGCCAGGCATGGTCATGTGTGACAATGGCCGGAACCTGGTGGCGGGTCTGAAGGTGAGCTCACACATACCTTGCCTGGCCCATGTGCTTAACCACATCGTTCAATGTTTTCTCAAAAGCTACCCGGAACTACCATCGTTATTCAGTTCAGACTCCACACATAAGACCTCAGGAGTGGACATGGATGTCAGACATATGTACCATCCTCCAAATCTTTGAGGACTGCGCCAAGATGGTGAGCGGCGATGACACCATAATTAGCATCACCATCTCGCTGCTCTGCATTCTGAGCATCTCTGCTCACAATTAAAGAGGATTCATTGCAGGTGGAGCATGAGGACATGGAGCAAGGAACCATACAGGGTGATTACACACAACCCAGCCTCATGTCATCCCAACGTGGATTGGTAGAAAATGAGGAGGAGGAGGAGGAGGAAGAACAGAAGCACCTTTCATGCGATATAGACGGTACTACGAGCACAGCTGTCATATCGTCTGATCAGCATGGATGGCCTGAGGACAGGGAGGAAGAGGAGGATGATGATGAGGAGGGCAGCATGGCCAGTCATCCTGTTGGTGAGGACACGGAAGTCTTGCCTGTTAGCAGTGTGGCACACATGGCTGACTTTATGTAGCGCTGCGTTTCCTGTGAACCTCCCATTATTAAAATTTTCGGTGACACTCATTACAGTTTGGTGACACTTCTAGACCCACGCTACAAGGAAGACTTTCAATCTCTTCTTCCAGAGGCCAAAAGATTAACTAAAATGGTGCAGTACCAGAGGGCCCTTGTAGCGGAATTACTTAAACAAAATCCCATCTGAGAACGCTGGCAGCAGACGTCAGAGTTTGTTGTACAACCACGGAGTACAAGCGAGAAAGACAGAAGCACAATCTAGCACAGGCAGGGAAACAATGGCAAAGTTCTTGGACCGTTTTCTTAGACCCTCCCATCCCGCCGTCACTGAGGCAAGGGGTGCTGTCACAAGAAGTGTAATGTTTGGGAAGATGCTGAGGGAGTACCTTGCAGATCGTACAAATGTTTTCCAGAATTCCTCTGTGCCTTTTAATTATTGGGTATCCAAGCTGGACACGTAGCATGAGCTCTCTATGCCTTGGAGGTCCTGGCCTGCCCTACTGCTAGAGTTCTGTCAGAGCTGGTTTTTAGTGCCGCTGGTGGAATTTTAGCAGATAAGTGTATCTGCCTGTCAACTGAAAATGCTGACAGGATGACTTTTATAAAAATGAACAAGGGCAGGATTGGGCAAGACTTCTGTACACCACTGAGTGAAAACAGCGAAACATAACCTCAAATACATTGTCTTTTTTGTGGAGGTGTATTCTCATGCACCTCTTCACAACCACACATGGTTCCACTTCCAGATTTGGTCTATTTGGTGTTATCCTCCTCCTTATCCTCATCCTCATCATCCACAACCACTAGAACACCAGGGTGAACGTATTCCGTGATGCAAAAGTCACTCTATTTTTGTGCAAGGGAGTTTTTATGATGCCTGTTACTAATTTTAAACCAAACAATTTTTTCTCCCTCACGGGGAAATGTTTGTCAGCCCATGCACTTAGTGTATGAGCATTACAAGTCTAGGAGACCCTCTCCTTTAAATTGGGCCTGTTTTTTAATGAGGCCTTCCTCCACGTCTCATCATTCACCGCCAGGGTGTACTTGTTCTATGCTGCTACAGCCAGTCATTTTTTTGGCAAGGGTGTCTATGATCCCCATAAAAAATTTTTAAAAAATGTGCCCTCTGTGAAATAGCGCTGAGTGCGTTTGGGGACACTCTCTTGGCAACTGGATTAAAGCACTCAGGTACGTTTTCTCACAAAAGCAGTCTATTTGGTTTATAAACATCATAAACTACACCACGATCAGTTCATTATTTACATCAACATCATAAGCACTGACAGTCTGTTCCAATTGGGGATACTTCTCTGCCCGTAACCCCCTTTATCTGGAGTTACCTTACTGGAGCTCCTGCTCCACACGCCGACTCTTGTCAGTCTGGGTTCCCAGGGAAGCTGCCTAACCTGGGATCACCATCCTTGTGATCAGGGCACTTCAGATAGTCCAGACCTGCAGAAGGCTTGGTAGCTTCCCCAACACAGTAGCCATCACAGGCTCTGGAGATACGGCCTCTCCTTGCGCTTTTCAGGAAGTCCAGTCCCAGGCACTTCCAACACAAAGGCCTTCAGTCCATAGCGTCACCAGGTGCTTCCAGGAATCCAGTCCACTCCAGGACAATCTAACGCACAGGCTATCCAGGACTTCCCACTCTGACCATTCAGGTCCATATACTCTCAACATGTGACCCAAACCCTGGTCACATTATGTACCTGTAACCACCCCCATAGGTGTGATGTGTGTGTGGTTATTCAGTCCCGCCCAGCTCTCGGACTAACCCTGCAAGCCTCCCTTTTAATTATACAAATACTTGTGGAACTACAGGTCCCAGAACAATACTACAGGCTTACAGCGCAGACTTCCTCTGCGACACATACCGGCCATTTACAATCATACCGGACACTGTTTCATTATCACCATTACAGATACACCTCCATGCATATCCTGAGGAGCACATACAGTGCCCCCGGGCTGTAACATGGGTCACTGCATCACACCCCGATGGGGAACTGTTTGTCAGCCCATGCACTTAGTGCATGGGTATTACAAGTCTAAGAGACCCGCTCCTTTAAATTGGGCCTATTTTTTAATGAGGCCATCCTCCATGTCTCATCATCCACCGCCATTGGATCACCAGGGTTAACGTGTTCCGTGCTGTTACAGTCAATTTTTTGGCAAGGGTGTATATGAACCCCCCCAAAAAATTTAAAAAATGTACCCCCATGGAGAAATGTTTGTCAGCCCATGCACTTAGTGTATGGGAATTACAAGTCTAGGAGACCCGCTCCTTTAAATGTGGCCTATTTCTTAATGAGGCCTAAATCCATGTCTCATCATTCACTGCCACTAGAAAACCAGGGTGAACGTGTTCCGTGATGCTACAGCTAGTAAATATTTTGGTAAGGGTGTCTACGATCCCCATAATTTTTTTTTAAATAATGGACCCCCCATGGGGAAATGTTTGTCAACCCATGCACTTACAGTGCCTTGCGAAAGTATTCGGCCTCCTGGAACTCTTCAACCTTTTCCCACATATCATGCTTCAAATATTAAGACACTAAATGTAAATTTTTGGTGAAGAAACAACAACAAGTGGAACACAATTGTGAAGTTGAACGAAATTGATTGGTTACTTTAAATTTTTGTGGAAATTCAAAAACTGAAAAGTGGGGAGTGCAATAATATTCGGCCCCTTTAACTTAGCACTTTGTGACACTTTTTGCTGCGATTACAGCTGCAAGTCGCTTGGGGTATGTCTCTATCAGTTTTGTACATTGAGAGTCTGAAATTCTTGCCCATTCTTCCTTGGCAAACAGCTCAAGCTCAGTGAGGTTTGATGGAGATCGTTTGTGAACAGCAGTTTTCAGCTCTTTCCACAGATTCTCGATTGGATTGAGGTCTGGACTTTGACTTGGCCATTCTAACACCTGGATACGTTTATTTGTGAACCATTCCATTGTAGATTTTGCTTTATGTTTGGAATCATTGTCTTGTTGGAAGACAAATCTCCGTCCCAGTCTCTGGTCTTTTGCAGGCGCCAACAGGTTTTCTTCAAGAATGGTCCTGTATTTGGCTCCATCCAGCTTCCCATCAATTTTAACCATCTTCCCTGTCCCTGCTGAAGAAAAGTAGGCCCAACCATGATGCTGCCACCACCATGTTACAGTGGGGATGGTGTGTTCAGGGTGATGAGCTGTGTTGCCTTTGCACCAAACATATCGTTTAGCATTGTTGCCAAAAAGTTCGATTTTGGTTTCATCTGACCAGAGCACCTTCTTCCACATGTTTGGTGTGTCCCCCAGGTGGCTTGTTGCAAACCTTAAACAACACTTTTTATGGATATCTTTGAGAAATAGCTTTCTTCTTGTCACTCTTCCATAAAGGCCAGATATGTGCAGAGTACGACTGATTGCTGTCCTATGGACAGACTGTCCCACCTCAGCTGTAGATCTCTGCAGCTTGTCCAGAGTGATCATGGGCCTCTTGGCTGCATCTCTGATCAGTCTTCTCCTTGTTTGAGATGAAAGTTTAGAGGGACGGATGGGTCTTAGTAGATTTGCAGTGGTATGGTACTCCTTCCATTTCAATATGATCGCTTGCACAGTGCTCCTTGGGATGTTTAAAGTTTTGGAAATCATTTTGTATCCAAATCTGGCTTTAAAAATCTCCACAACAGTTTCACGGACCTGCCTGTTGTGTTCCTTGGTCTTCATGATGCTCTCTATGCTTCAAACAGAACCCTGAGACTATCACAGAGCAGGTGCATTTATACGGAGACTTGATTACACACAGGTGGATTATATTTATCATCATTAGGCATTTAAGACAACTTTGGTTCATGCAGAGATCCACAATGAACTTCTGGAGTGAGTTTGCTACACTGAAAGTAAAGGGGCCGAATAATATTGCACGCCCCACTTTTCAGTTATTGAATTTCCACAAAAATTTAAAATAACCAATACATTTCATTCAACTTCACAATTGTGTTCCACTTGTTGTTGATTCTTCACCAAACATTTACTTTTGGTATCTTCATGTTTGAAGCATGATATGTGGGAAAAGGTTGAAAAGTTCCAGGGGGCTGAATACTTTCGCAAGGCACTGTAGTGTATGGGCATTACAAGTCTAGGAGACCCGCTCCTTTGTAATGGGACAGCTTTTTTATGAGGCCCTCCTCTATGTTTCTTCCAAGGGGGGATTGGGGTGCGTACAAATTTAGGTCAAGGAGGCCCTTGCATTCAATGCATAAGGAAACAGTATGGCAGAACCAACTGAAGAATGTGAAGTGGGTTTTCCTGTGGCCATCCAGTACCTGGGTTCAAAGGATTCTTGGGGTGCATATGACTTGATAGCAGGGCAGGCCTTGCATTCAGTGCAACATTTTTTTAGAAAGCCATCCTGTACCTCTCGTGAAAGGGGTATTGGGATGCATCGCAGTTCTTGGCAGCCCAGCCACTCACTGCATAGGCAATAACAGCATAGGAGACCCACTGTTTAATAATAGCCCTTTAACCCCTTTACCCCCATGGGTGGTTTGCACGTTAATGACCAGGCCAATTTTTACAATTCTGACCACTGTCCCTTTATGAGGTTATAACTCTGGAACGCTTCAACGGATCTTGCCGATTCTGACATTGTTTTCTCGAGAGATATTGTACTTCATGTTAGTGGTAAAACTTATTCGATATAACTTGCGTTTATTTGTGAAAAAAAACGGAAATTTGGCAAAAATTTAGAAAATTTAGCAATTTTCCAAGCTTTGAATTTTTATGCCCTTAAATCACAGAGATATCTCACGCAAAATACTTAAGAAGTAACATTTCCCACATGTCTACTTTACATCAGCATAACTTTGAACCAATTTTTTTTTTTTGTTAGGGAGTTATAAGGGTTAAAAGTTGACCAGCAATTTCTCATTTTTACAACACCATTTATTTTTAGGGACCACATCTCATTTAAAGTCATTTTGAGGGGTCTATATGATAGAAAATACCCAAGTGTGACATTATTCTACAAACTGCACCACTCAAGGTGCTCAAAACCACATTCAAGAAGTTTATTAACCCTTCAGGTGTTTCACAGGAATTTTTGGAATGTTTAAATAAAAATGAACATTTAACTTTTTTTTCACACAAAATTTATTTCAGCTCCAATTTGTTTTATTTTACTAAGGGTAACAGGAGAAAATGGACCCCAAAACGTGTTGCACAATTTGTCCGGAGTATGCTGATACCCCATATGTGGGGGTAAACCACTGTTTGGGCGCATGGCAGAGCTCGGAAGGAAAGGAGCGCCATTTTACTTTTCAATGCAAAATTGACTGGAATTGAGATGGGACGCCATGTTGCGTTTGGAGAGCCCCTGATGTGCCTAAACATTGAAACCCCCCACAAGTGACATCATTTTGGAAAGTAGACCCCCTAAGGAACTTATCTAGATGTGTGGTGAGCACTTTGACCTACCAAGTGCTTCACAGAAGTTTATAATGCAGAGCCGTAAAAATAAAAAAATCATATTTTTTTACAAAAATGATTTTTTTGCCCCCAACTTTTTATTTTCCCAAGGGTAAGAGAAGAAATTGGACCCCAAATTTGTTGTACAATTTGTCCGGAGTACGCTGATACCCCATTTGTGGGTGTAAACCATTGTTTGGGAGCATGGCAGATCTCGGAAGGAAAGGAGCGCCATTTGACTTTTCAATGCAAAATTGACTGGAATTGAGATGGGACTCTATGTTGCGTTTGGAGAGCCCCTGATGTGCCTAAACATTGAAACCCCCCACAAGTGACATCATTTTGGAAAGTAGACCCCCTAAGGAACTTATCTAGATGTGTGGTGAGCACTTTGACCTACCAAGTGCTTCACAGAAGTTTATAATGCAGAGCCGTAAAAATAAAAAAATCATATTTTTTTACAAAAATGATTTTTTTGCCCCCAACTTTTTATTTTCCCAAGGGTAAGAGAAGAAATTGGACCCCAAATTTGTTGTACAATTTGTCCGGAGTACGCTGATACCCCATTTGTGGGTGTAAACCATTGTTTGGGAGCATGGCAGATCTCGGAAGGAAAGGAGCGCCATTTGACTTTTCAATGCAAAATTGACTGGAATTGAGATGGGACTCTATGTTGCGTTTGGAGAGCCCCTGATGTGCCTAAACATTGAAACCCCACAAAAGTGACAACATTTTGGAAAGTAGACCCCTTAAGGAACGTATCTAGATGTGTGTTGAGCACTTTGACCCAACAAATGCTTCACAGCAGTTTATAATGCAGAGCCGTAAAAATAAAAAATCATATTTTTTCACAAAAATGATTTTTGCGCCCACAATTTTTTAATTTCCCAAGGTTAAGAGAAGAAATTAGACCACAAAAGTTGTTGGGCAATTAGTCCTGAGTACGACGATACCCCATATGTGGGGGTAAACCACTGTTTGGGCGCATAGCAGAGCTCGGAAGGGAAGGAGCGCCATTTTACCTTTCAATGCAAAATTGACTGGAATTAAGTTGGGACGCCATGTTGCGTTTGGAGAGCCCCTGATGTGCCTAAACATTGAAACCCCCCACAAGTGACACTATTTTGGAAAGTAGACCCCTTAAGGAACTTATCTAGATGTGTGGTGAGCACTTTGACCCAACAAGTGCTTCACAGAAGTTTATAATGCAGAGCCGTAAAAATAAAAAATCATATTTTTTCACAAAAATGATCTTTTCGCACCCAATTTTTTATTTTCCCAAGGGTAAGAGAAGAAATTGGATGCTAAAAGTTGTTGTGCAATTTGTCGTGAATACGCTGATACCCCATATGTGGGGGTAAACGACTGTTTGGGCGCATGGCAGAGCTCGGAAGGGAAGGAGCGCCGTTTGACTTTTCAATGCAAAATTGACTGGAATTGAGATGGGACACCATGTCGCGTTTGGAGAGCCCCTGATGTGCCTAAACATTAAAACCCCCCCACAAGTGACACCATTTTGGAAAGTAGACCCCCTAAGGAACTTATCTAGATGTGTTTTGAGAGCTTTGAACCCCCAAGTGTTTCTCTACAATTTATAACGCAGAGCCGTGAAAATAAAAATTCTTTTTTTTTTCACAAAAATGATTTTTTAGCCCCCAGTTTTGTATTTTCACAAGGGTAACAGGATAAATTGGACCCTAAAAGTTGTTGTCCAATTTGTCCTGAGTACGCTGATACCCCATATGTGGGGGAATCACTGTTTGGGCGCATGGCAGAGCTCGGAAGGGAATGAGCGCCATTTGGAATGTAGACTTAGATGGATTGGTCTGCAGGTGTCACGTTGCATTTGCAGAGCCCCTGATGTACCCAAACAGTAGAAACCCCCCACAAGTGACCCCATATTGGAAACTAGACCTCCCAAGGAACTTATCTAGATGTGTTGTGAGAACTTTGAACCCCCAAGTGTTTCACTACAGTTTACAACGCAGAGCCGTGAAAATAAAAAATCTTTTTTTTCCCCATAAAAATGATTTTTAGCCCCCAAATTTTTATTTAACCACACCCCTAACCCTGACACACCCCTCTCTAATCCCAACCGAAAATGTAATCCAAACCCTAACCCTAACTTTAGCCCCAACCCTAACCCTAACTTTAACCCTAACCCTAACTTTAGCCCCAACCCTAACTTTAGCCCCAACCCTAACCCTAACTTTAGCTCCAATCCTAGCCCCAACCCTAGCCCCAACCCTAGCCCTAACTCTAGCCTTAACCCTAACCCTAGCCCTAGCCCTAGCCCTAACCCTAGCCCTAACCCTAGCCCTAACCCTAGCCCTAACCCTAACCCTAGCCCTAACCCTAACCCTAACCATAGCCCTAACCCTAGCCCTAACCCTAACCCTAGCCCTAACCCTAACCCTAACCATAGCCCTAACCCTAGCCCTAGCCCTAACCCTAATCCTAACCCTAGCCCTAACCCTAAACCTAGCCCTAACCCTAGCCCTAACCCTAACCCTAGCCCTAATGGGAAAATGGAAATAAATACATGTTTTTTTAGTTTTATTATTTTTCCCTAACTAAGGGGGTGATGAAGGGGGGTTTGATTTACTTTTATAGCGTTTTTTATATCGGATTTTTATGATTGGCAGCTGTCACACACTAAAAGACTCTTTTTATAGCAAAAAAGTTTTTGCATCTCCACATTTTGAGTCCTATAATTTTTCCATATTTTGGTCCACAGAGTCATGTAAGGTCTTGTTTTTTGCGGGATGAGTTGATGTTTTTATTGGTAACATTTTTGGACACGTGACAGTTTTTGATCACTTTTTATTCCAATTTTTATGAGACAGAATGACCAAAAACCAGCTATTCATGAATTTCTTTTGGGGGAGGCGTTTATACCTTTCCACGTTTGGTAAAATTGATAAAGCAGTTTAATTCTTCAGGTCAGTATGATTACAGCGATATCTCATTTATATCATTTTTTTATGTTTTGGCGCTTTTATACGATAAAAGCTATTTTATAGAAAAAATAATTATTTTGGCATCGCTTTATTCTGAGGACTATAACTTTTTTATTTTTTTGCTTATAATGCTGTATGGCGGCTCGTTTTTTGCGGGACAAAATGACATTTTCAGCGGTACCATGGTTATTTATATCCATCTTTTGATCACGTGTGTTAGGGGTCGAGCTCCTGCCTCTGCACAGGGGGAATCTCGGGCCATCTCCGCTGCGGTCTCCCATTCTTCTCCTGCCGCAGTGGAGCCTGCTCAGCGGAGACGTCGGTCCCAGTGTCTTGCTCAGTCACACTCTGTACAAGGAGTTACTGCTGCTTTTCCTGCTTCTGCCATTGAAGTCAGTGCTGGGCAGCGGCGAGCAGACGCTTCTGGGACTAAGTCCTGCTTTTCTCATTCTGAGCATGCCCTGAGTAAGATCTCTCAGTGGGGATCGAGGGTCACATGGTCAGATACTGCAGCTAAGTCCATTGGTCCTTTCAGGAAGGTCCTGTAGGTGCTAGCACTAAGTCCTGCTCTGCACACACTGAGCATGCCCAGGGCAAGATCTCTCAGTGGAGATCTAGGGTCACATGCTCAGATATGGCAGTCTCTCATTGGTCCTTCTAGGAAGGTCTTTTAGTTGCTGCAGCTATATAAGGCTCGCATGGCCGCACGGCCATGCAATAGTATCAAATTTGTTATGTGCATGCGCCAGTGTGGTCACATTTATGTGTGTTCAGGGACTCAGCTGAAATAAGCCCCTAGAATGCCGGCACCTCCGGTGAGGAGATTGTGTGTGTGGATTTAGGGCCCCGGCTGAAATAAGCCCCTAGAATACCGGCTCCTCCGGTGAGGAGATTGTATGTTTGCGTGACCACAGATTGCCTTCAGCTCGGCAGTTTGCTGTGAACTCCTGTGGGGTTAACAGGGCACAGCTTCTTGTTTCCGTGCGACTCTGTGAAGTAACAGAGTTCGCTTAAACTGCCATATAGTGCCGTCATTTGCTAGCAGCTGGTTCCTCCTGCACGGTGGACCCCGGGCTGCGAACGCACCAATAAAAACATCTATATTTAATCAGTGCATTCCGCTAGCCCTAACATAATACTAGCGCCAGGGTCTGGCTAGCAATGGCGGACAAACAGCAATCTTTGCAGTACATCCAGCAGCTGGAGGGTAAGTTGGTGGCTCTCGAGTGCACAACCTCAGCTGTGGATGTTACCGCAGTAGCTGTTCAAGCTGCAGCAGCTTTGTCCACTGCCACTCTTGTTCCGACCCTGTCTCGCCTCCCGCTGCCAGAAAAATTCTCTGGTGATGGCAAATCATGTAGGGGTTTCGTGAGCCAGTGCTCTATACACCTCGAGCTCCTGGCTGCACGTTTCCCTACAGAACGGGCAAAGGTGGGATTCATTATGTCTCTCCTGTCAGACAGGGCGTTGGAGTGGGCTACACCGCTGTGGGAGCGTGGTGATCATGTGGTGCAGAGTGCTCCGCTGTTTCTGAGCACTCTGAAACAGGTCTTTTTAGGACCTTGAGTCACCCATGATACGGCGCTCCAACTGTTGGCATTGACTCAGGGCTCGTCCTTGGTCAGCCATTTTGCCCTCCACTTCCGCACCTTAGCATCTGAGCTGGAGTGGTCGGATAAAGCCCTCATCCCTATATTTTGGAGGGGGCTGGCTGACCATGTTAAGGACACTCTGGCCACTAGGGAGATTCCCGCCACACTGGAGGAGTTAATAGCTGTATTTTAACGAGCGGAGGTTAGAGCGAGCCCAGTGTAGGCAGAGGTTTCGTCTGGCTCCCACCTTCGCCAAACCTTTGGAATCTCCGGTCCAGGCACCCGAGTCACATGAGGCCATGGAGGTGCTACGAGCGGGACCTAAGTCCCGGACCTCTCGTGCACTTAGGGTCTGTCATGTTTGCCGGCAGTCAGGACATCTTGCCACCAGATGTCCTCAGCGGTCGGGGAAAAGTCAGCGTCTAGTGGTAGTAGGTGGAGGTTCACTAGACACGGCGACGTTTGCCTCCAAATTGTACTTTAAGGGGATAATTACCATTGGCCCATCCACTCATTTGGTAGAGCTTTGCGTGGATTACGGGGCGGAGGGCAATTTTATGTCTTCTGCCTTCGCCCAACGACACGCAATACCTCTGGTGATGCTCGCCCAACCAGTGACCGTACGAGTGGTGAATGGGTCGACACTGCCCTCACAGATTACACACCAGACCATCCCATTTACTCTATCCATGTCGCCATCTCATCAGGAGATAATATCTCTGCTCGTCATTAGTGTTGAGCATTCCGATACCGCAAGTATCGGGTATCGGCCGATACTTGCGGGTATCGGAATTCCGATACCGAGATCCGATACTTTTGTGGTATCGGGTATCGGTATCGAAACAACATTAATGTAAAAATGTGTAAAAGAGAGAATTAAAATAAAAAAATATTGCTATACTCACCTCTCTGACGCAGCCTGGACCTCAGCGAGGGAACCGGCAGCGTTGTTTGCTTAAAATTCGCGCTTTTCCTTCCTTACGTGAAGTCCCGGCTTGTGATTGGTCGCGTGCCGCCCATGTGGCCGCGACGCGACCAATCACAGCAAGCCGTGACGTAATTTTAGGTCCTTCAGGATTTTAAAATTACGTTCTGGCTTGTGATTGGTCGCGTCGCGGTCACATGGGCGACACGACCAATCACAAGCCGTGACGTCACGGGAGGCTGGACACGCGCGCATTTTAAAATGCGCGCGTGTCCTGCCTCCCGTGACGTCCCGGCTTGTGATTGGTCACGTCGCCCATGTGGCCGCGACGCGACCAATCACAGCAAGCCGTGACGTAATTTTAGGTCCTTCAGGATTTTAAAATTACGTTCTGGCTTGTGATTGGTCGCGTCGCGGTCACATGGGCGGCACGCGACCAATCACAAGCCGGGACTTCACGTAAGGAAGGAAAAGCGCGAATTTTAAGCAAACAACGCTGCCGGTTCCCTCGCTGAGGTCCAGGCTGCGTCGGAGAGGTGAGTATAGCAATATTTTTTATTTTAATTCTTTCTTTTACACATTAATATGGATCCCAGGGCCTGAAGGAGAGTTTCCTCTCCTTCAGACCCTGGGAACCATCAGGAATACCGTCCGATACTTGAGTCCCATTGACTTGTATTGGCATCGGGTATCGGTATCGGATTGGATCCGATACTTTGCCGGTATCGGCCGATACTTTCCGATACCGATACTTTCAAGTATCGGACGGTATCGCTCAACACTACTCGTCATTCCTGAGGGAATTGATGAGGTCCTCTTAGGGATACCTTGGCTACGGTACCACTCTCCTCATATTGAGTGGTCCACAGGCAGGATTTTGGGATGGAGTGAATCTTGTGGGGGTAGATATCAGAGGGAATGCGTTCAGGTTGCTACTACAGAGGTACCCGCAGATCTCTCCTCTCTCCCCAAGCAATATTGGCCCTATGCGGACGTGTTCTCCAAAAAGGCTGCGGAGACTCTTCCTCCTCACCGCCCCTATGACTCTCCTATTGACCTCTTGCCTGGTGCTGAGCCTCCCCGGGGTCGAGTCTACCCATTGTCTCTCCCAGCGATGGAGGCAATGTCTCAGTACATCCAGGAGAATCTGGCAAGGGGATTCATTAGGAAGTCTGTGTCACCTGCAGGGGCTGGTTTCTTCTTCGTGCAGAAGAAGAACGGAGAATTACGTCCATGCATAGATTACAGGGGTCTTAACGCCATCACCGTTAAGAACAAGTACCCTCTGCCCCTGATATCTGAGCTTTTTGACAGGCTTTGGAAAGCAAGAGTGTTTACTAAATTAGATCTGCGGGGTGCTTACAACCTGATTCGCATCCGTGAGGGGGACGAATGGAAGACGGCTTTTAACACCAGGGATGGGCACTATGAATATCTGGTGATGCCCTTTGGGCTTTGTAATGCCCCCGCCGTTTTCCAAGACTTTGTAAACGATATCTTCCGGGATATGCTCTCCACCTCGGTTGTAGTCTACCTGGATGATATTCTCATCTACTCTCCAGATATAGACTCCCACCGGAGAGATGTGTGCAAAGTCTTCAACCTCCTACGGGCAAATTTCCTCTATGCCAAGCTGGAGAAGTGTGTGTTTGAGCAGGAGTCTTTGCCTTTCCTGGGCTATATCATCTCGGCCCAAGGATTGGCTATGGATCCTGCCAAGCTACAGGCTGTGATGGACTGGCAAGAACCCCATTCTCTCAAAGCGGTGCAGCGCTTTATGGGGTTCATTTATTACTATCGCCAGTTCATTCCCCACTTCTCAACTTTGGTAGCTCCTTTGGTTGCCCTCACCAAAAAGGAGGCAAATCCCAAGTTGTGGTCAGAAGAGGTCTCCAAGGCCTTCCTCTCTATTAAGTCCCACTTTGCTAGTGCTCCCATTCTACATCGCCCCGATGTAGATAAACCTTTCATAATGGAGGTGGATGCCTCGTCTGTCGGTGCTGGAGCAGTCCTATTCCAAAAGGATGCTCAAGGTCGGAAGCATCCCTGCTTCTTTTTCTCTAAGACCTTCACACTGGCAGAGAGGAATTATTCCATCGGGGACAGGGAGTTGCTAGCTATGAAGTTGGCCTTCTCGGAATGGAGACGTCTCTTGGAGGGGGCTCGTTTTCCCTTCCAAGTTTTCACCGACCACAAGAACTTGGTCTATATTCAGACTGCCCAGCGGCTAAATTCTCGCCAGGCCAGATGGTCCCTGTTCTTCTCCCGGTTCCATTTCACCCTCCATTTTCTTTCCGGGGAGAAGAACATTCATGCCGATGCTCTCTCCCGCTCCGTAGTGTCATCAGCAGAGGAGGAGGAGGAACCTCGGCTTATTGTCCCATCTGAGAGTCTGAGGACCATGGCTCCGGTTTTGCTAGAGTCTGTGCCCCCGGGTAAGACTTTCGTGCCAGCAAATTTGTGACCGGAGGTTCTCTCTTGGGCTCACTCATCCAGGGTGGGTGGACAGTTTGGGACCAAAATGACATCTGAGCTTCTGGCGAGGACGTACTGGTGGCCGCATATGGCCCGTGACGTCGGAGACTATATTCGGGCGTGTGTCTCCTGAACCAAAAAATTAGTCTCCTCGACAATGGCCAGCTAGCTTACTTTATCCCATGCCGGTGGCAGACAGGCCCTGGGAGATGGTCGGGATGGACTTTGTGGTGGGCTTACCCAAGTCTCGTGGCTGCACCATTATTTGGGTGATCACCGACCATTTTTCCAAAATGGTGCATTTGGTGCCTCTTCCACGGCTACCTTCTGCACGGGCTCTGGCAGTGTTGTTTATTAAACATGTCTTTCGCCTACACGGTATGCCGGACAAATTTGTCAGTGACCGGGGTCCCCAGTTTGCGTCTCGGTTCTGGAGAGAGCTTTGTCATCTACTCAGCATTGAGTTGAATCTCTCTTCAGCATATCATCCCAAGACGAATGGGTTGGTAGAGAGGGCCAACCAGACTCTGGTCACATATCTGCGACATTTTGTTCCTGCTAGGCAGGATGACTGGGCATCCTTGCTACCGTGGGCGGAGTTTGCGCTTAACAACGCCGTAGCCGACTCCACTGGTCAGACTCCATTCCTTCTTAATTACGGTCAGCATCCGCGGGTTCCTGTGCCTATGCCCGTGTCTTCTGCCGACTCCAGGGTGGCAGACTGGGTTGTGGAGGCACGGGATATTTGGGACCGCACTCAGGATGCCATCCGGGCCTCCAAGGAGAGAATGAGGTCCTCCGCCGATGCACATCGGCGCCCCGCTCCGATCTTTGCTCCTGGCGACTTAGTGTGGCTCTCCGCCCATAACGTCAGGCTGCGAGTTGAGTCCACTAAGTTTGCACCTCGCTACTTGGGTCCCTTCAAGGTCCTTGAACAGGTTAACCCTGTGGTCTACCGTCTGGCCCTTCCTCCACGCCTGGGTATCACTGACACCTTTCATGTGTCCCTGTTAAAGCCCGTATACATGTCCCAGTTTTCTGAGTCATCTGCCGGGACATCGGGTTCATCTACGGATGATTACGAGGTGAACGCTATCTTGGGGTGCAAGGTGGTACGTGGCAAAAATTTTTATTTGGTGGATAGGTCCTGGGAGCCTGTTGAGCACATTCGGGCTCCGCAGCTCATTGCCGCATTTGAGCGTAGCGAGGCCCAAGGAGGGGGGGTAATGTTAGGGGTCGAGTTCCTGCCTCTGCACAGGGGGAATCTCGGGCCATCTCCGCTGTGGTCTCCTATTCTTCTCCTGCCGCAGTGGAGCCTGCTCAGCGGAGACGTCGGTCCCAGTTTCTTGCTCAGTCCCACTCTGTACAAAGAGTTACTGCTGCTTTTCCTGCTTCTGCCATTGAAGTCAGTGCTGGGCAGCGGCGAGCAGACGCTTCTGGGACTAAGTCCGGCTTTTCTCGTTCTGAGCATGCCCTGAGTAAGATCTCTCAGTGGGGATCGAGGGTCACATGGTCAGATACTGCAGCTAAGTTCATTGGTCCTTTCAGGAAGGTACTGTAGGTGCTAGGACTGAGTCCTGCTCTGCACACACTGAGCATGCCCAGGGCAAGATCTCTCAGTGGAGATCTAGGGTCACATGCTCAGATATGGCAGTCTCTCATTGGTCCTTCTAGGAAGGTCTTTTAGTTGCTGCAGCTATATAAGGCTCGCATGGCCACACGGCCATGCGCTAGAATCAAATCTGTTATGTGCATGCGCCAGTGTGGTCACATTTATGTGTGTTCAGGGACTCGGCTGAAATAAGCCCCTAGAATGCCGGCACCTCCGGTGAGGAGATTGTGTGCGTGGATTTAGGGCCCTGGCTAAAATAAGCCCCTAGAATACCGGCTCCTCCGGTGAGGAGATTGTATGTTTGCGTGTCCACAGACTGCCTTCAGCTCGGCAGTTAGCTGTGAACTCCTGTGGGGTTAACAGGGCACAGCGTCTTGTTTCCGTGCGACTCTGTGAAGTAACAGAGTTCGCTTAAACTGCCATATAGTGCCGTCATTTGCTAGCAGCAGGTTCCTCCTGCACGGTGGACCCCGGGCTGCGAACGCACCAATAAAAACATCTATATTTAATTAGTGCGTTCCGCTAGCCCTAACAACGTGTTATTTCACTTTTTGTTCGGCGGTATGATAATAAAGCGTTGTTTTTTGGCTCGTTTTTTTTTTCTTACGGTGTTCACTGAAGGGGTTAACTAGTGGGACAGTTTTATAGGTTGGGTCTTTATGGACGCGGCGATACTAAATATGTGCACTTTTATTATTTTTTTTGTTTTTTTTAGATAAAGAAATGTATTTATGGGAATAATATTTTTTTTTCTTTATTTAGGATTTTTTTTTTTTTACACATGTGGAAATTTTTTTTTTTACTTTGTCCCAGGGGGTGACATCACAGATCGCTGATCTGACAGTTTGCACAGCACTCTGTCAGATCAGCGATCTGACAGACAGCCGTGCAGGCTTACCAGCGCCTGCTGTGGACCCGGAAATAGTCCCTGCAGGACCCGGATGCAGCCCCGCGGCCATTTTGGATCCGGGGACTGCATGGAGGAGACGTTTGGTACAAGGTGAGTACATCGCCTTGTTACCGATCGTCTCAGGGAAGCACGCAGGGAGCCCCTTCCCTGCGCGATGCTTCCCTGTACCGCCGGTACACTGCGATCATGTTTGATCGCAGTGTGCCGGGGGTTAATGTGCCGGGGGTGGTCCGTGACCACTCCTGGCACATAGTGCCGGATGTCAACTGCGATAGTCAGCTGACACCCGGCCGCAATCGGCCACGCTCCCCCCGTGAACGCGGCCGATCGCGCTGGACGTACTATACCGTTGGTGGTCATACGGGCCCACCCCACCTCGACGGGATAGTATGTCCAATGTCAGAAAGGGGTTAAGAATATTAATGCCGCCTGATTCCCCTCTAAAAATAGGCTCTGTGACTTTAAGAGTCCCTCCTTCATAAATGCAACAAGATGTGTCTCCTTATGTGTCACACCCCACATAGCCAGCTAGGGTTGTTAAATTTTGCAATGACATTTCCCAGTGAATGCATTTGTATTGGTTGAAAAGCAATGTTAAAGTTGAAAAATGCATCAAAAACGCTGCGTGTGAACATAGCTAAAGTGGTGGAGGAACATTTTGGTCTGGGGTTAATTATTTTGCCTTATATACAAGTCATCACCCTGGAAAGCATGTGCCTTAACATATTTCCCAGCAAAATCCATTTCGGTTTCGTTTTTGTATGTTTTTTGGTGCACTTGTAAAAATGGCGTGTAACTCTGACAACATTGCTTACAGCTGTGACCTAGGAGACATAAATGCTTCCAGGGGCGATGCCCATGATGTCCCCGTGTCATTTGAGCAGTGTTTCCATCATTTTCAAACATTTTTAGACTTTAAAAGGACCCCCGGGGGGGGATCGCTGTAAAAATGCTCGGGTTTCCCATAGACTTACATTGGGCTCGTTGCTCGGGTCGAGTACCAGAGTATTACAATTTGCTCGACCCAAGCAACGAGCACCTAAGCATTTTAGTGCTCGCCCATCAATAGTGGTTACCAACCAACATCAGCTCACCAGCTTAAAAGAACTGCCAGCAAGAGACTGACATTAAATCTTATTAGATCAAAAGGAAAAAACTTTTAAATTCCAGGAGACCCAGAGCTGCCACAAATCCTTTAATGATTTTTGATAGCCTTACGCTCTTATTTAGTGTGGAGTAAATTTATGTGATCTCAGTGAACAAAAGATTTTGAAACATTTTCTAGGCCTCCATTTCACATACTCCGTGTTACTTTGTGAATATTTCTGTGATCTCAGTGAACAAAAGCTTTTACAAAATGTTTAGGTATCCATTTATCAGACATAGTTTTACTTTGTGAATGTTTCTGTAGTGTCTAAAAGTGAACAAAAGCTTTAAAAAAAATGTAGACCTCCATTTCTCAGACATACAGTGTTGTGTGGTCTGTGAACATTTCTGTCATCTGTAAAACTGCATAAAATCTTTAAATATTTTGTAGGCTTCAATTTCTCAGTGTTAATTTATCTGTTACTTATTTCCGTAAAAGTGAACAAGTTGACTGCCAGGAGACAAATTATCCTACACTATAACACTCCAAAGAGCGGTTTACCATAACATTTCTTTATTGTGGCCTCTCAACTGCATACTCCAAGACGGATAGGACGACATGCTGTTTAGTGGGATATTTGGAATAAGGATGAGAAAGATGATGAGACACAGTTGTCGCTAAGTCTTGTTGTTGTTAAGTCACCAAGTCAGGAGGATCAGGGTGGAAGACGAGGTTGTGGATGATGAAGTCATCAACCAAACCTGGGAGCTGGCATACAGACTGAGGCCAGCAGCGTGGAGGGGGAGAAATGGACAGTCAGGAAGAGTTAGTGTGCTGACTAGAGGGAGAAGGCAGGCAACTGTTTCACAGAGCACCAACAGTCCTGAATTTCTCCGTCAAAGAGTTAGGTGTTGCCCGTCTGGGACTTTTTTAAAGAGAGTTCTGAGACAAACAAAATAGTCATTTGCAATCTGTGAAATGCAAAGTTCAGCAGGGGCCTGACAACTCAGAACCTAACCACCACCAGCAAAATGCACATGACTCAGTGGGCTGAACGCCTGGGTCCATAATTGGTGCCATCGGGTGACACCACTGCCTGTTCCTTTGTGCTAGGTGCTTTCAAATTCCCTGTCCAAAACACTGGAACATATGCCTCCTGCCCTACACCTATCCTTGCACATTCTGACATTCCATCACCACGCGCTTCCAAATCCTTGTCCTAGCCCAGTGTTTAGCTGTTCTTACTCCAGGTCTTGGAACAAAAAAGAAAGTTCCCAGCCACCCACCCACAGGCTTAGATGAAAAACAGGGAAATTTCCAGGCTGCATGCTATGGAAATGTCATTTAGGCGTAGTAGATAGGGAGGATTTCTGCCAATTCATGGCGGCAGCCATCCCTCGTTACTTGATCCCCAGCCGCAACTTTTCTTGCCTTTTACCAGCATGTGTCCAGTAACATCACACGTGCCCTTACCAATGCACATACTGGCTGTCATGATCCAGACCTGGTTTTGAGTCCTGTATCCCCTTTTCCTGGTCTTATCATGTCGGGTTAACTTTTTTCACCCTCTGTATGGCTTCAGGTTTTGCTATTTATCTCTGCTGCATCCTTCAGGCGGTGTCAGTTATAGTTCTGCCTATGGTGTGTGTAGCTGACTCTGGTATATCCTGATTTGTCCTGCTGCATTAGCTGCCTGAACCCGTGTCTCTGTTTTCCCCTATCCTGATCTTGACTCAGTGTTTCCTGTTATGATCCCAGTGGCTAAGGATCACAAATCTAACCAGCTAAGTCAGAGATGATAGGACGAGCTCTGGGGATGTGGTAACTGGACTGACCGCAAACCTGATCCTAACCAAACACACTAATGGTAGCCGTGGAACGTTTCCTGAAATCCTAGACGTCTCTTCACGGCCTGAGAAACTGACTACCCCTAAAGAGAAAGTAAAGACCTCACTTGCCTCAGAGAAATACCCCCAAAGATATAGAAGCCCCCCACAAATAATAACGGTGAATTAAGAGGAAAAGACAAACGCAGAGATGAAACAGATTAAGCAAATGAGGCCTGCTAACGCTAGATAGCAGAAAATAGCAAGGGATCTGTGCGGTCAGTAAAAAACCCTATGCAAAAATATTCACGCAGAGAATGCGAGAACCCCCACACCAACTAACGATGTGGGGGGAGCAACTCAGCACCCCAGAGCACCAGCAAGCAGGGAAATCACATATTAGCAAGCTGGACTAAACACATCATATACTAGGACACATCTAGAACACAGATGAGCAAAAATAAGCAAACAAGACTTAGCTTCTCTTGGAGAGACTGATAACGGATGTAGACAGGAGCAAACAGAATAGCACTGAATACAACGACAGCAGGCAACAACTGAGAGTCCAAGTGAACTAAATAGGAAACCAGCTAACAGATAGCGAGACAGCTGATCCAGCCTCAGACCTGCAGAATGACACTTACACAGTACCACTTGTGACCACAAGAGGGAGCCCAAAAACAGAGTTCACAACAGTTTCCCTTTTATGTGATTACTCCCTGGTTTTGACTTGGCTTGTATCCTGACCAGCTTCTTTCTTCTGTCTTTGGTTTATTCGCTCCTGGCTGTTACTTACTTTTTGGGTAGTCTCTGGTTTTCCTCACAACAGCTGAATTATTTACATCTGTTAGCCAGCTTTATTACTTGTGGGGATTCCCTAGCAACCAGGCAACCCCCACATGTATGTACTTATGCTGACTAACAGATGTAAATCATTCAGCTCCGGTGATGAAAACTAAATCTCCGAGCACTAAAAAAAATACTCGGAGGACACCCGAGCGTGCTCGGGAAATCTCGAGTAACGAGTATATTCGCTCATCACTAGTAGTCTCTGACTCTGTGTTTTGTCTTTTCCTTTGGTACTGCGCTACTGACTATATCGACCCTGCTTGTTTGACTTTCCTGCTGCCACCTAGAGGTAGCCTCGCTGCTGCACGACAGGCCTGCTATGTCTAGGTGCATCCCTCCTTCCACTCTATAGCCATCTAGTGGAGCTTGCACCTAACTGCATTGCAGCAGCATGACACTGACATTGTCCACTTAACGAATGACACGTGGACAAGCGCTTGTGGGCAGGGATGCTACATTTTCCTGATGGGTTAATGCAGCGCCCCAGAGTCCTGGTCGTTGCAGTACTGTCGCTCCGCCACTAAGGGGAGTGATGGTACGTCTGATGGCACTTAAGGAGTTCACCTGACCAGGTATCACAGTCACACATTACACTTCACACTCTGGCCACCAGGGGGAGCAAAGGGTTCTATGTATTAGGCCACTCCTCACAATCTGGTAAAACTGGGGGCTGGATAGGAAGTTAGAGAGGAAGCTGACTGGGTTTTGCCCAGGCAACACCTAGTGAGAGAAGATGTTGCTTGGGAAGATTCAGGGGGGTCCCTGTCAGGGGTGGGATCCTGACAGAGGCCTAGCAAAAAGGACAGATCGTTACGGAGCCACGCCTGCACTTCATTGTGGCGGAATCTTAAGAAAGGATAAGAAGCGAGGTTTATTGTGGAGAAGTGAGAAACGAGATCACAGCACAAAGGCGAAAGAACCAGTAGGAGTCGTGCCCTGAGATCGACAACATTCTACTGAGGTGCGTAGCCGGTGGCCGGAACGCCGAGGAAGTATTGGGCTCCACGCATTACTTCAAACCAATGGCAGGGCAGTTAATTATAGGTTGGCTGCCTAACCTAAATCACCTAATGAAGACAACGGAGGCAATTGTGGGAAAGGGGCGTCTCTAGGGTCCCTATAAAATAACTCCAGGCCTACCCCATCATACGGGTGTGTCCTATCCATATCATCTGGGGGACGGAGAGAAAGAACAGAAACATACACGACAGTTGTGAGGACTATCCCGTGGTGCTCAGCAGGGAAGTACTACAACACCCAGGCGCTAGTAGGTAGGCACTGATTTCCACCTGCAAAGGGAACTCTGGATGTGCCTTCGGACCGGCCGGTCTCAGCCAGCCCAGTTAACAGTGCTCTGGATTGCGGATGCCGAAGCCTTCAGTAAAGAGGTAAAGAGACTGCAACCCTGTGTCCTCATTATTTACTGCGACCTACACCACCACCTACACCTTTTATTGGGCGCCCCTTAGCAGGACCACTGACCGGGTCAGGCCACCGTGACATCCTCAGAACTGAGAGACCCGGTACCGAGTACCCCACCGTCCTGCGTTTGGGGGCCGCTGCATTAACATTGTGGAAGATTTGCTCCTGAAGCCATTGATTGCTGGCCCTACTTCTTAAAGAGTTTCCTCCAACTCCTTCAGCAGTTCCTGCACCTCCTCATCCTCCATCTCAGATGTAGTATCTCAGAGCATGTCAACCACATCACCCGGAAACTGGAAGTTCTGTAGCACTTCCTCAGGAAAGTGGCAACAGGCTATGTTGAAGCTAATTTATTTAGGAGACTAACCACACACTGTGGCAGAGTTACTTAACCCCTTAACGACCACCGATACACCTTTTATTGACTGTAGTTGCTAGGTGTCGAGTTTCCGCCACTGCACAGGGGGAATTTTGAACCACCTCCGCTGCAGTCTCTCATTCTCCTCCAGCATCAGTGGAGCCTGCTCAGCAGAAACGTTGCTCCCAGCACCTGGCTCAGGCAGATACTATGGTTACTGCTGCCCTTCCAGGTTCAGCCATTATAACCTGCACTGATCTGTGGCGAGCAAGCGCTCCTGGGACTAAGTCCTGCTTTTCTTCTTCTGAGCACGCCCAAGGGAAGACCTCTCACTGGAAGTAGGGGGTCACATGCTCAGGTCCTGTGGCAGCTACTATTGGACCACTAGAAAGGTCCCAGAATGCCACAGCTATAAAAGGTTTGCATGGCCGCACCTGTTATCGTGTGTGGATGTATGCCTGTTCTGGTGATTGCTCCTTAATCATTCCCATTCCTAGTGTTGTTGAATGCTCGCGAATGTTGGAGCTACCTAGCGCTTGACAGTGCTATCCAAGCACAAGAGCACAATTCTTACTGCGTCAGACCAGCAGCGACCGCCAGTGCGGCGCCGTGCGCAATTAGTGCGCTTCCCTGGCCCTACTCAGGGTGGTTAGTGGCGTCCGTCAGAACGGCACTGTACGTACTCTCATGCGGTAAATGTTTATTTAGTTTTCCCCTGGCACCACAGTAGCGGCGCTGAGCACTAGTGGTCTAGAGAGACTCTTCCCCCACTCCTTGGGGCAGAGTTCTGTGATCTCGTCCTAGTGCTCACTTTGCGGTTTGGCGACCCTGTGAAACAGTTCGTCTCCTTTTTCATACCGGGTGAAGTTAACCCGTGTGTGATCACGTTATACCGCCATATAGTGTCCGCCATTACCGAGCAGCAGGAGTTTCTCTGCATGGTGGACCCCGGGCAGCGAACACACCTGATACCTTTCATATTATTGTTAGGTGCGTTCCGCTAGCCCTAACAGTAGTTAAGAGTACTTAAAAACCACAGCGCCGTTAATTAACACTGCTGTGGAAAAAGTGTATAGCCCCCCAGAGTCGGATTTTCTCCAGGGACTCAGCAGCTGGGGGTAGCCGAGACCCCAGAGAACATGATTTGGGTCAGTTTATACCGACCCCGGGTTGCAATCACCAGTATTAACCGTTTACCTGCGACCGCAAAAAAAAGTCCATAGTGCCATTTAATTTCTCTACCTCTGATGTGATCGCACATCAGAGGAGAGAGAAATAGGGTCCCCGATCCCCCCAGTACCTCCCGGTGCTCCTCGGCCCTCCTGCTTCCCCCTATGGACCCCGCCATCTTGTCCCAGGAAGAAAATGGCAGGCGCATGTGCAGTGCGCCCGACGAAATCTGCCGGCCGGCACCCGACAACAACAGGATGATTTTTCCTATTGGCTCATTTTGGTCACTGTGATAGACCTTATCACAGTGATCAATATAAAAAAAATGTATTTTTTCCATTTTCCCATTAGGATTAGAGTTGGACTAAAGTTAGGGTTAGGGTTAGGGTTGGGGCTAAAATTAGTGCTCGGATTAGGGTTAGGTTTGGGATTAGGGATAGGTTTGGGTTTAGGGTTAGGATTATGATGAGAGTTAGGATTAAGATTAGGGTTGGGATTAGAGTTAGGTTTGGGATTAGGGTTAGGTTTGGGATTAGGGTTATGGTTAGGGTTTGGATTAGGGTTAGGGGTGTATAAGATTATGATTGGGATTAGGGTTAGGTTTGTGGTTAGGGTTATGGTTAGGGTTTGGATTAGGGTTAGGAGTGTGTTGGGGTTAGGGTTGGGCTTAGGGTTAGGGGTGTGTTAGAATTGGGGGGGTTTCCACTGTTTAGGTACATCAGGTGGTCTCCAAACGTGACTTTGCTCCACCATTGATTCCAGCCAATATTGCGTTGAAAAAGTCAAATGGTGCTCCCTCCTTTCTGAGCGCTGCCGTGTGCCCAAACAGTGGTTTACTCTCATGTGTCAGGCTTCAGCATACTCAGGACATATTGGACAACAAATATTGGGGTCCAGTTTCTACTATTATCCTTGGAAAAATAAAAAAATTGGGGGCTAAAAAATCATTTTTGTGGGAAAAAACGTTTTTTTTTTTATTTTCACGGCTCTGCGTTATAAACTTCTGTGAAGCACTTGGGTGTTCAAAGTGCTCACCACACATCTAGATTAGCTCCTTGGGGGGTCTAGTTTCCAAAATGGTGTCACTTCTGGGGGGTTTCCACTGTTTAGGCACATCAAGGGCTCTGCAAACACAACATGACACCCACAGACTATTCCATTAAAGTCTGCATTCCAAAACATCACTACTTCACTTCCGAGCTCCGACGTTGCCAAACAGTAGTCCACCCACTTATGGGGTATCGGTGCACTCAAGGAAAAACTGGACAAGTTTTGGGGTCCAATTTCTTGTTACCCTTGTGAAAATAAAAAATTGCTGGCTAAAAAAAATCATTTTTTTATTTTCACGGCTCTGCGTTTTAAACTTCTGTGGAGTTTCAAAGTGCTCACCACACAACTAGATTAGTTCCTTAAGGGGTCTAGTTTTCAAAATGGTGTAACTTGTGGGAGGTTTCCACTGTTTAGGCACATCAGGGGCTCTCAAGATCCAATATGGCATCCGATCTCAATTCCAGCCAATTCTGCATTGAAGAAGTCAAACGGCGCTCCTTCCCTTCCGAGCTCTGCTGTGCGCCCAAACAGTGGTTTACCCCCACATATGGGGCATATATGTACTCAGGACAAATTGCCCAACAACTTTAGTGGTCTAATTTCTCCTGTTACCCTTGTGAAAATAAAAATTTAGGGGCAAAAATTCATTTTTGTGGAAAATATAAAAATGTTTATTTTCACGGCTCTACGTTATAAACTTCTGTAAAGAATTTGGGGGTTCAAAGTACACACCACACATCTAGATAAGTTCCTTAAGGGGTCTAGTTTCCAAAATGGTGTCACTTGTGGGGGGTTTCCACTGATTAGGCACATCAGGGGCTCTCTAAACGCAACATGGCGTCCGATCTCAATTCCAGCCAATTCTGCATTGAAAAAGTCAAACGGCACTTTTTTTCCTTCCACATTGCTTCAGTTCCTGTGAAGCATGTAAAGGGTTAATAAACTTCTAGAATGTGGTTTTTAGCACCTTGAGGGGTGTATTTTTTATAATGTGTCACTTTTGAGTATTTTCTGTCATGTGCACCCCTGGAAGTGACTTTAAATGTGAGATGGTTAACTAAAATAATGTTTTTTTTTTTAGTTTTGTTGTAAAATTGAGAAATTGCTTGTCAACTTTTAACCCTTTTAACTTCCTAACAAAAAAAAAAATTTAGTTTCCAAAATTGTGCTGATGAAGTAGACATGTGGCAAATGTTATTTATTAACTATTTTGTGTGACATCTCTCTCTGACTAAAGGGAATAAACATTAAAAGTTTGAAAATTGCTAAATTTTATTTTTTTTGCCATATTTTTGTTTTTTTCATAAATAAACGCAAGTAATATCTAAGAAAATTTACCACTAAGGGTATGTTTCCACGTGCAGGAAACGCTGCGTGTTTGACGCTGCGCAGAGCCGCAGCGTCCAACATGCAACGTCCAGATGTTACAGCATAGTGGAGGGGATTTTATCAAATCCCGTCTCCACTATGCGTGGTAGCACGCACCCGGCGGCCCTGCGATTCCGGACATGCTGTGTGTCTTGTAAGATCGCAGCATGTCCGTGTACCTTGCGGCGATGCTGCGCCGCCGCAAGGTATATCACAGGGCCCTATGTGTGGGGTGCGATGATGTCGGATGTGTGCAATAAACACATCCGGCATCATCGCGTCACAGAAGGGGGCGGGGCTTAGGGCAAAGCGGGTTTGCCGCTCTGTCCAAACCGCCGGCCTTCCTGAAAGTGGACACATACCCTTACGTGAAGTACAATATGTCTCAGAATCAGCTGGATCTGTTAAAGCAGTGTTTCTCAACTCCAGTCCTCAAGACCCCACAAGGTCATGTTTTCAGGATTTCCTTAGTATTGCACAGGTGATAATTTCATCACCTGCTCAAGCATTAATTCCATCGCCTATGCAATACTAAGGAAATCCTGAAAACATGACCTGTTGTGGGGTCTTGAGGACTGGAGTTGAGAAACACTGTGTTAAAGCATTCCAGAGTTATAACCTCATAAAGTGACAGTGGTCAGAATTGTAAAAATCGGCCAGGTCATTAAGCTGCAAATTGGCTCCGTCACTAAGGCATTAAAGGAATAACACACCAGATTAATCTGTGGTTTTTGCCGCTGAAACTCCAACCGGGCATGGTCATGTGTGATAATGGGTGTAACCTGGTAGCGGCTTTATAGCTTGGCAAGCTCACACACGTACCATTCTTGGCACATGTGCTCAACTTGATAATTCAGTGGTTTCTGAAAACATACCCAGATTTGCCAGAGTTTCTGGTCAAGGTACGCTACGTCTGAACCCATTTCTACAAGTCGGCTACAGGTGCCGCCACTGTGGCTGTACTGCAGCAGTACATGCAATTGCCAGCTCACTGACTGGTTTGCAACATCATCAGTAGAGATGAGCGAATATTTCAATGTTGGGTTCGGATTAAGCTTGCCGAATTATTAAAATTTGTAGATTAATTAGTCGAATATTTGCCGAACATAACCGAATGCCATTCATCTCAATGGGAGCCAAAAACAAATGCACAACATCTTTAACCCCTTTCTGACATCTGACGTACTATCCCGTCGAGGTGGGGTGGGCCCGTATGACCACCGACGGGATAGTACGTCATACGCGATCGGCCGCGCTCACGGGGGGAGCGCGGCCGATCGCGGCCGGGTGTCAGCTGCATATCGCAGCTGACATCCGGCACTATGTGCCAGGAGCGGTCATGGACCGCCCCCGGCACATTAACCCCCGGCACACCGCGATCAAACATGATCGCGGTGTACCGGCGGTATAGGGAAGCATCGCGCAGGGAGGGGGCTCCCTGCGGGCTTCCCTGAGACCCCCGCAGCAACGCAATGTGATCGCATTGCTCCGAGGGTCTCCTACCTCCCTCCTCGCCGCAGGTCCCGGATCCAAGATGGCTGCGGCATCCGGGTCCTGCAGGGAGGGAGGTGGCTTACCGAGCGCCTGCTCAGAGCAAGCGCTGGTAAGCCTGCAGCCCTGCACAGCAGATCGCCGATCTGACAGAGTGCTGTGCACACTGTCAGATCACCGATCTGTAATGTCCCCACCTGGGACAAAGTAAAAAAGTTAAAAAAAAATTTTTTCACATGTGTAAAAAAATAAATAAAAAATAAATTCCTAAATAAAGAAAAAAAAAAATATTATTCCCATAAATACATTTCTTTATCTAAATAATAAAAAAAAACAATAAAAGTACACATATTTAGTATCGCCGCGTCCGTAATGACCCAACCTATAAAACTGTCCCACTAGTTAACCCCTTCAGTAAACACCGTGAGAAAAAAAAAAAAAACGAGGCAAAAAACAACGCTTTATTACCATACTGCCGAACAAAAAGTGGAATAACACGCGATCAAAAAGACAGATATAAAAAACCATGGTACTGCTAAAAACGTCATCTTGTCCCGCAAAAAACGAGCCACCATACAGCATCATCAGCAAAAAAATAAAAAAGTTATAGTCCTGAGAATAAAGCGATACCAAAATAATTATTTTTTCTATAAAATAGCTTTTATCGTATAAAAGCACCAAAACATAAAAAAATGATATAAATGAGGTATCGCTGTAATCATACTGACCCGAAGAATAAAACTGCTTTATCAATTTTACCAAACGCGGAACGGTATAAACGCCTCCCCCAAAAGAAATTCATGAATAGCTGGTTTTTGATCACTCTGCCTCACAAAAATCGGAATAAAAAGCGATCAAAAAATGTCATGTGCCCGAAAATATTACCAATAAAAACGTCAACTCGTCCCGCAAAAAACATGAAATCACATGACTCTGTGGACTCAAATATGGAAAAATTATAGCTTTCAAAATGTGGTAACGCAAAAAATATTTTTTGCAATAAAAAGCGTCTTTCAGTGTGTGACGGCTGCCAATCATAAAAATCCGCTAAATAACCCGCTATAAAAGTAAATCAAACCCCCCTTCATCACCCCCTTAGTTAGGGAAAAATAAAAAAATAAAAAAATGTATTTATTTCCATTTTCCCATTAGGGTTAGGGTTAGGGCTAGGGTTAGGGTTAGGGTTAGGGTTAGGGTTAGGGCTAGGGTTAGGGCTAGGGTTATTGCTAGGGTTAGGGCTTGGGTTAGGGCTAGGGTTAGGGCTAGGGTTATTGCTAGGGCTAGGGCTAGGGTTAGGGTTATTGCTATGGTTAGGGATAGGGTTAGGGCTAGGGTTAGGGTTATTGCTAGGGTTAGGGCTAGGGTTAGGGCTAGGGTTAAGGCTACAGTTAGGGTTGGGGCTAAAGTTAGGGTTAGGGTTTGGATTACATTTATGGTTGGGAATAGGGTTGGGATTAGGATTAGGGGTGTGTCAGGGTTAGGGGTGTGGTTAGGGTTACCGTTTGGATTAGGGTAAGGGGTGTGTTTGGATTAGGGTTTCAGTTATAATTGGGGGGTTTCCACTGTTTAGGCACATCAGGGGCTCTCCAAACGGGACATGGCATCCGATCTCAATTCCAGACAATTCTGCGTTGAAAAAGTAAAACAGTGCTCCTTCCCTTCAGAGCTCTCCCGTGTACCCAAACAGGGGTTTACCCCAACATATGGGGTATCGGCGTACTCAGGACCAATTGGAAAACATCTTTTGGGGTCCAATTTCTCCTGTCACCCTTGGGAAAATACAAAACTGGGGGCTAAAAAATAAGTTTTGTGGGAAAAAAAAGATTTTTTATTTTCATGGCTCTGCGTTGTAAACTGTAGTGAAACACTTGGGGGTTCAAAGTTTTCACAACACATCTAGATAAGTTCCTTGGGGGGTCTAATTTCCAATAAGGGGTCACTTGTGGGGGGTTTCTACTGTTTAGGTACATCAGGGGCTCTGCAAATGCAACGTGACGCCTGCAGACCAATCCATCTAAGTCTGCATTCCAAACGGCGCTCCTTTCCTTCCGAGCTCTGCCATGCGCCCAAACAGTGGTTTACCCCCACATATGGGGTATCAGCGTACACAGGACAAATTGGAAAACAACTTTTGGGGTCCAATTTATCCTGTTACCCTTGTAAAAATACAAAACTGGGGGCTAAAAATAATTTTTGTGAAAAAAAAAATAATTTTTATTTTCACGGCTCTGCGTTATAAACTGTAGTGAAACACTTGGGGGTTCAAAGTTTTCACAACACATCTAGATAAGTTCCTTGGGGGGGTCTAATTTCCAATATGGGGTCACTTGTGGGGGGTTTCTACTGTTTAGGTACATCAGGGGCTCTGCAAATGCAACGTGACGCCTGCAGACCAATCCATCTAAGTCTGCATTCCAAACGGCGCTCCTTCCCTTCCGAGCTCTGCCATGCGCCCAAACAGTGGTTCCTCCCCACATATGGGGTATCAGCGTACTCAGGACAAATTGGAAAACAACTTTTGGGGTCCAATTTATTATGTTGCCCTTGTAAAAATACAAAGCTGGGGGCTAAAAAATAATTTCTGTGAAAAAAAAGAGGAATTTTTATTTTCACGGCTCTGCGTTATAAACTGTAGTGAAACACTTGGGGGTTCAAAGCTCTCAAAACACATCTAGATAAGTTCCTTAGGGGGTCTACTTTCCAAAATGGTGTCACTTGTGGGGGGTTTTAATGTTTAGGCACATCAGGGGCTCTCCAAACGCAACATGGCGTCCCATCTTAATTCCAGTCAATTTTGCATTGAAAAGTAAAATAGCGCTCCTTCCCTTCCGAGCTCTGCTATGCGCCCAAACAGTGGTTTACCCCCACATATGGGGTATCGTCATACTCAGGACAAATTGCACAACAACTTTTGTGGTCTAATTTCTTTACTTACCCTTGGGAAAATAAAAAAATGGGGGCGAAAAGATCATTTTTGTGAACAAATATGATTTTTTATTTTTACGGCTCTGCATTATAAACTTCTGTGAAGCACTTGTTGGGTCAAAGTGCTCAACACACATCTAGATAAGTTCCTTAATGGGTCTACTTTCCAAAATGGTGTCACTTGTGGGGGGTTTCAATGTTCCGGCACATCAGGGTCTCTCCAAACGCAACATGGCGTCCCATCTCAATTCCAATCAATTTTGCATTGAAAAGTCAAATGGTGCTCCTTCCCTTCCGAGCTCTGCCCTGCGCCCAAACAATGGTTTACACCCACATATGGGGTATCGTTGTACTCAGGACAAATTGCACAACAACTTTTGTGGTCTAATTTCTTCTCTTACCCTTGGGAAAATAAAAAAAATGGGGGCGAAAAGATCATTTTTGTGAAAAAATATGATTTTTTATTTTTACGGCTCTGCATTATAAACTTCTGTGAAGCACTTGTTGGGTCAAAGTGCTCACCACACATCTAGATAAGTTCCTTAGGGGGTCTACTTTCCAAAATGGTGTCAGTTGTGGGGGGTTTCAATGTTTAGGCACATCAGGGGCTCTCCAAACTCAACATGGCGTCCCATGTCAATTCCAGTCAATTTTGCATTGAAAAGTCAAATGGTGCTCCTTTCCTTCCGAGCTCTGCCATGCGCCCAAACAGTGGTTTACCCCCACATATGGGGTATTAGCGTACTCAGGACAAATTATACAACAACTTTTGGGGTCCATTTTCTCCTGTTACCCTTGGTAAAATAAAACAAATTGGAGCTGAAATAAATTTTGTGTAAATAAAAATGAACATTTAACTTTTTTTCAAACATTCCAAAAATTCCTGTGAAACACCTGAAGGGTTAATAAATTTCTTGAATGTGGTTTTGAGCACCTTGAGGGGTGCAGTTTTTAGAATGGTGTCACACTTGGGTATTTTCTGTCATATAGACCCCTCAAAATGACTTCAAATGAGATGTGGTCCCTGAAAAAAAATGGTGTTGTAAAAATGAGAAATTGCTGGTCAATTTTTAACCCTTATAACTCAATAACAAAAAAAAAATTTGGTTCCAAAATTGTGCTGATGTAAAGTAGACATGTGGGAAATGTTACTTATTAAGTATTTTGCGCGACATATGTCTGTGATTTAAGGGCATAAAAATTCAAAGTTGGAAAATTGCGAAATTTTCAAAATTTTCACCAAATATCCATTTTTTTAACAAATAAACGCAAGTTGTATCGAAGATATTTTACCACTATCATGAAGTACAATATGTCACGAGAAAACAATGTCAGAATCACCAAGATCCGTTGAAGCGTTCCAGAGTTATAACCTCATAAAGGGACAGTGGTCAGAATTGTAAAAATTGGCCTGGTCATTAACATGCAAACCACCCTTGGGGGTGAAGGGGTTAAATGGCCCAAAATGCTGCCAAAACACATCAAATGAGTTACAGACACCAGGAAAGTGGCCTCAATTTACCCACAGTACAAATTGTAGCATGATACTGCAGCAGTCAGACAGGCATGAAGTATCGGGGTCTGGGACAACATTTACAGCTTTCAAATAAATGTCACAGTAAGATGAGGTGGGTGAGGCATCAGTGTAGGCCTTCTTTGCTGGGAGCCCTGATACTACATGCAACACCTCTACCTGATTTCATGTTAAGCCACTCTCAGGTGGCACAAATATCAGATTTGTAAGTAACACGGGTAGTTGAGTCCAAGGAAGTGGAGGCCTGAGGGTCTCGGAGGCCTTCTGCTTCAGGTAACAAGTATGAAGGAGAGCCAACCAGAAGTATTCACATTTCCAAAAATTAATGGCAGAAAATATCAAACTAGCATCAGTTTCACCATAGTCGAAATAGTACAATAGGGTCCGACAGGTCTTCCACTACACTCAATCCAGCAGATGGACACCCAACCAGAAGTGATCACAATTCAACAAATGAGAGCCTTGCGCCACTGAAGTGGCATCAATTTCACCACAGTAAAAATAGTACAATAGAGACCGACAGATCTTTCACAACACACAATTCAGCAGATGGACACCCAATCAGAAATGTTCACATTTAAACAAATGAGGGCCTTTCACCAATGAAGTGGTATCAATTACACTACAGTAGAAATAGTACAATAGAGTAATTAATTAATGGCAGAAAATACCAAACTAGCATCAGTTTCACCATAGTCGAAATAGTACAATAGGGTCCGACAGGTCTTCCACTACACTCAATCCAGCAGATGGACACCCAACCAGGAGTGATCACAATTCAACAAATGAGGGCCTTGCGCTACTGAAGTGGCATCAATTTCACCACAGTAGAAATAGTACAAAAGAGATTGACAGGTCTTTCACTACACCCAATCCAGCAGATGAACACCCAGCCAGGAGTGTTCAAATTCCCAAAAATTATTGGCAGACAAAACTAAAGTAAGTGTCATCAATTTCACCACAGTTGAAATAGTACATTAGGGACCGACAGGTCTTCCACTACACCCAATTCAGCAGATGGACACCCAATCAGAAGTGTTCACAATTAAACAAACGAGTGCCTTACACCACAGAATTGGCATCAATTTCACCACAGTGGAAATAATATAAAAGGGACCGACAAGTCTTCCACTACACCCAATCCAGCAGATGGACACGCAACCAGGAGTGTTCACATTTCAACCAATGAGGGCTTTACGCCACTGAAGTGGCATCAATTTCACCACAGTAGAAATAGTACAATAGAGACCGACAGATCTTTCACAACACACAATTCAGCAGATGGACACCCAATTAGAAGTATTCACATTTAAACAAATGAGGGCTTTTCGCCAATGAAGAGGCATCAATTTCACCAGTCGAAATAGTACAATAGGGTCCGACAGGTCTTCCACTACACCCAATCCAGCAGATGGACACCCAACCAGGAGTGATCACAATTCAACAAATGAGGGCATTGCGCCACTGAAGTGGCATCAATTTCACCACAGTAGAAATAGTACAAAAGAGATTGACAGGTCTTTCACTACACCCAATCCAGCAGATGAACACTCAACCAGGAGTGTTCAAATTCCCAAAAATTATTGGCAGACAAAACTAAAGTAAGTGTCATCAATTTCACCACAGTTGAAATAGTACATTAGGGACCGACAGGTCTTCCACTACACCCAATTGAGCAGATGGACACCAAATCAGAAGTTTTCACAATTAAACAAACGTGTGCCTTACACCACAGAAGTGACATCAATTTCACCACAGTGGAAATAATATAAAAGGGACCGACAAGTCTTCCACTACACCCAATCCAGCAGATGGACACCCAACCAGGAGTGTTCACATTTCAACCAATGAGGGCCTTACGCCACTGAAGTGGCATCAATTTCACCACAGTAGAAATAGTACAATAGAGACCGACAGATCTTTCACAACACACAATTCAGCAGATGGACACCCAATTAGAAGTGTTCACATTTAAACAAATGAGGGCCTTTCGCCAATGAAGTGGCATCAATTTCACCACAGTAGATATAGTACAATAGAGACCGACAGGTCTTTCACAACACCCAATCCAGCAGATGGACACCCAACCAGGAGTGTTCACATTTAAACAAATGAGTGCCTTACACCACAGAAGTGACATCAATTTCACCACAGAAGAAATAGCATAATAGGGACTGACAGGTCTTCCACAATATCCAATCCAGCAGAAGGACACCCAACCAGGAGTGTTTACATTCCCAAAAATTATTTGCAGACAATATCAAAGTGGGATCAGTTTCATCACAGTGGAAATAATATAAAAGGGACCGACAGGTCTTCCACTACATGCAGTCCAGCAGATGGACACCCAACCAGTGGTGTTCACTAGTGTTGAGCATTCCGATACCGCAAGTATTGGGTATCGGCCGATACTTGCGGGTATCGGAATTCCGATACCGAGATCCGATACTTTTGTGGTATCGGGTATCGGTATCGAAACAACATTAATGTAATAATGTGTAAAAGAGAGAATTAAAATAAAAAATATTGCTATACTCACCTCTCCGACGCAGCCTGGACCTCAGCGAGGGAACCGGCAGCGTTGTTTGCTTAAAATTCGCGCGTTTACTTCCTTACGTAAAGTCCCGGCTTGTGATTGGTCGCGTGCCGCCCATGTGGCCGCGACGCGACCAATCACAGCAAGCCGTGACATAATTTTAGGTCCTTCAGGATTTTAAAATTACGTTCTGGCTTGTGATTGGTCGCGTCGCGGTCACATGGGCGACGCGACCAATCACAAGCCGTGACGTCACGGGAGGCAGGACACGCGCGCATTTTAAAATGCGCGCGTGTCCAGCCTCCCGTGACGTCACGGCTTGTGATTGGTCGCGTCGCCCATGTGACCGCGACGCGACCAATCACAAGCCAGAACGTAATTTTAAAATCCTGAAGGACCTAAAATTACGTCACGGCTTGCTGTGATTGGTCGCGTCGCGGCCACATGGGCGGCACGCAACCAATCACAAGCCGGGACTTCACGTAAGGAAGTAAACGCGCGAATTTTAAGCAAACAACGCTGCCGGTTCCCTCGCTGAGGTCCAGGCTGCGTCGGAGAGGTGAGTATAGCAATATTTTTTATTTTAATTCTTTCTTTTACACATTAATATGGATCCCAGGGCCTGAAGGAGAGTTTCCTCTCCTTCAGACCCTGGGAACCATCAGGGATACCGTCCGATACTTGAGTCCCATTGACTTATATTGGTATCGGGTATCGGTATCGGATTGGATCCGATACTATGCCGGTATCGGCCGATACTTTCCGATACCGATACTTTCAAGTATCGGATGGTATCGCTCAACACTAGTGTTCACATTACCAAAAATTATTGGCAGACAATAACAAAGTGGGATCAATTTCATCACAGTAGGAATAGTATAATAGGGACCGACAGGTCTTCCACTACACGCAGTCCAGCAGATGGACACCCAACCAGTAGTGTTCACATTCCCAAAAATTATTGCAGACAAAACCAACGTGAGACCAATTTCATCACAGTAGAAATAGTATAATAGGGACCAAAAAGTCTTCCACTACACCCAATTCAGCAGATGGACACCCAACCAGGAGTGGTCACATTTAAACAAATGAGTGCCTTAAGGTACCGTCACATTAAGCGACGCTGCAGCGATAGCGACAGCGATGCCGATCGCTGCAGCGTCGCTGTTTGGTCGCTGGAGAGCTGTCACACAGACCGCTCTCCAGCGACCAACGATGCCGAGGTCCCCGGGTAACCAGGGTAAGCATCGGGTTGCTAAGCGCAGGGCCGCGCTTAGTAACCCGATGTTTACCCTGGTTACCAGCGTAAAAGTTAAAAAAACAAACAGTACATGCTCACCTGCGCGTCCCCCAGCCTCTGCTTCCTGACACTGACTGAGCTCCGGCCCTAACAGCACAGCGGTGACGTCACCGCTGTGCTTTCACTTTCAGTTTAGGGCCGGCGCTCAGTCAGTGTCAGGAAGCAGAGGCTGGGGGACGCGCTGGTGAGTATGTGCTGTTTGTTTTTTTAACTTTTACGCTGGTAACCAGGGTAAACATCGGGTTACTAAGCGCGGCCCTGCGCTTAGTAACCCGATGTTTACCCTGGTTACCAGTGTAAAATATCGCTGGTATCCTTGCTTTTGCTGTCAAACACGGCGATACACGGCGACCTAGCGACCAAATAAAGTGCAGACCTTCTAGCAGCGACCAGCAATTTCACAGCGGGATCTGTTGTGAATTTGGATTCTGGGCTCCCCCGGTGGCCGCTTGTGGAATTGGACTTGTCATCCTTTTTCCTGTTTCACCTGGTTCCATCAGTAGTGGGTGTCGCTATTTAAGCTCATTTCTCTGGTGGTTTCTTGCCGGTCAACAATGTTATCTGATGCCTCTCAGTGCTTGTTCCTGCTTCTGACAACTACTAGATAAGTTGGACTTTTGTCCATGTTTTGTTTTGCCTATTTGTTCCAGTTCACAGCTGAAGTTTTGTTACTGTGTCTGGAAAGCTCTCGTTGATCAGGGATTGCTACTCTGGCGTTATGAGTTAATGCCAGAGTTTAAGGTAATCTCTGGATGGTGTTTTGTTAGTGTTTTTCTGCTGACCATGAAAGTATACTATCTGTCTTCTGCTATCTAGTAAGCGGACCTCAAATTTGCTAAGACTATTTTCCTGCTGCGTTTGTAGTTTCATCTGAACTCACCGTCATTATATGTGGGGGGCTACTGTCTTCTTTGGAATATTTCTCTAGAGGTGAGCCAGGTCTTATATTTCCCTCTGCTAGCTATTTAGGTCTTAGGCCAGAGCTGGGCATCTAGCGATAAATAGGAAATGCTACCTGGCTATTTCTAGTTGCGCGGCAGGCTTAGTTCATGGTCAGTATAGTTCCATCTTCCGAGAGCTTGTCCCTCTATAGGCTTGCTATGATCTCTGCCTGCAGAGATCATGACAATCCACTTTGTGACAATTTGAATCTCCCTTTTTTGTGGGGGAGACTGCACCACAACTCAGGCTTTCCCTCTGAAGTCCCTGAGTTCCTCTCTGATTATCAAGACGTCTTTGACGAACCCAAGTTTGGGTCGTTACCTCCGCACCGTGAGTGCGATTGTGCCATAGATTTGATACCGGGTTCTAAGAATGTTAAGGCAGATGCCCTTTCTAGGAGTTTTGACCCGGACTCCCTGGTAATTCTGAACCCACAGGTATCCTTAGGGAGGGAGTAATTTTGTCGGCCGTTTCTCCTGATCTGCGGCGGTCCTTGCAAGAGTTTCAGGCGGATAGACCGGATCGTTGTCCGCCTGATAGACTGTTTGTTCCGGATGATTGGACCAGCAGAGTCATCTCTGAGGTACATTCTTCTGCATTGGCAGGTCATCCCGGAATTTTTGGTACCAGGGATTTGGTGGCAAGATCCTTCTGGTGGCCTTCCCTGTCACGAGATGTGCGAGTCTTTGTGCAGTCATGTGACGTTTGTGCTCGGGCCAAGTCTTGTAGTTCTCGGGCTAGCGGACTGCTGTTGCCCTTGCCTATTCCTAAGAGGCCTTGGACACACATCTCGATGGATTTTATTTCAGATCTGCCTGTTTCCCAGAAGATGTCTGTCATCTGGGTGGTCTGTGACCGTTTCTCTAAAATGGTCCATTTGGTTCCTCTGCCCAAGTTGCCTTCTTCTTCTGAGTTGGTTCCTCTGTTTTTTCAGAATGTTGTCCGATTGCACGGTATTCCTGAGAATATTGTTTCTGACAGAGGTACCCAATTTGTGTCTAGATTTTGGCGGGCATTCTGTGCTAGGATGGGCATAGATTTGTCTTTTTCATCTGCTTTTCACCCTCAGACTAATGGCCAGACCGAGCGGACTAATCAGACCCTTGAGACATATCTGAGGTGTTTTGTCTCTGCTGACCAGGATGATTGGGTTGCTTTTTTGCCATTGGCAGAGTTCGCCCTCAATAATCGGGCCAGTTCTTCCACCTTGGTGTCCCCGTTTTTCTGTAATTCGGGGTTTCACCCTCGATTTTCCTCCGGTCAGGTGGAATCCTCGGATTGTCCTGGAGTGGATGCGGTGGTGGAGAGATTGCATCACATCTGGGGGCAGGTTATGGACAATTTGAAGTTGTCCCAGGAGAAGACTCAGCGTTTTGCCAACCGTCATCGTCGTGTTGGTTCTCGGCTTTGTGTTGGAGATTTGGTGTGGTTGTCTTCTCGTTTTGTCCCTATGAGGGTCTCTTCTCCTAAGTTTAAACCTCGGTTCATCGGCCCTTATAGAATATTGGAGATTCTTAATCCTGTTTCTTTCCGTTTGGACCTCCCTGCGTCCTTTTCCATTCATAACGTTTTTCATCGGTCGTTATTGCGCAGGTATGAGGTACCTGTTGTACCTTCAGTTGAGCCTCCTGCTCCGGTGTTGGTTGAGGGTGAGTTGAAGTATGTTGTGGAGAAAATTTTGGACTCTCGTGTTTCCAGACGGAAACTCCAGTATCTGGTCAACTGGAAGGGTTACGGCCAGGAGGATAATTCTTGGGTCAATGCATCTGATGTTCATGCTTCTGATCTTGTTCGTGCCTTCCATAGGGCTCATCCTGGTCGCCCTGGTGGATCTGGTGAGGGTTCGGTGCCCCCTCCTTGAGGGGGGGGGTACTGTTGTGAATTTGGATTCTGGGCTCCCCCGGTGGCCGCTTGTGGAATTGGACTTGTCATCCTTTTTCCTGTTTCACCTGGTTCCATCAGTAGTGGGTGTCGCTATTTAAGCTCATTTCTCTGGTGGTTTCTTGCCGGTCAACAATGTTATCTGATGCCTCTCAGTGCTTGTTCCTGCTTCTGACAACTACTAGATAAGTTGGACTTTTGTCCATGTTTTGTTTTGCCTATTTGTTCCAGTTCACAGCTGAAGTTTTGTTACTGTGTCTGGAAAGCTCTCGTTGATCAGGGATTGCTACTCTGGCGTTATGAGTTAATGCCAGAGTTTAAGGTAATCTCTGGATGGTGTTTTGTTAGTGTTTTTCTGCTGACCATGAAAGTATACTATCTGTCTTCTGCTATCTAGTAAGCGGACCTCAAATTTGCTAAGACTATTTTCCTGCTGCGTTTGTAGTTTCATCTGAACTCACCGTCATTATATGTGGGGGGCTACTGTCTTCTTTGGAATATTTCTCTAGAGGTGAGCCAGGTCTTATATTTCCCTCTGCTAGCTATTTAGGTCTTAGGCCAGAGCTGGGCATCTAGCGATAAATAGGAAATGCTACCTGGCTATTTCTAGTTGCGCGGCAGGCTTAGTTCATGGTCAGTATAGTTCCATCTTCCGAGAGCTTGTCCCTCTATAGGCTTGCTATGATCTCTGCCTGCAGAGATCATGACAGGGATCCAGATCGCTGCTGCGTGTCAAATACAGCGATATCGCTATCCAGGTCGCTGCAACGTCACGGATCGCTGGCGATATCGCCTAGTGTGACGGTACCTTTACACCACAGCAGTGGCATCAATTTCACCACAATGGAAATAATATAAAAGGGACTGACAAGTCTTCCACTACACCCAATTCAGCAGATGGACACCCAACCAGGAGTGTTCACATTTCAACAAATGAGGGCCTTATGCCACTGAAGTGGCATCAATTTCACCACAGTAGAAATAGTACAATAGAGACTGACAGTGTCACGGGGAGACTAGGTGAGCGAGAGCTAATAACCCGGGCCCCTGCAGTTTCCCTCAGACTAGGGAAATCCTGACTGACCCTCTACCTGGAGTTTACACTGATGGTGTGCGTGTCCAGGCCTCGAACCTCACCCTGTCTCCTGTTTTAACCCTAGGCTGATACCTTCACCCTCCACCCAGTGAAGAGGTAATATTCCAATACCCACAGTTAGCACAGACAAGGATAAAGGAAAATATACACCACGCCGCAGTCACTCAGGAATACACTATAAATCTTCAGGGCAAAATAAATACAAATATAGGAAGGAGTAAATAAGACAGAGGAAAATACACCACCAGCAACAAATCTCCAACAACCAGCTCTCCACTCCAGACCGAGATAACAACGCACAAGACAGAAGCTATAATTGGCGACGCCCAATGAACAGGAGAACTATTTAAAGGCCATGGGAATGGCCCAGCTTCCAATCCGAGGATTAGGTAAATTAACCCCGGAACAGCTAGATAAAATCTAGCAGAAGCCAATGAGCAAATAGTGGTCAAAAGCGGAATTACCGCTGTCTGTCGGACGACCTGGTCTGAACAGCGTCCGACATGACAGTACCCCGCCTTCTACGAGGGACCCCAGGGCCCTCACGGCTTATAGTTGTAAAGGCACAGATGATTGGCCTCGGGGAGACCAAAACATCCAACACCGCGGAGACACCATCACGTGTTTCTCAACGCAGTGATCCAGAACACTGCCCCCATCCCTTATGGGAAATATGCAAATGCATGTAGGATAGCTGCGGAGACACCATCACGTGTTTCTCAACGCAAGCAATGAATAGCCAGGCCTTTCCCCGGGAAGGAACAACCACGGGAAGGGCAGCATCCAATAAAGGAAAACATCCAATACAGGAAAACCACCTATGCCAAGCATGGTATCCATCCACAGACAGCTGTTTCGGGGTGTTTGCCCCTCATCAGTGTGGAGTAGGAATCTAGCTATTAGGAGAAGTGCCTAGTAAAAGGTTGTGAAGGCACAGATGATTGGCCTCGGGGAGACCAAAACATCCAACACCGCGGAGACACCATCACATGTTTCTCAACGCAGTGATCCAGAACACTGCCCCCATCCCTTATGGGAAATATGCAAATGCATGTAGGATAGCTGCGGAGACACCTGTCATGGTTCCCAATGGCAAGGGAACGTAAGAAACAAATAAATAACGAACGAGCTCTCGGGTGATGGAAACTCGAGTTGACCGTGAACTAAATCTACCACACAACTAATAGTAGCCAGGGAGCATACCTACGGCTTCCTAGATGCCACGCGCCAGCCGGAGGACTAACTAAGCCTGGTAGAGGAAGAAACAGACCTGGCTTACCTCCTTACCTCTAGGGAAATACCCCAAAAGATGATAGCAGCCCTTCACATGTAATAACGGTGAAATAAGAGGAAAAGACATACACAGTATGAAAGTAGATTTAGCAAAGAGAGGTCCACTTACTAGATAGCCGAAGGATACAAAAGAGGACTTCACGGTCAACTGAAAACCCTTTCAAAAACCATCCCGAAATTGCTTTAAGACTCCTGTGTCAACTCATGACACAGGAGTGGCAATTTCAGCCCGCAAGAGCTTCCAGCTACAGAGAATTACAAAAACTGCAAACTGGACTAAAGATACAAAACAAAAGGACAAAGTCCACTTAGCTGATCAGCAGACTAGTAGCAGGAACATGCAACCGAAGGCTCTGGTTACAATGATGACCTGCAAGGAAATGACTGGAGAGCAAGGCTAAATAGGAAACTCCCAAACGCTGATGGAAGCAGGTGAACAGAAGCAGCAAAGTGCAAACAAGTCACCAGTACCACCAACAACCACCAGGGGAGCCCAAAAAGCGGATACACAACAGTACCCTCCCCTTAAGGAGGGGGCACCGAACCCTCACAAGAACCGCCAGGGCGATCTGGATGAGCCCTATGAAAGGCACGAACCAAATCCGAGGCATGAACATCAGAGGCAGTTACCCAAGAATTATCTTCCTGACCATAGCCCTTCCATTTAACCAGATATTGAAGTCTCCGTCTGGAAATACGGGAGTCCAAGATCTTTTCTACCACGTACTCCAATTCACCCTCCACCAGCACAGGAGCAGGAGGTTCAGTAGAAGGAACCACCGGTACCTCATATCTCCGCAACAGCGACCGATGGAACACATTATGGATAGCGAAAGATGCCGGGAGGTCTAAACGAAAGGAGACAGGGTTAAGAATCTCCAAAATCCTATAAGGACCGATGAACCGAGGCTTAAATTTAGGAGAAGAAACCCTCATAGGGACAAAACGGGAAGACAACCACACCAAGTCCCCAACACGAAGGTGGGGGCCAACACGACGACGGCGGTTAGCAAACTGCTGAGTCCTCTCCTGGGACAATTCCAAATTATCCACCACTTGTCCCCAAATCTGATGCAACCGATCCACTACCGCATCCACTCCAGGACAATCCGAAGATTCAACCTGACCAGATGAAAAACGCGGATGAAACCCTGAATTGCAAAAGAAAGGAGAAACCAAAGTGGCAGAACTAGCCCGATTATTAAGAGCAAACTCCGCCAACGGCAGAAAGGCAACCCAATCATCCTGATCCGCAGACACAAAACACCTCAAATAAGTCTCCAAAGTTTGATTAGTTCGTTCCGTCTGGCCATTGGTCTGAGGATGGAATGCAGATGAAAAAGACAAATCAATGCCCAACCTGGCACAGACTGCCCGCCAAAATCTAGACACGAACTGGGTACCCCTGTCAGAAACGATGTTTTCCGGAATACCATGCAAGCGAACCACATTTTGAAAAAACAGAGGGACCAACTCAGATGAGGAAGGCAACTTAGGCAATGGCACCAAATGAACCATTTTAGAAAAACGGTCACACACCACCCAGATGACAGACATCTTCTGAGAAACAGGGAGGTCCGAGATAAAGTCCATAGAGATGTGCGTCCAAGGCCTCTTCGGAATAGGCAAGGGCAACAACAACCCACTAGCCCTAGAACAATAAGGCTTGGCCCGAGCACACACATCGCAAGACTGCACAAAAACACGCACATCTCGAGACAGGGAAGGCCACCAGAAGGATCTAGCCACCAAATCTCTGGTGCCAAAAATTCCCGGATGACCTGCCAGAGTAGAAGAATGAACTTCCGAGATGACTCTAGTGGTCCACTCATCAGGAACAAACAGTCTACCAGACGGACAACGATCAGGTCTATCCGCCTGAAATTCTTGCAAAGCACGTCGCAAATCTGGAGAGACAGCAGACAAAACCACTCCATCCTTAAGGACACCAGCAGGTTCAGAATTCCCAGGAGAGTCAGGCTCAAAACTCCTAGAAAGAGCATCTGCCTTCACATTCCTAGAACCCAGTAAGTACGAGACCACAAAATTAAACCGGGAAAAGAACAACGACCAACATGCCTGTCTAGGATTCAGGCGCCTGGCAGACTCCAAATAAATTAAATTCTTGTGATCAGTCAAAACTACCACCTGATGTTTGGCACCCTCAAGCCAATGACGCCACTCCTCAAATGCCCACTTCATGGCCAAAAGCTCCCGATTACCAACATCATAGTTTCGCTCGGCGGCCGAAAATTTTCGCGAAAAGAATGCACAAGGTCTCATCACTGAGCAGTCGGGACTTTTCTGCGACAAAACCGCCCCCGCTCCAATCTCGGAAGCATCGACCTCAACCTGAAAGGGAAGAGAAACATCAGGCTGGCGCAACACAGGGGCAGACAAAAAGCGGCACTTAAGCTCCCGAAAGGCCTCCATGGCAGCAGGGGACCAATTGGCAACATCAGCACCCTTTTTAGTCAAATCCGTCAGAGGTTTAGCAACGCCAGAAAAACCAGCTATAAATCGACGATAAAAATTAGCAAAGCCCAAGAATTTCTGGAGACTCTTCAGAGAAGTAGGCTGCGTCCAGTCGTAAATAGCCCGAACCTTGACAGGGTCCATCTCAATAGAAGAAGGGGAAAAAATGTACCCCAAAAAGGAAATTTTTTGAACCCCAAAAACACACTTTGAACCCTTTACACACAAAGAATTCTCCCGCAAAACCTGAAAAACCCTCCTGACCTGCTGAACATGAGACTCCCAGTCATCAGAAAAAATCAAAATATCATCCAAGTACACTATCATAAATTTATCCAAATATTCACGGAAAATATCATGCATTAAGGACTGAAAGACAGAAGGTGCATTAGAAAGGCCGAAAGGCATTACCAAATACTCAAAATGGCCCTCAGGCGTATTAAATGCGGTTTTCCACTCATCCCCCTGCTTAATTCGCACCAAATTATACGCCTCACGAAGATCAATCTTAGAGAACCACTTAGCCCCCCTTATGCGAGCAAACAAATCAGTCAGCAAAGGCAATGGATACTGATATTTGACTGTAATTTTATTCAGGAGTCGATAATCAATACAAGGCCTCAGAGAGCCATCCTTTTTAGAGACAAAGAAAAAACCGGCTCCTAAAGGTGATGAAGAAGGACGAATATGTCCCTTTTCCAGGGACTCCTTAATATACTTGCGCATAGCAGCATGTTCAGGTACAGATAGGTTAAACAAACGACCCTTTGGAAATTTACTGCCAGGAATCAGATCTATGGCGCAATCACAATCCCTGTGAGGAGGGAGTGAACCAATCTTAGGCTCTTCAAAAATATCACGATAATCAGACAAAAATGCCGGAATCTCAGATGGAATAGATGACGAAATGGACACCATAGGAGTGTCCCCATGAACCCCCCGACATCCCCAGCTTAACACAGACATAGCTTTCCAGTCAAGGACTGGGTTATGAGACTGTAACCATGGTAATCCAAGCACCAAAACATCATGTAAATTGTACAACACAAGGAAGCGAATCACCTCCTGATGGTCTGGAGTCATACGCATAGTCACTTGCGTCCAGAACTGTGGTTTATTACAAGCCAAAGGTGTAGAATCAATACCCTTCAGAGGTATAGGGACTTCCAGAGGCTCTAAATCAAACCCACAGCGCCTGGCAAAGGACCAGTCCATAAGACTCAGAGCGGCGCCAGAGTCCACATAGGCATCTACGGTAATAACTGATAATGAACAAATCAAGGTTACAGACAAAATAAATTTGGACTGTAAAGTGCCAATTGAAATAGACTTGTCAACCTTCCTAGTACGTTTAGAGCATGCCGATATAACATGAGCAGAATCACCACAATAGAAGCATAACCCATTTTTACGCCTATAATTCTGCCGCTCGCTTCTGGACATAATTCTGTCACATTGCATTTTCTCTGGCGTCTCTTCAGAAGATACCGCCAAATGGTGCACGGGTTTGCGCTCCCGCAAACGCCGATCAATCTGAATTGCCATTGTCATGGACTCATTCAGACCTGTAGGCGCAGGGAACCCGACCATAACATCTTTAACGGCATCAGAAAGGCCCTCTCTGAAATTTGCCGCTAAGGCGCACTCATTCCACTGAGTAAGCACAGACCATTTACGAAATTTTTGGCAGTATATCTCAGCTTCATCTTGCCCTTGAGATAGGGCTATCAAAGCTTTTTCAGCTTGAATCTCCAAATTAGGTTCCTCATAAAGCAACCCTAAAGCCAGGAAAAACGCATCCACATTGAGCAACGCAGGATCCCCTGGTGCCAATGAAAATGCCCAATTTTGAGGGTCACCTCGCAGCAAAGAAATTACAATCTTAACCTGCTGGACAGGATCTCCTGAGGAGTGAGGTCTGAGAGAAAGGAATAATTTACAATTATATTTGAAATTCAGAAACTGAGATCTATCTCCGGAAAACACCTCTGGTGTAGGGATTTTAGGTTCAGAAATAGGAGTATGCATAACAAAATCTTGTAAATTTTGAACCTTCGTAGCAAGATTATTTAAACCTGCAGCCAAACTCTGAGGATCCATCTTTAAACAGGTGAACTCAGAGCCATTCAAGGATTATAAGGAGAGAAAGGCAAAGGCAGTAATTAGAGCTGAAATACAACTGATCCAACAATGGAGCAAGCATAGGGAAAAAGAAAAAAAAAAAAATTTACAGACTTCTTTTTTCTCTCCTTTCTTCTGCCAATAAGTTTAACACATGGCCGGTCATACTGTCATGGTTCCCAATGGCAAGGGAACGTAAGAAACATATAAATAACGAACGAGCTCTCGGGTGATGGAAACTCGAGTTGACCGTGAGCTAAATCTACCACACAACTAATAGTAGCCAGGGAGCATACCTATGGCTTCCTAGATGCCACGCGCCAGCCGGAGGACTAACTAAGCCTGGTAGAGGAAGAAACAGACCTGGCTTACCTCTAGGGAAATACCCCAAAAGATGATAGCAGCCCCCCACATGTAATAACGGTGAAATAAGAGGAAAAGACATACACAGTATGAAAGTAGATTTAGCAAAGAGAGGTCCACTTACTAGATAGCCGAAGGATACAAAAGAGGACTTCACGGTCAACTGAAAACCCTTTCAAAAACCATCCTGAAATTGCTTTAAGACTCCTGTGTCAACTCATGACACAGGAGTGGCAATTTCAACCCGCAAGAGCTTCCAGCTACAGAGAATTACAAAAACTGCAAACTGGACTAAAGATACAAAACAAAAGGACAAAGTCCACTTAGCTGATCAGCAGACTAGTAGCAGGAACATGCAACCGAAGGCTCTGGTTACAATGATGACCGGCAAGGAAATGACTGGAGAGCAAGGCTAAATAGGAAACTCCCAAACGCTGATGGAAGCAGGTGAACAGAAGCAGCATAGTGCAAACAAGTCACCAGTACCACCAGCAACCACCAGGGGAGCCCAAAAAGCGGATACACAACAGACACCATCACGTGTTTCTCAACGCAAGCAAAGAATAGCCAGGCCTTTCCCCGGGAAGGAACAACCACGGGAAGGGCAGCATCCAATAAAGGATATTTCCCATAAGGGATGGGGGCAGTGTTCTGGATCACTGCGTTGAGAAACACGTGATGGTGTCTCCGCGGTGCTGGATGTTTTGGTCTCCCCGAGGCCAATCATCTGTGCCTTTACAGCCTTTTACTAGGCACTGCTCCTAATAGCCAGATTCCTACTCCACACTGATGGGGGCAAACACCCCGAAACAGCTGTCTGTGGATGGATACCATGCTTGGGATAGGTGGTTTTCCTGTATTGTATGTTTTCCTTTATTGGATGCTGCCCTTCCCGTGGTTGCTCCCTCCCGGGGAAAGGCCTGGCTATTCATTGCTTGCATTGAGAAACACGTGATGGTGTCTCCGCAGCTATCCTACATGCATTTGCATATTTCCCATAAGGGATGGGGGCAGTGTTCTGGATCACTGCGTTGAGAAACACGTGATGGTGTCTCCGCGGTGTTGGATGTTTTGGTCTCCCCGAGGCCAATCATCTGTGCCTTTACAGCCTTTTACTAGGCACTGCTCCTAATAACCAGATTCCTACTCCACACTGATGAGGGGCAAACACCCCGAAACAGCTGTCTGTGGATGGATACCATGCTTGGCATAGGTGGTTTTCCTGTATTGAATGTTTTCCTTTATTGGATGCTGTCCTTCCCGTGGTTGTTCCTTCCCGGGGAAAGGCCTGGCTATTCATTGCTTGCGTTGAGAAACACGTGATGGTGTCTCGGCAGCTATCTTACATGCATTTGCATATTTCCCATAAGGGATGGGGGGCAGTGTTATGGATCACTGCGTTGAGAAACACGTGATGGTGTCTCCGCGGTGTTGGATGTTTTGGTCTCCCCGAGGCCAATCATCTGTGCCTTTACAGCCTTTTACTAGGCACTGCTCCTAATAGCCAGATTCCTACTCCACACTGATGAGGGGCAAACACCCCGAAACAGCTGTCTGTGGATGGATACCATGCTTGGCATAGGTGGTTTTCCTGTATTGTATGTTTTCCTTTATTGGATGCTGCCCTTCCCGTGGTTGTTCCTTCCCGGGGAAAGGCCTGGCTATTCATTGCTTGCGTTGAGAAACACGTGATGGTGTCTCCGCAGCTATCCTACATGCATTTGCATATTTTCCATAAGGGATGGGGGCAGTGTTCTGGATGGATCACTGCGTTGAGAAACACGTGATGGTGTCTCCGCGGTGTTGGATGTTTTGGTCTCCCCGAGGCCAATCATCTGTGCCTTTACAGCCTTTTACTAGGCACTGCTCCTAATAGCCAGATTCCTACTCCACACTGATGAGGGGCAAACACCCCGAAACAGCTGTCTGTGGATGGATACCATGCTTGGCATAGGTGGTTTTCCTGTATTGGATGTTTTCCTTTATTGCATGCTGCCCTTCCCGTGGTTGTTCCTTCCCGGGGAAAGGCCTGGCTATTAATTGCTTGCATTGAGAAACACGTGATGGTGTCTCCGCAGCTATCCTACATGCATTTACATATTTTCCATAAGGGATGGGGGCAGTGTTCTGGATCACTGCGTTGAGAAACACGTGATGGTGTCTCCGCGGTGTTGGATGTTTTGGTCTCCCCTAGGCCAATCATCTGTGCCTTTACAGCCTTTTACTAGGCACTGCTCCTAATAGCCAGATTCCTACTCCACACTGATGAGGGGCAAACACCCCGAAACAGCTGTCTGTGGATGGATACCATGCTTGGCATAGGTGGTTTTCCTGTATTGGATGTTTTCCTTTATTGCATGCTGCCCTTCCCGTGGTTGTTCCTTCCCGGGGAAAGGCCTGGCTATTAATTGCTTGCGTTGAGAAACACGTGATGGTGTCTCTGCAGCTATCCTACACTCACGGCTTATAGGACCTGGCTTGTCTGGATGGCGACGATGAAAGAACCTGACCAGCCGATCCGCATGAATGTCCGAGGCTGGTACCCAGGACCTCTCCTCAGGCCCATAACCACGCCAGTGTACCAAGTACTGTAAAGTGCGACGCACTACATGAGAGTCAACCACCTTGGAGACTTCAAATTCCAAATTACCATCCACCAAGACTAGAGGTGGCATAGGCACTGCGTCCACAGAACCCACCACCTTCTTTAGAAGAGACCTGTGGAACACGTTGCTTATCTTATACAACGTAGGGAGCTCCAGTCGGTATGCTACTGGGTTAATGACGGCGGTGACCCTAAATGGACCAATAAACCGTGGACCCAATTTAAGGGATGGTATTTTGAGTCTTATGTTTTTTGTGGATAACCACACCCAGTCATCCACACTCAGGTCCGGACCTGGCACACGCCTACTGTCAGCCTCACGCTTGTACCTAGCACCCACACTCAACAGGCGCTGTTTAACTCTCCTCCAGACTGATGACAATTGTGTTGGAAGAGCCCCTTTGACTCAAGGTACAAAATTGAGGATGTAGCCCAAAAACACAAAAAAACGGAGACTCCCCAGACGACTCCTGGCGGTGATTATTGATGGCAAACTCAGCCAAAGGAAGAAAGATAGACCACTCCTCCTGGTTATCAGAGACAAAGCAGCGTAAGTTCTGTTCCAAATTTTGGTTCATACGCTCAGTCTGACCATTTGACTGAGGATGAAACGCTGAAGAATGAGATAACTTGATCCCCAGCCGTGAGCAAAATGCTCTCCAAAATTTTGCCACAAACTGAGACCCCCTATCAGACACGATGTCAGACGGAACCCCATGAAGTCTGACCACCTCCTGCACAAATACCTGAGCCAGAGTCTTAGCGTTAGGCAACGAAGGCAAAGACACAAAGTGCGACATTTTAGAAAACCGATCAACAATCACCAAGATGACCGTGTTCCCAGCTGATGAGGGCAAATCAGTGATGAAATCCATGGAGATTTCTGTCCAAGGCTTACTAGGTACCTCAAGAGGAAGTAGTGTGCCAACAGGACGGGAGTGAGGCGTCTTAGCCCTAGCGCACGTGGTACAAGCCGACACGTATGAGACCACATCCTGAGGCCACCAAAACCGACGTGACACCCACTCCAAGGTACCTCTAACCCCTGGGTGGCCAGCCAGGACAGCATCATGATGCTTCGCCAAAACCTTTAGGCGGAGATGAAGCGGTACAAAAGATTTGTTGACGGGAAGCTCAGATGGTACCTTCTCCTGAGCCTCGGCAATCTCAGCCTCAACCTCGGTAGTGAGAGCCGAAACCACAACACCCTTTTGGAGGATGGGTACTGGATCCTCCCAAGGTTCTCCCCCCGGAAAACACCTGGACAGAGCATCCGCCTTAGTGTTTTTAGACCCTGGTCTGTAAGTGACCACAAAATTGAACCGCGTGAAAAACAATGCCCAGCGAGCCTGCCTGGGGGACAGACGCTTGGCTGACTCCAAATACAGCAGATTCTTATGATCGGTAATAACAGTAACCTGATGTACCGACCCCTCCAAGAAGTGTCGCCATTCCTCAAAGGCCAACTTAATTGCCAACAACTCCCTGTTGCCGATATCGTAGTTACGTTCGGCAGACGACAGTTTCTTGGAGAAATAGGCGCACGGCGTTAAACCACTCAAAGATGAGCCTTGAGATAGTACCGCCCCCACACCAACCTCAGACACATCGACTTCAACAACAAAGGGCTTAGATACGTCTGGCTGCACAAGAATGGGGGCTGAAACAAAACTGTTCTTAAGAAACTCAAATGCGCGCACAGCAGCCTCAGGCCAAACGGAGAAATTGGTACCCTTTTTAGTCATGTCAGTTAGTGGTTTAGCAATGATGGAAAAATCCTTGATAAATTTCCTATAGTAGTTAGAAAACCCAAAGAACCGCTGAAGTGCTTTCAGGTTATCAGGACGTTCCCAATGCAGCACCGCCTGCACCTTAGCGGCGTCCATTTTAAACCCAGAAGCAGACACAATATAACCCAAGAAAGGCAACTCTTGAGCAGAAAATACACATTTCTCAAGTTTAGCATACAGCTTATTCTCTCTGAGAAGCTGTAACACCTGCCTGACATGATCTAAATGAGCATCACGGTCGCAAGAATATATGAGAATGTCATCTAGATACACGATAACGAATTTCCCCAAAACATGCGAGAACACATCATTGATGAAATGTTGGAACACTGCAGGTGCGTTTGGGACACTGCGGCTTACGCCGCTGTCCCCTGACTTCTGCGCCTCCCCCTGTGTTGGGAAAGCAGATCTCCCATTTAGTGAGACCAAGCTGAATATGGGGTTAACTCCCCGTGGAGGGGGCGGGGCTTATCCCCTGCCTTTGGAGCCGGGAAGCGCCGAAGTCACATCCGGATCCCTGGACCCGGACCTGTTTGGGCAGCCGGCATCATGGACCCGCTGGAGCATGCGGTGAGGGATAGGATCGGCAGGGAAGGCAGCGCTTGGTTAGCAGCTTTGCTGACCGGGAGCGACTCCTTCCCTGCCAGGGTGCAAGCGGTGCCGCCGGAGGGTCGGCGTTCTCGCAGAGCCACCCGGCCTCCGGCACGGCCCGCCATTATATTCAAAGAAGAGCGCGCGCAGCTCGCATGCGCGCGCTTCTTCTGCTCTGGGCGCCAGGCGCGATAGTACGGTGGGAGGAAGTGTATTACCTCAGGTGGGGGAGGCTCAGGGGTCGGCGCTGCGTGACCAAATCATTATACCCCCTTCTGCCCTAGGCACACTAGGAGGGAGTACAGGTCCGCAAGTGCCAGCATTGTTAGCCGGAGCTGCGCATTTACTTGGAGACAGCATGGGGGGAGCCCAGGGAACGTCTGCTTCCTCGCAGGACTCAGGCGTGGCAGGAAAGGAGACTGAGGCCTCAGGGAGGCATCCTTCCACTTTCAACGAACGTGGGGGAATGTTGTGATTCGGTTCGTGGGCTCCCCCGGTGGTCTCTTGTGGTACTGGTGTCCTGCAAGCTTTGCCTTCTCAGTTCACCTGTTCCTATCAGGATGTGGGAGTATCCTATTTAACCTTGCTCCTCAGTCATTCTAATGCTGGCCATCAATGTATCCAGAGTGATTCTGTTGCATGTTCCTGCTCCCAGTTTTCTGCTCAGCTAAGTTGGACACTTTAGTCCTTAAGTCTATTTTTGTATGTTTTGTCCAGTTTGCACTTATGTGAATCTCTGCAGCTGGAAGCTCTTGTTGGGCTGAAATTACCACTCCAGTGGCATGAGTTGTCACATGAGTTAAGGTAATTTCAGGATGGTGTTTTGAAGGGTTTTGCAGCTGACCGCGAAGTCCTCTGTTGTATCTTTCTGCTATTTAGTTAGCGGGCCTCTCTGTGCTAAATCTGCTTTCATACTACGTGTGTCTTTTCATCTGCTCTCACCGTTATTATATGTGGGGGGCTGCTATCTCCTGTGGGGACATTCTCTGGAGGCAAGCCAGGACTGTGTTTTCTTCTACCAGGGGTAGTTAGTTCTCCGGCTGGCGCGCGGCATCTAGAGACAACGCAGGAATGCCCCCTGGCTACTTCTAGTGTGGTGTGTAGGTTTAGCATCGCGGTCAGCTCTAGTTTCCATCACCCGAGAGCTTGTCCGTTTATTCTGTGCTTCTGATGTTTCCTTGCCATTGGAAACCATAACAGTATGGCCAGCCAAAATGTTTAATCTGTAGGCTGAAGCAGGAGAGAAAAGGAACTGTGAGACCTTTTTTTTTTTTTTTCCTCTGAAGTTGCACTCCAGCTCTAATTGCAGTCTCCTGTTTTCCTCTCCTCTTAACCCCTGAATGGCTCAGACTTTATCTGTTGAAATATGGATCCCCAGAGTCTGGCTACCAATTTGTATAATCTTGCCTCTAAAGTTCAGAATATACAAGATTTTTTGTTACATGCTCCTCGGTCTGAACCTAAAATTCCTATACCGGAGTTTTTTTCTGGAGATCGATCTTGTTTTCTAAATTTTAAATACAATTGTAAATTGTTTCTTTCGCTGAGATCTCATTCTGCTGGAGATCCTGCCCAGCAAGTAAAAATTGTTATTTCTTTACTGCGGGGTGACCCCCAAAATTGGGCATTTTCATTGGCACCAGGGGATCCTGCGTTGCTCAATGTGGATGCGTTTTTTCTGGCTTTGGGGTTGCTTTATGAGGAACCAAATTTGGAGATTCAGGCTGAGAAAGCCCTAATAGCCCTCTCTCAGGGGCAAGATGAAGCCGAAATATATTGCCAAAAATTTCGAAAATGGTCTGTGCTTACTCAGTGGAATGAGTGCGCTCTGGCGGCAATTTTCAGAGAAGGTCTCTCTGATGCTGTAAAAGACGTCATGGTGGGGTTTCCTGCGCCTACTGGTCTGAATGAGTCCATGACAATGGCAATTCAGATTGATCGGCGTTTACGGGAACGCAAACCTGTGCACCAGTTGGCGGTGTCTTCTGAAGAGGCACCACAGAGTATGCAATGTGATAGCTTTCTGTCCAGAAGCGAACGACAGATTTATAGGCGCAAAAATCATTTGTGCTTCTATTGTGGAAATTCTACTCATGTTATATCAGCATGCTCTAAACGAACAAAGAAAGTTGATAAATCCTCTGCTATTGGCACTTTGCAGTCCAAGTTTATTTTGTCTGTAACTCTAATTTGTTCGTTATCTTCTATTGTTGCGGATGCGTATGTGGATTCTGGCGCCGCTTTGAGCCTTATGGATTGGTCCTTTGCCAGGCGCTGTGGGTTTGATCTAGAGCCTCTGGAAGTTCCTATACCTTTAAAGGGTATTGATTCTACACCATTGGCTAGTAATAAACCACAATACTGGACACAAGTGACTATGCGTATGACTCCAGACCATCAAGAGGTGATTCGCTTCCTTGTACTGTATAATCTACATGATGTGTTGGTGCTGGGATTGCCATGGTTGCAAACTCATAACCCAGTCCTTGACTGGAAAACAATGTCTGTACTAAGCTGGGGATGTCAGGGAAATCATGGGGACACATCTTTGGTCTCCATTGCTTCATCTATTCCCTCTGAAATTCCTGAGTTTTTGTCTGATTATCGTGAGGTTTTTGAGGAATCTACTCTTAATTCTCTTCCTCCTCACAGAGATTGCGATTGCGCCATAGATTTGATCCCTGGCAGTAAATTTCCTAAGGGTCGTCTATTCAATCTGTCTGTACCTGAACATGCTGCCATGCGAGAGTATATTAGGGAGTCCTTGGAAAAGGGACATATTCGTCCTTCTTCGTCTCCTCTTGGAGCGGGGTTCTTTTTCGTAGCTAAAAGCGATGGTTCTTTGAGACCTTGTATTGATTATAGACTCTTGAATAAGATCACAGTCAAATATCAGTATCCTTTGCCATTGCTGACAGATTTATTTGCTCGCATTGAGGGGGCGAAGTGGTTCTCTAAGATTGATCTTCGCGGTGCGTATAATTTGGTGCGAATTAAGCAGGGGGATGAGTGGAAAACCGCATTTAATACGCCCGAGGGCCATTTTGAGTATTTGGTGATGCCTTTTGGTCTGTCAAATGCCCCTTCGGTCTTTCAGTCTTTTATGCACAATATTTTCCGTGAATATCTGGATAAATTTATGATTGTGTATTTGGACGATATCTTGATTTTTTCGGATGACTGGGAATCTCATGTTCAACAAGTTAGGAGGGTTTTTCAGGTTTTGCGGACCAATTCTCTGTTTGTTAAAGGTTCAAAGTGTGTTTTTGGGGTTCAGAAGATTTCTTTTTTGGGGTACATTTTTTCCCCCTCTTCTATTGAGATGGATCCTGTGAAGGTTCGGGCTATTTGTGACTGGACGCAACCGACTTCTCTTAAGGGCCTTCAGAAATTTTTGGGCTTTGCTAACTTTTATCGTCGATTCATAACTGGTTTTTCTAGCGTTGTCAGGCCTTTGACTGATTTGACTAAAAAGGGTGCTGATGTTGCAGATTGGTCTCCTGCTGCTGTGGAGGCCTTTCGGGAGCTTAAGCGCCGTTTTTCTTCTGCTCCGGTGTTGTGCCAGCCTGATGTTTCTCTTCCTTTTCAGGTGGAAGTTGATGCTTCCGAGATCGGAGCGGGGGCGGTTTTGTCGCAGAAAAGTTCAGATTGTTCAGTGATGAGACCTTGTGCGTTCTTTTCTCGAAAATTTTCGCCCGCCGAGCGAAATTATGACGTCGGTAATCGGGAGCTTTTGGCCATGAAGTGGGCATTCGAGGAGTGGCGTCATTGGCTTGAGGGTGCTAAACATCAGGTGGTGGTCTTGACTGATCACAAAAATTTGATTTATCTTGAGTCGGCCAGACGTCTGAATCCTAGACAGGCGCGCTGGTCGTTGTTTTTCTCCCGGTTTAATTTTGTGGTTTCGTATCTGCCAGGTACTAAGAATGTGAAGGCGGATGCCCTTTCTAGGAGTTTTGAACCTGATTCCCCTGGTGATTCTAAACCTACGGGTATACTTAAGGATGGGGTGATATTGTCTGCTGTCTTCCCAGACCTGCGACGTGCTTTACAAGAGTTTCAGGCGGATCGGCCTGATCGTTGTCCGCCTGGTAGATTGTTTGTGCCGGATGAGTGGACCAATAGAGTCATCTCGGAGGTTCATTCTTCTGCGTTGGCAGGTCATCCGGGAATTTTTGGTACCAGAGATTTGGTGGCTAGGTCCTTCTGGTGGCCTTCCCTGTCTCGGGACGTGCGTACTTTTGTGCAGTCTTGCGATGTTTGTGCTCGGGCCAAGCCTTGTTGTTCTCGGGCTAGTGGGTTGTTGTTGCCCTTGCCTGTTCCTAAGAGGCCTTGGACACACATCTCTATGGATTTTATTTCTGATCTCCCTGTTTCTCAGAAGATGTCCGTCATTTGGGTGGTGTGTGACCGCTTTTCTAAGATGGTTCATTTGGTGCCCTTGCCCAAGCTGCCTTCCTCATCTGAGTTGGTGCCCCTGTTTTTTCAGAATGTGGTTCGGCTGCATGGTATTCCGGAGAATATCGTTTCCGACAGGGGATCCCAGTTTGTGTCCAGATTTTGGCGGGCGTTTTGTGCCAGGATGGGCATTGATTTGTCTTTTTCGTCTGCATTTCATCCCCAGACAAATGGCCAGACGGAACGTACTAATCAGACCTTGGAGACTTATTTGAGGTGTTTCGTGTCTGCTGATCAGGATGACTGGGTCTCCTTTTTGCCGTTGGCTGAGTTTGCCCTTAATAATCGGGCCAGTTCTGCCACTTTGGTCTCCCCTTTCTTTTGCAATTCAGGGTTCCATCCTCGTTTTTCATCTGGTCAGGTGGAGTCTTCGGATTGTCCTGGAGTGGATACCATGGTGGATAGGTTGCATCGTATTTGGGGGCAGGTGGTGGACAATTTGGAGTTGTCCCAGGAGAGGACTCAACGTTTTGCTAATCGCCAACGTCGTGTTGGTCCTCGTCTTCGTGTTGGGGACTTGGTGTGGTTGTCCTCCCGTTTTGTCCCTATGAGGGTCTCTTCTCCTAAGTTTAAGCCTCGGTTCATCGGTCCTTATAAGATTTTGGAAATTCTTAACCCTGTGTCTTTTCGTTTGGACCTCCCAGCATCCTTTGCTATCCATAATGTCTTCCATCGGTCATTATTGCGGAGGTATGAGGTACCACTTGTGCCTTCTGTTGAGCCTCCTGCTCCTGTGCTGGTTGAGGGTGAATTGGAGTACATGGTGGAGAAAATCTTGGACTCCCGTGTTTCCAGACGGAGACTTCAATATCTGGTGAAATGGAAGGGCTACGGTCAAGAGGATAATTCTTGGGTTACAGCTTCTGATGTTCATGCTTCTGATTTGGTCCGTGCCTTTCATAGGGCTCATCCAGATCGCCCTGGTGGTTCTTGTGAGGGTTCGGTGCACCCTCCTTAAGGGGGGGGTACTGTTGTGATTCGGTTCGTGGGCTCCCCCAGTGGTCTCTTGTGGTACTGGTGTCCTGCAAGCTTTGCCTTCTCAGTTCACCTGTTCCTATCAGGATGTGGGAGTATCCTATTTAACCTTGCTCCTCAGTCATTCTAATGCTGGCCATCAATGTATCCAGAGTGATTCTGTTGCATGTTCCTGCTCCCAGTTTTCTGCTCAGCTAAGTTGGACACTTTAGTCCTTAAGTCTATTTTTGTATGTTTTGTCCAGTTTGCACTTATGTGAATCTCTGCAGCTGGAAGCTCTTGTTGGGCTGAAATTACCACTCCAGTGGCATGAGTTGTCACATGAGTTAAGGTAATTTCAGGATGGTGTTTTGAAGGGTTTTGCAGCTGACCGCGAAGTCCTCTGTTGTATCTTTCTGCTATTTAGTTAGCGGGCCTCTCTGTGCTAAATCTGCTTTCATACTACGTGTGTCTTTTCATCTGCTCTCACCGTTATTATATGTGGGGGGCTGCTATCTCCTGTGGGGACATTCTCTGGAGGCAAGCCAGGACTGTGTTTTCTTCTACCAGGGGTAGTTAGTTCTCCGGCTGGCGCGCGGCATCTAGAGACAACGCAGGAATGCCCCCTGGCTACTTCTAGTGTGGTGTGTAGGTTTAGCATCGCGGTCAGCTCTAGTTTCCATCACCCGAGAGCTTGTCCGTTTATTCTGTGCTTCTGATGTTTCCTTGCCATTGGAAACCATAACAGGGGAAGCTATTGCTAATACTGACAGGAGCAGGGATACGGCAGCACTAGCGCAGCGGAATATGGGATCACCTCACATAATATTAGCGCCCGGACAGCACAGCGCATACTCCCAGTCTAGTATAGGGGGCGAGTCATGGTTTCCATCTTACCCACTCATCTTTAGTACTCCGTATTCGCAAATACCGGGCGGGCAAATAACTCCCTCTCAGGCGGCGGTAGTCGAACATCAGAACGCCCCAGCGTCACTATCGCTGATGGCAACCGGTGTTCATCCCCCAATTCAGGGTGCTGGCACCCCGGCTCTGGATAGCAGACAGAGTGCAGGTATCCGCCCCGCACGCAGATCATCGTCGTCATCATCGTCATCCCCCAGAGAGCACCGCAGAAGCAGACATAGGAAGCGCGGTCGTTCTGATAGCAAGCGGCGTTCGTATCGATCCAGGTCCAGCCGGCGCAGTAGGCGGTCTAGAGCTTCGCGTTGGCGCTCGCCTTCTTCATCCGGTAGTTCTTCAGGCAGGTCGCACAGGCGGGAGTCTTCTCATCATAGGTCCGTACATCGCACGGAGCGGCAAGGTTCAATGACTCCCGTGGCATGGGACACAAGCCGTCCGGATGCTGGTGCACCAATTGGTGAGTACCCCTTTGTTGGGGCATGGGGGGGAGAGAACCAACACCAACCTCTCAGACACAGTAGCAAATGCGGCCACAGGGAACAGGATTTATGTTAACCCAAAATTGCTACAACCAACAGGATTGTGCAGGCAGCCCCCCCTCCTCGCCCGGACGTTTATAAGGATGGCCTGTTTTGTGGTGTCCCTCCGTTAGGGGCTCACTTGGACAGCGCCATCAAGGAACAAATTTGGGCCAATGAGTTCGTCGATATATGGTCCCTGGTTTCCACGGACCAGCACTCAATTGATAGGGAGAGGCGGTTGGGTGATAAAACGTATGAACGAAAACCAAAAGTTGCAAAAACCATTAATAACTGGTTGCAAGCTTTTGCGGTCCTAGGATGCGTTATGGGGAGAAGCACCCGGAAAGGTGCTCTGAGCTATTTATATACTTAGATAGCATCTACAATTCCTATAAGGCCCACGGGGGATCAGCATGGTGGAAATATGATGAAGATTTCCACCGTCGCTTAGCCGTCAATCCCCAATTAGGCTGGGGTGTGAAAGCCACGGATTTGTGGCTTCGCCTGATGATGGCTCAAAGAACAACCCAATCCTTTCCTGGGCCCGCTGCCGGGTCCAATAACAACGCGGCAGCAGCATCCATTCGTAGACCAGGTTCGTGCTGGTTATTTAATGAAGGACACTGTAAGTTTTACAGACTCTGCAAATATAGGCATGAGTGTTCAGCGTGCGGAGGATCCCATCCCGTGGCGAAATGCACACGGCCGCCCCAAAAAGCTAATCCCGGAAAAAAAAACCCTACAGGTGAGGTTACCGACGCCAGTGAGCGTAAAAAGAATGGGGCCGTGGCTGGACAAATACCCCAATAAATCGGCTGCGGCGCAATTGCAGTTCGGTTTCTCCTATGGCTTTTTCATCCCGTTTAATTGGTCCCTTGAGCCACAGTCAGCCCCAAATTTACAATCAGCTAGGGAATTACCCAACGTATTAGCAGAGAAGTTGGGCAAGGAAATCGGGTTGGGTCACTTCCGCGGCCCCTTCAAGACCCCCTCTTTCCCTAACTTACGTGTTTCACCCCTGGCTATAGTTCCCAAAAAGGAGGTAGGTAAGTACCGGTTGATTCACCACCTGTCCTACCCCAAGGGGATGTCGGTTAACGATGGTATAGTGAGGACACAGCCGTTACTTATATCTCCTTCGACAAAGCGGTGGATTTAGTCAGAAATGCCGGCCCGGGGGCCCTTATGGCCAAGTCGGACATAGAATCCGCTTTCCGTCTACTCCCGGTTCACCCGGATTGTTACCACTTACTGGGAGCTAAGTTTGAGGATTTATACTATTACGTCACATGCCTTCCCATGGGGTGCTCAATTTCCTGTTTTTATTTTGATTTATTTAGCACGTTTTTAGAATGGGTTGCTCGCAGGATCACCCGGCTAACCACCATTACTCATTATCTCGATGACTTTTTGATAGTCGGTCCAGCTGATTGAGACGTCTGTTCCACAGCCCTGGCCCAATTCAAAGATGCTATGGCACATTTTGGGGTCCCACTTTCCCCCGAGAAGACGATAGGGCCAGAATCAGTGATCACATTCCTCGGGATTGAGATCGACACGGTCGCCATGGAATTTAGGTTGCCGAAAGACAAAATTGACAAACTGCTGGATCTCATTAACGGATCCATTTCGGTTGGCAAAGTCACATTGACGCAAATGCAGTCGCTTCTTGGCTCATTAAATTTTGCCTGCAGGGTCATGCCAGTGGGTAGGATATTTTCTCACAGATTGACGATTGCCACGAGAGGAGTAAAACAACGCCATCACAGAATTAGGATTACAGCACAGTTACGTTCTGATTTAAACACATGGAAGCTGTTCCTCAGCAATTACAATGGTAGGACTTGCTTTCAGGAGGCAGAGTGCTCAAACAATGACATGGGTTTGTTTTTTGCAGCGTCAGGCCACACAGGTTTCAGTGTTCGCTTCGGTAGCCAAATATGTTTTGCAAAATGGCCTGCTTTCTGGGTTAACAGAAAGTGGAATGGGGACCCAACCTTGATTGACCTCTTCCCCGTTGCAGTGGCCATGGAAATCTGGGGCCCACTGTTGGCCAACAAGCGAATTCGTTTACAACTTGAAACCGTTGGCGGGGTGCATGCCATCAACTACCTAGCGTCTCCTTCACCGCTGGTTTTAGACCTGATTAGGTTCATAGTATTGAAATGTTTAATGTTTGTTTGGTTCAAAGCTAATGCATTACCCAATAACAATGAGTCTGTTTCAGATTTAGTAACTGGGATTTATTCACAGGAGCGTCTGGGATTGCGACTTCAGGATTGATTGGAGGAGGTGGATTGCCCACATTCGATCTGGGATGTCCTGGGGATGCCGTTAATACGCTCGTCGGTAGCTCCGTCGACCTGGAGAGCCTATGGTAAGGCGTGGGAGGAGTGGTGTCTTTTAGCAGACGGCAAACCGGTGGGGTCTTCGGATGATGCTCGGATGCAGGTGACGATGGCATTTTTATCCAAAATGCATGCCAAGGGAGTATCGGGTGCGGTAGCGCGCAACCGTGTGTCTGCGTTAGCTTTCCATTTTAAACTGCGAGGTTGGTCAGATTCCACGAAACATTTTCTAGTCAGTCAGCTACTGAAAGGTTGGCGCCGAGTGGATAAACACTGTGATAACAGGCGTCCTATCTCCTTTGATTTGTTAGTTAGCTTGGTTAAGTCCGCGGAATCAGTTTGCGATTCTAACTATGAAGCTGCACTTACATCAGCGGCTTTTGGCTTGGCGTTTTTTGGGGCCATGCGGGTTAGTAAGATTTTACCTACTGCCCTGAATAAACCGGGTGGCATGAGGCGAGAAGATGTATTAATTTGTGACGATGGCCTAAGGATCAGAATATGTAAATCTAAAACTGATCAGGAGGGCAGGGGGACTTGGTTCCCAATATTTGCCATCAACAAGGATATTTGCCCATCAACGTTAATTAAGAATTACTTGCGGGTGAGAAAGGATGGTGTCCAATTTTTCATTCATGAGAATGGTCTCCCTCTAGTGTCAGGTCAATTCTTAGTCATATTGAGACGCTCGTTGTCGTTTTTGGGAATGCCCGCAGCAGATTTTGGGACTCATTCTTTTCAGATAGGTGCAGCAACTGAAGCGTCCAGAGCGGGTTTATTCGAATCAGAAATTCAAAGGGTGGGTAGATGGAAATCCCGCTGTTTTGCTAGGTACATCAGGCCTGACTTATTGTTATAAAGTTTTTGGTTTTGTTTGTTAAAACAATAATATAGAGGCAGCTTCGTGGATACATCGAAAATTTATCGTGGGTGTTTGGTTATTGAATGTTGGCTAACTGTATACTTTATTTCATAGATGGGGTGCGACCCAGCGTCTGGATTGTGGGTCACTCATACATCTATTGGGCGGCTCGTCGTGCTGAATTGTGCCCAGGAGGGCGATCATTGGGTTTCGACGAGGTCGACGTGATATGGCGTGGTATGAGAGGTCTGATGTGGTCCCAAGTGCTTCCGGAGGTTGTTCACATCGCATGGGTGGCTTCATCTCCCACCATTGTTGTTATCCATGCCGGAGGAAACGACCTGGCTTCGTCTCCACTCGCTGAACTACTTACGCTCATCAGATCCGACATGGACAAGTTCCCGAGTTTTTTCCCGCTGATGCGACTAGTCTGGTCTGAAGTAATCCCAAGACTGGTGTGGCGGGGTGCCAGGGAATTGAATGCTATGGAGAGATCCAGATGCACTCTGAATCAGAGGATATCACGCTTCGTAAGGTTCAAGAATGGTGTAGTGGTACGGCACCACCGTCTGGAGGGAGAAAATTCCGGTTTTCTTCTTCCTGACGGAGTTCACTTGAACGAGGCGGGTTTAGATATCTTCCTCAATGGTCTTCGTGAAGGTGTGGTTCAGGCGATGCATTCGTTGGGGGGGTCATAGCTCTCTGTATTCGCTCCTCCTTGGCGGAAGGGTGGAGTTTTTGTTGGTGGTGAAGATACCTGCCCGGGAAACCGGAAGGCAGTTATTCTCCCTACACCCCAATTTGTTGGCAGATATTGCCTGTTTTAAGCTGCGACCAAAATAATTTAACCCAAAGTAAAAGATGGAAATTTTATAATTATATTTCCCAATAAAAAGTTTTCAAGTTCTGATAATTGTTGTGTGTCACTTAATGGGAGTAAAAGGTTATGGGTCGTAGCAGTCTTTGGGACACTGCGGCTTACGCCGCTGTCCCCTGACTGCTGCGCCTTCCCCTGTGTTGGGAAAGCAGATCTCCCATTTAGTGAGACCAAGCTGAATATGGGGTTAACTCCCCGTGGAAGGGGCAGGGCTTATCCCCTGCCTTTGGCGCCGGGAAGCGCCGAAGTCACATCCGGATCCCTGGACCCGGACCTGTTTCCCGCCCTCCCTCCCCTTTTGTTATGTGTTGTTTCAGTTGCAGCTATGGAAGGGTGGAGTTTTTGTTGGTGGTGAAGATACCTGCCCGGGAGACCGGAAGGCAGTTAATCTCCCTACACCCCAATTTGTTGGCAGATATTGCCTGTTTTAAGCTGTGACCAAAATAATTTAACCCAAAGTAAAAGATGGAAATTTTATAAATATATTTCCCAATAAAAAGTTTTCAAGTTCTGATAATTGTTGTGTGTCACTTAATGGGAGTAAACGGTTATGGGTCGTAGCAGTCTTAGTCAACCCAAACGGCATCACCAAATTTTCAAAATGACCCTCAGGGGTATTAAAAGCCATCTTCCACTCATTACCTTGATGGACTCTTATGAGGTTGTACGCCCCCCTGAGGTCAAGCTTGGTAAACCACTTAGCACCTGCCACCTGGTTGAACAAATCTGGTATCAGAGGCATAGGGTATGGATCACGAACCGTAATCTGGTTCAACTCCCTGAAATCCAAACACGGGCATAATCCGCCATCTTTCTTCTTCATGAAGAAGAATCCTGCTGCCACCGGCGAGGATTACGGCCTGATGTGCCCTTTGCTCAAGCTTTCAGCAATGTAATCTTTTAACGCTTGTCTCTCCGGACCGGAGATGTTAAACATCCTTGCTTTAGGCAATTTGGTCCCTGGTTTAAACCTGATAGAACAGTCAGAAGGACGATGTGGCGGCAACTCTGAACAACCCTTCTCAGAGAACACATCCACAAAATCCAGAAGTGACTCCGGAATGCTTGAAGTCACCGCAGCCACACATGTGGCCAGGCAATTCTCCTGGCAGAACTCGCTCCACTGAATTATGTCCTGAGTTTTCCAGTCAATTACCGGGTTGTGCATAGACAACCAAGGAAAACTCAAAACCACCTGAGCAGGAAGATTCCTGAGCACCTTACGTGTAACCCGCTCGGAATGTAGAACTCCTATGTGGAGTTTCACCTCAGCCACAAATTCAGTAATCTCCCCCTGAGAGAGAGGAACAGCATTGATGGTGACCACGTGGATAGGATGAGACAGTTTTTCAATCCTAAAACCTGCTGTGCGCGCAAACTCCTCATCAATGAGATTTGTGGCTGAACCACTATCCACAAAAACAGTAATTGGCAGCTCACTGCCAGCAATAAAAACCTTAGCAGGGAGCATGCATTGAGAACCCACCATGGAGGATATAAATAAGCTCAGATTGGTCTCCTCCACACCCTCTGAGCTTAGAAGTTTTCCGCCGTTGCGTTTTTCTTAGACAGCAGATGACAGATGTTAATAAAATGACCAGTTTTACCACAGTAAAAACAGGCTCCCTGCTTCCTGAGCTCAGGGGCTTGACGCTTGACATGTGACACCCCTGCGACTTGCATAGGCTCCGTGGGCTCACCTGCAGCAACCTCACGTGAACCTAAACCCTCTCCCATAGACGGTGTCTCATGCTCCCCCTGACGCAAACGGCGATCTATGCGGACAACCAGACTCATGGCGAAATCTAGAGAAGCAGGAGTCTCGTACATCAGAAGGGCTTTTTTAACCCTTCCAGAAATCCCATGTATGAACTGACTCCGCAATGCTGGATCATTCCATTGTGTATCGATCGCCCAGCGACGAAATTCAGAACAGTAATCCTCTGCAACTCGCTCCCCCTGGCGAATAGTGCGTATCTTAGATTCTGCTAGAGCCATTCTGTCAGGTTCATCATAGATTTTCCCAAGAGAGGAAAAAAAACTCTCCACAGAGTCAAATGCAACAGAATCAGATGGCAAAGAAAACGCCCATGCTTGGGGATCCCCGCTTAACAATGACAACGCCAGGCCCACACGCTGAGCCTCATTAACCGAGGAGATCGGGCGCATGCGGAAATATAGTTTGCAAGCTTCACGAAAAGAAACAAATTTACTGCGTTCCCCAGTAAATCTTTCAGGCAAAGGAAATTTAGGCTCAGCAACTCTTCCTGTCGCTCCAGCCTGCACATTAGATACTGCTAGTCCCTGTTGCTGCACTTCCCCCCTCAACTCAGTGACCTGTAGAGACAACGCCCTCAACTGGCGGGTTATGGAAGTCATGGGATCCATGACAAAACACACAAAAAAAGAAATCCCTTTTTTTTGTTGGGCCGATTATAATGTTACGGGGAGACTAGGTGAGCGAGAGCGAATAACCCGGGCCCCTGCAGTTTCCCTCAGACTAGGGAAATCCTGACTGACCCTCTACCTGGAGTTTACACTGATGGTGTGCATGTCCAGGCCTCGAACCTCACCCTGTCTCCTGTTTTAACCCTTGGCTGATACCTCCGCCCTCCACCCAGTGAAGAGGTAATATTCCAATACCCACAGTTAGCACTAGGTAAATTAACCCCGGAACAGCTAGACAAAATCTAGCAGACGCCAATGAGCAAATAGTGGTCAAAAGCGGAATTACCGCTGTCTGTCGGACGACCTGGTCTGAACAGCGTCCGACATGACAGACAGGTCTTCCACTATATCCAATCCAGCAGATGGACACCCAACCAGGAGTGTTCACATTCCCAAAAATTATTGGCAGACAATACCAAAGTGGAATCACTTTCATCACAGTGGAAATAATATAAAAGGGGCCGACAGGTCTTCCACTACATGCAGTCCAGCAGATGGACACCCAACCAGTAGTGTTCACATTCCCAAAAATTATTGGCAGACAATACCAAAGTGGAATCAATTTCATCACAGTAGAAATAGTATAATAGGGACCGACAGGTCTTTCACAACACCCAATCCAGCAGATGGACACCCAACCAGGAGTGTTCACATTTGAACAAATGAGTGCCTTACACCACAGAAGTGACATCAATTTCACCACAGAAGAAATAGCATAATAGGGACTGACAGGTCTTCCACTATATCCAATCCAGCAGACGGACACACAACCAGGAGTGTTTACATTCCCAAAAATTATTTGCAGACAATATCAAAGTGGGATCAATTTCATCACAGTGGAAATAATTAGTGTTGAGCATTCCGATACTGCAAATATCGGGTATCGGCCGATATTTGCTGTATCGGAATTCTGATACCGAGTTCCGATATTTTTGCGATATCGGAAATCGGAATCGGAAGTGTGCGGTGCGTATGGTTCCCAGGGTCTGGAGGAGAGGAGACTCTCCTTCAGGCCCTGGGATCCATATTCATATATAAATAAATAATTAAAAAAAAAAATATGGATATACTCACCCCTTCGGCGGACCCTGGCTCTTAGCGGTGCCTCCGTTCCTAAGAATGCAGGGAGTGAAGGACCTTCGATGACGTTGCGGCTTGTGATTGGTCGTGTGAGCGGTCACATGAGCGGTCACGCGACCAATCACAAGCCGCGACGTCATCGAAGGTCCTTCACTCTGCATTCTTAGGAACGGAGGCAGACGCTTGGACCGGTGAGAGCCGGGGCCGTCGGAGGGGTGAGTATATCAATATTTTTTATTTTTATTCTTTATTTTATACATGAATGTGGATCCCAGGGCCTGAAGGAGAGTTTCCTCTCCTTCAGACCCTGGGAACCATTCTGATATTTTGTGTCCCATTGATATGCATTGGTATCGGGTATCGGTATCGGCGATATCCGATATTTTTTGGATATCGGCCGATCCAATCCGATACCTATACCTTTGCATGTCGGAAGGTATCGCTCAACACTAGAAATAATATAAAAGGGACCGACAGGTCTTCCACTGCATGCAGTCCAACAGATGGACACCCAACCAGTAGTGTTCACATTCCCAAAAATTATTGGCAGACAATACCAAAGTGGGATCAATTTCATCACAGTAGAAATAGTATATTAGGGACCGACAGGTCTTCCACTACGCGCAGTCCAGCAGATGGACACCCAACCAGTAGTGTTCACATTCCCCAAAATTATTGCAGACAATACCAACGTGGGATCAATTTCATCACAGTAGAAATAGTATAATAGGGACCAAAAGGTCTTCCACTACACCCAATTCAGCAGATGGACACCCAACCAGGAGTGGTCATATTTAAACAAATGAGTGCCTTACACCACAGCAGTGGCATCAATTTCACCACAGTGGAAATAATATAAAAGGGACTGACAAGTCTTCCACTACACCCAATTCAGCAGATGGACACCCAACCAGGAGTGTTCACATTTCAACAAATGAGGGCCTTACGCCACTGAAGTGGCATCAATTTCACCACAGTAGAAATAGTACAATAGAGACCGACAGGTCTTCCACTACACCCAATCCAGCAGATGGACACCCAATTAGGAGTCTTCACATTTCCAAAAATTATTGGCAGACAATACCAAAATGGCATCAATTTCAAAACCTGGACACAAACTGCGCTCCACGGTCAGACACCACACTCAAGGGCAAACTGTGCAATCGCACCACATGCTGAACGAACAACCTAGACAAAGTCTCCGCAGAGGGCAACGCTACCAAGGGTACAAAGTGTGCTTGTTTCGAAAACCTGTCAACCACCACCCATATGACCATATTACCCTTGGAAGGGGGAAGATTGGTGATAAAATCCATGGACAAATGTGTCCATGGTCTATCAGGATCTGGCAAAGGCACCAATTCCCCGGCCAGCCGGTTATGAGAGCTCTTAGCGTGGGCACACACTTCACAGGCAGACACAAACTTCTTCACATCACACGTATGTGAGGGCCACCAAAAAACCCTCGGAATGGGATGTCCACTCAGAGCTGAGTCAAAGAACTCCTGAAGAACCCAGAGTCAAAACTGAATAGGCACAAACAGTTTATCAACCGGTTTGTATGGGGAGCTTGAGACTGAACTTCTCAAATCTCCCATTCCAGCCCTGACAACAAATCAGCCACCACCACCCCAGGTTGAAGAATGGAGGATGGTGGCTCGGAGGAAGTCACTGGATCAAAACTCCGGGACAAGGCTTCGGCCTTTACATTCTTGGAACCTGGATGAAAGTCATAGAGAACAGGAACGGGGAAAAAAAGTGACCACTTAGCCTGCCTAGGGGTCAACCTTTTAGCAGACTCGATGTACGCCAAGTTCTTATGATCGGTCACCACGGTAATGGGATGAGCAGCGCCATCCAAAACATGCCTCCATTCCTCAAAAGCCAACTTAACAGACAGAAGTTCTCGTTTGCCCACATCATAGTTCCTTTCTGCCAGGGAGAACTTCTTAGAAAAGAAGGCACATGGTCTCAGATTAGTCAATGTGGCGGGCCCCTGGGACAACACTGCCCCCCTTCCCACCTCCGAGGCGTCTACCTCTACCACAAAGGGTTCAGATGGATTAGGCTGAACCAAAAACGGGGAAGTCATGGAGCATTTTTTTTTAAGGACAGAAATGCCGAAACAGCTATGACTGACCAGTTCTTAACATCAGCCCCCTTCTGCATCCAATCAGTGAGGGGAATAACTACCTGTGAAAACCCTTTAATAAACCTCTGGTAATAATTAGCGAATCTCAAGAAGCATTGCAGACCTTTCAGATCCCGAGGCTGGACCCAGTCCACAATGGCCTGAACCTTCTTGTGATCCATGCGAAGCCCCTCACAGATACAATGAACCCCAAAAAAGACAGTTCCTGAACAAAGAATGAACATTTATCCAATTTAGCGAACATCTGATTCTCCCAGAGCCTCTGGAGGAACCGTACGTTGATGACCAATATGAGCCTGCTTATCAGATGAAAAAATCAGAATGTCATCTAAATATATGACCACAAACCATCCAATCAAATCAAACAACACATAATTGATGAAATTCTGAAAAACCGCAGGAGCATTTGTCAACCCAAAAGCCATAACAAGGTTCTCGAACAATCCTTCAGATGTCAGTAATGTCGACTTCCACTCATCCTCCTCTCATATTAGAATCAAGTTATATGCCAGCCACAAGTCCTGCTTAGAAAACCATTAGCCTCACATAATTGATTACACAAATCAGTAATGAGTGGAAGCGGGTAAGTATTTCTTACCGTGATCTTATTAAGCTCCCGAAAGTCGAGGCATGGGCAGAGACCACCGTCTTTTTTCTTAATGAAAAAGAACCCTGCCGCAACAAGAGAAACAGAAGGGCGAATGTGCCCCTTATGAAGACTCTCGGAAATGTAATCTTTCATGGCGACCCACTCAGGAACCTGGAATCAGGTCAAAGGCACAATCAAAAGGGCGATGCAGTGGTAAAACATCAGCCTCTCTTTCAGAGAACACGTCTTCGAAGTCCTTCAGGTACTCCGGAATACCCTCAAGACCGACAAATGAGACAGATGCAAATATTAGGCATTTATTAATTGGACCCCAATTAACAATCTCAAGAGATTCACAGTTGATGACTGGATTATGACATTGCAGTCAAAGGAACCCCAACACCAACCCTGCAGGAAAGTTGTCCACAACAAAACAGGTGACATGTTCAGTGTGTACAGGGCCCACCTTGAGGACGAACTCCTCTGACACAGAACAGATCCCATTCTTGGTGAGGGGTGTAGAGTCGATAGCCACCACTTTTATGGGAGTAGCCAACCTAGCTGTCCCTATCCTATACTGGGCCACCAACCTGGAGTCAATCAAATTCACAGTGGACCCACAATCAACAAAAGCCACAGCGGGGAAAAAACAGCTGCTTACACCAAGTTCAACTTTAAGCAATAACTTGAAAAATGTACCTGGGAGTCATGGCAACCTCCTCGACAGATACCCAGACTTAGGCGTTTCCCGACACCTTGGAAGACATAGGGCAGGAAGGGAAGTCTTTTCTCCAATGTCCCATGGACCCACAGTAGACAGAGCTTATTCTCTCTGCGACATCTCCTCTCATTCACGGAGACAGATCCTACCTCCATGGGCTCAACAGACGAAGCGTGTTCAGATTTGGTAGAAAATAAGGGAGTTTCATGTAGTACCACTCCTCTTTTACAAAGCCTGTGATACATTCGAACGGCCTGCGTCATGGCCTCCTCCAAAGAGTCGGGTGGTGGATGCAGAGCAAATGTGTCCTTAAGGTGGTCAGACAACCCTCTTTGGAACAATTCTCTGAGTGCAGAGTCGTTCCAAGTAACCTCTGGAGCCCAACGTCTATACTCAGAACAATATCAATCGGCTGAGAGCTTTCACTGAGAGAGACTCATAATTGTGTCCTTATTCAACCTCACACGATCTGGTTCATTATAAATCAGCCCCAAGGCCTTGAAGAACCGATCAACAGACATTCTCTCAGGGGCAGTGGGAGACAGGAAAAAGCCAAGGACTGGGGACCCTCCCTCAAAAGAGAAATGACAATACCCACCCTTTGGATCTCATCGCCTGCAGGGCACAAAGACAACAGTAGTTTGCATCCCTTCTTAAACACCCGGAATTTACTCTTGTCCCCAGAAATGGTGTCCAGAAGTTTGACAGAGGGTTCAGAGGAAGGTAAGGAAACATCAGAAACACCCTCATCCTTACAGCCAGAAATAAAAGAAGCACTCCGAATGGATTTAACAGTCTCAGCCAGTTCCCTCTGCACCTGTTGGTGAGATGCCACTAAGGACCTTTGCTACACAGACAGATTTTACATCATTTGAGTCAAATTAGTTACCTGCTCAGACAAAACATACAGCGGATCCATATACACAGACAAACAAAAGTGCCCCCTAAACAAATTTTGAAAGTGGGTCAGTGATAATGTAATGACACACAGTGTGTATCACCTGGGGAGCTTAGAGGGGGGCCCGAAACCGAGCGCAGGATGAGTGAGAGCTAAAGCACACAGTGTGCACAGAACCTGACACTAAACAGTCACATGATCGCAGGGGGCGGAGCTATCGCACGCGAGGACTGGGAAGCACAATATGTGGCACAAAACGAAAATGTAGTCAAATGGGTACCTAGGGATGAGACAGCAAGTGAATCGAGATGAGCCAAGGGGTCAGAGAACCAGGAAGGACAGAGCAGTACAGATCAGAACACAGAGGCAGAAGTAAGGGGACGAACCGGGTCATACAAAGAAGAGCTCACATGCACAGAGGCACAATAATTACAGACAAGTAACCTGGGTCAGCAATTCTTAGCTGAGTAAATGGAAGTATCACCGACACTGGACCCAGGAGGTCCCCTACTGTATGACACTAGGGATAGAAGAATTTTTTGTGGAGTCTGGATTAGGCCTCTATAAAACACTAGATGCTACAAACTTTTTTAAAGTAAGGTCCCCTACTGTATGACACTAGAAGTAGAATAATTCGATTTTTTTGTGGCCTCTGGATCAGGCCTCTATAACACTCTAGATGCTACAAACTGTTTTAAATTTAGGTCCCCTACTGTATGTCATTAAGAGCACAAGAATTTTTGGTGGCCTCTGGATCAGGCCTCTACTGCTTAATTTCAACCAAAGAAAATGACAAATGTGATATGGCTGGCTGTCTAACTTTTTGCAACTGAAAAAATTATAATTTTTTTAAATGTGCCTTAGGTCTGTAGACAGTTTCATATCACCACAGTACTAAATGACAAGGTGGAATACAGCAGGCTTTTTCACATTTAGCTAGTGAAAAAATATTATTTAAAATTATATATTTGTGCATGGAGCATAATAGAAGCAGTGCACACTTGTAGGACATGTGCCCTGCTGGCTTTGTCTGTGGATCTCAGAAATGGCAAAAAAAAATTAGCTTCCAGCATTTTTTTTTTTTTAACAACCACACTGGACACTAGCTAGCTGCACTATCTGACTGATATACAACTGCCTAGCTATCTAGCTAAAATCTTGCTGCTAACACTGCCAGCATCAGGAGCAGCCTCTCTGTGCTGTTACAGTGTCAAAATGGTGTTAAAACAATATGTTTGCTGTTTATATGGAGAGGGACAGTAGCGTAGCTACTGGGGGGCAGAGGGGGCCATCACCGGAGCTCCGCTACTGTAACTGTATCGACGTGTGCACAGAGCGCCGATACAGTTACATTCTGCCAGAGAGCAGGGAGAATCGATCTCCCTGCTCTGCCACCCGGCTGCTATGGGGCCCCTGAACAGGTGGGGGGGGCCGGTGCCAGTGCCAGCTGTGGCCCCCCACACATCATTGTAGGTTCAGCTGTATTGGCTACATGCCGATACAGCTGACCGCATTGATGAGAGGAGAAGTGCTATGCTCCTTCTCCCATCATCCCCCTGTCAGCATCTAGCATCTGCTGACACTGACAGGGGTCACAAAGACGTCACTACCCGGCGCCCGCGGTCTGGAGACGTACGGGCGCGCAGAGCAGTGGAAGAACCAGGAAGAAGACAGGTGGGTATTTATTTATTTTTATGGGGGCTGCCTTTGGGAACTTCTTTATACTATAAAGTCTGCCTATGGGGGCTGCCTTACAATACATAGTCTGCCTATGGGGGCTGCCTTATACTACAGAGTCTGCCTATGGAGTGTTGCCTTGTACTACAGGGTCTGCCTATTGGGGGCTGCCTTATACTAGAGGGTCTGCCTATGTGGGGCTGTCTATACTACCGAGTCTACCTGTGGGGTGCTGTCTTATACTACAGGGTCTGCCTATGGGGTGCTGCCTTATACTGCAGAGTCTGCCTATGGGGGGCTGCCTTATACTAGACTCTACTAGTCTCTAGACTCTATAGCATAAGGTAGCCCCAATGGGAAAACTCTATATAGTATAGAGTCTGCCTATGAGGGCTGCCTTATGCTATAGAGTCTGCTTATGGGGGTGCATTATACAATATAGAGTAGGGATATGGGGAGTGCATTATACTACAGTATATTGAGGACTATCTGGTGCAATATACTATGTGGAGGCCTATGGGAAGTGCATTATACTATATGGAGGCCTATGGAGAGTGCATTATACTATATTGAGGACTATCTGGTGCATTATACTATATGGAGGCTATATAGGGGGCCATAATACCATGTGGAGATTACAGTGAGGTGGTTATCATACATTGTTGGAGCCATCAAACAGTTTTGGGGCAACTAAGGGTCAGTATACTGTGTGTGTGGTACTATACAGCGAGGGGGCATTATCCTGTGTATAAGAGAGCATCATACTGTGTATAGGGGAGTTGTACAGGGTGGAGATTTGGGGCATTATTAACCCCTTTCTGACATCTGACGTACTATCCCGTCGAGGTGGGGTGGGCCCGTATGACCACCGACGGGATAGTACGTCATACGCGATCGGCCGCGCTCACGGGCATATCGCAGCTGACATCCGGCACTATGTGCCAGGAGCGGTCACGGACCGCCCCCAGCACATTAACCCCCGGCACACCGCGATCAAACATGATCGCCGTGTACCGGCGGTACAGGGAAGCATCGCGCAGGGAGGGGGCTCCCTGCGGGCTTCCCTGAGACCCCCGCAGCAACGCGATGTGATTGCGTTGCTCCGAGGGTCTCCTAGCTCCCTCCTCGCCGCAGGTCCCGGATCCAAGATGGCCGCGGCATCCGGGTCCTGCAGGGAGGGAGGTGGCTTACCGAGTGCCTGCTCAGAGCAGGCGCTGGTAAGCCTGCAGCCCTGCACAGCAGATCGCCGATCTGACAGAGTGCTGTGCACACTGTCAGATCACCGATCTGTAAAGTCCCCCCCTGGGACAAAGTAAAAAAGTTAAAAACATTTTTCCCACATGTGTAAAAAAATAAATAAAAAATAAATTCCTAAATGAAGAAAAAAAAAATATTATTCCCATAAATAAATTTCTTTATCTAAATAAAAAAAAAACAATAAAAGTACACATATTTAGTATCGCCGCGTCCGTAACGACCCAACCTATAAAACTGTCCCACTAGTTAACCCCTTCAGTAAACACCGTGAGAAAAAAAAAAAAACGAGGCAAAAAACAACGCTTTATTACCATACCACCGAACAAAAAGTGGAATAACACGCGATCAAAAAGACAGATATAAATAACCATGGTACCGCTGAAAACATCATCTTGTCCCGCAAAAAACGAGCCACCATACAGCATCATCAGCAAAAAAATAAAAAAGTTATAGTCCTGAGAATAAAGCGATACCAAAATAATTATTTTTTCTATAAAATAGCTTTTATCGTATAAAAGCGCCAAAACATAAAAAAATGATATAAATGAGGTATCACTGTAATCGTACTGACCTGAAGAATAAAACTGCTTTATGAATTTTACCAAACGCGGAACGGTATAAACGCCTCCACCAATAGAAATTCATGAATAGCTGGTTTTTGATCATTCTGCCTCACAAAAACCGGAATAAAAAGCGATCAAAAAATGTCATGTGCCCGAAAATGTTACCAATAAAAACGTCAACTCGTCTCGCAAAAAACAAGACCTCACATGACTCTGTGGACTTAAATATGGAAAAATTATAGCTTTCAAAATGTGGTAACGCAAAAAATATTTTTTGCAATAAAAAGCGTCTTTCAGTGTGTGACGGCTGCCAATCATAAAAATCCGCTAAATAACCCGCTATAAAAGTAAATCAAACCCCCCTGCATCACCCCTTTAGTTAGGGAAAAATAAAAAAATTAAAAAAATGTATTTATTTCCATTTTCCCATTAGGGTTAGGGCTAGGGTTAGGGTTAGGGCTAGGGTTAGGGCTAGGATTAGGGCTAGGGTTATTGCTAGGGTTAGGGTTAGGTTTAGGGCTAGAGTTAGGGCTAGGGTTATTGCTAGGGTTAGGGCTAGGGTTAGGGCTAGGGCTAGTGCTAGGGTTAGGGCTAGGTTAGGGCTAGGGTTAGGGCTAGGGTTAGGGCTATTGCTAGGGTTAGGGCTAGGGTTAGGGCTAGGGTTAGGGCTAGGGTTAGGGCTAGGGTTAAGTCTACAGTTAGGTTTGGGGCTAAAGTTAGGGTTAGGGTTTGGATTACATTTACGGTTGGGAATAGGGTTGGGATTAAGGTTAGGGGTGTGTCAGGGTTAGGGTTGTGGTTAGGGTTACCATTTGGATTAGGTTAAGGGGTGTGTTTGGATTAGGGTTTCAGTTATAATTGGTGGGTTTCCACTGTTTAGGCACATCAGGGGCTCTCCAAACGGGACATGGCATCCGATCTCAATTCCAGACAATTCTGCGTTGAAAAAGTAAAACAGTGCTCCTTCCCTTCAGAGCTCTCCCGTGTACCCAAACAGGGGTTTACCCCAACATATGGGGTATCGGCGTACTCAGGACAAATTGGACAACATCTTTTGGGGTCCAATTTCTCCTGTTACCCTTGGGAAAATACAAAACTGGGGGCGAAAAAACTAAGTTTTGTGGGAGAAATTGTACAACAACTTTTGGGGTCCAATTTATTATGTTACCCTTGTAAAAATACAAAGCTGGGGGCTAAAATATCATTTCTGTGAAAAAAAAGAGGAATTTTTATTTTCACAGCTCTGCGTTGTAAACTGTAGTGAAACACTGGGGGGTTCAAAGTTTTCACAACACATCTAGATAAGTTCCTTGGGGGGTCTAATTTCCAATATGGGGTCATTTGTGGGGGGTTTCTACTGTTTAGGTACATCAGGGGCTCTGCAAATGCAACGTGACGCCTGCAGACCAATCCATCTAAGTCTGCATTCCAAACGGCGCTCCTTCCCTTCCGAGCTCTGCCATGCGCCCAAACAGTGGTTTACCCCCACATATGGGGTATCAGCGTACACAGGGCAAATTGGACAACAACTTTTGGGGTCCAATTTATCCTGTTACCCTTGTGAAAATACAAAACTGGGGGCTAAAAAATCATTTTTGTGAAAAAAAAATAATTTTTATTTTCACGGCTCTGCGTTATAAACTGTAGTGAAACACTTGGGGGTTCAAAGTTCTCACAACACATCTAGATAAGTTCCTTGGGAGGTCTCGTTTCCAATTTGGGGTCACTTGTGGGGGGGGTTTACTGTTTGGGTACATCAGGGGCTCTGCAAATGCAACGTGACGCCTGCAGACCAATCCATTTAAGTCTGCATTCCAAATGGCGCTCCTTCCCTTCCGAGCTCTGTCATGCGCCCAAACAGTGCTTCCCCCCCACATATGGGGTATCAGCGTACTCAGGACAAATTGGACAACAACTTTTGGGGTCCAATTTATTATGTTACCCTTGTAAAAATACAAAGCTGGGGGCTAAAATATCATTTCTGTGAAAAAAAAGAGGAATTTTTATTTTCACGGCTCTGCGTTGTAAACTGTAGTGAAACACTTGGGGGTTCAAAGTTCTCAAAACACATCTAGATAAGTTCCATAGCGGGTCTACTTTCCAAAATGGTGTCACTTGTGGGGGGTTTTAATGTTTAGGCACATCAGAGGCTCTCCAAACGCAACATGGCGTCCCATCTTAATTCCAGTCAATTTTGCATTGAAAAGTAAAATAGCGCTCCTTCCCTTCCGAGCTCTGCTATGCGCCCAAACAGTGGTTTACCCCCACATATGGGGTATCGTCGTACTCAGGACAAATTGCACAACAACTTTTGTGGTCTAATTTCTTTTCTTACCCTTGGGAAAATAAAAAAATGGGGTCGAAAAATCATTTTTGTGAACAAATATGATTTTTTATTTTTACGGCTCTGCATTATAAACTTCTGTGAAGCACTTGTTGGGTCAAAGTGCTCAACACACATCTAGATAAGTTCCTTAAGGGGTCTACTTTCCAAAATGGTGTCACCTGTGGGGGGTTTCAATGTTTCGGCACATCAGGGGCTCTCCAAACGCAACATGGCGTCCCATCTCAATTCCAGTCTATTTTGCATTGAAAAGTCAAATGGTGCTCCTTCCCTTCCGAGCTCTGCCCTGCGCCCAAACAATGGTTTACACCCACATATGGGGTATCGTTGTACTCAGGACAAATTGCACAACAACATTTGTGGTCTAATTTCTTCTCTTACCCTTGGGAAAATAAAAAATGGGGGCGAAAAGATCATTTTTGTGAAAAAATATGATTTTTTATTTTTACGGCTCTGCATTATAAACTTCTGTGAAGCACTTGTTGGGTCAAAGTGCTCACCACACATCTAGATAAGTTCCTTAGGGGGTCTACTTTCCAAAATGGTGTCAGTTGTGGGGGGTTTCAATGTTTAGGCACATCAGGGGCTCTCCAAACGCAACATGGCGTCCCATGTCAATTCCAGTCAATTTTGCATTGAAAAGTCAAATGGCGCTCCTTTCCTTCCGAGCTCTGCCATGCGCCCAAACAGTGGTTTACCCCCACATATGGGGTATTAACGTACTCAGGACAAATTGTACAACAACTTTTGGGGTCCATTTTCTCCTGTTACCCTTGGTAAAATAAAACAAATTGGAGCTGAAATAAATTTTGTGTAAATAAAAATGAACATTTAACTTTTTTTCAAACATTCCAAAAATTCCTGTGAAACACCTGAAGGGTTAATAAATTTCTTGAATGTGGTTTTGAGCACCTTGAGGGGTGCAGTTTTTAGAATGGTGTCACACTTGGGTATTTTCTGTCATATAGACCCCTCAAAATGACTTCAAATGAGATGTGGTCCCTGAAAAAAAATGGTGTTGTAAAAATGAGAAATTGCTGGTCAATTTTAACCCTTATAACTCAATAACAAAAAAAAAATTTGGTTCCAAAATTGTGCTGATGTAAAGTAGACATGTGGGAAATGTTACTTATAAAGTATTTTGCGTGACATATGTCTGTGATTTAAGGGCATAAAAATTCAAAGTTGGAAAATTGCAAAATTTTCAAAATTTTCGCCAAATATCCATTTTTTTAACAAATAAACGCAAGTTATATCGAAGAAATTTTACCACTATCATGAAGTACAATATGTCACGAGAAAACGGTGTCAGAATAGCCAAGATCCGTTGAAGCGTTCCAGAGTTATAACCTCATAAAGGGACAGTGGTCAGAATTGTAAAAATTGGCCTGGTCATTAACGTGCAAACCACCCTTGGGGGTGAAGGGGTTAAATGTAAAGTGGGTACTTATTGTTATAGGGGAACTCTGGTTAATGTAACTATCAAAGGGGCACACAGAGGGAATTATTACTTTCTAGGGGGGAAAATATGGGCATTGTTTTCTAGGCCACTTAAACCCGACATTACTATATTATAGAGGGTTGCTTTAAAATTTAGAAGGCAAAAAGAACCACACAGCAGGTGCAGTAATAGGGGCACATACGGCAGCAGCGGCTCAGTATTGGGGTATCAGCAGGATGAGGAGTTTGTGCAGGTTGGGAATAGATGATGATGGGGCTGGAATATGAGAAGTGAAATATGTCTTTGTTGTATTCTTTGCAGCCGAGTCGTGGCTGGAAGAAGTTGTCATGTCTGTCTGGGCCAGATGGAAAGGACGGGAAAAATGAACAATTCCATCAGAAAGAACGTCAGCGGTAAGACATTATCTGTAACTGTGCAGTGATCTGTTATATGTTCTGTAGGACTGGTATTTACCACTGACCATATGGCGGTAATATCCATATTGGTCTTTGTATAGAGATTATTTTCAGCAACATCGGTCATCTGCTGAGGTTCTCCTCCATTATTAGGGTGCGTCACCCAGTTGTAGTCAAGGTTACCTGATTAGGGGCCCACTGAGAAGTTTCGCACCCCCTGAACCAAAACCCTAGCCATGCCTCTGGAGAGGGACATGTGATTTCAGCAGCCAATGACACAAGCAGTTGTGTCAGGACATTGTGAGTGTTTCCTGCGCCCTGATAGGCTAGCCGCAATGTGCACACAGAAAGTTAGTAAAAAAAAAAAAAATGTTTACAAGAACTCCGCACTAGGGTTGAGCGACTTTCATTTTTTTAAGATCGAGTAGGGTTTTGGGAAACCCGATTTTGTCCAGAGTCGAGTCGAGTGCAGTCGGCCGATTATCGCTAAAAGTCGGGGATCGACCGAAACACGAAACCCAATGCAAGTCAATGGGGAAGCATAGTCGGCAGTGAGTGGAGGCCAGGAAAACACCTACAGTGCCCATTTTAATGCCAAAAACATCCATTCTTGTTTCTGAAGCTTGCCAATCTTAATTAACTGTATAATAATAGTTGGGCATAGGGAATTGGGGGAAAGTTGTGGGGGGAGTAGGGCTGGCTCAAGTTTTTCGTGGGCCCAGGAAATGCGGACTACGTCACGGCGGTGTTGCAGGGAAAGGTAAGTATTTAAAAGTTGCAAGTGCTGTGATCCTGAGCAAGCAGGGGGGGCCCACTCGTTCGCATTGCCACTGGCACAGGGCCCCTCAAAGTACGGCGGTGTGTTTGCATGGCGGGGGCGCCTCCCACCAGCAGCGACACTTTTGCGTACTCTGAGGGGCCCTGTGCCAGTGACGTCGCCAACGAGTATGCCCCCCCACCTGATGAAGGAACCTGCACTTTCATCTGCACCTTCCTCTTTGTCCCTGTGTAAGGTGGTATAACATGCGGGAAGGGGAACCTTACTTTCAGCAGGGACAGATTCTGGCTGTGTAGAGTACAAGGGGAATGTAGTGGTCTAGGTCAATGTACCAGCAGACTCATTTAGCAGTGGCTGGGCAATGGGCAGGATGAGGAGGAAACAGATATAGGGCCAAAGAATAAAGTAGGCTACATGCAGTTCAAAATTGGTAACAGGACTAAACAGGCGGCATTGCTTTGTTCAGTGGAGTAGCAAACCCAAGAGCAGCAGACACTGTTTCAAGGGCCTAACCACACTAGTAGGCCAAATGCAGTTTAATATCTGATAGTATAGGGCGAAAGCCAGAATGTGGAAGCTCAGCTTTGTTCAGTTGAGGACAACACCAGGGAGGGGCAGACACCTTTAGTAGGCCGGAAAAGCCTATTGCATTTTTTAAAATGGTAATTTGGAGCAGAAGGTTGAAGCTCAGCTTTATTTAGTTGAGGGCAACACCAGGGAGGGGCAGAAGCCGTTAGTAGGCCCTAACCACCATTTTTTTTTTTTTTAAAACCACTTAATGAGAGCCGGAAGGTTGAAGCTCAGCTTTATTTAGTTGAGGACAACACCAGGGAGGGGCAGAAGCCGTTAGTAGGCCCTAACCACCATTTTTTTTTTAAAACCACTTAATGAGAGCCGGAAGGTTGAAGCTCAGCTTTATTTAGTTGAGGACAACACCAGGGAGGGGCAGAAGCCGTTAGTAGGCCCTAACCACCATTTTTTTTTTTTTTAAAACCACTTAATGAGAGCCGGAAGGTTGAAGCTCAGCTTTATTTAGTTGAGGACAACACCAGGGAGGGGCAGAAGCCGTTAGTAGGCCCTAACCACCATTTTTTTTTTAAAACCACTTAATGAGAGCCGGAAGGTTGAAGCTCAGCTTTATTTAGTTGAGGACAACACCAGGGAGGGGCAGAAGCCGTTAGTAGGCCCTAACCACCATTTTTTTTTTTTTTAAAACCACTTAATGAGAGCCGGAAGGTTGAAGCTCAGCTTTATTTAGTTGAGGACAACACCAGGGAGGGGCAGAAGCCGTTAGTAGGCCCTAACCACCATTTTTTTTTTAAAACCACTTAATGAGAGCCGGAAGGTTGAAGCTCAGCTTTATTTAGTTGAGGACAACACCAGGGAGGGGCAGAAGCCGTTAGTAGGCCCTAACCACCATTTTTTTTTTAAAACCACTTAATGAGAGCCGGAAGGTTGAAGCTCAGCTTTATTTAGTTGAGGACAACACCAGGGAGGGGCAGAAGCCGTTAGTAGGCCCTAACCACCATTTTTTTTTTTAAAACCACATAATGAGAGCCGGAAGGTTGAAGCTCAGCTTTATTTAGTTGAGGACAACACCAGGGAGGGGCAGAAGCCGTTAGTAGGCCCTAACCACCATTTTTTTTTTTAAAACCACATAATGAGAGCCGGAAGGTTGAAGCTCAGCTTTATTTAGTTGAGGACAACACCAGGGAGGGGCAGAAGCCGTTAGTAGGCCCTAACCACCATTTTTTTTTTAAAACCACTTAATGAGAGCCGGAAGGTTGAAGCTCAGCTTTATTTAGTTGAGGACAACACCAGGGAGGGGCAGAAGCCGTTAGTAGGCCCTAACCACCATTTTTTTTTTTTTTAAAACCACTTAATGAGAGCCGGAAGGTTGAAGCTCAGCTTTATTTAGTTGAGGACAACACCAGGGAGGGGCAGAAGCCGTTAGTAGGCCCTAACCACCATTTTTTTTTTAAAACCACTTAATGAGAGCCGGAAGGTTGAAGCTCAGCTTTATTTAGTTGAGGACAACACCAGGGAGGGGCAGAAGCCGTTAGTAGGCCCTAACCACCATTTTTTTTTTAAAACCACTTAATGAGAGCCGGAAGGTTGAAGCTCAGCTTTATTTAGTTGAGGACAACACCAGGGAGGGGCAGAAGCCGTTAGTAGGCCCTAACCACCATTTTTTTTTTTAAAACCACATAATGAGAGCCGGAAGGTTGAAGCTCAGCTTTATTTAGTTGAGGACAACACCAGGGAGGGGCAGAAGCCGTTAGTAGGCCCTAACCACCATTTTTTTTTTTAAAACCACATAATGAGAGCCGGAAGGTTGAAGCTCAGCTTTATTTAGTTGAGGACAACACCAGGGAGGGGCAGAAGCCGTTAGTAGGCCCTAACCACCATTTTTTTTTTAAAACCACTTAATGAGAGCCGGAAGGTTGAAGCTCAGCTTTATTTAGTTGAGGACAACACCAGGGAGGGGCAGAAGCCGTTAGTAGGCCCTAACCACCATTTTTTTTTTTTTTAAAACCACTTAATGAGAGCCGGAAGGTTGAAGCTCAGCTTTATTTAGTTGAGGACAACACCAGGGAGGGGCAGAAGCCGTTAGTAGGCCCTAACCACCATTTTTTTTTTAAAACCACTTAATGAGAGCCGGAAGGTTGAAGCTCAGCTTTATTTAGTTGAGGACAACACCAGGGAGGGGCAGAAGCCGTTAGTAGGCCCTAACCACCATTTTTTTTTTTAAAACCACATAATGAGAGCCGGAAGGTTGAAGCTCAGCTTTATTTAGTTGAGGGCAACACCAGGGAGGGGCAGAAGCCGTTAGTAGGCCCTAACCAAAGTTGAAGGCCAAATGCAGTTTAATTTCTGATACTATAGGCCGAAAGCCAGAAGGTGGAAGTTCCGATTTAGACAGTGGAGGACAATTTGAATTAGGGACTGCAGACAGACTTAGTAGGCTGTCCCCTGTGGACCATGCATCCACCACATTAACCCATTGCGCCGTAATGGACACGTAATCTTCCGTGGCCATGCCTACAGGTCCATGCGTCTGTTGTCAGGTGCACCTTTGTACTCACAGATTGCCAGAGTGCATGGACAATGCGGTCTTCTACATGCTGGTGGAGGGTTGGGATGGCTTTTCTCGCAAAAGAAGTGTCGACTGGTTAGCTTGTAGCGTGGTACAGCGTAGTCCATCATGGCCTTATTAATAGTAAATAAAATATATAACTAGGCTCTATGAACTTTTAAATAGGTTCCAGGGGTACACGGGCAGCATTGGTGTGGTCAGTGGAGGAGTATTGCAAGTAGGGGCTGCAGACAGGCTATCAAAGGCCTAAAATAACAAACAGTAGGCAGTCATGGCAGTTTTACATCGGTTACATGGATACACAGGCAGGCACTCCAGGCAGCATTGTGCTCAGTGGAGGAGTATTGCAAGTAGGGGCCGCAGACAGGCTATCAAAGGCCTAAAATAACAAACAGTAGGCAGTCATGGCAGTTTTACATCGGTTACATGGATACACAGGCAGGCACTCCAGGCAGCATTGTGGTCAGTGGAGGAGTATTGCAAGTAGGGGCCGCAGACAGGCTATCAAAGGCCTAAAATAACAAACAGTAGGCAGTCATGGCAGTTTTACATCGGTTACATGGATACACAGGCAGCTAGGTGGTGAGTGGAGGAGTATTTAAAGTAAGGACCGCAGACAGGCTATCAAAGGCCTAACATAACAAACAATAGGCTCATGGCAGTTTTACAGCGGTTACATGGATACACGGGCAGGCAGCTTGGTGGTGAGTGGAGGAGTATTTAAAGTATGGACCGCAGACAGGCTTCGAAGGCCTAACACAATAAAATGGGCTGGCTGTAGGCACTTTAAAATTGGTTCCAGGGGTACACGGGCAGCAGTGGTCTGGTCAGTGGAGGCCTAGTGGAAGTATGGACCGCAGACAGGCTTCGAAGGCCTAACACAATAAAATGGGCTGGCTGTAGGCACTTTAAAATTGGTTCCAGGGGTACACGGGCAGCAGTGGTCTGGTCAGTGGAGGCCTAGTGGAAGTATGGACCGCAGACAGGCTTCGAAGGCCTAACACAATAAAATGGGCTGGCTGTAGGCACTTTAAAATTGGTTCCAGGGGTACACGGGCAGCAGTGGTCTGGTCAGTGGAGGACTAGTGGAAGTATGGACCGCAGACAGGCTTCGAAGGCCTAACACAATAAAATGGGCTGGCTGTAGGCACTTTAAAATTGGTTCCAGGGGTACACGGGCAGCAGTGGTCTGGTCAGTGGAGGCCTAGTGGAAGTATGGACCGCAGACAGGCTTCGAAGGCCTAACACAATAAAATGGGCTGACTGTAGGCACTTTAAAATTGGTTCCAGGGGTACACGGGCAGCAGTGGTCTGGTCAGTGGAGGCCTAGTGGAAGTATGGACCGCAGACAGGCTTCGAAGGCCTAACACAATAAAATGGGCTGGCTGTAGGCACTTTAAAATTGGTTCCAGGGGTACACGGGCAGCAGTGGTCTGGTCAGTGGAGGACTAGTGGAAGTATGGACCGCAGACAGGCTTCGAAGGCCTAACACAATAAAATGGGCTGGCTGTAGGCACTTTAAAATTGGTTCCAGGGGTACACGGGCAGCAGTGGTCTGGTCAGTGGAGGCCTAGTGGAAGTATGGACCGCAGACAGGCTTCGAAGGCCTAACACAATAAAATGGGCTGACTGTAGGCACTTTAAAATTGGTTCCAGGGGTACACGGGCAGCAGTGGTCTGGTCAGTGGAGGACTAGTGGAAGTATGGACCGCAGACAGGCTTCGAAGGCCTAACACAATAAAATGGGCTGGCTGTAGGCACTTTAAAATTGGTTCCAGGGGTACACGGGCAGCAGTGGTCTGGTCAGTGGAGGCCTAGTGGAAGGAGGGACCGCAGACAGGCTTCGAAGGCCTAACACAATAAAATGGGCTGGCTGTAGGCACTTTAAAATTGGTTCCAGGGGTACACGGGCAGCAGTGGTCTGGTCAGTGGAGGACTAGTGGAAGGAGGGAGCGCAGAAAGGCTTCAAAGGCCTAAAATAACAAACAATAGGCTCATGGCAGTTTTACAGCGGTTACATGGATACACGGGCAGGCAGCTTGGTGGTCAGTGGAGGAGTAGGGACCGCAGACAGGCTATCAAAGGCCTAAAATAACAAACAATAGGCTCATGGCAGTTTTACAGCGGTTACATGGATACACGGGCAGGCAGCTTGGTGCTGAGTGGAGGAGTAGTGCAAGGAGTGTCTGTCCCAGTACTCCCAAAATATAAATAGATGTTAATGTCTCGCAAAACAACCAAAACAAAAAAAAAGATGGCATACTTAGGTACAGGGGTGGGCTCATCTGCTGTGTTTCTGACATAGTAATTTGGCAGTAACTATTTAATGGTGCCAATATAGGACACAGACACAGACTACTTTAAGTTGCATCATAGATGTCTACAAATTTGTATTGTCAGTGCCAGACATTGAATGATGTCAGCGAATAGACTAAAGATTGGTGGAGCTGTGCGACATAATTTTGCACGTAGTAGAGCCCAGTTTGAGCTGGGGTAGGGGGGAACTCTCTTGAGGCCGGCGGGACCGCCCCAGGGCCACTCATGTTACAACGGTGTGTCTGACGTTGGGTGCGCACCACCACCGCCAGAGACACTACATTGTACTATGAGGGACCCAGTAGCAATGCCGTCAACCAAAAGCGAGCACACCCACCTCTTCAGACAAACAGCAGTCTCACGGGTGCTTGCGCCAAGTCGCGATACCACGGCCCCGTGTGGGGAGTTTGGCCATTTAGGGAGGTGTAAACATGTCGTATGCTGTACAATCTGCAGCAGCAAATTAGACATTAGAAAAGTAATTCACAGGCAAGAGCTTTTCATAGGAAAGCTAGGTGTCGGCCGGGCAAGGTGGGGCAAAAGATTTTGAAATCCAGTTGTGGTTCATTTTAATGAATGTTAGATCGTCAACATTTTGGGTAGCCAGACGAGTCCTTTTTTCGGTTAATATTGACCCTGCAGCACTGAATACTCTTTCTGATAGGACACTTGCTGCCGGGCAAGCAAGCTCCTGCAATGCATATTCTGCCAATTCTGGCCAGGTGTCTAATTTGGAGGCCCAGTAATCAAATGGGAATGACGGTTGAGGGAGAACATCGATAAGGGATGAAAAATAGTTAGTAACCATACTGGACAAATGTTGTCTCCTGTCACTTTCAATTGATGCAGCAGTACCTGTCCTGTCTGCGGTCATAGCAAAATCACTCCACAACCTGGTCAGAAAACCCCTCTGTCCAACGCCACTTCTGATGTGTGCACCCCTAACACTCCTAGTCTGCTGCCCCCTGGAGCTCGTGTGAGAACGATCACGTGCGCTGTGTGCTGGGAATGCCTGAAGCAAACGGTCAACAAGAGTTGATTGTTTGGTTGCTAATATTAGTTCCAAGTTCTCATGTGGCATAATATTTTGCAATTTGCCTTTATAGCGTGGATCAAGGAGGCAGGCCAACCAGTAATCGTCATCGTTCATCATTTTCGTAATGCGTGTGTCCCTTTGTAGGATACGTAAGGCATAATCCGCCATGTGGGCCAAAGTTCCACTTGTCAAATCTCCGGTTGTGATTGGTTGAGGGGCAGTTGCAGGCAAATCTACGTCACTTGTGTCCCTCAAAAAACCAGAACCCGGCCGTGACACGCAACCAATTTCCTGTGCCCCCGTGAAAGTTTCCGCATTAAAAATATACTCATCCCCATCATCCTCCTCGTCCTCCACCTCCTCTTCGCCCGCTACCTCGTCCTGTACACTGCCCTGACCAGACAATGGCTGACTGTCATCAAGGCTTCCCTCTTCCTCTGGTGCAGACGCCTGCTCCTTTATGTGCGTCAAACTTTGCATCAGCAGACGCATTAGGGGGATGCTCATGCTTATTACGGCGTTGTCTGCACTAACCAGCCGTGTGCATTCCTCAAAACACTGAAGGACTTGACACATGTCTTGTATCTTCGACCACTGCACACCTGACAACTCCATGTCTGCCATCCTACTGCCTGCCCGTGTATCCTCCCACAAATAAATAACAGCACGCCTCTGTTCGCACAGTCTCTGAAGCATGTGCAGTGTTGAGTTCCACCTTGTTGCAACGTCTATGATTAGGCGATGCTGGGGAAGGTTCAAAGACCGCTGATAGGTCTGCATACGGCTGGCGTGTACAGGCGAACGTCGGATATGTGAGCAAAGTGCACGCACTTTGAGGAGCAGGTCGGAGAACCCAGGATAAGTTTTCAATAAGCACTGCACCACCAGGTTTAAGGTGTGAGCCAGGCAAGGAATGTGTTTCAGTTGGGAAAGGGAGATGGCAGCCATGAAATTCCTTCCGTTATCACTCACTACCTTGCCTGCCTCAAGATCTACTGTGCCCAGCCACGACTGCGTTTCTTGTTGCAAGAACTCGGACAGAACTTCCGCGGTGTGTCTGTTGTCGCCCAAACACTTCATAGCCAATACAGCCTGCTGACGCTTGGCAGTAGCTGGCCCATAATGGGACAACTGGTGTGCAACAGTGTCATCTGCCGATGGAGTGGTTGGCCGACTGCGTTCTGTGGAAGAGCTGTAGCTTCTGCAGGAGGACGAGGAGGAGGAGGAGGGGGTGCGAACGCCTACAGCCAACTGTTTCCTAGACCGTGGGCTAGGCACAACTGTCCCTAAATTGATGTCGCCTGTGGACCCTGCATCCACCACATTCACCCAGTGTGCCGTGATGGACACATAACGTCCCTGGCCATGCCTACTGGTCCATGCATCTGTAGTCAGGTGCACCTTTGTACTCACAGATTGCCTGAGTGCATGGACGATGCGCTGTTTAACATGCTGGTGCAGGGCTGGGATGGCTTTTCTGGAAAAAAAGTGTCGACTGGGTAGCTCGTATCGTGGTTCAGCGTACTCCATCAGGGCTTTGAAAGCTTCGCTTTCAACTAACCGGTAGGGCATCATCTCTAACGAGATTAGTCTAGCTATGTGGGCGTTAAAACCCTGTGTACGCGGATGCGAGGATAAGTACTTCCTTTTTCTAACCAGAGTCTCATGTAGGGTGAGCTGGACTGGAGAGCTGTAGATCGTGGAACTTTCGGGTGTGCCGGTGGACATGGCAGACTGAGAGACGGTTGGAGACGGTATTGTTTCCGCCGGTGCCCTACATGCAATATTTCCTCCTACAAAACTGGTGATTCCCTGACCCTGACTGCTTTTGGCTGGCAAAGAAACCTGCACAGATACTGCCGGTGGTGCGGAAAATGGTGGCCTTACAGTGACGGAAGGGATGTTGCGTTGCTGACTAGCTTCATTGGCCGAGGGTGCTACAACCTTGAGGGACGTTTGGTAGTTAGTCCAGGCTTGAGAATGCATGGTGGTTAAGTGTCTATGCATGCAACTAGTATTTAGACTTTTCAGATTCTGACCTCTGCTTAAGCTAGTTGAACATTTTTGACAGATGACTTTGCGCTGATCAGTTGGATGTTGTTTAAAAAAATGCCAGACTGCACTCTTCCTAGACTCTGATCCCTTTTCAGGGATTGCAGACTGAGCTTTAACCGGATGGCAACGCTGTGCTCCAACAGGTTTTGGCTTTGACACGCGTTTTGGTCCAGATACGGGCCCGGCAGATGGAACCTGTTGCGATGTTGATGCCTGCTGCGGCCCCTCCTCCACCTCCGCTTCTGAACTACTGCCGCCTGCACCCTGTTCCCCCAATGGCTGCCAATCGGGGTCAATAACTGGGTCATCTATTACCTCCTCTTCGAGCTCGTGTGCAACTTCGTCTGTGTCACTGTGTCGGTCGGTGGTATAGCGTTCGTGGCGGGGCAACATAGTCTCATCAGGGTCTGATTGTGGATCTGTACCCTGAGAGGGCAATGTGGTGGTCTGAGTCAAAGGAGCAGCATAGTACTCTGGCTGTGGCTGTGCATCAGTGCACTCCATGTCAGAATATACTTGTAATGGGCATGGCCTGTTAAATGTTTCACTTTCTAAGCCAGGGACGGTATGTGTAAAGAGCTCCATGGAGTGACCCGTTGTGTCGCCTGCTGCATCCTTCTCTCTTGTTGTAGTTTTTGCTGAGGAGGACAAGGAAGCGACTTGTCCCTGACCGTGAACATCCACAAGCGACGCGCTGCTTTTACATTTACCAGTTTCGGAAGAGGAGGCAAAAGAGCTAGAGGCTGAGTCTGCAATGTAAGCCAAAACTTGCTGTTGCTGCTCCGCCTTTAAAAGCGGTTTTCCTACTCCCAGAAAAGAGAGCGTTCGAGGCCTTGTGTAGCCTGACGACGAAACTGGCTCCACAGCTCCAGACTTAGGTGGAATATTTTTATCCCCACGACCACCTGATGCTCCACTACCACTACCATCATTACCAGCTGACAATGAACGCCCACGACGACCTCTTGCACCAGACTTCCTCATTGTTTTAAAATCTTAACCAAAGTAACTTTATTTGTTGCTATCAAACAACTTACACGGTGAGCTATAACTTCAGTATGATTTCAATATCCCTTAACAGGTTGGTGAGACCACAAGGAAAATCAGGCACAATGTTACACACTCTGTTTTCTGTGGCACAAAATCACAGAGATGACACACACGCAGGACTGTCACTCAAGCACTAATGTCAATATTAATCTCCCACCTAATTTATTTATTTTTTTTTCTCAGGGAGACTTTAGAAACCAAATAATATTAAAAAAAAAAAAAAAAAAGGCTTTCTATGGCCCACAATTAGAGAGAGAGAGGTGGCACAACCAGGAGTCAAGACTGGCGCACAAGCTGAAAGGGCAATATTACTCTCCCACTGTTTTTTATGTTTTTTTTGTTTTTTTCAGGGAGACTTTAGAAACCAAATAATATTAAAAAAACCAAAAAAAAAAAAGGCTTTCTATGGCCCACTGAATGAGAGGGAGAGAGGTGGCACACCCAGGAGTCAAGACTGGCACACAAGCTGAAAGGGCAATATTACTCTCCCACTGTTTTTTTAGGTTTTTTTTGTTTTTTCAGGGAGACTTTAGAAACCCAATAATATTTAAAAAAAAAAATAAATAGGCTTTCTATGGCCCACTGAATGAGAGGGAGAGAGGTGACACACCCAGGAGTCAAGACTGGCACACAAGCTGAAAGGGCAATATTACTCTCCCACTGTTTTTTTAGGTTTTTTTTTTTTTTTCAGGGAGAATTAGAAACCAAATAATATTAAAAAAAAAAAAAAAATAGGCTTTCTATGGCCCACTGAATGAAAGGGAGAGAGGTGGCACACCCAGGAGTCAAGACTGGCACACAAGCTGAAAGGGCAATATTACTCTCCCACTGTTTTTTTATGTATTTTTTGTTTTTTCAGGGAGACTTTAGAAACCCAATAATATTTAAAAAAAAAAATAAATAGGCTTTCTATGGCCCACTGAATGAGAGGGAGAGAGGTGGCACACCCAGGAGTCAAGACTGGCACACAAGCTGAAAGGGCAATATTACTCTCCCACTGTTTTTTTAGGTTTTTTTTTTTTTTCAGGGAGAATTAGAAACCAAATAATATTAAAAAAAAAAAAAATAGGCTTTCTATGGCCCACTGAATGAAAGGGAGAGAGGTGGCACACCCAGGAGTCAAGACTGGCACACAAGCTGAAAGGGCAATATTACTCTCCCACTGTTTTTTTATGTATTTTTTGTTTTTTCAGGGAGACTTTAGAAACCCAATAATATTTAAAAAAAAAAATAAATAGGCTTTCTATGGCCCACTGAATGAGAGGGAGAGAGGTGGCACACCCAGGAGTCAAGACTGGCACACAAGCTGAAAGGGCAATATTACTCTCCCACTGTTTTTTTAGGTTTTTTTTTTTTTTTCAGGGAGAATTAGAAACCAAATAATATTAAAAAAAAAAAAAATAGGCTTTCTATGGCCCACTGAATGAAAGGGAGAGAGGTGGCACACCCAGGAGTCAAGACTGGCACACAAGCTGAAAGGGCAATATTACTCTCCCACTGTTTTTTTATGTATTTTTTGTTTTTTCAGGGAGACTTTAGAAACCCAATAATATTTAAAAAAAAAAATAAATAGGCTTTCTATGGCCCACTGAATGAGAGGGAGAGAGGTGGCACACCCAGGAGTCAAGACTGGCACACAAGCTGAAAGGGCAATATTACTCTCCCACTGTTTTTTTAGTTTTTTTTTTTTTTTTCAGGGAGAATTAGAAACCAAATAATATTAAAAAAAAAAAAAATAGGCTTTCTATGGCCCACTGAATGAAAGGGAGAGAGGTGGCACACCCAGGAGTCAAGACTGGCACACAAGCTGAAAGGGCAATATTACTCTCCCACTGTTTTTTTATGTATTTTTTGTTTTTTCAGGGAGACTTTAGAAACCCAATAATATTTAAAAAAAAAAATAAATAGGCTTTCTATGGCCCACTGAATGAGAGGGAGAGAGGTGGCACACCCAGGAGTCAAGACTGGCACACAAGCTGAAAGGGCAATATTACTCTCCCACTGTTTTTTTAGGTTTTTTTTTTTTTTCAGGGAGACTTTAGAAACCAAATAATATTAAAAAAAAAAAAAAAAAAAAAAAAAATAGGCTTGCTATAGCCCACTGAATGAGAGATAGCACACACAGCAGTGGCACACAAGCCCTGACTGAGGCCAATATTTTTCTCCCACTGATTGATGTAGTGTTTTTGTGTTGAGGTAGAATTTAGAACACAAATCACGGAAAAAATAAATAGGCTTTCTATGGCCCACTGAATGAAAGGGAGAGAGGTGGCACACCCAGGAGTCAAGACTGGCACACAAGCTGAAAGGGCAATATTACTCTCCCACTGTTTTTTTATGTATTTTTTGTTTTTTCAGGGAGACTTTAGAAACCCAATAATATTTTAAAAAAAAAAAAAGGCTTTCTATGGCCCACAATTAGAGAGAGAGAGGTGGCACAACCAGGAGTCAAGACTGGCGCACAAGCTGAAAGGGCAATATTACTCTCCCACTGTTTTTTATGTTTTTTTTGTTTTTTTCAGGGAGACTTTAGAAACCAAATAATATTAAAAAAACCAAAAAAAAAAAAGGCTTTCTATGGCCCACTGAATGAGAGGGAGAGAGGTGGCACACCCAGGAGTCAAGACTGGCACACAAGCTGAAAGGGCAATATTACTCTCCCACTGTTTTTTTATGTATTTTTTGTTTTTTTCAGGGAGACTTTAGAAACCCAATAATATTTAAAAAAAAAAATAAATAGGCTTTCTATGGCCCACTGAATGAAAGGGAGAGAGGTGGCACACCCAGGAGTCAAGACTGGCACACAAGCTGAAAGGGCAATATTACTCTCCCACTGTTTTTTTATGTATTTTTTGTTTTTTTCAGGGAGACTTTAGAAACCCAATAATATTTAAAAAAAAAAATAAATAGGCTTTCTATGGCCCACTGAATGAGAGGGAGAGAGGTGGCACACCCAGGAGTCAAGACTGGCACACAAGCTGAAAGGGCAATATTACTCTCCCACTGTTTTTTTAGGTTTTTTTTTTTTTTCAGGGAGACTTTTGAAACCAAATAATATTAAAAAAAAAAAAAAAAAAAAATATAGGCTTGCTATAGCCCACTGAATGAGAGATAGCGCACACACAGCAGTGGCACACAAGCCCTGACTGAGGCCAATATTTTTCTCCCACTGATTGATGTAGTGTTTCTGTGTTGAGGTAGATTTTAGAACACAAATCACGGAAAAAATAAATAGGCTTTCTATGGCCCACTCAGTGAGAGATGGCACACACAGGGATGGCACTGTAGCAGAAATGCCAATCTTAATCTCCCACAAAAAAAAAACAAAAAAAAAAAAAAAACTGTCCTACAATTACTATCTCCCTGCAGTAATGTAAGCCAGGTATGGCAGGCAGCAATAGGAGTGGACTGATGCACAAATTAAATAAAAAGTGTGGACAAACAAAAAAGATAGCTGTGCAGAAAGGAAGGAACAAGAGGATATGTGCTTTGAAAAAAGCAGTTGGTTTCCACAGTGGCGTACACACAGCAATACAGCTATCACGGAGCCTTCTAGGGCAGCCCAATGAGCTACAGCGCTGAGGGGAAAAAAAAAAAAAAATAGCTTCCACTGTTCCTGCACACCGAAGGTGGTGTTGGACAGTGGAAATCGCTGCAGCACAAGCGGTTTGGTGGTTAGTGGACCCTGCCTAACGCTCTCCCTGCTTCTGATGAAGCGGCAGCAACCTGTCCCTAAGCTCAGATCAGCAGCAGTAAGATGGCGGTCGGCGGGAACGCCCCTTTATAGCCCCTGTGACGCCGCAGACAGCAAGCCAATCACTGCAATGCCCTTCTCTAAGATGGTGGGGACCAGGATCTATGTCATCACGCTGCCCACACTCTGCGTTCACCTTCATTGGCTGAGAAATGGCGCTTTTCGCGTCATTGAAACGCGACTTTGGCGCGAAAGTCGCGTACCGCATGGCCGACAAGCACAGGGGTCGGATCGGGTTTCATGAGACGCCGACTTAGCCAAAAGTCGGCGACTTTTGAAAATGATCGACCCGTTTCGCTCAACCCTACTCCGCACCTCTGAGCTCTGCAAACCCCCTCCCCTCATCAAACACATGCAAAACGCTCATGATACACCACCATTACCATTGCTAAAGTGCTGAAAATACTTTTATGGCAACGCAAATATTTTCCTTCACTGTTTACCAATTTTTTTACGATTTTATACAATTTTGTTAGTGTTTTTGAACATGAATTCGAATGTGCCATATTTGTGCCGAACTTATGTTTTCCGAACAAATTCGTCCATCACTAGTCTCAACCATTGTTCCCAAAATTAGAGGTTGGACCAAAGTCTCATCAAAGGAATGATGAAACTGTAATTAAATTATGTGACAAGAGATGAATAGGCTGCACTGTCTCATTATTGCATTTGTCCGCAAGTAAATTTTAAACAAATAGCTCATGTGTATTTGTACATTAAGCATAGGGCTTATTAAAATTCATACCCCTATAGTATATCAAAAAAAGGAACAGTATATTCTGCCTTTAATGTGATATGCATAGACATGGAACACCCTAGTAGTGTATTAGAAGACAGTGTTTCCTCACTGTGAGGTTCATAAGATTAAGGACCCCCTAATGGTGTATTAGAATTCAAATAATCCCACTATGAGGTTATTATAGTGAAGGACAACCTGATGATATATTAGATAGTGTGGAGCATTGTAGATCCATAAATCAGAGAATGGGGTTTATATAAAATTGCACTGATCACTAGTGTTGAGCGATACCGTCCGATACTTGAAAGTATCGGTATCGGAAAGTATCGGCCGATACCGGCAAAGTATCGGATCCAATCCGATACCGATACCCGATACCAATACAAGTCAATGGGACTCAGGTATCGGACGGTATTCCTGATGGTTCCCAGGGTCTGAAGGAGAGGAAACTCTCCTTCAGGCCCTGGGAACCATATTAATGTGTAAAAGAAAGAATTAAAATAAAAAATATTGCTATACTCACCTGTCCGACGCAGCCGGGACCTCAGCGAGGGAACCGGCAGCGTTGTTTGTTTAAAATTCGCGCTTTTACTTGGTTACGTGAGGTCCCGGCTTGTGATTGGTCAGGGCGGCCATGTTGCCGGGACGCGGACCAATCACAGCAAGCCGTGATGAAATTACGTCACGGCTTGCTGTGATTGGTCCGCGTCCCGGCAACATGGCCGCCATTAACCAATCACAAGCCGTGACGTCACGGGAGGCTGGACATGCGCGTATTTTGAAAAGCGCGCGTGTCCAGCCTCCAGTGACGTCCCGGCTTATGATTGGTCACGGCGCCATGTTGCCGGGACGCGGACCAATCACAGCAAGCCGTGACGAAATTACGACACGGCTTGCTGTGATTGGTCCGCGTCCCGGCAACATGGCCGCCATTAACCAATCACAAGCCGTGACGTCACGGGAGGCTGGACATGCGCGTATTTTGAAAAGCGCGCGTGTCCAGCCTCCAGTGACGTCCCGGCAACATGGCCGCCATTAACCAATCACAAGCCGGGACGTCACGGGAGGCTGGACATGCGCGTATTTTGAAAAGCGCGCATGTCCAGCCTCCAGTGACGTCCCGGCTTGTGATTGGTTAATGGCGGCCATGTTGCCGGGACGTCACTGGAGGCTGGACACGCGCGCTTTTCAAAATACGCGCATGTCCAGCCTCCCGTGACGTCACGGCTTGTGATTGGTTAATGGCGGCCATGTTGCCGGGACGCGGACCAATCACAGCAAGCCGTGACGTAATTTCATCACGGCTTGCTGTGATTGGTCCGCGTCCCGGCAACATGGCCGCCCTGACCAATCACAAGCCGGGACTTCACGTAACCAAGTAAAAGCGCGAAATTTAAACAAACAACGATGCCGGTTCCCTCGCTGAGGTCCCGGCTGCGTCGGACAGGTGAGTATAGCGATATTTTTTATTTTAATTCTCTTTTTTACACATTATTACATTAATGTTGTTGCGATACCCGATACCCGATACCACAAAAGTATTGGATCTCGGTATCGGAAATTCCGATACAGCAAGTATCGGCCGATACCCGATACTTGCAGTATCGGAATGCTCAACACTACTGATCACCCCTTTCAGGTGACCTGAGAAACTTACCACTAAGCTAGGATGTTAACCAATTTTCAGATCTTAGAGTGTTGTCAATTTAGAGTATTTTCTGTCACTATAAATTTGATGTGGTCCCTAAAAAAATGGTTTTGTAAATGTTGCTGGAAAAAATAGAATCTGCTGGTCAGCTTTGATGCCTTATAACTATTGTTGAGCATTCCGATAACGCAAGTATCGGGTATCAGCCGATATTTGCGGTATCGGAATTCCGATACCGAGTTCCGATACTTTCAGTATATCGGATACCAGAATCGGAAGCTCCCATAATTCAAAGAGCCAGAATTCAGCCAATGAGGAATAATTAGAAGTGTGGGCACATCCTGTTTTGCATGGTAGGCATGTAACTACTGGCATGGCTGTGATTGGCTGCTGAAATTATGTCATGATGCAGTATAAAAGTCGCCACCACCATTTTGCGTTTACTCTGCTGTGAATTCAGTTAGGGACAGGACGCTGTGTTCTGACTGAGGGCCAGTTTAGAGATAGCGATTTGCTTCATTGTGCTTTACCCAGGCTAATATAGCAACCGCTGTATGAGAACCTTTTTTTGCCTTGCAGCGCTGTTCACGGCTGTCTGCAAGGTGTCTGTATGAGTGCAGCTCACCCTGTAGTCTTGTCTGCAGCCACAGCTGGTTGTAGTCAGCTCAGGGTGCGTCACTGCCTCATACCGTTCCATTATCCGTTTTTCAAATAGTGCAGCCTGCTGCACATTTTTTCAAATTGATCCTATTAGTGGCTTTCCATCTGTATCCTGCTAGATTGTGGAAAAACACTATATAGGATTACATAGAGGAGTTTTTTTGGCCTTGCAGCGCCGTTTACGGCTGTCTGCACGGTATCTGTGTGAGTGCAGCTCACTCTGTAGTCTGTTCTGCCGCCACAGCCGATTGTAGTCAGCTCAGGGTGCGTCACTGCCTCATAGCGTTCCATTGTCCGTTTCTCAATTAGTGGAGCCTGCTGCACCTTTTTTCAAATGTATCCTATTAGTGGCTTTCCATCCGTATCCTGCTAGATTGTGGAAAAACACTATATAGGATTACATAGAGGAGCTTATTTTGGCCTTGCAGCGCCATTAACGGCTGTCTGCACGGTCTCTGTGTGAGTGCAGCGCACTCTGTAGTCTCTTCTGCCGCCACAGCCAGTTGTAGTCAGCTCAGGGTGCGTCACTGCCTCATACCGTTCCATTGTCCATTTCTCAATTAGTGCAGCCTGCTGCACCTTTTTTCAAATGTATCCTATTAGTTGCTTTCCATCCGTATCCAGCTAGATTGTAGAAAAACACTATATAGGATTACATAGAGGATCTTTTTTTGGCCTTCCAGCGCCGTTTACGACTGACTGCACAGTCTCTGTGTGAGTGCAGCTCACTCTGTAGTCTGTTCTGCCACCACAGACGGTTGTAGTCAGCTCAGGGTGCGTCACTGCCTCATACCGTTCCATTGTCCGCTTCTCAATTAGTGCAGCCTGCTGCACATTTTTTCAAATTTATCCTATTAGTGGCTTTCCATCCGTATCCTGCTAGATTGTGGAAAAACACTATATAGGATTACATAGAGGAGCTTTTTTTGGCCTTGCAGCACCGTTAACGGCTGTCTGCACAGTCTCTGTGTGAGTGCAGCTCACTCTGTAGTCTGTTTTGCGGAAAAAACAAAGTTTACAAAGTTCACCAAACATTCCACTTTAGAGTTGTGTAGGCCACATTAGCTCATATTAAAATCTAGTCCACACTTGATAAAATTAGTGTTCCTTATATCTGTTAGCAGCTGTTCAGGAATAAGCACACTAAGTCCTTAGTACCTTTCTGCCTATCTTTATCAGTCTAACAAGATGTAGAAGGCAGGGAGTAGGGCACGTGGGCATGGAGGTGGAGCAGGGAGAGGATGTGGGGATTCTGTACCTGCCGTGGGCACCGGTGACTCATCATCCCCCAGTTTTAGCAGGGAACAGTCCTTCATGCGCAGATTTGTAGGAGCTCGCTGTGCCCCGCTGCTGCGGGATGAACAAATTGAAGCCATTGTCGGATGGATGGCAGCTAACGCATCGACTTCAATTACTGCCACATCCTCTCAGGCACAGAGCACTGAAGAGCACCCATCTGTCTCTTCACCACCTGCCAAATTGCCTAGGCAGTCAGAGAGCCCAGGACAGAAGCCATCTCTACTTCTTTTCTCTGAATCTCTTGGCTTGGAAAGAGGGGGCCAGCCAAGCAGCATTGGAGAAATGGAAGAAGAGGCAGTATGCAGTGATGCCCAACAGCTTTGTCTCTCTGACTCTGAAGAGACGGGTGGGCCAGTGCCTCCGGTCAGCACACCTCAGTAAGCATCTGATGATGAGACTCAGGTGCCACTTTCCGGTGCGTACTGTGCTGCCGAGACTACCTAGGAGAAGCAGTTGGTGGAAGAGGGTAGTGTTGTGAATTTACCTTTTGGCTCCCTCTAGTGGCTACTAGTGTTTTTACTCTGGGTATGTCTATCATCCCTTGTATGCTCACCTGGGTCGTTAGGTCAGGGGTGTTGCTATATTAGCTCCCTGGACCTTCAGTTCAATGCCTGGCAACGTTGATATCAGAGCTAATCTGTAGTGCTCTTGTCTACTGATCCTGGTTCCTGCTTTATTAAGCTAAGTCTGCTTTCTTGCTTTTTGTTATTGTTTTTGTTTGCATTTTTGTCCAGCTTGTACATAATCTGTATCCTATCCTTGCTGGAAGCTCTAGGGAGGCTGGAGTTCTCCCCCCGGGCCGTTAGACGGTTCGGGGGTTCTTGAATCTCCAGTGTGGATTTTTGTAGGGTTTTTGTTGACCATATAAGTTATCTTACTACATTCTGCTATTAGTGAGTGGGCCTCTCTTTGCTTAACCTAGTTCATCTCTGTGTTTGTCATTTCCTCTTACCTCACCGTTATTATTTGTGGGGGGCTTGTATCCAACTTTTGGGGTCTATTCTCTGGAGGCAAGAGAGGTCTTTGTTTTCCTCTTCTAGGGGTAGTTAGTCCTCCGGCTGGCGCGAGACATCTAGCGACCAACGTAGGCATGTTCCCCGGCTACTTCTAGTGTTGGCGTTAGGAGTAGATATATGGTCAACCCAGTTACCACTGCCCTATGAGCTGGATTTTTTTTGTACTTCGCAGACTTGCTGATATCTCTGAGACCCTCGCCATTGGGGTCATAACAGTTTGCCAGGCCAGTATTAAATGTTAAATGCATTGCAGAAGCGGGATTATAAGAAAGAAAGTTCTGAGTTTTTTTTTCTCTCTCTCATTTTTTTTTCTTTTCCCCTTTACCTCTGAGTGGCTTGTGATTGCTGCAGACATGAAAGTCCAGACCTTAATTACAAGTGTGGACCAGCTTGCTGCTCGTGTGCAGGGCATACAAGATTATGTTACCAGAAATCCTAGGTCAGAACCTAAGATACCGATTCCTGAACTGTTTTCCGGAGACCGGTTTAAGTTTAGAAATTTCAGGAATAATTGTAAATTGTTTTTGTCCCTGAGACCCTGTTCCTCTGGAGACTCCGCTCAGCAAGTGAAAATTGTTATTTATTTTTTACGGGGCGACCCTCAGGATTGGGCTTTCTCGCTGGCGCCAGGAGATCCGGCATTGGCTGATATTGATGCGTTTTTTCTGGCGCTCGGTTTGCTTTATGAGGAACCCAATCTTGAGATTCAGACAGAAAAAGCCTTGCTGGCTATGTCTCAGGGCCAGGACGAGGCTGAAGTGTATTGCCAAAAATTTCGGAAATGGTCCGTGCTGACCCAGTGGAACGAGTGTGCATTGGCTGCAAATTTTAGAAATGGTCTTTCTGAAGCCATTAAGAATGTGATGGTGGGTTTTCCCATTCCCACAGGTCTGAATGATTCTATGGCCCTGGCTATTCAAATCGATCGGCGGTTGCGGGAGCACAAAACCGCAAATTCCCTCATGGTGTTGTCTGAACAGGCACCTGAATTAATGCAATGTGATAGAATCCTGACTAGAAATGAGCGGAAAATTCATAGACGCCAGAATGGCTTGTGTTACTACTGTGGTGATTCTACACATGTTATCTCAGCATGCTCTAAACGTCTTACTAAGGTTGTTAGTCCGGTCGTCATTGGTAATTTGCAACCTAAATTATTCTATCTGTAACTTTGATTTGCTCACTGTCATCATATCCTGTCATGGCGTTTGTGGACTCAGGTGCTGCCCTGAGCCTTATGGATCTGTCATTTGCCAAGCGCTGCGGATTTGTTCTTGAGCCATTGGAAAATCCTATCCCTCTTAGGGGTATTGATTCTACGCCATTGGCAAAAAATAAACCGCAGTTTTGGACACAGGTTACCATGTGCATGACTCCCGAACATCGGGAGGTAATACGTTTTCTTGTTCTGCATAAAATGCATGATTTGGTTGTTTTGGGTTTGCCATGGTTACAGACCCATAATCCAGTCTTGGACTGGAAGGCTATGTCAGTGTCAAGTTGGGGCTGCCATGGAATTCATGGAGATTCCCTGCCCTTGTCTATTGCTTCTTCTACGCCTTCGGAAGTTCCGGCGTATTTGTCTGATTATCAGGATGTCTTCAGCGAGTCTAAGTCCAGTGCACTGCCTCCTCATAGGGAATGTGACTGTGCAATAGATTTGATCCCTGGCAGTAAGTTTCCTAAGGGGAGACTGTTTAATCTGTCGGTACCTGAACATTCCGCGATGCGTTCATATATCAAGGAGTCTCTTGAGAAGGGGCATATCCGTCCTTCTTCTTCCCCTCTTGGTGCGGGATTCTTTTTTGTGGCCAAAAAGGACGGATCTTTGAGGCCTTGTATTGACTATCGGCTTTTAAATAAGATCACTGTCAAATTTCAGTATCCTTTGCCGTTGTTGTCAGATTTGTTTGCCCGGATTAAAGGTGCCAAGTGTTTCACCAAGATAGACCTTCGTGGTGCGTACAACCTTGTGCGCATTAGGCAGGGCGATGAATGGAAAACCGCATTCAATACGCCCGAAGGTCATTTTGAGTACTTGGTGATGCCATTTGGGCTCTCTAATGCACCTTCAGTTTTTCAGTCCTTCATGCATGACATTTTCCGGAAGTATCTGGATAAATTTTTGATTGTTTATCTGGATGATATTCTGTTTTTTTCTGATGATTGGGACTCGCATGTGGAGCAGGTCAGGATGGTTTTTGAGATTTTGCGTGAAAATTCTTTGTTTGTAAAAGGCTCAAAGTGTCTCTTTGGTGTACAGAAGGTTCCCTTTTTGGGGTTCATTTTTTCCCCTTCTGCTGTGGAGATGGATCCAGTCAAGGTCCGAGCTATTCATGATTGGACTCAACCCTCGTCAGTTAAGAGTCTTCAGAAGTTCTTGGGTTTTGCTAACTTCTACCGTCGTTTTATCGCAAATTTCTCTAGCGTTGTTAAACCGCTGACGGATATGACCAAGAAAGGCTCTGATGTAGCTAACTGGGCTCCTGCTGCCATGGAGGCTTTCCAGGAGTTGAAACGCCGGTTCACTTCGGCGCCTGTTTTGTGCCAGCCTGACGTCTCACTTCCCTTTCAGGTTGAGGTGGATGCTTTGGAGTTTGGGGCAGGGGCCGTTTTGTCGCAGAGAGGCCCTGGTTGCTCTACTATGAGACCTTGTGCCTTTTTCTCTAGGAAGTTTTCGCCGGCAGAGCGAAATTATGATGTGGGCAATCGGGAGTTATTGGCCATGAAGTGGGCATTTGAGGAGTGGCGTCATTGGCTCGAGGGTGCTAAGCATCGGGTGGTGGTCTTGACTGATCACAAAAATTTGATGTATCTCGAGTCTGCTAAACGCCTGAATCCTAGACAGGCCCGCTGGTCATTGTTTTTCTCCCGTTTTGACTTTGTGGTCTCGTATTTACCAGGTTCTAAGAATGTGAAGGCCGATGCTCTGTCTAGGAGCTTTGTGCCTGATGCTCCTGGAGTCGCTGAACCTGAGGGTATTCTTAAGGAAGGAGTTATCTTGTCAGCGATTTCTCCAGATCTGCGACGTGTGTTGCAGAGATTTCAGGCTGGTAGGCCTGACTCTTGTCCACCTGACAGATTGTTTGTGCCTGCTAAATGGACCAGCAGAGTCATTTCCGAGGTTCATTCCTCAGTGTTGGCAGGGCACCCGGGAATTTTTGGAACCAGAGATCTGGTGGCCAGGTCCTTTTGGTGGCCTTCCTTGTCAAGGGATGTGCGGTCATTTGTGCAGTCCTGCGGTACTTGTGCTCGAGCTAAGCCTTGCTGTTCTCGTGCCAGCGGGTTGCTCTTGCCCTTGCCTGTCCCGAAGAGACCTTGGACACACATCTCTATGGATTTCATTTCGGATCTCCCGGTGTCTAAAGGCATGTCTGTCATCTGGGTGATATGTGATCGTTTCTCCAAGATGGTCCATCTGGTTCCTTTGCCTAAGCTGCCTTCCTCTGCTGATCTGGTTCCTGTGTTCTTCCAGAACGTGGTTCGTTTGCACGGCATTCCTGAGAATATTGTGTCGGACAGAGGATCCCAGTTTGTTTCCAGGTTCTGGCGATCCTTTTGTGGTAGGATGGGCATTGATTTGTCGTTTTCGTCCGCTTTTCATCCACAGACTAACGGACAAACGGAACGAACTAATCAGACTCTGGAGGCGTATTTGAGGTGTTTTGTCTCTTCTGATCAGGATGATTGAGTGACCTTCTTGCCGTTGGCTGAATTTGCCCTTAATAATCAGGCTAGTTCTGCCACCTTGGTTTCGCCATTTTTCTGCAACTCCGGTTTCCATCCTCGTTTTTCCTCGGGACATGTGGAGCCTTCTGACTGTCCTGGAGTGGATTCTGTGGTGGATAGGTTGCAGCGGATCTGGAATCATGTGGTGGACAACTTGAAGTTGTCACAGGAGAAGGCTCAGCGTTTTGCCAATTGCCGCCGCGGTGTGGGTCCCCGACTTCGTGTTGGGGATTTGGTATGGCTGTCTTCTCGATTTGTTCCTATGAAGGTCTCCTCTCCCAAATTTAAACCTCGGTTCATTGGTCCTTACAGGATATTGGAGATCCTTAATCCTGTATCCTTTCGCTTGGATCTTCCAGTGTCGTTTGCCATTCACAACGTATTTCATAGGTCCTTGTTGCGGCGGTACGTTGTGCCTGTGGTTCCTTCTGCTGAGCCTCCTGCTCCGGTGTTGGTTGAGGGCGAGTTGGAGTACGTGGTGGAGAAGATCTTAGATTCTCGTCTCTCCAGGCGGAGGCTTCAGCACCTGGTCAAGTGGAAGGGCTATGGTCAGGAGGATAATTCCTGGGTGGTCGCCTCTGATGTGCATGCGGCCGATTTAGTTTGCGCCTTTCACGCCGCTCATCCTGATCGCCCTGGTGGTCTTGGTGAGGGTTCGGTGACCCCTCACTAAGGGGGGGGTACTGTTGTGAATTTACCTTTTGGCTCCCTCTAGTGGCTACTAGTGTTTTTACTCTGGGTATGTCTATCATCCCTTGTATGCTCACCTGGGTCGTTAGGTCAGGGGTGTTGCTATATTAGCTCCCTGGACCTTCAGTTCAATGCCTGGCAACGTTGATATCAGAGCTAATCTGTAGTGCTCTTGTCTACTGATCCTGGTTCCTGCTTTATTAAGCTAAGTCTGCTTTCTTGCTTTTTGTTATTGTTTTTGTTTGCATTTTTGTCCAGCTTGTACATAATCTGTATCCTATCCTTGCTGGAAGCTCTAGGGAGGCTGGAGTTCTCCCCCCGGGCCGTTAGACGGTTCGGGGGTTCTTGAATCTCCAGTGTGGATTTTTGTAGGGTTTTTGTTGACCATATAAGTTATCTTACTACATTCTGCTATTAGTGAGTGGGCCTCTCTTTGCTTAACCTAGTTCATCTCTGTGTTTGTCATTTCCTCTTACCTCACCGTTATTATTTGTGGGGGGCTTGTATCCAACTTTTGGGGTCTATTCTCTGGAGGCAAGAGAGGTCTTTGTTTTCCTCTTCTAGGGGTAGTTAGTCCTCCGGCTGGCGCGAGACATCTAGCGACCAACGTAGGCATGTTCCCCGGCTACTTCTAGTGTTGGCGTTAGGAGTAGATATATGGTCAACCCAGTTACCACTGCCCTATGAGCTGGATTTTTTTTGTACTTCGCAGACTTGCTGATATCTCTGAGACCCTCGCCATTGGGGTCATAACAGGGTAGTATAGATGATGAGGTCCTTGACCCATCATGGCGTGAGGTACAGGAAGGTGGTGGGAGCAGCTCTGAGGAAGAGATCCCCTGAATGGCCCAAAGAGGGAGAGGGAGGGGGAAGACTGCGGTGCCTGTAGCCTCCACTTCGGCACCCATTAGGAGCATGCCTCTTCCAAAAGCAAAAATGGGCACTCCCATGACTTGCAGTGCCTGGTCCTTTTTGACACAGTTGCAAATATGTGGAAACATGTGCAGACCAAGCACGCGGTGGAGTTACAAAAACACACTGAAGACCTAGACCAACCTACAGCGACACCTACCACCTCATCAGCTCGTGTTGTTGCCTCTTCCTCCAGCTCACACACAGCTGGTTCGGCTTCCTCACAGGATCGCCATGGAAGAACCTCTGGCACTGTTGTCCAGAGACCCAATGTAATTCCACAAAGAGCACCATGTTCCCAGTCATCCTCACACTCCCAGCCCAGTCTACAGCCATCGGTAGCACAGGCATGGGAGAAAAAACGCCCATACTCGGCAAACCGCCCCCGAGCACAGGCTCTGAATGCTGGCATTGCAAAAATACTGTCCATTGAAATGCTGTCATTCAGGCTGGTGGAGACTGACACCTTCCATAACTTGATGGCATTGGCAGTCCCACAATACAATGTGCCAAGCCCCTTTTATTTCAGCAGGCAAGCCGTCCCTGCCCTGCAAAAGCATGTGGAGGGAAACATTAAACACGCGCTACTGAACGCAGTCAGTAGCAAGGTCCACCTCACCACCGATGCGTGGACCAATCACCATGGACAGGGATGATACCTTTCCCTCACTACCCATTGGGTAGATGTTGTGGAGCCAGGTACAGATCGTGCGAGTGGCGCTGTACGTGTTCTGCCAACTCCAAGGATTGCAGGAATCCAGTCTGTACACATTGACTCCTCCTCATACTCAAGTTCCTCTGAATCAGCGCTGCAGGAGCCGTCACAGTCCACCTCCACATGGACCTGTGAACGTTTACCTGTTACGACCAATATGAGCACAGCCATGGCCAAACGTCAACAGGCCGTATTGAAATTAATTTCTTGGGGAATCGAAGCCACACAGCGCAGGAGCTCTCGAATACCACCAAGCATGAGAGTGACGTGTGGTTTGTGCCAGTGAATCTCCAGCCAGGCATGGTAGTGTGTGACAATGGCCGAAATCTGGTGGCAGCTCTGGCCAAAGGCAAACTCACTCACATCCCATGTCTGGCACATGTGCTCAACTTGGTCGTTCAGAGTTTTTTGAGGGACTATCCGGATCTTGATGCACTGCTGCACAAGGTCCACCTAGAGTGTGCTCACTTGCGGCGTTCCAGCATGGCAAGATCGTGCATTGCAGCTCTGCAGCGCCGATTCCGCCTTCCGGAACATCGCATCATATGTGACCTACCCACCAGGTGGAATTCCACGTTACATATGTTGGAGCGGTTGTGTGAGCAGCAGCCAGCAGTAATGGAGTACCAGCTGCATCAGGCGCAAAGAAGTCGCACTCTGTGCCGTTCAGACTTCACAACCACTGAGTGGGCCACTATGAAGGACGTCTGCCAGGTTTTGCGTGCCTTCGATGATTCTATGCGGATGGCGAATGCAGATGATGCACTAGTCAGTATGACTGTCCCCCTTATCTGCATGCTTGAAAGAACACTGCAAGCCATAAGGGATGATGTTGTGGAAGAGGTGGAGGATGAGGAGTCACCAATTCCATCTGCTTCTGGACAGTCAGCGCAACGTGGTTCCTCACAAAGGCCTAGGAAGGGGACACTTTGTGAGGAGGATGAGGAGGAGTCAATGGAGGAGGAACACATCTGTCCAGAGGAGGGAGTTACACAGTTCTCCAGTAGTCAGTGTGTAGAGCGAGGGTGGGGTGATGCAGAGCAGGCAGAGATCACGCCTCAAGCAGGGGACAGCGTTTCTTGGTCAGTTGGCAGTCTGCAGCACATGGTTGATTTCATGCTGCAGTGCCTGAGAAACGACCGCCGCATCGCCCACATTCTTAACACGGCTGATTATTGGGTGTACACCCTCCTAGATCCTCGCTACTGGGACAACTTACAAAGCCTCATAACACCGTTGAACCGGGAGTGTAAAATGCGGGAGTACTAAGACACACTGGTGAATTCCATCATCTTCTCCAGTCCAACTGAGAGCAGTGCTGCTAGTGCTTTACAAAGCAGCTCAGCGCGTCGAGGCAGTGGAGGAAGCTCTGCACAAAGAGGGAGCAGAAGCAGTGCCTCAGCACTAGGCAAGACCAGTATGGCCCAACTGTGGCAATGTTTTGTGTGCCCGCCACAAATGTCTACACCATCACAGATGGCTCCAGTCAGCAGGAGGCAACGTTTCCGTCAGATGGTGACAGACTACATGTCTTGCCCTCTCAGTGTACTCCCAGACGGCTCTTCCCCCTTCAAGTTTTGGGTTTCTAAGCTGGATACATGGCCAGAGGTTAGCCAGTATGCATTGGAGGTGATGGCTTGCCCTGCTGCTAGTATATTATCGGAACGCGTCTTTAGTGCCGCAGGTGGTGTACTAACAGACCATCGCATGCGACTATCCTCCGATAACGTTGACCGGCTTACTTTTCTGAAAATGAACAAGGCCTGGATCTCGCAGAAATTTGCCACTCCTCTTCCAGATTAAATAATTGGTTGGCTACAGTATCCAGTTCTCCTGTTGTGTTCATGTTTCTACCACCTGAACTGTAATCCCTGGGCTCCAACACCGCCAGTTGCTGCTCAGAAGTGCCGTCTGCACAGTCAACACATGACCCAGTGTTATTGGGTTTCAGTAACATTAGCTGATCCCCAGCTGTGTATCTGGCAATGTGTCCTGCTACCTCCACGCTGACAATACAACAGAAATTTAAGGGAACCTATCCCCCCCCAGGCATTTGTTACTGAAAGAGCCACCTTGTGCAGCAGTAATGCTGCACAAGGAAAAGGTGGCTCTTTTAGTTATGCTCCTTGCACACGCTAAACTTAACACTTAAAAAATGTCTCCCCTCATACCGTGAAACCATCCCGGAGGTGGGACTTTCCTTCGTAATGAGACACAACACAGCCGTCATTCCTACCACCTTGGCGCCGTGTGCTGCCTCCTCAGCGATGTTTGAATCTGTCCCGGAGCCTGCGCTGTTATGTTGAACCTTGGGCATGCGCAGTTAGCGCTGCCCGTCTTCTGACATCATTTGGTGTCAGGATGACTGTGCCTGTGCGGCCGCGCTAACCGAGATCCCGTCTCGCAGTGTCTTCTGATTTATTCACACTGCGGGGCTGGGATTCATGGGCATGCGCAGTGCATATCTTCACCTCAGGCTCTAACTCATCTCCCTCCGCCTTCTTCAAACTGTGTGCTGTCAGCTGATCCCTAATCGTATGCCACGGCCGTGACGCCGCACAGTCTGAAGAAGGCGGAAGGGGATGAGTGAGAGGCAAAGATATGCACTGCGCATGCCCATGAATCCCAGGCCAGCAGTGTGAATAAATCAGAAGACACTGCGAGGTGGGATCTCGGGCAGCGTGGCCGCACAGGCGCTGTCAGCCTGACACCAAATGATGTCAGAAGACGGGCAGCGCGAACTGCGCATGGCCAAGATTTAACATAACAGCGCAGGCTCTGGGACAGAGTCAAACAAAGCTGAGGAGGCGGCGCACGGCGCTAAGGGGTGTTATAATGAGCTGGTGGTTAGGAGCACTAGAAATGACCAGATGAGCAAACTAGTAATACAGGACGAGCTCTGGGAAGTGGGAGCTCTGCTGACCGCAACCCATAATCCTATCACAACAACTAGAAATAGCCGTGGAGTGTTCCTGACTCTGCCTAGACGCCTCTTCACAGCCTAAGAGCTAACTACCCCTAAAGATAGAAAATACAGCCTACCTTGCCTCAGAGAAATTCCCCAAAGAAATAGGCAGCCCCCCACACATATTGACTGTGAGTTAAGGTGGAAGTCACAAACACAGGAATGAAATAGGTTTCAGCAAAGGAGGCCAGCCTTAACTAAACAGACTGAGGATAGAAAAGGTATCTTTGCGGTCAGCATAAAAAACTAACAAAAAACCACGCAGAGTGTGCAAAAGAAACCACCGCACCGACTCACGGCGCGGTGGTGCCACTCTGCATCCCAGAGCTTCCAGCTAACAGGACAAAATCATGATAGCAAGCTGGACAAAAAACAGTGGTAACAAATAAGCTAGCAGGGAATTAGCTTTTGCTGAAGTAGACAGGTCATCTGAAAGATCCAAGAGAACTGAACCAGTACTAGGACATTGACAGCTGGCATCAAGCAACGATCTGAGTGGAGTCAAACAGAGCAGCCAGCCAAGGCCCAAATGAGGTCAGCTAGGGAAGGAACCTCAGAACCAGCAGCTCCACTCACAGCCACCAGAGGGAGTCCATGGACAGAACTCGCCGAAGTACCATTCACAACCACAGGGGGGAGTTCGAGAACAGAATTCACAACAGTACCCCCCCCTTGAGGAGGGGTCACCGAACCCTCACCTGAGCCTCCAGGCCGATCCGGACGAGCCAAATGAAAGGCACGAACAAGATCGGCAGCATGAACATCAGAGGCAACCACCCAGGAATTATCCTCCTGACCATAACCTTTCCACTTGACTAGGTACTGAAGTTTCCGTCTCGAAATACGAGAATCCAAAATCTTCTCCACCACATACTCCAACTCCCCCTCAACCAACACCGGGGCAGGAGGATCAACGGAGGGAACCATAGGAGCCACATATCTCCGCAACAACGACCTTTGGAACACATTATGGATGGCGAAAGAAGCTGGAAGGTCCAAACGAAATGACACAGGATTAAGAATTTCAGAAATCTTATAAGGACCAATGAAACGAGAACTTAGGAGACGAAACCTTCATAGGAACATAACGAGACGAAAACCAAACCAAATCCCCAACACGAAGTCGGGGACCAACACAGCGACGGCGGTTAGCGAAACGTTGAGCTTCTCCTGGGACAATGTCAAATTGTCCACTACGTGAGTCCAAATTTGCTGCAACCTGTCCACCACAGAATCCACACCAGGACAGTCCGAAGGCTCAACCTGCCCTGAAGAAAAACGAGGGTGGAAACCAGAATTACAGAAAAAAGGCGAAACCAAAGTGGCCGAGCTGGCCTGATTATTAAGGGCGAACTCAGCCAAAGGCAAGAAGGACACCCAATCATCCTGATCAGCAGAAACAAAGCATCTCAGATATGTTTCCAAAGTCTGATTGGTTCGTTCGGTTTGGCCATTTGTCTGAGGATGGAAAGCTGAAGAAAAAGACAAATCAATGCCCATCTTAGCACAAAAGGACCGCCAAAATCTTGAAACAAACTGGGAGCCTCTGTCCGACACGATGTTCTCCGGAATGCCATGTAAACGAACCACATGCTGGAAAAACAATGGAACCAAATCAGAGGAGGAAGGCAATTTAGGCAAAGGGTACCAAATGGACCATCTTAGAGAAGCGATCACAAACCACCCAGATAACTGACATTCTCTGAGAGACAGGGAGATCTGAAATAAAATCCATGGAAATATGCGTCCAGGGCCTTTTCGGGACCGGCAAGGGCAAAAGCAACCCACTGGCACGAGAACAGCAGGGCTTAGCCCGAGCACAAGTCCCACAGGACTGCACAAAAGAACGCACATCTCGTGACAAGGAAGGCCACCAAAAGGATCTAGCCACCAAATCTCTGGTACCAAAGATTCCAGGATGACCAGCCAACACTGAACAATGAACCTCAGAGATAACTCTACTAGTCCATCTATCAGGGACAAACAGCTTCTCCGCTGGGCAACGGTCAGGTCTATCAGCCTGAAACTCCTGCAGCACCCGCCGCAAATCAGGGGAGATGGCAGACAAAATTACCCCCTCTTTGAGAATACCAGCCGGCTCAGGAACTCCCGGAGAATCAGGCACAAAACTCCTTGAAAGGGCATCAGCCTTCACATTCTTAGAACCCGGAAGGTACGAAACCACAAAATTGAAGCGGGAGAAAAACAGCGACCGTCGAGCCTGTCTAGGATTCAACCGCTTGGCCGATTCGAGATAAGTCAGATTCTTGTGATCCGTCAAGACCACCACGCGATGCTTGGCTCCTTCAAGCCAATGTCGCCACTCCTCAAACGCCCACTTCATAGCCAACAACTCTCGATTGCCCACATCATAATTGCGCTCAGCAGGCAAAAACTTTCTAGAAAAGAAAGCACATGGTTTCATCACAGAGCCATCAGAACCTCTTTGAGACAAAACAGCCCCTGCTCCAATCTCAAAAGCATCCACCTCGACCTGAAACGGGAGCGAAACATCTGGCTGACACAACACAGGGGCAGAAGAAAAACGACGCTTCAGCTCCTGAAAAGCCTCAACGGCCACAGAGGACCAATTGACCACATCCGCACCTTTCTTGGTTAAATCAGTCAATGGTTTAACAACACTAGAAAAATTAGCGATGAAGCGATGGTAAAAATTAGCCAAGCCCAGAAATTTCTGAAGGCTCTTCACAGAAGTAGGCTGAGTCCAATCATAAATGGCCTGAACTTTAACAGGGTCCATCTCGATAGTAGAAGGGGAAAAAATGAAGCCCAAAAATGAAACCTTCTGAACTCCAAAGAGACATTTAGACCCCTTCACAAACAAGGAATTAGCACGAAGGATCTGGAACACCATTCTGACCTGCTTCACATGAGACTCCCAATCGTCCGAAAAGACCAAAATATCATCCAAATATACAATCATGAATCTATCCCGGTACTTTCGGAAGATGTCATGCATAAAGGACTGAAACACACATGGAGCATTAGAAAGCCCGAATGGCATCACCAAGTACTCAAAATGGCCCTCGGGCGTATTAAATGCTGTTTTCCATTCGTCGCCCCGTTTAATACGCACAAGATTATACGCCCCTCGAAGATCTATCTTGGTGAACCAGCTAGCCCCCTTAATCCGAGCAAACAAATCAGACAGTAGCGGCAAAGGGTACTGAAATTTGACGGTGATTTTATTGAGAAGGCGGTAATCTATACAAGGTCTCAGAGAACCATCCTTCTTGGCCACAAAAAAGAACCCTGCTCCCAACGGCGACGACGACGGGCGAATATGCCCTTTCTCCAAGGACTCCTTTATATAACTCCACATTGCAGCGTGTTCTGGCACAGATAAATTGAACAGTCGGCCCTTCGGAAACTTACTACCAGGAATCAAATTAATAGCACAATCGCAATCCCTATGAGGAGGTAGGGCACTGGATTTGGGCTCATCAAATACATCCCGGTAATCTGACAAGAACTCAGGGACTTCAGAAGGATGGGAAGACGAAATAGACAACAATGGGACATCCCCATGTACCCCTTGACAACCCCAACTGGATACAGACATTGATTTCCAATCCAATACTGGATTATGGACCTGTAGCCATGGCAAACCCAAAACGACCACATCATGCAGATTATGCAACACCAAAAATCGAATATCCTCCTGATGTGCAGGAGCCATGCACATGGTCAATTGAGTCCAGTACTGAGGCTTATTCTTGGCCAAAGATGTAGCATCAATTCCTCTCAATGGAATAGGATACTGTAAAGGCTCCAAGAAAAAAACACAGCGCCTGGCAAACTCCAAGTCCATCAAATTCAGGGCAGCGCCTGAATCCACAAATGCCATAACAGAATAGGACGACAAAGAGCAAATCAGAGTAACGGACAAAAGAAATTTTGGCTGTACCGTACCAATGGTGACAGACCTAGCGAACCGTTTAGTGCGCTTAGGACAATCAGAGATAGCATGAGTGGAGTCACCACAGTAAAAACACAGCCCATTCTGACGTCTGTACTCTTGCCGTTCAGCTCTGGTCAAGGTCCTGTCACATTGCATAGGCTCAGGCCTCTGCTCAGAAAATACCGCCAAATGGTGCACATTTTTGCGCTCACGTAAGCGTCGATCGATCTGAATGGCCAAGGACATCGACTCATTCAGACCAGCAGGCGTGGGGAATCCCGCCATAACATCCTTAAGGGCTTCAGAAAGACCCTTTCTGAAAATTGCCGCCAGAGCACACTCATTCCACTGAGTAAGCACAGACCACTTTCTAAACTTCTGACAATATACCTCCGCTTCATCCTGACCCTGACACAAAGCCAGCAAAATTTTCTCTGCCTGATCCACTGAATCTGGTTCATCATAAAGCAATCCAAGCGCCAGAAAATCGCATCTACATTACGCAATGCAGGATCTCCTGGCGCAAGGAAAAATGCCCAGTCTTGAGGGTCGCCACGTAGCAAAGAAATAATGATTTTTACTTGCTGAATGGGGTCACCAGAGGAGCGGGGTTTCAAAGCAAAAAACAGTCTACAATTATTTTTGAAATTCAGGAACTTAGATCTATCCCCAGAAAACAAATCAGGAATTGGAATTCTGAGTTCTAACATCGGGTTCTGAACTACATAATCTTGAATGCCTTGTACCCTTGCAGTGAGTTGATCCACACAAGAGGACAGACCATGAATGTCCATATCTACACCTGTGTCCTGAACCACCCAGAGATTTAGGGGAAAAGAAAAACAAAACACGCTGCAGAGAAAAAAAAATGGTCTCAGAACTTCTCTTATCCCTCTATTGAGATGCATTAACACATTACTGGCCAGCTGTACTGTTATGATGAGCTGGTGGTTAGGAGCACTAGAAATGACCAGATGAGCAAACTAGTAATACAGGATGAGCTCTGGGAAGTGGGAGCTCTGCTGACCACAACCCCTAATCCTATCACAACAACTAGAAATAGCCGTGGAGCGTTCCTGACTCTGCCTAGACGCCTCTTCACAGCCTAAGAGCTAACTACCCCTAAAGATAGAAAATACAGCCTACCTTGCCTCAGAGAAATTCCCCAAAGAAATAGGCAGCCCCCCACACATATTGACTGTGAGTTAAGGTGGAAGTCACAAACACAGGAATGAAATAGGTTTCAGCAAAGGAGGCCAGCCTTAACTAAACAGACTGAGGATAGAAAAGGTATCTTTGCGGTCAGCATAAAAAACTAACAAAAAACCACGCAGAGTGTGCAAAAGAAACCACCGCACCGACTCACGGCGCGGTGGTGCCACTCTGCATCCCAGAGCTTCCAGCTAACAGGACAAAATCATGATAGCAAGCTGTACAAAAAACAGTGGTAACAAATAAGCTAGCAGGGACTTAGCTTTTGCTGAAGTAGACAGGTCATCTGAAAGATCCAAGAGAACTGAACCAGTACTAGGACATTGACAGCTGGCATCAAGCAACGATCTGAGTGGAGTCAAACAGAGCAGCCAGCCAAGGCCCAAACGAGGTCAGCTGGGGAAGGAACCTCAGAACCAGCAGCTCCACTCACAGCCACCAGAGGGAGTCCATGGACAGAACTCGCCAAAGTACCATTCACAACCACAGGGGGGAGTTCGAGAACAGAATTCACAACAAAGGGGGTAAGAATGACGGCTGTGTTGCGTCTCATTACAAAGGAAAATCCCACCTCCAGGACAGTTTCACGTTATGAGGGGACATTTATATAAGTGTTTAGTTCTGCGTTTGCAAGGAGCATAAATAAAAGAGCCACCATTTCTTTGTGCGGCATTAGTGCTGCACAAAGTTGCTCTTTCAGTTACAAATGCCTGGGGGGGGTTAAAGGTTCCCTTTCAACTTGCTCCAATTATGCCTCAGCCTACACTCTGCTTCTCCTGCATTCCCTGGGCTCCAACACCGCCAGTTGCTGCTTGGAAGTGCTGTCTGCACAGTCAACACTTACTGCTGTGTTATTGGGGTTCAGTAATGCCAGCTGATCCCCTGCTGTGTGTGCGGCAATACCTCTAGTCTGCTCCTCCTGCATTACCTGGGCCCCAACACCGCCAGTTGCTGCCCGAAAGTGCCATCTGCACAGAGAAAAACACTCGCTCCTGTGTTAGTGAGGTTCAGTAACGTCAGCTGCTCCTCTGCAATGTGTCCTGCGACACTACAACAGATATTAAACTGCCTCGAGTGCAGGCATCGGCCTACACTTTGCTTCTCCTGAATTCCCTGGGCTCCAACACCACGAGTTCCTGCCCGGAAGTGCTGTCTGCACAGTCAACAGTTTCTCCTCTGTTATTGGGGTTCAGTAACGCCAGCTGCTCCCCTGCTGTGTGTGCGGCAATCACTCAAGTCTGCTCCTCCTGCTGTCCCTGGGCTCCAACACCGCCAGTTGCTGCTCGGAAATGCTGTCTGCACAGTCAACAGTTGCTCCTGTTATTGAGGTCCAGTAACGCCAGCTGTTCCTCCTGCTGTCCCTGGGCTCCAACACCGCCAGTTGCTGCTTGGAAGTGCTGTCTGCACAGTCAACAGTTGCTCCTCTGTTATTGGGGTTCAGTAACGCCAGCTGCTCTCCTGCTGTGTGTGCAGCAATCACTCTATTCTGCTCCTCCTGCTGTCCCTGGGCCCCAACACCGCCAGTTACTGCTCGTAAGTGCTGTCTGCACAGTCAACAGTTGCTCCTGTTATTGGGGTCCAGTAATGCCAGCTGCTCCCCTGCTGTGTATCCGGCAATGTGTTCTGCGACCTTCATGCTGACACAACAACAGAAATTAAAAGGAACCTGTCCCCCCAGGCGTTTGTAACTAAAAGAGCCACCTTGTGCAGCACTAATGCTGCATATGGACAAGGTGGCTCTTTTAGTTACTCCCTTGCACACGCTGAAGTTATCACTTATAAAATGTGTCCCCTCATACCTTCAAACCGTCCCGGAGGTGGGACATTCCTTCTTAATGAGACGCAGCACAGCCGTCATTCCTACCCACTTGGTGCCGGGCGCAGCCTCCTCACCGTTGTTTGAATCTGTCCCGGAGCCTGCGCTGTTATGTTATCCCTTGGCCATGTGCAGTTAGCGCTGCCCATTTTCTGACATCATTTGTTGTCAGGCTGGCTGCGCCTGTGCGGCCGCCCTGCCCGAGGTCACGCCCCGCAGTGTCTTATTTATTCACACTGCGGGGCTGGGATTCATGGGCATGCGCAGTACATATCTTCGCCTCTCACTCATCTCCTTCCACCTTCTTCAGACTGTGCGGCGTCACGGCCGTGGCATGTGATAAGGGATCAGCTGACACCGCATAGTCTGAAGAAGGTGGAAGGAGATGAGTGAGAGGCGAAGATATGCACTGCGCAAGGCCATGAATCCCAGCCCTGCAGTGTGAATAAATCAGAAGACACTGCGGGGCTGGGATTCATGGGCATGCGCAGTGCATATCTTTGCCTCTCACTCATCTCCTTCCGCCTTCTTCAGACTGTGCGGCGTCACAGCCGTGGCATGTGATTAGGGATCAGCTGACGCCGCACAGTCTGAAGAAGGCAGAAGGAGATGAATGAGAGGCGAAGATATGCACTGCACATGCCCATGATTCCCAGCCCCGCAGTGTGAATAAATCAGAAGACACTGTGGGGCCTAATCTCGGGCAGCGCGACCACACAGGCGCATTCAGGCTGACATCAAATGATGCGCATGGCCAAGGGATAACATAACAGCGCAGACTCCGGTACACAAACAAACAATGCTCAGGAGGCTGCACCCGGCGCCAAGGGGGTATGCATGACAGCTGTGCTGCATCTCATTAAGAAGGAAAGTACCACCTCCGAGATGGTTTCACGGTATGAGAGGCCAAATTTTATAAGTGTTTTGTTCAGCGTGTGCAAGGAGAATAATTAAAAGAGCCACCTTTTCCTTGTGCAGCATTACTGCTGCACAAGGTGGCTCTTCTAGTTGCTAACGCCTGGGGGGGTTAAAGGTTCCCTTTCAACTTGCTCCAATTAGGCCTCAGCCTACACTCTGCTTCCCCTTTATTCCCTGGGCTCCAACACCGCCAGTTGCTGCTCAGAAGTGTCTTTGGCACGGGTACTCCCTCCTGCCCAGCCCGGTTCCAGCACGCCAGCTGTTTCCGGGTAGTGTCAAGGTCACTTTGCCTCCAATACATTGTCCTGTCATGTTACGGTCGGGTTAGCCGACTCTATGGTGCCTGTAGTTTAGGTGCTTCCTATGTGGGCTGTGGGAACTGGCAATCAAGGCTGGTTCCATAGTGCCAATAGGACAAGCTCCCCCTGTAGGACTGTGGATTTTCGGTAACTACGGCTGGCTTGCGGCCTAGCAACTTTTGTTTTTCCTGTGGACCTTCTGCTGCCTATCTGAGTTCCAGCATTATTAACCTTGTTCTTAGGAAGACAATCTTGAATAGGTCCCCCTGGTTCCAAAATCGTCAGCTGGTTCTGGGCAGAGCCTTTGGCTTAGGTGCCTCCTTCTGGGTATCCGAGTTCCACCAACGTCAGGTGGTCCTTGGTAGTGCTTTCTGGAACGGGTACCTCCTGCTTAGTAACCGGGTTCCAGTAACGTCAGCTGGTCCTCGGTTGTTCCATTGGCTCTTGTACCTTCTGCTCCCCATCCTGGTTCCAGTACTGTCAGCTGGTTCTGGGCAGAACCTTTGGCTTAGGTGCCTCCTTCTGGGTATCCGAGTTCCACCAATGTCAGGAGGTCCTTGGTAGTGCTTTCTGGCTCGGGTACCTCCTGCTTAGTTACCGGGTTCCAGTAACGTCAGCTGGTCCTTGGTAGTTCCATTGGCTCTTGGACCTTCGGCTACCCATCCGGGTTCCAGTACCGTCAGCTGGTTCTTGGCAGTGTCTTTGGCTCTTGTACCTTCTGCTCCCCATCCTGGTTCCAGTACCATCAGCTGGTTCCGGGCAGAGCCTTTGGATTAGGTGCCTCCTACTGGGTATCCGAGTTCCACCAACGTCAGGTGGTCCTTGGTAGTGCTTTCTGGCACGGGTACCTCCTGCTTAGTAAGCGGGTTCCAGTACCGTCAGCTGGTCCTCGGTAGTTCCATTGGCTCTTGGACCTTCGGGTAGCCATCCGGGTTCCAGTACCGTCAGCTGGTTCTCGGCATTTCCTCAGCCTTCTTGTACCTTTTGCTACATTTCCAAGTTCAAGACCCTGAAGACGACTACCCTGAAGACCACCCCTAAGAGGATGATGAAGAAGAAAGTGTCGGAGAAGTAAAAAAACAAGGTGAAGAGCATGGAATTAGTGAAACATCAATATCTGACAAATATAAAAAATCTTAACATAGTCAATATCTTTGTAACTCCGAACGTCTTAAAAAAAAAATAATAATAATTCCTGCTATTTCATTTGATTGGGCTAAACCTCTATGCCTTTAATGTCTCCTCCACCTCCCCCTATACATCCTACATTATTCTTAGTTGTTTTTCCTTCATGTAGAATGAACCTACAAGGAAAGAAAGGGTTTATTTTAATTCCGATATTTTGGTCTCATTGACTTGCATTGGTATCGGGTATCGGTATCCGCGATATCCGATATTTTTTGAATATCGGCTTATCCAATCCGATACTGATACTTTTGAATATCGGAAGGTATCGCTTAACACTACTTATAACTTCCTAACAAAAAAAATTGAGGTTTCAAAACTTGTGCTGTTGTAAACTTGAAAAGTAAAGTTGACATATGGGAAATTCTACTTATTAAGTCTTTTTTTGTGATATAACTCTCTGATTTAAGGGAATTAAAATAGTTTGAAAATTATAAAATGTTCAAAATATTTGCCAAATTTTAGTTTGTTTTGCAAATAAACACAAGTCGAACAGGCTTGGGGATGAAGGGGTTAAGAACAGCCTGCTATGATTTCCTCCTGGCTGTGCTCAAGTTAGTGGTGCAGGTCTTCCTGTGACTGAATGAGGAGGTGGTAGAGGAAGAGAGTAAGAGGAGAAGGGAATCTGGACAGATAAACATCCAGCGATACTAGGTGGTGGTAGGAGATGATTTAGAATGCCTTCCGCCTCTGCCCCAGCCACCACTTTATTTAGCCATTGGACAGTTATGGAGATGTTCCATCCCTGGTCGTGCTCACTGGTCCATGTATTGGTGGTTATGTGGACCTTGTCACTGATGATGTTGCGCAGTGCACTCTTGCTCTGGTCCACAAAAATGTTTGTGCAGAGCTGGGATGGCCAGCCTGGAAAGTAGTGGCACCTGGGAACAACGCACTGCAGGACAGCCACCAACATAATCTTTTTAAAACTTTCCAACTCTACCATCCGGAATGGCAACACTTCAAAACCAGTAATTTAGAAATGCTGTCATTCAGGACCATGGCTCCTGAGTGGTTATGATGGTATCTCCTTTTTCTCTTTGAGGATTTGGGGGATTGAAAGCTGAACTCTTCCATGGGACGGTGTGGAGATGCTCAATGACACTGGTGGTGTTGGTGATGCGATCACATCCTTTAAATGTGGAGAAGCTTGTGGGCTTGTTGATCATGAGTGGAAGGAAGAGGCTGAGACTGCAGCAGAAAAGAGAGCAGGAGGAGGCAAAGATCTATTATGGTTTTAAAGGTGTGTACTCCACTGCACCTCCTGCTTGGAATTCAGATGCCTCATCATAAAGGTGTTGCTCAGGTTCAGAATATTTATTTCAGGTGCTGGTTGCTCTCCATCACCTTCATGCTGGTCATTTTCTAGCAGCGTTTTAAATGTTTAAATAAAATTTTGCATTTTTATCCCGGAGCTGGATCCACACCGTTTCTTTCAGAATATTTATACCTAGCTTCAGGGTCTGACAGCACAGAGTGCAAACCACCTGTTGCTTGTCGGCAGCACATTCTCTGAAGCAATGTCTCACAAAGGAGTTCTTTTGAGCTGTGTATGGTGTGCTTATAGCAGAGGTGCCGTGCCCAGTAGCAGCCAATGTACTAGCTAGGGGCTGCTTGCTGTGGCTTTGAACCCTGTTCCCTCTTTTGCTGTGCTGTTGTGGCAGCATGGCCACATCCTCTTTCTCCGAACTGCACACGTCTCTAGGATGGCCTCCACTCCATGTGGGGTCTAGGAGCTCATGATCCCCCGCATCATCTTCCACCAATGTTTTAACCCTGCCCTCCTGCATACTGCGTAAAGAGAAAGCAGATGGCAACTGAGTTTTGCCATCATCTGCTACGTGCTGAGGTGGTCCACTAGCCTTCCCACTTACTCATTATCCAACCTAACAAGTGGTTGAGCATCCGTGCACTCATTCTCTTCCACTTCTGGAGCAGGGGGAGGTGGATGGGCCATGGAACCCCAGCCAGTAGAGTCATCAAAACGTAGAAGAAACTACTGCATGATTTGGGGCTCAGACTGCTTGGCTGATTTGCAAAGGGGTGAGGCAGAAGCAAGATGATCATGGTCCTCAGTTGCACTTTCTGCACTGGACCGGGTGGAAGACAAAGCGAAGGAACTGGAGCCACTCTCAGCAATCCAATCTAACACCTTTTCAACATCTTCACCATTCATGCAGCCATATTCTGGCCTAAAGGACACATAAGGTGTTGTAAGTGTGCACATATCAAGTTCAGAACTACCATGCCCTTCCCGTGCCTCAGCTACACCACTATCGGCAGCTCCACCATGACCACATGCGCATCCCTTATTTGATGCACATCCCTTATTTGATGCGCTCCTGATTTTTGGAAGTTGATTTTGTGAACACTATTCAGAAAGAAATTGCAATGAAGTATATTTATGTACTTGCAAAAGTACTAGAAAAAACACAGCGGTTCAGAAAACGTATGTCTGTTGCTTAAAAATAGCAAGTAGACTAATAGAAAACACACAGCGGCTTCAAGGACAGTATTCCCACAAGCAGGAGAGTGCGGAGTACATACAGCAGCTTCAAGGACAGTACTCCCACAAGTAGAGGGGTGCAGAGTGCATACAGCAGCTTCAAGGACAGAAGTCCCATAGGTGGAGGGGTGCAGACTGCACATAGTAGCTTCAAGAGCAGTACTACTACAGGCAGAGGGATGCAGAAAACACACACTGTGGCTTCATGGACAATACTCCCACAAGTGTGGGGTGCAGAGTACACACAGAGATTTATAGGGCAGTACTACCACAGGTGGGGGGTGCAGTGCACACACAGTGGCTTAAAGGATAGTACTCGTGTTTGCAGAGTGTGCAGTTAGAATCTACCCCTCACTACAGCCAATACTTGTCATGGCAGTGATGGCTCCAGAGGTTCCCACAATCTAAAAGCTTGTTATTTGGCTGTGCTGCAGACTTTCAACAAGCTTTATTAGACTGGTGAACCCGAATTGGAAACCGGACATACAGTAAAATGTCCATGTTGGGTGTTTGGTACGAATCCCTAACTTTCCAGGTCGGGTTTGCTCATCCTTACTAAGAATTACTTCTAGCAGTTTAATACTTTAATCTTATCAGCGTAAAACAAAATACTTAATTTTAGCATAATGATTCCTAAATTTACAAACATAGACATCCATTAAGATGTACATGATTTATGCATTGATATCTAGGCCCTACACACAAACAATGAAACAAGCAGATTAAATCTTCATAGTGGAAATTGATTTGTACATCTATATATGTGAGCTTGGCAGGCGAAAAGGCACAGTGATCAGAAAAAAGGAATGTTCAAGGTGCAGTGGCAGCGCTGGTCTACGTGTGTGATAAGATGTAGGTTTCAGTCTAGGAATAACAGAGTGATGGATAGCCAGCAGGAGTTATAACCTCTCTCACTTCAGTGACAAAGTGTTTCTACTTTCCTGAGAGATTAAAAAGCGTGGGAGGAGGCGGACATGAGTGGATAGGGGTGTAAATTACAGCTAGCTAGGAATATCAATCCCTAATGTCATATACACTCTTTCAGGGTTGTGCTTTAGACAGTGTCAGTTTCTGCCATTCTGCAGCCCGGTAGTTTGGGAAAAGCTTACACTGGAGGAATTAAATCGATAAGGGCACAAATATTTAGGTGCACTCCGAGTCTGGGCTACACTGTAACAGTTGAGTAATACAAATCCATTTATAGAGAGGCTGGCAATAAGTAATATATTTTATTAGGGCTCATTATTTAATCTTTACTAGGAACTTTTTATTGACCCAATAAATCTTTTGATGAATTACAGTATTTTGTCAAGGAAACCAAGGACTCCTTTTTTATAGATAATCAATTCAAATGTTCAGTGTCAGCAGATCAGCTTAGAGAATATGCATTGCATTTACACCTATATTAGGTGCATGACTTAGTTATCAGTGAATAATTATTTACAGGCAAACTCATATACTTCCAGCAGATATGGACATTTATTACATTTAATTTATTTATTTTAAAGATTTCATGTAGACCACCAAAATATTCTTCAGTGATGTACAGAGATAATTATAATATAAGAGAATAATAATATAATGTAGACATCCCATACACACACACACATTCTCACTAAGCTGTGGCATCACAATTTCAACGATATCAGCATACTATAGATCCAAATGCCATTGAATAGAAGCTGTCAGCTCTCTGTTCTACCATCCAGCCTATGTGCCCGAATCTCAGCACAGCAGCAGGAGCGATAACATCAATACATTTGTCCCCACACTGCCCTTACAAGAGGAGCACGTCAAGGTAATGGGACTAAGTGAGTAGTTAGATTTTTTAAATCTTATTTTACAGCACCTACAGGGACTGTTTAGAGGTAGTAATACTATGTGGGTGGCTGTGGGAGCATCACACTGTGGTAATGTCACTACAGGGGAATAATACTGTGAGGGAGCCTTTGGAGACGTGTGTGTGTGTGTGTGTGTGTGTGTGTGTGTGTGTGTGTGTGTGTGTGTGTGTGTGTGTGTGTGTGTGTGTGTGTGTGTGTGTGTGTGTGTGTGTGTGTGTGAATCATAATCAAGAAATGAGTAAGAGGGCGAGTTATAAGCATATACAACCTAAAGAAGGAAACAAAGTATCCAAAAAACACAACTCAAAAAGAGGTATAGATATAGATAAAATAACTTATATTAAAAAAATAATTCACATTAAAAAAGACATGAATGAAGGGTTAGCATGATACATGTGAGAGGGATCAAATAGAGGAAATAATGAAGTAAAAATGAGTAGTAGAGCAGGATGAGGTCAGGCTGCGGGTAGTAATAGCAACAATATGCTACCAGGAATACAGAAATGGTAGGCAAGTACATAAATGTAAATAAAAAAGAAACATTTAGTCAGACTGCATGGAAAGGGATAAAGTGTAAAGCTTATCCATGGTGCAGTTGAACGCCAGTCCACAATGCCACAGACGCCCCGACATGCATTTTGCAAATGTGCTTTCACAAGGGGAGTGTGTCTGATCTTACTTCATCTCATCCATATATACCATATGGCCTTACAATCAGCGAATTACAGACAGTGCATGATAATTCTGCCATCGGATCACAGCTGCATTGCATTCAAGCACTAAGCTAAGGTGTGCGTGAGAAGGAAATGCCTCCGTGACGTTAATGACACACGCCGGTAGTTGGAAGAGGCCTTTTGCGAGTCGCCATTTTTTTTAAGTGCAATGGGGCGGCCATTTTGCAGTGTATATGTGCGCAGTCAGTATTAGAAGGTGGAGGGAAAAGTGATGTACAACAGAGGGAATGGGTGATGGAATTGGCATACAAGTATGGCACAGAGGGAGTATGGTAAGTTTAAAGTCATAAGAGGGGACTAGAATAGTCTACAAAGTGTGCCATGAACTGAAAAGGCTAATATGCCAATTGTAAATAATCTAATGGAATATGATATGAAATGCCACCGCATAGTAAAGATAGTGAAAGGAACCATCATTTACCACATTATGTGATAAAAAAAACAAAGTACATATGATGAAATATGTGTTAAATAAAGTGCATAATTATTACTATAAATTTATATAGCGCCATTTTTTCCATGGCGCTTTACATGTGAAAGGGGCAAATATAGACAAGCACAATAAACATGAGCAATACAAGGCACACACAAATACAGAAGGAGAGAGGACCCTGCCCGCGAGGGCTCACAGTCTACAGGGGATGGGTGAGGATACCCTAGGGGAGGGTAGAGCTGGTCGTGCGGCAGTGTAGTACACTAAGGATCACTGCAGGTTGTAGGCTTGTCAGAAGAGCTGGGTCTTCAGGTTCTTTTTGAAGGTTTCCGTGGTAGGCGAGAGAGTCTGATGTGTTGGGGTAGCAAGTTCCAGAGTATGGGGGAGGCACGGGAGAAGTCTTGTATGCGGTTGTGGGAAGAAGAGATAAGAGGGGAGTAGAGAAGGAGATCTTGAGAGGAACGAAGGTTGCGTGTAGGTAATTTCCGGAGACCATGTCACAGATGTATGGAGGAGTGCAAGAAGATGATAACACAGGTCAACAAAAAATTATTTTTTTTCTGGTGTCCAAAATATTTTAATGAATTTGGGGTATTTTTGGGGTGCTGATTCTGAATATGTCATCAGTTTTGCCAGATTGGCTCAAGTTTTTGACATTTTTGGTATCTTATTTATAGCACTTGTTGGTAAATGCGACGCATCATCTCATTAATTTCTTTGGATTAGTACTTGAACTGAGCAGTTCTCAATATAGTTTTGTGTTAATTAGTGTTCTAAAAGTTTGTTCATAGCTTGATTTTTGCACTAACTTTATGTTGTTGTCTGTTTTCCAGTGAAAAGCATGAACTCATCAAGAAGAAGTTGTCTTAACGATCCAGACTCATTCTGTTACATTTGTGGTGAATACACACTGCCAAAACATAGAAGAAACATAACAGACTTCGTAAAAAAAGTGTATTTTGCCTATTTTGGGGTTATGCTTGGGGACCATGACAAGTTTTGGGCACCACACATAGTGTGCAAAGCATGTATCGAATTATTACGAAAATGGAGCAAAGGACAAAGAAAAAGCTTCAAATGTGGTGTTCCAATGGTGTGGAGAGAGCCAAAAAATCATCATGATGACTGTTATTTCTGTGCAGTGCAAGTGCAAGGATTCAATAAGCATAAGAAACGAAAATGGGAGTAACATGGAATCTGCAAGAAGGCCTGTCCCTCATTGTGAAGATGTGCCTGTACCTGTGTTTACCATAAATAACAGTCATCATGATGATTTTTTGGCTCTCTCCACACCATTGGAACACCAAATTTGAAGCTTTTTCTTTGTCCTTTGCTCCATTTTCGTAATAATTCGATACATGCTTTGCACACTATGTGTGGTGCCCAAAACTTGTCTTGGTCCCCAAGCATAACCCCAAAATAGGCAAAATACACTTTTTTTACGAAGTCTGTTATGTTTCTTCTATGTTTTGGCAGTGTGTATTCACCACAAATGTAACAGAATGAGTCTGGATCGTTAAGACAACTTCTTCTTGATGAGTTCATGCTTTTCACTGGAAAACAGACAACAACATAAAGTTAGTGCAAAAATCAAGCTATGAACAAACTTTTAGAACACTAATTAACACAAAACTATATTGAGAACTGCTCAGTTCAAGTACTAATCCAAAGAAATTAATGAGATGATGCGTCGCATTTACCAACAAGTGCTATAAATAAGATACCAAAAATCTCAAAAACTTGAGCCAATCTGGCAAAACTGATGACATATTCAGAATCAGCACCCCAAAAATACCCTAAATTCGATGAAATATCTTTGGCACCAAAAATGCTGTTGACCAGTGTAATAAATAAGGCATCAATGTACAGTATAATCAGGAGGAAAAGGGACTAATGAGAAATTAAAAGGGACAAAAAACTTGATAGGATGAGTTATAATGTTCAGATGGTGAAAGGAAAAAGATGACTATTATACATAAAAAGGGAATAATAAGTGAAAAAATGAATGAAAAATTATTTATTATTTACATAGTAAAAAATACATGATACATAGTCCAATCCTGAAAAAACTGAACATATAAGTCTCTCAGTGCAGAATGTCCCATGATTATAAAATCCTAAGGGTAAGGAAATCTCTTCTGAGTGTCAAAACCGGACATTATTTCTTCACCCATGATGATAGTGTATGGTTGTTCACATCACGCTAAAAGGATCTTACTTCTCAGGCACTGGCACATAATTAGCCACATCACACTAAGATCACATCCTCATATTCCACTAGATTGTTTACAATTGGCATATTAGCCTTTTCACCTCATGGCACACTATATAAACTATGCTAGTCCTCTTATGGCCTTTACTTACATTTACCATACTTCCTCTCTGCCATACCTGTATGCCAATTCCTTCACCCATTCCCTCTATTGTACATCACTTTTTCCCTCTGCCCTATAATACTGACAGTGCACAGCACATATATACAGCAAAATGGCCGCCCCTATTGTACTTCACAAAAATGGCGACTTGCATGCGCACCACTCCCAATGTCCATGCATTGCAAAAGAATTCTTACAAATAGAGATGTGTGTCATTGACATCATGGAGGCATTTCATCCTCACATGCCAGAGCTGAGTGCCCGAATGCAATGCAGCTGTGATACGGGAGAGGAATTGGCATGCCCTATGTATGATTTGTTGACTGAAAGGACATATGGTATATATATGGATGAGATGAGGTAAGATCAGACACACTCCCCTTCCATGCAGTCTGACTAAATTTTTTTTTTTATGATTTACACCTATGCTCGTGCCTACCATTTCTGCATCACTAATATTAATGGCCTATGTATATTAAACACAGTAGCTAGCTGGACTAGTAGCACTTTATACTTGGATATAATCCTTATGAAATTGGCACTTTAAAGATTGTATGAATTTACTATATTTAGCATTTTTTAGTAGCTGTGCCATGAAATGTGACAGTGACATTTATTAATTGTAGGTTTTCTGTTTTTGTGTCCTCCCATCCACATATATATGCTGTCCCTGGGTATTATACCTGTGAAGTCAGCTTTTCCACCCTGTCGATATCTGATTGTTTTTGTTGGTTATCCTATATGATTTACCTGTATTTGTAAAATAAATTATTTGGTTTTTATTCAGGACTTTTTGTATTCTTTTTGGTTCTCTTGTGTTCTATGGCCTATGTACATTGTTGCTATAACTACCCGCAGCATAACCTCATTTCGCTCTACCACTCATGCTTACTTGATTATTTCCTCTATTTGATCCCTCTCACATGCTTCATGCTAACCCTAGATTCAAGTCTTTTTTTATGTGCATTACTTTTTGAATAAAAATGATTGTATCTATATCTATACCTCTTTTTGAGAGGTGTTTTTAGATACTTTGTATCCTTCTTTAGGTTGTCTTTGTCGGGGCTCTTTGAACCATCATACTGTCTATGGGTCATCATACTGTGTGACGACTGAGGGGAATATCATACTGTGTGGTGAGGAAATTGTGATAGCCATCATATTGTGTGAGAGAACTGTGGGGACCTCATACTGGTTTTTGGGGAATGTAAGGATATCATATTGTATTTGGGGTCACTTGGGGCATCATAATGCATATGGGGAACTGTGGGGCCATCCTAATGTGCTGAGGTCACTGGGGCATCATATTGTACAAAACTGTGGGGGTATAATACTATGAATGTGGGGGCTTCAATGTGTATGGGAGAACTATTTGGATATCATACTGTGTTTGAGGGCTGTAGGGGCCATCATATTCTTTTGGGAGAATTGTGGGGGCATCATATTTTTCTATGCCACTGTGGGGTGATCATCATGCTATGCTTGTGGAAGATACCGTATGCCCTTGTCACTAGGGAGAATTAAATAGGAAGCCAGATAAATTATTAGTATATTTTAGACTAAGGTAGGAAAATAGAGTACTTGAAAAAATTGATAAAACATACAGAGCAGATGCTGATGCTTTCCCTGGTTGGCTTCCAAAGAACCCAGTGCTGAAAAGTAACAGGACTAATAAAACACCCTTACAATTATAACATATATGTAAATATGTATTCCTACAAATGCTCATGAGAGCAGTTATCCTTTTTACAGGATGGTTGCAAAGTCCCACTGACAGTGCCAAAACACAGTGCTGATCAGCAAGTGGGACAAGAAATTATTGGTACTTAAGCCAGGGGTTTCAGAAGGTACCCTTACCTTCCTGAAGTTCAATAGGCAATGATAGGTAATAATGAATTTACTATTTGCCTACCTTCCTCCTCTAATCCTAAAATTCATATTCATAATACATATTCCCGATTTCCTTTCAACCTCATCCCCTTTACTAATATGCATTTCCGAATGTAGAGCTGTCTAACAAACCTCCAAATATCTGTATATGTATATACTCTGCAGTGAAATGCACCCTTGCCTACAGTGGCTTTCTGTAAAGTTTTGTTTTCGGCAAAGTACTGGAGGGGAGATATGTTTCACTAAGGGTGTTAGCTTCAGCCCAGTCATTTGTAGAAGGTCCAGGTCATGCTGGATGTGCTGAGCAAGGTTTACCATAAACCCAAAAAAGTTTGCCATGAGAAAAAAGAAGGCAAAATACCTGGGCTACATCGTCAGAAGAGGCTAAGTAAAGCCGCAAATGAATAAGGTGGTGGCAATCCAAAATTGGCCACAACCCATCTCCAAGAAATAGGTTCCGGCATTTCTGGGAATGAAGGGATACTATTGGAGCTTTATTTTGAATTTCACAATGATAGCTGCATTACTGACTGACCTACTTAAGGGCACGAAGATGAGGATGGCCAAATGGTCCCTTGAAGCAGAGATGGCATTCCAAGAGTTGAAAGTCAGGGCTATAAGACTTCAACTTTCATTTGGAACACAGGCCTGGGAAGCTGCATGGTAACACAGATGCCCTGCCTCGACTTTCCAGTTTGGTGACTGAAGGTGCCACAACCCCAGGCTTTGGGCAGAGGGGGGAATGTTTGACAAAATTCACTGGCTTTGTACAGGAGTGGAGCTATATTTCACCCAGGGTGTTAGCTTCAGTATCTGTATATGTAGATATTGAGCAGGGAAATGCACCCTTGCCAACAGTGGCTTTCTGTTAACAAGTAAAAATGTATTTTTGTGACTGGCACCCCTTTAGTGCTCACTATACTCAGTCTAACAAAGTCACTGGCAAAGTACTGGAGGGGAGCTATGTTTCACTAAGGGTGTTAGCTTCAGTGATAGCAACCAGAGAAATTGCTGACAGTGTTGAAAGGGGGTCATCAGCCACGCTTAGTGCTAGGTTGATTGAACAGCTGTAGAGTAGGAGGAGTCCAGAGAATAAATACCCAGCCTTCTAAAGCATTCAGAAGGGGTGGGCCTGCAAGTTTATGACTCAGTGATGTAACCGGCCTAGACGGGACGGAGAATGTAAGATAAAGAGAGCTTCCCAGGAGGGAGTTGCTGAGTGTCAGAGAAGAAAATGACGGGTCATACTGGTAGCATAGTTCCTTAGGGAGAAAAGAAGACCCAAAACCGTGGGGGGAGAAAAGGACTCTTGCTTTCTGGACTGTAGTTGTCAGGACTTGAACTCAGCAGCTCTTTTGCACCAGTCGGCAGCTCTTCCCTCTGAGCTATTCAGCTCAATGGAAGGTTCCTTGCTAAACCAGACACTAGCACCTCTGTTGCTCCTGATTGTCTCCTCCTTGAGTCCCTGAATATCTCCACCCAGAGTTCCTGATTGGCTCAAACCTGTGATCTCCTGAATGAACACCCTACTTAAACCTGGCAGTGCACCTCCTTCCCTGCAATATTATTGAGCTTCCAGCCTTTAGTTTTAGCTTCTTTCCACCTGCTGCTTATTCTCAAGATTCTACTGCTGCTCTATGATTCCTGCTTATCCTCCCAACTATACTACTGCTCTGTGTACTAACCTCTGTCTATTTCCTCATGAACGAATAGAAGAAAAAGAAGAGCACTCACCATCCGTGTGTTGAGTCCGGTCTTTATTAAAGTGGCTTTACAATAAAAAGCAGAGCATGGCAGGGAGATACAATGGAGGGACGACGGCCGTTTCGCGCTCCTGCGCTTCAACGGGTCCGATGGTGAAGCGCAGGAGCGCGAAACGGCCGTCGTCCCTCCATTGTATCTCCCTGCCATGCTCTGCTTTTTATTGTAAAGCCACTTTAATAAAGACCGGACTCAACACACGGATGGTGAGTGCTCTTCTTTTTCTTCTATTCGTTCATGTGGATCAGCTATTTTCTGAATGAGCACCCTTGGTCCGTAGTGGTAGTAACTTACGCTCCTAAGCCGAAGGGAGGTGAAACAGGAAGCTTAGGCTGAACAGTGCGCACGTCTTTTGTTTCTTTGAGTTTTTTTCTGTCTATTTCCTGACTATGATTCCTGCTTATCCTCCCAACTATACTGCTGTTTCCTGTACCTACCTCTGTCGATTCCCTGACTATGCTACCTGCTGGTGCTGCCACTAGTGGTTTCAATATCACTACTTCAACTCAGGTCAGTCCATAACAATAGTACTGAGTTGGGCTGTGGGGAACTAGAAAGGAATGGTAAGGATAGAGACTAAGCAAGTAAAGAGGAAGGAATTGAATGTTCTTTGTCGTAAAGGAAATGTCCATCAAGATGTGTATCTACTGAATATAATCACTTCCAAGTTAACATGTGGCCTGCAAGGATTTAGCACCCCCATAGCAGAAAACCACACACCAATGCAGGGCCCCCACCTTCATGTAACATGCTGGGGCTTAAGAGATGAGTACCTCATCCACAACTACTACCTTGCACCACATTGCATATGAGCAGGGCATGTACAGTTATGTCCAAACGTTTTGAGACTGACAGAAATTTTGGCTTTCACAAACTGTCCTTCAGCGTTTTTAGACCTTTTAGTTAGATATTTGCTAAGGTATATTGCAAAAATAAGGGTCAATACTGTTAATATTGAATCTTTGGGAAAAGCTTATAGTGTTCTCCCCTTTAGGTAGTTCATGCCTCTGTTCTACTGGATTGTGGTATAATCTAATGACTGTTTATCCTCCTATCAATCTCTAGCAGGACAAAAGTGATATGTGATCCTCAAGTTGCTTTCCCTTCAAAATAGGGCAATTTGAGTTTTGTCTTCGATATTCAGAAGCCCTATAGAAACTCGCTCTATGGTCTGAGCACACACAAATTAATTTTGGTTTGTGATCTAGCAGGAATTCTGGAATCCCATATATTCTTGCACTCTGTCTCTCTATTTTATAGAAACTGCGAAGGCATGGATATGTGGAAGTTTACGCTGTAGTTTTCTAAAAAAAAACATAGAATAATGAAGCCTATTATGAAAAATGTGGCTTGTAGAACACATACATTTATTTGCATAATGGCATATACATGATGAATTAGTTATACAATGTTATTTAGGTTTTGGCCATAGACACATCAAATCGAGGGCAAAAGAAAAACCTACCTTGACCAAACTTTGCCATTTTTTTGTTAAAGTTAGATATTGAGCTCTAGTAATTGATTTTATGATTCAGGTACTTTGTGTTAATGATTTGGCAGTGTCAGAAACATTTAACTGACAACCAGACTCATTGTTGACTGTTAAGGTACCGTCACATTAAGCGACGCTGCAGCGATAGCGACAGCGATGCCGATCGCTGCAGCGTCGCTGTTTGGTCGCTGGAGAGCTGTCACACAGACCGCTCTCCAGCGACCAACGATGCCGAGGTCCCCGGGTAACCAGGGTAAGCATCGGGTTGCTAAGCGCAGGGCCGCGCTTAGTAACCCGATGTTTACCCTGGTTACCAGCGTAAAAGTTAAAAAAACAAACAGCACATACTCACCAGCGCGTCCCCCAGCCTCTGCTTCCTGACACTGACTGAGCTCCGGCCCTAACAGCAGAGTGGTGAAGTCACCGCTGTGCTTTCACTTTCAGTTTAGGGCCGGCGCTCAGTCAGTGTCAGGAAGCAGAGGCTGGGGACGCGCTGGTGAGTATGTGCTGTTTGTTTTTTTTACTTTTAGGCTGGTAACCAGGGTAAACATCGGGTTACTAAGCGCGGCCCTGCGCTTAGTAACCCGATGTTTACCCTGGTTACCAGTGTAAAATATCGCTGGTATCCTTGCTTTTGCTGTCAAACACGGCGATACACGTCGACCTAGCGACCAAATAAAGTGCAGACTTTCTAGCAGCGACCAGCAATTTCACAGCGGGATCCAGATCGCTGCTGCGTGTCAAATACAGCGATATCGCTATCCAGGTCGCTGCAACGTCACGGATCGCTGGCGATATTGCCTAGTGTGACGGTACCTTTAGTCCTGATAGAGTAATTAATGACTGACATCTTGACTAACTCATTAGCAGCTACACTGTTTCAGAGAACTGGCCCCATATATTCATAAGGTAAAAAAGGTGAGGTAATGGTAGGAAAATAATCATGTGGCACAGCCGTGAGACAATAGGACCTTAATAGAAGCACTTGCATACAAAGGAGGACTTGTGGCATATCTGTAGCAGCTCTGTTTGACACTTTTATAGATGTACTAGATGGTGGCCCAATTCTAACGCATCGGGTATTCTAGAATATGTATAGTAGCATAAAGCACAGCCCACGCAGTATATAACACAGCCCACGCAGTATATAACACAACCCACGCAGTATATAACACAGCCCACGTAGTATATAACACAGCCCACGCAGTATATAACACAGCCCACGTAGTATATAACACAGCCCACGTAGTATATAACACAGCCCACATAGTATATAACTCAGCCACGTAGTATATAGCACAGGCCACGCAGTACATAACACAGCCCACGTAGTATATGGCAATTTGGGCACCATATCCCTGTTAAAAAAATAATTAAAATAAAAAATAGTTATATACTCACTTTCCGGTGGCCCCCGGATCCAGCCCAGGCATTTAGCGATGCTCCTCGCGACGCTTCGGTCCCAAGAATGCATTGCGGCAATAACACGTGATGATTAGGGTTGAGCGAAATGGATCGGTCATTTTCATAAGTCGCCGACTTTTGGCAAAGTCGGGTTTCATGAAACATGACCCGATCCCAGCGTGGGATCTGCCACGCGGTACGCGATCTTCGCGCCAAAGTCGCGTTTCATATGACGCTTTCAGTGCCATTTCTCAGCCAATGAAGGTGGACGCAGAGTGTGGGCAGCGTGATGACATAGGTCTCAGTCCCCACCATCTTAGAGAAGGGCATTACAGTGATTGGCTTGCTTTCTGCGGCGTCACAGGGGCTATAAAGGGGCATTCCCGCCGACCGCCATCTTACTGCTGCCGAGCTGAGCATAGGGAGAGGTTGCTGCCGCTTCGTAAGAAGCAGGGATAGCATTAGGCAGGGTAGATAAAGCCCCAAACCGCTTGTGCTGTAGCGATTTCCACTGTCCAACACCACCTTTTCTTTGCAGGGACAGTGGAGGCTAGATTTTTCTTCATCAGCTCTGTAGCTTATTGGGCTGCCCTAGAAGGCTCCCTGATAGCTGCATTGCTGTTTGTACGCCACTGTGCAAACCAACTGCTTTTTTCAAAGCACAAATCCTGCTGCTCCTTCCTTTCTGCACAGCTATCTTGTTTGTTTGTCCACACTTTTGTGTGCAGCAGTCCTTTTTATTGCTGCCTGCCATACTTTTCTGAGATTATTGTAGGGAGATAGTAAATGTAGTACAGTCCCTTTTTTTTTTAATTTATTTATTTATTTTTTCTAATATATCTTCAATCCACTTTCAGCCCCTGAAACTGTGTAGTGTAAAACAATGGGCCTGTATTTTTCTGCACTGTCCCACACCTAAAAAGGGAGATTAATATTGCCTAATCTGTGCATTTGCGCCAGTCCTGCCTGTGATATCTGTCAGTCATTTTCAGCCACAGAAACTATACTGTAATACAGTGGGCCTGATTTATTGACTAGTCTCCCATTTAAAAAAAAAAAGAGGGAGATTAATATTGCCTAATCTGTGCATCTGCGCCAGTCCTGTCTGTGGTATCTGTCAGTCATTTTCAGCCACAGAAACTATACTGTAATACAGTGGGCCTGATTTATTCACCAGTCTCCCATATAAAAAAAAGAGGGAGATTAAGGCCATGTTCACACTTTGCGGTTTTTACCGCGGAACCGCAGCGATTTTGCCGCTGCGGGTCCGCTGCAGTTTCCATTGCGTTTACAGTAACATGTAAACCTATGGAAACCGCAAACTGCTGTGCACATGCTGCGGGGAAAAACCGAGCAGAAACGCAGTGGTTTACATTCCGCAGCATGTCACTTCTTTGTGCGGAACTGCAGCGGTTCTGCACCCATAGAGCTCCATTGTGAGGGTCAAACCCGCAGTAAAACCCGCAGATGAAAAACTATCTGCGGGTTTTCTGTGGTTTGGGTGTAGAAACCGCTGCAGCAGGAAGTGCGGGGAAGCGGGAGGAAGTGCATGGGCGGAAGTGCGTGGGCGGAGTGTGACCATCAGCATGGAGGCATATCATCCCCATGCGACCATAGTGCCACCCAATTGTGCTAAGTCGCCGTATGGGATTACTACTCCCATCCGATATTAGGATGGGAGAGTAGTTCCTGTGTCCGGCGACTTAGCACAATTGTCAGTAAAACACAAAACACATACACATACAATACACATACAATAAACGTAACATACATGACAGCCATTACATACACCATATAACATAGAGTATATACAGGTCCTTCTCAAAAAATTAGCATATAGTGTTAAATTTCATTATTTACCATAATGTAATGATTACAATTAAACTTTCATATATTATAGATTCATTATCCACCAACTGAAATTTGTCAGGTCTTTTATTGTTTTAATACTGATGATTTTGGCCTACAACTCCTGATAACCCAAAAAACCTGTCTCAATAAATTAGCATATTTCAACCGTCCAATCAAATAAAAGTGTTTTTTAATAACAAACAAAAAAACCATCAAATAATAATGTTCAGTTATGCACTCAATACTTGGTCGGGAATCCTTTGGCAGAAATGACTGCTTCAATGCGGCGTGGCATGGAGGCAATCAGCCTGTGACACTGCTGAGATGTTATGGAGGCCCAGGATGCTTCAATAGCGGCCTTAAGCTCATCCAGAGTGTTGGGTCTTGCGTCTCTCAACTTTCTCTTCACAATATCCCACAGATTCTCTATGGGGTTCAGGTCAGGAGAGTTGGCAGGCCAATTGAGCACAGTAATACCATGGTCAGTAAACCATTTACCAGTGGTTTTGGCACTGTGAGCAGGTGCCAGGAAGCATGAAGTGCTCCAAAATCTCCTGATAGCTAGCTGCATTGACCCTGCCCTTGATGAAACACAGTGGACCAACACCAGCAGCTGACATGGCACCCCACACCATCACTGACTGGGTACTTGACACTGGACTTCAGGCATTTTGGCATTTCCTTCTCCCCAGTCTTCCTCCAGACTCTGGCACCTTGATTTCCGAATGACATGCAAAATTTGCTTTCATCAGAAAAAAGTACTTGGGACCACTTAGCAACAGTCCAGTGCTGCTTCTCTGTAGCCCAGGTCAGGCGCTTCTGCCACTGTTTATGGTTCAAAAGTGGCTTTACCTGGGGAATGCGGCACCTGTAGCCCATTTCCTGCACACGCCTGTGCACGGTGGCTCTGGATGTTTCCACACCAGACTCAGTCCACTGCTTCCTCAGGTTCCGGTCACCTCTTCTCGTTGTACAGCGTTTTCTGCCACATTGTTTCCTTCCAACAGACTTACCATTGAGGTGCCTTGATACAGCACTCTGGGAACAGCCTATTTGTTGAGAAATTTCTTTCTGGGTCTTACCCTCTTGCTTGAGGGTGTCAATGATGGCCTTCTTGACATCTGTCAGGTCGCTAGTCTTACCCATGATGGGGGTTTTGAGTAATGAACCAGGCAGGGAGTTTTTAAAAGCCTCAGGTATCTTTTGCATGTGTTTAGAGCTAATTAGTTGATTCAGAAGATTAGGGTAATAGGTCATTTAGAGAACCTTTTCTTGATATGCTAATTTATTGAGACAGGTTTTTTGGGTTATCAGGAGTTGTATGCCAAAATCATCAGTATTAAAGCAATAAAAGACCTGACAAATTTCAGTTGGTGGATAATGAATCTATAGTATATGAAAGTTTAATTGTAATCATTACATTATGGTAAATAATGAAATTTAACACTATATGCTAATTTTTTGAGAAGGACCTGTATAGTGTTGAGCATTCCGATACCGCAAGTATCGGGTATCGGCCGATACTTGCTGTATCGGAATTCCGATACCGAGTTCCGATATTTTTGTGATATCGGAAATTGGAATCAGAAGTTCCCAGTGTATGGTTCCCAGGGTCTGGAGGAGAGGAGACTCTCATTCAGGCCCTGGGATCCATATTCATGTAAAAAATAAAGAATTAAAATAAAAAATATGGATATACTCACGGCTCTGGCGGCCCCTGGACCTTAGCGATGTAACCGGCAGCCTCCGTTCCTAAGAATGCAGTGAGTTTAGGACCTGCGATGACGTCGCGGCTTGTGATTGGTCGCGTGAGCGGTCACATGAGCGGTCACGCGACCAATCACAAGCCGCGACGTCATCGAAGGTCCTTAACTCGGCATTCTTAGGAACGGAGGCACCGCTAAGAGCAGGGGCCGCCGGAGGGGTGAGTATATCAATATTTTTTATTTTTATTCTTTATTTTATACCTGAATATGAATCCCAGGGCCTGAAGGAGAGTTTCCTCTCCTTCAGACCCTGGGAACCATTCCGATATTTTGTGTCCCATTGATATGCATTGGTATTGGGTATCGGTATCGGCGAGATCCGATATTTTGCCAGTATCGGCCGATCCAATCCGATACCGATACTTTGCATATCGGAAGGTATCGCTCAACACTACTCATATATTTACCTCCTCACTTTCTATACTGCCTGTTCACATGACTCCCCATACTGTGTCTGCACACATCCCATCACCCTCATTCCCCGTATTCTGTCCACATCCATTTTTCACATCGCTACTCATACTGTGTCCACATACATTCGCCCGTTCGCTCCCCATACTGTCTGCACCCATCCCCCATATTGTTTCCTCATATATGCCCCCCATTCCCCAGTACTGTTTCCTCTTACATACCCCACATCCTCCCATCCTGTATGCATGGCTCGGCTCCCCCATCCTGTATGCATGGCTCGGCTCCCCCATCTTGTATGCATGGCTCGGCTCCCTCATACTCCCATCTTGTATGCATGGCTCGGCTTCCCCATCCTGTATGCATGGCTCGGCTACCCCATCCTCGCACCCTGTATGCATGGCTCCCCCATCCTCCCACCCTCTATGCATGGCTCCCCCATCCTCCCACCCTGTATGCATGGCTCCCCCATCCTCCCACCCTGTATGCATGGCTCCCCCATCCTGTATGCATGGCTCCCCCATCCTCCCACCCTGTATGCATGGCTTCCCCATCCTCCCACCCTGTATGTATGACTCCTCCATCATCGTCCCCTGTCCTCCTCTGTCCTCCCCTGTCCTCCTCCATCCTCCCCCGGTACTCTTCTATCCTCCCCAAGTCCTCCTCTATCCTCCCCTGTCATACTCACCTTTCTCTCACCACGCACTGAACTTCCCGGCATCTCTATCCCCGCAGCGTCTTCCTTCCTGTATGAGTGGTCGAGTGGTACCGCTCATTAAGGTGATGAATATGCGTCCATATTCATCACCTTAATGAGCAGTACCACGTGACCGCTGAGGACAGGACGAGCTGCCGGTGCTGGGACAGAGCTGCAGGCACCGCTGGATGAGGGTGAGTATGACGTCTTCAAGGAGGTGGAGGGGCGGGCGGTTGACCCCGACTTTATTATTTAAAAAAAAAACCTTGCTCATGTGTGCCCCCCGCATCCTGGGGCCTCACGTACCTAGTGGCAAATACGGCCCTGGCCATTCACCCAAAACGGTGGTTCCCCCCACATATTGGGTATCAGCGTACTCAGGACATATTGGACAATAACTTTTGGGGTCCAATTTCTCCTGTTACCCTTGGGAAAATACAAAACTGGGGGCTAAAAAATAATTATTCTGGAAAAAAAGAATTTTTAATTTCACTGGTCTGCGTTATAAACTGTAGTGAAACACTTTGGGGTTCAAAGTTCTCACATCACATCTAGATAAGTTCCTTTGGGGGTCTACTTTCCAAAATGGTGTCACTTGTGGGGGGTTTCCACTGTTTAGGCACATCAGGGGCTCTCCAAACGCTACATGGCGTCCTATCTCAATTCCAGTAAATTTTGCATTGAAAAGTCAAACGGCGCTCCTTCCATTCTGAGCTCTGCCATGCGCAAAAACAGTGGTTTACCCCACATATGGGGTATCAGCGTACTCAGGACAAATTTCACAACAACTTTTTGGGTCCAATTTCTTCTGTTACCCTTGGGAAAATAAAAAATTGGGGGCGAAAGCATCATTTTTGTGAAAAAATATGATTTTTTATTTTTACGGCTCTATATTATAAACTTCTGTGAAGCACTTGGTAGGTCAAAGTGCTCACCACACATCTAGATGAGTTCCTTAGAGGTCTACTTTCCAAAATGGTGTCACTTGTGGGAGTTTCAATGTTTAGGCACAACAAGGGCTCTCCAAACGCAACATGGTGTCCTATCTCAATTCCAGTTAATTTTGCATTGAAAAGTCAAACGACGCTCCTTCCCTTCTGAGTAGGGTTGAGCGACCTTTAGTTTTTTAGGGTCGAGTCGGGTTTTGTGAAACCCGACTGTCTTAAAAGTCGAGTCGAGTGAAATCGGCCGACCACCGTTAAAAGTCAGGTTTCGGCCGAAACACGAAACCCGATGAAGGAATTTAATTTTTTTTTTTCTTTTCCTCCTCCTCCTCCTCCTCCTCCTCCTCCTCCTCCCGTCCCCCCAGCACAGAAAATTTTGTATTGCACATTCCAAATCCCTACTGCGCACAAGCGATAACATGACGATAGGCGTTCACTCCCCTAACACCTATGTCATCACTCTGCCCACGCTCATTCATTGGCTGAAAAAATGGCGCTAATCTCGTCATACGAAACGCGACTTTCGCGCCAAGATCGCGTACCGCATGGCCGACCCCTCACAGGGATCGGGTCGGGTTTCATGAGATGCCGACTGTGCCAAAAGTCGGCAACTTATGAAAATGCACGACATGTTTCGCTCAACCCTACTTCTGAGCTCTGCCATGCGCACAAACAGTGGTTTACCCCCACATATGGGGTATCAGCGTACTCAGGACAAATTGTACAACAGCTTTTGGGGTCCAATTTCTCCAGTTACCCTTGGTAAAATAAAACAAATTGGAGCTGAAATAATTTTTTTGTGAAAAAAAGTTAAATGTTCATTTTTTTAAGCATTCCAAAAATTCCTGTGAAACACCTGAAGGGTTAATAAACTTCTTGAATGTGGTTTTGAGCACCTTGAGGGGTGCCGTTTTTAGATTGGTGTAACACTTGGGTATTTTCTATCATATAGACCCCTCAAAGTGACTTCAAATGTGATGTGGTCCCTAAAAAAATGGTGTAAAAATGAGAAATTGCTGGTCAACTTTTAACCCTTATAACTCCCTAACAAAAAAATTTGGTTCCAAAATTGTGCTGATGTAAAGTAGACATGTGGGAAATGTTACTTGTTAAGTATTTTGTATGACATACTGTATCTCTGTGATTTAAGGGCATAAAAACTCAAAATTGGAAAACTGCGAAATTTTCAAAATTTTTGCCAAATTTCCATTTTCTTCATAAAGAAACACAGGTAATATCAAATAAATTTTACTACTATCATGAAGTACAATATGTGTCGAGAAAACAAGGTCAGATTCATCAGGATCCGTTGAAGCGTTCCAGAGTCATAACCTCATTAAGGACAGTGGTCAGAATTGTAAAAATGGGCCCAATCATTAACGTGCAAACCACCCTTGGGGGTTAAGGGAGCAGCGGGAACAGACAGCTCTTTTGAAATTCACATATATGCAATCAGCTTCTTCAGAAAGCAAAATAACTAGAACTCTTGTTCTCTTCCTTTCTGAACAGGCTATTTGCATTTTTAAATTCCCAAAGGATCATTCCATACGCCAGCTTGGCAATCTCCACAAGTAAAAATGTTCCCCCTTAGATGCAAAGTGAAAAAGTAATAACTTATGTAAGGGGGCTTTGTCAGTGGTCACCTTGCAGCTCTAAAATGTCTGCAATGAACAGGCTTGGCACATTCTACTCCATTTCCCAAAGCCCTGGCCTTCACACTTTAACCCCTATACGTGACTTACACAGGGGCCCCTGGGAAATAGCAACAGAGTCAGGATATGTTAGTTCAGTTCCTGTCTCCTTACTCTCTTGACTCTATCATTTCCCTGGCAATCCATCTTGAAAAGCAGTTAAGTAAATGCAGACAGGAACACACTGCTGACTCTGCACCTTCAACTAAGACTAGTGTACCTTATACCCTTATTTAGGAGCCCATGCACATTTGTGTGATTTACTCTCACCAACAATAAGGGAGAACGCACCAAACACTACATTTTGGTACCAATTGTGGAGAGTCTTGACAACCAGTGACAAAAAATTTACAGCACTTAAGTGGGTCAAGGAATGCTCACTTGGGGGACAATTCTAGTGGTAAGTGTGGCTTATTTTCTTTTATTTGGACGGCTTCCTGCTGTTAATTTATAAAAAAAAGACCAAAACACTCCTTTAAAGAGAAACTGTCATTTGATTCATGCTGCGCAAACTGTGGGTATATTTGCAGCTGGTTAGATAATGTAGTTAAAACTTAACCTTTAATATAGTCTTTAAAAAAAATTTTTTACAAAGTGCATAAGTGAAAAAAGTGCTGGTGCCAGATAAAGTGCAAGTAAAAATAAGTTTTACACACCATATAAACCAAGATATGAGGGCAGTTATTATGAATCTTGTGTTATGATTTTTTCACCCCTATAATTAGTAGGTATCAAATGTAATAAATAGTCCCAATCTTTCCAGTGGGTGACCTGTATTTACCTTTACTTGGACTTCTATGACTTAAATGAGGTATTCATCATTGCCTCTCGTTATCATGGGGCCATAATCCCTCTCATCAATTTTCAAACACTGGCAGTCCAAGCAGAAATGGCAACATCTGTCTGGTTATACCGAAAGAGGTGCTTATTACCCTTCCATCCTGGTAAACACTTAACCAACAAATATAACTTCCATTATTTTATGCAGTATGTGGCAGTACAGTATATAGCAGCAAGCTCAAAGTTAACCCCTTACAGAGCCAATTTGGTACTTAATGACCGAGCCAATTTTTACAATTCTGACCACTGTCACTTTATGAGGTTATAACTCTGGAACACTTTAACAGATCCTGCTGATTCTGAGACTGTTTTTTCGTGACATATTGTACTTCATGATAGTGGCAACATTTCTTCGATATTACTTGCGATTATTTATGAAAAAAAACATAAATATGGTGAAAATTTTTAAAATGTTGCAATTTTCAAACTTTGTATTTTTATGCTCTTAAATCAGAGAGATATGTCACAAAAAATAGTTGATAAATAACATTTTCCACATGTCTACTTTACATCAGCACAATTTTGGAAACAATTTTTTTTTTGTTAGGGAGTTATAAGGGTTAAAAGTTGACCAGCAATTTCTCATTTTTACAACACCATTTTTTTTAGGGACCACATCACATTTGAAGCCATTTTGAGGGGTCTATATGATAGAAAATAACCAAGTGTGACAACATTCTAAAAACTGCACCCCTCAAGGTGCTCAAAACCACATTCAATAAGTTTATTAACCCTTTACGTGCTTCACAGGAACTGAAACAATGTGGAAGGAAAAAATGAACATTTATCTTTTTTTTTAAAACATTTTACTTCAGAACCATTTTTTTTATTTTCATAAGTGTAACAACAGAAATTTAACCATAAATTTTGTTATACAATTTCTCCTGAATATGGTGATATCCCATATGTGGGGGTAAACCACTGTTTGGGCGCACCGCAGAGCTTGGAAGAGAAGGAGCGCCGTTTGACTTTTTCAATGCAGAATTGGCTGGAATTGAGATCAGATGCCATGTCACGTTTAGAGAGCCTCTGATGTGCCTAAACAGTGAAAACACTCCACAAGTGACACCATTTTGGAAACTAGACCCCTTAATGAACTTATCTAGATGTGTGGTGAGCACTTTGAACCCCCAAGTGGTTCACAGAAGTTTATAACGTAGAGCCAAGAAAATAAAAAATCGCATTTGTTTACACAAAAATTATTTTTCACCCACACATTCTTATTTTCACAAGGGAAACAGGAGAAATTAGACCACAAAAGTTGTTGTACAATTTCTCCTGAGTATGTCGATACCCCATATCTGGGGGTGAACCACTGTTTGGGGGCACCGCAGAGCTTGGAAAAGAAGGCGCGCCGTTTTACTTTTTCAATGTAGAATTGGCTGGAATTTAGATCGGACGCCATGTCGCGTTTGGAGAGCCCTTGATGTGACTAAACAGTAGAAACCCCCCACAAGTGACCCAATTTTGGAAACTAGACCCCTTAAGGATCTTATCTAGATGTGTGGAGAGCACCTTAAACCCCCAAGTGCTTCACAGAAATTTATAAAGTAGAGCCGTGAAAATAAAAAATCCTTTTTTTCCCTCAAAAATGATTTTTTAGCCCCCAAGTTTTTATTTTCACAAGGGTAACAAAAGAAATTGGACCACAAAAGTTGTTGTCCAATTTGTCCTGAGCATGCTGGTACCCCATGTGTGGGGGGACCACTGTTTGGGCGCACGGCAGAGCTCGGAAGGGAAGGAGCGCCGTTTTGGAATGCAGACTTTGATAGAATGGTCTGCGGGCGTTTTGTTGCGTTTGCAGAGCCCCTGATGTACCTACACCAGTAGAAACCCCCCACAAGGGACCCCATTTTGGAAACTAGACCCCCCAAGGAACTTATCTAGATGTGTGTTGAGAACTTTGAATGCCCAAGTGCTTCACAGAAGCTTATAATGCAGAGTCGTGAAAATAAAAAATATGTTTTTTCCACAAAAAATATTTTTTAGCCCCAAAGTTTTTATTTTCACAAGGGTAACAGGAGAAATTGGACCACAAAAGTAGTTGTCCAATTTATTTCGAGTACGCTGATGCCCCATATGTGGGGGTAAACCACTGTTTGGGCGCACGGCAGAGCTCAGAAGGGAGGGAGCACCATTTGACTTTTTGAGCGCAAAATTGGCTTTCGTGTTTGGAGACTCCCTGATGTACCTAAACAGTGGAAACCCCCCAATTCTAACTCCAACTCTAAACCCAACACACACCTAACCCTAATCCCAACCCCATCCATAATCCTAATCACAACCCTAACAATAATCATAATCCTAACCCCAAAACAACCCTAATCTCAACCCTAACCATAACCCTAATCAAAACCCTAAATCCAACACACCCCTAATCCTCATCTCATTCCTAACCTCAAACCTAACCCTAATCCCAATACACCCCTAACCCTAATCCCAACCCTAACCCTAACCCTAATCCCAAACCTAACCCTAATCCCAAACGTAACCCTAATGCCAACCCTAACCCTAATACCAACCCTAACCCTAGCCCTAACCCTAAATTTAGCCCCAACCCTAACCCTAACCCTAGCCCTAACTTTATCCCCAACCCTAACCCTAGCCCAACCCTAACCCTAGCCCTAACTTTAGCCCCAACCCTAACCCCAGCCCTAACCCTAGCCTTAAGGCTACTTTCATACTTGCGTCGTGTGGCATCCGTCGCAATCCGTCGTTTTGGACAAAAAACGGATCCTGCAAATGTGCCCTCAGGATGCGTTTTTTGCCCATAGACTTGTATTGCCGACGGATCGTGACGGATGGCCACACGTCGCGTCCATCGTGCACTGGATCCGTTGTGTTTTGGCGGACCGGCGTCACAAAAAACATTCAATGTAACTTTTTTTGTACGTCGCGTCCACATTTCCGACCGCGCATGCATGGCCGTAACTCCGCCCCCTCCCCCCAGGACATAGACTGGGCAGCAGATGCGTTGAAAAACTGCATCCGCTGCCCACGTTGTGCACAATTTTCACAACGTGCGTCGGTACCTCAGGCCAACGCATTGCGACGGCCCCGTACTGATGCAAGTGTGAAAGAAGCCTAACCCTAGCCCTAACCCTAACCCTAAATTTAGCCCCAACCCTAACCCTAAATTTAGCCCCAACCCTAACCCTAAATTTAGCTCCAACTCCTCTAGCTGCCAGCTGGCAGATTATGGCGGGCACACTGCACATGCGCCCGCCATTTTCTTACCGGATGAAGATGCCGGCGGGCAGGAGGGGACGCAGGAGGACCCAGGGACACCGGTAAGTATAACAGGGTCCCCGAATCCCCCTATTTCTCTGTCCTCTGATATTCGATCACATCAGAGGACAGAGAATCACACATCACTTTTTTTATTTTTTTATTTTTGCAGCCACCGGTAAACAGTTAATTACCGGCAATCGCAAAACAGGGGTCGGTAAAAACTGACCCCGATCATGTTCTTTGGGGTCTCGGCTACCCCCAGCAGCCGAGACCCCAAAGATCTTTCGAGTGCCGGCCGGCGGGTGCACTGCGCATGCGCCCGCTATTTTTTAGCTGGAACAAGATGGCGGTGCCCATCAGGAGCCACGAGGAGCACCGGGGGTGACAGGTGAGTATCGGGGGGCGATCGGAGACCCCATTTTTCTGTCCTCTGATGTGTGATCACATCGGAGGACAGAGAAATTAAATGGGAAATCGCGGGGTTTTTTTTGCGACCGCCGGTAAACGGTTAATTACCAGCAACAGGGGTCGGTAAAAAAACCCCGAATCATGTTCTTTGGGGTCTCGGCTACCCCCGGCAACCGAGAACCCAGAGAAAATCCGACTCTGGGGGGCGCTATTCACTTTTTCCACAGTGCCGTTAATTAACGGCGTTATGGTTTAAGTACTCTTAACTGCCGCTGTTAAAAGGCGTATCGGCGTTCGTTAAGGGGTTAAATAAGGAAAGAAAATTTCAAATCCAATATTATAATACAACATCTAGCTCATAAACCCACTTGAATGCATATATGCCCCTATTTAGGGGATAAATTCATAGGCACATGTTCTAGGTGTAATGGGCTTTCCCTTTTAGAAAAAAACTTGGTTTATACTGATCTACAGGACCGGGTAAGCAATCGGTTCCTTTTTCAAAGTACTCAGGATCTCATCATTGGTGGCGAATAGTGTTTCCCTGCCCATATGGTCCTTCTTAGATATGATCTTTTCAATCATAGACCTGAGACAGGGACAAGGGGGCATCCTCTACGTCTGGAGGAAAGAAGGTTTAAGCATAATAACAGACACGGATTCTTTACTGTAAGAGCAGTGAGACTATGGAACTCTCTGCCGTATGATGTTGTAATGAGTGATTCATTACTAAAATTTAAGAGGGGACTGGTTACCTTTCTTGAAAAGTATAATGTTACAGATTATATATACTAGATTCCTTGATAGGGCGTTGATCCAGGTAAATAGTCTGATTGCCGTATGAGGAGTCAGGAAGGAATTTTTTTCCCCAATGTGGAGCGTTAGGTACCGTTACACTAAACGACTTACCAACGATCACGACCAGCGATACGACCTGGCCGTGATCGTTGGTAAGTCGTTGTGTGGTCGCTGGGGAGCTGTCACACAGACAGCTTTCTCCAGCGACCAACGATCAGGGGAACGACTTCGGCATCGTTGAAACTGTTTTCAACTATGCCGAAGTCCCCGGGTAACCAGGGTAAACATTGGGTTACTAAGCGCAGGGCCGCGCTTAGTAACCCGATATTTACCCTGGTTACCATTGTAAAAGTAAAAAAAAAAAAAAACAGTACATACTCACATTCCGATGTCTGTCACGTCCCCCGGCTTCAGCTTCCCGCACTGACTGTGTCAGCGCCGGCCGTAAAGCAGAGCACAGCGGTGACGTCACCGCTGTGCTTTGCTTTACGGCCGGCACTGACAGTCAGTGCAGGAAGCTGACGCCGGGGGACGTGACAGACATCGGAATGTGAGTATGTACTGTTTTTTTTTTTTTAACTTTTACAATGGTAACCAGGGTAAATATCGGGTTACTAAGCGCGGCCCTGCACTTAAGGTACCTTCACACGAAAGGACTTTGTAACGATATCGCTAGCAATCCGTGACGTTGCAGCGTCCTCGCTAGCGATATCGTTTAGTTTGACACGCAGCAGCGATCAGGATCCTGCTGTGATGTCGCTGGTCGCTGAATAAAGTCCAGAACTTTATTTGGTCGTCCGATCGCCGTGTATCGTTGTGTTTGAAAGCAAAAGCAACGATACCAGCGATGTTTTACACTGATAACCAGGGTAAACATCGGGTTACCAAGCGCAGGGCCGCGCTTAGTAACCCGATGTTTACCCTGGTTACCAGCGTAAAAGTAAAAAAAACAAACAGTACATACTCACATGCGCGTCCCCCAGCGTCTGCTTCCTGACACTTACTGAGCGCCGGCCCTAAAGTGAAAGTGAAAGCACAGCGGTGACGTCACCGCTGTGCTGTTAGGGCCGGAGCTCAGTCAGTGTCAGGAAGCAGACGCTGGGGGACGCGCAGGTGAGCATGTACTGTTTGTTTTTTTTACTTTTACGCTGGTAACCAGGGTAAACATCGGGTTACTAAGCGCGGCCCTGCACTTAACAACCCGATGTTTACCCTGGTTACCTGGGGACCGCGGCATCGTTGGTCGCTGGAGAGCCGTCTGTGTGACAGCTCTCCAGCGATCAAACAGCGACGCTGCAGCGATCGGCATCGTCGTCGCTATCGCTGCAGCGTCGCTTCGTGTGAAGGTACCTTAAGTAACCCGATATTTACCCTGGTTACAAGTGAACACATCGCTGGATCGGCGTCACACACGCCGATCCAGTGATGACAGCGGGTGATCAGCGACCAAAAAAAGGTCCTGATCATTCCCTACGACCAACGATCTCCCAGCAGGGGCCTGATCGTTGGTCGCTGTCACACATAACGAGATCGTTAAGCGGGATCGTTGCTACGTCACCAAAAGCGTGACGTTGCAACGATATCGTTAACGAAATCGTTATGTGTGAAGGTAACTTTACTCTTTGCCACATGGTTTTTTTTTGCCTTCCTCTGGATAAACATGTTAGGGCATGTTAGGTTAGGCTATGGGTTGAACTAGATGGACTTAAAATCTTCCTTCAACCTTAATAACTATGTTACTATGATGTCTCCCAACGCGTTTCATCTTCCTTGGAATCATCATGGGAGTTATGACATCCATTCTGGAAAGTGCTAGCATTGCTAATCAAACTGTGGGTAGCATGAATCAGAACCTGGCTGCAAAATTGTAAAAAAGTATATTTTCTCTGAGATACTTCAGAGAAAATATATTTTTCAGATCCATCTGGGAACCATAGTTGGGGAAAAGACTAGTCCTGCACTGCCCCTGATCCAACTTGGAAGTTTGAAAAGGGACTAACTTTCAGCTCTGCACCTACTCAACTATACTGAATGAGCTCATGTTGCCTTCTATAAATACGCAGTCTGATCTCTCACTGATTAAGGCTACTTTCACACATCAAGTTTTTGCTGTCAGGCTAAATCCGGCTAAATAAAAAAAAAAACGGATCCGGCGAATGTTGCTGCCGGATCCAGTTTTTTTCCCATAGACTTGCATTAGTGCCGGATTGCGCCGGATGACATTGCGTTTTGTCCGGTTTTCACCGGATCCGGCAAATCTGCCATTTCCGGTTTCTGTAAAAAACGTCCATAGCAACGTTTTTTGTCTCCCGCGAAAAAACCGGAAGCGCTGGATCCGGCACTTCCGGCTGCTAGAATGGAAGCCTATGGGTGCCGGATCCGGAAAATGACGGATTTCGGCACCGGATTCCATTTTTTTAAACTGAGCATGCTCCAAATTTTTTTTTATCCAATAATCTAGATATGCTAGCTTGATTCGTCTAAAAAACTGATCCGTCGCATCAGTTTTTCACAATCTGCGCCGGATCCGGTTTTTCCAACATTCGCCGGATTGTGCCTGATGCAAAAAACCTGATGTGTGAAAGTAGCCTAAGGGACAAATCTTTCTTGCCTTTGTCTGTGACTTAGCATTGTGCTTTACCTATAACTGATTACTCCATTCCTGACCTGTTTCTTGTCAACCCTAGCCTTCTTTTTTACATTGTCACAGTTTTCTGGGTCTCTGAGGATTCTCTGCCATGAAAATGTAGAGTGCAGAGAAAATACTAGAAAAATCATTAGACTATTTATCCCAGGTTTTGCCATGATCAATTGGATTCCAGTTTCAAGAGGCCACTTCGGTACTCTCTGGTACTTGACCTGTAACAGTATCACCATGGACATCAAAAGTGCTGCAGTTCCTACTCCTCTCCATTGATTTTTACAAGATAGCTGACTAAATTGCCCAGGAATGACCCTGCCAGTGGAGTGTGTTAGAGCCCCTCAGGAAACTCTGAATCCAGATGGACTAATGCCCTCTGTAACTGCTAACAAGAATTCATGTGTTTAAGCAAGGACCTACTAGGTCTCCTCCGCTTCATCTTCAGTCTCTTCCACATCTGATTCTACCTCTGCAAGTATATGATTGTACCTCTAAGGCCTACTAAAGATTTATAAATCAATGAACTTTGAATTTTTTTTTGTGCTCTCATCAGTTTTCCTCCAATCAAGTTAAAGTGTCTTAAGAGTATGTGTACACGTTGCAGATTTGCCTGTAGAATTTCATGTACAGATTCTGCATCTCTTGGCAGTAAACGCAGGTAAAAATCCCGAACGTTTTTGATGTGGATTTTCATGCTTTTTTTCATGCGGATTTGTATGCGTTTTTGTAACCTAAATAAAGATCTGTTATTTAACAAAAAAAAAAGAACTGTGATGTAATTTCTTTGTCCAACCTCGTCTTTTACATACTCCATTGAAGAATAATGTTTTCACACACACACAGACAGTTATAGAGAGACAGACAGATAGATGATAGATAATACCAAGGCCGATGTTTAGTAATGAACGTAATAAAATGGTACATAAATAGTTAAATAAAGACACATACACAAAATCTGCACGCAATATCTTTAATTTAAAAAAAAGGAATAAAAATGACGTGGGCCTCCATCGCAATTTTCTGCACCAGAGAGGGAAAGCCAGTGACTGGGGGCAGATGTTTCTAGCCTGGGAAGGGGGTAATACCCATGGAGCTTCCCAGGCTATGAATATCAGCTCACAGCTGTATAATTAGCCTTTACTGGCTATTAAAATAGGGGGAGCCCCCCAAAAAATGACGTGGGGTCCCCCTATAATTAATAGCCAGAAAGGCTATGCAGAGAGCTGAGGGCTGATATTCTTAGCCTAGAGGGGGCTATGGATATTACCCCACCCAGCTACAAATACCAGCTCCCTGCCACCCCAGAAATGGTGCATTTGTAAGATGTGCCAATTCCGGCACTTACCCTCTCTCTTCCCACTGCCCTGTAGCGGTGGCATATGGGGTAATAAGGGGTCAATGTCTAGTGATGAGCAAACGTGCTTGCCACTGCTCGTTACTCACCCGAATATCACTATGCTCGGTGTACTCGGCGAGCACCGACCATTTCTGTGATTATTCTGCCGTAATTGGTGTCTCCACCCAGCATTTTTGGTGGATTTTAGAGTCTCAATCACGATGCAGGGATTGTCTGCCAGGCCATGAAACGCCGCAGCCATCTTTGTTGTGGTCGTGCAGTGATTGCCTTGGCCGCACAGCATCATCCCGAGTATAAGAGACCTGGCGCCGCCCTGCTCGCTGCATTCAACTCCGGATTCAGCGAGAGTAGGGTGAGCTGCTGCCAAGATATGGTCAGAATTGTGGTTTTTATAGTTATTGTAGATCTGCAACTTTTAAATCCACAACTCCTGAGAAACCAACAGTCCTTTTTAAGGCTAATTCGTGGGTCCAGATATTACAGCGCTAGGTAGGCAGGGCACAGCATATCCACATCAGTGCAAGGCCTGTAGGCACTGTATGTGCGTCCATTGCTCCCACTGCATCCCTCCCAAAGTTCCATAAATGTCTGCTGCTGCAGCTTCTTTACTATACACCTAGTTGCATTTTTTTTTCCTGCCCCCCCAAAAAAATATACAGTCTGTTCTGTTAAACTGAGGCCTCTTTAAAAATCATAGTTTGTCAGGCATACGTAGCATAGTTGTGTGTGCTAGCCTTGTACCAATTTTTTTTTTGGTGGTTTAAATTCACCAAAAAAGGTCTCATGCATCTGCGTGCTCCAAGTTTTGGTGTTATAGGCCATTTTGCCACTGTTTTTGCTGTCTTACTCTAATTATATACAGCACTATTTGGCATTTATAAAAAAATCAGGCCACATATTTGCCAGTGTGGTATTTCCGTGACAGCCCTCATATATCTGCGTGCTCCGAGTTTGGTCATTGTAGGCCTGAGGACCACTTTTTTTGCTGTCTGTTACTGAAATTATATACAGCACTATTTAGCATAAAACATATAAAAAGGCCACATATTTGCCAGAGTGGTATTTCCGTGAGAGCCCTCATATATCTGCGTGCTCCAAGTTTGGTCATTGTAGGCCGGTGTACCACTTTTTTGCTGTCTGTTACTCTAATTATATACAGCACTATTTGGCATATTTAAAAAAAACAGGCCACATATTTGCCAGTGTGGTATTTCAGTGACAGCCCTCATATATCTGCTGTAATCTGTCTCTGTATTATGAAGGCGTATGCTCCCGCCAATAAAAGCGCTAATGCCAGAAAGCGAGGAGCCATGTTCACAGTGACCGCCAGAGAGCGAGGCACCATGCGCTCCATGACCGTGAGTACAGCACATGTTCACAGTATAGAGAGACAGTTCATGCTCCGTGTTCAGCTTTGGAAAACAATAATTAAAGGGCACAGAGGAATGACAGAGGACGTTGGTACGGTCAGCAAGGTATTCCCTCAGCATTTTCCCAAACAAAGCAGTCCTTGTGAGAGTCACCCACGCCTCAGGGCCAGGGCGATAAGAGAATCTGAGAAAACTCTCCCCGAATTTTGTAAGTGTTCCACTGCCTCTGCTGGATTGGAGTTGTGTCTCTCTCTCCCCTGTACTCCTTGCTTGGTCAATGAACTGTGACCTCTTCTGCCAGCGTTTTCAGGTGTGAATTTTTTTAATAATTCAGCAAGAAGAGCCCTATCGTCCTCCAACATTGTAGTACACCTGTCTGCCTCTGGAATAAGTGAAATAAAGTTCTCCTTGTAGTGTGGGTCTAGAAGTGTCACCAATCAGTATTCCCTGTCACCCAAAATTTTGAGAACGTGAGGGTGATGGGAAAGGCAGCGGAACATAAACTCAGCCATGCGTGCAAGACTGCTAACAGTCGATTCTCCCGTGTCATCACCAAGAGAAAAACTGACCATGCTTTCCTCCTCCTCCTTGTCCTCAGGCCTCCAGAACTTTCGACAAACCTCAGTAATATAATTGCAAATAAATCATTGCAAATACATTTCCCTGTAGTTTTATCTCTCCCACCTCATTGTAGATGGTACGTTGTCACAAGCAGGATTTATTTTGGGGGTTTAATTATTGTTATCGTTGTTACTTAGTGTAGATTGTAAGCTGTCATGAGCAGGATTGTTTTATTTCTGTTTAACTATTGTATTATTGTTATTGTTGTTTCTTAGGATTGTTGTGTTTGAAACTAAATATGTTGATGCTAGATAAATCACTTTAAATAATAATATTAGAACACAGAGAAGCAGGATGGAGATGTTCATTATGGCGTCATTGCCGCTCACCATCTTGGTGAATTCCTCAAGGTTTTGGAGGATGGTACATATGTCTGACATCCATGTCCACTCCTGAGATCTTATGTGTGAAGTCAGAACTGCATACCAACGGCCTTGTTGATGATGGTAGTCAACAACTGCCCTCTTCTGCTCACAAATCCTTTCCAAAATATGCAGTGTATAGTTCAAATGCATGGGGAGGACATCACACACCAGTCAGTGAGCCAGAAGCTGCAAGCACTGCAGAAGCACGACAAGGGCGGATGAAGCTCTAGCTGACATTCTAAAATGGATACTCAGAGCCTCTTACATTTCCTAGCAGATCTGGCACCTCCGTGTCACTTTTCAGAAAACGTTGAACAATGAGGTTAAGCACATTGGCCATGTATGGCACGTGTGTGAGCTCGCTTCAACGCAGACCAGCCACCAGGTTCCAGCCATTGTCACACACGATCATGCCTGGCTGTAGTGTTATGATCCCAGTGGCTGGGGATCACAGGAAATACTAGCTAAGTAACTAAACATAGACACGAGCTCTAGGGAGGTGGTAACTGGACTGACCGCAAAACCTGATCCTATCCAAACACACTAAAGGTAGCCGGTGAACGTGCCTAAAATCCTGGACGTCTCGACGCAGCCTGAGAAACTGACTACCCCTAAAGAGAAAGCAAGACCTCACTTGCCTCAAGAGAAATAACCCCAAAGATATAGGAAGCCCCCAACAAATAATAACGGTGAGGTAAGGAGAAAAGACACACGTAGGAATGAAAACAGATTCAGCAAAAGAGGCCCGCTCATACTAGATAGCAGAAGACAGATAGCGAACTGTGCGGTCAGTGAAAAACCCTACCAAAATATCCACGCTGAGAAATCAAGAACCCCCACACCAACTAACGGTGTGGGGGGAGAAACTCAGCCCCCCAGAGCTACCAGCAAGCTGGGAAATCACATATTAGCAAGCTGGACAAGAAACATATAGAACACTGATGATCAAAAAATGAACAAAACGGAAACTTAGCTTCTCTTGAAGAGACTGGGAGCAAGGTAGTCAGAAGGAATCAGAATAGCACTGAATACATTGACAGCAGGCATAGACTGAGAGTCCAAGAGAGCTTAAATAGAAAACCAGCCCACAGATAACGAGACAGCTGATGCCAGTCACAAACCTGCAGAAAGACAGCACTCACACAGTACCACTTGTGACCACAAGAGGGAGCACAGAAATAGAGTTCACAACAGTACCCCCCCTTGAGGATGGGTCACCGAACCCTCATCAAGACCCCCAGGGCGATCAGGATGAGCCGCATGGAAGGCACGAACCAAATCGGCCGCATGGACATCAGAGGCGACAACCCAGGAATTATCCTCCTGACCATAGCCCTTCCACTTAACTAAATACTGAAGCCTCCGTCTGGAAATACGAGAATCCAAGATCTTCTCCACCACGTACTCCAATTCGCCCTCAACCAGCACCGGAGCAGGAGGCTCAACAGAAGGAACCACAGGCACCACATACCTCCGCAACAAAGACCTATGGAACACATTATGAATGGCAAACGATGCTGGGAGGTCCAAACGAAAAGACACCGGGTTAAGGATTTCCAAAATCTTATAAGGACCGATGAAGCGAGGCTTGAATTTAGGAGAGGAAACCTTCATAGGAACATACCGAGAAGACAGCCATACCAAATCCCCAACACGAAGTCGGGGACCAACACCGCGACGGCGGTTGGCAAAGCGCTGAGCCTTCTCCTGTGACAACTTCAAATTGTCCACCACATGGTTCCAAATCTGCTGCAACCTATCCACCACAGAATCCACCCCCGGACAGTCAGAAGGCTCAACCTGACCCGAGGAAAAACGAGGATGAAAACCAGAATTGCAGAAAAAAGGCGAAACCAAAGTAGCAGAACTAGCCCGATTATTAAGGGCAAACTCGGCCAATGGCAAAAAAGTCACCCAATCATCCTGATCAGCAGAAAAAAAACATCTTAAATAAGTTTCCAACGTCTGATTAGTTCGCTCGGTTTGGCCATTCGTCTGAGGATGGAAGGCCAACGAAAAAGACAAATCAATGCCCATCTTAGCACAAAAAATTCGCCAAAATCTGGACACAAACTGGGATCCTCTGTCAGACACAATATTTTCAGGGATGCCGTGCAAGCGAACCACATTCTGAAAAAATAAAGGAACCAAATCGGAGGAGGAAGGCAACTTAGGCAAGGGCACCAAATGGACCATTTTGGAAAAACTATCACACACCACCCAGATGACAGACATTCTCTGAGATACTGGAAGATCTGAAATAAAATCCATGGAAATGTGCGTCCAAGGCCTCTTCGGGACAGGCAAAGGCAAAAGCAAACCGCTGGCACGAGAACAGCAAGGCTTAGCCCGAGCACAAATCCCACAGGACTGCACAAAGGAACGCACATCCCGCGACAAGGAAGGCCACCAGAAGGACCTAGCCACCAAATCTCTGGTACCAAAAATCCCAGGATGACCTACCAACACCGAAGAATGAACCTCGGAAATAACTCTGCTGGTCCATCTATCTGGGACAAACAGTCTCTCTGGTGGGCAACGGTCAGGTCTATCAGCCTGAAATTTCTGCAGCACTCGTCGCAAATCTGGGGAAATGGCAGACAAAATCACTCTCTCTTTGAGGATACCAGCTGGCTCTGAAACTCCCAGAGAGTCAGGCACAAAACTCCTAGAAAGGGCATCAGCCTTCACGTTCTTCGAACCAGGCAGGTACAAGACCACGAAATCGAAATGGGAGAAAAACAACGACCAACGAGCCTGTCTAGGATTCAGGCGCTTGGCAGACTCGAGATAAATCAGATTTTTGTGATCAGTCAAGACCACCACACGATGCCTAGCTCCCTCGAGCCAATGTCGCCACTCCTCAAATGCCCACTTCATAGCCAACAACTCCCGATTACCAACATCATAATTCCGCTCGGCAGGCGAAAACTTTCTTGAAAAGAAGGCACAAGGCTTCATCACAGAGCCATCAGAGCTTCTCTGTGACAAAACAGCCCCTGCTCCAATCTCAGAAGCATCCACCTCGACCTGGAAAGGAAGAGAGACATCAGGCTGACATAAGACTGGAGCTGAAGAAAACCGGCGCTTCAGCTCCCGAAAGGCTTCCACTGCCGCAGGAGACCAATTAGTCACATCAGAACCTTTCTTGGTCAAATCCGTCAAGGGCTTAACCACGCCAGAAAAATTAGCGATGAAGCGACGGTAAAAATTAGCAAAACCCAATAACTTCTGAAGACTCTTAACAGATGTAGGCTGAGTCCAGTCATGAATAGCCTGGACCTTGACTGGGTCCATCTCAATAGTAGAAGGAGAAAAAATAAAACCCAAAAAGGAAACCTTCTGTACTCCGAAGAGACATTTTGAGCCCTTCACAAATAAAGCATTAGCACGCAGGACCTGAAACACCATCCTGACCTGCTTCACATGGGACTCCCAATCATTAGAAAAGACCAAAATGTCATCCAGATACACAATCATAAATTTATCCAGATATTCTCGGAAAATGTCATGCATAAAGGACTGAAACACAGAAGGAGCATTAGAGATTCCAAAAGGCATCACCAAGTACTCAAAATGGCCTTCGGGCGTATTAAATGCTGTTTTCCATTCGTCCCCCTGCTTGATACGCACAAGGTTATACGCACCACGAAGATCTATCTTGGTGAACCAACTGGATCCCTTAATCCGAGCAAACAGATCAGACAATAATGGCAAAGGATACTGAAATTTGACCGTGATTTTATTTAGAAGACGATAATCTATACAAGGTCTCAGAGAACCATCCTTCTTGGCCACAAAAAAGAATCCTGCACCAAGAGTGGAGGAGGATGGGCGAATATGTCCCTTCGCCAATGACTCCTTTATATAACTCCACATCGCGGCATGTTCTGGTATAGACAAATTAAAAAGTCGTCCCTTAGGGAACTTACTGCCAGGAATCAAATTTATAGCACAATCACAATCCCTATGAGGAGGCAGGGCACCGGATCTGGGCTCATCAAATACATCCTGGTAGTCCGACAAAAACTCAGGGACCTCAGAAGGAGTGGAAGAAGCAATTGACACCAAAGGGACATCGCCATGAATCCCCTGACAACCCCAACTTGACACAGACATAGCTTTCCAATCCAGAACTGGATTATGGGCCTGCAGCCATGGCAGACCCAAAACTACAACATCATGCAAATTATGCAGCACAAGAAAGCGAATCACCTCCTGATGTACAGGAGTCATGCACATGGTCACTTGAGTCCAATACTGAGGCTTATTCTCAGCCAATGGCGTAGCATCTATTCCCCTCAGTGGAATAGGAAATTCCAAAGGCTCCAGAACAAAACCACAGCGCTTGGCAAACGACAAATCCATAAGATTCAGGGCAGCACCTGAATCCACAAAAGCCATAACCGAGTAGGATGACAAAGAACAGATTAAAGTAACAGACAAAATGAACTTAGGCTGTATAGTACCAATGGTGACAGGTTTAGCGATTTTTTTTAAGCACTTAGAGCATGCTGAGATAACATGAGTAGAATCACCACAGTAAAAGCACAACCCATTTTGACATCTATGACTTTGTCGCTCAATTCAAGTCAGAATTCTGTCACATTGCATTGACTCAGGTCTCTGTTCAGAGAACACCGCCAGAGGATGCGCAGATTTGCGCTCCCGCAAACGCCGATCAATCTGAATGGCCAAAGCCATTGAATCACTCAGACTTGCAGGCATGGGGAACCCCACCATAACATTCTTAATGGCTTCAGAAAGACCCTCTCTGAAATTTGCAGCCAGGGCACACTCATTCCATTGAGTAAGCACTGACCATTTCCAAAATTTTTGACAGTACACCTCAGCTTCATCCTGACCTTGAGAGATAGCCAGCAAAGCCTTTTCTGCCTGGTTCTCAAGATTAGGTTCCTCATAAAGCAGTCCAAGCGCCAGAAAAAACGCATCCACATTCAGCAATGCAGGATCTCCTGGCGCCAGAGAGAAAGCCCAATCTTGAGGGTCGCCGCGTAACAAGGAGATAACAATTTTAACTTGCTGAGCGGAATCACCAGAGGAACGAGGTCTCAAAGATAGAAACAATTTACAATTATTCCTAAAATTCAGAAACCTAGATCTATCTCCAGAAAACAACTCAGGAATAGGTATCTTTGGCTCAGACATAGGGCTATGAACAACAAAATCCTGAATATTTTGCACCTTTGCAGCAAGATGATCCACACTAGAAGTCAGACTCTGAATATCCATGTCTGCAGCTGAGCTCAAAACCACCCAGAGATTAAGGGGATGAGAGAAGCTAGACAGACTGCAGCAAAGGAGGAAAAAAAAAAATTGTACTCAGGACTTCTTTTATCCCACTTCATGCGATGCATTAAACACTTTTTTGGCCTGCTGTACTGTTATGATCCCAGTGGCTGGGGATCACAGGAAATACTAGCTAAGTAACTAAACATAGACACGAGCTCTAGGGAGGTGGTAACTGGACTGACCGCAAAACCTGATCCTATCCAAACACACTAAAGGTAGCCGGTGAACGTGCCTAAAATCCTGGACGTCTCGACGCAGCCTGAGAAACTGACTACCCCTAAAGAGAAAGCAAGACCTCACTTGCCTCAAGAGAAATAACCCCAAAGATATAGGAAGCCCCCAACAAATAATAACGGTGAGGTAAGGAGAAAAGACACACGTAGGAATGAAAACAGATTCAGCAAATGAGGCCCGCTAATACTAGATAGCAGAAGACAGATAGCGAACTGTGCGGTCAGTAAAATACCCTACCAAAATATCCACGCTGAGAAATCAAGAACCCCCACACCAACTAACGGTGTGGGGGGAGAAACTCAGCCCCCCAGAGCTACCAGCAAGCTGGGAAATCACATATTAGCAAGCTGGACAAGAAACATATAGAACACTGATGATCAAAAAATGAACAAAACGGAAACTTAGCTTCTCTTGAAGAGACTGGGAGCAAGGTAGTCAGAAGGAATCAGAATAGCACTGAATACATTGACAGCAGGCATAGACTGAGAGTCCAAGTGAGCTTAAATAGAAAACCAGCCCACAGATAACGAGACAGCTGATGCCAGTCACAAACCTGCAGAAAGACAGCACTCACACAGTACCACTTGTGACCACAAGAGGGAGCCCAGAAATAGAGTTCACAACACTGTAGGTTCAGTGGTGTCAGCCACTGCCTGGTCTTTCAGAGCTGTCCACAAGTCTTCATCATTGTGCGGTTTGTCACCTAAGCATATTAGCTTCAGCACAGCCTGTTGCCGCTTGCCTGAGGCAGTGCTGCAGTGCTTCCAGCTTGTGACTGATGTGTTAGTTTCAGAGATGGAGGCCAAAGAGGATGCGAAGGAGGAGGAGGTGCAGGAGCTGTAGACTGTGGTGGCAACCTAGATTGATGTAGGTCCCGCAATACTCGTAGTTAGGAGGACAAGCACCATCCCAAGGTCGGACTGGGTCTCAGCTTCCACTATGTTAACCCAGTGTGCCGTTAGTGAGATGTACCGTCCCTGACCACAAGCTCATGTCCACATGTCTGTGGTTAGGTGGACTTTCCCAATAACAGCATTGTGGAGGGCACAGGTAATGTTGTGGGACACGTACCTGTGTAATGCCGGGATGGCACACCGGTACAAATAGTCCCGCATGTTCAGGGCCTCAGGGTGATCCTCGACTCTGCCCTGTCTTTCAAGATACATATCCAAGCCCTTGCCTCCTCCTGCCTACTGCAACTCAAAAACATTACCAGGATCCATACATTCCAAGACACTGCAAAAATGTTTGCGCACGCCCTCATGATCTCCTGCCTCCACTATTGCAACCTTTTACTCTCTGGCCTCCCCTCTAGCACTCTTGCACTACTCCAATCTATCTTAAAGTCTGATGCCCGAGTAATCCAACTGTCCTTCTCTTATACCCCTGCCTCTCCTTTCTGCCAGGCCCTTCAGTGCCTTCCAATTGCCCAGAGGCTACAGTTCAAAACTCTAACTATGACAGACAAAGCCTTCCACAACCTGTCTCCATACATCTGTAACATGGTCTTCCAATGTCCGACTGGGTCATGGCTTCCTCTACGCTAACCCAATGTGCCGTCAGCGAGATGTACCATCCCTGCCCACTTGCACTTGTCCAAGTGTCCGTGTTTAGGTGCACTTTCCCTGTAACAGCATTGTAGAGGGCCCGGGTAATGTTGTGGGACACATGCCTGCTTGTGTAATGTCGTGACGGGAGACCAAGAAAAATTGTGGCAGCTGGGTAACGAGTACCTTGTGATGGTCACTGGCATCAGGTTGCGGAAAGCTTAAGTCTCCCACTTGCCTAAAATGCAACATTTCCAGTGCAAGCAGATGACAAATGTGTGAATTTATTACTGTGGCATTGGCTGCCTATTTCTGCTTGCGTTCCAAAGACTGGGGTATGGACAACTGAACGCTGACCTGGGACGAGGACGTGCTTGTAGATGGTGCTAGTTGAGTTTCTGTGCAGATGCAGGGCATGTGGCATCTTCCCATGCACCATGGACTGGGGATTGGCTTGCACGCACAACATCGGAAGAAGCAGTGGTATCACCCACAGACACTGTTCATGGAGCCTTGTGTTCAACCAACAAAGTTGGGTGCTTTGCAACCATGTGCCTGATCATGGTTGTGGTGGTTAGGATGGGAGTTTTGCTACTCCTCCTGATGCAAGCATGGCAGTAGGTGCAAATGGCCTTTTAGGGGTTATCGGCAGAGTCTTTAAAAAACAACCAGGGTGTTACGTGGACATTCTGTGTCTCCCTGTCCCACACCATCTCCTCACCTCGACCACGGCCTTTCGGTGTTCCCCAAGTCTCAGTTCTAGGACCCCAACTCTTCTTCATGTACACCTTGGGCCTGGGACAGCTGATGTAATGGCACGGTTTGCAAAATCATCAGTACGCCGATGATAATGCAGATCTACCTATCTGTACTTGACATTACCTCCTTACTTAACAAAATCACACATCTTGCCGCTATTTAATCCTTCTTTTATGCTTGCTTTCAAAAAATGGACATGGAAAAAACAGAATGCATCATCTTTCAACCATCTCACGCAAAATAGACATGAGAGCTGTGTATGCATCATTCGGTATCACTTTAGTAAGAGGGAGTTTGCCAAAGAGAAAATGATTTTCTAGACATTCACGGTCTTTTTTTCACATTTTTTACAGCTGTGATCTTCATCTTCTTGGTGTTGATGTGGTAAATTTCAAAGTCGTCATCAATACCATCATCCTCCATATCTTGTAAAGAGGAAATTAAATTTGGTGTTTCCCAGGGTCGTGGTTATCTATGTTTAGTGGCATTTATTTAACAGTGTTCGTTACACTAGAACAAATATTTTCGACTGTGACATTTGGATATTATTGGTAATATGTATGGGTGAAGATTAAGAAGCTTGTGCCAGAGATGTATTTATAGTTACGGACAGTGCACTCCTCTTTAAACTTATTTTTTCACAAGCATCCATCAGTTTGTTTGGTTTTCCTCCAACACTGATCTGCTTTCTATAATTCAGCATCTCATGAACATGTTGCACTTTGCCCTTTAGACAGACACGTGCGTCTTTGGTTGGGCAACATATTTTTGACAGCATTTTTTAGGCCGAGTCAAACACTCGCATCTGTTACACCGATCTTCTAACGGGCATGATACACATTCTGATAATTGGTGGTGGCTAAACAACTAATCATTGTAGGCTGTATCATGGATCTCATACCTCCCATAGCCACTGCTGTTATTAATCATGTACGTTCCCATTCCTGTCATCACCATGCCCCTTTTCCTGATCACTTCGTCCGCCATTTTTTTAAACAAAAAATATGCCTTCCCAGCAGCAACTGTGTAGGAAACCACTTTACAGTTTTGCAAGGTGTTTATGATGCCCGTAAATAAAAAAAAAAAATAACCCCCCATGGGGAAATGTTTCACAGCCCATGCAGTTAGTGTATGGGCATTACAAGTCAAGAAGACCCACTCATTGACATTGGGCCTACATTTTAATGAGGCCTTCTTCCATCTCTCATCATTTTCCACCAGTAGATCACCAGGGTTCACGTGTTCCGACAGTCAATTTTTGGGAAAGGGTGTCTAGGATCCACATGAAATATTTTTTAAAAATTAACCACTCATGAGCAAATGCTTGTCAAGCGAGGCACTCCATTACAATTCTAAGAGACCCACACCCCTACATTGGGCCTACTTCTTAACTCTGTCTCCTGCAATGTGTCCTTTAACTGCCACTAGATCACCAGGGTGAAAGTGCTCTGTACGGTGCATTTTAGGCAAGGGGGCTGTGATGACACTATTTTTATTTGTTAAAAAAGGACCCCACATTGGGGAATTGGGCATTATTATTATTATTTATTATTATTATTATAGTGCCAATTATTCCATGGCGCTTTACATGTGAGGAGGGGTATACATAAGAAAAACAAGTACAATAATCTAAAACAATACAAGTCACAACTGGTACAGGAGGAAAGAGGGCATGACATTACATTGTGCCTACTTCCTCATTCTTTCTCCTGCAATGTGTCCTTTAACTACCACTAGATCACCAGGGTGAAAGTGCTCTGTACGGTGCATTTTGGGCAAGGGGGCTGTGATGGCACTATTTTTATTTGTAAAAAAAGGACCCCACATTGGGGAATTGGGCATGACATTACATTGGGCCTACTTCTTCATTCTGTCTCCTGCAATGTGTCCTTTAACTGCCACTAGATCACCAGGGTGAACGTACTCTGTACGGTGCATTTTGGGCAAGGGGGCTGTGATGGCACGATTTTTATTTGTAAAAAAAGGACCCCACATTGGGGAATTAGGTATGACATTTCGTTGGGCCTACTTTTTCATTCTGTCTCCTGCAATGTGTCCTTTAACTGCCATTAGATCACCAGGGTCAGCGTGCTCTGTACGGTGCATTTTGGGCAAGGGGGCTGTGATGGCACTCTTTTATTTTGTAAAAACAGGACCCCATATTGGGGAATTTGGCATGACATTACATTGGGCCTACTTCTTCATTCTGTCTCCTGCAATGTGTCCTTTAACTGCCATTAGATCACCAGGGTGAACATACTCTGTACGGTGCATTTTGGGCAAGGGGGCTGTGATGGCACTCTTTTATTTTGTAAAAAGAGGAACCCACATTAGGGAGTTGGGCATAAATTGGGAATTGGGCACACACCACATGGCCAGCTAGGGTTGTTAAATGTTAAAATGACATTTCCCAGTGAATGCATTTGTAGTGGTTGAAAGCAATGTTAAAGTTGAAAAACTCTTCAAAAATGCTGCGTGTGAACTAAGCCTAAGTGGGGGAGGAAATTTTCGGTCTGGGGTTAAATATGTGGCCTTACCGGCAAATCATTAACCTGCAAAGGATGTACCTTAGCATATTTCGCGGCACAATCCGTTTTGGCTTCGTTTTAGTGTGTTTTTGGTGGCACCGAGAAAAAATGGCATGAATCTCGGAAAAAAAAAGTTCACAGCTGTCAACTAGGAGTCAGGAATGCTTCCAGGGGCGATCCTCATGATGGTCCTGTGTCATTTGAGCAGTGTTTCCATCATTTTCAGCCATTTTTAGACCTTAAAAGGACCCCCGGGGGACATCGTGGTAAAAATACTTGGGTCTCCCATAGACTTACATTGGGTTTGTTGTTCTGGCCAAGTACCCAAGTATTCCAAACTGCTCGACCCGAACAACGAGCACCCAAGCATTTTAGTGCTCGCTCATCACTATTAATGTCACCTTTGATTGTAAGGTGACATTAAGCCCGGTTAGTAATGGAGAGGAATCAATAAGATTACCTCTACCTGTCAGTTTATCGCGAAGGCCCTGTTGTCACTGTTCAACACAGGAAATCATCGTGGGACACTCGTTATTAACTGGACTACAGCAGAAAGGTAAGTATTGGTTGGTTTATTATGTTATTTTTGTTACAGGAGATGGAGGGCTTCGGGGACTAGGTGATTGGTGAGTATGCACTGTATGTGATATGTTGTATGTTCTGTCTGTAATGTATATCCTGTATGTCTGCTGTATGTCTTTTTCTTTTAACTAATGAACACATGCATCGTCTGATGGGACTACTTTCCCATATTCGGCAATGCTGTCACTGTGAGCATTCATAGCCGGATGGGAGCAGTAGTCCCATCAGACAATGGCTGGTTACACAGACCCGCACATACACATGGACACACACACACAGAGACACACACAGACCCGCACACACACATACACGTGTGTATAAAAGTTCACAGCTGTCAACTAGGAGTCAGGAATGCTTCCAGGGGCGATCCTCATGATGGTCCTGTGTCATTTGAGCAGTGTTTCCATCATTTTCAGCCATTTTTAGACCTTAAAAGGACCCCCGGGGGAGATCACGGTAAAAATACTTGGGTCTCCCATAGACTTACATTGGGTTTGTTGTTCTGGCCAAGTACCCAAGTATTCCAAACTGCTTGACCCGAACAACAAGCACCCAAGCATTTTAGTGCTCGCTCATCACTATTAATGTCACCTTTGATTGTAAGGTGACATTAAGCCCGGTTAGTAATGGAGAGGCATCAATAAGATTACCTCTACCTGTCAGTTTATCGCGAAGGCCCTGTTGTCACTGTTCAACACAGGAAATCATCGTGGGACACTCGTTATTAACTGGACTACAGCAGAAAGGTAAGTATTGGTTGGTTTATTATGTTATTTTTGTTAAAGGAGATGGAGGGCTTCGGGGACTAGGTAATTGGTGAGTATGCACTGTATGTGATATGGTGTATGTTCTGTCTGTAATGTATATCCTATATGTCTGCTGTATGTCTTTTTTTTTTTTACTAATGAACACATGCATCGTCTGATGGGACTACTTTCCCATATTCGGCAATGCTGTCACTGTGAGCATTCATAGCCGGATGGGAGCAGTAGTCCCATCAGACAATGGCTGGTTACACAGACCCGCACATATGCAGCGCCCCAGAGTCCTGGTCGTTGCAGTAACGTCGCTCTGCCGCTAAGGGGAGTGATGTTGCGTCTGATTGCACTAAGGGAGTTCACCTGATCAGTAGTGTTGAGCGATACCTTCCGATATCGGAAAGTATCGGTATCGGAAAGTATCGGCCGATACCGTCAAAGTATCGGATCTAATCCGATACCGATACCCGATCCCAATGCAAGTCAATGGGACGAAAATATCGGAATTTAAATAAACCCTTTCTTAACTTGTAGGTTCATTCTACATGAAGGAAAACAACTAAGAATAATGTAGGATGTATTGGGGGAGGTGGCGGAGACATTAAAGGCACAGAGGTTTAGCCCAATCTAATAGAATAGCAGGATTTTGTTTTGTTTTTTATGACGTTCGGCGTTAGAAAGATTTTGACTATGTTAATTTTTTTTTTATTTTGTCAGATATTGATGTTTCACTACTTCCACGCCCTTCACCTTCTTTTTTACTTCTCCCACACTTTCTTCTTCATTATCCTCATCATCAGCTTCTTTGACATCAACTTCTTCACCTTATTCATCTTCTTCTTCGTCTTCTACGTATTATTTTTTTTGTTACATTGTTCATATTCTTTTCATTTTACTATTATCTTCTTCATATTCAACTTCTTCATCATATTCTTATTTGTGACAGGCATTCCCGGAGTTGTTATCTATAAAAGTTTGAAGATTACACCTTCTGTTCTGCCTGTCACAAAACAGTTACATTTGTCCGCGTTCAGTTTGGCCTGCAGCATCAGGCTTTATCCAGGGGCACCACGAGGAAGAACGGACTCACCCCCAGACACTGCTTAGTCTTCTTCTGCTTATAATTTAGATAATATCTTTTGCTCTGATATTTAGTCTTATGCTTAATGTTCTTCTGCTCTTTGTTCTGCAGCCTCTTGTTCTTCTGCTTCTCGGTCTTCCAGGTCATCGTCGTCTCCAGGGTCGTCGTCTCCGGGGTCGTCGTCATCGGGGTGGTCTTCAGGGTCATCGTCTCCAGGGTCGTCGTCATCTCAGTGGTTGTCGTCTCTGGTGTCGTCGTCATCTTAGGGGTGGTCTTCCGGGTCGTCGTCTTTAGGGTCTTGAACTTGGACATGTAGCAGAAGGTACAAGAAGGCTGAGAAAATGCCGAGAAACAGCTGATGGAACTGGAACTCGGATGGCTACCCGAAGGTCCAAGAGCCAATGGAACTACCGAGGACCAGCTGACGTTACTGGAACACGGTTACTAAGCAGGAGGTACCCGTGCCTGAAAGCACTACCAAGGACCACCTGACGTTGGTGGAACTCGGATACCCAGAGGGAGGCACCTAAGCCAAAGGCTCTGCCCGGAACCAGCTGACGGTACTGGAACCAGGATGGGGAGTAGAAGGTACAAGAGCAAAAGACACTGCCGAGAACCAGCTGAGGGTACTGGAACCCGGATGGGTAGCCGAAGGTCCAAGAGCCAATGGAACTACCGAGGACCAGCTGACGTTACTGGAACCCGGTTACTAAGCAGGAGGTACCCGTGCTGAAAGCACTACCAAGGACCACCTGACGTTGGTAGAACTCAGATACCCAGAGGGAGGCACCTAAGCCAAAGGCTCTGCCCGGAACCAGCTGACGGTACTGGAACCAGGATGGGGAGCAGAAGGTACAAGAGCAAAAGACACTGCCGAGAACCAGCTGACGGTACTGGAACCCGGATGGGTAGCCGAAGGTCCAAGAGCCAATGGAACTACCGAGGACCAGCTGACGTTACTGGAACCCGGTTACTAAGCAGGAGGTACCCGTGCCTGAAAGCACTACCAAGGACCATCTGACGTTGGTGGAACTCGGATACCCAGAGGGAGGTACCTAAGCCAAAGGCTCTGCCCGGAACCAGCTGACGGTGCTGGAACCAGGATGGGGACCTATTCAAGCTTGTCTTCCTAGAGCCCCAACTAGCGGTGTTGGAGCAAAGGGTCAGCAGGGGGAGCACAGTGTAGGCCGAAGCCTGCACTGGAGGCATTTGTAGGTCTGTTGTGTCTGCGTGGCATTTGCAGGACACGTTGCCGGCTACACATCAGGGGAACAGCTGGCGGTGCTGAACCCCACTGACACATTGGCTGGTGTTTATCTCTGTGCAGCTAGCAGTACCGGGCCCCAACTGGCGGTGTTAGAGCCCAGGGTCAGCAGGAGGAGAGGGAGTAGAGTGTAGGCCGAAGCCTAATTGAACCAATTTTAAAGGTAACCTTTAACCCCCCCTCAGGTGTTACAAACAGAAGAGCCACGCCTTATGCAGCAGTAGTGCTGCACAAGTCAAAGGTTGCTCTTTTAATTTTGTTCCTTGCACAAGCTGAATGAAACAAGTACAACATTTTGGCCCTTATACAGTCAATCTGTCTTGGAGGCGGGAGTTCCCTTTGTAATGAGATGCAGCACAGCTGGCAAAAATACCACCTTGGTGCTGGTTGTGGCCTCCTGAGCATCGCATTTTGCTGTACAGGAGTCTGCGTTGTTGCGTTATCCCTTGGCCATGCGCTGCCCGTCTTCTGACATCATTTCATGTCGGCTGGTGCGGTTCGCGATGCCCATGAATCCCAGCCCCGCAGTGTCTTTACAGTGTTTCACACTGCGGGGCTGGGATTCATGGCCTGGCGCAGTACATATGTTCGCCTCTCGCTCGTGTCCTTACACCTGCTACAGACTGTGCGGCGTCAGCTGATCCCTTATCGCATGCCACGGCCATGAAGCCGCACAGTCTGAAGAAGGCGGAAGGAGCTGAGTGACAGCCTGGCGAAGATATGCACTGCTCATGCCCGTCAATCACACCCTCGCAGTCAAAATAAATAAGACACCGAGGGGCGTTGTGTTGGGCAGGGCGGCCGCAGAGGCGCAGCCAGCCAAACAATGATGTCAGAAGAAGGGCTGTGCTATCAAGGGGGTTGTTGTGTGTCATTACAAAGTAAAGTCACACCTCAAGGACGTTTTAATGGTCTCAGGGGACACATTGTAGACGTGTTCTGTTTTACGTGTGCAAGGAGAATAAGTTTATGAGCCACCTTGCACACATGCAGCATTACTGCTGTACAAGGTGGCTGTAAAACATACAAACACCTGGGGAGGGGGGACAGGTTCCCTTCAATTTCAGTTCTTGTGTCTGCGTGGCTGTTGCAGGACACGTTGCTGGCTACACAGCAGGGGAACAGCTGGCGGTGCTGAACCCCACTGACACATTGGCTGGTGTTTTTCTCTGTGCAGCTAGCAGTACCGGGCCCCAACTGGCGGTGTTAGAGCCCAGGGTCAGCAGGAGGAGAGGGAGCAGAGTGTAGGCTGAAGCCTGCACTGGCGGCAGCTTTGTGTCTGCGTGGCTGTTGCAGGACACGTTGCCGGCTACACAGCAGGGGAACAGCTGGCGGTGCTGAACCCCACTGACACATTGGCTGGTGTTTATCTCTGTGCAGCTAGCAGTACTGGGCCCCAACTGGCGGTGTTAGAGCCCAGGGTCAGCAGGAGGAGAGGGAGTAGAGTGTAGGCCGAAGCCTAATTGAACCAATTTTAAAGGTAACCTTTAACCCCCCCTCAGGTGTTACAAACTAGAAGAGCCACGCCTTATGCAGCAGTAGTGCTGCACAAGTCAAAGGCTGCTCTTTTAATTTTGCTCCTTGCACATGCAGAAAGAAACACGTATAACATTTAGGCCCTTAAGCAGTCAAACTGTTTTGGAGGCGTGAGTTCCCTTTGTAATGAGACGCAGCACAGCTGTCAAAAATCCCACCTTGGTGCTGGGCGCGGCATCCTGAGCGTCGTTATTTGCTGCACAGGAGTCTGCGCTGTCGTGTTATCCCTTGGCCTTGCGCTGCTAGCGCTGCCCATCTTCTGATATCATTTTAAGTTGGCCGGTGCGGTTCGCGATGACCATGAATCCCAGCCCCGCAGTGTCTTTACATTGTTAAAACACTGCAGGGCTGGGATTCATGGCCTGGCGCAGTACATATGTTCACCTCTCACACTCGGGTCCTTACACCTGCTTCAGACTGTGCGGCGTCAGCTGATCCCTTGTCGCATGCCATGGCCACAAAGCCGCACAGTCTGAAGAAGGCCGAAGGAGATGAGGGACAGACAAACATATGCACTGCTCATGCCCATCAATCACACCCTCGCAGTCAAAATAAATAAGACCGAGGGGCGTTTTGTGGGCCAGGGCGGCCGCAGAGGCGCAGCCAGCCAAACAATGATGCCAGAAGACGGGCAGCGCTACCAAGGGGGTTGCAGCGTGTCATTACAAAGGAAAGTCACACCTCAGGGACGGTTTAATGGTCACAGAGGACACATTTTAGACGTGTTCAGTTCCACGTGTGCAAGGGGAATAAGTTTCTGAGCCACCTTGCACACATGCAGCATTACTGCTGTACAAGGTGGCTGTGAAACATACAAACACCTGGGGGAGGGGGGACAGGTTCCCTTCAATATCAGTTCTTGTGTCTGCGTGGCTGTTGCAGGACACGATGCCGGCTACACAGCAGGGGAACAGCTGGCGGTGCTGAACCCCACTGACACATTGGCGAGGTGTTTGGCTCTGTGCAGCCAGCACTTCTGGGCCCCAACTGGCGGTGTTAGAGCCCAGGGTCAGCAGGAGGAGTAGAGGTAGCGGAGTGTAGGCCGAAGCCTGCACTGGCGGCAGCTTTAGGTCTGTTGTGTCTGCGTGGCTGTTGCAGGACACGTTGCCGGCTACACAGCAGGGGTACAGCTGGCGTTGCTGAACACCACTGACACATTGGCTGGTGTTTTTCTCTGTGCAGCTAGCACATCTGGGCGCCAACTGGCGGTGTTAGAGCCCAGGGACATCAGGAGGAGCATAGTGTAGGCCGAAGCCTGCACTGGAGCAAGTTGAAAGGGAACCCTTAACCCCCCCCAGGGGTTTGTAGCTGAAAGAGCCATATTGTACAGCACTAATGCTGGAAAAGGTAAACTTAGCTCTTTTAATTATGACTTGACACTTATGAAATGTGTCCCCTCACACCGTTAAACCGTCCGGTCGGAGGGACTTTCCTTTGTCATGTGACGCAGCACAGCTGTCATTCTTACCCCCTTGGCGCCATGCGCCGCCTCCTCAGCGTTGTTTGAATATGTCCCGGAGCCTGCGCTGTTATGTTAGCCCTTGTCCATGCACACATTTTGCGCTGCCCATCTTCTGACATCATTTGGTGTCAGGCTGGCTGCGCCTGTGCGGCTGCGCTGGCCAAGATCCCGCCTCGCTGTGTCATCTAATGTAATCACTCTGCGGACCTGTGATCCATGGGCATGCACAGTGCATATCCTTGCCTCTCACTCCCCTCCTTCCAGCTTCTTCAGACTGTGCGGCGTCATGGCCGTGGCATGCTATTAGGGATCAGCTGACGGCGCACAGTCTGAAGAAGGCTGAGGGAGATGAGAGAGAGGCGGAGGTTAAGATATGCACTGCGCATGTCCATGGATCACAGGCCCACAGTGGGATTAAATCAGAAGACACTACGAGGCGGGATCTCGTCCAGCACGGCCGCACAGGCGCAGCCAGCCTGACACCAAATGATGTCAGAAGATGGGCAGCGCAAAATGTGTGCATGGACAAGGGCTAACATAACAGCGCAGGCTCCGGGACAGATTCAAACAACGCTGAGGAGGCGGCACACGGCGCCAAGGGGGTAAGAATGACAGCTGTGCTGCGTCACATGATAAAGGAAAGTCCCTCCGACCGGACGGTTTAACGGTGTGAGGGGACACATTTCATAAGTGTCAAGTTCAGCGTGTGCAAGGAGCACCACAAAAAGAGCCACTTTTTCCTTTTGCATCATTATTACTGCTGCACAAGGTGGCTCTTTCAGTAACAAACGCCTTGGGGGGGGACAGGTTCCCTTAAATTTAAGTTGTTGTGCCTGCGTGGCGGTCGCATGACACGTTGCCGTATACACAACAGGGGAGCAGCAGGCATTACTGAACCCCACTAACACATTGGCGAGGTGTTTGGCTCTGTGCGGACAGCACTTCTGGACAACAACTAGCGGTGTTGTAGCCCAGGGACAGCAGGAGGAGGAGGTGGAGGAGATAGGAGGGATTGCCACACACACAGCTGGGGAACAGCTGACGTTACTGAACCCCAATAACAGAGGAGCGACTGTTGACTGTGCGTACAGCACTACCAGGCAACAACTAGCGGTGTTGGAGCCCAGGGACAGCAGGAGGAGGAGGTGGAGGAGATAGGAGGGATTGCCACACACACAGCTGGGGAACAGCTGACGTTACTGAACCCCAATAACAGAGGAGCGACTGTTGACTGTGCGTACAGCACTACCAGGCAACAACTAGTGGTGTTGGAGCCCAGGGACAGCAGGAGGAGGAGGTGGAGGAGATAGGAGGGATTGCCACACACACAGCTGGGGAACAGCTGACGTTACTGAAGCCCAATAACAGAGGAGCGACTGTTGACTGTGCGTACAGTACTACCAGGCAACAACTAGCGGTGTTGGAGCCCAGGGACAGCAGGAGGAGGAGGTGTAGGAGATAGGAGGGATTGCCACACACACAGCTGGGGAACAGCTGACGTTACTGAACCCCAATAACAGAGGAGCGACTGTTGACTGTGCGTACAGCACTACCAGGCAACAACTAGCGGTGTTGGAGCCCAGGGACAGCAGGAGGAGGAGGTGGAGGAGATAGGAGGGATTGCCACACACACAGCTGGGGAACAGCTGACGTTACTGAACCCCAATAACAGAGGAGCGACTGTTGACTGTGCGTACAGCACTACCAGGCAACAACTAGTGGTGTTGGAGCCCAGGGACAGCAGGAGGAGGAGGTGGAGGAGATAGGAGGGATTGCCACACACACAGCTGGGGAACAGCTGACGTTACTGAAGCCCAATAACAGAGGAGCGACTGTTGACTGTGCGTACAGTACTACCAGGCAACAACTAGCGGTGTTGGAGCCCAGGGACAGCAGGAGGAGGAGGTGTAGGAGATAGGAGGGATTGCCACACACACAGCTGGGGAACAGCTGACGTTACTGAACCCCAATAACAGAGGAGCGACTGTTGACTGTGCGTACAGCACTACCAGGCAACAACTAGCGGTGTTGGAGCCCAGGGACAGCAGGAGGAGGAGGTGGAGGAGATAGGAGGGATTGCCACACACACAGCTGGGGAACAGCTGACGTTACTGAACCCCAATAACAGAGGAGCGACTGTTGACTGTGTGTACAGAACTACCAGGCAACAACTAGCGGTGTTGGAGCCCAGAGACAGCAGGAGGAGCAGAGGAACACAGTGTAGGCCGAAGCCTGATTGGAGAAAGTCGAACGGGAACCTTTAACCCCCCCCAAGGCGTTTGTAGCTGAAAGAGCCAGCTTGTGCAGCACAAAGGATGCAAAAGGAAAAGGTGGCTCTTTTCATTATGCTCCTTGCAAACACAGAACTAAACACTTATAAAATGTGTCCCCTGATACCGTGAGACCGTCCCGGAGGTGGGACTTTCCTTCGTAATATGACGCAGCACAGCTGTCATTCCTACCCCCTTGGCGCCGTGCCCCGGCTCCTCAGCGTTGTTTGATTCCGTCCCGGAGCCTGCGCTGTTATGTTATCCCTTGGCCAGGCACACTTAGCGCTGCCCCTCTTCTGACATCATTTGGTGTCAGGCTGGCTGCGCCTGTGCGGCCGCGCTGGCCGAGAGCCCGCCTCGCAGTGTCGTCTAATGTAATCCCACCGCGGGCCTGGGATCTGTGGCCATGCGCAGTGCATATCCTCGCCTCTCACTCCCCTCCCTACGGCTTCTTCAGACTGTGCAGCGTCACAGCCGTGGCATGCTATTAGGGATCAGCTGATGGCGCACAGTCTGAAGAAGGCGTAGGGAGATGAGTGAGAAGCGGAGGTTCAGATATGCACTGCGCATGTCCATGGATCTCAGGCCCCCAGTGGGATTAAATCAGAAGACACTGCGAGGCGGGCTCTCGGCCAGCGCGGCCGCACAGGCGCAGTCAGCCTGACACCAAATGATGTCAGAAGAGGGGCAGCGCTAAGTATGCCTGGCCAAGGGATAACATAACAGCGCAGGCTCCGGGACTGAATCAAACAACGCTGAGGAGCCGGGGCACGGCGCCAAGGGGGTAGGAATGACAGCTGTGCTGCGTCATATTACGAAGGAAAGTCCCACCTCCGGGACGGTTTTATGGTATCAGTGGACACATTTTATAAGTGTTAAGTTCTGCGTGTGCAAGGAGCTAAACAAAAATAGCTACCTTTCCCTTGTGCAGCATTACTGCTGCACAAGGTGGCTCTTTTAGTAACAAACGCCTTGGGGGGGGGGGACAGGTTCCCTTACATTTCAGTTGTTGTGTCAGCGTGGCGGTCGCAGGACACATTGCCGGCTACACAGCTGGGGATCATCTGACGTTACTGAAACCCAATAACACTGGGTCGTATGTTTTGACTGTGCAGACAGCACTTCTGAGCCTCAACTGGCGGTGTTGGAGCCCAGGAATTAAAGTTCAGGTGGTAGAAAGATGAACACAACAGGAGACCTGGATACTGTAGACAGTCACCTAATTATTTAATCAGGAAGAGGAGTGGCAAATTCCTGCGAGATCCAGGCCTTATTCATTTTCAGGAAAGTAAGCCGGTCAACATTATCGGAGGATAGTCGCATGCGACGGTCAGTTAGTACACCACCTGCAGCACTAAAGACGCGTTCCGATAATACACTAGCCGCAGGGCAAGCCAGCACCTCCAATGCATACTGGCTTAGCTCTGGCCATGTATCCAGCTTTGAGACCCAAAACTTGAAAGGGGAAGAGCCGTCTGGGAGTACAGCAAGAGGGCAAGACATGTAGTCTGTCACCATCTGACGGAACCGTTGCCTCCTGCTGACTGGAGCCGTCTGTGATGGTGTAGACTTTTGTGGCAGGCACAAAAAACTGTGCCACAGTTGGGCCATACTGGTCTTGCCTTGGGCAGAGGCACTGCTTCTGCTCCCTCTTTGTGCAGAGCCTCCTCCACTGCCTGGACGCACTGAGCTGCTTTGTAATGCACTAGCAGCACTTCTCTCACTTGGAATGGAGAAGATGATGGAATTCACCAGTGTGTCTTGGTACTCCCGCATTTTTCGCTCCCGGTTCAACGGTGTGATGAGGTTTTCTACGTTGTCCCGGTAGCGAGGATCGAGGAGGGTGAACACCCAATAATCAGACATGTTGAGAATGTGGGCGATGCGGCGGTCATTTCTCAGGCACTGCAGCATGTAATCCACCATGTGCTGCAGACTGCCAACTGGCCAAGAAACGCTGTCCCCTGCTGGAGGCGTGATCTCTGCCCGCTCGTCATCACCCCACCCTCGCTGTACACACTGAGTACTGGACAATTGTGTAACTCCCTCCTCTGGACGGATGTCTTCCTCCTCCATTGACTCCTCCTCATCCTCCTCACAAAGTGTCCCCTGCCTACTCGTTTGTGAGGAACCACGTGGCGCTGACTGTCCAGAAGATGATGGAAATGCTGAATCCTCATCCTCCACCTCTTCCACAACATCATCCCTTAGCGCTTGCAGCTGGTACTCCATTACAGCTTGCTGCTGCTCACACAACCGCTCCAACATATGTAACGTGGAATTCCACCTGGTAGGTAGGTCACATATGATGCGATGTTCCGGCAGGCGGTGTCGGCGCTGCAGAGCCGCAATGCGCGATTTTGCCGTGCTGGAACGCCGCAAGTGAGCACACTCTAGGCGGACCTTGTGCAGCAGTGCATCAAGATCCGGATAGTCCCTCAAAAAACTCTGCACGACCAAATTGAGCACATGTGCCAGACATGGGATGTGAGTGAGGTTGCCGAGGCCCAGAGCTGCCACCAGATTTCGGCCATTATCACACACTACCATGCCTGGCTGGAGATTCGCTGGCACAAACCACACATCGCTCTCCTGCTTGATGGCATTCCAGAGCTCCTGCGCTGTGTGGCTTCGATTCCCCAAAGAAATTAATTTCAAGATGGCCTGTTGATGTTTGGCCACGGCTGTGCTCATGTCGGTCGTAACAGGTAAACGTTCATCACGGGTCCATGTGGAGGTGGACTGTGACGGCTCTTGTAGCGATGATTCTGAGGAACTGGTGTAAGAGGAGGAGTCAATGCGTACAGAATGGATTCCTGCAATCCTTGGAGTGGGCAGGACACGTCCTGCGCCACTCGCACGATCTGTACCCGGCTCAACGACATTAACCCAATGGGCAGTGAGGGAAAGGTATCGCCCCTGTCCATGTTGACTGGTCCACGCATCGGTGGTGAGGTGGACCTTGCTACTGACGGCATTCAGTAGCGCGTGTTTTATGTTTCCCTCCACATGCTTGTGCAGGGCAGTGACAGCTTGCCTGCTGAAGTAAAAGTGGCTGGGCACATTGTACTGTGGGACTGCCAAAGACATCAAGTCACGGAAGCTGTCAGTCTCCACCAGCCTGAATGACAGCATTTCCAGTGACAGAAGTTTGGCAATGCCTGCAGTCAGAGCCTGTGCTTGTGGGTGGTTTGACGAGAAAGGCCGCCTTTTCTCCCATGCCTGTACTACCGATGGCTGTAGACTGGGCTGGGAGTGTGTGGATGACTGGGAAAGTGGTGCTGCGGGTGGAATTACAGTGGGTCTCTGGACAACAGGGCCAGAGGTTCTTCCACGGCGATCCTGGGAGGAAGCCGAACCAGCTGCGTGTGAGCTGGAGGAAGAGGCAACACGAGCTGAAGAGGTGGTAGCTGCCGCTGTTGGTTGGCCAAGCTCTTCAGTGTGTTTTTCTAACTCCGCCGCGTGCCTTTTGCGCACATGTTTCCACATGTTGGAGGTATTGAGGTTGCTGACATTTCGACCTCTTTTGACTTTGTGATGACACACCTTGCATTTGACATAGCAAATGTCATCTGCAACTGTGTCAAAAAAGGGCCAGACACTGCAAGTCTTGGGAGCGCCCTTTTTGGCTTTTGGAACAGACATGCTCCTAACGGGTGCCAAAGTGGAGGCTACAGGCTGTGCAGTCTTCCCCCTCCCTCTACCTCTTTGGCCCGTTCTAGGAATCTCTTCCTTGGAGCTGCTCCCACCACCTTCCTGTCCCTCACGCCACGATGGGTCAAGGACCTCATCATCTACACTACCCTCTGCCACCAACTGCTCCTCCTGGGTAGTCTCAGCAGCAGAGCACGCACCAGAAAGTGGCACCTGAGTGTCATCATCAGCGGATGCGGCCTGCGATGTGGTGACCGGAGGCACTGGCCCACCCGCCTCTTCAGACTCAGAGAGAAAAAGCTGTTGGGCATCACTGCACCCTGCCTCTTCTTCCATTTCTCCAATGCTGCTTGGCTGGCCCCCTGTTTCCAAGCCAAGAGATTCAGAGAACAGAAGTAGAGACGGCTCCTGTCCTGGGCTCTCTGTCTGCCTGGCCAATTTGGCAGGTGGTGAAGAGACAGATGGCTGCTCTCCAGTGCTCTGTGTCTGAGAGGATGTGGCACTAATTGAAGTCGATGCATTAGCTGCCATCCATCCGACAACGGCTTCAATTTGGTCTTCACGCAGCAGCTGTGTACGGCGTTCTGCGACAAAGCTGCGCATGAAGGACTGTTCCCTGGTGAAACTGGGTGCTGAAGAGTCACCGGTGCCCGCAGCAGGCACAGAATCCCCACGTCCTCTCCCTGCTCCGCGCCCATGCCCACGTGCCTTACTCCCTGCCTTCTTCATCTTGGTTGACTGATAAAGATAAGCAGAAAAGTACTAACGGCTTTGTGTGCTTATTCCTGAACAGCTCCGAGTCCTAACAGGTATAGGAAACACTAATTTTCTAAAGTGTGGACTAGACTTTATTATGAGCTAATGTGGCCTACACAAATGCAAAGTGGTGTGTTTGGTGAACTTTATTATTTATTTATTTTTGGGGGGCTGAACTGACAACAGAGAGAGCTGCAGTCACACGGAGACCGTGCAGACAGCCGTAAACGGCGCTGCAAGGCCCAAAAAACCTCCTCTACTTTATCCTATGTAGTGTTTTTCCACAAGTTAGCTGGATACGGGTGGAAAGACACTAATAGGAATTTTTGGAAAAAATGTGCAGCAGCCTGCACTACTTAAAACAAAAGGAAAATTGATTTTACGGTATGACGCAGTGAAGAACCCTGAGCTGGATACAACCAGGCTATAGCTGCTCACAGACTACAGGGCGAGCTGCAGTCACACGGAGACCGTGCAGACAGCTGTAAACGGCGCTGCAAGGCCCAAAAAACCTCCTCTACTTTATCCTATGTAGTGTTTTTCCACAAGTTAGCTGGATACGGGTGGAAAGACACTAATAGGAATTTTTTGAAAAAATGTGCAGCAGCCTGCACTACTTAAAACAAAAGGAAAATTGATTTGACGGTATGACGCAGTGAAGAACCCTGAGCTGGATACAACCAGGCTATGGCTGCTCACAGACTACAGGGCGAGCTGCAGTCACACGGAGACCGTGCAGACAGCCGTAAACGGCGCTGCAAGGCCAAAAAGACCTCCTCTACTTTATCCTATGTAGTGTTTTTCCACAAGTTAGCTGGATACGGGTGGAAAGTCACTAATAGGAATTATTACAAAAAATGAGCAGAAGACTACACTACTTGAAAAAAAAAAAAAAAAAAAAAAAAAAGAACAGCATGAGGCAATGAACCACCCTCCCTGAACTGAATACAACCAGCTATGGATGGCCTATGGCTGCACACAGACTAGAGAGTGGGCTGCACTCACACACACACACACACACACACACACACACACACACAGACCTTGCAGATCGCTGTGAAAACAGCGCTGCAAGGCAAAAGCAAGGTGATTAGTAGGTGAACACAGCGGTTGCTAAATTAGCCTTGGAAAAGCACAAAGAAGCAAATCGCTATCTCTAAACTGGCCCTCAGTCAGCAAACAGTGTCCTGTCACTAACTGAATTCACAGCAGAGTGAGCGAAAAATGGCGCCAGCGACTTTTAAACTGCATCATGACATCATTTCAGCAGCCAATCACAGCCTTGCCAGTAGTTTCATGCCCTCCATGCTGAACAGGATGTGCCCACACTTGGAATCATTCTCATTGGCTGATTTCATGCAAATTTGTGCAGTTTGAATCCTGGGAACTTCCGATTCCGGTATCTGATACGCGGCAAGTATCGGATCTCGGTATCGGAATTCCGATACCGCTAAGTATCGGCCGATACCCGATACTTGCGGTATCGGAATGCTCAACACTACTGATCAGGTATCACACACTACACTTCACACTCCGGCCACCAGGGGGGGTGGTTCTATCTAGTAGGCCACTCCTCACACTCTGGTAAAACTGGGGGTTGGACAGGAAGACAGAGAGAAGTAACTGGGAAGTGCTAGAGAGAGGACCTGTCAGGGATGGGATCCTGGCAGACTCCTAAGAGAACAACGCAACAAGTGAGCAACGGGAATACAGCAAGGAGGCAATAGGACCAGAAGAAGTCGTGCTGAAAGATCGAGGCAACATCCTTCTGAGGCGCAAACAGTCGGTGGCCGGAACGCCGAGAAAGTAAGAGACTTTAAGCATTACTTCAAACCACGGCAGGACAGCCAATTATAGGTTGGCTGTCTCACTTAAACACCTAAGCAGACAACGGAGGCAGCTGTGGGAGAGGGGCGACTCTAGAGTCCCGGAAGAACTCCAGGCCTACCCCATCATACGGGTGCGTCCTAGCCATATCATCTGGGGGACGGAGAGAACGAACACCAGAGACAGACAGAATCAGTTGTGAGGACTATCCCGGGGTGCTCAGCAGGGAAGGACTACAACACATAGGCGCTAGCAGGTAGACGCTGATTCTCACCTGTCAAGGGGAACTCCTAATGTGCCTTTGGACCGGCCGGTCTCAGACAGCCCGGTTAACAGTGCTCAGGATTGGCTAACTCGAAGCCTTCAGTAAAGAAGTAAAGAGACTGCAACCTGGTGTCCTCGTTATTTACTGTGACCGGCACTGCACCGCACTACTACCACCATCCACACCTATTATTGGGCGCCCCTCAGCAGGGTCACGGACCGCGTCTAGCCACCGAGCAGAGACTCAGAGGCCCGGTACCGGGTACCCTTCAGCCCTGCGGCAGTGGGGGCGCTACATCTTGGCGTCACGAACAGGATCTACTTAAGCCTGAAGAATCAGGTCATGTGTGCCTTGGAACTGTGATTTATTGTGCTTGGACTGTGACTTATTGCAAAGACTGTGCATTGTTATTGCGCCAAGTGTTCCCGCCACAATTCGCCATCGCCGCGCACGGAGGGAGGAGCCTTAGCTTCGTGGGCGGAACTGTCATGATCTCAATGGCAAGAGAACATAGCATCAGCATATATAGAAACTAGCTCTTGGAAGATGGGAACTGAGCTGACCATGAACTAAACCTACCGCACAACTAGCAGTGGCCGGGTAGCATTCCTACGTTTTATCCCTAGATGCCCAGCGCCAGCCGGAGGACTAAATAATGCTAGCAGAGGGAAAATTAGTCCTAGCTCACCTCTAGAGAAATACCCAGAAAGGAGACAGAGGCCCCCCACATGTATTGGCGGTGAATTAAGATGAAATAACAAACGTAGTATGAAAGTAGGTTTAGCAAATTTGAGGTCCACTTACTAGATAGCAGAAGACAGAAAGGACACTTTCATGGTCAGCTGAAAACCCTATCAAAACACCATCCAGAAATTACTTTAAGACTCTGGCATTAACTCATAACACCAGAGTGGCAATTACTGTTCACAAGAGCTTTCCAGACACAGTAACAAAACTACAGCTGTGAACTGGAACAAAAATGCACAAACAAACATGGACAAAAGTCCAACTTATCTAGTAGTTGTCTAGGAGCAGGAACAAGCACAGAGAGGCTTCTGATAACATTGTTGACCGGCAAGCAACTAACAGAGAAGCAAGGTTATATAGCGACTCCCACATCTTGATGGGAACAGGTGAAACAGAGAAGATGAAGACACCAGTTCAATTCCACCAGTAGCCACCGGGGGAGCCCAGAATCCAAATTCACAACAGTACCCCCCCCTCAAGGAGGGGGCACCGAACCCTCACCAGAACCACCAGGGCGATCAGGACGGGCCCTATGAAAGGCACGAACCAGATCAGAGGCATGAACATCAGATGCATTCACCCAAGAATTATCCTCCTGGCCGTATCCCTTCCACTTGACCAGATACTGGAGTCTCCGTCTGGAAACACGGGAGTCTAAGATTTTCTCCACAACGTACTCCAACTCACCCTCAACCAACACCGGAGCAGGAGGCTCAACGGAAGGCACAACCGGTACCTCATACCTGCGCAATAATGACCGATGAAAAACGTTATGAATAGAAAAGGATGCAGGGAGGTCCAAACGGAAGGAAACAGGGTTAAGAATCTCCAATATCTTATACGGGCCGATGAACCGAGGCTTAAACTTAGGAGAAGAGACCCTCATAGGGACAAAACGAGAAGACAACCACACCAAATCCCCAACACAAAGCCGAGGACCAACACGACGGTGGCGGTTGGCAAAAAGCTGAGTCTTCTCCTGGGACAACTTCAAATTGTCCACCACCTGCCCCCAGATCTGATGCAATCTCTCCACCACAGCATCCACTCCAGGACAATCCGAAGATTCCACCTGACCAGAGGAAAATCGAGGATGAAACCCCGAATTACAGAAAAACGGGGACACCAAAGTGGCAGAGCTGGCCCGATTATTGAGAGCGAACTCCGCCAATGGCAAAAAAGCAACCCAATCATCCTGGTCAGCAGACACAAAACACCTCAGATATGTCTCCAGGGTCTGATTAGTCCGTTCGGTCTGGCCATTAGTCTGAGGATGGAAAGCGGACGAAAAAGACAAATCAATGCCCATCCTAGCACAGAATGCCCGCCAAAATCTAGACACAAATTGGGTTCCTCTGTCAGAAACGATATTCTCAGGAATACCATGCAAACGAACAACATTTTGAAAAAACAGAGGAACCAACTCGGAAGAAGAAGGCAACTTGGGCAGGGGAACCAAATGGACCATCTTAGAGAAACGGTCACACACCACCCAGATGACAGACATCTTCTGAGAAACAGGCAGATCTGAAATAAAATCCATCGAGATGTGCGTCCAAGGCCTCTTAGGAATAGGCAAGGGCAACAATAATCCACTAGCCCGAGAACAACAAGGCTTGGCCCGAGCACAAACGTCACAAGACTGCACAAAGCCTCGCACATCTCGTGACAGGGAAGGCCACCAGAAGGACCTTGCCACCAAATCCCTGGTACCAAAAATTCCAGGATGACCTGCCAACGCAGAAGAATGAACCTCAGAGATGACTCTACTGGTCCAATCATCAGGAACAAACAGTTTATCAGGTGGGCAACGATCCGGTCTATCCGCCTGAAACTCCTGCAAGGCCCGCCGCAGGTCTGGAGAAACGGCTGACAATATCACTCCATCCTTAAGGATACCTGTGGGCTCAGAGTTACCAGGCGAGTCAGGTTCAAAACTCCTAGAAAGGGCATCCGCCTTAACATTCTTAGAACCCGGTAGGTATGACACCACAAAATTAAACCGAGAGAAAAATAATGACCAGCGCGCCTGTCTAGGATTCAGGCGCCTGGCGGTCTCAAGATAAATCAAATTTTTGTGGTCAGTCAATACCACCACCTGATGTCTGGCCCCCTCAAGCCAATGGCGCCACTCCTCAAAAGCCCACTTCATGGCCAAAAGCTCCCGATTCCCAACATCATAATTCCGCTCAGCGGGCGAAAATTTACGGGAAAAGAAGGCACAAGGCCTCATCACTGAGCAGTCGGAACTTTTCTGCGACAACACTGCCCCAGCTCCGATCTCAGAAGCGTCGACCTCAACCTGAAAAGGAAGAGCAACATCAGGCTGACGCAACACAGGGGCAGAGGAAAAACGGCGCTTAAGCTCCCGAAAGGCCTCCACAGCATCAGGGGACCAATCAGCAACATCAGCACCCTTCTTAGTCAAATCGGTCAATGGCTTAACAATATCCGAAAAACCAGCAATAAATCGACGATAAAAGTTAGCAAAGCCCAAAAATTTCTGAAGACTCTTAAGAGAAGAGGGCTGCGTCCAATCACAAATAGCTTGAACCTTGACAGGATCCATTTCAATGGAAGAGGGAGAAAAAATATATCCCAAAAAGGAAATCCTCTGTACCCCAAAAACACACTTAGAACCCTTCACACACAAAGAATTAGACCGCAAAACCTGAAAAACCCTCCTGACTTGCTGGACATGAGAGTCCCAGTCATCCGAAAAAATCAGAATATCATCCAGATACACAATCATAAATTTATCCAAATAATCGCGAAAAATATCATGCATAAAGGACTGGAAAACTGACGGAGCATTTGAAAGACCAAAAGGCATCACCAAATACTCAAAGTGGCCCTCGGGCGTATTAAATGCGGTTTTCCACTCATCCCCCTGCCTGATTCGCACCAAATTATACGCCCCACGAAGGTCAATCTTAGAGAACCACTTGGCCCCCTTTATGCGAGCAAACAAATCAGTCAGCAACGGCAATGGGTATTGATATTTAACAGTGATTTTATTCAAAAGTCGATAATCAATACATGGTCTCAAAGAGCCGTCTTTTTTTGACACAAAGAAAAAACCGGCTCCTAAGGGAGATGACGATGGACGAATATGTCCCTTTTCCAAGGACTCCTTTATATATTCTCGCATAGCAGCATGTTCAGGCACAGACAGATTAAATAAACGACCCTTTGGGTATTTACTACCCGGGATTAAATCTATGGCACAATCGCACTCTCGGTGCGGAGGTAACGAACCAAGCTTGGGTTCTTCAAAGACGTCACGATAGTCAGACAGGAACTCAGGAATTTCAGAGGGAATAGATGATGAAATGGAAACCAAAGGTACATCCCCATGAACCCCCTTACATCCCCAGCTCAACACAGACATAGCTCTCCAGTCAAGGACTGGGTTGTGAGATTGCAGCCATGGCAATCCTAGCACCAAATCATCATGCAGATTATACAGCACCAGAAAGCGAACAATCTCCTGGTGATCTGGATTAATACGCATAGTTACTTGTGTCCAGTATTGTGGTTTATTATTAGCCAATGGGGTGGAGTCAATCCCCTTCAGAGGAATAGGAGTCTCCAAAGGCTCTAAATCATACCCACAACGTTTGGCAAAGGACCAATCCATAAGACTCAAAGCGGCGCCAGAGTCGACATAGGCGTCCGTGGTAATAGATGACAAAGAGCAAATCAGGGTCACAGATAGAATAAACTTAGACTGTAAAGTGCAAACGGAAACAGATTTATCAAGCTTTTTAGTGCGCTTAGAGCATGCTGATATAACATGAGTAGAATCACCACAATAGAAACACAACCCGTTTTTCCGTCTAAAATTCTGCCGCTCGCTTCTGGACAGAATTCTATCACACTGCATACTCTCTGGCGTCTTCTCAGTGGACACCGCCAGATGGTGCACTGGTTTGCGCTCCCGCAAACGCCTATCGATCTGAATAGCCATTGTCATGGACTCATTCAGACCCGCAGGCACAGGGAACCCCACCATAACATCCTTAATGGCATCAGAGAGACCCTCTCTGAAAGTCGCCGCCAGGGCGCACTCATTCCACTGAGTAAGCACAGACCATTTACGGAATCTTTGGCAGTAAATTTCAGCTTCATCTTGCCCCTGAGAAAGGGACATCAAAGTTTTTTCTGCCTGAAGCTCCAAATGAGGTTCGTCATAAAGCAACCCCAAGGCCAGAAAAAACGCATCCACATTGAGCAACGCAGGATCCCCTGGTGTCAATGAAAAAGCCCAGTCTTGAGGGTCGCCCCGGAGCAAGGAAATCACAATCCTGACCTGCTGTGCAGGGTCTCCGGCAGAGCGAGATTTCAGGGACAAAAATAATTTGCAATTATTTCGAAAATTCTGAAACCCAGATCTATTCCCCGAGAATAATTCCGGCAAAGGAATTCTCGGCTCAGATACGGGTGCATGACAAACAAAATCTTGCAAATGTTGTACCTTCGTGGCGAGATTATTCAAACCTGCAGTTACACTCTGAAGATCCATTACAAACAGGTGGACACAGAGCCATTCAAAGATTAGAAGGAGAGAGAGAGAAAAAAAAAAAAGGCTGCAGCATAAACAGACTGGCAAGAGGTCCAATTAAGAGCACACTCAAGAGGGAAAAAAAAAAAAAAAAAAAAAAAAAAAAATCTCAGCAGACTTCTTATTTCTCTCCTTTCTCAGCCAAGGATTTTAACCCTTTAGTGGGCCGGTCAACCTGTCATGATCTCAATGGCAAGAGAACATAGCATCAGCATATATAGAAACTAGCTCTTGGAAGATGGGAACTGAGCTGACCATGAACTAAACCTACCGCACAACTAGCAGTGGCCGGGTAGCATTCCTACGTTTTATCCCTAGATGCCCAGCGCCAGCCGGAGGACTAAATAATGCTAGCAGAGGGAAAATTAGTCCTAGCTCACCTCTAGAGAAATACCCAGAAAGGAGACAGAGGCCCCCCACATGTATTGGCGGTGAATTAAGATGAAATAACAAACGTAGTATGAAAGTAGGTTTAGCAAATTTGAGGTCCACTTACTAGATAGCAGAAGACAGAAAGGACACTTTCATGGTCAGCTGAAAACCCTATCAAAACACCATCCAGAAATTACTTTAAGACTCTGGCATTAACTCATAACACCAGAGTGGCAATTACTGTTCACAAGAGCTTTCCAGACACAGTAACAAAACTACAGCTGTGAACTGGAACAAAAATGCACAAACAAACATGGACAAAAGTCCAACTTATCTAGTAGTTGTCTAGGAGCAGGAACAAGCACAGAGAGGCTTCTGATAACATTGTTGACCGGCAAGCAACTAACAGAGAAGCAAGGTTATATAGCGACTCCCACATCTTGATGGGAACAGGTGAAACAGAGAAGATGAAGACACCAGTTCAATTCCACCAGTAGCCACCGGGGGAGCCCAGAATCCAAATTCACAACACGGAACCGGTCAAAAAGAAGCGCGGAACGAGAAAGCGTGGTAAAGTGCCAACCCCGGAAGAGGAACTCCGACCTCCAGCAGGTTAGTGGGAGGAAGGGACAGCCATGTCTGAGTCAGGGGAAGCGGAGGCGGCGGTCGCAGCCATGAACGCAGAGGCAGCTCCGGTCCCCTTAGCGGATGTAGCCGCGGCCCTAATACCACCACCGCTGGCCGCAGAGCCCGCTGCCCCCTTCAGCCAGTCGGACACTGCCGCTACCACAAAGGCCATAATGCCCTTCTCTATGCCATACCTGCCCGGAGCGGCCTGGTTCCCGCGATACTCCGGGGAGTCGCACACCTTAACTGATTTTAAAGAGGGAATCTGCAGCCTGCTCGAGTTCTATCCCCTGACGGAGCCACAGAAGGTTCATATGATAATCGGCCAACTCTTCGGGGCGGCTCTGAGAGAAGTGAAGTCCTGGCCCGCCGCGGATAAGGGAACTGCACAGCAGGTTTTTGAAAAGCTTAAAGCCACCTTCGATACCCGCACTGCTACAGAAATTAAACTGACTTTCTATGGATGCAAACAGAGACCGCAGGATATCTTACGGGACTATGCCCTTAATCTCCAGGAGGCACTGCGGGCCATTAATCAGAGTGACCCCGACAGCATGCAGGATGAGGATAAACTCCTGAAGGAGCGATTCATTGAGGGGCTCCTGTGCAGTCACCAACGGGGCCAATTGCACTTCCTGGCCATGCAAAATCCAGACTTGACTTTTGCGCAATTCAAGGATAAAGCTATCCAGGCGTTGCAGGAGCGACAGCCCAGCCGTGCAGTGCCTCCCAGGCGTCCCGCTCTCACATACCACCAGGAGGTGGCGTCAGATGCCCCAGTCGCTGCCGAGGCCGATGCCCAGAGCCTAGAGGACGACTCCCCTGCAGGACTCCGCCTCTAGATGCAGGAGCTGACCAAGAGTGTTGCTGCCCTGGCAGCCCCTACAGGAGGCCCCCAAGGAGAAGATCCAGCTGGCCTCCAGACCAGAGGATGTCCCTTGGATGCGACAGAGGAGGACTCCGCCGACCAGAGGCCGGGACGACGATCGCTTCCATCGAGACGGACGACCCATCTGCCGCCGCTGTCATCAGGTGGGCCACCTCGCAAGGTACTGTCCTTTAAATGAGCAACCCCTGGGGCAAAGGGCCGACCCTCAGGAGTAGGACGATCAGGCCCGCAGCATTGGAGAGCCAAATGCATTGGAGGGCGACCAGTTCTTCCTGTAGTGGTTGACGGTATCCCCATGAACGCTTTGCTGGACACCGGTTCTCAGGTGACAACTATGCCTTACGTGCTTTATAAACGGTATTGGGAGGACACTGATATTACTCGTGGCCCCGATGACGATTTCACCATAATAGCCAGTAATGGTCAGCCGTTGCCACAAGTGGGGTATAAAGAGGTCACCATCAAGGTGGGGCGGGTGGAATTGGAAGCCCAAGGGATTGTAATTGTTGATATTGACCGCCGAGAATGTAATCCCATGATGACTATCGGTACTAATGTTATAGAAAATTGTCTTGCAGAAGTTATTGTTTTGTTGCAACAAGTAGCAGAAACCACTGGCCACAGTGAACAATGCGCCCTGCAAAAAGAAATCAGAGCTCTGATGCAGAGACAGCAGGTAGAGCTGACTGGTGGTGAGATTGGTCGTGTCACTGTGAGTGATTCCAACCCCATCGCGATACCCCCCAGGAGTGAGATGTTAATATGGTGTCGGGCAGCCATAGGCCTCAGGGGTAAGGACTACCAGGCCTTGGTAGAACCCGTATATTCAGGCAATAGGCCTACTATCCTGACAGCCCGGGGGGTGGTCGACGTCCGCCAGGGGAGGGTGCCCGTACGTGTCCTCAATTGTGGGGAGGAAGAGGTCCACCTCACCAAGTATGCCACGCTCGCCAAACTGTTCGCTGTCAATAATAGTGTGATACAGACACCTGAACCCTTGGTCCCGTCAAACGTGGCGGAGGACAACGGTTCTGCAGGGCACTCGAAAGATTGGTGTCGGGAATTGCATGTGGGCACTGACTCTACCCCATCCCATCAGAAACAGGGGGCCTACAGGGTGGTTCACGAGTACGAGCAGGTATTCAGCAAACACCCCTTAGATTTTGGACAGGTGAAAGGGATCCAACATCACATCCCCACGGGAGATCACCGACCCATAAAAGAGAGATATCGCCCTGTACCCCCAGCTCATTACCAGTGTGCCAAGGACATGTTGCGAGAAATGAAGGAGGCCGGGGTGGTGAGAGACAGTTGTAGCCCCTGGGCAGCTCCATTAGTCCTTGTTAAAAAGAAGGATGGTACAATGAGGATGTGTGTTGATTACAGGCAGTTGAATCGCATTACACATAAGGACGCATACCCACTGCCCAGGATAGAGGAGTCTCTGGCTGCCTTAAAATCTGCTAACTACTTCTCTACCTTAGATCTCACCAGTGGGTACTGGCAGGTTCCCGTGGCAGAGGCGGACAAGGAGAAGACGGCCTTCACGACACCGATGGGTCTCTGCGAATTTAACTACATGCCCTTCGGACTGTGCAATGCCCCGTGGACGTTCCAGAGGATGATGGAGTGCTGCCTGGGGCACAAGAACTTTGAAACCGTACTGCTGTATTTGGATGATGTCTTTGTCTTCTCTAAGACCTACGAAGACCATCTGAAGCACCTGGCTGAGGTGTTTGAAGCCCTGTCCAACTTTGGCTTAAAGGTGAAACCGTCCAAATGTCATCTGCTGAAACCTAAAGTGCAGTACCTGGGCCATGTGGTGAGCGCCGAAGGAGTGGCTCCAGACCCCGACAAGGTCACGGTGATCCAGGACTGGCCAAAGCCCAGCAACCTCCATGAAGTCCGGCAGTTCCTCGGGCTGGTAGGCTATTACCGGAAGTTCATTAAGGACTTCACCAAGAAGGCCGCGCCCTTGCAAGACCTGTTGGTGGGCCAATCGAAGAAAACCAAGGGGAGGAACACCCCATTTGATTGGAACGATGGGCTGGAGGGATCCTTCACTTGCTTAAAGTCGGCACTGACGGGAGAAGAGGTACTGGCCTACCCCGAATACGACCAACCGTTTGTGCTGTACACGGATGCCAGCAATGTAGGATTGGGGGCCGTGCTGTCCCAGGTCCAGAAAGGCCAGGAGAGGGTAATCGCTTACGCCAGCAGGAAGCTTCGTCCCACGGAAAGGAACCTTGACAACTACAGTTCCTTTAAGCTGGAATTCCTTGCCATCGTCTGGGCAGTGACAGAGAGGTTCAAACACTACCTGGCCTCAGCGAAATTCACCGTCTTCACGGATAACAATCCGCTAACGCATCTGGATACCGCCAAACTCGGGGCCTTGGAACAGCGGTGGATGGCCCGACTGTCCAACTATGACTTCACCATCAAGTACCGGGCAGGACGCAAGAATGCGAATGCCGATGCCCTGTCCCGAATGCCCAATTTGCCAGAAACGGGAGAAGACCCGGAGGCACTTGAAGAGGTGGAGCTGCCTGCATTCCATCGCCCCAAAGCCACTCAGAACTCCCATCATGTGAAGAACAGGCACAAGCACTAACCGGATGCCATGCTGAATCCCCTGCCCCACCATGGATGGGCGGAGACCCAGGATGGTGACCCCGCGGTCCGTCGGGTGAAAGAGCTCTTGACGCAGGCAGGGTTGCATCCCGGCCCAGACGATCCACAGGAGACCCAACAGCTGTGGAAGGGGAGAAGTAAACTTTATCCATGATGGCAAGCTGTGCCGGAGGAGCATCGACCCACGTACTCACGAATTGGTATGGCAGATAGTAGTGCCAAGGCGAGATGCGCCCATGGTTCTGGGAGCCTACCACGATGGAGCCGGACACTTCGGATGGAAGAAGCTGGAAAAGCTACTCCGAGGGAGCTTCTATTGGATTGGCATGAAGAGAGCCATTGAGAAGTGGTGTCGAGAGTGCGGTCCATGTAGCCTACGCAGGAGGGACCGTGGCAGCCAACGGGCTTCCTTGCAGCCTATCATCACCAAGCGGCCGCTCGAACTGGTCGCGCTGGATCATGTGAAGCTAACACCTAGCCGGTCAGGCTATGTCTACGCTCTTACCATCGTGGATCACTACTCCAGATTTTTGGTGGTTGTGCCTGTCAAGGACCTAACGGCCAGGACGGCCGCCAAGGCTTTCCAGCAGTACTTTTGTAGGCCCCATGGCTACCCGGAGAAGGTACTGACCGATCAGGGACCAGCATTCGAAGCGGAAGTGTTCCAAGAGTTCTGCCAATTGTACGGGTGTAAGAAGATCAGAACCACACCGTACCATCCCCAAGCCAATGGGATGTGCGAAAAGATGAACCAGGTGGTGATCGACTTACTAAAGACCTTGCTCGTAGAGGAACGGAGCCTGTGGCCAACGAAGTTGCCTGACTTGGTGGACATATATAATCACATCCCAGTAAATTCCACCAACTGCACTCCAGCGTACCTGATGCGAAGAAGGTCTAGCAAGTTACCCGTTGATCTGGACATGGGGGTCCTAACCCCCGAGGATACCTCGCCGGATGCCGATTGGGATACCGAGAGGCGGCAAAGGTACCGCAAGGTACAGGAGTGCGTGGAAAGAAGCCTTGCTCAGGCCAGGCAAAAACAGGAAAGGGACTACAACCAGCATGCCCCTGCAATTCCCTTGCCACCTGGTGATCACGTACTCAAACGAAAGAGGAGGCTACACAAACTCGACGACCAATGGGAAGCGGAACCGTATACTGTCCTGCCATCCGATTTCGACAACACGAAGGTTTGCCTCATCAGCAAGGATGGAGGGGAGACCTCGACGGTGATATCCAGGGACCACCTTAAAGCCTGCCCTGATAAAATGAGAGCGAGGGAAATGAATCCAGGAACCTCCCCACCTGTAGAAAAGGAGAAGATGATCCACACTGTTCTTGGTGACTTTCCCCAGTCCTGGACTCAGATAAATCAGGCCATCGTGGTACCTGTTCTAACGTTCCAACAGCTGAACCCACCAGAACCAATGGTGGTGCCAGATCATCCGGTCCCGCAACCTCAACAAGCCCTACCTGAAGATGCCGTACCGACCGTTGAACTGGCAAATCCTCCCTCTGCTATCGGCGAGCCTGCCGTACCCACTGCTGCTAGCAGCAGCCCTGAGAGCCCCAGCCTGCCAGTGCAACCCAGACTCACTAGAAGTGTAGCTAGAAGGCAGTGCACTACACCAGCAGTAGCAAGCATAGTGGGCCCTGTTAGGCCAGTAGCGACCCCTGCGCTGCGAAGGTCTATGCGCAGCACTCAGAATCAAACTCCCCTCCGCTACAAAACTTGGAGGTATTAGTGAGGGCTGCTATTTAGTCAACAATTGTTTGTGTGCATATCTTTTGTTGCAGGTTTTAAAATGGACAAAGGAGTAATGGACAGTGAATTACTCCAAAAACTTCTAAAAGGGGACCCCTTTGTTTACCCGGGGTCCCCGTGGGTTCAACCACTGAACTGAGAGTCATAAACTGTGCATGACCTAACTTTCGCAACGTTCAAGAGTCCTCACCTCCCATAGAGGGAAGCACTGTTATGTTTAATTGTTTACAATATTTCAAAATGTTGTGTGTTTTCTGTTAACATGTATTGTTGTTTTTCTTTTCCCAGTCCAGGAGTACTGGATTTAACCGGGGGAAGTGCAGCGCCCCAGAGTCCTGGTCGTTGCAGTAACGTCGATCTGCCGCTAAGGGGAGTGATGCTGCCTCTGATTGCACTAAGGGAGTTCACCTGATCAGGTATCACACAGTACACTTCACACTCCGGCCACCAGGGGGGGTGGTTCTATCTAGTAGGCCACTCCTCACACTCTGGTAAAACTGGGGGTTGGACAGCAAGACAGAGAGAAGTAACTGGGAAGTGCTAGAGAGAGGACCTGTCAGGGATGGGATCCTGGCAGACTCCTAAGAGAACAACGCAACAAGTGAGCAACGGGAATACAGCAAGGAGGCAATAGGACCAGAAGGAGTCATGCTGAAAGATCGAGGCAACATCCTTCTGAGGCGCAAACAGTCGGTGGCCGGAACGCCGAGAAAGTAAGAGACTTTAAGCATTACTTCAAACCACGGCAGGACAGCCAATTATAGGTTGGCTGTCTCACTTAAACACCTAAGCAGACAACGGAGGCAGCTGTGGGAGAGGGGCGACTCTAGAGTCCCGGAAGAACTCCAGGCCTACCCCGTCATACGGGTGCGTCCTAGCCATATCATCTGGGGGACGGAGAGAACGAACACCAGAGACAGACAGAATCAGTTGTGAGGACTATCCTGGGGTGCTCAGCAGGGAAGGACTACAACACATAGGCGCTAGCAGGTAGAGGCTGATTCTCACCTGTCAAGGGGAACTCCTAATGTGCCTTTGGACCGGCCGGTCTCAGACAGCTCGGTTAACAGTGCTCTGGATTGGCTAACTCAAAGCCTTCAGTAAAGAAGTAAAGAGACTGCAACCTGGTGTCCTCGTTATTTACTGTGACCGGCACTGCACCGCACTACTACCACCATCCACACCTATTATTGGGCGCCCCTCAGCAGGGTCACGGACCAGGTCTAGCCACCGTGACAATCCCAGAGCAGAGACTCAGAGGCCCGGTACCGGGTACCCCTCGGCCCTGCGGCAGTGGGGGCGCTACACATACACATGGACACACACACAGAGACACACACAGACCCGCACACACACATACACGCAGACCCCCACACACAGACACGCACATAGTCTCCGCCCACACTCCACCACACACTTCCCTCCTTCCGATCTGCAGTGTTTCTGGCACCCACATCCGCAGCAAATCTGCAGCTCTTTTATACACCGGTGGTTTTGCTGCGGATGTGCCTGGTTCAATGGAAATCAAACGCTGAAATGCAGAAACGCTGCAGATCCGCAAAAAGAAATGACATGCTGCATAAAATAAAACACTGCAAATCTGCGCTGATTTTTCCGCAGCATGTGCACAACAATTCTTCATTTCAAATAGAATAACATTGGTAGTGCACTACACTGCGAATTTGATGCAATTCCGTGTGCCCAAAAACGCTGTGGATCCGCATCAAAATCCACAACGTGTGCACATAGTCTAAATAATATCTTTAATTTCTGTAGAGGCCCTGACTGAGGCATGTCCCAATAAAAAACTACTTTTGTACTGAAACCTGGCGATTATGTGCAGTTAAGTTCCGATATCTAAGTAGTGTCATAGAAAAATTTAGATTCTTTGCTCCAGTTTAGACAGTGTCATGCTGATAGTCCACTTCACTATTTTCTGGTGTGTGAACCATAACATATTTACTTTATTCTTGGGCAAAAGTTAATGTGCATATTTAATTCACATACAGCACTGCCAAAAAACTGAAAACACAGGTTGTTTCCTAAGGAGAATGAGCTCCCACCCCTTAAAGGGTGACACTTTTAGGCTGTGTGCACACGTAGCAGATTTTTTGCGTTTTTTTCGCGGTTTTTCGCTATAAAAACGCTATAAAACCGCGAAAAAAACGCTAACATTAAGCATCCTATGTAACAGATTGCAATCCGCATTTTTTGTGCACATGCTGCATCTTTTTCCTGAGCGGAATCGCAATCCAGAAAAAAACGCAGCATGTTCATTAAATTTGCGGAATCGCGGCGATTCTGCACACATAGGAATGCATTGATCTGCTTACTTCCCGCACGGGGCTGTGCACACCATGCGGGAAGCAAGCAGATCAAGTGCGGTTGGTACCCAGGGTGGAGGAGAGGAGACTCTCCTCCACGGACTGGGCACCATATAAGTGGTAAAAAAAAAAGAATTAAAATAAAAAATAGCGATATACTCACCTTCTGGTGGCCCGACCTTCTCAGAGGCTTCCGAGGTGTGTGTGAAGGACCTGCGATGACGTCGCGGTCACATGACCGCGATGACGTCGCGGTCACGTGACCGCTACGTCAATGGAAGGTCCTGAACACACAGCATTAGGAACGGAAGCCGCTGAGGTGAGTATAACCTTTTTTTTTATTTTTTTTATTATTTTTAACATTCTATCTTTTACTATAGATGCTGCATAGGCTGCATCTATAGTAAAAAGTTGGTCACACTTGTCAAACACTATGTTTGACAAGTGTGACCAACCTGTCAAACAGTTTTCCAAGCGATGCTACAGATCGCTTGGAAAACGCTAGCACTCTCCAAGCTAATTATGCTTGCAAAACGCTAGTTTTCTGCGGGTATATGCATGCAAATTCTGCATGCGATATACCCGCGGCAGGAGGCGCAGAATTGCCGCGAAAATTTCCGCGGCAATTCTGTTACGTGTGAACTCAGCCTAAGACAGCCAAATTCAGCTCTGTATGAAAGAATAAAATACGAAACAGCAGTCTGTAATGTTACAAGTCATGTCATGTCAGTTGTCACAGCAAGGCTTGTTAAATGGTCAGACATCAGCTTAGATAGAAGTTACCTCCAATTTGTGGCAAAAGCAAGACTAACTAAAGACAACTAATTTCCATATATAACATTATCATTGATCTAAGTAAAGAGACTGCTTATCAAGTTACATAGTTTTTATAGTTTTAAATGTTATGGACAAACATTTCCAAAGCTCTCAAGGATTATTTACTATGTGTTGACTCCTGTGTGGGAAGGTCCTAATCCTTCTATCAGTCATGACTAGAGTTGAGCGACTTTCATTTTTTTAAGATCGCGTCGGGTTTTGTGAAACCCGACTTTGTCCAGAGTCGAGTCGAGTGCAGTCGGCCGATTATCGCTAAAAGTCGGGGATCGACCGAAACACGAAACCCAATGCAAGTCAATGGGGAAGCATAGTCGGCAGTGAGTGGAGGCCAGGAAAACACCTACAGTGCCCATTTTAATGCCAAAAACATCCATTCTTGTTTCTGAAGCTTGTCAATCTTAATTAACTTTATAATAATAGTTGGGCATAGGAAATTGGGGGTCATTTGGCAAAAGTTGTGGGGGGAGTAGGGCTGGCTCAAGTTTTTCGTGGGCCCAGGAAATGCGGACTACGTCACGGCGGTGTTGCATGGAGAGGTAAGTATTTCAACGTTGCAAGTGCTGTGATCCTGAGCAAGCAGGGGGGGCCCACTCGTTCGCATTGGCACTGGCACAGGGCCCCTCAAAGTACGGCGGTGTGTTTGCATGGCGGGGGCGCCTCCCACCAGCAGCGACACTTTTACGTACTCTGAGGGGCCCTGTGCCAGTGACGTCGCCAACGAGTATGCCCCTCCCACCTGATGAAGGAACCTGCACTTTCATCTGCATTTTCCTCTTTTCCCTGTGTAAGGTGGTATAACATGCGGGAAGGGGAACCTTACTTTCAGCAGGGTCAGATTCTGGCTGTGTAGAGTACAAGGGGAATGTAGTGGTCTAGGTCAATGTACCAGCAGACTCATCTAGCAGTGGCTGGGCAATGGGCAGGATGAGGAGGAAACAGATATAGGGCCAAAGAATAAAGTAGGCTAAATGCAGTTCAAAATTGGTAACAGGACTAAACAGGCGGCATTGCTTTGTTCAGTGGAGTAGCAAACCCAAGAGCAGCAGACACTGTTTCAAGGGCCTAACCACACTAGTAGGCCAAATGCAGTTTAATATCTGATAGTATAGGCCGAAAGCCAGAATGTGGAAGCTCAGCTTTGTTCAGTTGAGGACAACACCAGGCAGGGGCAGACACCTTTAGTAGGCCGGAACAGCCAATTTCATTTTTAAAAATCGTAATTTGGAACAGAAGGTTGAAGCTCAGCTTTATTCAGTTGAGGACAACACCAGGCAGGGGCAGACACCTTTACTAGGCCGGAACAGCCAATTTCATTTTTAAAAATCGTTATTTTGGAACAGAAGGTTGAAGCTCAGCTTTATTCAGTTGAGGACAACACCAGGCAGGGGCAGACACCTTTACTAGGCCGGAACAGCCAATTTCATTTTTAAAAATCGTTATTTTGGAACAGAAGGTTGAAGCTCAGCTTTATTCAGTTGAGGACAACACCAGGCAGGGGCAGACACCTTTAGTAGGCCGGAACAGCCAATTACATTTTTAAAAATCGTAATTTGGAACAGAAGGTTGAAGCTCAGCTTTATTCAGTTGAGGACAACACCAGGCAGGGGCAGACACCTTTACTAGGCCGGAGCAGCCAATTTCATTTTTAAAAATCGTTATTTTGGAACAGAAGGTTGAAGCTCAGCTTTATTCAGTTGAGGACAACACCAGGCAGGGGCAGACACCTTTAGTAGGCCGGAACAGCCAATTTCATTTTTAAAAATCGTAATTTGGAACGGAAGGTTGAAGCTCAGCTTTATTCAGTTGAGGACAACACCAGGCAGGGGCAGACACCTTTACTAGGCCGGAACAGCCAATTTCATTTTTAAAAAAACAGCAGTTAATAAGAGGCAGAAGGTAGAAGCTCAGCTTTATTCAGTTGAGGACAACACCAGGCAGGGGCAGACACCTTTAGTAGGCCGGAACAGCCAATTTCATTTTTAAAAATCGTAATTTGGAACAGAAGGTTGAAGCTCAGCTTTATTCAGTTAAGGACAACACCAGGCAGGGGCAGACACCTTTACTAGGCCGGAACAGCCAATTTCATTTTTAAAAATCGTTATTTTGGAACAGAAGGTTGAAGCTCAGCTTTATTCAGTTGAGGACAACACCAGGCAGGGGCAGACACCTTTACTAGGCCGGAACAGCCAATTTCATTTTTAAAAATCGTTACTTTGGAACAGAAGGTTGAAGCTCAGCTTTATTCAGTTTAGGACAACACCAAGCAGGGGCAGACACCTTTACTAGGCCGGAACAGCCAATTTCATTTTTAAAAATCGTTATTTTGGAACAGAAGGTTGAAGCTCAGCTTTATTCAGTTGAGGACAACACCAGGCAGGGGCAGGCACCTTTACTAGGCCGGAACAGCCAATTTCATTTTTAAAAATCGTTATTTTGGAACAGAAGGTTGAAGCTCAGCTTTATTCAGTTGAGGACAACACCAGGCAGGGGCAGACACCTTTACTAGGCCGGAACAGCCAATTTCATTTTTAAAAATCGTTATTTTGGAACAGAAGGTTGAAGCTCAGCTTTATTCAGTTGAGGACAACACCAGGCAGGGGCAGACACCTTTACTAGGCCGGAACAGCCAATTTCATTTTTAAAAATCGTTATTTTGGAACAGAAGGTTGAAGCTCAGCTTTTTTCAATTTAGGACAACACCAGGCAGGGGCAGACACCTTTACTAGGCCGGAACAGCCAATTTCATTTTTAAAAATCGTTATTTTGGAACAGAAGGTTGAAGCTCAGCTTTATTCAGTTGAGGACAACACCAGGCAGGGGCAGACACCTTTACTAGGCCGGAACAGCCAATTTCTTTTTTTAAAAAACAGCAGTTAATAAGAGGCAGAAGGTAGAAGCTCGGCTTTATTCAGTTGAGGACAACACCAGGCAGGGGCAGACACCTTTAGTAGGCCGGAACAGCCAATTTCATTTTTAAAAATCGTAATTTGGAACAGAAGGTTGAAGCTCAGCTTTATTCAGTTGAGGACAACACCAGGCAGGGGCAGACACATTTACTAGGCCGGAACAGCCAATTTCATTTTTAAAAATCGTTATTTTGGAACAGAAGGTTGAAGCTCAGCTTTATTCAGTTGAGGACAACACCAGGCAGGGGCAGACACCTTTACTAGGCCGGAACAGCCAATTTCATTTTTAAAAATCGTTATTTTGGAACAGAAGGTTGAAGCTCAGCTTTATTCAGTTGAGGACAACACCAGGCAGGGGCAGACACCTTTACTAGGCCGGAACAGCCAATTTCATTTTTAAAAATCGTAATTTGGAACAGAAGGTTGAAGCTCAGCTTTATTCAGTTGAGGACAACACCAGGCAGGGGCAGACACCTTTAGTAGGCCGGAACAGCCAATTTTTTTAAAAAAACAGCAGTTAATAAGAGGCAGAAGGTAGAAGCTCAGCTTTATTCAGTTGAGGACAACACCAGGCAGGGGCAGACACCTTTACTAGGCCGGAACAGCCAATTTCATTTTTAAAAATCGTTATTTTGGAACAGAAGGTTGAAGCTCAGCTTTTTTCAGTTGAGGACAACACCAGGCAGGGGCAGACACCTTTACTAGGCCGGAACAGCCAATTTCATTTTTAAAAATCGTTATTTTGGAACAGAAGGTTGAAGCTCAGCTTTATTCAGTTGAGGACAACACCAGGCAGGGGCAGACACCTTTAGTAGGCCGGAACAGCCAATTTCATTTTTAAAAATCGTAATTTGGAACATTAGGTTGAAGCTCAGCTTTATTCAGTTGAGGACAACACCAGGCAGGGGCAGACACCTTTACTAGGCCGGAACAGCCAATTTCATTTTTAAAAATCGTTATTTTGGAACAGAAGGTTGAAGCTCAGCTTTATTCAGTTGAGGACAACACCAGGCAGGGGCAGACACCTTTACTAGGCCGGAACAGCCAATTTCATTTTTAAAAAAACAGCAGTTAATAAGAGGCAGAAGGTAGAAGCTCAGCTTTATTCAGTTGAGGACAACACCAGGCAGGGGCAGACACCTTTAGTAGGCCGGAACAGCCAATTTCATTTTTAAAAATCGTAATTTGGAACAGAAGGTTGAAGCTCAGCTTTATTCAGTTGAGGACAACACCAGGCAGGGGCAGACACCTTTAGTAGGCCGGAACAGCCAATTTCATTTTTAAAAATCGTTATTTTGGAACAGAAGGTTGAAGCTCAGCTTTATTCAGTTGAGGACAACACCAGGCAGGGGCAGACACCTTTACTAGGCCAGAACAGCCAATTTCATTTTTAAAAATCGTTATTTTGGAACAGAAGGTTGAAGCTCAGCTTTATTCAGTTGAGGACAACACCAGGCAGGGGCAGACACCTTTACTAGGCCGGAACAGCCAATTTCATTTTTAAAAATCGTAATTTGGAACAGAAGGTTGAAGCTCAGTTTTATTCAGTTGAGGACAACACCAGGCAGGAGCAGACACCTTTAGTAGGCCGGAACAGCCAATTTTTTTAAAAAACAGCAGTTAATAAGAGGCAGAAGGTAGAAGCTCAGCTTTATTCAGTTGAGGACAACACCAGGCAGGGGCAGACACCTTTACTAGGCCGGAACAGCCAATTTCATTTTTAAAAATCGTTATTTTGGAACAGAAGGTTGAAGCTCAGCTTTTTTCAGTTGAGGACAACACCAGGCAGGGGCAGACACCTTTACTAGGCCGGAACAGCCAATTTCATTTTTAAAAATCGTTATTTTGGAACAGAAGGTTGAAGCTCAGCTTTTTTCAGTTGAGGACAACACCAGGCAGGGGCAGACACCTTTACTAGGCCGGTACAGCCAATTTCATTTTTAAAAAAACAGCAGTTAATAAGAGGTAGAAGGTAGAAGCTCAGCTTTATTCAGTTGAGGACAACACCAGGCAGGGGCAGACACCTTTAGTAGGCCGGAACAGCCAATTTCATTTTTAAAAATCGTTATTTTGGAACAGAAGGTTGAAGCTCAGCTTTATTCAGTTGAGGACAACACCAGGCAGGGGCAGACACCTTTACTAGGCCGGAACAGCCAATTTCATTTTTAAAAATCGTTATTTTGGAACAGAAGGTTGAAGCTCAGCTTTATTCAGTTGAGGACAACAGCAGGCAGGGGCAGACACCTTTAGTAGGCCGGAACAGCCAATTTCATTTTTAAAAATCGTAATTTGGAACAGAAGGTTGAAGCTCAGCTTTATTCAGTTGAGGACAACACCAGGCAGGGGCAGACTCCTTTAGTAGGCCGGAACAGCCAATTTCATTTTTAAAAATCGTTATTTTGGAACAGAAGGTTGAAGCTCAGCTTTATTCAGTTGAGGACAACACCAGGCAGGGGCAGACACCTTTACTAGGCCGGAACAGCCAATTTTATTTTTAAAAAAACAGCAGTTAATAAAAGGCAGAAGGTAGAAGCTCAGCTTTATTCAGTTGAGGACAACACCAGGCAGGGGCAGACACCTTTAGTAGGCCGGAACAGCCAATTTCATTTTTAAAAATCGTAATTTGGAACAGAAGGTTGAAGCTCAGCTTTATTCAGTTGAGGACAACACCAGGCAGGGGCAGACACCTTTAGTAGGCCGGAACAGCCAATTTCATTTTTAAAAATCGTAATTTGGAACAGAAGGTTGAAGCTCAGCTTTATTCAGTTGAGGACAACACCAGGCAGGGGCAGACACCTTTAGTAGGCCGGAACAGCCAATTTCATTTTTAAAAATCGTTATTTTGGAACAGAAGGTTGAAGCTCAGCTTTATTCAGTTGAGGACAACACCAGGCAGGGGAAGACACCTTTAGTAGGCCGGAACAGCCAATTTCATTTTTAAAAATCGTCATTTGGAACAGAATGTTGAAGCTCAGCTTTATTCAGTTGAGGACAACACCAGGCAGGGGCAGACACCTTTAGTAGGCCGGAACAGCCAATTTAAAAAAAAAAACAGCAGTTAATAAGAGGCAGAAGGTAGAAGCTCAGCTTTATTCAGTTGAGGACAACACCAGGCAGGGGCAGACACCTTTAGTAGGCCGGAACAGCCAATTTCATTTTTAAAAATCGTTATTTTGGAACAGAAGGTTGAAGCTCAGCTTTATTCAGTTGAGGACAACACCAGGCAGGGGCAGACACCTTTACTAGGCCGGAACAGCCAATTTCATTTTTAAAAATCGTTATTTTGGAACAGAAGGTTGAAGCTCAGCTTTATTCAGTTGAGGACAACACCAGGCAGGGGCAGACACCTTTACTAGGCCGGAACAGCCAATTTCATTTTTAAAAATCGTTATTTTGGAACAGAAGGTTGATGCTCAGCTTTATTCAGTTGAGGACAACACCAGGCAGGGGCAGACACCTTTACTAGGCCGGAATAGCCTATTTCATTTTTAAAAATCGTTATTTTGGAACAGAAGGTTGAAGCTCAGCTTTATTCAGTTGAGGACAACGCCAGGCAGGGGCAGACACCTTTACTAGGCCGGAACAGCCAATTTCATTTTTAAAAATCGTTATTTTGGAACAGAAGGTTGAAGCTCAGCTTTATTCAGTTGCAGCTTCTTGGCAATAATATAAAGAAGATGCGACAGGACAACACTCGGTGGATGCCATATCTGTGTTTTCAATGGAAAAAAACCTTTCAGTTAACTACTTGCAGGAGAAAGTTTTTGTAGCTGGTGGCCAATTTTTTTTTAAAAAAAGCAGTTAATAAGAGGCCGAAGGTAGAAGCTCAGCTTTATTCAGTTGCAGCTTCTTGGCAATAATATAAAGAAGACGCAACAGGACAACACTCGGTGGATGCCATATCTGTGTTTTCAATGGAAAAAAACCTTTCAGTTAACTACTTGCAGGAGAAAGTTTTTGTAGCTGGTGGCCAATTTTTTTCAAAAAAAGCAGTTAATAAGAGGCCGAAGGTAGAAGCTCAGCTGTATTCAGTTGCAGCTTCTTGGCAATAATATAAAGAAGACGCGACAGGACAACACTCGGTGGATGCCATATCTGTGTTTTCAATGGAAAAAACCTTTTAGTTAACTACTTGAAGGAGAAAGTTTTTGTAGCTGGTGGCCAATTTTTGTACTGTACCAGTTTTTTTGTTGTATGTGTTTTTGTTTTTAATGTTAAAATGTCTGCATTTGATATCTCTCCAGTATTTTCTTTTTTATAAGCAAAATACTGCAGTTTTACATCGGTTACATGGATACACAGGCAGCTTGGTGGTCAGTGGAGGAGTATTGCAAGGAGTGACCGCAGACAGGCTATCAAAGGCCTAAAATAACAAACAATAGGCTCATGGCAGTTTTACATCGGTTACATGGATACACGGGCAGGCAGCTTGGTGGTCAGTGGAGGAGCATTTAAAGTAGGGACCGCAGACAGGCTATCAAAGGCCAAAAATAACAAACAATAGGCTCATGGCAGTTTTACATCGGTTACATGGATACACAGGCAGCTTGGTGGTCAGTGGAGGAGTATTGCAAGGAGTGTCTGTCCCAGTACTCCCAAAATATAAATAGATGTTAATGTCTCGCAAAACAACCAAAAAAAAAAAAAAGGTGGCATACTTAGGTACAGGGGTGGGCTCATCTGCTGAGTTTCTGACATAGTAATTTGGCAGTAACTATTTAATGGTGCCAATATAGGACACAGACACAGACTACTTTAAGTTGCATCATAGATGTCTACAAATTTGTATTGTCAGTGCCAGACATTGAATGATGTCAGCGAATAGACTAAAGATTGGTGGAGCTGTGCGACATAATTTTGCACGTGGTAGAGCACAGTTTGAGCTGGGGGAGGGGGGAACTCTCTTGAGGCCGGCGGGACCGCCCCAGGGCCCCTCATGTTACAACGGTGTGTCTGACGTTGGGTGCGCACCACCACCGCCAGAGACACTACATTGTACTATGAGGGACCCAGTGGCAGTGCCGTCGACCAAAAGCGGCCACACCCACCTCTTCAGACAAACAGCAGTCTCACGGGTGCTTGCGCCAAGTCGCGATACCACGGCCCCGTGTGGGGAGTTTGGCCATTTAGGGAGGTGTAAACATGTCGTATGCTGGACAATCAGCTGCAGCAAATTATACATTAGAAAAGTAATTCACAGTAGTCCACAGGCAAGAGCTTTTCATAGGAAAGCTAGGTGTCAGCCGGGCAAGGTGGGGCAAAAGATTTCGAAATCCAGTTGTGGTTCATTTTAATGAATGTTAGATCGTCAACATTTTGGGTAGCCAGACGAGTCCTTTTTTCGGTTAATATTGAACCTGCAGCACTGAATACTCTTTCTGATAGGACACTTGCTGCCGGGCAAGCAAGCTCCTGCAATGCATATTCTGCCAATTCTGGCCAGGTGTCTAATTTTGATGCCCAGTAATCAAATGGGAATGACGGTTGAGGGAGAACATCGATAAGGGATGAAAAATAGTTAGTAACCATACTGGACAAATGTTGTCTCCTGTCACTTTCAATTGATGCAGCAGTACCTGTCCTGTCTGCGGTCATAGCAAAATCACTCCACAACCTGGTCAGAAAACCCCTCTGTCCAACGCCACTTCTGATGTGTGCACCCCTAACACTCCTAGTCTACTGCCCCCTGGAGCTCGTGTGAGAACGATCACGTGCGCTGTGTGCTGGGAATGCCTGAAGCAAACGGTCAACAAGAGTTGATTGTTTGGTTGCTAATATTAGTTCCAAGTTCTCATGTGGCATAATATTTTGCAATTTGCCTTTATAGCGTGGATCAAGGAGGCAGGCCAACCAGTAATCGTCATCGTTCATCATTTTCGTAATGCGTGTGTCCCTTTTTAGGATACGTAAGGCATAATCCGCCATGTGGGCCAAAGTTCCTGTTGTCAAATCTCCGGTTGTGATTGGTTGAGGGGCAGTTTCAGGCAAATCTACGTCACTTGTGTCCCTCAAAAAACCAGAACCCGGCCTTGCCACGCAACCAATTTCCAGTGCCCCCGGGAAAGCTTCCGCATTAAAAATATACTCATCCCCATCATCCTCCTCGTCCTCCACCTCCTCTTCGCCCGCTACCTTGTCCTGTACACTGCCCTGACCAGACAATGGCTGACTGTCATCAAGGCTTTCCTCTTCCTCTGGTGCAGACGCCTGCTCCTTTATGTGCGTCAAACTTTGCATCAGCAGACGCATTAGGGGGATGCTCATGCTTATTACGGCGTTGTCTGCACTAACCAGCCGTGTGCATTCCTCAAAACACTGAAGGACTTGACACATGTCTTGTATCTTGGACCACTGCACACCTGACAATTCCATGTCTGCCATCCTACTGCCTGCCCGTGTATGTGTATCCTCCCACAAAAACATAACAACCCGCCTCTGTTGGCACAGTCTCTGAAGCATGTGCAGTGTTGAGTTCCACCTTGTTGCAACGTCTATGATTAGGCGATGCTGGGGAAGGTTCAAAGACCGCTGATAGATCTGCATACGGCTGGCGTGTACAGGCAAACGTCGGATATGTGAGCAAAGTCCACGCACTTTGAGGAGCAGGTCGGAGAACCCAGGATAAGTTTTCAATAAGCACTGCACCACCAGGTTTAAGGTGTGAGCCAGGCAAGGAATGTGTTTCAGTTGGGAAAGGGAGATGGCAGCCATGAAATTCCTTCCGTTATCACTCACTACCTTGCCTGCCTCAAGATCTACTGTGCCCAGCCACGACTGCGTTTCTTGTTGCAAGAACTCGGACAGAACTTCTGCGGTGTGTCTGTTGTCGCCCAAACACTTCATAGCCAATACAGCCTGCTGACGCTTGCCAGTAGCTGGCCCATAATGGGACAACTGGTGTGCAACAGTGTCATCTGCCGATGGAGTGGTTGGCCGACTGCGGTCTGTGGAAGAGCTGTAGCTTCTGCAGGAGGACGAGGAGGAGGAGGAGGAGGGGGTGCGAACGCCTACAGCCAACTGTTTCCTAGACTGTGGGCTAGGCACAACTGTCCCGAAATTGATGTCCCCTGTGGACCCTGCATCCACCACATTCACCCAGTGTGCCGTGATGGACACATAACGTCCCTGGCCATGCCTACTGGTCCATGCATCTGTAGTCAGGTGCACCTTTGTACTCACAGATTGCCTGAGTGCATGGACGATGCGCTGTTTAACGTGCTGGTGCAGGGCTGGGATGGCTTTCCTTGAAAAAAAGTGTCGACTGGGTAGCTCGTATCGTGGTTCAGCGTACTCCATCAGGGCTTTGAAAGCTTCGCTTTCAACTAACCGGTAGGGCATCATCTCTAACGAGATTAGTCTAGCTACGTGGGCGTTAAAACCCTGTGTACGCGGATGCGAGGATAAGTACTTCCTTTTCCTAACCAGAGTCTCATGTAGTGTGAGCTGAACTGGAGAGATGGAGATCGTAGAACTTGCGGGGGTGCCGGTGGACCTGGCAGACTGAGAGACGGTTGGAGACGGTATTGTTTCCGCCGGTGCCCTAGATGCAATATTTCCTCCTACAAAACTGGTGATTCCCTGACCCTGACTGCTTTTGGCTGTCAAAGAAACCTGCACAGATACTGCCGGTGGTGCGGAAAATGGTGGCCTTACAGTGACGGAAGGGATGTTGCGTTGCTGACTAGCTTCATTGGCCGAGGGTGCTACAACCTTAAGGGACGTTTGGTAGTTAGTCCAGGCTTGAAAATGCATGGTGGTTAAGTGTCTATGCATGCAACTAGTATTGAGACTTTTCAGATTCTGACCTCTACTTAAGCTAGTTGAACATTTTTGACAGATGACTTTGCGCTGATCAATTGCATGTTGTTTAAAAAAATGCCAGACTGCACTCTTCCTAGCATCGGATCCCTTTTCAGGGATTGCAGACTGAGCTTTAACCGGATGGCCACGCTGTCCTCCAACAGGTTTTGGCTTTGACACGCCTTTTGGGCCAGATACGGGCCCGGCAGATGGAACCTGTTGCGATGTTGATGCCTGCTGCGGCCCCTCCTCCACCTCCGCTTCTGAACTACTGCCGCCTGCACCCTGTTCCCCCAATGGCTGCCAATCGGGGTCAACAACTGGGTCATCTATTACCTCCTCTTCGAGCTCGTGTGCAACTTCGTCTGTGTCACTGTGTCGGTCGGTGGTATAGCATTCGTGGCGGGGCAACATAGTCTCATCAGGGTCTGATTGCGGATCAGTACCCTGAGAGGGCAATGTTGTGGTCTCAGTCAAAGGAGCAGCATAGTACTCTGGCTGTGGCTGTGCATCAGTGCACTCCATGTCAGAATCTACTTGTAATGGGCATGGCCTGTTAAGTGTTTCACTTTCTAAGCCAGGGACGGTATGTGTAAAGAGCTCCATGGAGTAACCTGTTGTGTCGCCTGCTGCATCCTTCTCTCTTGTTGTTGTTTTTGCTGAGGAGGACAAGGAAGCGACTTGTCCCTGACCGTGAACATCCACAAGTGACGCGCTGCTTTTACATTTACCAGTTTCAGAAGAGGAGGCAAAAGAGCTAGAGGCTGAGTCTGCATTGTAAGCCAAAACTTGCTGTTGCTGCTCCGGCTTTAAAATCGGTTTTCCTAATCCCAGAAAAGAAAGCTTTCGAGGCCTTGTGTAGCCAGACGACGAAACAGCCTCCACAGCTCCAGACTTAGGTGGAATATTTTTATCCCCACGACCACCTGATGCTCCACTACCACTACCATCATTACCAGCTGACAATGAACGCCCACGGCCACGACCTCTTGCACCAGACTTCCTCATTGTTTGAAAAACTTAACCAAATTAACTTTATTTGTTGCTGTCAAACAACTTACACGGTGAGCTATAACTTCAGTATGATTTCAATATCCCTTAACAGGTTGGTGAGACCACAAGGAAAATCAGGCACAATGTTACACACTCTGTTTTCTGTGGCACCAAATCACAGAGATGACACACACGCAGGACTGTCACTCAAGCACAAATGTCAATATTAATCTCCCAACTATTTTTTTTTTTTTTTCTCAGGGAGACTTTAGAAACCAAATAAGATAAAATGTTTTTTTCAGGGACAATTTAGAATCCAAATAATAAAATTAAAAAAAAAAAAGGCTTTCTATGGCCCACTGAGTGAGAGATGGCACACACAGGAGTGGCACACAAGCCCTGACTGAGGCCAATATTTTTCTCCCACTGATTGATGTAGTGTTTATTTTTAAGGTAGATTTTCGAACCCAAATCAAGGAAAAAAATAAATAGGCTTTCTATGGCCCACTCAGTGAGAGATGGCACACACAGGGATGGCACTCTAGCAGAAATGCCAATCTTAATCTCCCACAAAAAAAAAACAAAAAAAAAACAGGGACTGTCCTACAATTACTTTCTCCCTGCAGTAATCTCAGCCAGGTATGGCAGGCAGCAATAGGAGTGGACTGATGCACAAATTAAATAAAAAGTGTGGACAAACAAAAAAGATAGCTGTGCAGAAAGGAAGGAACAAGAGGATATGTGCTTTGAAAAAAGCAGTTGGTTTCCACAGTGGCGTACACACAGCAATACAGCTATCAGGGAGCCTTCTAGGGCAGCCCAATGAGCTACAGCGCTGAGAGAAAAAAAAAAAAATTTAGCTTCCACTGTCCCTGCACACCGAAGGTGGTGTTGGACAGTGGAAATCGCTACAGCACAAGCGGTTTGGTGGTTAGTGGACCCTGCCTAACGCTCTCCCTGCTTCTGACGAAGCGGCAGCAACCTCTCCCTAAGCTCAGATCAGCAGCAGTGAGATGGCGGTCGGCGGGAACGCCCCTTTATAGCCCCTGTGACGCCGCAGACAGCAAGCCAATCACTGCAATGCCCTTCTCTAAGATGGTGGGGACCAGGACCTATGTCATCACGCTGCCCACACTCTGCGTTCACCTTCATTGGCTGAGAAATGGCGCTTTTCGCGTCATTGAAACGCGACTTTGGCGCGAAAGTCGCGTACCGCATGGCCGACAAGCACAGGGGTCGGATTGGGTTTCATGAGACGCCGACTTAGCCAAAAGTCGGCGACTTTTGAAAATGAACGACCCGTTTCGCTCAACCCTAGTCATGACATATGATTTAAGTAGGAGTACTATTATTAAGTATTTGCTGACATTGTCAAAATATACAAATTGCTCTACAACTACAGATAATATATTGTCTGTGGAAGAAAAATGCCTGAGATGGCTGTAGTTTTTGTTAATATTTGCAACTTTCATCAGTGTCATGAAATAACATGAAATAACTTTTTATGACTACAAAAAACAAAAAACCTGCCTTGTGTTTTCTGTTTCTTTAGGAGCAGTATGATATAACAGGTTCCTCTAACATGGATGTCACACTCATTTTCACTGAGGGCCACATCATCATTACAGTTGACTTAAAAAGGGCCACTTGTAATTACAAGGGCTCATGCACGTGTCTTTGCAACATGGTTCAAGCACAGATTGTACTGCACAGACTGGCCAAGGGCTATAAGAGAGCTGTCTTTTGGTAGTAGGTGTTACATGTACGCCACTAGGTTCAGATAGAGGCGGGACAGGTCTCATGAATAGTGTTGAGCGATACCTTCCGATATCGGAAAGTATCGGTATCGGAAAGTATCGGCCGATACCGTCAAAGTATCGGATCTAATCCGATACCGATACCCGATCCCAATGCAAGTCAATGGGACGAAAATATCGGAATTAAAATAAACCCTTTCTTAACTTGTAGGTTCATTCTACATGAAGGAAAACAACTAAGAATAATGTAGGATGTATTGGGGGACGTGGCGGAGACATTAAAGGCACAGAGGTTTAGCCCAATCTAATAGAATAGCAGGATTTTGTTTTGTTTTTTATGACGTTCGGCGTTAGAAAGATTTTGACTATGTTAATTTTTTATTTTTTTTTGTCAGATATTGATGTTTCACTGCTTCCACGTCCTTCACATTCTTTTTTACTTCTCCCACTTTCTTCTTCATTATCCTCATCATCAGCTTCTTTGACATCAACTATCTTCACCTTATTCATCTTCTTCTTCTTCTTCTACCTATATATTTTTTTTTTTTACATTGTTCATATTCTTTTTATTTAACTATTATCTTTTTCATATTCAACTTCTTCATCATATTCTTATTTGGGACAGGCATTCCCGTAGTTGTTATCTATAAAAGTTTGAAGATTACACCTTCCGTTCTGCCTGTCACAAAAGAGTTACATTTGTCCGCGTTCAGTTTGGCCTGCAGCATCAGGCTTTATCCAGGGGCACCACGAGGAGGAACGGACTCACCCCCATACACTGCTTAGTCTTCTTCTGCTTATAATTTAGATAATATCTTTTGCTCTGATATTTAGTCTTATGCTTAATGTTCTTCTGCTCTTTGTTCTGCAGCCTCTTGTTCTTCTGCTTCTCGGTCTCCCATGTTGTCGTCGTCTCCAGGGTCGTCGTCTCCAGGTTCGTTGTCTCCGGGGTCGTCGTCATCGGGGTGGTCTTCAGGGTCATCGTCTCCAGGGTCGTCGTCATCTCAGTGGTCGTCGTCTCTGGTGTCGTCGTCATCTTAGGGGTGGTCTTCCGGGTCGTCGTCTTAAGGGTCTTGAATTTGGAAATGTAGCAGAAGGTACAAGAAGGCTGAGAAAATGCCGAGAAACAGCTGATGGAACTGGAACTCGGATGGCTACCCGAAGGTCCAAGAGCCAATGGAACTACCGAGGACCAGCTGACGTTACTGGAACCCGGTTACTAAGCAGGAGGTACCCGTGCCTGAAAGCACTACCAAGGACCACCTGACGTTGGTGGAACTCGGATACCCAGAGGGAGGCACCTAAGCCAAAGGCTCTGCCCGGAGCCAGCTGACGGTACTGGAACCAGGATGGGGAGCAGAATGTACAAGAGCAAAAGACACTGCCGAGAACCAGCTGACGGTACTGGAACCCGGATGGGTAGCCGAAGGTCCAAGAGCCAATGGAACTACCGAGGACCAGCTGACGTTACTGGAACCCGGTTACTAAGCAGGAGGTACCCGTGCTGAAAGCACTACCAAGGACCACCTGACGTTGGTGGAACTCAGATACCCAGAGGGAGGCACCTAAGCCAAAGGCTCTGCCCGGAACCAGCTGACGGTACTGGAACCAGGATGGGGAGCAGAAGGTACAAGAGCAAAAGACACTGCCGAGAACCAGCTGACGGTGCTGGAACCCGGATGGGTAGCCGAAGGTCCAAGAGCCAATGGAACTACCGAGGACCAGCTGACGTTACTGGAACCCGGTTACTAAGCAGGAGGTACCCGTGCCTGAAAGCACTACCAAGGACCACCTGACGTTGGTGGAACTCGGATACCCAGAAGGAGGCACCTAAGCCAAAGGCTCTGCCCGGAACCAGCTGACGGTGTTGGAACCAGGATGGGGACCTATTCAAGCTTGTCTTCCTAGAGCCCCAACTAGCAGTGTTGGAGCAAAGGGTCAGCAGGAGGAGGAGAGGGAGCAGAGTGTAGGCCGAAGCCTGCACTGGCGGCAGCTTTGGGTCTGTTGTGCCTGCGTGGCTGTTGCAGGACACGATGCCGGCTACACAGCAGGGGAACAGCTGGCGGTGCTGAACCCCACTGACACATTGGCTGGTGTTTTTCTCTGTGCAGCTAGCAGTACCGGGCCCCAACTGGCGGTGTTAGAGCCCAGGCTCTGCAGGGGGAGCAGAGTGTAGGCTGAAGCCTAATTGAACCAATTTTAAAGGTAACCTTTAACCCCCCCTCAGGTGTTACAAACTAGAAGAGCCACAGCTTATGCAGCAGTAGTGCTGCACAAGTCAAAGGTTGCTCTTTTAATTTTTCTCCTTGCACACGCTGAATGAAACACGTATAACATTTAGCCCTTTATACAGTCAAACTGTGTTGGAGGCGGGAGTTCCCTTCGTAATGAGACGCAGCACAGATGTCAAGAATCCCACCTTGGTGCTGGGCGCAGCCTCCTGAGCGTTGTTATTTGCTGTACAGGAGTCTGCGTTGTTGCGTTATCCCTTGGCCATGCGCTGCCCATCTTCTGACATCATTTAATGTCGGCCGGAGCGGTTCGCGATGACCATGAATCCCAGCCCCGCAGTGTCTTTACATAGTTAAAACACTGCGGGGCTGGGATTCATGGCCTGGCGCAGTACATATGTTCGCCTCTCACACTCGGGTCCTTACACCCGCTTCAGACTGTGCGGCGTCAGCTGATACCTTATCGCATGCCGCGGCCATGAAGCCGCACAGTCTGAGGAAGGCGGAAGGAGATGAGGGACAGGCGAACATATGCACTGCTCATGCCCATCAATCACACCCTCGCAGTCCAAATAAATAAGACACCGAGGGGCGTTGTGTGGGGCAGGGCGGCCGCAGAGGCGCAGGCAACCAAACAATGATGCCAGAAGACGGGCAGCGCTACCAAGGGGGTTGCAGCGTGTCATTACAAAGGAAAGTCACACCTCCGGGACGGTTAAATGGTCACAGAGGACACATTTTAGACGTGTTCAGTTCAACATGGGTAAGGAGAATAAGTTTATGAGCCACCTTGCACACATGCAGCATTACTGCTGTACAAGGTGGCTGTAAAACATACAAACGCCTGGGGGAGGGGGGACAGGTTCCCTTCAATTTCAGTTCTTGTGTCTGCGTGGCTTTTGCAGGACACAATGCCGGCTACACAGCAGGGGAACAGCTGGCGGTGCTGAACCCCACTGACACATTGGCTGGTGTTTTTCTCTATGCAGCTAGCAGTACCGGGCCCCAACTGGCGGTGTTAGAGCCCAGGGTCAGCAGGAGGAGAGGGAGCAGAGTGTAGGCCGAAGCCTGCACTGGCGGCAGCTTTGTGTCTGCGTGGCTGTTGCAGGACACGTTGCCGGCTACACAGCAGGGGAACAGCTGGCGTTGCTGAACCCCACTGACTCATTGGCTGGTGTTTTTCTCTGTGCAGCTAGCAGTACCGGGCCCCAACTGGCGGTGTTAGAGCCCAGGCTCTGCAGGGGGAGCAGAGTGTAGGCCGAAGCCTAATTGAACCAATTTTAAAGGTAACCTTTAACTCCCCCTCAGGGGTTACAAACTAGAAGAGCCACACCTTATGCAGCAGTAGTGCTGCACAAGTCAAAGGTTGCTCTTTTAATTTTTCTCCTTGCACACGCTGAATGAAACACGTATAACATTTAGCCCTTTATACAGTCAAACTGTGTTGGAGGCGAGAATTCCCTTCGTAATGAGACGCAGCACAGATGTCAAGAATCCCACCTTGGTGCTGGGCGCAGCCTCCTGAGCGTTGTTATTTGCTGTACAGGAGTCTGCGTTGTTTCGTTATCCCTTGGCCATGCGCTGCCCATCTTCTGACATCATTTAATGTCGGCCGGTGCGGTTCGCGATGACCATGAATCCCAGCCCCGCAGTGTCTTTACATAGTTAAAACACTGCGGGGCTGGGATTCATGGCCTGGCGCAGTACATATGTTGGCCTCTCACACTCGGGTCCTTACACCCGCTTCAGACTGTGCGGCGTCAGCTGATCCCTTATCGCATGCCACGGCCATGAAGCCGCACAGTCTGAAGAAGACGGAAGGAGATGAGTGACAACAGGCGAAGATATGCACTGCTCATGCCCGTCAATCACACCCTCGCAGTCAAAATTAATAAGACACCGAGGGGCGTTGTGTCGGGCAGGGCTGCCGCAGAGGCGCAGCAAGCCAAACAATGATGTCAGAAGACGGGCAGTGCTACCAAGGGGGTTGCTGCGTGTCATTACAAAGGAAAGTCACACCTCAGGGACATTTTAATGGTCACACAGAGGACACATTTTAGACGTGTTTTCAGTTCCACATGTGCGAGGAGAATAAGTTTATGAGCCACCTTGCACACATGCAGCATTACTGCTGTACAAGGTGGCTGGAAAACATACAAACGCCTGGGGGAGGGGGGACAGGTTCCCTTCAAGTTCAGTTCTTGTGTCTGCGTGGCTGTTGCAGGACACGTTGCCGGCTGCACAGCAGGGGAACAGCTGGCGGTGCTGAACCCCACTGACACATTGGCTGGTGTTTGGCTCTGTGCAGCTAGCACATCTGGGCCCCAACTGGCGGTGTTAGAGCCCAGGGTCAGCAGGAGGAGGAGAGGGAGCAGAGTGTAGGCCGAAGCCTGCACTGGCGGCAGCTTTGGGTCTGTTGTGTCTGCGTGGCATTTGCAGGACACGTTGCCGGCTACACAGCAGGGGAACAGCTGGCGGTGCTGAACCCCACTGACACATTGGCGAGGTGTTTGGCTCTGTGCAGCCAGCACATCTGGGCCCCAACTGGCGGTGTTAGAGCTCAGGGACAGCAGGAGGATGAGAGGGAGCAGAGTGTAGGCCGAAGCCTAATTGAACCAATTTTAAAGGTAACCTTTAACCCCCCCTCAGGGGTTACAAACTAGAAGAGCCACAGCTTATGCAGCAGTAATTCTGCACAAGGTAAAGGTTGCTCTTTTAATTTTGCTCCTTGCACACGCTGAAAGGAACGCGTATAACATTTTGGCCCTTACACAGTCAAACTGATTTTGAGGCGTGAGTTCTCTTCGTAAAGAGACGCAGTACAGCTGGCAAAAATGCCTCCTTGGTGCTTTGCGCGGCCTCCTGAGCATCGTTATTTGTTGCACAGGAGTCTGCGCTTTTGTGTTATCCCTTGGCCTTTCGCTGTTAGCGCTGCCCATCCTCTGACATCATGTAATGTCGGCCGTTGCGGTTTGCGATGACCATGAATCCCAGCCCCGCAGTGTCTTAACATTGTTAAAACACTGCGGGGCTGGGATTCATGGCCTGGCGCAGTACATATGTTCGCCTCTCGCTTGGGTTCTTACACCCGCTTCAGACTATGCGGCGTCAGCTGATCCCTTATCGCATGCCACGGCCATGAAGACGCACAGTCCGAAGAAGGCGGAAGGAGATGAGGGACAGGCGAAGAAATGCACCATTCATGCCCATCAATCACACCCTCGCAGTCCAAATAAATAAGACACCGAGGGGCGTTGTGTGGGGCAAGGCGGCCGCAGAGGCGCAGGCAGCCAAACAATGATGCCAGAAGACGGGCAGCGCTACCAAGGAGCTTGTTGCGTGTCAATACAAAGGAAAATCACACCTGAGGGACGTTTTAATTGTCGCAGAGGACTCATTTTAGACGTGTTCAGTTCAACCTGGGCAAGGAGAATAAGTTTCTGAGCCACCTTGCACACATGCAGCATTACTGTCGTACAAGGTGGCTGTAAAACGTAGAAACGCCTGGGGGAGGGGGGACAGGTTTCCTTCAATTTCAGTTCTTGTGCCTGCGTGGCTGTTGCAGGACACGTTGCCGGCTACACAGCAGGGGAACAGCTGGCGGTGCTGAACCCCACTGACACATTGGCTGGTGTTTGGCTCTGTGCAGCCAGCACATCTGGGCCCCAACTGGCGGTGTTAGAGCCCAGGGTCAGCAGGAGGAGGAGAGGGATTAGAGTGTAGGCCGAAGCCTGCACTGGAGCAAGTTGAAAGGGAAACTTTAACCCCCCCCCCAAGCATTTGTAGCTGAAAGAGCCATCGTGTACAGCACTAATGCTGGAAAAGGTAAACTTAGCTCTTTTAATTATGGTCCTTGCACATGCTGAACCTAACACTTATGAAAAGTGTCCCCTCCTACCGTGATACCGTCCGGTTGGTGGAACTTTCCTTTGTGATGTGACGCAGCACAGCCGTCATTCTTACCCCCTTGGCGCCGTGCGCCGCCTCCTCAGCGTTGTTTGAATCAGTCCCGGAGCCTGCGCTGTTAGGTTAGCCCTTGGCCATGCACACATTTTGCGCTGCCCGTCTTCTGACATCATTTGGTGTCAGACTGGCTGCGCCTGTGCGGCTGCGCTGGCCGAGATCCCGCCTCGCAGTGTCGTCTAATGTAATCCCACCGCGGGCCTGGGATCCGTGGCCATGCGCAGTGCATATCCTCACCTCTCACTCCCCTCCCTACGGCTTCTTCAGACTGTGCGGTGTCACGGCCGTGGCATGCTATTAGGGACCAGCTGACACCGCACAGTCTGAAGAAGCCGTAGGGAGATGAGTGAGAGGTGGAGGTTCAGATATGCACTGCGCATGTCCATGGATCTCAGGCCCCCAGTGGGATTAAATCAGAAGACAGTACGAGGCGGGATCTCGTCCAGCGCGGCCGCACAGGCGCAGCCAGCCTGACACCAAATGATGTCAGAAGACGGGCAGCGCAAAATGTGTGCATGGCCAAGGGCTAACCTAACAGCGCAGGCTCCGGGACTGATTCAAACAATGCTGAGGAGGCGGCGCACGGCGCCAAGGGGGTAAGAATGACGGCTGTGCTGCGTCACATCACAAGGGAAAGTTCCACCAACCGGACGGTATCACGGTAGGAGGGGACACATTTCATAAGTGTTAGGTTCAGCATGTGCAAAGAGCACCACGAAAAGAGGCACTTTTTCCCTTTGCATCATTACTGCTGCACAAGGTGGCTCCTTCAGTAACAAACGCCTGGGGGGGGGGACAGGTTCCCTTAAATTTAACTTGTTGTGCCTGCGTGGCGGTCGCAGTACACATTGCCGTATACACAGCAGGGGAACAGCTGGCAGTGCTGAACCCCACTAACACATTGGCGAGGTGTTTGGCTCTGTGCGGACAGCACTTCTGGACAACAACTAGCGGTGTTGGAGCCCAGGGACAGGAGGAGGTGGAGGAGATAGGAGGGATTACCACACACACAGCTGGGGAACAGCTGACGTTACTGAACCCCAATAACAGAGGAGGGACTGTTGGGACTGTGCGGACAGCACTTCTGGACGGCAACTAGCGGTGTTGGAGCCCAGGGACAGGAGGGGGAGGAGGAGGTGGAGGAGATAGGAGGGATTGCCACACACACAGCTGGGGAACAGCTGACGTTACTGAACCCCAATAACAGAGGAGGGACTGTTGGGACTGTGCGGACAGCACTTCTGGACGGCAACTAGCGGTGTTGGAGCCCAGGGACAGGAGGGGGAGGAGGAGGTGGAGGAGATAGGAGGGATTGCCACACACACAGCTGGGGAACAGCTGACGTTACTGAACCCCAATAACAGAGGAGGGACTGTTGGGACTGTGCGGACAGCACTTCTGGACAGCAACTAGCGGTGTTGGAGCACAGGGACAGGAGGGGGAGGAGGAGGTGGAGGAGATAGGAGGGATTGCCACACACACAGCTGGGGAACAGCTGACGTTACTGAACCCCAATAACAGAGGAGGGACTGTTGGGACTGTGCGGACAGCACTTCTGGACGGCAACTAGCGGTGTTGGAGCCCAGGGACAGGAGGGGGAGGAGGAGGTGGAGGAGATAGGAGGGATTGCCACACACACAGCAGGGGAACAGCTGACGTTACTGAACCCCAATAACAGAGGAGGGACTGTTGGGACTGTGCGGACAGCACTTCTGGACGGCAACTAGCGGTGTTGGAGCCCAGGGACAGGAGGGGGAGGAGGAGGTGGAGGAGATAGGAGGGATTGCCACACACACAGCTGGGGAACAGCTGACGTTACTGAACCCCAATAACAGAGGAGGGACTGTTGGGACTGTGCGGACAGCACTTCTGGATGGCAACTAGCGGTGTTGGAGCCCAGGGACAGGAGGGGGAGGAGGAGGTGGAGGAGATAGGAGGGATTGCCACACACACAGCAGGGGAACAGCTGACGTTACTGAACCCCAATAACAGAGGAGGGACTGTTGGGACTGTGCGGACAGCACTTCTGGATGGCAACTAGCGGTGTTGGAGCCCAGGGACAGGAGGGGGAGGAGGAGGTGGAGGAGATAGGAGGGATTGCCACACACACAGCAGGGGAACAGCTGACGTTACTGAACCCCAATAACAGAGGAGCGACTGTTGACTGTGCGTACAGCACTACCAGGCAACAGCTAGCGGTGTTGGAGCCCAGGGACAGGAGGGGGAGGTGGAGGTGGAGGAGATAGGAGGGATTGCCACACACACAGCAGGGGAACAGCTGACGTTACTGAACCCCAATAACAGAGGAGCGACTGTTGACTGTGCGTACTGCACTACCAGGCAACAACTAGCGGTGTTGGAGCCCAGGGACAGCAGGAGAAGCAGAGGAACACAATGTAGGCCGAAGCCTGATTGGAGAAAGTCGAAAGGGAACCTTTAACCCCCCCAAGGCGTTTGTAGCTGAAAGAGCCAGCTTGTGCAGCACAAAAGATGCAAAAGGAAAAGGTGGCTCTTTTCATGATGCTCCTTGCAAACACAGAACTAAACACTTATAAAATGAGTCCCCTGAAACCGTGAGACTGTCCCGGAGGTGGGACTTTCCTTCGGAATATGACGCAGCACAGCTGTCATTCCTACCTCCTTGGCGCCGTTCCCCGGCTCCTCAGCGTTGTTTGATTCCGTCCCGGAGCATGCGCTGTTATGTTATCCCTTGGCCAGGCACACTTAGCGCTGCCCATCTTCTGACATCATTTGGTGTCAGGCTGGCTGCGCCTGTGCGGCCGCGCTGGCCGAGAGCCCGCCTCGCAGTGTCGTCTAATGTAATCCCACCGCGGGCCTGGGATCCGTGGCCATGCACAGTGCATATCCTCGCCTCTCACTCCCCTCCCTATGGCTTCTTCAGACTGTGCGGCGTCACGGCCGTGGCATGCTATTAGGGATCAGCTGACGGCGCACAGTCTGAAGAAGGCGTAGGGAGATGAGTGAGAGGTGGAGGTTCAGATATGCACTGCGCATGTCCATGGATCTCAGGCCCCCAGTGGGATTAAATCAGAAGACACTGCGAGGCGGACTCTCGGCCAGCGCGGACGCACAGGCGCAGCCAGCCTGACACCAAATGATGTCAGAAGATGGGCAGCGTTAAGTGTGCCTGGCCAAGGGATAACATAACAGCGCAGGCTCCGGGATGGAATCAAACAACACTGAGGAGCCGGGGCACGGCGCCAAGGGGGTAGGAATGACGGCTGTGCTGCGTCATATTACGAAGGAAAGTCCTACCTCCGGGACGGTTTTACGGTATCAGTGGACACATTTTATACGTGTTAAGTTCTGCGTGTGCAAGGAGCTAAACAAAAATAGCTACCTTTTCCTTGTGCAGCATTACTGCTGCACAAGGTGACTCTTTCAGTAACAAACGCCTTGGGGGGGGGGGACAGGTTCCCTTACATTTCAGTTGTTGTGTCAGCGTGGCGGTCGCAGGACACATTGCCGGCTACACAGCTGGGGATCAGCTGACGTTACTGAAACCCAATAACACTGGGTCGTATGTTTTGACTGTGCAGACGGCACTTCTGAGCCTCAACTGGCGGTGTTGGAGCCCAGGAATTAAAGTTCAGGTGGTAGAAAGATGAACACAACAGGAGACCTGGATACTGTAGACAGTCACCTAATTATTTAATCAGGAAGAGGAGTGGCAAATTCCTGCGAGATCCAGGCCTTGTACATTTTCAGGAAAGTAAGCCGGTCAACGTTATCGGAGGATAGTCGCATGCGACGGTCAGTTAGTACACCACCTGCAGCACTAAAGACACGTTCCAATAATACACTGGCCGCAGGGCAAGACAGCACCTCCAATGCATACTGGCTTAGCTCTGGCCATGTATCCAGCTTTGAGACCCAAAACTTGAAAGGTGAAGAGCCGTCTGGGAGTACAGCAAGAGGGCAAGACATGTAGTCTGTCACCATCTGACGGAACCGTTGCCTCCTGCTGACTGGAGCCGTCTGTGATGGTGTAGACTTTTGTGGCGGGCACAGAAAACTGTGCCACAGTTGGGCCATACTGGTCTTGCCTTGGGCAGAGGCACTGCTTCTGCTCCCTCTTTGTGCAGAGCCTCCACCACTGCCTGGACGCACTGAGCTGCTTTATAATGCACTAGCAGCACTTCTCTCAGTTGGAATGGAGAAGATGATGGAATTCACCAGTGTGTCTTGGTACTCCCGCATTTTTCGCTCCCGGTTCAACGGTGTGATGAGGCTTTCTACGTTGTCCCGGTAGCGAGGATCGAGGAGGGTGAACACCCAATAATCAGACATGTTGAGAATGTGGGCGATGCGGCGGTCGTTTCTCAGGCACTGCAGCATGTAATCCACCATGTGCTGCAGACTGCCAACTGCCCAAGAAATGCTGTCCCCTGCTGGAGGCGTGATCTCTGCCCGCTCGTCATCACCCCACCCTCGCTGTACACACTGAGTACTGGACAATTGTGTAACTCCCTCCTCTGGACGGATGTCTTCCTCCTCCATTGACTCCTCCTCATCCTCCTCACAAACTGTCCCCTGCCTACACATTTGTGAGGAACCACGTGGCGCTGACTGTCCAGAAGATGATGGGAATGTTGAATCCTCATCCTCCACCTCTTCCACAACATCATCCCTTAGCGCTTGCAGTGATTTTTCAAGCAGGCAGATAAGGGGGACAGTCATGCTGACTAGTGCATCATCTGCACTCGCCATCCACGTGGAATAATCAAAGGGACGCAAAACCTGGCAGACGTCATTCATAGTGGCCCACTCTGTGGTTGTGAAGTCTGTACGGCGCGGAGTGCGACTTCTTTGCGCCTGATGCAGCTGGTACTCCATTACAGCTTGCTGCTGCTCACACAACCGCTCCAACATATGTAACGTGGAATTCCACCTGGTAGGTAGGTCACATATGATGCGATGTTCCGGCAGGCGGTGTCGGCGCTGCAGAGCCGCAATGCGCGCTTTTGCCGTGCTGGAACGCCGCAAGTGAGCACACTCTAGGCGGACCTTGTGCAGCAGTGCATCAAGATCCGGATAGTCCCTCAAAAAACTCTGCACGACCAAATTGAGCACATGTGCCAGACATGGGATGTGAGTGAGGTTGCCGAGGCCCAGAGCTGCCACCAGATTTCGGCCATTATCACACACTACCATGCCTGGCTGGAGATTCGCTGGCACAAACCACACATCGCTCTCCTGCTTGATGGCATTCCAGAGCTCCTGCGCTGTATGGCTTCGATTCCCCAAATAAATTAATTTCAAGACGGCCTGTTGACGTTTGGCCACGGCTGTGCTCATGTCGGTCGTAACAGGTAAACGTTCATCACGGGTCCATGTGGAGGTGGACTGTGATGGCTCCTGCAGTGATGATTCTGAGGAACTGGTGTAAGAGGAGGAGTCAATGCGTACAGAATGGATTCCTGCAATCCTTGGAGTGGGCAGGACACGTCCTGCGCCACTCGCACGATCTGTATCTGGCTCAACGACATTAACCCAATGGGCAGTGAGGGAAAGGTATCGCCCCTGTCCATGTTGACTGGTCCACGCATCGGTGGTGAGGTGGACCTTGCTACTGACGGCGTTCAGTAGCGCGTGTTTTATGTGTCCCTCCACATGCTTGTGCAGGGCAGGGACAGCTTGCCTGCTGAAGTAAAAGCGGCTGGGCACATTGTACTGTGGGACTGCCAATGACATCAAGTCACGGAAGCTGTCAGTCTCCACCAGCCTGAATGACAGCATTTGCAGTGACAGAAGTTTGGCAATGCCTGCAGTCAGAGCCTGTGCTCGTGGGTGGTTTGACGAGAAAGGCCGCCTTTTCTCCCATGCCTGTACTACTGATGGCTGTAGACTGGGCTGGGAGTGTGTGGATGACTGGGAAAGTGGTGCTGCGGGTGGAATTACAGCGGGTCTCTGGACAACAGGGCCAGAGGTTCTTCCACGGCGATCCTGGGAGGAAGCCGAACCAGCTGCGTGTGAGCTGGAGGAAGAGGCAACACGGACTGAAGAGGTGGTAGCTGCCGCTGTTGGTTGGCCTAGCTCTTCAGTGCGTTTCTGTAACTCCGCCGCGTGCCTGGTGCGCACATGTTTCCACATATTTGTGGTATTGAGGTTGCTGACACTTTTCCCTCTTTTCACTTTGTGATGACACACCTTGCATTTGACATAGCAAATGTCATCTGCAACTGTGTCAAAAAAGGACCAGGCACTGCAAGTCTTGGGAGCGCCCTTTTTGGCTTTTGGAAGAGACATGCTCCTAACGGGTGCCAAAGCGGAGGCTGCAGGATCCGCAGTCTTCCCCCTCCCTCTCCCTCTTTGGGCCGTACGGGGAATCTCTTCCTCAGAGCTGCTCCCACCACCTTCCTGTCCCTCACGCCAAGATGGGTCAAGGACCTCATCATCTACACTACCCTCTGCCCCCAACTGCTCCTCCTGGGTAGTCTCAGCAGCAGAGCACGCACCAGTAAGTGGCACCTGAGTGTCATCATCAGCTGATGCGGCCTGCGATGTGGTGACCGGAGCCATTGGCCCACCCGCCTCTTCAGACTCAGAGAGAAAAAGCTGTTGGGCATCACTGCACCCTGCCTCTTCTTCCATTTCTCCAATGCTGCTTGGCTGGCCCCCTGTTTCCAAGCCAAGAGATTCAGAGAACAGAAGGAGAGACGGCTCCTGTCCTGGGCTCTCTGTCTGCCTGGGCAATTTGGCAGGTGGTGAAGAGATAGATGGCTGCTCTCCAGTGCTCTGTGTCTGAGAGGATGTGGCACTAATTGAAGTTGATGCATTAGCTGCCATCCATCCAACAACGGCTTCAATTTGTTCTTCACGCAGCAGCGGTGAATGACTGTTCCCTGGTGAAAGTGGGTGCTGATGAGTCACTCACTGCCTTCTTCATCTTGGTTGACTGATAAAGATAAGCAGAAAAGTACGGTTTTGTGTGCTTATTCCTGAACAACTCCTAACAGGTATAAGACACACTAATTTTCTAAAGTGTGGACTAGACTTTAATATGAGCTAATGTGGCCTACACAAATGTAAAGTGGTGTCACTGGTGTGTTTGGTGAACTTTATTATTTATTTATTTTTTGGGGGCTGAACTGACAACAGATAGAGCTGCAGTCACACGGAGACCGTGCAGACAGCCGTAAACGGCGCTGCAAGGCCCAAAAACCCTCCTCTACGTTATCCTATGTAGTGTTTTTCCACAAGTTAGCTGGAGACGGGTGGAAAGACACTAATAGGAATTTTTTGAAAAAATGTGCAGCAGCCTGCACTACTTAAAACAAAATGAAAATTGATTTTGCGGTATGACGCAGTGAAGAACCCTGAGCTGGAGACAACCAGGCTATGGCTGCTCACAGACTACAGGGCGAGCTGCAGTCACACGGAGACCGTGCAGACAGCCGTAAACGGCGCTGCAAGGCCCAAAAACCCTCCTCTACGTTATCCTATGTAGTGTTTTTCCACAAATTAGCTGGAGACAGGTGGGAAGACACTAATAGGAATTTTTTGAAAAAATGTGCAGCAGCCTGCACTACTTAAAACAAAATGAAAATTGATTTTGCGGTATGACGCAGTGAAGAACCCTGAGCTGGAGACAACCAGGCTATGGCTGCTCACAGACTACAGGGCGAGCTGCAGTCACACGGAGACCGTGCAGACAGCCGTAAACGGCGCTGCAAGGCCCAAAAACCCTCCTCTACGTTATCCTATGTAGTGTTTTTCCACAAATTAGCTGGAGACGGGTGGAAAGACACTAATAGGATTTTTTTGAAAAAATTAGCAGCAGACTACGCGACTTGGAAAAAAAAAAAAAAAGAACAGTATGAGGCAATGAACCACCCTCCCTGAACTGAATACAACCAGCTATGGATGGCCTATGTGGCTGCACTCAGACTAGAGAGTGGGCTGCACTCACACACACACAGACCTTGCAGATCGCTGTGAAAACAGCGCTACAAGGCAAAAGCAAGGTGATTAGTAGGTGAACACAGCGGTTGCTAAATTAGCCTTGGAAAAGCACAAAGAAGCAAATCGCTATCTCTAAACTGGCCCTCAGTCAGCAAACAGCGTCCTGTCAGTAACTGAATTCACAGCAGAGTGAGCGCAAAATGGCGCCAGCGACTTTTAAACTGCATCATGACATAATTTCAGCAGCCAATCACAGCCTTGCCAGTAGTTTCATGCCCTCCATGCTGAACAGGATGTGCCCACACTTGGAATCAATCTCATTGGCTGAATTTGTGCAGTTTGAATCTGGGAACTTCCGATTCCGGTATCCGATACGCGTCAAGTATCGGAATCCCGGTATCGGAATTCCGATACCGCAAGTATCGGCCGATACCCGATACTTGCGGTATCGGAATGCTCAACACTACTCATGAATTCTTTGGAACTCTGGGAGAACCTTTTCTCAGGGTGACCATGTACTGCAGCTTCCTCAGGCACAAGATGGATCTACTTGCTCACACAGATACAATTGATTCCTCATGAACATGAACCGGGTAATTTAATGTCACAGCACATTCAGTACAATTCAAGTCTCTTACGCACAGACTTTATAAACAGTACAGCTGCTTCTTAGTGGCACAATGACTAACAGTCTCTTTTGATAGCACAGTTAAGCACAGATCAAGACTCTAACAAAAGCACAGTGTATACAGCATTCTTTCTAGTACAGTGTAATGGAAGGGGAAAGGGTTTGCTGAGGGAGAGGTTCTCGGTGACACAATTTCTTCCATTAACTATCTTCCTGCTCCTGATAAACTTTCTCCACTAGCAGTATAGGGGGTTAGCCCAACTCCACTCTGTAATGGAATCCTGTGTCCCTATGGTTCACTTGCCAATCACTTGCCAATTACTTTGAACTACGGCAGGGCAGTTAACTTTAGGTTGGCTGTCTCACCTTTACACCTAATGAAGACAACGGAGGCAATTGTGGGAGAGGGGCATCTCTAGGGTCCCTATAAAATAACTCCAGGCCTACTCCATCATACGGGTGCGTTCTATCCATATCATCTGGGGGACGGAGAGAAAGAACAGAAACATACATGACAGTTGTGAGGACTATCCCGTGGTGCTCAGCAGGGAGGTACTACAACACCCAGGCGCTAGTAGGAAGGCTACTGATTTCCACCTGCAAAGGGAACTCTGGATGTGCTTTCGGACCGGCCGGTCTCAGCCAGCCCTGTTAGCAGTGCTCTGGATTGCGGATGCCGAAGCCTTTAGTAAAGAGGTAAAGAGACTGCAACCCTGTGTCCTCGTCATTTACTGCGACTCACACCGTCACCTACATCTTTAATTGGGCGCCCCTTAGCAGGGCCACGGACCGGGTCGGGCCACCGTGACATTCCCCAGAACCGAGACAGAGGGACCCAGTACCGAGTACCCCGCTGCCCTGCCTTTGGGGGCCGCTCCAAACTTGGCGTCACGAACATGATCTACTTAAGCCTGAGGAATCAGGTCATGTGTCCCTTGGAACTGTGACTGAATTGTGTTTGAACCGTGATTTATTGCAAAGACTGTGTATTGCTATTTGCCGCCAAAAATTCCCGCCAAAACCGCTGCCATTACAGCGCAACGCGGAGCGCAGAGAAAGAAGAAGGGCGTGCCATGGAAGAAGACTATCAAAGCGGCGCCAAAAGTGACGACCGACAGCTCCGACTACTGCTGCAAGAAGACGACATGCCCCGAAGTACAGGAGAACCGCCACCTGATTTGCTGCGGCGGGAGCCACGACAAGAAGGAGTTCCACCCTCAGAAGATGGCAGAGCCATGTGTGTGTGCAGCTGCCGACTGCGAAACAGCGAGGGTGACCAGCGAGTACCTGAACGATGGCAAAGTTATCCCGGACTATCCCCACCGACCGGAGGTGGATCCGAACCCACCGCAGCTGGAGGATCTGAACCTTTGGGAGCCGCAGGCGGAGGAGCCGAGCCAACCTATCCTGAACACGGAGCCAGCAGATGTGAAGCAATGGAAGTTGGAGCTGTTCCAGAGGGTCGTATGGGAAGAACCGCGGTCCGAGCCGCTGCCAACTCCAGTGTCCTCGTCAATGGAACGGACCGGCATCGGTGGAACCACATCAGACGCAGGTATGGAAAGCACCCCTGCTCTACCGACCGATCCTGCTCCCGTGACCGCTCCCCATCCCGACAATGACCGATTCCCCGCCGCTGAGCTGGTAGTGGTAACCCCCGGCACTATGGAAAAGCTGGTGCCTCCGTTACCGACAACTATGGGAGAACCACTAGATGTGAGCTCAGAGGGGGTGATCTTCCAATGGGATACTATGAGGATTGGACCAGACGGGGCCAGGCAGGAGGGCCTCAGCATTGCTGTGCTCACCTGGGAACAATATAAACAATGCTTAATTCTACACTGGAAAAACCGAAAAGAGACCAAACAAAGTGACCCACCGAAAATACAAGAACCAAAGACTGAACGCGGTAAGAAAAACTTGATAAAACAGGGGACTGTACTAGCCTTTCACCCAAAACGGGGTTGGGGCTCTATACAAGAACCGGGACTGCCGACTGAAGTCTTCTTTACCAGCTACAGTGTGAAGACCCCGTTCCGCAACAGATGTGACAATCAACTTCTGTGTAAAGGGGACCAGGTGACCTACACTCGCCATCGGAGTGCGCAAGGATGGTGCGCTCGGAACGTCCAACGATGCAAGCCTGCAGAGGCGTCACCTGCTGTCCTGCCTACGCCTAATTCTGACCTGACAAATTCTACCACTATCACTACTGTGTGCATTATTGCCGCTACTGAACTTGCTACCAAAGCTGACATTCGAATTCAGACCCCTGGTGACCTGGCCGCACCTGAGAGATGAACCACTGATACTGATACCGCATCAGATGAGGACACGGAGTCGAAGCTTTCCTGGTCAGGAAGCATCCGCTACCGAATGATGCCTTGCAACCTACTATGAGAATAAACCTCGGAACCATGAGGATGTAAATAGTTAACTGTTTGTTTGTCTTCTGTGTTGCTGCTAAAACCCGTCCAGGGTTGGTTCTTAAAGGGATCCCTTTGTTGACCCGGGATCCCTATTGTTTTATGTTTTTGCCCAAGTTTTCCACGTTTATCAAAGACTGCCGAATCATGGACGGTGAATGATTCACAAATAGTGTTGAGCATTCCGATACCGCAAGTATCGGGTATCGGCCGATACTTGCGGTATCGGAATTCCGATACCGGGATTCCGATACTTGCCGCGTATCGGATACCGGAATCGGAAGTTCTAAGATTCAAAAAGCAGAAATTCAGCCAATGAGATTGATTCCAAGTGTGGGCACATCCTGTTTAGCATGGAGGGCATGAAACTACTGGCAAGGCTGTGATTGGCTGGTGTAATGATGTCATGATGCAGTTTAAAAGTCGCTGGCGCCATTTTGCGATCACTCTGCTGTGAATTCAGTTAGTGACAGGACGCTGTTTGCTGACTGAGGGACAGTTTAGAGATAGCGATTTGCTTCTTTGTGCTTTCCAAAGGCTAATTTAGCAACCGCTGTGTTCACCTACTATTCACCTTGCTTTTGCCTTGTAGCGCTGTTTTCACAGCGATCTGCAGGGTCTGTGTGTGTGTGTGTGTGTGAGTGCAGCCCAGTCTCCAGTCTGAGTGCAGCCACATAGGCCATCCATAGTTGGTTGTATTCAGTTCAGGGAGGGTGGTTCATTGCCTCATACTGTTCCTTTTTTTTTTTTTTTTCCCAAGTAGTGTAGTCTGCTGCTAATTTATTCAAAAAAATCCTATTAGTGTCTTTCCACCCGTCTCCAGCTAATTTGTGGAAAAACACTACATAGGATAAAGTAGAGGAGGGTTTTTGGGCCTTGCAGCGCCGTTTACGGCTGTCTGCACGGTCTCCGTGTGACTGCAGCTCGCCCTGTAATCTGTGAGCAGCTGTAGCCTGGTTGTCTCCAGCTCAGGGTTTTTCACTGCGTCATACCGCCAAATCAATTTTCTTTTTTTTCAAAGTAGTGTAGTCTGCTGCTAATTAATTTAAAAAAATCCTATTAGTGTCTTTCCACCCGTCTCCAGCTAATTTGTGGAAAAACACTACATAGGATAAAGTAGAGGAGGGTTTTTGGGCCTTGCAGCGCCGTTTACGGCTGTCTACACGGTCTCCGTGTGACTGCAGCTCGCCCTGTAATCTGTGAGCAGCTGTAGCCTGGTTGTCTCCAGCTCAGGGTTTTTCACTGCGTCATACCGCCAAATCAATTTTCTTTTTTTTCAAAGTAGTGTAGTCTGCTGCTAATTAATTTAAAAAAATCCTATTAGTGTCTTTCCACCCGTCTCCAGCTAATTTGTGGAAAAACACTACATAGGATAAAGTAGAGGAGGGTTTTTGGGCCTTGCAGCGCCGTTTACGGCTGTCTGCACGGTCTCCGTGTGACTGCAGCTCGCCCTGTAATCTGTGAGCAGCTGTAGCCTGGTTGTCTCCAGCTCAGGGTTTTTCACTGCGTCATACCGCCAAATCAATTTTCTTTTTTTTCAAAGTAGTGTAGTCTGCTGCTAATTAATTTAAAAAAATCCTATTAGTGTCTTTCCACCCGTCTCCAGCTAATTTGTGGAAAAACACTACATAGGATAAAGTAGAGGAGGGTTTTTGGGCCTTGCAGCGCCGTTTACGGCTGTCTGCACGGTCTCCGTGTGACTGCAGCTCGCCCTGTAATCTGTGAGCAGCTATAGCCTGGTTGTCTCCAGCTCAGGGTTTTTTCACTGCGTCATACTGCCAAATCAATTTTCTTTTTTTTCAAAGTAGTGTAGTCTGCTGCTAATTAATTTAAAAAAATCCTATTAGTGTCTTTCCACCCGTCTCCAGCTAATTTGTGGAAAAACACTACATAGGATAAAGTAGAGGAGGGTTTTTGGGCCTTGCAGCGCCGTTTACGGCTGTCTGCACGGTCTCCGTGTGACTGCAGCTCGCCCTGTAATCTGTGAGCAGCTATAGCCTGGTTGTCTCCAGCTCAGGGTTTTTCACTGCGTCATACCGCCAAATCAATTTTCTTTTTTTTCCAAATAGTGTAGTCTGCTGCTAATTTATTCAAAAAAATCCTATTAGTGTCTTTCCACCCGTCTCCAGCTAATTTGTGGAAAAACACTACATAGGATAAAGTAGAGGAGGGTTTTTGGGCCTTGTAGCGCCGTTTACGTCTGTCTGCACGGTCTCCGTGTGACTGCAGCTCTATCTGTTGTCAGTTCAGCCCCCAAAAAATAAATAAATAATAAAGTTCACCAAACACACCAGTTACACCACTTTACATTTCTGTAGGCCACATTAGCTCATATTAAAGTCTAGTCCACACTTTAGATAATTAGTGCTTCTTATACCTGTTAGGAGGAGTTGCTCAGGAATAAGCACACAAATCCGTTAGTACTTTTCTGCTTATCTTTATCAGTCAACCAAGATGAAGAAGGCAGTGAGTAAGGCACGGGGGCGTGGGAGCCGTCGCGGAGCAGGGAGGGGACGTGGGGATTCTGTGCCTGCTGCGGGCACCGGTGACTCATCAGCACCCACTTTCACCAGGCAACAGTCGTTCATGCGAAGCTTTGTGTCCGAGCGCCGTACACCGCTGCTGCGTGAAGAACAAATTGAAGCTGTTGTCGGATGGATGGCAGCTAATGCATCAACTTCCATTAGTGCCACATCCTCTCAGACACAGAGCACTGGAGAGCAGCCATCTGTCTCTTCACCACCTGCCAAATTGCCCAGGCAGACAGAGAGCCCAGGACAGGAGCCGTCTCTACTTCTGTTCTCTGAATCTCTTGGCTTGGAAACAGGGGGCCAGCCAAGCAGCATTGGAGAAATGGAAGAAGAGGCAGGGTGCAGTGATGCCCAACAGCTTTTTCTGTCTTCCTCTGAAGAGGCGGGTGGGCCAGTGGCTCCGGTCACCACATCGCAGGCCGCATCAGCTGATGATGACACTCAGGTGCCACTTACTGGTGCGTGCTCTGCTGCTGAGACTACCCAGGAGGAGCAGTTGGGGGCAGAGGGTAGTGTAGATGATGAGGTCCTCGACCCATCTTGGCGTGAGGGACAGGAAGGTGGTGGGAGCAGCTCTGAGGAAGAGATTCCCCGTACGGCCCAAAGAGGGAGAGGGAGGGGGAAGACTGCGGATCCTGCAGCCTCCGCTTTGGCACCCGTTAGGAGCATGTCTCTTCCAAAAGCCAAAAAGGGCGCTCCCAAGACTTGCAGTGCCTGGTCCTTTTTTGACACAGTTGCAGATGACATTTGCTATGTCAGATGCAACGTGTGTCATCAAAAAGTCAAAAGAGGGAAAAATGTCAGCAACCTCAATACCTCCAACATGTGGAAACATGTGCGCAACAGGCACCCGGCGGAGTTAGAAAAACACACTGAAGAGGTAGGCCAACCAACAGCGGCAGCTACCACCTCTTCAGCTCGTGTTGCCTCTTCCTCTACCTCACACGCAGCTGGTTCGGCGTCCTCCCAGGATCGCCGTGGAAGAACCTCTGCCCCTGTTGTCCAGAGACCCGCTGTAATTCCACCCGCAGCGCCACTTTCCCAGTCATCCACACACTCCCAGCCCAGTCTACAGCCATCGGTAGTACAGGCATGGGAGAAAAGGCGGCCTTTCTCGTCAAACCACCCACGAGCACAGGCTCTGACTGCAGGCATTGCCAAACTTCTGTCACTGGAAATGCTGTCATTCAGGCTGGTGGAGACTGACAGCTTCCGTGACTTGATGTCATTGGCAGTCCCACAGTACAATGTGCCCAGCCGCTTTTACTTCAGCAGGCAAGCCGTCCCTGCCCTGCAGAAGCATGTGGAGGGACACATAAAACACGCGCTACTGAACGCCGTCAGTAGCAAGGTCCACCTCACCACCGATGCGTGGACCAGTCAACATGGACAGGGGCGATACCTTTCCCTCACTGCCCATTGGGTTAATGTCGTTGAGCCGGGTACAGACCGTGCGAGTGGCGCAGGACGTGTCCTGCCCACTCCAAGGATTGCAGGAATCCATTCTGTACGCATTGACTCCTCCTCTTACACCAGTTCCTCAGAATCATCGCTGCAGGAGCCGTCACAGTCCACCTCCACATGGACCCGTGATGAACGTGTACCTGTTACGACCGACATGAGCACAGCCGTGGCCAAACGTCAACAGGCCGTCTTGAAATTAATTTTCTTGGGGAATCGTAGCCACACAGCGCAGGAGCTCTGGAATGCCATCAAGCAGGAGAGCGATGTGTGGTTTGTGCCAGCGAATCTCCAGCCAGGCATGGTAGTGTGTGATAATGGCCGAAATCTGGTGGCAGCTCTGGGCCTCGGCAACCTCACTCACATCCCATGTCTGGCACATGTGCTCAATTTGGTCGTGCAGAGCTTTTTGAGGGACTATCCGGATCTTGATGCACTGCTGCACAAGGTCCGCCTAGAGTGTGCTCACTTGCGGCGTTCCAGCACGGCAAAAGCGCGCATTGCGGCTCTGCAGCGCCGACACCGCCTGCCGGAACATCGCATCATATGTGACCTACCTACCAGGTGGAATTCCACGTTACATATGTTGGAGCGGTTGTGTGAGCAGCAGCAAGCTGTAATGGAGTACCAGCTGCTTCAGGCGCAAAAAAGTCGCAGTCAGCGCCGTACAGACTTCACAACCACAGAGTGGGCCACTATGAATGACGTCTGCCAGGTTTTGCGTCCCTTTGATTATTCCACGCGGATGGCGAGTGCAGATGATGCACTAGTCAGCATGACTGTCCCCCTTATCTGCCTGCTTGAAAAATCACTGCAAGCGCTAAGGGATGATGTTGTGGAAGAGGTGGAGGATGAGGATTCACCATTTCCATCATCTTCTGGACAGTCAGCGCCACGTGGTTCCTCACAAACGCGTAGGCAGGGGACCGTTTGTGAGGAGGATGAGGAGGAGTCAATGGAGGAGGAAGACATCCGTCCAGAGGAGGGAGTTACACAATTGTCCAGTACTCAGTGTGTACAGCGAGGGTGGGGTGATGACGAGCGGGCAGAGATCACGCCTCCAGCAGGGGACAGCGTTTCTTGGGCAGTTGGCAGTCTGCAGCACATGGTGGATTACATGCTGCAGTGCCTGAGAAACGACCGCCGCATCGCCCACATTCTCAACATGTCTGATTATTGGGTGTTCACCCTCCTCGATCCTCGCTACCGGGACAACGTAGAAAGCCTCATCACACCGTTGAACCGGGAGCGAAAAATGCGGGAGTACCAAGACACACTGGTCAATTCCATCATCTTCTCCATTCCAACTGAGAGAAGTGCTGCTAGTGCATTCCAAAGCAGCTCAGTGCGTCCAGGCCGTGGTGGAGGCTCTGCACAAAGAGGGAGCAGAAGCAGTGCCTCTGCCCAAGGCAAGACCAGTATGGCCGAACTGTGGCACAGTTTTCTGTGCCCGCCACAAAAGTCTACACCATCACAGACGGCTCCAGTCAGCAGGAGGCAACGGTTCCGTCAGATGGTGACAGACTACATGTCTTGCCCTCTTGCTGTACTCCCAGACGGCTCTTCCCCTTTCAAGTTTTGGGTCTCAAAGCTGGATACATGGCCAGAGCTAAGCCAGTATGCATTGGAGGTGCTGTCTTGCCCTGCGGCCAGTGTATTATCGGAACGTGTCTTTAGTGCTGCAGGTGGTGTACTAACTGACCGTCGCATGCGACTATCCTCCGATAACGTTGACCGGCTTACTTTCCTGAAAATGAACAAGGCCTGGATCTCGCCGGAATTTGCCACTCCTCCTCCTGATTGAATAATTAGGTCACTGTATACGTTATCCAGGTCTCCTGTTGTGTTCATCTTTCTACCACCTGAACTTAAATTCCTGGGCTCCAACACCGCCAGTTGAGGCTCAGACGTGCCGTCTGCACAGTCAAAACATACGACCCAGTGTTATTGGGTTTCAGTAACGTCAGCTGATCCCCAGCTGTGTAGCCGGCAATGTGTCATGCGACCGCCACGCTGACACAACAACTGAAATGTAAGGGAATCTGTCCCCCCCCCCCCAAGGCGTTTGTTACTGAAAGAGCCACCTTGTGCAGCAGTAATGCTGCCCAAGGAAAAGGTAGCTATTTTTGTTTAGCTCCTTGCACACGCAGAACTTAACACTTATAAAATGTGTCCACTGATACCGTAAAACCGTCCCGGAGGTGGGACTTTCCTTCGTAATGTGACGCAGCCCAGCCGTCATTCCTACCCCCCCGGCGCCGCGCACCGGCTCCTCAGCGTTGTTTTATTCCGTCCAGGAGCCTGCGCTGTTATGTTATCCCGTGGCCAGGCACACTTAGCGCTGCCCGTCTTCTGGCATCATTTGGTGTCTGGATGGCTGCGCCTGTGCGGCCGCGCTGGCAGAGAGCCCGCCTCGCAGTGTCTTCTGATTTAATCCCACTGGGGGCCTGGGATCCATGGACATGCGCAGTGCATATCTGAACCTCCACCTCTCACTCATTTCCCTATGGCTTCTTCAGACTGTTCGGTGTCAGCTGGTCCCTAACAGCATGCCACGGCCGTGACACCGCACAGTCTGAAGAAGCCATAGGGAGATGAGTGAGAGGTGGAGGTTCAGATATGCACTGCGCATGTCCATGGATCCCAGGCCCCCAGTGGGATTAAATCAGAAGACACTGCGAGGCGGGCTCTCTGCCAGCGCGGCCGCACAGGCGCAGCCATCCAGACACCAAATGATGCCAGAAGACGGGCAGCGCTAAGTGTGCCTGGCCACGGGATAACATAACAGCGCAGGCTCCTGGACGGAATAAAACAACGCTGAGGAGCCGGTGCGCGGCGCCGGGGGGGTAGGAATGACGGCTGGGCTGCGTCACATTACGAAGGAAAGTCCCACCTCCGGGACGGTTTTACGGTTGCAGGGGACACATTTTATAAGTGTTTAGTTCTGTGTTTGCAAGGAGCATGATGAAAAGAGCCACCTTTTCCTTTTGCATCTTTTGTGCTGCACAAGCTGGCTCTTTCAGCTACAAACGCCTTGGGGGGGGGTTAAAGGTTCCCTTTCGACTTTCTCAGGCTTCGGCCTACATTGTGTTCCTCTGCTTTTCCACCTGTCCCTGGGCTCCAACACCGCTAGTTGTTGCCTGGTAGTGCTGTACGCACAGTCCCAACAGTCGCTCCTCTGTTATTGGGGTTCAGTAACGTCAGCTGTTCCCCTGCTGTGTGTGTGGCAATCCCTCCTACCTCCTCCAACCTCCTCCTCCTCCACCTGTCCCTGGGCTCCAACACCGCCAGTTGCCGTCCAGAAGTGCTGTACGCACAGTCAACAGTCGCTCCTCTGTTATTGGGGTTCAGTAACGTCAGCTGTTCCCCTGCTGTGTGTGTGGCAATCCCTCCTACCTCCTCCAACCTCCTCCTCCTCCACCTGTCCCTGGGCTCCAACACCGCCAGTTGCCGTCCAGAAGTGCTGTACGCACAGTCAACAGTCGCTCCTCTGTTATTGGGGTTCAGTAACGTCAGCTGTTCCCCAGCTGTGTGTGTGGCAATCCCTCCTACCTCCTCCAACCTCCTCCTCCTCCACCTGTCCCTGGGCTCCAACACCGCCAGTTGCCGTCCAGAAGTGCTGTACGCACAGTCAACAGTCCCTCCTCTGTTATTGGGGTTCAGTAACGTCAGCTGTTCCCCTGCTGTGTGTGTGGCAATCCCTCCTACCTCCTCCTACCTCCTCCTCCTCCACCTGTCCCTGGGCTCCAACACCGCCAGTTGCCGTCCAGAAGTGCTGTACGCACAGTCAACAGTCCCTCCTCTGTTATTGGGGTTCAGTAACGTCAGCTGTTCCCCTGCTGTGTGTGTGGCAATCCCTCCTACCTCCTCCTACCTCCTCCAACCTCCTCCTCCTCCACCTGTCCCTGGGCTCCAACACCGCCAGTTGCCGTCCAGAAGTGCTGTACGCACAGTCAACAGTCGCTCCTCTGTTATTGGGGTTCAGTAACGTCAGCTGTTCCCCTGCTGTGTGTGTGGCAATCCCTCCTACCTCCTCCAACCTCCTCCTCCTCCACCTGTCCCTGGGCTCCAACACCGCCAGTTGCCGTCCAGAAGTGCTGTACGCACAGTCAACAGTCCCTCCTCTGTTATTGGGGTTCAGTAACGTCAGCTGTTCCCCTGCTGTGTGTGTGGCAATCCCTCCTACCTCCTCCAACCTCCTCCTCCTCCACCTGTCCCTGGGCTCCAACACCGCCAGTTGCCGTCCAGAAGTGCTGTACGCACAGTCAACAGTCGCTCCTCTGTTATTGGGGTTCAGTAACGTCAGCTGTTCCCCTGCTGTGTGTGTGGCAATCCCTCCTACCTCCTCCAACCTCCTCCTCCTCCACCTGTCCCTGGGCTCCAACACCGCCAGTTGCCGTCCAGAAGTGCTGTACGCACAGTCAACAGTCCCTCCTCTGTTATTGGGGTTCAGTAACGTCAGCTGTTCCCCTGCTGTGTGTGTGGCAATCCCTCCTACCTCCTCCTACCTCCTCCAACCTCCTCCTCCTCCACCTGTCCCTGGGCTCCAACACCGCCAGTTGCCGTCCAGAAGTGCTGTACGCACAGTCAACAGTCGCTCCTCTGTTATTGGGGTTCAGTAACGTCAGCTGTTCCCCTGCTGTGTGTGTGGCAATCCCTCCTACCTCCTCCAACCTCCTCCTCCTCCACCTGTCCCTGGGCTCCAACACCGCCAGTTGCCGTCCAGAAGTGCTGTACGCACAGTCAACAGTCCCTCCTCTGTTATTGGGGTTCAGTAACGTCAGCTGTTCCCCTGCTGTGTGTGTGGCAATCCCTCCTACCTCCTCCTACCTCCTCCTCCTCCACCTGTCCCTGGGCTCCAACACCGCCAGTTGCCGTCCAGAAGTGCTGTACGCACAGTCAACAGTCCCTCCTCTGTTATTGGGGTTCAGTAACGTCAGCTGTTCCCCTGCTGTGTGTGTGGCAATCCCTCCTACCTCCTCCTACCTCCTCCAACCTCCTCCTCCTCCACCTGTCCCTGGGCTCCAACACCGCCAGTTGCCGTCCAGAAGTGCTGTACGCACAGTCAACAGTCGCTCCTCTGTTATTGGGGTTCAGTAACGTCAGCTGTTCCCCTGCTGTGTGTGTGGCAATCCCTCCTACCTCCTCCAACCTCCTCCTCCTCCACCTGTCCCTGGGCTCCAACACCGCCAGTTGCCGTCCAGAAGTGCTGTACGCACAGTCAACAGTCCCTCCTCTGTTATTGGGGTTCAGTAACGTCAGCTGTTCCCCTGCTGTGTGTGTGGCAATCCCTCCTACCTCCTCCAACCTCCTCCTCCTCCACCTGTCCCTGGGCTCCAACACCGCCAGTTGCCGTCCAGAAGTGCTGTACGCACAGTCAACAGTCGCTCCTCTGTTATTGGGGTTCAGTAACGTCAGCTGTTCCCCTGCTGTGTGTGTGGCAATCCCTCCTACCTCCTCCAACCTCCTCCTCCTCCACCTGTCCCTGGGCTCCAACACCGCCAGTTGCCGTCCAGAAGTGCTGTACGCACAGTCAACAGTCCCTCCTCTGTTATTGGGGTTCAGTAACGTCAGCTGTTCCCCTGCTGTGTATACGGCAACGTGTACTGCGACCGCCACGCAGGCACAACAAGTTAAATGTAAGGGAACCTGACCCCCCCCCCCCCCAGGCGTTTGTTACTGAAGGAGCCACCTTGTGCAGCAGTAATGATGCAAAGGGAAAAAGTGCCTCTTTTCGTGATGCTCCTTGCACATGCTGAACCAAACACTTATGAAATGTGTCCCCACACAGCGTTACACCGTCCGGTAGGTGGAACTTTCCTTTGTCGTGTGACGCAGCACAGCCATCATTTTTACCCCCTTGGCGCCGTGCGCCCCCTCCTCAGCGTTGTTTGAATCTGTCCCGGAGCCTGCGCTGTTAGGTTAGCCCTTGGCCATGCACACATGTTGCGCTGCCCGTCTTCTGACCTCATTTGGTGTCAGGCTGGCTGCGCCTGTGCGGGTGCGCTGGCCGAGATCCCGCCTCGCAGTGTCGTCTAATGTAATCCCACCGCGGGCCTGTGATCCGTGCCCGTGCGCAGTGCATATCCTCTCCTCTCACTCCCCTCCCTACGGCTTCTTCAGACTGTGCGATGTCAGCTGGTCCCTAATAGCATGCCACGGCCGTGACACCGCACAGTCTGAAAAAGCCGTAGGGAGGGGAGTGAGAGGAGAGGATATGCACTGCGCACGGGCACGGATCACAGGCCCGCGGTGGGATTACATGAGACGACACTGCGAGGCGGGATCTCGGCCAGCGCACCCGCACAGGCGCAGCCAGCCTGACACCAAATGAGGTCAGAAGACGGGCAGCGCAACATGTGTGCATGGCCATGGGCTAACCTAACAGCGCAGGCTCCGGGACAGATTCAAACAACGCTGAGGAGGGGGCGAACGGCGACAAGGGGGTAAAAATGATGGCTGTGCTGCGTCACACGACAAAGGAAAGTTCCACCTACCGGACGGTTTAACGCTGTGTGGGGACACATTTCATAAATGTTAGGTTCCGCATGTACAAGGACCATAATTAAAAGAGCTAAGTTTACCTTTTCCAGCATTAGTGCTGTACACAATGGCTCTTTCAGCTACAAACGCCTGGGGGGGGGGGGGTTAAAGGTTTCCTTTCAACTTGCTCGAGTGCAGGCTTCGGCCTACACTCCGCTCCCCCTGCTCCTCCTGCTGACCCTGGGCTCTAACACCGCCAGTTTTTGCCCAGATGTGCTAGCTGCACAGAGAAAAACACCAGCCAATGTGTCAGTGGGGTCCAGCACCGCCAGCTGTTCCCCTGCTGTGTAGCCGGCAACGTGTCCTGCGACCGCCACGCAGACACAAGAACTGAAATTGAAGGGAACCTGTCCCCCCTCCCCCAGGTGTTTCTATGTTTTACAGCTACCTTGAACAGCAGTAATGCTGCATGTGTTCAAGGTGGCTCAGAAACTTATTCTCCTTGCCCATGTTGAAGTGAACACGTCTAAAATGTGTCCTCTGTGACCATTAAAACGTCCCTCAGGTGTGATTTGACTTTGTATTGACACTCGCAACAAGCTCCTTGGTAACGCTGCCCGTCTTCTGGCATCATTGTTTGGCTGGCTGCGCTTCTGCGGCCGCCCTGACCCACACAACAGCCCTCGTTGTCTTATTTAATGGGACTGCGAGGGTGTGATTGATGGGCAGGATCAGTGCATCAGTTCGCCTGTCCCTCCTCTCCTTCCGCCTTCTTCGGACTGTGCGGCTTCATGGCCGTGGCATGCGATAAGGGATCAGATGACGCCGCACAGTCTGAAGCGGGTGTAAGGACCCGAGTGTGAGAGGCGAACATATGTGCTGCGCCAGGCCCTGAATCCCAGCCCCGCAGTGTTTTAACAATGTTAAGACACTGCGGGGCTGGGATTCATGGTCATCGCGAACCGCACCGGCCGACATTACATGATGCCAGAAGATGGGCAGCGCTAACGGCGCTAGGCCAGGGGATAACACGACAGCGCAGACTCCTGTACAGCAAATAACAACGCTCGGGAGGCTGCACCCAGCACCAAGGTGGGATTCTTGACACCTGTGCTGCGTCTCATTACAAAGGGAACTCTCGCCTCCATTACACAGTTTGACTGTATAAAGGGCTAAATGTTATACGTGTTCCATTCAGCGTGTGCAAGGAGAAAAATTACAAGAGCAACCTTTGACTTGCGCAGCACTGCTGCTGCATAAGCTGTGGCTCTTCTACTTTGTAACCCCTGAGGGGGGGTTAAAGGTGACTTTTGAAATCGGTTCAATTAGGCTTCGGCCTACACTCTGCTCCACCTGCAGAGCCCGGGCTCCAACAACGCTAGTTGCTGTCCGGAAGTGCTGGCTGCACAGAGCCAAACACCTCGCCAATGTGTCAGTGGGGTCCAGCACCGCCAGCTGTTCCCCTGCTGTGTAGCCGGCAACGTGTCCTGCAAAAGCCACGCAGACACAACACACCCAAAGCTGCCGCCTGTGCAGGCTTCGGCCTACACTCCCCTCCCCCTGCTCCTCCTCCTCCTGCTCCTCCTCCTGCTGTCCCTGGGCTCTAACACACCGCCAGTTTTTGCCCAGATGTGCTAGCTGCACAGAGAAAAACACCAGCCAATGTGTCAGTGGGGTCCAGCACCGCCAGCTGTTCCCCTGCTGTGCAGCCGGCAACGTGTCCTGCAAAAGCCACGCAGACACAAGAACTGAAATTGAAGGGAACCTGTCCCCCCTCCCCCAGGCGTTTTTACGTTATCCAGCCACCTTGTACAGCGGTAATGCTGCATGTGTGCAAGGTGGCTCAGAAACGTATTCTCCTCGCACATGTGGAACTGAAAACACGTCTGCAATGTGTCCTCTGTGTGACCATTTAACCGTCCCGGTGGTGTGACTTTCCTTTGTAATGACACGCTGCAACCCCCTTGGTAGCGCTGCCCGTCTTCTGGCATCATTGTTTGGCTGCCTGCGCCTCTGCGGCCGCCCTGACCCACACAACGCCCCTCGGTGTCTTATTTATTGGGACTGCGAGGGTGTGATTGATGGGCAGGATCAGTGCATCAGTTCGCCTGTCCCTCCTCTCCTTCCGCCTTCTTCGGACTGTGCGGCTTCATGGCCGTGGCATGCGATAAGGGATCAGCTGACGCCACATAGTCTGAAGCAGGTGTAAGAACCCAAGCGAGAGGCGAACATATGTACTGCGCCAGGCCATGAATCCCAGCCCCGCAGTGTTTAAACTATGTCAATACACTGCGGGGCTGTGATTCATGGGCATCGCGAACCGCACCGGCCAACATTAAATGAGGTCAGAAGATGGGCAGCGCTAACAGCGCTAGGCCAGGGGATAACACGACAGCGCAGACTCCTGTACAGCAAATAACAACGCTCGGGAGGCTGCACCCAGCACCAAGGTGGGATTCTTGACACCTGTGCTGCGTCTCATTACAAAGGGAACTCTCGCCTCCATTACACAGTTTGACTGTATAAAGGGCTAAATGTTATACGTGTTCCATTCAGCGTGTGCAAGGAGAAAAATTACAAGAGCAACCTTTGACTTGCACAGCACTGCTGCTGCATAAGCTGTGGCTCTTCTACTTTGTAACCCCTGAGGGGGGGTTAAAGGTGACTTTTGAAATCGGTTCAATTAGGCTTCGGCCTACACTCTGCTCCACCTGCAGAGCCCGGGCTCCAACAACGCTAGTTGCTGTCCGGAAGTGCTGGCTGCACAGAGCCAAACACCTCGCCAATGTGTCAGTGGGGTCCAGCACCGCCAGCTGTTCCCCTGCTGTGTAGCCGGCAACGTGTCCTGCAAAAGCCACGCAGACACAACACACCCAAAGCTGCCGCCTGTGCAGGCTTCGGCCTACACTCCCCTCCCCCTGCTCCTCCTCCTCCTGCTCCTCCTCCTGCTGTCCCTGGGCTCTAACACACCGCCAGTTTTTGCCCAGATGTGCTAGCTGCACAGAGAAAAACACCAGCCAATGTGTCAGTGGGGTCCAGCACCGCCAGCTGTTCCCCTGCTGTGCAGCCGGCAACGTGTCCTGCAAAAGCCACGCAGACACAAGAACTGAAATTGAAGGGAACCTGTCCCCCCTCCCCCAGGCGTTTTTACGTTATCCAGCCACCTTGTACAGCGGTAATGCTGCATGTGTGCAAGGTGGCTCAGAAACGTATTCTCCTCGCACATGTGGAACTGAAAACACGTCTGCAATGTGTCCTCTGTGTGACCATTTAACCGTCCCGGTGGTGTGACTTTCCTTTGTAATGACACGCTGCAACCCCCTTGGTAGCGCTGCCCGTCTTCTGGCATCATTGTTTGGCTGCCTGCGCCTCTGCGGCCGCCCTGACCCACACAACGCCCCTCGGTGTCTTATTTATTGGGACTGCGAGGGTGTGATTGATGGGCAGGATCAGTGCATCAGTTCGCCTGTCCCTCCTCTCCTTCCGCCTTCTTCGGACTGTGCGGCTTCATGGCCGTGGCATGCGATAAGGGATCAGCTGACGCCACATAGTCTGAAGCAGGTGTAAGAACCCAAGCGAGAGGCGAACATATGTACTGCGCCAGGCCATGAATCCCAGCCCCGCAGTGTTTAAACTATGTCAATACACTGCAGGGCTGTGATTCATGGGCATCGCGAACCGCACCGGCCAACATTAAATGAGGTCAGAAGATGGGCAGCGCTAACAGCGCTAGGCCAGGGGATAACACGACAGCGCAGACTCCTGTACAGCAAATAACAACGCTCGGGAGGCTGCACCCAGCACCAAGGTGGGATTCTTGACACCTGTGCTGCGTCTCATTACAAAGGGAACTCTCGCCTCCATTACACAGTTTGACTGTATAAAGGGCTAAATGTTATACGTGTTCCATTCAGCGTGTGCAAGGAGAAAAATTACAAGAGCAACCTTTGACTTGCGCAGCACTGCTGCTGCATAAGCTGTGGCTCTTCTACTTTGTAACCCCTGAGGGGGGGTTAAAGGTGACTTTTGAAATCGGTTCAATTAGGCTTCGGCCTACACTCTGCTCCACCTGCAGAGCCCGGGCTCCAACAACGCTAGTTGCTGTCCGGAAGTGCTGGCTGCACAGAGCCAAACACCTCGCCAATGTGTCAGTGGGGTCCAGCACCGCCAGCTGTTCCCCTGCTGTGTAGCCGGCAACGTGTCCTGCAAAAGCCACGCAGACACAACACACCCAAAGCTGCCGCCTGTGCAGGCTTCGGCCTACACTCCCCTCCCCCTGCTCCTCCTCCTCCTGCTCCTCCTCCTGCTGTCCCTGGGCTCTAACACACCGCCAGTTTTTGCCCAGATGTGCTAGCTGCACAGAGAAAAACACCAGCCAATGTGTCAGTGGGGTCCAGCACCGCCAGCTGTTCCCCTGCTGTGCAGCCGGCAACGTGTCCTGCAAAAGCCACGCAGACACAAGAACTGAAATTGAAGGGAACCTGTCCCCCCTCCCCCAGGCGTTTTTACGTTATCCAGCCACCTTGTACAGCGGTAATGCTGCATGTGTGCAAGGTGGCTCAGAAACGTATTCTCCTCGCACATGTGGAACTGAAAACACGTCTGCAATGTGTCCTCTGTGTGACCATTTAACCGTCCCGGTGGTGTGACTTTCCTTTGTAATGACACGCTGCAACCCCCTTGGTAGCGCTGCCCGTCTTCTGGCATCATTGTTTGGCTGCCTGCGCCTCTGCGGCCGCCCTGACCCACACAACGCCCCTCGGTGTCTTATTTATTGGGACTGCGAGGGTGTGATTGATGGGCAGGATCAGTGCATCAGTTCGCCTGTCCCTCCTCTCCTTCCGCCTTCTTCGGACTGTGCGGCTTCATGGCCGTGGCATGCAATAAGGGATCAGCTGACGCCACATAGTCTGAAGCAGGTGTAAGAACCCAAGCGAGAGGCGAACATATGTACTGCGCCAGGCCATGAATCCCAGCCCCGCAGTGTTTAAACTATGTCAATACACTGCGGGGCTGTGATTCATGGGCATCGCGAACCGCACCGGCCAACATTAAATGAGGTCAGAAGATGGGCAGCGCTAACAGCGCTAGGCCAGGGGATAACACGACAGCGCAGACTCCTGTACAGCAAATAACAACGCTCGGGAGGCTGCACCCAGCACCAAGGTGGGATTCTTGACACCTGTGCTGCGTCTCATTACAAAGGGAACTCTCGCCTCCATTACACAGTTTGACTGTATAAAGGGCTAAATGTTATACGTGTTCCATTCAGCGTGTGCAAGGAGAAAAATTACAAGAGCAACCTTTGACTTGCGCAGCACTGCTGCTGCATAAGCTGTGGCTCTTCTACTTTGTAACCCCTGAGGGGGCGTTAAAGGTGACTTTTGAAATCGGTTCAATTAGGCTTCGGCCTACACTCTGCTCCACCTGCAGAGCCCGGGCTCCAACAACGCTAGTTGCTGTCCGGAAGTGCTGGCTGCACAGAGCCAAACACCTCGCCAATGTGTCAGTGGGGTCCAGCACCGCCAGCTGTTCCCCTGCTGTGTAGCCGGCAACGTGTCCTGCAAAAGCCACGCAGACACAACACACCCAAAGCTGCCGCCTGTGCAGGCTTCGGCCTACACTCCCCTCCCCCTGCTCCTCCTCCTCCTGCTCCTCCTCCTGCTGTCCCTGGGCTCTAACACACCGCCAGTTTTTGCCCAGATGTGCTAGCTGCACAGAGAAAAACACCAGCCAATGTGTCAGTGGGGTCCAGCACCGCCAGCTGTTCCCCTGCTGTGCAGCCGGCAACGTGTCCTGCAAAAGCCACGCAGACACAAGAACTGAAATTGAAGGGAACCTGTCCCCCCTCCCCCAGGCGTTTTTACGTTATCCAGCCACCTTGTACAGCGGTAATGCTGCATGTGTGCAAGGTGGCTCAGAAACGTATTCTCCTCGCACATGTGGAACTGAAAACACGTCTGCAATGTGTCCTCTGTGTGACCATTTAACCGTCCCGGTGGTGTGACTTTCCTTTGTAATGACACGCTGCAACCCCCTTGGTAGCGCTGCCCGTCTTCTGGCATCATTGTTTGGCTGCCTGCGCCTCTGCGGCCGCCCTGACCCACACAACGCCCCTCGGTGTCTTATTTATTGGGACTGCGAGGGTGTGATTGATGGGCAGGATCAGTGCATCAGTTCGCCTGTCCCTCCTCTCCTTCCGCCTTCTTCGGACTGTGCGGCTTCATGGCCGTGGCATGCGATAAGGGATCAGCTGACGCCACATAGTCTGAAGCAGGTGTAAGAACCCAAGCGAGAGGCGAACATATGTACTGCGCCAGGCCATGAATCCCAGCCCCGCAGTGTTTAAACTATGTCAATACACTGCGGGGCTGTGATTCATGGGCATCGCGAACCGCACCGGCCAACATTAAATGAGGTCAGAAGATGGGCAGCGCTAACAGCGCTAGGCCAGGGGATAACACGACAGCGCAGACTCCTGTACAGCAAATAACAACGCTCAGGAGGCTGCACCCAGCACCAAGGTGGGATTCTTGACATCTGTGCTGCGTCTCATTACAAAGGGAACTCGCGCCTCCAACACAGTTTGACTGTATAAAGGGCTAAATGTTATACGTGTTTCATTCAGCGTGTGCAAGGAGCGAAATTAAAAGAGCAACCTTTGACTTGTGCAGCACTACTGCTGCATAAGCTGTGGCTCTTCTACTTTCTAACCCCTGAGGGGGGGTTAAAGGTTACCTTTGAAATTGGTTCAAGTAGGCTTCGGCCTACACTCTGCTCCCCCTGCAGAGCCCGGGCTACAACACCGCTCGTTGCTGTCCGGAAGTGCTGGCTGCACAGAGCCAAACACCTCGCCAATGTGTCAGTGGGGTCCAGCACCGCCAGCTGTTCCCCTGCTGTGCAGCCGGCAACGTGTCCTGCAAAAGCCACGCAGACACTTGCTCTTGTACCTTCTGCTCCACATCCTGGTTCCAGTACCGTCAGCTGGTTCCGGGCAGAGCCTTTGGCTTAGGTGCCTCCCTCTGGGTATCCGAGTTCCACCAACGTCAGGTGGTCCTTGGTAGTGCTTTCAGGCACGGGTACCTCCTGCTTAGTAACCGGGTTCCAGTAACGTCAGCTGGTCCTCGGTAGTTCCATTGGCTCTTGGACCTTCGGCTACCCATCCGGGTTCCAGCACCGTCAGCTGGTTCTCGGCAGTGTCTTTTGCTCTTGTACCTTCTGCTCCCCATCCTGGTTCCAGTACCGTCAGCTGGTTCCGGGCAGAGCCTTTGGCTTAGGTGCCTCCCTCTGGGTATCCGAGTTCCACCAACGTCAGGTGGTCCTTGGTAGTGCTTTCAGGCACGGGTACCTCCTGCTTAGTAACCGGGTTCCAGTAACGTCAGCTGGTCCTCGGTAGTTCCATTGGCTCTTGGACCTTCGGGTAGCCATCCGAGTTCCAGTTCCATCAGCTGGTTCTCGGCATTTTCTCAGCCTTCTTGTACCTTCTGCTACATTTCCAAGTTCAAGAGACTAAACACGATGACCCGGAAGAAAACCCCTAAGATGACGACGACACCAGAGACGACAACCACCGTGATGACGACGACCCTGGAGACGATGACCCTGAAGACCACCCCGATGACGACGACCCCGGAGACCACCCCGATGACGACGACCCCGGAGACGACGACCCTGGAGACGACGACGACCTGGAAGACCGAGAAGCAGAAGAACAAGAGGCTGCAGAACAAAGAGCAGAAGGACATTAAGCATAACACAAAATATCAGAGCAAAAAAATATTATGTAAATTATAAGCAGAAGAAGACTAAGCAGTGTATGGGGGTGAGTCCGTTCCTCCTCGTGGTGCCCCTGGATAAAGCCTGATGCTGCAGGCCAAACTGAACGCGGACAAATGTAACTGGTTTGTGACAGGCAGAACGGAAGGTGTAATCTTCAAACTTTTATAGATAACAACTACGGGAATGCCTGTCACAAATAAGAATATGATGAAGAAGTTGAATATGATGAAGATAATAGTAAAATAAAAAGAATATGAACAATGTAACCCAAAAAATAATAGGTAGAAGATGAAGAAGAAGATGAATAAGGTGAAGAAGTTGATGTCAAAGAAGCTGATGATGAGGATAATTAAGAAGAAAGCGTGGGAGAAGTAAAAAAGAAGGTGAAGGGCGTGGAAGTAGTGAAACATCAATATCTGACATAAAAAAAAAAAAAAATAACATAGTCAAATTCTTTCTAACGCCGAACTTCATAAAAAAAAATTAAAAATCCTGCTATTCTATTACATTGGGCTAAACCTCTGTCCCTTTAATATCTCCGCCACGTCCCCCAATACATCCTACATTATTCTTAGTTGTTTTCCTTCATGTAGAATGAACCTACAAGTTTATAAAGGGTTTATTTTAATTCCGATATTTTCGTCCCATTGACTTGCATTGGGATCGGGTATCGGTATCGGATTGGATCCGATATTTTGACGGTATCGGCCGATACTTTCCGATACCGATACTTTCCGATATCGGAAAGTATCGCTCAACACTATTCACAAACTGTTGCTGTATTTAGTTTGCCCCCTACTGGTTTTACAAAAAGAAGAGCTTTTTGAAGAGACTGTTCCTGATTACAGCGCAGAAGTTCTTGCTTTAAACAGACTTGCAACTTGAGAGTTTGCACTACCTCAAAGAGACTTGGTTCCCCTCTTAAAGGGAACGCTTAATTGTTGCACTTAGCTTAACCTATAATGTGCCTTAAATAGGTAGACAGTAATAATGTTTTACGTAGTAGTAATAAGTAGTTAGAAAGATAGCGATAAGAAATAGAAATGTTGATAATGTTATGTAAATAATACTGAAGTTAAAGTGATTAATAGAACTGATGATAGGAAGCCAAGGAAAGATGCAGTAGGCCCGTGGGGGTAGACAAGAGAGTCCTGCATATGAGAAGAACTAGAGAAAAATGTTGATTTGCACTTTTAGTCTTGTAGTATACCTTTAGTGGGTCCAGTATACGCCCTTAAAGGAAAAGTTAAATTATTGTTCCAGAAAAGTTTGCACTTAGTAGATAGTATGCCCGGCTGGGTAATGATAGTTATTTATAGTCAGTTATTTAATAAGTGTTATTTAAAATCTTAAGCACAATGTAAATATGTTTCTGTTTGCAATGTTCAAGTGTCCTCACCTCCCACAAAGGGAAGCACTGTTAAAATTTACTTGTTTAAAGCATTCAAAAATTTTGTATGTCTTTTGCTAACATGTATTGTTGTTCTTCTTTTCCCAGTCCGGGAGTACTGGATTTAGAGGGGGGGGAGTGCAGCGCCCCAAAGTCCTGGTTGTTGCAGTAACGTCGCTCTGCCGCTAAGGGGAGTGATGGTACGTCTGATGGCACTAAAGGAGTTCACCTGACCAGGTATCACAGTCACACACTACACTTCACACTCTGGCCACCAGGGGGAGCAAAAGGTTCTATGTATTAGGCCACTCCTCACACTCTGGTAAAACTGGGGGTTGGATAGGAAGTTAGGGAGAAGCTGACTGGGTTTTGCCCAGGTAACATCTAGTGAGAGGAGAGCGTTACTTGGGAAGATTCAGGAGGGTCCCTGTCAGGGGTGGGATCCTGACAGTGGCCTAGCACAGAACAGATCGTTACGGAGCCGTGCCTGCACCTCATTGCGGCGGCATCCTAAGAAAGGACACAAAGCTAAGTATATTGTGAAGTGAGAAACGAGATCACAGCACAAAGGAGATAAAACCAGAAGGAATCGTGCCCCGAGATCGGCAACATCCTTCTGAGGCACGTAGCCGGCGGCCGGAACGCCAAGGAAGTAATAGACTCTACGCATTACTTTGAACTACGGCAGGGCAGTTAACTTTAGGTTGGCTGTCTCACATTTACACCTAATGAAGACAACGGAGGCAATTGTGGGAGAGGGGTATCTCTAGGGTCCCTATAAAATAACTCCAGGCCTACCCCATCATACGGGTGCATCCTATCCATATCATCTGGGGGACGGAGAGAAAGAACAGAAACATACACGACAGTTGTGAGGACTATCCCGTGGTGCTCAGCAGGGAGGTACTACAACACCCAGGCGCTAGTAGGAAGGCTACTGATTTCCACCTGCAAAGGGAACTCTGGATGTGCCTTCGGACCGGCCGGTCTCAGCCAGCCCTGTTAGCAGTGCTCTGGATTGCGGATGCCGAAGCCTTTAGTAAAGAGGTAAAGAGACTGCAACCCTGTGTCCTCGTCATTTACTGCGACTCACACCGTCACCTACATCTTTAATTGGGCGCCCCTTAGCAGGGCCACGGACCGGGTCGGGCCACTGTGACATTCCCCAGAACCGAGACAGAGGGACCCGGTACCAAGTACCCCGCTGCCCTGCGTTTGGGGGCCGCTCCATATACATATTGGCATAACAATCATAAACATCAATAACAACCTATTCTTATGACTTTTAATGTGTAGGACTCCTGTAAGAAATAAACAATTAAAACAAACAGCATCTCTTCAGCTGGAGCTTTTAGTACGTCTTCAACCAGCTCTTTCTCTCACTAGGCCTTAACAGTTATTTGCTTCTACAAAGTCTTTTAAGGAAAATCACAGTTTTCCACAAGGCAACATCTTTCATACTGCCTCTCGGTGGTGAATACCACTCAAGTGGGCTTACCTGGTCTGTAGGCAGGGATACCTGTTTCCAATTCACAGTCCTTGACACTAAACTAGGTTCACCAAATGTCTCATATGTCAGCATCACAGGCCTCCTCACTTCTCGAGTTGACATCCTCCTGGTGGGCTGTTCCTCAGATACCCTGGGTTCTTCAGTTGCAGGAGTTGCTTCCGCCACAATCATTTCTCGTACTTCCTCAGATGCTCTTGGAACTGCCTCTGTAAGTTCCTGTACTTCTTCTGAATCATCTTGTTCCGCACAGTCTGCTAATACTTCTCCTACTGAGTGTTGATCGGTCTCTGCATTGATCAGTGTTCGAACTGAATTGAACTTCATCTGTACTCCTTGGTACAAACTCTGGAGCCTCTGGACTTAGTTCACTCTCCTGAGGATAGTTCATCCCTCTCCTTGCCAGTCCGAGAGGTACAACAATGTGCTCTTCTCCATCGGAACTTTCAAGGTCACTATCCACCTCCGGAGCTTCAGTCTGTGGTAGTCCTGTAGTCGATATCGATTGATGTCGGTCTACATCTGGGGAGACTTATTGTGGTGGGAGATAATCACAGGGTAGTAGTAAATTCCGATGGACTATTCTGGTTCTCTTGTCCCCTGTTTCCAATCAGATTTCATACACTGGAATGTCATCAGCTTTCCTCCTTATGACCACATACTCCTTGTCTTCCCAGTACGAATAAAGTTTTCCTTGACCACCTTTTTCACGTACGTTTTTGACTAGCATTCGACTTCCCGGTGTTAATTCTGCTCCATAACATTTTCGATCATAGTACTCCTTACTCTTGCTCTGCCCTTGGGTAGCCACTTTAGAGGCTATGTTGTATGCCTCTGTCATCCGTTCCTTACATTTCCGAATGTACTTCATATACGTTTTGTAAGTCTCTGACACCGGAGGGTTGAACCTGATGTCGATTGGCAGTCTTGGCAATCATCCATACAACAGGAAGAAAGGTGAGTAATCCGTTGCCTCGCTCTTGGTACAGTTATATGCATGTTCCACTTTTGACAGAGATCTCTTCCAGTCTTTCTTCTCGGTAGCTGTTAAAGTGACAATAATGTCCAGTTAAAATTTTCCACTTGTCCATTACCCTCTGGATGATAGAGTGTTGTACGGCATCTCTGAATTCTACAGTACTTTCCTAATTTGGCAAAGAGCTGGTTCTCAAATTCTCTTCCTTGGTCGAGGTGCAACCTTGTAGGGAACCCAAACTTCAAACCAAGATCATTGAAGATCTTCTCTGCTGCTGTTTGATCGGATTTATTAGTGGTGGCATATGCTTGAGCAAATCGAGTAAAATAGTCCATCACCACCAAGATGTATTCATAACTTCCCTTGCATGTCTCGAGATGTAAAAAGTCTATTGAGACCATCGCAAATGGATACGTAGTCTGGATGTTGCCCATAGGTGCCCGGGATGATATGTTAGGATGTTTATCTTTCAGACACCCACACTCCTCGGTCACGTACCTCTCAATATCTCTCTGCATGTACAGCCAGAAGAAACTTTCACAGATCAAGTTTGTTGTTCTTTCCACTCCCAGGTGTCCCATGTTTTCATGGAGTTCTTTGAAGACCAACCTATGGTAAACTCTGGGTAGTGCCAACTGCTGTTTTTGCCCTCCCTTAAGATACAGGATACGGTCTTCACTGAGGTAGAGCGTTGTCCATTCTTTAACTAAAACTAATACTGCTGATGACTCATTATCTCTCTCTCGTTTACTTGGAAAACGATTTTGGTCCACATAAGGAAGTACTCTGCCAATTATCTGATCTTCCTGTTGTGCTCTATGGATTGTTCTTTTTTGTAGTTGTTGAATGGACGGGGTGATCTCGTTCTTTTGCCTTTACAGTGGTTTCCACCGTTAACAGACACCGCAATGGTGTATCTTCCTCTTGATGAGCTTGTACTGCGTGGGTAGTGCTCTCAATAGCTTCCAGACTGACTTCCTCTGAGCATTCTTGCAAGAACTCCTCAGGCTCTAATGGCATTCTTGACAATCAATCAGCATCCACATTGCATTTTCCTGGCCTGTACTTAATACTGAAATTAAAGTCAACTAGTTCAGCTACCCATCTCTCACCCGATGCATTCAGTTTGGCTGTAGTGAGAACATAGGTCAAGGGATTATTGTCTGTGTAAACCTTAAACTCTTTGCTGTAATAGAGATAATCTCTAAATCGTTCACAGATAGCCCATTTCAATGCCAGGAACTCCAATTTTCCAGAATGTACAGTAGATGGTAATTTTTCTCGGCATTTGTCAATGTTGTGGAACCGTAACCGATGACTCTCAAATTTCCCATCTTGATGCTGATAGTATATACTTCTCCGGACACAATTTTCTGTAGAAATCGGATTTGCCTTTTGAACAGTTCACACTTCTTTGGGGTCATCTTAACTCCGTGTTGTTGATATCGCTGAAGTGCCGTCCTCACGTGTTCAACATGCTCTCGGAAGGTTTGCTGTGTACCACTGTCATCCAAGTACAGCTGACAGATATCGTCCCTCAATCCTTCTAAACATGTCTACATGCTCCTCTAGAATTCTGCTAGAGCTTAACTGAGCCAAAAAGGTATGCGGATCCACTTGTATAATCCCCATGGTGTGATGAGTGCTGTCAAGGGTCTACTGGGCTCCTCAACAAACCCTTGGTGGTATGCCTTACCCTGATCGAGGACAGAGAACCAGGTACTTCCTGAGAGGCAATCCAGCATATATTGGATCTTTGGTATTAGGTGTCAATCAGGTACTGACTTTCGGTTTAGTTTCCGGTAATCACAGCAGAGTCTCAACATACCGTCCTACTTCCTAACACAGACAATAGGAGAGGAATAAGACGACTTCGACTTTTGGACCCGACCTCTTTTAATTAGATCTTGTAAATACTCTTTCACTTTAATGGTTACGTCACCAACATGTAACTTTTGGTTACTGGGTTCCTGTCTTTCAAATTAGCTTTCAACTGCAATGACAGAATACAGCCTACATCAGAGTCATCTTTAGAGAATACATGACACTCTTCTCAGCATCTGTTTTGCTACCGCTAGATCTTCAGCTCACAAGTGTTCCAGGGGTACTGGGAGATCCCAGGATCTCAAGGTGGGTTGTGCAATTTCCTTCCCTGGGCAACTCATGTTCCTTTGTTGGGGGACTGAATTCACTGTAGACCACTTGGCAGGTGTCACACTGGCTGGATACACCACTTTGACAGTTTCAATGTGACCTAAGACAGTCTTTGGATCCAGTCTAATTTCGTGTTTGGTGTTATTTCTCACCAGCACTGTCACTCGGGCAAACCCACCAGTAGGAATCGTAAGCACAGTCTCACCTTGAACTAGGCCTCTGGAAGTTCAGAGGAGTCTTTTGGCACGAACAGTCACTTTTGGACTGTTCTTTCCAGTTCGAACCAGACTCCACATCTCACTCCCACCATTTGGTTTGCAGGGATGATGGTTGGGCGCAGGCCTACCTTGACTTCTTTCAGGTCCATTGTATTCTGTGCTTTCTTTACTCTGTGAATCACATTTTCTGCCACAGCGTTGGGTATGGCGAACGATGTGGCAATTGCATCCACCATCAGTGTCCCTGACTTGTGTTTCGTGATGATCTCATTGATTACATTATAACTCAGGATAGGGATCTCTGCCACGTTCTGATCACTGGTCACAAGAAAAGGTATCAAAAGCTCGATGGTGTTGCTGTTCTTCATGGCCCTAAGTTGGAAAGTCACTTCCACCCAGGCTGTGAAAGGAATTTGGGTCTGGTTGACGGCCTTGCCATGGAGTTCCACTGGTCCTAAGAGTTCATTTAGTCACCAAAGGCAGGTATGTGGCAGGTGGCGTCTTCTCCATTCTTCATTTAAAAGGCTGGCTTGGGCTCCTGTGTCCCACAGTGATTTAATCAGGAGTCCATCTAGCTGGCTATCTTTACTGACTCAGGAATCCTCCTCCCAGGAGTATGAAGTTAGGCCTCCGCACTGGGCATTAGGTAACTTTTGCCCCTGTGTCTCTGGCAGCTGTTGTAGATGGGAACACACTGGGGGATAGTGCTGATGCATCTGTTTTACCTCATGTGTCGTTCTGGGGGTTGATGGAATTTGGATTTGCTTCTGGGGCCTCTTCTGTCTCACGTTTACCAGTTGCTCAACACTGGTAACCTGCTGTCTTTTAACCCAAACGACCATGACCATTGGCATTCCTTGGCATCATGTCCTTCCTCACCACATCGTAAACAGTGGACACATACTGTACTCTAATTTGATGAATGGCACACCTCACAAGCCATGTATCTCCTGTTTTGGAACCAACTCCTGGGTCTGAGAGATACAGATTCTGGCCTGGAAGGAATCAACTCTTTCACCTCCATCAGCTCAGCTCGCAGTTCTCCTATTAATTCTTCCAAGTCAGCTCTGGCTGTCCTCCCTTTTGTTTTTGGTTTAAGGTTCACTCTCAGCAGTGGAACTGGAGGGTGTTCATCATGATCTTTGGACTAGCAACCGCGGGTCTCCAACTTCAGCTGACTCATTTTGGTGGTTTTAGTAGCTGAGCCCTTCTTTAACTTCTGTTCGATCTCTGACTCCAAACTAGCTGCCTCATTCATTTTTTCAATTAGGACTTCGTCCAGAATGCCAGGATCTTCTAGGTACTGATTCAGCTGTAACTTAATATCTTTGCTGATTAAGCCTGTTCCCAACGATCTCAAGAACTTCTTCTGGACTAGCCCAGCATCAAACTTCTCCTCCGCCCCTACATGTCTGCATGCGAACAATAGTCTATCCTTAAAGGGAACCTGTCACCACGTTTTTGGAAGATGGGATAAAAATAGCGTTAAATAGGGGCAGAGGTGGGCGTTACATTAGTGTGTGTGTTATGCGTTTATTACCCACCTAAGTTGCCGAAATAACTTTGCAAAGTCTCCGTTTTCGCCTGTCAATCAGGCTGGTCAGGTCACATGGGCGTGGTGTCTTCACCCAGATTTGGCGTAGTTTTCCGTTGGTGGCGTAGTGGTGTGCGCATGCCCAAAGTCCGGAATCCTCTTCCAGGGGATTTAAAATAGCGCGGTGTTCGTTATTGCATTGGTGATCGGTGGGCGCGGCCATCTTCCTTTGGCCGCGCGTGCGCAGAAGCGGCGCTCTGCTGGCCGCGGCTTCAGGAAAATGGCCGCGGGATGCCGCGCGTGCGCAGATGGATATCGCGGCGGCCATTTTCCTGAAGCCGCGGCCAGCAGAGCGCCGCTTCTGCGCACGCGCGGCCAAAGGAAGATGGCCGCGCCCACCGATCACCAATGCAATAACGAACACCGCGCTATTTTAAATCCCCTGGAAGAGGATTCCGGACTTTGGGCATGCGCACACCACTACGCCACCAACGGAAAACTACGCCAAATCTGGGGGAAGACAACGCCCATGCGACCTGACCAGCCTGATTGACAGGCGAAAACGGAGACTTTGCAAAGTTATTTCGGCAACTTAGGTGGGTAATAAACGCATAACACACACACTAATGTAACGCCCACCTCTGCCCCTATTTAACGCTATTTTTATCCCATCTTCCAAAAACGTGGTGACAGGTTCCCTTTAAGTTCAATCGCTTTGAACAAGAAACGTTTGGGTGATTCATTATTGTTCTGTGAGATGTTAATGAGGCGGTGGAACAATTCTGGAGGACTCTCTTCTTTATAGTGTCCTTTTAAAATCATCTTCAACTGTGGTAGGGTCAATTGACTTTCATCTCTAGCATACTGCGGATGTTCAGTCCTGGGCTGATCGCTTTCACCACTCCCTCAATAATATCATCTGGCTAGTAGCCTTTCAATAATCCTGCATCGATCTGAGTCGCCCACCAGGACAGCTGGCTGCCACTGAGAGACCAATGAGCCAGTGAGGCAAAATAGTTCACCCTATTCTAAGATCATGGTCGCCCCCCATGTGCCAGAACAGTCAGGCAGAGTAGGTGCTAGACCCACGCGTATCAACACAACAAAGTGTCTTTCTCAAGGTCAGATGCTCTGTGGTGATATCAGTGCACTTATGCGATATATACAAGTTATAATTAAGGGTACTGTCACACTCTGCAACTTTCCAACGATCGCGACCAGCGATACGACCTGGCCGTGATCGTTGGAAAGTCGTTGTGTGGTCGCTGGGGAGCTGTCACACAGACCGCTCTCCAGCGACCAACGATGCCGAGGTCCCGGGTAACCAGGGTAAACATCGGGTTACTAAGCGCAGGGCCGCGCTTAGTAACCCGATGTTTACCCTGGTTACCAGCGTAAAAGTAAAAAAAAAAAAAACGTACATACTCACATTCCGGTGTCCGCCAGGTCCCTCACAGTCTGCTTCCCGCTCTGACTGAGTGCCGCCGTAAAGTGAAAGCAGATCACAGCGGCGACGTCACTGCTGTGCTCTGCTCTCACTTTCCGGCCGGCAGTCAGTCAGAGCGGGAAGCAGACTGCAAGGGACCTGAAGGACATCGGAATGTGAGTATGTACGTTTTTTTTTTTTTACTTTTACGCTGGTAACCAGGGTAAACATCGGGTTACTAAGCGCGGCCCTGCGCTTAGTAACCCGATGTTTACCCTGGTTACAAGCGAACGCATCGCTGGATCGCTGTCACACACAACGATCCAGCGATGACAGCGGGAGATCCAGCGACGAAATAAAGTTCCAAACGATCTGCTACGATGTACGATTCTCAGCAGGGTCCCTGATCGCTGCTGCGTGTCAGACACAGCGATATCGTATGGATATCGCTGGAACGTCACGGATCGTACCGTCGTAGCGACCAAAGTGCCACTGTGTGACAGTACCCTAAGTAAAAACATATCACCACAGAGCATCTGACCTTGAGTAAGACACTTTGTTGTGTTGATATGCGTGGGGCTAGCACCTACTCTGCCTGACTGCTCTGCCACATGGGGGCGACCATGATCTTAGAATAGGGTGAAGTATTTTGCCTCACTGGCTGATTGGTCTCTCTCTAGAGTGGCAGTCACTCTATTTCAATGCCTTATTCTGCCTTTTTGCTTTTTTTGCACTTTTTTCAGACCATCATACCCACATGGGTTTATACTATTATCTGGTAATTGTGATAAGGGTATTATGCTATTTATGTGTCAGCGGCTTGTACATCAGTTGTTATCTTCATTAACTCATATTTATGCATAATGAGGTCCTTGCAGCTGACTGATATCATATAACCCCCTCACAAGAGGATGGTTTGAATATTTATCAGATGATAGCAGCAGGAATATATAATTTTTTATTGTTATTAGCCTGCATTTATTTATTCCTATTTGTAATTCCTTGCATCTGGTTATTATTTAGAGGTATGCTAACTATTACATATTATGGCATGTAGTGTTCTGGTGTATTGTACATATTATTTTTATGACCCATACTTTTTGGATTGGAATCTGAGTTGTGATTTTTAAATGTTTTTAATGGTTTTTATATGTGGTGGTTTTCATTAAAAGCATTCTTATGTAACACTTTATAAAAATTCTCTTCGTGATCCCCTTCTTTTTATGCATACACTTTCTCTTTAACTTGTGTTATGTTGCTTTGTATGCATTGGGTGATCCCAGTATTCTTGTATTGATTGACGGTGCCCGCTTACTCATATACAGGTCCTTCTCAAAAAATTAGCATATAGTGTTAAATTTCATTATTTACCATAATGTAATGATTACAATTAAACTTTCATATATTATAGATTCATTATCCACCAACTGAAATTTGTCAGGTCTTTGATTGTTTTAATACTGATGATTTTGGCATACAACTCCTGATAACCCAAAAAACCTGTCTCAATAAATTAGCATATTTCACCCAACCAATCAAATAAAAGTGTTTTTTAATACCAAACAAAAAAACCATCAAATAATAATGTTCAGTTATGCACTCAATACTTGGTCGGGAATCCTTTGGCAGAAATGACTGCTTCAATGCGGCGTGGCATGGAGGCAATCAGCCTGTGACACTGCTGAGATGTTATGGAGGCCCAGGATGCTTCAATAGCGGCCTTAAGCTCATCCAGAGTGTTGGGTCTTGCGTCTCTCAACTTTCTCTTCACAATATCCCACAGATTCTCTATGGGGTTCAGGTCAGGAGAGTTGGCAGGCCAATTGAGCACAGTAATACCATGGTCAGTAAACCATTTACCAGTGGTTTTGGCACTGTGAGCAGGTGCCAGGTCGTGCTGAAAAATGAAATCTTCATCTCCATAAAGCATTTCAGCCGATGGAAGCATGAAGTGCTCCAAAATCTCCTGATAGCTAGCTGCATTGACCCTGCCCTTGATGAAACACAGTGGACCAACACCAGCAGCTGACATGGCACCCCACACCATCACTGACTGTGGGTACTTGACACTGGACTTCAGGCATTTTGGCATTTCCTTCTCCCCAGTCTTCCTCCAGACTCTGGCACCTTGATTTCCGAATGACATGCAAAATTTGCTTTCATCAGAAAAAAGTACTTGGGACCACTTAGCAACAGTCCAGTGCTGCTTCTCTGTAGCCCAGGTCAGGCGCTTCTGCCGCTGTTTATGGTTCAAAAGTGGCTTTACCTGGGGAATGCGGCACCTGTAGCCCATTTCCTGCACACGCCTGTGCACGGTGGCTCTGGATGTTTCCACACCAGACTCAGTCCACTGCTTCCTCAGGTTCCCCAAGGTCTGGAATCGGTCCTTCTCCACAACCTGACCTGAACCCCATAGAGAATCTGTGGGATATTGTGAAGAGAAAGTTGAGAGACGCAAGACCCAACACTCTGGATGAGCTTAAGGCCGCTATTGAAGCATCATGGGGCCTCCATAACATCTCAGCAGTGTCACAGGCTGATTGCCTCCATGCCACGCCGCATTGAAGCAGTCATTTCTGCCAAAGGATTCCCGACTAGGGTTGAGCGAAACGGGTCGATCATTTTCAAAAGTCGCCGACTTTTGGCTAAGTCGGCGTCTCATGAAACCCGATCCGACCCCTGTGCTTGTCGGCCATGCGGTACGCGACTTTCGCGCCAAAGTCGCGTTTCAATGACGCGAAAAGCGCCATTTCTCAGCCAATGAAGGTGAACGCAGAGTGTGGGCAGCGTGATGACATAGATCCTGGTCCCCACCATCTTAGAGAAGGGCATTGCAGTGATTGGCTTGCTGTCTGCGGCGTCACAGGGGCTATAAAGGGGCGTTCCCGCCGACCGCCATCTTACTGCTGCTGATCTGAGCTTAGGGAGAGGTTGCTGCCGCTTCGTCAGAAGCAGGGAGAGCGTTAGGCAGGGTCCACTAACCACCAAACCGCTTGTGCTGTAGCGATTTCCACTGTCCAACACCACCTTCGGTGTGCAGGAACAGTGGAAGCTATTTTTCTTTTTTTTTTTTCCTCAGCGCTGTAGCTCATTGGGCTGCCCTAGAAGGCTCCGTGATAGCTGTATTGCTGTGTGTACGCCACTGTGGAAACCAACTGCTTTTTTCAAAGCACATATCCTCTTGTTCCTTTCTGCACAGCTATCTTTTTTGTTTGTCCACACTTTTTATTTAATTTGTGCATCAGTCCACTCCTATTGCTGCCTGCCATACCTGGCTTAGATTACTGCAGGGAGATAGTAATTGTAGGACAGTCCCTGTTTTTTTTTTGTTTTTGTTTTTGTGGGAGATTAAGATTGGCATTTCTGCTACAGTGCCATCCCTGTGTGTGCCATCTCTCACTGAGTGGGCCATAGAAAGCCTATTTATTTTTTCCGTGATTTGAGTTCTAAATTCTACCTCAACACAAAAACACTACATCAATCAGTGGTAGAAAAATATTGGCCTCAGTCAGGGCTTGTGTGCCACTGCTGTGTGTGCTATCTCTCATTCAGTGGGCTATAGAAAGCCTATTTATTTATTTATTTATTTTTTTTCTTATTATTTGGTTTCTAAAGTCTCCCTGAAAAAAAAAAAAAAAAAAAAACAGTGGGAGAGTAATATTGCCCTTTCAGCTTGTGTGCCAGTCTTGACTCCTGGGTGTGCCACCTCTCTCTCATTCAGTGGGCCATAGAAAGCCTATTTATTTTTTTGGTTTTTTTAATATTATTTGGTTTCTAAAGTCTCCCTGAAAATAAAAAAAAAAAAACTTAAAAAAACAGTGGGAGAGTAATATTGCCCTTTCAGCTTGTGTGCCAGTCTTGACTCCTGGGTGTGCCACCTCTCTCATTCAGTGGGCCATAGAAAGTCTATTTATTTTTTTTTTTAAATATTATTGGGATTCTAAAGTCTCCCTTAAAAAACAAAAAATACATAAAAAAACAGTGGGAGAGTAATATTGCCCTTTCAGCTTGTGTGCCAGTCTTGACTCCTGGGTGTGCCACCTCTCTCATTCAGTGGGCCATAGAAAGCATTTTTTTTTTTCCTTGATTTGTGTTCTAAAATCTACCTCAACACAAAAACACTACATCAATCAGTGGGAGAAAAATATTGGCCTCAGTCAGGGCTTGTGTGCCACTGCTGTGTGTGCTATCTCTCATTCAGTGGGCTATAGAAAGCCTATTTATTTATTTATTTTTTTTCTTATTATTTGGTTTCTAAAGTCTCCCTGAAAAAAAAAAAAAAAAAAAAAAACAGTGGGAGAGTAATATTGCCCTTTCAGCTTGTGTGCCAGTCTTGACTCCTGGGTGTGCCACCTCTCTCTCATTCAGTGGGCCATAGAAAGCCTATTTATTTTTTTGGTTTTTTTAATATTATTTGGTTTCTAAAGTCTCCCTGAAAAAAAAAAAAAAATAAATTAGGTGGGAGATTAATATTGACATTAGTGCTTGAGTGACAGTCCTGCGTGTGTGTCATCTCTGTGATTTTGTGCCACAGAAAACAGAGTGTGTAACATTGTGCCTGATTTTCCTTGTGGTCTCACCAACCTGTTAAGGGATATTGAAATCATACTGAAGTTATAGCTCACCGTGTAAGTTGTTTGACAGCAACAAATAAAGTTACTTTGGTTAAGATTTTAAAACAATGAGGAAGTCTGGTGCAAGAGGTCGTCGTGGGCGTTCATTGTCAGCTGGTAATGATGGTAGTGGTAGTGGAGCATCAGGTGGTCATGGGGATAAAAATATTCCACCTAAGTCTGGAGCTGTGGAGCCAGTTTCGTCGTCAGGCTACACAAGGCCTCGAACGCTCTCTTTTCTGGGAGTAGGAAAACCGCTTTTAAAGGCGGAGCAGCAACAGCAAGTTTTGGCTTACATTGCAGACTCAGCCTCTAGCTCTTTTGCCTCCTCTTCCGAAACTGGTAAATGTAAAAGCAGCGTGTCGCTTGTGGATGTTCACGGTCAGGGACAAGTCGCTTCCTTGTCCTCCTCAGCAAAAACTACAACAAGAGAGAAGGATGCAGCAGGCGACACAACGGGTCACTCCATGGAGCTCTTTACACATACCGTCCCTGTCTTAGAAAGTGAAACATTTAACAGGCCATGCCCATTACAAGTATATTCTGACATGGAGTGCACTGATGCACAGCCACAGCCAGAGTACTATGCAGCTCCTTTGACTCAGACCACCACATTGCCCTCTCAGGGTACAGATCCACAATCAGACCCTGATGAGACTATGTTGCCCCTCCACGAACGCTATACCACCGACCGACACAGTGACACAGACGAAGTTGCACACGAGCTCGAAGAGGAGGTAATAGATGACCCAGTTATTGACCCCGATTGGCAGCCATTGGGGGAACAGGGTGCAGGCGGCAGTAGTTCAGAAGCGGAGGTGGAGGAGGGGCCGCAGCAGGCATCAACATCGCAACAGGTTCCATCTGCCGGGCCCGTATCTGGCCCAAAACGCGTGTCAAAGCCAAAACCTGTTGGAGGACAGCGTGGCCATCCGGTTAAAGCTCAGTCTGCAATCCCTGAAAAGGGATCCGAGTCTAGGAAGAGTGCAGTCTGGCATTTTTTTAAACAACATCCAACTGATCAGCGCAAAGTCATCTGTCAAAAATGTTCAACTAGCTTAAGCAGAGGTCAGAATCTGAAAAGTCTAAATACTAGTTGCATGCATAGACACTTAACCACCATGCATTTTCAAGCCTGGACTAACTACCAAACGTCCCTTAAGGTTGTAGCACCCTCGGCCAATGAAGCTAGTCAGCAACGCAACATCCCTTCCGTCACTGTAAGGCCACCATTTTCCGCACCACCGGCAGTATCTGTGCAGGTTTCTTTGCCAGCCAAAAGCAGTCAGGGTCAGGGAACCACCAGTTTTGTAGGAGGAAATATTGCATCTAGGGCACCGGCGGAAACAATACCGTCTCCAACCGTCTCTCAGTCTGCCATGTACACCGGCACACCCGAAAGTTCCACGATCTCCAGCTCTCCAGTCCAGCTCACCCTACATGAGACTCTGGTTAGAAAAAGGAAGTACTTATCCTCGCATCCGCGTACACAGGGTTTTAACGCCCACATAGCTAGACTAATCTCGTTAGAGATGATGCCCTACCGGTTAGTTGAAAGCGAAGCTTTCAAAGCCCTGATGGAGTACGCTGAACCACGATACGAGCTACCCAGTCAACACTTTTTTTCCAGAAAAGCCATCCCAGCCCTGCACCAGTATGTTAAACAGCGCATCGTCCATGCACTCAGGCAATCTGTGAGTACAAAGGTGCACCTGACTACAGATGCATGGACCAGTAGGCATGGCCAGGGACGTTATGTGTCCATCACGGCACACTGGGTGAATGTGGTGGATGCAGGGTCCACAGGCGACATCAATTTAGGGACAGTTGTGCCTAGCCCACGGTCTAGGAAACAGTTGGCTGTAGGCGTTCGCACCCCCTCCTCCTCCTCGTCCTCCTGCAGAAGCTACAGCTCTTCCACAGAACGCAGTCTGCCAACCACTCCATCGGCAGATGACACTGTTGCACACCAGTTGTCCCATTATGGGCCAGCTACTGCCAAGCGTCAGCAGGCTGTATTGGCTATGAAGTGTTTGGGCGACAACAGACACACCGCGGAAGTTCTATCCGAGTTCTTGCAACAAGAAACGCAGTCGTGGCTGGGCACAGTAGATCTTGAGGCAGGCAAGGTAGTGAGTGATAACGGAAGGAATTTCATGGCTGCCATCTCCCTTTCCCAACTGAAACACATTCCTTGCCTGGCTCACACCTTAAACCTGGTGGTGCAGTGCTTATTGAAAACTTATCCTGGGTTCTCCGACCTGCTCCTCAAAGTGCGTGCACTTTGCTCACATATCCGACGTTCGCCTGTACACGCCAGCCGTATGCAGACCTATCAGCGGTCTTTGAACCTTCCCCAGCATCGCCTAATCATAGACGTTGCAACAAGGTGGAACTCAACACTGCACATGCTTCAGAGACTGTGCGAACAGAGGCGTGCTGTTATTTATTTGTGGGAGGATACACGGGCAGGCAGTAGGATGGCAGACATGGAGTTGTCAGGTGTGCAGTGGTCTAAGATACAAGACATGTGTCAAGTCCTTCAGTGTTTTGAGGAATGCACACGGCTGGTTAGTGCAGACAACGCCGTAATAAGCATGAGCATCCCCCTAATGCGTCTGCTGATGCAAAGTTTGACGCACATAAAGGAGCAGGCGTCTGCACCAGAGGAAGAGGAAAGCCTTGATGACAGTCAGCCATTGTCTGGTCAGGGCAGTGTACAGGACGAGGTAGCGGGCGAAGAGGAGGTGGAGGACGAGGAGGATGATGGGGATGAGTATATTTTTAATGCCGAACCTTTCCCGGGGGCACAGGAAATTGGTTGCGTGTCACGGCCGGGTTCTGGTTTTTTGAGGGACACAAGTGACGTAGATTTGCCTGCAACTGCCCCTCAACCAATCACAACCGGAGATTTGACAACTGGAACTTTGGCCCACATGGCGGATTATGCCTTACGTATCCTAAAAAGGGACACACGCATTACGAAAATGATGAACGATGACGATTACTGGTTGGCCTGCCTCCTTGATCCACGCTATAAAGGCAAATTGCAAAATATTATGCCACATGAGAACTTGGAACTAATATTAGCAACCAAACAATCAACTCTTGTTGACCGTTTGCTTCAGGCATTCCCAGCACACAGCGCACGTGATCGTTCTCACACGAGCTCCAGGGGGCAGCAGACTAGGAGTGTTAGGGGTGCACACATCAGAAGTGGCGTTGGACAGAGGGGTTTTCTGACCAGGTTGTGGAGTGATTTTGCTATGACCGCAGACAGGACAGGTACTGCTGCATCAATTGAAAGTGACAGGAGACAACATTTGTCCAGTATGGTTACTAACTATTTTTCATCCCTTATCGATGTTCTCCCTCAACCGTCATTCCCATTTGATTACTGGGCCTCCAAATTAGACACCTGGCCAGAATTGGCAGAATATGCATTGCAGGAGCTTGCTTGCCCGGCAGCAAGTGTCCTATCAGAAAGAGTATTCAGTGCTGCAGGTTCAATATTAACCGAAAAAAGGACTCGTCTGGCTACCCAAAATGTTGACGATCTAACATTCATTAAAATGAACCACAACTGGATTTCGAAATCTTTTGCCCCACCTTGCCCGGCCGACACCTAGCTTTCCTATGAAAAGCTCTTGCCTGTGAATTACTTTTCTAATGTCTAATTTGCTGCAGCTGATTGTACAGCATACGACATGTTTACACCTCCCTAAATGGCAAAACTCCCCACACGGGGCCGTGGTATCGCGACTTGGCGCAAGCACCCGTGAGACTGCTGTTTGTCTGAAGAGGTGGGTGTGCTCGCTTTTGGTTGACGGCATTGCTACTGGGTCCCTCATAGTACAATGTAGTGTCTCTGGCGGTGGTGGTGCGCACCCAACGTCAGACACACCGTTGTAACATGAGGGGCCCTGGGGCGGTCCCGCCGGCCTCAAGAGAGTTCCCCCCTACCCCAGCTCAAAATGTGCTCTACCACGTGCAAAATTATGTCGCACAGCTCCACCAATCTTTAGTCTATTCGCTGACATCATTCAATGTCTGGCACTGACAATACAAATTTGTAGACATCTATGATGCAACTTAAAGTAGTCTGTGTCTGTGTCCTATATTGGCACCATTAAATAGTTACTGCCAAATTACTATGTCAGAAACTCAGTAGATGAGCCCACCCCTGTACCTAAGTATGCCACCTTTTTTTTTGTTTTGGTTGTTTTGCGAGACATTAACATCTATTTATATTTTGGGAGTACTGGGACAGACACTCCTTGCACTACTCCTCCACTCACCACCAAGCTGCCTGTGTATCCATGTAACCGCTGTAAAGCTGCCATGAGCCTATTGTTTGTTATTTTAGGCCTTTGATAGCCTGTCTGCGGTCCCTACTTTAAATACTCCTCCACTGACCACCAAGCTGCCTGCCCGTGTATCCATGTAACCGCTGTTAAACTGCCATAAGCCTATTGTTTGTTATTTTAGGCCTTTGATAGCCTGTCTGCGGTCCCTACTTTAAATACTCCTCCACTGACCACCAAGCTGCCTGTGTATCCATGTAACCGCTGTAAAGCTGCCATGAGCCTATTGTTTGTTATTTTAGGCCTTTGATAGCCTGTCTGCGGTCCCTACTTTAAATACTCCTCCACTGACCACCAAGCTGCCTGCCCGTGTATCCATGTAACCGCTGTAATACTGCCATGAGCCTATTGTTTGTTATTTTAGGCCTTTGATAGCCTGTCTGCGGTCCCTACTTTAAATACTCCTCCACTGACCACCAAGCTGCCTGCCCGTGTATCCATGTAACCGCTGTAAAACTGCCATAAGCCTATTGTTTGTTATTTTAGGCCTTTGATAGCCTGTCTGCGGTCCCTACTTTAAATACTCCTCCACTGACCACCAAGCTGCCTGCCCGTGTATCCATGTACCGCTGTAAAGCTGCCATGAGCCTATTGTTTGTTATTTTAGGCCTTTGATAGCCTGTCTGCGGTCCCTACTTTAAATACTCCTCCACTGACCACCAAGCTGCCTGCCCGTGTATCCATGTAACCGCTGTAAAACTGCCATAAGCCTATTGTTTGTTATTTTAGGCCTTTGATAGCCTGTCTGCGGTCCCTACTTTAAATACTCCTCCACTGACCACCAAGCTGCCTGCCCGTGTATCCATGTAACCGCTGTAAAGCTGCCATGAGCCTATTGTTTGTTATTTTAGGCCTTTGATAGCCTGTCTGCGGTCCCTACTTTAAATTCTCCTCCACTGACCACCAAGCTGCCTGCCCGTGTATCCATGTAACCGCTGTAAAACTGCCATGAGCCTATTGTTTGTTATTTTAGGCCTTTGATAGCCTGTCTGCGGTCCCTACTTTAAATACTCCTCCACTCACCACCAAGCTGCCTGTGTATCCATGTAACCGCTGTAAAGCTGCCATGAGCCTATTGTTTGTTATTTTAGGCCTTTGATAGCCTGTCTGCGGTCCCTACTTTAAATACTCCTCCACTCACCACCAAGCTGCCCGTGTATCCATGTAACCGCTGTAAAACTGCCATGAGCCTATTGTTTGTTATTTTAGGCCTTTGATAGCCTGTCTGCGGTCCCTACTTTAAATACTCCTCCACTCACCACCAAGCTGCCCGTGTATCCATGTAACCGCTGTAAAACTGCCATGAGCCTATTGTTTGTTATTTTAGGCCTTCGAAGCCTGTCTGCGGTCCCTCCTTCCACTAGGCCTCCACTGACCAGACCACTGCTGCCCGTGTACCCCTGGAACCAATTTTAAAGTGCCTACAGCCAGCCCATTTTATTGTGTTAGGCCTTCGAAGCCTGTCTGCGGTCCCTCCTTCCACTAGGCCTCCACTGACCAGACCACTGCTGCCCGTGTACCCCTGGAACCAATTTTAAAGTGCCTACAGCCAGCCCATTTTATTGTGTTAGGCCTTCGAAGCCTGTCTGCGGTCCCTCCTTCCACTAGGCCTCCACTCACCTGACCACTGCTGCCCGTGTACCCCTGGAACCAATAATAAAGTGCCTACAGCCAGCCCATTTTATTATGTTAGGCCTTTGAAGCCTGTCTGCGGTCCCTCCTTCCACTAGGCCTCCACTGACCAGACCACTGCTGCCCGTGTACCCCTGGAACCAATAATAAAGTGCCTACCGCCAGCCCATTTTATTATGTTAGGCCTTCGAAGCCTGTCTAAGGTCCCTCCTTCCACTAGGCCTCCACTCACCTGACCACTGCTGCCCGTGTACCCCTGGAACCAATAATAAAGTGCCTAGAGCCTATTTTTTTATTTAATTTAATATTAATAAAGCCAGGATGAACTACGATATACCACGCTATGAGCTACCCAGTTGACAATTCTTTTGCGAGAAAAGCCATCCCACCCCTCCACCTGCATGTTAAAGACCGCATTGTCCTTGCATTCTGTCAATTTGTCAGTCCAAAGGTATACCTGACAACAGACACATGGACCTGTAGGCCTGGCCACGGAAGGTTACGTGTCCTTTGTGGCTAAATGGTTTAATGTATTGGATGCATGGTCCACACAGGGGACAGCCTGCAAAGTCTGTCTGCAGTCCCTAATTCAAGTTGTCCTCAACTGAATAAAGCTGAGCTTCTACCTTCTGGCTCTGATTAACTGCTGTTTTTAAAAAAATTGGCTGTTCCGTCCTTCTAAAGGTGTCTGCCCCTGCCTGGTGTTGTCCTCAACTGAATAAAGCTGAGCTTCTACCTTCTGTTCCAAATTACCATTTTTAAAAATGCAATTGGCTGTTCCGGCCTACTAAAGGTGTCTGTCTGCCCCTGCCTGGTGTTGTCCTCAACTGAATAAAGCTGAGCTTCTACCTTCTGCCTCTTACTAACTGCTGTTTTTTTAAAAAATTGGCTGTTCCGGCCTACTAAAGGTGTCTGTCTGCCCCTGCCTGGTGTTGTCCTCAACTGAATAAAGCTGAGCTTCTACCTTCTGTTCCAAATTACCATTTTTAAAAATGCAATTGGCTGTTCCGGCCTACTAAAGGTGAATGTCTGCCCCTGCCTGGTGTTGTCCTCAACTGAATAAAGCTGAGCTTCATCCTTCTGTTCCAAATTACCATTTTTAAAAATGCAATTGGCTGTTCCGGCCTACTAAAGGTGAATGTCTGCCCCTGCCTGGTGTTGTCCTCAACTGAATAAAGCTGAGCTTCAACCTTCAGTTCCAAATTACCATTTTTAAAAATGCAATTGGCTGTTCCGGCCTACTAAAGGTGTCTGTCTGCCCCTGCCTGGTGTTGTCCTCAACTGAATAAAGCTGAGCTTCTACCTTCTGCCTCTTACTAACTGCTGTTTTTTTAAAAAATTGGCTGTTCCGGCCTACTAAAGGTGTCTGTCTGCCCCTGCCTGGTGTTGTCCTCAACTGAATAAAGCTGAGCTTCTACCTTCTGTTCCAAATTACCATTTTTAAAAATGCAATTGGCTGTTCCGGCCTACTAAAGGTGAATGTCTGCCCCTGCCTGGTGTTGTCCTCAACTGAATAAAGCTGAGCTTCAACCTTCTGTTCCAAATTACCATTTTTAAAAATGCAATTGGCTGTTCCGGCCTACTAAAGGTGAATGTCTGCCCCTGCCTGGTGTTGTCCTCAACTGAATAAAGCTGAGCTTCAACCTTCAGTTCCAAATTACCATTTTTAAAAATGCAATTGGCTGTTCCGGCCTACTAAAGGTGTCTGTCTGCCCCTGCCTGGTGTTGTCCTCAACTGAATAAAGCTGAGCTTCAACCTTCTGTTCCAAATTACCATTTTTAAAAATGCAATTGGCTGTTCCGGCCTACTAAAGGTGTTTGTCTGCCCCTGCCTGGTGTTGTCCTCAACTGAATAAAGCTGAGCTTCTACCTTCTGCCTCTTACTAACTGCTGTTTTTTTTAAAAATTGGCTGTTCCGGCCTACTAAAGGTGTCTGTCTGCCCCTGCCTGGTGTTGTCCTCAACTGAATAAAGCTGAGCTTCAACCTTCTGTTCCAAATTACCATTTTTAAAAAAGCAATTGGCTGTTCCGGCCTACTAAAGGTGTCTGTCTGCCCCTGCCTGGTGTTGTCCTCAACTGAATAAAGCTGAGCTTCTACCTTCTGCCTCTTACTAACTGCTGTTTTTTTAAAAAATTGGCTGTTCCGGCCTACTAAAGGTGTCTGTCTGTCTGCCCCTGCCTGGTGTTGTCCTCAACTGAATAAAGCTGAGCTTCAACCTTCTGTTCCAAATTACCATTTTTAAAAAAGCAATTGGCTGTTCCGGCCTACTAAAGGTGTCTGTCTGCCCCTGCCTGGTGTTGTCCTCAACTGAATAAAGCTGAGCTTCTACCTTCTGCCTCTTACTAACTGCTGTTTTTTAAAAAAATTGGCTGTTCCGGCCTACTAAAGGTGTCTGTCTGCCCCTGCCTGGTGTTGTCCTCAACTGAATAAAGCTGAGCTTCAACCTTCTGTTCCAAATTACCATTTTTAAAAATGCAATTGGCTGTTCCGGCCTACTAAAGGTGAATATCTGCCCCTGCCTGGTGTTGTCCTCAACTGAATAAAGCTGAGCTTCAACCTTCAGTTCCAAATTACCATTTTTAAAAATGCAATTGGCTGTTCCGGCCTACTAAAGGTGTCTGTCTGCCCCTGCCTGGTGTTGTCCTCAACTGAATAAAGCTGAGCTTCAACCTTCTGTTCCAAATTACCATTTTTAAAAATGCAATTGGCTGTTCCGGCCTACTAAAGGTGTCTGTCTGCCCCTGCCTGGTGTTGTCCTCAACTGAATAAAGCTGAGCTTCTACCTTCTGCCTCTTACTAACTGCTGTTTTTTTAAAAAATTGGCTGTTCCGGCCTACTAAAGGTGTCTGTCTGCCCCTGCCTGGTGTTGTCCTCAACTGAATAAAGCTGAGCTTCAACCTTCTGTTCCAAATTACCATTTTTAAAAAAGCAATTGGCTGTTCCGGCCTACTAAAGGTGTCTGTCTGCCCCTGCCTGGTGTTGTCCTCAACTGAATAAAGCTGAGCTTCTACCTTCTGCCTCTTACTAACTGCTGTTTTTTTAAAAAATTGGCTGTTCCGGCCTACTAAAGGTGTCTGTCTGCCCCTGCCTGGTGTTGTCCTCAACTGAATAAAGCTGAGCTTCAACCTTCTGTTCCAAATTACCATTTTTAAAAATGCAATTGGCTGTTCCGGCCTACTAAAGGTGTCTGTCTGCCCCTGCCTGGTGTTGTCCTCAACTGAATAAAGCTGAGCTTCTACCTTCTGCCTCTTACTAACTGCTGTTTTTTTTAAAAATTGGCTGTTCCGGCCTACTAAAGGTGTCTGTCTGCCCCTGCCTGGTGTTGTCCTCAACTGAATAAAGCTGAGCTTCAACCTTCTGTTCCAAATTACCATTTTTAAAAATGCAATTGGCTGTTCCGGCCTACTAAAGGTGAATGTCTGCCCCTGCCTGGTGTTGTCCTCAACTGAATAAAGCTGAGCTTCAACCTTCAATTCCAAATTAACATTTTTAAAAATGCAATTGGCTGTTCCGGCCTACTAAAGGTGTCTGTCTGCCCCTGCCTGGTGTTGTCCTCAACTGAATAAAGCTGAGCTTCAACCTTCTGTTCCAAATTACCATTTTTAAAAATGCAATTGGCTGTTCCGGCCTACTAAAGGTGTCTGTCTGCCCCTGCCTGGTGTTGTCCTCAACTGAATAAAGCTGAGCTTCTACCTTCTGCCTCTTACTAACTGCTGTTTTTTTAAAAAATTGGCTGTTCCGGCCTACTAAAGGTGTCTGTCTGCCCCTGCCTGGTGTTGTCCTCAACTGAATAAAGCTGAGCTTCAACCTTCTGTTCCAAATTACCATTTTTATAAATGCAATTGGCTGTTCCGGCCTACTAAAGGTGTCTGTCTGCCCCTGCCTGGTGTTGTCCTCAACTGAATAAAGCTGAGCTTCAACCTTCTGTTCCAAATTACCATTTTTAAAAAAGCAATTGGCTGTTCCGGCCTACTAAAGGTGTCTGTCTGCCCCTGCCTGGTGTTGTCCTCAACTGAATAAAGCTGAGCTTCAACCTTCTGTTCCAAATTACCATTTTTAAAAAAGCAATTGGCTGTTCCGGCCTACTAAAGGTGTCTGTCTGCCCCTGCCTGGTGTTGTCCTCAACTGAATAAAGCTGAGCTTCTACCTTCTGTTCCAAATTACCATTTTTAAAAATGCAATTGGCTGTTCCGGCCTACTAAAGGTGTCTGTCTGCCCCTGCCTGGTGTTGTCCTCAACTGAATAAAGCTGAGCTTCAACCTTCTGTTCCAAATTACCATTTTTAAAAATGCAATTGGCTGTTCCGGCCTACTAAAGGTGAATGTCTGCCCCTGCCTGGTGTTGTCCTCAACTGAATAAAGCTGAGCTTCAACCTTCAGTTCCAAATTACCATTTTTAAAAATGCAATTGGCTGTTCCGGCCTACTAAAGGTGTCTGTCTGCCCCTGCCTGGTGTTGTCCTCAACTGAATAAAGCTGAGCTTCAACCTTCAGTTCCAAATTACCATTTTTAAAAATGCAATTGGCTGTTCCGGCCTACTAAAGGTGTCTGTCTGCCCCTGCCTGGTGTTGTCCTCAACTGAACAAAGCTGAGCTTCCACATTCTGGCTTTCGCCCTATACTATCAGATATTAAACTGCATTTGGCCTACTAGTGTGGTTATGCCCTTGAAACAGTGTCTGCTGCTCTTGGGTTTGCTACTCCACTGAACAAAGCAATGCCGCCTGTTTAGTCCTGTTACCAATTTTGAACTGCATTTAGCCTACTTTATTCTTTGGCCCTATATCTGTTTCCTCCTCATCCTGCCCATTGCCCAGCCACTGCTAGATGAGTCTGCTGGTACATTGACCTAGACCACTACATTCCCCTTATACTCTACACAGCCAGAATCTGACCCTGCTGAAAGTAAGGTTCCCCTTCCCGCATGTTATACCACCTTACACAGGGACAGAGAGGAAGGTGCAGATGAAAGTGCAGGTTCCTTCATCAGGTGGGGGGGCATACTCGTTGGCGACGTCACTGGCACAGGGCCCCTCAGAGTACGCAAAAGTGTCGCTGCTGGTGGGAGGCGCCCCCGCCATGCAAACACACATCGCTGTACTTTGAGGGGCCCTGTGCCAGTGCCAATGCGAACGAGTGGGCCCCCCCTGCTTGCTCAGGATCACAGCACTTGCAACGTTGAAATACTTACCTTTCCCTGCAACACCGCCGTGACGTAGTCCGCATTTCCTGGGCCCACGAAAAACTTGAGCCGGCCCTACTCCCCCCACAACTTTTGCCAAATGACCCCCAATTCCCTATGCCCAACTATTATTATAAAGTTAATTAAGATTGACAAGCTTCAGAAACAAGAATGGATGTTTTTGGCATTAAAATGGGCACTGTAGGTGTTTTCCTGGCCTCCACTCACTGCCGACTATGCTTCCCCATTGACTTGCATTGGGTTTCGTGTTTCGGTCGATCCCCGACTTTTAGCGATAATCGGCCGACTGCACTCGACTCGACTCTGGACAAAATCGGGTTTCACAAAACCCGACTCGATCTTAAAAAAATGAAAGTCGCTCAACTCTATTCCCGACCAAGTATTGAGTGCATAACTGAACATTATTATTTGATGGTTTTTTTGTTTGGTATTAAAAAACACTTTTATTTGATTGGTCGGGTGAAATATGCTAATTTATTGAGACAGGTTTTTTGGGTTATCAGGAGTTGTATGCCAAAATCATCAGTATTAAAACAATCAAAGACCTGACAAATTTCAGTTGGTGGATAATGAATCTATAATATATGAAAGTTTAATTGTAATCATTACATTATGGTAAATAATGAAATTTAACACTATATGCTAATTTTTTGAGAAGGACCTGTACATATGTCCTGGTCTTGTAGCTAGCTTCTTATAGCTGGTTTCTCTAAGTGGAGGCACGTCAGGCTTTTTTTTTGATATTATGGATTTGAGTACCAGGGAAGCAGCTTGGAGGAGCCAAGTATCGGATATTTTTGGTCCAGTTGAACTTGGTACTGCAACAGGTTCTGTGAGCAATGATGGTTTCTCAGACTTAAGTATGGAAATTACAGACTTGCATAAAAATCTCATCAAAACGTGGTGGAATATAAAGAGTCTGGAAGAGTACAAAAAATTTAATAAAATACCTCGGGGTTTGAGGGTGCAGGTCTTCCCTGCATGGGAAGTTGAAGCAGACTTTAAAAACACGTGGGAAAAGGGTCTACATAGGTGATAATTATTGATATGTTAATTGAGCATGATCGACTACTTCTGACACAATTAAAGGATGACATCAGGGACAAGGAAAGTAGACTAGAAACTTACGACAAGAAGGATAAGGTAGATCCCTTTAAGGACCGTCTGAAACTAACTATAGACCGTTTGGAGAAAGACATTGTTCAAAGGAAGATACACCTATACAAAGAGCAAGGCTTAAGCAGTGGCGCTTCCCACAATTATAAACAATCCAATCCGAAAAAAACGGAAGCAGATGCCAATTAAAAATTTAAACGCTTTATTAGGAACAATTTAGTAAAAAATAATACAAACTGATTAAAAAATGAAGATACTAGTGCACAATATAGCCGCCCAACTGGGTAGTACACTCCTATATATCCTGACATTATCACCATAAGTTACCATCCATTAAACTAAACACCACACATAGAGACTAAGGGCTCATATAAAGACATGTGATGCCCCACTGTATAAATTCCTCTTGTTCAAGGTGGCTTATCTTGGCCTACAGCCCTTCCATGGGCATATCCAAGGGGATATGAGATTAATTTGTCTATCAGAAAACTGACAAAAACACACAACTATATGTGATGCCTATAGTGTACATAGGTAACTGCTTACTGATTCCATAAGATAAAGTGCATAGTGTTTATCTAGGGTCTATCACAAGTCATGTGACACATGTGTTATTAACAGGGCCAAATGCCTCAATATAGTCTCAATCAGTGTTGGACTGGGGTGCTAAGGGCCCACCAGTAACTGACTGTGGGGGCCCACTTTTCACCTGCATACAAATATTATACTACCCTCATTCACAAATTTACTTATATCTCTATATATTAATAAACTGGGTAGTTTGGTTAATGAATGATGAGATGCGGCTTTTTTATCTACAGAGCGAATAAATTTTAATTATGCCAAATAATGCCCATATAGTGGAGTTGGGGGCCCAGATCTGCACAGGGGCCCACCGGGGGATTCCCCTGTTACCCTGTGGGCCAGTCCGAGCCTGGTCTCAATGTGGCAAACACAAATAAACCTAGAAGGTCAATTTAACATGACCATACAATTGCATACATTCAATGGATTGGAGCATATATCTCCAGTGTAATAATAATAACAAATAATAGCCACAAATAAAGTGCACCATGCTTAGCAGGGCAAACGCCTCAATACAATCTCAGTGTGGCAGACATAAGTAGAGATATTGCATACATTCAGTAAATTGGAGCATACGCCTTCAGTGTGGCAATAATAGCAGCAACTACAAAAGGACATAGGAGATCAGTCTAAATAAACATAAGTGTAAAAGGGTATACAATATAGTTAGGCAGTGGGGGTCCCCGACGCGCATTTCGCATTCAGCTTCTTCCTGGGGGATTTACCATGTGTGTGAGCAAATCTAGCGTGCTTTTATCTACCCATGAATCAGTGGTGGCAGTGGTTTGTTGCAGCGCTTCCGCCTACACGCCGGGCATGACGTCAGCCCCCGTCGGCTTCACGTGCCGCCGGCACGCACACCTCCATCCGACGCATCAAGATGAAGGGGCGGAGCCAGCCACAGTACAGACGCGTCTCCAGGACTACGCATACCCGGAAGTCTGCAGAAGCGCTCACCGCTGCATAGCGCTGAATCTATGTGTCAGTGTCCTCCATTATGCAAATGACCATATTAATCCTAAGTGAATATTACTATGTGGAATCACTAATAGCCTATCTTTGAATATTATAGTAAGGTATATATATGTGTGGATGTGTTTTTTGTACATATTAATCAGCAAGTGTGCGGCCCACATTGTGTCTCAGAATTAACCCGTGCAAAGCGAGTGTGGTATAATACTGTGAGTGAGTGTCTAAAATACCAATTGTAATATGCTAATAAGTGAAGCCATAGGTATAAAAGTGATATAGGGCAGGTATACCCAAACATAAACTAATAATGCCATTGGCATAAAAAGTCATATGTAAAAACCAAGAAAGTGTGAATCTTGCTGAGGCCAGGTAGTGTTTGAACCGCTCTGTTACTGCCCAGACGATGGCGAGGAACTCCAGCTTGAAGGAACTGTAATTTTAGGGGTTCCTTTCCGTGGGGCGAAGCTTCCTGCTTGCGTAGGCAATTACCCTTTTCTTTGCCTTTCTGTTCCTGGGACAGTACTGCTCCCAATCCAACGTTGCTGGCATCCGGGTACAGCACAAACGGTTGGTCATATTCTGGGTAGGCCAGTACCTCATCTCACGTGAGAGCCAACTTCAACCGAGTGAAGAATCTCTCCCGCCTGTCGTTCCAGTCAAACAGGGTATTCTCACCCTTGGTTTTCTCAGATTGGCCCACTAACAGGTCTTGCAGTGGTGTGTCTATCTTGGTAAAGTCTTTATTAAATCTTCTCTAGTAGCCCACCAACCTGAGAAACTGTCAGACTTCATGGATGTTACTGGACTTCGGCCAGTCTCTAATCACGGAGACCTTGTCAGTGTCTGGTTCCACTCCTTCAGAGCTTACCACATGGTTTCAACAGGTGACATTTAGATGGTTTTACCTTCAGGCCAAAGTTGAACAGAGCTTCAAACACTTTGGCCAGGTGCTTCAGGTGGTCCTCATAAGTCTTGGAGAATACGATGACATCATCCAGGTACAACCAGATGGTTTCAAAGTTCTTGTGCTCGAGACAGCACTCCATCATCCTCTGGAACGTTCCTGGGGCGTTGCACCATCCGAACAGCATGTAGTTAAATTCAGAGAGGCCTGTTGGTGTTGTGGAGGCCGTCTTCTCCTTATCCGCCTCTGCTGTGGGAACCTGCCAGTACCCACTGGTGAGATCCAAGGTGGAAAAATAGTAAGTAGATATTAAAGCAGCCAATGACTCTTCTATTCTGGGCAACGGGTATGCATCCTTATGTGTAATACGGTTTATCTGCCTATAATCAACACACATTCTCATGGTGCCATCCTTTTTCCTGACGTGGACTAATGGAGCTGCCCAGGGGCTACAACTATCTCACCTTACCCCAGCCTCCTTCATCTCTCGCAACATACTTTTGGCACACAGGTAATGAGCTGGAGGTACAGGCCGCTACCTCTCCTTAATGGGTGATTGACTTCCCGTGGGTATATTATGTTGAACCCCTTTTACCTGCCCAAAATCTAGTGGATGTTTGCTGAATACCCACTCATACTCTTGGACCCCCCGGTAGGCCCCTTGATTTTGGTGTGATGGAGTCAGTGCCCACGTGTAATTTCTGACACCAATCCTCCATTTGTCCTGCAGAGCCATTGTCCTCCGCCTGATTGGACGGGACCAAGGGTTCTGTTGCCTGTATTACACTATTATCAACAGTAAACAGTTTGGCAAGTGTGGCATATCTGGTTAGGTGGACCTCTTTGTCTCCACAGTTAAGGACACGTACTGGTACCCTCCCCTTGTGGACTTCAACCACCCCTCTGGCTGTCAGGATTGTGGGCCTTCTATCTGAATACACAGGTTCTACAAGGGCCTGGTAATCTATACCTCTGAGGCCTATAGCTGCCCAACACTATATTAACATTTCACTCCTGGGGGGTATTGCAATGGGGATCGGATCACTCACTGTGACACGTCCAATTTCTCCACAAGATAGTTCTACCTGCTGTCTCTGTACCAGGGCTCTGATTTCTTTTTGCAGGACTCTCTGCTCACTGGAACCTGCAGTTTCGGCCACCTGTTGTAACAAGACAATAACCTCGGCAAGGCAATTTTCAATAACATTAGTACCAATGGTCATCATAGGGTTACATTCACATCAGTCAATAACCACAATCACCATTCCCTGGGCCTTTAATTCTACCCGCCCCACCTTAATGGTGACCTCCTTGTACCCCACCTGTGGCAAAGGCTGACCATTACTGGCTACTATTGTTAGATCAGTATCTGGGTCATGGGTAATGTCTGTGTCAGACCAATAACGCTTATAAAGAATGTAAAGCATAGCTGAGAGCCGGTGTCCAATAAAGTGTTCATCGGGATGCCGTTGATCACAATGGGGAGGACAGGTCTGGTCATCCTACTCCTGGGGGTTGTCCCTCTGCCCCTGGGGTCTTTCATTTAAATGACAGTACCTTGCAATATGTCCTGCCTGGTTGCAGCAGCGGCAGATGGGTCCTCCATCTGGATGATAGCGATTGTTGTCTCTTCCTCTGGTTGGCGGGATCCTCTTCTGTCATGGCCAGGGGATGTCCTCCAGTCTGGAAGCCAGCTTGATCTTCTCCTTTGGGGATTCCTGTAGGGACTTCACGGCCCTGGCGAGTGCAGCTATGCTTTTTTCAGTTCCTGCCCTTGGAGGTGTAGTCCTGGGGAGGGATCATCATCCAGGATCTGTGCATCGGCCTCAAAGGGGACCTGAGAATATGATGCCACCTCCTGGTGGTATGTGAGGGCTGGATGCCTAGAGGGCACTGTGCGGCTAGGCTGGGGATTGTGCAGCACCCAGATGGCCCTGTCCTTAAATTGTGCAAAGTCCAGGTCAGGGTTTTGCAAGGCCAGGATGTGTAGCTGAGTCCTGTGGGTGCTGGACAAGAGTCCCTCAATGAATTGCTCCTTTAAGAGTTTATCTCCATCCTGCACACTGTTAGGATCAACTTGTTTAATGGCCCACAGTGCCTCCTGTAGATTAAGGGCATAGTCCCATATGCTATCCTGTGTTCTTTGCTTACACCCGAAGAGTTTCATTTTTATTTCTGCAGCGGTGCGGGTGTCAAAGGTGATTTTAAGTTTAGCAAAAATCTGCTGCACAGTCCTTTTTTCCACATCTGGCCAGGATTTTAACTCTCTTAGGGCCGCACCAATCAGTTGGCCAGTTAAGATGTTAACTTTTTGATGCTCTGTCAGGGGATACACATCAAATAGGCTGCAGAGTCTTTCCGTAAAGTCACTTAATTTATGGGACTCTCCGGAATATTGTGGCAGCCAGGCCGCTCCAGGAACATATGGCATGGACAGCGACATTATGGGCGTTGTAGCTGCGGCAGGGTCTGGCCGACTTGTTGGAGCTGCGGGCCCTGCGGGGCCTGGTGCCAGAATGGGGCCTCCAGCTTCATCCACCGCGGGGCCTGGGGGCATCACTGGGCCTGCGGGTGCATCCGCTGCGGGGCCTGGGGGTACTATGGGGCCTGTGGCTGCCACCGCCGCCAATCCTCCTCCTGGGTCAGGCATGGCTTTTCCCCCTCGCTAACCTGGTAGAAGCTGGTGTCTCTCCTCTAGAGTCTGTAGTTGTTCCTCCAGTGTGCAGTCTGCAGCGGTTCCCGGTCCTCCGTCCAGCACTTTGTGGTGTCTTCACTTCTGGCCCTGCTGCATGACGTCTTCACTAGAGTTGAGCAACTTTTACTTTTTTAGGATCGAGTCGGGTTTTGCGAAACCCAACTTTCTCAAAAGTCGGGTCGAGTGAAATAGGCCGATTATTGCGAAAAGTCGGTGGCCGACTGAAACACGAAACCCAATGCAAGTCAATGGGGAAGCAAAGTCGGCAGTGAGTGGAGGACAGGAAAACACCTACAGTGCCCATTTTAATGCCAAAAACATTAATTCTTATTACTTAAGCTTGTCAATCTTAATTTACTTTATAATAATAGTTACGCATTGAAAACAGGGGGTCATTTGGCTAAAGTTGTGGGGGGGTAGGGCTGGCTCAAGATTTTCTTGGGCCCAGGAAACGCGGAATACGTCACGGCAGTGGAGCAGGGAGAGGTAAGTATTTCAACTTTACAAGTGCTGTGATCCTGAGCAAGCAGGGGGGGTCACTAGTTGGCACTGGCACAGGGCCCCTCATAGTACGGCGGTGTGTTTAACGGCGGGTGGTGCCTCCCACTGCCAGAGACACTTTTGCGTACTATGAGGGGCCCTGTGCCAGTGCCAACGAGTATGCCCCCCCACCTGATGAAGGAACCTGCACTTTCATCTGCACCTTCCTCTTTGTCCCCGTGTAAGGTGGTATAGTATGCGGGAAGGGGTACCTGACTTTCAGCAGGGTCAGATTCTGGCTGTGTAGAGTGCAAAGGGAATGTAGTGGTCTGGGTCAATGTACCAGCAGACTCATCTAGCAGTGGCTGGGCAATGGGCAGGATGAGGAGGAAACACAGATATAGTCCCAAAATAAAAAAGTAGGCTAAAAGCAGTTAAAAATTGGTAACAGGAGTACACAGGCGGCATAGCTTTGTTCAGTGGAGGACAACTGTAAGGACTGGCTGACACAGTTACTAGAACCAAATAAGTAAGTAGGTTAAATGCAGTTCAAAATTGGTAACAGGAGTACACAGGCGGCATAGCTTTGTTCAGTGGAGGACAACTGTAAGGACTGGCGCAGACAGACACAGTCAGTAGGCCTAAGATAAAAAAGTAGGCTAAATGCAGTTCAAAATTGGGAACAGGAGTACACAGGCGGCATAGCTTTGTTCAGTGGAGGACAACTGTAAGGACTGGCTGACACAGTTACTAGGCCCAAATAAGTAAGTAGGCTAAATGCAGTTCAAAATTGGTAACAGGAGTACACCGGCGGCATAGCTTTGTTCAGTGGAGGACAACTGTAAGGACTGGCTGACACAGTTTCTAGGCCCAAATAAGTAAGTAGGCTAAATGTCTGCCAAAAAAATGTTCATAAATAAACAGGTGGCATAGCTAGGTACAGGGGTGGGCTCCTCTGCTGAGTAGCAGACAGTGGTAGTTGGCGCAAAGTATTAACTGGTTTAAATAAAGGCAAGGGCCCCTGTATATTTTTACTATCATCTATCATTTCAACAAATTTGTATTGACAGTGCCATTGAAGGATTTAACTGCACAGACTACAGAGTGGTGGAGCAGGGAGAGGTAAGTTTTGCAAGTGGTAGAGCACTGTTCGAGCTGGGGGGAACACTCTCTCATGGGCGGTGGTACTGGCACAGGGCCCCTCATATTACGACGGTGTGTCTGACGTTGGTTGTGCACCTCCACCGTCAGAGACACTTCATTGTACTATGAGGGACCCTGTGCCAGTGCCCTCGCCCAAGAGTGGGCACACCCACCTGTCCAGGCAAACGGCACTCGCACGGGTGCTTGCGCCAAGTGGTGATCACGGCCCTGTGGGGGGAGTCAGCCCATTTAAGGAGGTATAAAAATGGCCTATGGTGGACATTCAGAAGCTGCAAATGGAGGAATTGGAGCAGTCAATAAGAGGAGGCCAAAAGCAAGACATTTATCAGGCAAGTTACGTGTCAGCAGGGGAAGGTGGGGCAAAATAATTTGAAATCCATGATTGGTTCATTTTAATGAAGGATAGATCATCAACATTTCGGGTAGCTAGACGTGTCCTTTTTTCGGTCAGTATTGAACCAGCAGCACTGAAGACTCTTTCTGATAGCACACTGGCAGCTGGGCAAGCGAGCTCCTGTAATGCATATTCTGCCAATTCAGGCCAGGTGTCTATTTTAGATGCCCAATAATCAAAGGGGAATGACCTGTGAGGAAGAACATCGATAAGGGAGGAAAAATAGTTTGTAACCATACTGGACAAATGCTGTCTCCTGTCACTTTGAATCGATGCAGCAGTACCTGTCGTGTCTGCGGCCATTGCGAAATCACTCCATAACCTGGTCATAAAACCCCTCTGTCCAACGCCACTTCGTATTTGTGCACCTCTAACACCTCTGCCATGTTGCCCCCTACAGCTCGTGTGAGAACCATCACCGCCGCTGTGTGCTGGGAATGCCTGAACCAAACGGTGTGCAATGTTGCTTGTTTGGTAGCCAATATTTGCTCAAGGTTCTCATGTGGCATGGTATTTTGTAATTTTCCTTTATATCGTGGATCCAGGAGGCAGGCCAACCAGTAATCGTCACCGGTAGTGTTGAGCATTCCGATACCGCAAGTATCGGGTATCGGCCGATACTTGCGGTATCGGAATTCCGATACCGAGATCCGATACTTTTGTGGTATCGGGAATCGGTATAGGAACCATATTAATGTGTAAAATAAAGAATTAAAATAAAAAATATTGATATACTCACCTCTCCGACGCAGCCTGGACCTTACCGCTGTGAACCGGCAGCCTTCTTTGCTTAAAATGAGCGCGTTTAGGGCCTTCCATGACGTCACAGCTTCTGATTGGTCGCGTGCCGCTCATGTGACCGCCACGCGACCAATCACAAGCCGCGACGTCATCCCTCAGGTCCTAAATTCCCTTCTAGGAATTTAGGACCTGAGGGATGACGTCACGGCTTCTGATTGGTCGCGTGGCGGTCACATGAGCGGCACGCGACCAATCAGAAGCCGTGACGTCATGGAAGGTACTGAACACGCTCATTTTAAGCAAAGAAGGCTGCCGGTTCACAGCGGTAAGGTCCAGGCTGCGTCGGAGAGGTGAGTATATCAATATTTTTTATTTTAATTCTTTATTTTACACATTCATATGGATCCCAGGGCCTGAAGGAGAGTTTCCTCTATTTCAGACCCTGGGAACCATCAGGATACCTTCCAATACTTGAGTCCCATTGACTTGTATTGGTATCGGGTATCGGTATCGGCGAGATCTGATACTTTGCCGGTATCGGCCGATATTTTCCGATACCGATACTTTCAAGTATCGGACGGTATCGCTCAACACTAGTCACCGGTCATCATTTTGATAATGCGGGGGTCCCTTTTTAGGATACGCAAGGAATACTCAGCCATGTGGGCCAATGTTCCAGGTGTCAATTCACTGCTTGTGCTGGGTTGAGGAGCACTTTCTTGCAAATCAACATCACTTGTGTCCCCCAAAAAAACCTGTACCTGACCTTGCAATGCCACCAGTTTCTATTGCCCCCTGAGAAGCATCCTCCTCCCATAAATATTCATCCCCATCATCCTCCTCCTCCTCCTCTTCGTCCGCCACCTCGTCCAGGAGAGTTCCCTGAGCAGACAATGGCTGACTGTCATCAAGGCTTCCCTCATCCTCGGCTGCAGACGCCTGCTCCTTAATGTGCGTCAAACTTTGCATCAGCAGACGCATTAGTGGGATGCTCATGCTTATGATGGCGTCGTCTGCACTTACCAGCCATGTGCATTCCTCAAAACACTGAAGGACTTGACAGAGGTCTTGTAGCTTCGACCACTGCACACCAGACAACTCCATGTCTGCCATCCAACTGCCTGCCCGTGTATGTGTATCCTCCCACAAATAAATTACAGCACGCCTCTGTTCGCACAGCCTCTGAAGCATGTGCAGTGTGGAGTTCGACCTTGTTGCAACGTCGATTATTAGGCGGTGCTGGGGAAGATTCAACGATCGCTGATGGTTCAGCATACGGCTGGAGTGTACAGGCGACCGGCGGATGTGAGAGCAAAGTCTTCGCACCTTCAGGAGCAGGGCTGGTAACCCCGGATAATTTTTCAGGAAGCACTGCACCACCAGGTTCAAGGTGTGAGCCAGGCAAGGTATGTGTTTTTTCGTTCTGAAAGGGCTATGGCAGCCATAAAATTCCTTCCGTTATCACTGACTACCTTGCCTGCCTCAAGATGTACACTGCCCAGCCATGACTGAGTTTCTTGCTGCAAGTTCTCGGCCAGTACTTGCGCGGTGTGTCTGTTGTTGATGCCCAAACACTTCATTTCCAACACAGCCTGCTGACGCTTACCACTAGCTGTTCCATAATGGGACACCTTGTGTGCAACACTGGCAGCTGCAAATGGAGTGGTCGTGCGACTGCGCTCTGTGGATGAGCTTTCGCTTCTGGAGGAGGAGGAGGGGTGGCGAACGCCTACAGCCAACTGTTTCCTAGACCGTGGGCTAGGCAGAACTATCCCACTATGGCTGTCCCCTGTGGACCCTGCATCCACCACATTAACCCAGTGCACCATGATGGATACGTAATGTCCCTGGCCATGCCTACTGGTCCATGCATCTGTTGTGAGGTGCACCTTTCTACTAACTGATTGCCTCAGTGCATGGACAATGCGGTCTTTGACATGCTGGTGGAGGGCTGGGATGGCTTTTCTCGCAAAGAAGTGTTGACAGGGTAGGTCATAGCGTGGTACTGCGTAGGCCATCAGGGCTTTGAAAGCTTCGCTTTCAACCAACCGGTAGGGCATCATCTCTAACGAGATTAGTCTAGCAATGTGGGCGTTCAAACCCTTTGTACGTGGATGAGAGGATGAGTACTTCCTTTTCCTAACGAGAGTCTCTTGTAGGGTGAGCTAGACTGGAGAGCTGCATATGGTGGAACTAGCGGGGGTGGTGGTGGACATGGCAGATTGAGAGAGGGTTGGTGATGGTATTCTTGATGTTGGCCTACATACAGTGTTTCCTACCAAGAACCTTGTGATTCCCTGACTGCTTTGGCCTTGCGATGATACCTCCACATTTGCTGCTGGTGGTGTCCTAACCGGTGGGCTTACAGTGAGGGAAGCAATGTAGTGTTGCTGACTATCTTCATTCTGAGCGGGTGCACCAACGGTACGGGACGTTTGGTAGTTATTCCAGGCTTGCAAGTGCATGCTGGTTAAATGTCTACGCATGCACGTTGTATTTAAATTTTGGAGATTCTTCCCTCTGCTAAAGGTCTTTCAGCATTTCTTACAGATAACTTTTGACTGATCATTCGGATCTTGGTTAAAAAATTGCCACACTGCACTCTTCCTACTACGGATAACATTTTCAGGCATTGCACGCTGTGCTACTTTCACCGGATGGCCACACTGTCCTAAAACTGTTTTTGTTTTTGACAAACGTGTTTGGCCTGATACGGGCCTGCCAGATGACAGCTGTTGCGATATAGATGGCTGCTGCGGATCATCCTCCTCCGCTTCTGAGCTACTGGCAGCAGCACCCTCTTCCCCCAATTGCTGCCAATCTGGGTCAACAACTGGGTCATCTATCACCTCCTCTTCGTGTCATGTGCACCTTCCTCTGTGTCACCGTGTAAGGTGCTATAGCGTTCGGGATGAGGCACCATAGTCTCATCAGGGTCAGATTCTGGCTTAGTACACTTCGAGGGAAATGTAGTGATCTAAGTCAATGGAACAGCATAATAATCTAGCTGTGGCTGTGCATCTGTGCACTCCATGTCCGATTCATCTTGTAATGGGCTGTTAACAATTTCCCTTTCTAACCCAGGCACGGTATGTGTAAAGAGCTTCATGGAGTAAACTGTAGTGTCGCCTGCTGCATCCTTCACTTTTGGTTTGGGTGAAGGACACAAGGAAGCGACTTGTTCCTGACTGGGAGCATCCACTGATGACTCGCTGCTTTTATATTTCGATCTTTCGGAAGAGGAGGCGAAAGAGCTAGAGGCTGAGTCAGCAAGGAAAGCCAAACCTTTTTCCTGCTGCTCCAGCTTTAAAAGCGGTTTTCCTACTCCCAGATAAGGAAGCCTTCGAGGCCTTGTGTAGCCAGACGATGACGCTGGCTCAACACCTCGAGCCTTAGGTGCTATTTTGCTTTTCCCACTACCACCAGATGCTCCACAACCACCACCACCATCATTACCAGCTGGCAACGACCGCCCACGGCCTCTTCCACCAGACTTCCTCATTTTTGGGAAAATGTAACCAAAATAACAACCGTTATATGGTACTGTAAAACAAGGTTGAAGGTGTATATAAACTTATTGAGAATTTAAATCTCCATTTTTTTGGGGGGAGACTGAACCCAAACTCAGGCCCAGTGTATTACACTACACAATGTAAGTGGAAGAACGTGGCTGGAAGATATACGACAAACTAACAGAACAGACGTAGATCTGGAGCGCCCCCACACCGCCGCAGGGCCGAGGGGTACCCGGAGCCGGGCCTCTGGGTCTCTGCTCTGGGGTTGTCACGGTGGCTAGACCCGGTCCGTGGCCCTGTCTGTCAGTGGGGGACGTCCGGTGCAATAAGTGTGGATGTTGGTGGTGCAGTTGTGGGGTGCAGGTCGCGGTAAATAACGAGGACACCAGGTTGCAGTCTCTTTACCTCTTTACTGGAGATCTCTGAGTCCTCAGTCCAGAATACGGTTCACCAGGCTGCGCAAGTCCGGCCGGTCCAATGGCACCTCCAGAGTTCACTTCACAGGTGGAAATCGGTGCCTTCCTTCTTAGCGCTATGTGTTGTAGTCCTTCCCTGCTGTGCTTACGGAAAGTACCCCACAACCGTTGTGTCTGTTTCTTAAGTTCCCTCACAACTCGATTAAATGATGTTCTTCTAATCTTCCGTCCCTTCCTGATGTTACAGTTAGAACGGCACCCGTTTGTCGGATAGGCCTGGAGTTCTTCCGGGACCCTAGAGACGCCCCTCTCCCGCAATTGCCTCCCAAGACTTCATAGGTGATATGTGTTAGACAGCCCGCCTTAAACTGACTGTCCTGCCGCTGTTTAGAGTATCGCTTGAAGCTGAATGTTATAATACTCCCTCGGCGTTCCGGCCACCGGTAGTGCGCCTCAGTAGGGTGTTGCTCCGGTCTTACAGCACGACCCCTACTGGAATTCTCCTATTGCTTGATCTCGTTTCTCACTCAGCACAATCTATCTCGCTTCTAGTCCTTTCTTGGGTCCCGCCGCTTCCCGGAGCTGGCGCGGACCCGTTACGTTCTTTTCAATGCCAAGCCTCTGTCAGGATCCCACCCCTGACAGAGACCCTACTGTCTCTTCCTCCACAACACCCTCTGCCACTAGGTGTTGCTTCGTCCAATCCAGTCAGCTTTCTGATCTAACTTCCTGCCTGACCCCCAGTTTACCCACTATGGTGGGGAGTGGCCTAATGAATAGCACCCTTAGCTCCCCCCGGAGGCCCGGCTGTGAAATGTATTGGTGTCTGTGATACCTGATCAGATGAACTCCTTCAGTGCCATCGGACGCACCGTAGCTCCCCATAGTGGCGGAGCCACAGTACTGCAACGACCAGGACTCTGGGGCGCTGCACTCCCCCCTGGTTAAACACAGTACTCCGGGACTTGGAAGAAAACAACAATACAAGTTAGCAAAAAGACATACAGTTTTGTTGAGTGCAATAACAATAAGCATATTTGAACAGAGCTTCCCTTTATGGGAGGTGAGGACACTTGAACGTTACAAACATGGTAAAATATCATAGCAACATGCTATAATTAACTTTTCTTACCCAACCGGGTATTCTACTAAGTGCAAAAATTGTTGAACAATAATTTAACTTTGCCTTTAAGGACATACACTCTGAATCCACTAAAGACCTTCCTATAATCACATTATAAGGTATTTTAACTTTTTCATTCTCCTTCTTTAAATCTGCAGGACCGCCTGTCCTATCGGCACCAGACCTACTGCCTCTCCTTTAAGTTACAGGACCGCCCCGTTCAGCCAGGGCCTACTGCCTTTTCAACTACTATACACAGTATAGAACATAACATTACTTTCAGTTTAAGAGCACTGAGCCATCTCTACATGACTCCTATGAGGACTCAGGGTTTACCTTCTATCCTAACTATCAACATTATCAAAACATTTTCTATCACACATTAAGCCTTCTCATTATCTTTCTTTCTATCATGCATGCGGGACACCACGTCTATCCCTACGGGTCCACTGCATCCTTCTTCTATCTTTCACCTTTTTCTTCTCAAATAACATCATTAACATTTCTTCACAATTAACCAATTGAACACATATAACTTCCTCGTGCAAACATTATCACTCTTCTCTCATCAACATTATTGCTACTTGTCTTAAGCAATATTACTATCAAAATGCGACAAATGAACATCCCCTTTAAGAGGGGATCAAGTCTTTCTGAGGTAGTTCGTCTTTTCAGACTACCAGTCCATGCTCAGCAAAGGTTCCAGTGCGGTATCTTCGCAAAGAGTCCTTCTTTAAGTATTACCAGCAGGGAGCTCCTTTAAGAAGGTGCAAACTATATACAAGCAGTTTGTATCATGCACTGTTCATGATTCAGCAGTTTTTATAACATTGTGGAACAAAAAGCAAAAATGAAAGTGAAAGCAAAAATAAAAAGCAATAGGGATCCCGGGTAAACAAAGGGATCCCTTTAAGAGTTAACCCAGGACGGGTTTTAGCAGCAAAACAGCAAGGAAATAAACAGTTAACTATTTACAGTTTCAGGTTTCCGAGGCTTAGTTGGACGGCTTCCAGGGCTGCACCTGGCACTTAACCCTTCTCGGCCTGGGAAAAGTGAGGTCCAGGGTTACACCCAGTGCTGGACAAACGCCGTTAATCCGTCTTTCATGTATGGTTAAATCATGCGCAGCGATGGAGGTCTGCGCAGCTTGAGTAGGGGCATTTGTTGCAGCAGAGGTAGAGGCTGCTGCAAGATCAGTCACTGGAACGGGGTCAGCAGCTGTGGCACCAGCAGTCACGGGAGTGGTGTCAGTCATCAGGGCAGGGTCGTCCTTCATACCTGCTTCAGATGCGGTCCCTCCGGTGCCGGTCTGCTCCGTCTCTGCTGGGGTCTGGAACGCTGGTTGCGGGACCTTTTGCTGCGGCGTTGTCATCTCTGCTCGCAGCATACCCCTTCCCGGCAGCGCCTTGCTTTCCAGCTTCGGAGCGCTGGGACTTCTTTCCTGCTCCGGACCAGATGAGGCTGCCGACAGATGTCCGGTGAGGCTCCTGATGATGGCCTTCTTCCACCCGGCCTCAGTGCTCAGCTGCGTCCGTCGAGGTCGGTCGCTGAGCTCGTCCACTCCGGCCTGCAGGAATTCAGCATCAGCGGTGGAGGCCTGGTTGCGGTGCCCCTCCGGGTGGCTGGGGGAGTCCTCTGCTCCGACCCCACGCTCCGGCTCCGGGCGGCTCGCCATGGCGTCCTCCATGTCGCTCGCTCCTTCTTCCTGGTCCTTTTTCCGCTCTCTCCTTCTTGGGCGGTTTCGTTTTCTCTGTCTCTGCCCACCATTGAGGATCAGGAGGCGGATCTCGGCTGCTGACGGACACGTCCTCAAGGGGCCGAGATATTTAGACTGGGCGGCCATTGTCTTTCGCGCTCTTCAGCTTGTTCACGCCCACTTCCACGCCCTTCTTCTTCTCCTGCGCTCTCCTTAGCGCTGTAATGGCGGCGGTTTTGGCGCGAACTTTTGGCGGCAAGTGACAATCCACAGTCTTTGCAATAAAGCACAGTCCAAGCACAGTAAATCACAGTTCCAAGGCACACATGACCTGATTCTTCAGGCTTAAGTAGATCCTGTTCGTGACGCCAAGTTTGGAGCGCCCCCACACCGCCGCAGGGCCGAGGGGTACCCGGAGCCGGGCCTCTGGGTCTCTGCTCTGGGGTTGTCACGGTGGCTAGACCCGGTCCGTGGCCCTGTCTGTCAGTGGGGGACGTCCGGTGCAATAAGTGTGGATGTTGGTGGTGCAGTTGTGGGGTGCAGGTCGCGGTAAATAACGAGGACACCAGGTTGCAGTCTCTTTACCTCTTTACTGGAGATCTCTGAGTCCTCAGTCCAGAATACGGTTCACCAGGCTGCGCAAGTCCGGCCGGTCCAATGGCACCTCCAGAGTTCACTTCACAGGTGGAAATCGGTGCCTTCCTTCTTAGCGCTATGTGTTGTAGTCCTTCCCTGCTGTGCTTACGGAAAGTACCCCACAACCGTTGTGTCTGTTTCTTAAGTTCCCTCACAACTCGATTAAATGATGTTCTTCTAATCTTCCGTCCCTTCCTGATGTTACAGTTAGAACGGCACCCGTTTGTCGGATAGGCCTGGAGTTCTTCCGGGACCCTAGAGACGCCCCTCTCCCGCAATTGCCTCCCAAGACTTCATAGGTGATATGTGTTAGACAGCCCGCCTTAAACTGACTGTCCTGCCGCTGTTTAGAGTATCGCTTGAAGCTGAATGTTATAATACTCCCTCGGCGTTCCGGCCACCGGTAGTGCGCCTCAGTAGGGTGTTGCTCCGGTCTTACAGCACGACCCCTACTGGAATTCTCCTATTGCTTGATCTCGTTTCTCACTCAGCACAATCTATCTCGCTTCTAGTCCTTTCTTGGGTCCCGCCGCTTCCCGGAGCTGGCGCGGACCCGTTACGTTCTTTTCAATGCCAAGCCTCTGTCAGGATCCCACCCCTGACAGAGACCCTACTGTCTCTTCCTCCACAACACCCTCTGCCACTAGGTGTTGCTTCGTCCAATCCAGTCAGCTTTCTGATCTAACTTCCTGCCTGACCCCCAGTTTACCCACTATGGTGGGGAGTGGCCTAATGAATAGCACCCTTAGCTCCCCCCGGAGGCCCGGCTGTGAAATGTATTGGTGTCTGTGATACCTGATCAGATGAACTCCTTCAGTGCCATCGGACGCACCGTAGCTCCCCATAGTGGCGGAGCCACAGTACTGCAACGACCAGGACTCTGGGGCACTGCAGATCCACTTAGTGCAATTTAAATCTCCCTTTTTTTGGGGGGAGACTGAACCCAAACTCAGGCCCAGTGTATTACACTACACAATGTAAGTGGAAGAACGTGGCTGGAAGATATACGACAAACTAACAGAACAGACGTAGATCCACTTAGTGGCAATTTAAATCTCCCTTTTTAGGGGGGAGACTGAACCCAAACTCAGGCCCAGTGTATTTTACAATGCAATGGGAGTGGCAGCAAGTGGCTGGCTTATACACGACAAACTAAGAGGACTGAGGTATATCCACTTTGTGAGAATTTGAATCTCACTTTTTTGGGGGGGAGACTGAACCCAAACTCAGGCCCAGTGTATTTCACAACGCAATGTGAGTGGCAGCAAGTGGCTGGCTGATACACAACAAACTAAGAGGACTGAGGTATATCCACTTTGTGAGAATTTGAATCTCACTTTTTTGGGGGGGAGACTGAACCACAACTCAGGCCCAGTGTATTTTACAATGCATTGTGAGTGGCAGCAAGTGGCTGGCTGATACACAACAAACTAAGAGGACTGAGGTATATCCACTTTGTGAGAATTTGAATCTCACTTTTTTGGGGGGAAGACTGAACCCAAACTCAGGCCCAGTGTATTTCACAACGCAATGTGAGTGGCAGCAAGTGGCTGGCTGATACACAACAAACTAAGAGGACTGAGGTATATCCACTTTGTGAGAATTTGAATCTCACTTTTTTTGGGGGGAGACTGAACCACAACTCAGGCCCAGTGTATTTTACAATGCAATGTGAGTGGCAGCAAGTGGCTGGCTTATACATGACAAACTAAGAGTACTGAGGTATATCCACTTTGTGAGAATTTGAATCTCACTTTTTTTGGGGGGAGACTGAACTCAAACTCAGGCCCAGTGTATTTTACAACGCAATGTGAGTGGCAGCAAGTGGCTGGCTGATACACGACAAACTAAAAGGCCTGAGGTATATCCACTTTGCGAGAATTGGAATCTCACTTTTTTGGGGGGGAGACTGAACCCAAACTCAGGCCCAGTGTATTTCACAACGCAATGTGAGTGGCAGCAAGTGGCTGGCTGATACACAACAAACTATGAGGACTGAGGTATATCCACTTTGTGAGAATTTGAATCTCACTTTTTTGGGGGGGAGACTGAACCACAACTCAGGCCCAGTGTATTTTACAATGCATTGTGAGTGGCAGCAAGTGGCTGGCTGATACACGACAAACTAAGAGGACTGAGGTATATCCACTTTGTGAGAATTTGAATCTCACTTTTTTTGGGGGGGAAGACAGAGCCAAACTCAGGCCCAGTGTATTTTACAACGCAACGTGAGTGGCAGCAAGTGGCCGGCTGATACACGAGAAACTAAGAGGACTGAGGTATATCCACTTTGTCAGAATTTGAATCTCACTTTTTTTTGGGGGGAGACTGAACCCAAACTCAGGCCCAGTGTATTTTACAATGCAATGTGAGTGGCAGCAAGTGGCTGGCTGATACACGAGAAACTAAGAGGACTGAGTTATATCCACTTTGTGAGAATTTGAATCTCACTTTTTTTGAGGGGGAGACTGAACCACAACTCAGGCCCAGTGTATTTTACAACGGAATGTGAGTGGCAGCAAGTGGCTGGCTGATACACGACAAACTAAGAGGACTGAGGTATATCCACTTTGTGAGAATTTGAATCTCCCTTTTTTGGGGGGAGACTGAACCCAAACTCAGGCCCAGTGTATTTTACAACACAAAGTAAGTGGCAGAACGTGGCTGGCTGATATACAACAAACTAACAGAACTGACGTATATCCACTTTGTAAAAACAGAACTGGAACACACTGGCGCTACTCACAAAGCGGCCCAAGTGCTGCATGTATTTAGGCAGATCTGTGCCCACTTTGCCAAGAAACAAACAGACTAATAAAAGGTAAAATACCATGCTACAAGGGTCTGAAAGATGCTACTACTAACTAGTACATAGGCTGGTCCCTGGTTTGCCCCTTGCGAAACGGGTGCTGCACGTTGGGGCAGATATAGTGGGCTAGTGTATAGTAAGATGCCGACTGACAGTGCCGCCACCTATAGTTTAAAATGTACCGCAATCAGTGTGTAAACCACATATGCATGCTAGGGTATGTAAATAATAAATATCATACCGTGACAGAGTGTCGAGGCAGGCTGTCCTGAGTTCCTGCAGGGTGGCTCGTGGTAAATACACCAAAGATTGCATGCGGCACTCCGCTGGTAGAGATGGCAGGTCTGATGGTAAAGGTGGTCCTCCAAATGGTAGCGATGAGGCGGGCGCACGCTAGCTACCGCTTGTCTGATCAGGGACAAGGTGCCAGTAGACAGTGCAGAGCCAGGGAACGTCCTGGCCGGAGGCGTCCCTGGTTGCACTGAGAAAAATGGCCGGCGCGGCCATTTCTCTTTGTGCACTTTTTGGAATGCTCTGCCCATGAGGGTACATCTCCTCCCCCTCGTGCTCCATGCGGCACGGCAATGGTGGTTTTCAAAGAAACTCACAGTCTCTGGCACACAGTACATGGCGATGCAAGGGAGCGAAATCCTGTTCGTGACCCAAAAAGATGAGTCGTCCACCATGGCACGGTACTCGGTACTGGGTTCGGTCGGCTATTAAAGGGGATGTCACGGTTTCTGCGACCCAGTCCGTGGCCCTGGGACTCACTGTGAAAGGAGAATGATCTTTAAAGGGAATTGTGAATAAATCTGTTGTGATGCCACCTGTGGTGTTCGGTCAATAGGGGGACCGATGCTGCTTTAAAGGGGTCCTCTGGGGGATGTTGTTGCAGCAATGATGGTGGTGCTTCCCACAAGTGAAGCGGGGTCCCCAGGGGTCCTAGAGTATATGGTGATGATGGTGTTTGCTGGTCAATGAGTAAGGGACACAAGTTGTAAAGTCTTTACCTGGTTTACTGTAGTTGGCAGGCCACAGTCCAGGGTACCGGCAACAGGTCCAGGCAGCCCGGAAACAAGTGGAATCCCCTTGGCAAGTCAGGTTGGGAGCCTTCCACTGCGCGTTTGCTATAATCCCTTGCTGTCTGTAATATCCTAAAAAGGTCCTGGTTATTTCCCCTGTCCTGGGACAGGTATCTGTATGGTAGGCAGCTTGAGCTGTTCCTTCTGGGATCTCTGCACAGTGATTCCAGGCTCAAGGGTGCTGCTGTACTACAGGCTTAATTTGGGCAGTACACGTGAAGTTCTGTGCCCTCCAGTTCTGCTAGGTGTCCTTCAGTTCTACTCTAGCCTCGGGCTCCCAGTACCCAGTTTCTGTGCTTTGGCTCCTCAGAGGCCCACTTGTAGCCTCCTTGAGCCCTGAAATATCTCCTCTGCTCCTTTCCTGTCTGCTCTCCAGACTGTCTGATCCAGACTAAACTAGCTCCTCCTCCAAACCAGGATCTTTATCCAGGGAAGCTACCCTAAAACAGGGTTTTGAGCTCCCTCTCCTGGCCTGGATTCAGAAGGTGTTGTGTGTGAGGTTTACCTGCCAAAGATATCCCTCTTGTTTCCAGGAATAGCACTACCCTCCCTGAGTGGAAGGCAGCACTACTGTGGTACCCAAACTCCTGGGGTGCCACAGATCTGGTGCAACAAGTTCATATGAAGCAGTTTCTCTTTCTGATCACACTCTCCAATCTGTCCCAGGATCTTGAACTCTTTCCTTATGGTGATTTCTGGTGTTGGAAAGTACTGTTTTCCTGATTTATCAAACCCAAGCAGGTTAAAGGTTCTGTCAGAGTCTGCCACACGTTCAGAGGATTGGGTAGATTTCTGCAGGACTGTTGTTAAGGCTTTGAATAATTATTTTAATTCCTGTAGCTCTGTCTGCGGAAGGAGATTCCTGCTCTTGGTAATTGGCGCTGCCCCTCCATCATCCAACTTCAACCTGGCTAGAAACTGTCTTAGCTCCTGGAGGAATGCCCTCATGATATCTTCAGCTTCTTTCTCCCCCAGCTCATCCATCTGTGTACTAATGGCAGCTACAAGTTGTCTGCAGGAGCATGCTTTAAAGATCTGTTCTTCTGACATTTTTATATGTTTTGCTACTGTTCTCAATTCTTCACATGTTAACTGAAGAAGCAGTTCACTGATCCTGTCCACTTGTATTTCCACATCCATTGCTGCTAGTGAGATTTCTTTAGAGCTGGTCCTCTTTAACTGGTGTAGGAGAGTTGAGGTGCTGTGCTGCTTTAGGGCTGTTCCCCTTTAACTGATGTAGCAGAGTTGAGTTGAGGTGCCGTGCTGCTTTAGGGCTGGTGCCCTTTAACTGGTGTAGCAGAGTTGAGTTGAGGTACTGTGCTGCTTTATTTTCCTGTCACTTTGCCTCTTTTCCCTCTACATGCTAATTACCACTCAGAATTCCCCATATGGGCCACCAATGTTACATGTACGCTGCTAGGTTCAGATAGGGGCGGGACAGGTCTCATGAATTCTTTGGAACTCTGGGGGAACCGTTACTCAGGGTGACCGTGTACTGCAACTTCCTCAGGCACAAGATGGATCCACTTGCTCACACAGATACAATTGATAGAGTCCTCATAAACATGAACTGGGTAGTTTAATGTCACAGCACATTCAGTACAATTCATGTCTCTTAGGCTACTTTCACACTGGCGTTTTCCGCAATGCGTCGTTTTGCCGAAAAAACGCATCCTGCAAAAGTGCTTGCAGGATGCGTTTTTTTTTGCATTGACTTACATTAGCGACGCATTGCGCCCTGTTGTGGCGGACCGTCGGGACCAAAAACGTTACATGTAACGTTTTTTGCTCCCGACGGTCAGCTTTTTCCGACCGCGCATGCGCGGCTGGAACTCCGCCCCCACCTCCACGCACTTCCCCGCACCTCACAATGGGGCAGCGGATGCGCTGGAAAAATGCATCCGCTGCCCCTGTTGTGCGGCAGAGACAACGCTAGCGTCGGGGACCTCGGCCCGACGCACTGCGACGGACCGAGCCCGACGCTAGTGTGAAAGAAGCCTGAAGCACAGGTTTTACAAACAGTACAGCTGCTTCTTAGAGGCACATTGACTAATAGGCTCTTTTGATAGCACAGTTCAGCACAGATCAATACTCTTAACAAAAGCACAGTATACACAGTATTCTTTCTAGCAGAGTGTAATGGAGGAGGGGGGAGGGTTTGCTGAGGAAGATGATCTTGGTGGCACAATTTCTTCCAATAACTATCTTCCTGCTCCTGATAAACTTTCTCCACTAGCAGTATAGGGGGTTAGCCCAACTCCACTCTGTAATGGAATCCTGTGTCCCTATGGTTCACTTGCCTGAACTCTTGTGAGAGAGAGATCACACACCACTCATCCCTTTTGCTGCTGCCAGAACAGTAAACAGGATTCCCACAATCCCCCTGGGGCTCTGCTAACCACTCTCTGTCTCCTGTGACTGTGTTAACCCCTTCTCGCCATGACCAGTGGGGATTGACGAAAAAGAAATGCAGTGCACCCAGTAACTGACAGAGAGTGAGGTGCCGTGCGCTTTGTGACCGTGAGTACAGCGCACGTGCCGCAAAGAGAGAACCGGTGACTGGACAGATGTCTGCAGCCCACCTTACAAGCATATACTTTCCTGCTCAAGGGGGACCCTGATCATGCTGCGGCCTTGTTTGCTCTTTACACATATGTTAATGGACTAGGGGCTTTGCGACAGGTGCCGAAGACCGACCGCTGCCACCAGAAAACGGACCGCCGTTACCAACCGAATGTCCTTGGACAATCACTGCGGAAGCCATTGCAGGCGCTACCAACCTCCAAGTGGTACCTCCATTCTGAAGAACTCCTGACACGATCAGTGCACAAAAGAACTACTTACTCATTAACCCTGAATATTTTTCTCAATTGGACTGCTATTGCCCCTTTTAACCCTCCATCTCCCTGCGACGAGTTAACACCTGTTAAATTAAAACTGTTAAATTTGTTAACCCTTGCTCTGCCTTCTACCTGTCACTGCATCCCGCAACCTGCTTTCACTTGGCGTAGTCTGCAGGATGCAGTCCACAGGCTAAGAAGAAACAGACCAGGCGACCATGGGGACCCCAAGGGCAAATATGCCACTGGGAGCCATGCTAAGCAACCTCACAAAGTTCACAGGGAGCAACACTTTACTATGGAACTGGACTGAGAGGGTCAAGGGCATGATGAGGATGCATCCCATGACCCACGCAATGCAGGTGGAAATTGCCATGATGGCTCTGGACGGAGAAGTAAGGTGCTCCGTCATGTTCCTGCCCCCCATGAGTGAAACACATTTACCAAGGTGTTACAGCTTCTAGAGGAAATGCACAGGGACCCTACAAATGTCTGGGAATTATGCATGCACTTGTTTAGTCATGTCCAAAAGGATGGGGAGTCAGTGACCCAATACATGAATGCGCTGCAGGAGATACACGCTGCGATGGCTAAGCGGGATGGTGTAGGCGTTGGGTCTCCAGATATAGTTCTGAGAGGCTTTAGAGATGTGCTGCTTAAACAGGCTTTGCAGGAACTCTTGCAGGTTAATCCGCGTATGTCCTTTGTGGAGGTTGGGGCGGAGGTGCGCACACGTGAGCAAGAGCAGGGACTGACAACCCCGGCAGGGAAGGTTCGGAGCAAGGAAGTATCTGCTACTCTTGCAACGGAACCAAGTTGGGTGAGCAAAATCCAGAAGGAAATCCAGGGAATGCGAGAAGAATGGTCTGACTTTAGGAAGAAACCTCCCCTAACCCTGGATCCCTCCAGAGATCAAACTAATCCCGAGCCTCTCCAGGGAAACAGACAACCTCGCACAGAAAGATCGTCGATCTGCTTTGCATGTAGAGACTGTCATGATCTCCATGGCCAGAGAACTAGCATAAGCCTCAATAGGAACAAGCTCTTGGAAGATGTAACTATACTGACCATGAACTAAACCTACCGCATCATCTAGAAGTAGCCAGGTAGCATGTCCTACTTTTTATCCCTATATGCCCAGCGCCGGCCGGAGAACTAAATAATGCTAGCAGAGGGAAATATAAGACCTGACTCACCTCTAGAGAAATGCCCAAAAAGGAGACAGAGGCCCCCCACATATATTGGCGGTGATATGAGATGAAACAACAAACGCAGCAGGAAAATAGTTTTAGCAAATTTGAGGTCCGCTTTCTAGATAGCAGAAGACAGAAAGCATACTTTCATGGTCAGTAGAAAACCCTAACAAAACACATCCAGAAATTACTTTAGGACTCTGGCATTAACTCATAATACCAGAGTGGCAATTCCTGATCAACAAGAGCTTTCCAGACACAGTAACGAAACTGCAGCTGTGAACTGGAACCAAAATACAAAAACAAAACATGGACGAATGTCCAACTTATCTAGTAGATGTCTGGGAGCAGGAACAAGCACAGAGAGGCTTCTGATAACATTGTTGACCGGCAAGCATCTAACAGAGAAGCCAGGTTATATAGCGACACCCAGATCTAATCAGAACAGGTGAACAGGGAAGATGATGTCACAAGTTCAATTCCACCAGTAGCCACCGGGGGAGCCCAGAATCCAAATTCACAACAGTACCCCCCCCTCAAGGAGGGGGCACCGAACCCTCACCAGAACCACCAGGGCGATCAGGATGGGCCCTATGAAAGGCACGAACCAGATCAGAGGCATGAACATCAGATGCAGTGACCCAAGAATTATCCTCCTGGCCGTATCCCTTCCACTTGACCAGATACTGGAGTCTCCGTCTGGAAACACGGGAGTCTAGGATTTTTTCCACAACGTACTCCAACTCACCCTCAACCAACACCGGAGCAGGAGGCTCAACGGAAGGCACAACCGGTGCCTCATACCTGCGCAATAACGACCGATGAAAAACGTTATGAATAGAAAAGGATGCAGGGAGGTCCAAACGGAAGGAAACAGGGTTAAGAATCTGCAATATTTTATACGGACCGATGAACCGAGGCTTAAACTTAGGAGATGAGACCCTCATAGGGACAAAACGAGAAGACAACCACACCAAATCTCCAACACAAAGCCGAGGACCAACACGACGGTGACGGTTGGCAAAAAGCTGAGTCTTCTCCTGGGACAACTTTAAATTGTCCATCACCTGCCCCCAGATATGATGCAATCTCTCCACCACCGCATCCACTCCAGGACAATCCGAGGATTCCATCTGACCGGAGGAAAATCGAGGGTGGAACCCCGAATTACAGAAAAACGGGGACACCAAAGTGGCAGAGCTGGCCCGATTATTGAGGGCGAACTCCGCCAATGGCAAAAAAGCAACCCAATCATCCTGGTCAGCAGACACAAAACACCTCAGATATGTCTCCAGGGTCTGATTAGTCCGCTCGGTCTGGCCATTAGTCTGAGGGTGAAAAGCAGACGAAAAAGACAAATCTATGCCCATCCTAGCACAGAATGCCCGCCAAAATCTAGACACAAATTGGGTTCCTCTGTCAGAAACGATATTCTCAGGAATACCATGCAAACGAACAACATTTTGAAAAAACAGGGGCACCAACTCGGAAGAAGAAGGCAATTTGGGCAGGGGAACCAAATGGACCATCTTAGAAAAACGGTCACACACCACCCAGATGACAGACATCTTCTGAGAAACAGGCAGATCTGAAATAAAATCCATCGAGATGTGTGTCCAAGGCCTCTTAGGAATAGGCAAGGGCAACAATAATCCACTAGCCCGAGAACAACAAGGCTTGGCCCGAGCACAAACGTCACAAGACTGCACAAAGCCTCGCACATCTCGTGACAGGGAAGGCCACCAGAAGGATCTTGCCACCAAATCCCTGGTACCAAAAATTCCAGGATGACCTGCCAATGCAGAAGAATGTACCTCAGAGATGACTCTACTGGTCCAATCATCAGGAACAAACAACCTATCAGGCGGACAACGATCCGGTCTATCCGCCTGAAACTCCTGCAAGGCCCGCCGCAGGTCTGGAGAAACGGCTGACAAGATAACTCCCTCCTTAAGAATACCTGTGGGGTCAGAGTTGCCGGGTGAATCAGGCTCAAAACTCCTAGAAAGGGCATCCGCCTTAACATTCTTAGAACCCGGTAGGTACGATACCACAAAATTAAACCGAGAGAAAAATAATGACCAGCGCGCCTGTCTAGGATTCAGGCGCCTGGCGGTCTCAAGATAGATCAAATTTTTGTGGTCAGTCAATACCACCACCTGATGTCTGGCCCCCTCGAGCCAATGGCGCCACTCCTCAAACGCCCACTTCATGGCCAAAAGCTCCCGATTCCCAACATCATAATTCCGCTCAGCGGGCGAAAATTTACGGGAAAAGAAGGCACAAGGCCTCATCACGGCGCAGTCAGAACTTTTCTGCGACAACACTGCCCCAGCCCCGATCTCAGAAGCGTCGACCTCAACCTGAAAAGGAAGAGTCACATCAGGCTGACGCAACACAGGGGCAGAAGAAAAACGGCGCTTAAGCTCCTGAAAGGCCTCCACAGCATCAGGGGACCAATTAGCAACATCAGCACCCTGTCTAGTCAAATCGGTCAATGGCTTAACGACATCCGAAAAACCAGAAATAAATCGACGATAAAAGTTGGCAAAGCCCAAAAATTTCTGAAGACTTTTAAGAGAAGAGGGCTGCGTCCAATCACAAATAGCTTGAACCTTGACAGGATCCATCTCAATGGAAGAGGGAGAAAAAATATATCCCAAAAAGGAAATTCTCTGAACCCCAAAAACGCACTTAGAACCCTTGACACACAGAGAATTAGACCGCAAAACCTGAAAAACCCTCTTAACTTGCCGGACATGAGAGTCCCAATCATCCGAAAAAATCAGAATATCATCCAGATACACTATCATAAATTTATCCAAAAAATCGCGGAAAATATCATGCATAAAGGACTGGAAGACTGAAGGGGCATTAGAAAGACCAAAAGGCATCACCAAATACTCAAAGTGGCCCTCGGGCGTATTAAATGCGGTTTTCCACTCATCCCCCTGCCTGATCCGCACCAAATTATACGCCCCACGGAGATCAATCTTAGAGAACCACTTGGCCCCCTTTATGCGAGCAAACAAATCAGTCAGCAACGGCAATGGGTATTGATATTTAACCGTGATTTTATTCAAAAGCCGATAATCAATACATGGTCTCAAAGAGCCGTCTTTTTTTGACACAAAGAAAAAACCGGCTCCTAAGGGAGATGACGATGGACGAATATGTCCCTTTTCCAAGGACTCCTTTATATATTCTCGCATAGCAGTATGTTCAGGCACAGACAGATTAAATAAACGACCCTTTGGGTATTTACTACCCGGAATTAAATCTATAGCACAATCGCACTCACGGTGCGGAGGTAGTGAACCCAGCTTGGGTTCTTCAAAGACGTCACGATAATCAGACAGGAACTCAGGGATTTCAGAGGGAATAGATGATGAAATGGACACCAAAGGTACGTCCCCATGAGTCCCCTTACATCCCCAGCTCAACACAGACATAGCTCTCCAGTCAAGGACTGGGTTGTGAGACTGCAGCCATGGCAATCCCAGCACCAAATCATCATGTAGATTATACAGCACCAGAAAACGAATAGTCTCCTGGTGATCCGGATTAATACACATAGTCACTTGTGTCCAGTATTGTGGTTTATTATTAGCCAATGGGGTGGAGTCAATCCCCTTCAGAGGAATAAGAGTCTCCAAAGGCTCTAAATCATACCCACAACGATTGGCAAAGGACCAATCCATAAGACTCAAAGCGGCGCCAGAGTCGATATAGGCGTCCGTAGTAATAGATGACAAAGAGCAAATCAGGGTCACAGACAAAATAAATTTAGACTGTAAAGTGCCAATGGGAACGGATTTATCAAGCTTTTTAGTACGCTTAAAGCATGCTGATATAACATGAGTAGAATCCCCACAATAGAAACACAACCCATTTTTCCGTCTAAAATTCTGCCGCTCGCTTCTGGACAGAATTCTATCACACTGCATGTTTTCTGGCGTCTTCTCAGTGGACACCGCCAGATGGTGCACTGGTTTGCGCTCCCGCAGACGCCTATCGATCTGAATGGCCATTGTCATGGACTCATTCAGACTTGCAGGCACAGGGAACCCCACCATAACATCCTTAATGGCATCAGAAAGACCCTCTCTGAAAGTAGCCGCCAAGGCACACTCATTCCACTGAGTAAGCACAGACCATTTACGGAATTTTTGGCAGTAAATTTCAGCTTCATCTTGCCCCTGCGATAGGGACATCAAAGTTTTTTCTGCCTGAAGTTCCAAATGAGGTTCCTCATACAGCAAGCCCAAGGCCAGAAAAAACGCATCCACATTGCGCAACGCAGGATCCCCTGGTGCCAATGCAAAAGCCCAATCTTGAGGGTCGCCGCGGAGCAAGGAAATCACAATCCCAACCTGCTGTGCAGGGTCTCCAGCAGAACGAGATTTCAGGGACAAAAATAACTTACAATTATTTCTAAAATTCTGAAAGCTAGATCTATTCCCTGAGAAGAATTCCGGCAAAGGAATTCTCGGCTCTGATACCGGAGCATGAACAACAAAATCTTGCAAACTTTGTACTTTCGTGGCGAGATTATTCAAACCTGCAGTTACACTCTGTAGATCCATTATAGACAGGTGAACATAGAGCCATTCAAAGATTAGAAGGAGAGAGAAAAAAAAGAAAGACTGCAGCATAGACAGACTGGCAAGTGATCCAATTAAGAGCACACTAACTACTAGAGAAAAAAAAAAAAAAAAAAAAATTTTCAGCAGACTTCTTATTTCTCTCCTTTCTCAGCCAAGGATTTTAACCCTTTAGTGGGCCGGTCAAACTGTCATGATCTCCATGGCCAGAGAACTAGCATAAGCCTCAATAGGAACAAGCTCTTGGAAGATGTAACTATACTGACCATGAACTAAACCTACCGCATCATCTAGAAGTAGCCAGGTAGCATGTCCTACTTTTTATCCCTATATGCCCAGCGCCGGCCGGAGAACTAAATAATGCTAGCAGAGGGAAATATAAGACCTGACTCACCTCTAGAGAAATGCCCAAAAAGGAGACAGAGGCCCCCCACATATATTGGCGGTGATATGAGATGAAACAACAAACGCAGCAGGAAAATAGTTTTAGCAAATTTGAGGTCCGCTTTCTAGATAGCAGAAGACAGAAAGCATACTTTCATGGTCAGTAGAAAACCCTAACAAAACACATCCAGAAATTACTTTAGGACTCTGGCATTAACTCATAATACCAGAGTGGCAATTCCTGATCAACAAGAGCTTTCCAGACACAGTAACGAAACTGCAGCTGTGAACTGGAACCAAAATACAAAAACAAAACATGGACGAATGTCCAACTTATCTAGTAGATGTCTGGGAGCAGGAACAAGCACAGAGAGGCTTCTGATAACATTGTTGACCGGCAAGCATCTAACAGAGAAGCCAGGTTATATAGCGACACCCAGATCTAATCAGAACAGGTGAACAGGGAAGATGATGTCACAAGTTCAATTCCACCAGTAGCCACCGGGGGAGCCCAGAATCCAAATTCACAACAAGAGACATTGGATATTATGCCCTCGGATGCACGCAGCGGAGGAGATCTCCCAACTGCCGTCCACTAAACTAGCGGGCTCCGTGGCTGGGGAACACCACCCAGAGCCTGAGCAGTCAAGGGGGAGAAAAGGAAGTCCCACAAGTTTAGTGTCTCTAAGTCCTCTTGCGTGGGCCGAAATGAATGGTCGGGCCATCTGCTGCTTAGTTGATACCGGCTGTCTAGTAACTACTATTCCTGAGACTTATTTCAAATGTAATTTTCCCTAGGCTATGCGGCCTGAATGGGGCCTAGTAATTAAATTGACGGCGGACAATCAGTTACCCATCTCGGTCACAGGGGTGGTCTGGATGCAAATCACTGTGTGTGGCAAAGATGTGGGCCAGAAAGGAGTCGTGTTAACCGCCGGGGACCCAGGCAATGGTCCCTCTGTGACTCTAGGAATGAAAGTGTTGAAAGAACTCAGGAGTATCCTGGCTAATGGGTCAGCAGACGTGTTCATGAATCGATGGAGCCCTCACACCCCCCAGTGAAAGGTGTTTCAACAGTTGATATGGGTGACCCACTCCCAAGAGACGTTGAGTGAACGAAGAACATTGGGGAAGGTGGTCGTTCCTGCCGCTGCCAGCCTCATTCTACCACCAGGTCAGACTGTGCTCACTCTTCCCATCTGAGCCTGTACCCCTCTTGAAGGAATAGAAGTTCAGATAGAGCCCACTTTAATGGAACAACTACCTCCAGGGCTCCACATTGCACAGACGTTAGCCACAGTTCATGACGGTAATGTTCCGGGGTGATGTGTCAACCTAGGAGAGGACAGTCTTATGCTCCCGCCCAAAAGTGAAGTAGCACAGATAATGGGTATGCTGGAAGAGTTGATAGCACCAGAGGCTATTCAATTGATGGTGAAACGAGGATCCCTGGAGAGTGGTCGAGGCGGTTTCCTCTGAACCACCCCTTAATCACCTTAAGGAAGGATGCTGAATCTTGGAGCAGATGCAGGCTGAACTAACGGAACTCTCACCACAACAAGTACAACAAGTGGAAGCGGTGCTAGACCGATACCAGGACATTTTTGCTCATCATGACGATGATTTCGGCTGCACCACAGCCATCACCCATGAGATTTTAACGGGAAACACCATACCCATTCAGGAATGATATCAACAAATTCCACCACAAATGTACCAGGAGGTGAAAGAGATGTTGGCGCATACAGTGGGGCAAAAAAGTATTTAGTCATTCAGCAATAGTGCAAGTTCCACCACTTAAAAAGATGAGAGGCGTCTGTAATTTACATCATAGGTAGACCTCAACTATGGGAGACAAACTGAGAAAAAAAATCCAGAAAATCACATTGTCTGTTTTTTTATCATTTTATTTGCATATTATGGTGGAAAATAAGTATTTGGTCAGAAACAAAATTTCATCTCAATACTTTGTAATATATCCTTTGTTGGCAATGACAGAGGTCAAACGTTTTCTGTAAGTCTTCACAAGGTTGCCACACACTGTTGTTGGTATGTTGGCCCATTCCTCCATGCAGATCTCCTCTAGAGCAGTGATGTTTTTGGCTTTTCGCTTGGCAACACAGACTTTCAACTCCCTGCAAAGGTTTTCTATAGGGTTGAGATCTGGAGACTGGCTAGGCCACTCCAGGACCTTGAAATGCTTCTTACGAAAGCCACTCCTTCGTTGCCCTGGTGGTGTGCTTTGGATCATTGTCATGTTGAAAGACCCAGCCACGTTTCATCTTCAATGCCCTTGCTGATGGAAGGAGGTTTGCACTCAAAATCTCACGATACATGGCCCCATTCATTCTTTCATGTACCCGGATCAGTGGTCCTGGCCCCTTTGCAGAGAAACAGCCCCAAAGCATGATGTTTCCACCACCATGCTTTACAGTAGGTATGGTGTTTGATGGATGCAACTCAGTATTCTTTTTCCTCCAAACACGACAAGTTGTGTTTCTACCAAACAGTTCCAGTTTGGTTTCATCAGACCATAGGACATTCTCCCAAAACTCCTCTGGATCATCCAAATGCTCTCTAGCAAACTTCAGATGGGCCCGGACATGTACTGGCTTAAGCAGTGGGACACGTCTGGCACTGCAGGATCTGAGTCCATGGTGGCATAGTGTGTTACTTATGGTAGGCCTTGTTACATTGGTCCCAGCTCTCTGCAGTTCATTCACTAGGTCCCCCCGCGTGGTTCTGGGATTTTTGCTCACCGTTCTTGTGATCATTGTGACCCCACGGGGTGGGATTTTGCGTGGAGCCCCAGATCGAGGGAGATTATCAGTGGTCTTGAATGTCTTCCATTTTCTAATTATTGCTCCCACTGTTGATTTCTTCACTCCAAGCTGGTTGGCTATTGCAGATTCAGTCTTCCCAGCCTGGTGCAGGGCTACAATTTTGTTTCTGGTGTCCTTTGACAGCTCTTTGGTCTTCACCATAGTGGAGTTTGGAGTCAGACTGTTTGAGGGTGTGCACAGGTGTCTTTTTATACTGATAACAAGTTTAAACAGGTGCCATTACTACAGGTAATGAGTGGAGGAAAGAGGAGACTCTTAAAGAAGAAGTTACAGGTCTGTGAGAGCCAGAAATCTTGATTGTTTGTTGCTGACCAAATACTTATTTTCCACCATAATATGCAAATAAAATGATAAAAAAACAGACAATGTGATTTTCTGGATTTTTTTTTCTCAGTTTGTCTCCCATAGTTGAGGTCTACCTATGATGTAAATTACAGACGCCTCTCATCTTTTTAAGTGGTGGAACTTGCACTATTGCTGACTGACTAAATACTTTTTTGCCCCACTGTATGCTACATAGTGGGGTCATATGATAGAGCCAAAGCTTGTGGGCTGCCCCCATTGTTCTAGTACGAAAGAAGGATGGGACCCTATGTTTCTGTGTAGATTATCGGAAGCTGAATGCCTGCACTGTGCGAGACTCGTACCTGCTACCAAGAAATGAGGAGTCCTTGTCTGATCTGGGAAAAGCGAAGTACTTCTTGTCCCTGGATCTGGCCAGTGGATATTGGCAAGTGGATATTGGCAAGTGCCCATGTCCGAGCAAGACCGGCTGAAGATAGCATTTATACTGCCTATTGGATTGTTTAAGGTCAATCGGATGCCTTTCGGCCTTAACAACGCACCCGGAACTTTTCAACGATTGATGGAGAGATGTTTGGGAGACCTGAATTTTGAAGCTACCTTTATCTATATAGATGACATCATCGTCTATGCTGCCACTTTTGAGGAGCACCTGCAATGGCTGGAAAAGGTGTTGAGTTGGCTGCAGAAGCATGGCATGAAAGTGAAACCTCAGAAGTGTCATTTCTTTCGCAAGCAGATTGAATATCTGGGACATGTCATATCAGCTGAAGGGGTGAGACTGGCACATGAGAAGATAGCAGCAGTGCAGGACTGGCCCACTCCAAAGACTGTGAAGGATGTCCGGGCCTTTCTGGGACTTACCAGATACTATTGACGGTTCATGAAAATCTTCACTTGAATTGTTAATCCGCTGCTGGAATTGTTGAAGGGAGTACCATCCGGCACCCTCTGTCTGTCACTGCATCCCACAACCTGCTTTCACCTGGGCAGCAGGGCTAAGAGCAGTGTCTCTCAGTACTAGTACTAATAGCGCTCTCCTCGGGTAGTAAGGCTAAGAGAGCTGTCACTGAGTAGTAAGGCTAAGAGAACAGTCCGTTGGTAGTAAGACTGAGAGAGTTATTACTGGATAGTAGCACTAAGAGAACTATCCCTGGGTAGTTGGGATAAGAACTGTTCCTGAGCAGTAAGGCTAGGGGCACTCTTTATGAGTAGTAGGGCTAAGTGCACAATCCCTTGGTAGTGGGGCTAAAATTTTGTTCCTGAGTAGTAGGGCTAAGAGTGAAGTCCATGGGTAGAAGAGTTAAGAGAGCTGTCCCTGGGTAATAGGGCTAAGACAGCTGTTCATGGGTAGTAGGGCTAATTACTGTTCCTGGGCAGTAGGGCTAAGAGCAATGTCTGTGAGTAGTAGCGCTAAGAGCAGTTTACCTGGGTAGTAGGGTTAAGAGCTCTTCATTGTTGGTAGGGCTAAAAGAGTTGTTCCTGGGAAGTAGGGCTAAGAGCACTGTCCCTTGGTAGTGTAGCTAAAAAGTTTTCCCTGAATAGTAGGTCTAAGAGTGCAGTCACTGGGTAATAGAGATAAACAAGCTGTCCCTGTGTAATAGGGCTAAGACAGCTGTTCCTGGGTAGTAGGTTTAAGAGAGCTGTTCATAGGTAGTAGGGCTAAGAGCACTGTCCCTGGACAGCAGGGCTAAGAGCACTGTCTTTCAGTAGTAGGGCTAATAGCGCTCTCCTTGGGTAGTAAGGCTAAGAGAGCTGTTCCTGGGCAGTAGGGCTAAGAGCACTGTCCCTTGGTAGTGGCGCTAAAAAAAATTGTGCCTGAATAGTAGCGCTAAGAGTGCTTTACCTGGGTAGTAGGGTTAAGAGAGATGTTTCTCGGTAATAGGGTAAGACAGCTGTTCCTGAGTATTAGGGCTAAGAGAGCTGTTCCTGGGTGGTAGGGCTAAGATCACTGTCTCTTGGTAGTGGGTCTTAAAAAGTATTGTCCATGAATAGTAGGGCTAAGAGCACAGTCCCTGGGTAGTAGGGCTAAGAGAGCTGTTCTTGGGTAATAGGGCTAAGACAGCTGTCCCTAGGTAGTAGGACTAAGGAAGCTGTCTCTAGATAGTCAGGTTAAGAGAGCAGTTCCTGGGCAGTAAGACTAAGAGCACTGTCTCTGAGTAGTACTGCTAACAGCACACTCCTTGTGTAGTAGGGCTAACAGAGCTGTCCCTGAGTAGTAGGGCTAAGAGAGCTGTGTCTGTGTAGTAGATTTAAGAGAGCTTTTCCTGGGTAGTAGGGCTAAGAGAAGTGTCCCTGGGTAGTAGAGCTAAGACAGCTGGGCTATACCTCAGAGTCCAAGATGGACTGATCCCTATGATACTGTAAGTACTAGCTGTGTCTGATTTAATTAAAAAATGGCATCACACAAAAGTGCTGGCTGCGTTCTTTGTGCTCACTTCTTGTGCTGGCTCACTGTGTGCCCTGTGATAACATTTTGTGCTGGCAGACTTTATTCACATTTTGTGCTTGCTGAGTGCATTCGCTGTTTGTGCTGGTTGACTGGGTTAACTTTCTGGCTGACTGCATTCTAGGTTTGTGGTGGCTGGCTGCATCCACGACATTCACTGTTTGAGATGACTGACTGCATTCATTTTTTGTGTTGGATTGCGGCATTCTCTGTCTTCACTGTTTGAACTGGCTGACTGCAATCTTCATGTCCTGGCTGTCTGCAATAACTGCGTTCACTTTGCTAGCTGACTGCGATCACTGCATTCACCGTTTGTGCATGCTTACTGCGATCACTGCTTTCAATGTTTGTGCAAGCTTACTGCAATAACTGCATTCATTGATTGTGCAGGCTTACTGCGATCACTGCATTCACCGTTTGTGCATGCTTACTGCAATCACTGCATTCACCGTTTGTGCAAGATTACTGCAATAACTGCATTATCTGTTTGTGCAGGCTTACTGCGATCACTGCTTTCACTGATTGTGCACACTTAGGGTATGTGCACACGTAAACTGGAGGACTGCGGATTTTTCCGCAGCGGATTTGATAAATCCGCAGTGCAAAACCGCTGCAGTTTTTACTGCGGATTTATCGCGGTTTCTATAGTGGTTTCCACTGCGGGTTTACACCTGCAGTTTTCTATTGGAGCAGGTGTAAACCCGCAGAGGAATCCGCACAAAGAATTGACATGCTGCGGAAAATAAACCGCTGCGTTTTCGCGGCGTATTTTCCGGCAATGTGCACTGCGGATTTCATTTCCCATAGGTTTACATGGTACTGTAAATGCATGGGAAACCAGCAGATCCACAGCAAAATCCGCAGTGTGTGCACATACCCAAACTGCAATCACTGCATTCACCATTTGTGCAAGCTTACTGCAATAACTGCATTCACTATTTGTGTAGGCTTACTGCGATCACTGCATTCACCGTTTGTGCAGGCTTATTGCAATAACTACATTCACCATTTGTGCAGGCTTACAGCAATCATTGCATTCACCATTTGTGTAGGTTGACTGCAATCACTGCTTTCACCATTTGTGTAGGCTGACTGCGATCACTGCATTCACTATTTATGTAGGCTGACTGCGATTACTGCATTCACCATTTGTGTAGGCTGAGTGTGATCACTGAAATCACCGTTTGTGCAGGCTGACTGTAATCACTGCATTCACAGTTTGTGCAGGCTTACAGCGATCACTATATCCAGTTTGTGTGCAGGCTTACTGCCATCACTGCATTCACCAATTGTGTAGACTTACTGCCATCACTGCATTCACCATTTGTGTGCAGGCTTCCTGCAATCACTGCATTCAACCGTTTGTGCAGGCCTACTGCAATAACTGCATTCATTGTTTGTGCAGGCTTACTGCGATCACTGCATTCACCATTTGTGCAAGCTTACTGCAATAACTGCATTCATTGTTTGTGCACGCTTACTGCAATCACTGCATTCACCGTTTGTGCAAGATTATTGCAATAACGGCATTCAATGTTTGTGCAGGCTTACTGCGATCTCTGCATTCACTGTTTGTGCACACTTACTGCAATCACTGCATTCACTGTTTGTGCAGGCTTACTGCGATGTCAGCATTCACTGTTTGTGCACGCTTCCTGCAATCACTGCATTCACCGTTTTTGCAAGATTACTGCAATAACTGCATTCACTGTGCAGGCTTACTGCGATCCCTGCATTCACTGTTTGTGCACACTTAGGCTACTTTCACAATAGCGTCGGTACGGGGCCGTCGCCATGCGTCGGCCCGACGTACCGATGCACGTTGTGAAAATAATGAACAACGGGGCAGCGGATGCAGTTTTTCCACGCATCCGCTGCCCCATTTTAATGTCCGGGGAGAAGGGGGTGGAGTTTCGGCCGCGCATGCGCGGTCGGAAATGGCAGACACGACGCACAAAAAAAGTTACATGTAACTTTTTTTGTGCTGACGGTCCGCCAAAACTCAACACATCCATCGCACGACGGATGTGACATGTGGCCATACATCACAATGTGTCGCTAATGCATGTCTATGGAAAAAAAAACGCATCCTGCGGGCAACTTTGCAGGATGCGTTTTTTCTCCAAAATGATGCATTGCGACGTACAGCAAGCGACGCTAGTGTGAAAGTAGCCTTAGGCTGCCGTCACACTAGCAGTATTTGGTCAGTATTTTACATCGGTATTTGTAAGCCAAAACCAGGAGTGGAACAATTAGGGTCCCTTTCCACTTGCGAGGAAAACGGACGCGTGCAATCCGATAAAAAATCGGATTGCACTCGGACCAATGTTAGTTAATAGGTGTCTTTTGATTTGCGATTTTTTTCTCAGCCGAAATCGGACTGAGAAAAATCTGGATCGGCTGAGAAAAAAATTGCAGCATGCTGCGTATTGCTGCGATTCTCGGACGAGACTCGCCAATGCAAGTCAATGGGTGCGAGAAAAAAATCGCACAGCACTCGCACCATGCGAGTTCTGTCCGATTTTTACGCACTGGTGTCCTTTGAAAAGCCGGTAATTCAGCGCGGTGTACAGTAAAATCACACTGACAGGTTAGAATAGACTAGATATATACACATAGAATGTGTCTATATACATATATATATGTCAGTGAGACATCTATATATGTATATTTATATTTAATGCAGCACTAGATAGCATTAAAGCCGCTAATTCAATTGCCGGCTTCTCATTTCTCCTGCACAAACCCGACATGATATGAGACATGGTTTACATACAGTAAACCATCTCATATCCCCTTTTTTTTTGCATATTCCACACTACTAATGTTAGTAGTGTGTATGTGCAAAATTTCAGCGCTGTAGCTGCTGAAATAAAGGGTTAAATGGCGGAAAAAATTGGCGTGGGCTCCCGCGCAATTTTCTCCGCCAGAGCGGTAAAGCCAGTGACTGAGGGCAGATATTAATAGCCAGGAGAGGGTCCATGGTTATTGGCCCCCCCGTGGCTAAAAACATCTGCCCCCAGCCACCCCAGAAAAGGCACATCTGGAAGATGCGCCTATTCTGGCACTTGGCCACTCTCTTCCCACTCCCTGTAGCGGTGGGATATGGGGTAATGAAGGGTTAATGCCACATTGCTATTGTAAGGTGACATTAAGCCAGATTAATAATGGAGAGGCGTCAATTATGACACCTATCTATTATTAATCCAATTGTAGGAAAGGGTTAAAAAACACACACACATGATTTAAAAGTAGTTTAATGAAATAAACACAGCGGTTGTTGTAATAATTTATTGTTCTCTCAATCCATCAGGAAACCCTCGCTTGGCAAAATAATAACCGCACAAGATACATACCTTCTGATGTCCGATCATGTCCCACGAGGTAATCCATCTGAAGGGGTTAACTAATATTACAGGCAGAGCTGCGATAAACCACTCACTGGTGCCTGTAATCCCCCGGGTGCTGAAAGGAAAGCAGGATCTGTACTTACATTGAGTCGCGGTGAGGCGCCCTCTGGTGGATGTTCTAATAAACTGCAGCCTGGGAACTTTTTCCCACGCTCCAGGTCATATGAGGACATCCACCAGGGGGCGCATTACCGCGACTGAAGGAAATGTAGGTCAATGACCTACATTTCATTCATTCGCCGGGGAATTACAGGCACGAGCACAGCTGCATTTAGCAGGGCTCCTGCCTGTAATATTAGTTAACCCCTTCAGATGGATTACATCGTGGGACGTGATCTGACATCTGAGGGTATGTATCTTGTGCGTTTATTATGTTGCAAAGCGAGGGTGTTCCTGATGGATTGAGAGAGCAATAAATTATTACAACAACCGCTGTGTTTATTTCATTAAAGTACTTTGTAATCATGTGTGTGTGTGTGTTTTTTAACCCTTTCCTACAATTGGATTAATAATGGATAGGTGACATAATTGACGCCTCTCCATTATTAATCTGGCTTAATGTCACCTTACAATAGCAAGGTGACATTAACCCTTCATTACCCCATATCCCACTGCTACAGGGAGTGGGAAGAGAGTGGCTAAGTGCCAGAATAGGCGCATCTTCCAGATGTGCCTTTTCTGGGGTGGCTGGGGGCAGATGTTTTTAGCCACGGGGGGGCCAATAACCATGGACCCTCTCCTGGCTATTAATATCTGCCCTCAGTCACTGGCTTTACCGCTCTGGCGGAGAAAATTGCGCGGGAGCCCACGCCAATTTTTTCCGCGAGTTAACCCTTAAATTTAATAGCTACAGCGCTGAAATTTTGCACATACACACTACTAACATTAGTAGTGTGGAATATGCAAAAAAAAGGGGGATATGAGATGGTTTACTGTATGTAAACCATGTCTCATATCCTGTCGGGTTTGGGAAGGAGAAATGAAAAGCCGGCAATTGAATTAGCGGCTTTTATGCTATCTTGCGCTGCATTAAATATAAATATACATATATAGGTGTCTCACTGACATATATATGTGTATATATACCTATTCTATGTGTATATATCTAGTCTATTCTAACCTGTCAGTGTGATTTTACTGTACACTGCGCTGAATTGCCGGCTTTTCAAAGGACACCGGTGCGTACAAATCGGACAGTAATACGGATGTCATACGGATGATGCGATTATAAAAAACGGATGATGCGATTAAAAATCGCATTGTACTCGCATGACACTCGCATGAAAATCGCATACGTTCCATCCGTTTTTTCGGTCCAGATTACGGACCGTTTTTTATCTCGCAAGTGGAAAGGGACCCTTAGAGTAAAAGTATAATAGAAACATATGCATCACTTCTGCATTTATCACCCACTCCTGGTTTTGGCTTACAAATACTGATGTAAAATACTAACCAAATACTGCTAGTGGGATGGCAGCCTTACTGCAATCACTGCATTCACCGTTTGTGCAGGCTGACTTCGATCACAGAAATCACCATTTGTGCAGGCTGACTTCGATCACTGAAATCACCATTTGTGCAGGCTGACTTCGATCACTGAAATCACCATTTGTGCAGGCTGACTTCGATCACTGAAATCACCATTTGTGCAGGCTTACTGCAATCACTGCACTCACCGTTTGTGTAGGCTGACTGTGATCATTGCGCTCACCATTTTTGTAGGCTGACTGTGATCACTATATTCACAGAATAAGTAGGCAGACCACGATCACTGTATTCACTGTGTAGGCTGACTGAAATCACTGCGTTTACTGTTTATGCATGCTGACTGTGTTCACAATGTGCACTGTTCACTACCAAAGATGGCACCTGCTCCTTATGGTTGAGCTGCTCCCTCTATTGTCTGCATCTGCTCACATTTGAAGATGGCATCAGCTCCCTGTGCTGGCTCCACCCCTCTGCTAAACACTGGCTGTGTCAACGTAAAATGTAGCCAGTGTTTAGTAGAAGATGTACTGCCAGAACAGGGAGCAGCTGCCATGTTAGATTTTGTGCTCCAGACACATTTCAACACTGATTTGAACTGCTCTTAACTTTACCAGTACACAGAGCCAGTGTTAGGGGCAGGCAGACCAGGCAGCTGCCTAGCTGCTATGGGGCCTGTGAGTCAGGGAGGCCACCTGCCGGGGAGCTGAGCCAGGAGCAGCATGGGGCATGAGGAGAGATGAGGATTTTTCTTTTAAATATATCAGTGAGTGAGTACTGGACTGTGGGGCCATTATCGGGGGGGGGGGGGGGGGGGGGGGCTGTATTCTTTGGGGGTTACATTGTATTCTATGGGGGGCTGCACTATATTCTTTGGGGGGCTACAGTATATTCTATGAGGGCTGTATTACATTCTGTGAGGGAGGATTGCATCATAATCTTTGATGGGGCTACATTATATTCTATGGGGGTCTACATTATATTCTATGGGGAGGTGGGCTATATTATATTCTATGACGGAGGAATGGATCATACTCTATAAGGGGGCTACATTATACTATATGAGGGGCTACATTGTATTCTCTGGGGGCTGCTTTATATTCTATGGGGGGCTAGATTATATTGTATGGGGGCTTCATTATGCACTATGAGAGGGCTACATTATATTCTATAGGGGGCTACATTATACTATATAAGAGGGCTGCATTATAGTCTTTGGAGGGGCTTGCATGCCCCACTTTTCAGTTTTTGAATTTCCACAAAAATTTAAAATAACCAATAAATTTAATTCAACTTCAAAATTGTGTTCCACTTGTTGTTGATTCTTTACCAAAAATTTACATTTGGTATCTTTATGTTTGAAGCATGATAAGTGGGAAAAGGTTGAAAACTTCCAGGGGGCCGAATACTTTCGCAAGGCACTGTGTGAGGAGTGTATTATACTATATGTAGGACTGAGGACTGTATTTTAATATATGAAGGACTATGAGGAGTGTATTATAATATAAGGAGAACTATGGGAAGTATATAATACTATATGGAGGACTGAGGAGTGTATTTTAATATATGGAGTACTACACAGAGTTTATTATACTATATGGAGGACTATGGGGAGTGTATTATACTGTATGTAGGACTATGGGGCACATTATATTATATAGAGGACTATGGGGTGCATTTTACAATATGGAGGACTGTGGTGCACATTATAATATATGGAGGACTATGGGGTGCATTATACTAAACAAGCAAAATGCTGCCTATTCATCAAGTGATTGGATTGTTTATGCCAGAACAGAAATCATTGTTCTCAGCAGAACATCGCCGGTGTAAACTATAGATTTGCTGCAGATAACATGATACTGTATGGGGAACAGATTGATCTAATAGTGATTGTTCAGTTCCCATCATTCTTTCTCAGCTGGTGTAAAGAGGCCAGGAAACAAGTGTCGAATGACTTCAAAATTGTCGATCACACTCGTTTAGTGGCCTGAACTCAGCACATGTAAATACAACAGAAATGCTTCTGTGTGATATGCAATATGTTAGCATTTTAGGCCCCATTTTAAACTTTTGCCCAGGGCCCCACTTTGCCTAAAACCAGCCCTGCCAGTACGGAGAGCTGGTCAGAGCAGTGTTGAAGTGTATCCTGACCTCGAGGGCTTCATAGAATGACATGGCAGCTGAATTCGGCCATGCGCATTGAGTTTGACACCTATGCTCTAATATTTTTCAATGGTGACTTCTGAAGTTTACATATTACATATGGCCATGAGATTTTAGATAACAAACACTAGGTCTTCACTGCACATGAAACAGTCCTACCAATTCCTGTTTTCTAATTATTGGTTACTTGTAGGTGACCTTCACAGCTTTGTCAATACTATGATTAGCTGCCACTTTTCTAATAGACTCTTTAATTAAAAATATATGGGGACTTTTGACCTTAGGAAACACAATGAGCTCTAATGAAGTATTAGAACAGGTAGCTTCTAATTTTCGCTTTTCCTTTCTATGTCACCGAGTAAGTCATTATGTCTATATCTGTTCACTGCCGTGCTCTGCTCTCTCAGAATCACTTTGTCACTGTCTGCTAAGCTTCACCTATTTCTGTTCCTGTCACTGATTTGTTGTCTCTCTCTTTGTCAGTGCCACATGTATCTTCTTCTCTGCCTTTTGCTTGGTCTCTGGATATCAGTCACTGTCACAGCTTGTCACATTGCGTTTTATGTGAATGAATGTACTTTTCACTGCAATTTTATTTATGTATGCAAATTGCCTTACTAATTAATTGTTAGTAATAATAGTAAAAACTTCCAGATCATTGAACACTAAATTTACTGTTGAATAGATATATGAAAATGTTTATATTGTACCAAGACTATGTGGTGGAATAGGAGGCTGCAAACATCATATATGGTATATGTTTTGAAGGCAATATTAATCTTTCAGTCTTTGAGTGCACAGATTAAACCATTTTTCTTGCAAATAATTCCTTTGAGTGTTTTTTGCACTTTTGCAATTACATCAGGATAGTAGCCAAAAATGATCCTATTCATGTTTAGAGAATATACAGTATGTAACCAGAAAGCTAATAGATTTAACATTTTACTTTAATTTCTCACTTTGACGCAATATACTGTACATGTTCTATATCTGGCCTGGATCTAAGTGGACATTTGTCAGTTGTATTCAAATAGATTTTACATTTTACTTTAATTTCTCACTTTGACTAAGTATACAGTACATATTTATCAGGATGAGCGCAGAATGGATCTATTGATTATCTTGTTGGTTCCTGGCTTTGACACATTAATGTGATGTACACTGGCAATATGCAAGTACTGGTACATTTTTGAGTGGAACGCTTGCTTTACTTTCATCTTATCGACGTAAACACGTTATCAATCAGAAACAATCTCTGCACAATGTCCTTTGCTTGGTGTGGCAAAAAACAAGTAGCAGGAGGCATATGCGGCACATCCATCTGGTAAAATGTCATCTTTATTAAATGTCCATTTAAAAAACAAAGATCCAAGGAATGGGTTTTAAAACCTGACATATTTCTGGTGCATACAAACGCCAATAATCTTAGGATACATATAGGTGAATCATGGGAAAACCTATTTAAACATATTGCAACCAATCACCAATCCTATTACAAAGCACCAATAGGGGAACAGCATACATGACAAATTGGGAATTAAACAAACATCAAAAACATATGCTTATATGTTAAATCGATACAGTAGCAAATATGGAAATATGCGCTCTAATATCAAGTACAGGGAAAATTGTATGATCAATAAATAAACAAATCATTTCTAAAGTTCATGCCTTGGGGAAATTTCACATGGAGAAAGAGAATCCAATATGCCTCAGGTAATGCAATGTGCTTCTGCTAAGACTCGCTTCTTTTAGGTATTAACATTTTTTTGTGTGGCATAGAACTTGAAATGAGAAATGTCGCATTTGTGGACATCACAAAATGCTTAGCTGCTCTTGATTAGGACTAGGTTTGAGCGAAACGGATCGGTCATTTTCATAAGTCGCCGACTTTTGGAAAAGTCGGCGTCTCATGAAACCCGACCCGATCCCTGTGTGGGGTCGGCCAGGCGGTACGCGACTTTCGCGCCAAAGTCGCGTTTCAATGACGCTAAAAGCGCCATTTCTCAGCCAATGAAGGTGGACGCAGAGTGTGGGCAGCGTGATGACATAGATCTCAGTCCCCACCATCTTAGAGAAGGGCATTGCAGTGATTGGCCTGCTTTCTGCGGCGTCACAGGGGCTATAAAGGGGCGTTCCCGCCAACCACCATCTTACTTCTGCTGATCTGAGTGTAGGGAGAGGTTGCTGCCGCTTCGTCAGAAGCAGGGATAGTGTTAGGCAGGGTACATTCACCCCCAAACTGCTTGTGCTGTAGCGATTTCCACTGTCCAACACCACCTTTTGTTTGCAGGGACAGTGGAAGCTACATTTTTTTTCTTGTAGCTCATTGGGCTGCCCTAGAAGGCTCCCTGATAGCTGCGTTGCTGTGTGTGTACGCCGCTGTGCAAACCAACTGCTTTTTTCAAAGCACAAATCCTGTTGTTCCTTCCTTTCTGCACAGCTATCTTGTTTGTTTGTCCACACTTTTGTGTGCAGCTGTCCTTTATATAGCTGCCTGCCATACTTTTCTGAGATTACTGCAGGGAGATAAAGATTGGCAAGTCTGCCTCTGTGCCAGTGCTGTGTGTGGCATCTGTCTCTCATTGTGTGCCACAGAAAACCTAGTGTGTAATACTGGGCCATTTTATTTATTTTTTTTAATTCTCCCTGAAAAAAAAAAAATAGTGGGAGATAAAGATTGGCAAGTCTGCCTCTGTGCCAGTGCTGTGTGTGGCATCTGTCTCTCATTGTGTGCCACAGAAAACCTAGTGTGTAATACTGGGCCATTTTTTTTAAATTCTCTCTGAAAAAAAAAAAAAATAGTGGGAGATAAAAATTTGCAAGTCTGCCTCTGTGCCAGTGCTGTGTGTGGCATCTGTCTCTCATTGTGTGCCACAGAAAACCTAGTGTGTAATACTGGGCCTTTTTTTTTTTTTTAATTCTCCCTGAAAAAAAAAATAGTGGGAGATAAAGATTGGCAAGTCTGCCTCTGAGCCAGTGCTGTGTGTGGCATCTGTCTCTCATTGTGTGCCACAGAAAACCTAGTGTGTAATACTGGGCCATTTTTTTTTTTTAATTCTCCCCTGAAAAAAATAAAATAAATAGTGGGAGATAAAGATTGGCAAGTCTGCCTCTGTGCCAGTGCTGTGTGTGGCATCTGTCTCTCATTGTGTGCCACAGAAAACCTAGTGTGTAATACTGCGCCATTTTTTTTTAATTCTCCCTGAAAAAAAAAAAATAGTGGGAGGTAAAGATTGGCAAGTCTGCCTCTGTGCCAGTGCTGTGTGTGGCATCTGTCTCTCATTGTGTGCCACAGAAAACCTAGTGTGTAATACTGGGCCATTTTTTTTTTTTTTTTTTAATTCTCCCTGAAAAAAATAAATAAATAGTGGGAGATAAAGATTGGCAAGTCTGCCTCTGTGCCAGTGCTGTGTGTGGCATCTGTCTCTCATTGTGTGCCACAGAAAACCTAGTGTGTAATACTGGGCCATTTATTTTTTTTTTTAATTCTCCCTGAAAAAAAAAAATAGTGGGAGATAAAGATTGGCAAGTCTGCCTCTGTGCCAGTGCTGTGTGTGGCATTTGTCTCTCATTGTGTGCTACAGAAAACCTAGTGTGTAATACTGGGCCATTTTTTTTTTTTTTAATTCTCCCTGAAAAAAAAAATAGTGGGAGATAAAGATTGGCAAGTCTGCCTCTGTGCCAGTGCTGTGTGTGGCATCTGTCTCAAATTATTGGGGCACAGAAAACCTAGTGTGTCATACTGTTAATTTTTTTTTTTTTAAATTCTCCCTGAAAACAAAAAATAGTGGAAGATTAAGATTGGCATGTCTGCTTAAGTGCCGGTCCTGTGTGTGCCATCTGTCTCAAATTATTGGGGCACAGAAAACCTAGTGTGTCATATTGTTATTATTATTTTTTTTAAATTCTCCCTGAAAACAAAAAATAGTGGAAGATTAAAAGATTGGCATTTCTGCTTGAGTGCCGGTCCTGTGTGTGCCATCTGTCTCAAATTATTGGGGCACAGAAAACCTAGTGTGTCATACTGTCAATTTTTTTTTTTTTTTTTAATTCTCCCTGAAAACAAAAAATAGTGGAAGATTAAGATTGGCATTTCTGCTTGAGTGCTGGTCCTGTGTGTGCCATCTGTCTCAAATTATTGGGGCACAGAAAAACCTAGTGTGTAACATTGGGCCTGATTTTCCTTTCAGTGTCAGCCACCTAGGTATATATAAATCCTACAGAAGTTTGAGTTCACCTTATAAGTTGTTTTACAGTAACAAATACCGTTACTTTGGTTACGTTTTGCAAACAATGAGGAAGTCTGGTGGAAGAGGTCGTGGCCGTGGGCGGTCATTGTCAGCTGGTAATGATGGTAGTGGTGGTGGAGCATTAGGTGGTCATTTTAAAAGCAGTACAGCACCTAAGTCTCGAGTTGTTGAGCCAGTTTTGTCGTCTGGCTACACAAGGCCTCGAACGCTCCCTTTTCTGGGAGTAGGAAAACCGCTTTTAAAGCCGGAGCAGCAAGAACAAGTTTTGGCTTTCCTTGCTGACTCAGCCTCTAGCTCTTTTGCCTCCTCTTCTGAAAGTGCTAAATGTAAAAGCAGCGCGTCGTTAGTGGATGTTCACGGTCAGGGACAAGTCACTTCCTTGTCTTCTTCACCCAGAACAAGAGAGAAGAATGCGTCAGGAGACACAACGGGTTACTCCATGGAGTTCTTTACACATACCGTTCCTGGGTTAGACAGTGAAACAGTTAACAGGCCATGCCCATTAAAAGTTGAATCGGACATGGAGTGCACTGATGCACAGCCACAGCCAGATTACTATGCTGTTCCTTTGACTCAGACCAGAACATTGCCCTCACAGTGTACTGAGCCAGAATCAAACCCAGCTGAGACTATGGTGCCCCATCACGAATGCTATACCACCGGCTTACACGGTGACACAGACAAAGTTGCACATGAGATAGAAGAGGAGGTCATAGATGACCCAGTTGTTGACCCCGATTGGCAGCCATTGGGGGAACAGGGTGCAGGCGGCAGTAGTTCTGAAGTAGAGGAAGAGGAGGAGCCGCAGTAGGCATCAACATCACAACAGGTTTCATCTGCCGGGCCCGTATCTGGCAAAAAACGCGTGGCAAAACCAAAACCAGTTGGAGGACAGCGTGGCCATCCGGTTAAAGAAGCTCAGTCTGCAATGCCTGAAAAGGTATCCGATAGTAGAAAGAGTGCAGTCTGGCATTTTTTTAAACAACATCCAAATGATCAGTGCAAAGTCATCTGTCAAAAATGTTCAACTACCTTAAGCAGAGGTCAGAATCTTAAAAGTCTAAATACAAGTTGCATGCATAGACATTTAACCACCATGCATTTGCAAGCCTGGACTAACTACCAAAAGTGCCTAAAGGTTGCAGCACCCTCGGCCAATGAAGCTAGTCAGCAACGCTACATCCCTTCCCTCACTGTAAGCCCACCATTTCCCGCAACATCTGCCGTATCTGTGCAGCTTTTGTCTCCAGGCCAAAGCAGTCATGCAATCACCAGGTTCGTAGTAGGAAACACTGCATGTAGGGCACCGGCAAGAATACCATCTCCAACCCTCTCTCAGTCTGCCAAGTCCACCGGCACCACCGCTAGTTCCACGATCTCCAGCTCTCCAGTCCAGCTCACCCTACATGAGACTCTTGTTAGGAAAAGGAAGTACTCATCCTCGCATGCGCGTACACAGGGTTTGAACGCCCACATTGCTAGACTAATCTCATTAGAGATGATGCCCTACCGGTTAGTTGAAAGCGAAGCTTTCAAAGCGCTGATGGACTGCGCTGTACCATGCTACGAGCTACCCAGTCGACACTTCTTTTCTAGAAAAGCCATCCCAGCCCTCCAACAGCATGTTAAAGACCGCATCGTCCATACACTCAGGCAGTCTGTGACTACAAAGGTGCACCTGACAACAGATGCATGGACCAGTAGGCATGGCCAGGGACGTTACATGTCCATCACGGCACACTGGGTGAATGTGGTGGATGCAGGGTCCACAGGGGACAGCAATATTGGGACAGTTCTGCCTAGCCCACGGTCAAGGAAACAGTTGGCTGTAGGCGTTCGCCCCCCCTCCTCCTCTTCCTCATCCTCCTGCAGAAGCGAGAGCTCGTCCACAGACCGCAGTCGCACATCCACTCCATCCACAGCTGCCACTGTTGCACACCAGGTGTGCCATTATGGGACAGCTAGTGGCAAGCGTCAGCAGGCTGTATTGGCAATGAAGTGTTTGGGCGACAACAGACACACCGCGGAAGTTCTGTCCGAGTTCTTGCAGAAAGAAACTCAGTCATGGCTGGGCACTGTACATCTTGAGGCAGGCAAGGTAGTGGGTGATAACGGAAGGAATTTCATGGCTGCCATAGCCTTTTCCCAACTGAAACACATTCCTTGCCTGGCTCACACCTTAAACCTGGTGGTGCAGTGCTTCCTGAAAAGTTATCCGGGGTTACCCGACCTGCTCCTCAAAGTGCGCAGACTTTGCTCGCATATCCGCCATTCGCCCGTACACTCCAGCCGTATGCAAAACTATCAGCGGTCTTTGAACCTTCCCGAGCATTGCCTAATCATCGACGTTGCAACAAGGTGGAACTCCACACTGCACATGCTTCAGAGACTGTGCGAACAGAGGCGTGCTGTTATGTATTTGTGGGAGGATACACGGGCAGGCAGTTGGATGGCAGACATGGAGTTGTCAGGTGTGCAGTGGTCGAAGCTACAAGACCTGTGTCAAGTCCTTCAGTGTTTTGAGGAATGCACACGGCTGGATAGTGCAGACAACGCCATAATAAGCATGAGCATCCCCCTAATGCGTCTGCTGATGCAAAGTTTGACGCACATAAAGGAGCAGGCGTCTGCAGCCGAGGAAGAGGAAAGCCTTGATGACAGTCAGCCATTGTCTGGTCAGGGCCGTGTAGAGGACGCGGTAGTGGGCAAAGAGGAGGAGGAGGATGAGGAGGATGATGGGGATGAGTACTTTTTTAATGAGGAAGCTTCTCCTGGGCCAACAGAAATTAGTGGCGTTGCAAGGCCGGGTTCTGGTTTTTTAAGGGAGACAAGTGACGTAGATTTGCCTGTAACTGCCCCTCAATCCAGCACAACCGCAGAATTGACAACTGGAACTTTGGCCCACATGGCGGATTATGCCTTACGTATCCTCAAAAGGGACCCACGCATTATTAAAATGATGACCGATGATGATTACTGGTTGGCCTGCATCCTTGACCCTCGCTATAAAGGCAAATTGCTAAATATTATGCCACATGAGAACCTCGAACAAATATTAGCAACCAAACAAGCAACTCTTGTAGACCGTTTGATTCAGGCATTCCCAGCACACAGCGCCGGTGATGGTTCTCACACGAGCTGCAGGGGGCTACAGGGCAGAGGTGTTAGAGGTGCACAAATCAGAAGTGGCGTTGGACAGAGGGGTTTTCTGACCAGGTTGTGGAGTGATTTCGCAATGACCGCAGACAGGACAGGTACTGCAGCATCTATTCAAAGTGACAGGAGACAACATTTGTCCAGTATGGTTACTAACTATTTTTCATCCCTTATCGATTTTCTCCCTCAACCATCATTCCCATTTGATTACTGGGCATCCAAATTAGACACCTGGCCTGAATTGGCAGAATATGCATTGCAGGAGCTTGCTTACCCAGCAGCTAGTGTGCTATCAGAAAGAGTATTCAGTGCTGCTGGTTCAATATTAACCGAAAAAAGGACTCGTCTGGCTACCCAAAATGTGGATGATCTAACCTTCATTAAAATGAACCACTCCTGGATTTCAAATTATTTTGCCCCACCTTTCCCGGCTAATATACAGAAAATAGCCGCACTCAAGTCTTGGAAATGTGAAGATTTTTCTTTTGTTTTTATTCAAGTGTACAGGCACCATCAAGTGATTTTTACATAGATAACAAGTGGTTGCGGACCATAAGGTAGGGTGACGTTTCGACCTGGCACGGTCTTTTTCAAACCCCACTTAAGTAAGAGGAATGGTATAGAAGAAAAGGAAATAAGGAGGAGAGTCCCCAAGGACAGCTCACGGTCGACACCAGGAATAAGGTGTCCGTCTTATTGGTGGTGCAGTGGCAGAGCCACTATACCATTCCTCTTACTTAAGTGGGGTTTGAAAAAGACCGTGCCAGGTCGAAACGTCACCCTACCTTATGGTCCGCAACCACTTGTTATCTATGTAAAAATCACTTGATGGTGCCTGTACACTTGAATAAAAACAAAATAAAAATCTTCACATTTCCAAGACTTGAGTGCGGCTATTTTCTGTATATTTGACGTTGGATGTCTAGCCAGCACCTTCTTCATTGAACTCTACAGTGTGCCCATTATATTTTCTTCTGGCCACCTTTCCCGGCTGACACCTAGCTTTCCTATAAAAAGGTCTTGCTTGTGGACTGGTCTTACTGAGTGTTCCAATCTCTTAATTTGCAGCAGCTGTTTGTCCAGCATACGACATGTTTACACCTCCCTCAATGGGAAAACTCCCCTCACGGGGCTGTGGTCTCGCCACTTGGCGCAAGCACCCGTTAGAGTGCTGTTTGTCTGAAGAGGTGGGTTTGCCCGCTTTTGGTCGACGGCACTGCCACTGGGTCCCTCATAGTACAATAAAGTGTCTCTGGCGGTGGTGGCGCGCACCCAACGCCAGACACACCATTGTAACATGAGGGGCCCTGGGACGGTACCGCTGGCCACAAGAGAATTCACCCCCCCAGCTCAAACTGTGCTCTACCACGTGCAAAATTATCTCTCACAGCTCCACCAATGTTTAGTCTATGCACTGACATCATTCAATGCCTGGCACTGACTACCAATTTGTTGACATCTATGATGCTAGTTAAAATAGTCTGGGTCAGTGTCCTATATTGACACCAGTAAATACTGCCAAATTACTGTCAGAAACTCAGCAGATGAGCCCACCCCTGTACCTAAGTATGCCACACTTTTGTTTTTTTGTTTAGTTGTTTTGCGAGACATTAACATCTATTTATTTTTTGGGAGTACTAACTGTGACAGACACTTCTTGCAATCGTCCTCCGCTGACCACACCAATGCTGCCTGTGTACCCATGTAACCTATTTAAAACTGCATAGAGCCTATTTTTATTTATTTTAGGCCCAGTAAGCCTGTCTGCGGTCCCTCCTTGCAATCGTCCTCCGCTGACCACACCAATGCTGCCCGTGTACCCCTGGAACCTATTTAAAACTGCATAGAGCCTATTTTTATTTATTTTAGGCCCAGTAAGCCTGTCTGCGGTCCCTCCTTGCAATCGTCCTCCGCTGACCACACCAATGCTGCCTGTGTACCCCTGCGAGATAACTCTAAGTGCCTTGAGCCTATTTTTATTTATTTTAGGCCTAGTAAGCCTGTCTGCGGTCCCTCCTTGCAATCGTCCTCCGCTGACCACACCAATGCTGCCTGTGTACCCCTGCGAGATAACTCTAAGTGCCTTGAGCCTATTTGTATTTATTTTAGGCCTAGTAAGCCTGTCTGCGGTCCCTCCTTGCAATCCTCCTCCACTGACCACACCAATGCTGCCTGTGTACCCATGTAACCTATTTAAAACTGCATAGAGCCTATTTTTATTTATTTTAGGCCCAGTAAGCCTGTCTGCAGTCCCTCCTTGCAATCGTCCTCCGCTGACCACACCAATGCTGCCTGTGTACCCCTGCGAGATAACTCTAAGTGCCTTGAGCCTATTTTTATTTATTTTAGGCCTAGTAAGCCTGTCTGCGGTCCCTCCTTGCAATCGTCCTCCGCTGACCACACCAATGCTGCCTGTGTACCCCTGCAAGATAACTCTAAGTGCCTTGAGCCTATTTGTATTTATTTTAGGCCTAGTAAGCCTGTCTGCGGTCCCTCCTTGCAATCGTCCTCCGCTGACCACACCAATGCTGCCCGTGTACCCCTGGAACCTATTTAAAACTGCATAGAGCCTATTTTTATTTATTTTAGGCCCAGTAAGCCTGTCTGCGGTCCCTCCTTGCAATCGTCCTCCGCTGACCACACCAATGCTGCCTGTGTACCCCTGCGAGATAACTCTAAGTGCCTTGAGCCTATTTTTATTTATTTTAGGCCCAGTAAGCCTGTCTGCGGTCCCTCCTTGCAATCGTCCTCCACTGACCACACCAATGCTGCCCGTGTACCCCTGGAACCTATTTAAAAGTTCATAGAGCCTATTTATATATATTTTTTTATATTAATAAAGCCATGATGGACTACGCTGTACCACGCTACAAGCTAACCAGTCGACACTTCTTTTGCGAGAAAAGCCATCCCAACCCTCCACCAGCATGTAAAAGACCGCATTGTCCATGCACTCTGGCAATCTGTGAGTACAAAGGTGCACCTGACAACAGACACATGGACCTGTAGGCATGGCCATGGAAGGTTACGTGTCCATTACGGCGCAATGGGTTAATGTGGTGGATGCATGGTCCACAGGGGACAGCCTACTAAGTCTGTCTGCAGTCCCTAATAAAAATTGTCCTCAATTCAGGTTTTCGGGCTTTTTTAAAAAATAGGAAACTGCATTTGGGCTACTAGTTTGGTTGGGGCCTACTAGTGATGTCTGCCGCTCCTGGGTGTTCTCCTCCTCCTTGGTGTTCTCCTCCTCCTTGGTGTTCTCCTCCAGGTTTCCTTGTCTGAGCTTCAACCTTCTGGCTCTCATTAAGTATTTGTTGGTAAAAATTGGTGGTTGGGGATTACTAACGGTGTCTGCCGCTCCCTGGTGTTGTCATCCACTGTATAAATCTGAGCTTCAACCTTCTGGCTCTCATTAAGTATTTGTTGGTAAAAATTGGTGGTTGGGGCCTACTAACGGTGTCTGCCACTCCCTGGTGTTGTCCTCCACTGTATAAAGCTGAGCTTCAACCTTTTGGCTTTCGGCCTATAGTAGCAGATATTAAACTGCATTTGGCCTTCAACTTTGGTTGGGCCCTACTAACGGTGTGTGCCGCTCCCTGGTGTTGTCCTCCACTGTATAAATCTGAGCTTCAACCTTCTGGCTCTCATTAAGTATTTGTTGGTAAAAATTGGTGGTTGGGGCCTACTAACGGTGTCTGCCACTCCCTGGTGTTGTCCTCCACTGTATAAATCTGAGCTTCAACCTTCTGGCTCTCATTAAGTATTTGTTGGTAAAAATTGGTGGTTGGGGCCTACTAACGGTGTCTGCCGCTCCCTGGTGTTGTCCTCCACTGTATAAAGCTGAGCTTCAACCTTTTGGCTTTCGGCCTATAGTAGCAGATATTAAACTGCATTTGGCCTTCAACTTTGGTTGGGCCCTACTAACGGTGTGTGCCGCTCCCTGGTGTTGTCCTCCACTGTATAAATCTGAGCTTCAACCTTCTGGCTCTCATTAAGTATTTGTTGGTAAAAATTGGTGGTTGGGGCCTACTAATGGTGTCTGCCGCTCCCTGGTGTTGCCCTCCACTGCAAAAATCTGAGCTTCAACCTTCTGGCTCTCATTAAGTATTTGTTGGTAAAAATTGATGGTTGGGGCCTACTAACGGTGTCTGCCGCTCCCTGGTGTTGTCCTCCACTGTATAAAGCTGAGCTTCAACCTTTTGGCTTTCGGCCTATAGTAGCAGATATTAAACTGCATTTGGCCTTCAACTTTGGTTGGGCCCTACTAACGGTGTCTGCCGCTCCTGGGTGTTCTCCTCCTCCTGAGTGTTCTCCTCCTCCTTGGTGTTCTCCTCCAGGTTTCCTTGTCTGAGCTTCAACCTTCAGGCTCTCATTAAGTATTTTTAAATGTAACACTACAGTTGCCATACTACTTGGGTTGGGGCCTAGTAACGGTGTTCTCCTCCTCCTTGGTGTTCTACTCCTCCTTGGTGTTCTCCTCCAGGTTTCCTTGTCTGAGCTTCAACCTTCTGGCTCTCATTAAGTATTTGTTGGTAAAAATTGGTGGTTGGGGCCTACTAACGGTGTCTGCCGCTCCTGGGTGTTCTCCTCCTCCTGAGTGTTCTCCTCCTCCTTGGTGTTCTCCTCCAGGTTTCCTTGTCTGAGCTTCAACCTTCTGGCTCTCATTAAGTATTTGTTGGTAAAAATTGGTGGTTGGGGATTACTAACGGTGTCTGCCACTCCCTGGTGTTGTCCTCCACTGTATAAAGCTGAGCTTCAACCTTTTGGCTTTCGGCCTATAGTAGCAGATATTAAACTGCATTTGGCCTTCAACTTTGGTTGGGCCCTACTAACGGTGTCTGCCGCTCCTGGGTGTTCTCCTCCTCCTGAGTGTTCTCCTCCTCCTTGGTGTTCTCCTCCAGGTTTCCTTGTCTGAGCTTCAACCTTCAGGCTCTCATTAAGTATTTTTAAATGTAACACTACAGTTGCCATACTACTTGGGTTGGGGCCTAGTAACGGTGTTCTCCTCCTCCTTGGTGTTCTACTCCTCCTTGGTGTTCTCCTCCAGGTTTCCTTGTCTGAGCTTCAACCTTCTGGCTCTCATTAAGTATTTGTTGGTAAAAATTGGTGGTTGGGGCCTACTAACGGTGTCTGCCGCTCCTGGGTGTTCTCCTCCTCCTGAGTGTTCTCCTCCTCCTTGGTGTTCTCCTCCAGGTTTCCTTGTCTGAGCTTCAACCTTCTGGCTCATTAAGTATTTGTTGGTAAAAATTGGTGGTTGGGGCCTACTAACGGTGTCTGCCGCTCCCTGGTGTTGTCCTCCACTGTATAAAGCTGAGCTTCAACCTTTTGGCTTTCGGCCTATAGTAGCAGATATTAAACTGCATTTGGCCTTCAACTTTTGTTGGGCCCTACTAACGGTGTGTGCCGCTCCCCGGTGTTGTCCTCCACTGTATAAAGCTGAGCTTCAACCTTCTGGCTCTCATTAAGTATTTGTTGGTAAAAATTGGTGGTTGGTGCCTACTAACGGTGTGTGCCGCTCCATGGTGTTGTCCTCCACTGTATAAAGCTGAGCTTCAATCTTAAAGCTCTCGTTAAGTAGTTGTTTTTAAAATGTATGGTTGGGCCCTTAAAACGGTGTCTGACGCTACTGGGTTTTCTCCTGTTTTGTTGTCTCGACCTTCAATGTTCAGGCTTTCGGCTTACATTTTAAATAATTAAACTGCAGTTGGCCTACTACTTTGGTTGGGCCTAGTAACGGTGTGTGCCACACCTTGGTGTTGTCCTGTGTTATTTTCCTGACCTTTAATCTTCAGGCTTTCGGCTTTCATTTGTAATATTAAACTGCATAGGGCCTACTATTGTGGTTCGGCCCTACTAATGGTGTCTGTCTGCCGCTCCTGGGTTTTCTACTCCACTGAACTAAGCAATGCCACCTGGTTAGTCCTGTTACCAATTTTGACCTGCATTTTACCCACTTTATTATTTGGGCCTATATCAGTGTTTCCGCTTCATCCTGCCCATTGCCCAGCCGGTGCTAGATGAGTCTTGTGGTACTTTGACCCAGACCACTACATTCCCCTTGCACGCTACACAGCCACAATCTGACCCTGCTGAAAGTCAGGTTCCCCTTCCCGCATACTATACCACCTTACACAGGGACAAAGAGGAAGGTGCAGATGAAAGTGCAGGTTTCTTCAACAGGTAGGGGGGCATACTCGTTGGCGACGTCACAGGCACAGGGCCCCTCAGAGTACGCAAAAGTGTCGCTGCCGGTGGGAGGCACCCCCGCCGTGCAAACACACCACCGTACTTTGAGGGGCCCTGTGCCAGTGCCAATGCGAACGAGTGGGCCTCCCTGCTTGCTCAGGATAACAGCACTTGCAAAGTTGAAATACTTACCTCTCACTGCTCCACCGCCGTGACGTAGTCCACATTTCCTGGGTCCACTAAAACCTTGAACCAGCCCTACCCCCCACAACTTTTGCCAAATGACCCCCAATTTCTAATGCCCAACTATTATTATAAAGTTAATTAAGATTGCCAAGCTTCAGAAACAAGAATGGATGTTTTTGGCATTAAAATGGGCACTGTATGTGTTTTCCTGGCCTCCACTCACTGCCGACTATGCTTCCCCATTGATTTGCATTGGGTTTCATGTTTCGGTCGATCCCCGACTTTTTGCGATAATCGGCCGACTTCACTCGACTCGACTTTGGACAAAGTCGGGTTTCACAAAACCCGACTCGATCTTAAAAAAATGAAAGTCGCTCAACCCTAATTAGGACCCATTGCAATTATTAATGCTGGGAATATGGTCAGCAATGCATTTTTTTAGTTTTCTGGTGGTGTGGCCTATATATCGCAAATTACATGAATTGCATTCGGTACAGTAAACTACCTGGTGTGAGTAGTAAAGCATAAATTGTGCTTGTTGGTGTTTAAATAAGTAGCAATATCCGGGACAGTCGACATGTCATACAAATATTCCCCATACAAAATTACCCCATAGCAGGAAATTTAGACAATGTTTTATTGATCATGAATTTTTTTTTTGTATTCAACATTGGAAGATATATTTCCATATTTATTATTATGGTATATAAAAAATGGGAATGAAACGAACATCAAAAACATATGTCTATCTATATACGTATATAATCGTCTAAGGGGCACTTCCGTCTGTTTGTCTGTTTGTCTGTCTGTCTGTTTGTCTGTCTGTCACGGAAATCCCAAGTCGCTGATTAGTCGCGGCCTCTAATGTTAAAAATAAGAGAAAAAAAATCATTATACATTCACCTTCCGGCGCCTTTCCCGCTTATCGCGACGCTCCATGGCATGCATTGCGGTCTCGCGAGATGATGACTTAGTGGTCTCGCGAGACCGCTAAGTCATCTGGGTAATTTCGCAATGCATCGCTGGGAACGGAGCTGGTGGCCGCATCGCCCGCATAGGGACAGCTTCGCTGGACGCCGGAGGGTGAGTATATAACTATTTTTTATTTTCATTCTTTTTATTAACAGGAATATGGTGCCCACAGTGCTATATAGTACGTGGGCTGTGTTATATCCTGCGAGGCTGCTATATACTACATGGGCAGTGTTGTATACTGTGTGGCCTGTGTTATATACTGCGTGGGCAGTGTTATATACTACGTGGGCAATTTTATATACTACGTTGGCAATGTTAAATACTACGTGGGCTGTGTTATATACTGCGTGGATGCTATATATTACGTGGGCTGTGTTATATACTAGGTGCGCGGTGTTATATAGTATGTGTGCAGTGTTATATACTACGTGCACACTGTTATATACTACGTGAGCTGTGTTATATACAACGTGGCAGTGTTATGTTCTACATGGGCAGTGTTATATACCACGTGGGCAGTGTTATATACTACGTGGGCAGTGTTATATACTACGTGGGCTGTGTTATATACTGCGTGGGCAGTGTTATATACTGCGTGGGCAGTGTTATATACTACGTGAGTAGTGTTATATACTATGTGGGCTGTGTTATATACTACGTGGCAGTGTTATATACTACGTGGCAGTGTTATATACTACGTGGCAGTGTTATATACTACGTGGGCAGTATTATATACTACGTGGGCTGTGTTATATACTACGTGGGCAGTGTTATATACTACGTGGGCAGTGTTATATACTACGTGGTCAGTGTTATATATTACGTGGGCAGTGTTACATACTAAATAGGCAGTGTTATATACTACGCGGGCAGTGTTACATACTGCATAGGCTGTGTTATATACTATGTGGGCTGTGTTATATACTACGTGGCTGTGTTATATACTACATGGCTCCTATATACTACATGGCTGTGCTATATACTTCGTGGCTGTCTGTGTTACGTGATATATGCTATGTGGCTGATATATATATATATATATATATATATATACACTCACCGGCCACTTTATTAGGTACACCATGCTAGTAACGGGTTGGACCCCCTTTTGCCTTCAGAACTGCCTCAATTCTTCGTGGCATAGATTCAACAAGGTGCTGGAAGCATTCCTCAGAGATTTTGGTCCATATTGACATGATGGCATCACACAGTTGCCGCAGATTTGTCGGCTGCACATCCCAAAGATGCTCCATACAAGGCAGGATGGATCCATGCTTTCATGTTGTTTACGCCAAATTCTGACCCTACCATCCGAATGTCGCAGCAGAAATCGAGACTCATCAGACCAAGCAACGTTTTTCCAATCTTCTACTGTCCAATTTCGATGAGCTTGTACAAATTGTAGCCTCAGTTTCCTGTTCTTAGCTGAAAGGAGTGGTACCCGGTGTGGTCTTCTGCTGCTGTAGCCCATCTGCCTCAAAGTTCGACGCACTGTGCATTCAGAGATGCTCTTAGGCCTACCTTGGTTGTAACGGGTGGCGATTTGAGTCACTGTTGCCTTTCTATCAGCTCGAACCAGTCTGCCCATTCTCCTCTGACCTCTGGCATCAACAAGGCATTTCCGCCCACAGAACTGCCGCTCACTGGATTTTTTTTCTTTTTCGGACCATTCTCTGTAAACCCTAGAGATGGTTGTGCGTGAAAATCCCAGTAGATCAGCAGTTTCTGAAATACTCAGACCAGCCCTTCTGGCACCAACAACCATGCCACGTTCAAAGGCACTCAAATCACCTTTCTTCCCCATACTGATGCTCGGTTTGAACTGCAGGGGATTGTCTTGACCATGTCTACATGCCTAAATGCACTGAGTTGCCGCCATGTGATTGGCTGATTAGAAATTAAGTGTTAACAAGAAGTTGGACAGGTGTACCTAATAAAGTGGCCGGTGAGTGTATATATGTATAATATATAAGGCTGAATGTGTGTGTGTATGTATGTGTGTGTGTATGTCCAGGATTGGAATCTGCACCATCGTAGCTACAGCCACAAAATTCTGCACAGTCACACGTCTGGACCCCGAGAGCATCATAGGCTATGTTGTGAGGCAAAATTTTAACCCCGCGCATTCCAATTCACCAAACAATTTTGCCACTATCTACATAATGGGGAAAAAGTGAAAGGAAAAGTGTTGGAGGCAAATTGACAGCTGCCAGATGTGAACAAGGGGGACTTAAAGAGTGAGAGCGATGGCGCCAAAGAGTATATACCGTACAGTTGCTAAGGTGGGGCCCTGACATGGGATACTCACCACACACGTGGATATGAACACACACACAAAATGCACCACACACTACCACGTGCTTGAACACATATATCACCCTCAGCACACATTTCACCACACATACACCACCCTCGCCACATAAAATTGGAAACACAAAAGTCGCCGCTCAAAACTCGCCACGCGCAAAACTCGCCACATGCAAAACTAGGCTCACGCAAAACTCGCCACATGTGCAAAACTCACCTCATGGAAAACTCGCCACACGCAAAACTTGCACACGCGGAAAAATTGCCACATGCCCAAAAGCTGCAAAACATGCAAAAGTTGCCTCACACAAAACTTGCACATACTCAAAACGCACCACACATAAAACTCGCCACGCGCAAAACTCGCCATGCGCAAAACTTGCTGCACACCACTTGCTACACTAACCTGTCACATGCAGCTCGCCACACAAAACTCATCTCACAAAAGTCGCTACATGCATGTCGCCACACGCAACTCAACACACACAACTTGACACATGAAACTTGCCCTAAAAACACACACAAGTCTGGTATTATCCTTCAAAAATAAAAATCTGATTAATAAGCAGACAAACTACAAGAGCGACAAATGTACCATATAGGAAATACGGCAGCTGTCAGTCACATGACCTGTCTATTATGTGTATGTGTGAGCTAATATATACTGCCAGGGGGAGGGCTTCCTGTTGGCTGCAGATTTATCAGGCTGCCAATTTAGCTTACAAATACTGAGGTAAAAATACTGACCAAATAAAGTGTGAACGTGGTCCAATACAGGAGGAGATGACATACACATATATATACTATATACAGGAGGAGATGACACACAGGTATATACTATATACAGGAGAGCTGACACACAGGAATATACTATATACAGGAGGAGATGACACACATGTATATACCATATACAGGAGAGATGACACACAGGTATATACTATATACAGGAGGAGATGACACACAGATATATACTATATACAGGAGGAGATGACACACAGGTATATACTATATACAGGAGGAAATGACACACACATATATACTATATACAGGGGAGATGACACACAGGTATATACTGTATACAGGAGGAGATGACATACAGGTATATACTATATACAGGGGAGATGACACACACATATATACTATATACAGGGGAGATGACACACAGGTATATACTATATACAGGAGGAGATGACACACAGGTATATACTATATACAGGAGAGCTGACACACAGGAATATACTATATACAGGAGGAGATGACACACATGTATATACCATATACAGGAGAGATGACACACAGGTATATACTATATACAGGAGGAGATGACACACAGATATATACTATATACAGGAGGAGATGACACACAGGTATATACTATATACAGGAGGAAATGACACACACATATATACTATATACAGGGGAGATGACACACAGGTATATACTGTATACAGGAGGAGATGACATACAGGTATATACTATATACAGGGGAGATGACACACACATATATACTATATACAGGGGAGATGACACACAGGTATATACTATATACAGGAAGAGATGACACACAGGTATATACTATATACAGGGGAGATGACACACACATATATACTATATACAGGGGAGATGACACACAGGTATATACTATATACAGGAGGAGATGACACACACATATATACTATATACAGGGGAGATGACACACAGGTATATACTATATACAGGAGGAGATGACATACAGGTATATACTATATACAGGGGAGATGACTGACACACGCATATATACTATATACAGGAGGAGATGACACACAGGTACAGCGCCTACAAGTAGTATTCAACCCCCTGCAGATTTAGCAGGTTTAATAAGATGCAAATAAGTTAGAGCCTTCAAACTTCAAACAAGAGCTGGATTTATTAACAGATGCATAAATCTTACAAACCAAAAAGTTTTGTTGCTCAGTTAAATGTTTATAAATTTTAAACATAAAAGTGTGGGTCAATTATTATTCAACCCCTAGGTTTAATATTTTGTGGAATAACCTTTGTTTGCAATTACAGCTAATAATCGTCTTTTATAAGACCTGATCAGGCCGGCACAGGTCTCTGGAGTTATCTTGGCCCACTCCTCCATGCAGATCTTCTCCAAGTTATCTAGGTTCTTTGGGTGTCTCATGTGGACTTTAATCTTGAGCTCCTTCCACAAGTTTTCAATTGGGTTAAGGTCAGGAGACTGACTAGGCCACTGCAACACCTTGATTTTTTGCCTCTTGAACCAGGCCTTGGTTTTCTTGGCTGTGTGCTTTGGGTCGTTGTCTTGTTGGAAGATGAAATGACGACCCATCTTACGATCCTTGATGGAGGAGCGGAGGTTCTTGGCAAAAATCTCTAGGTAGGCCGTGCTATCCATCTTCCCATGGATGCGGACCAGATGGCCAGGCCCCTTGGCTGAGAATCAGCCCCACAGCATGATGCTGCCACCACCATGCTTGACTGTAGGGATGGTATTCTTGGGGTCGTATGCAGTGCCATCCAGTCTCCAAACGTCACGTGTGTGGTTGGCACCAAAGATCTCGATCTTGGTCTCATCAGACCAGAGAACCTTGAACCAGTCAGTCTCAGAGTCCTCCAAGTGATCATGAGCAAACTGTAGACGAGCCTTGACATGACGCTTTGAAAGTAAAGGTACCTTACGGGCTCGTCTGGAACGGAGACCATTGTGGTGGAGTACGTTACTTATGGTATTGACTGAAACCAATGTCCCCACTGCCATGAGATCTTCCCGGAGCTCCTTCCTTGTTGTCCTTGGGTTAGCCTTGACTCTTCGGACAAGCCTGGCCTCGGCATGGGAGGAAACTTTCAAACGCTGTCCAGGCCGTGGAAGGCTAACAGTAGTTCCATAAGCCTTCCACTTCCGGATGATGCTCCCAACAGTGGAGACAGGTAGGCCCAACTCCTTGGAATGGGTTTTGTACCCCTTGCCAGCCTTGTGACCCTCCACGATCTTGTCTCTGATGGCCTTGGAATGCTCCTTTGTCTTTCCCATGTTGACCATGTTTGAGTGCTGTTCACAAGTTTGGGGAGGGTCTTAAATAGTCAGAAAAGGCTGGAAAAAGAGATAATTAATCCAAACATGTGAAGCTCATTGTTCTTTGTGCCTGAACTACTTCTTAATACTTTAGGGGAACCAAACAGAATTCTGGTGGGTTGAGGGGTTGAATAATAAATGACCCTCTGAAAAAACTTTTCCCAATTTAAAAAAAAAATAAACAAAGAAATAACATTCTTTTTTGCTGCAGTGCATTTCACACTTCCAGGCTGATCTACAGTCCAAATGTCACAATGCCAAGTTAATTCCAAATGTGTAAACCTGCTAAATCTGCAGGGGGTTGAATACTACTTGTAGGCACTGTATATACTATATACAGGAGGAGATGACATACAGGTATATGCTATATACAGGGGAGATGACATACACATATATTCTATATACAGGGGAGATGACACACAGGTATATACTATATACAGGAGGAGATGACATACAGGTATATACTATATACAGGAGGAGATGACACACACAGATGTGAGGTCGAAATGACAAGTGTTAGGGGGGAATGAGAGGAGTGAGGGGGAAAATAAGAGGAGTGAGGGGGAAAATGAGAGGTGTAAGGGAGAAAATGAGAGATGTGAGGGGGGAAAATGAGAGTCGTGATGGGAAAATAAGAGAAGTGAGGTTCTATAATTAACCACAGATATTTACTATGCCCAGGCAACCCCGGGCTCTTCAGCTAGTGTATATATATCCTAATGAATAGACTGTTAGAATTTGTATTATGGCAAGAAAAAAGCAGCTAAGTAAAGAAAAACGAGTGGCCATCATTACTTTAACAAATGAAGGTCAGTCAGTCTGAAAAATTGGGCAAACTTTGAAAATGTCCCCAAATGCAGTTGCAAAAACCATCAAGCGCTACAAAGAAACTGGCTCACATTAGGACCTCTCCAGGAAAGGAAGACCAAGTGTCACCTCTGCTTCTGAGGATAAGTTTATCCGAGTCACCAGCCTCGGAAATCGCAGGTTAACAGCAACTCAGATTATAGACCAGGTCAATGCCATACAGTAAAGAATTGAAAAGAGTGAACCCCTTTTTTTGGGCGAGTCCCACTATCTCGATAAAAATTATTGCAACAATTATTTAGTGTGCCGGAGTTTATTCACTTCTATTAATGCCATACAGAGTTCTAGCAGCAGACACATCTTTACAACAACTGTTAAGAGGAGACTTTGTGCAGCAGGCCTTCATGGTAAATTAGCTTCTTTGGAAACCAATCCTAAGGACAGGCAACAAGCAGAAGAGACTTGTTTGGACTAAAGAACACAAGGAATGGACATTAGACCAGTGGAAATCTGTGCTTTGGTCTGATGAGTCCAAATTTGAGATCTTTGGTTCCAACCACCGTGCCTTTGTGCACCACAGAAAAGGTGAACGGATGGACTCTACATGCCTGTTTCCCACCGTGAAGCATGGAGGAGGACGTGGGATGGTGTGGTGGTGCTTTGGTGGTGACACTGTTGGGGATTTATTCAAAATTGAAGGCATACTGAACCAGCATGGCTACCACAGCATCTTGCAGCTGTATGCTATTCCATCCGGTTTGCGTTTAGTTGGACCATCATTTATTTTTCAACAGGACAATGACCCCAAACACACCTCCAGGCTGTGTAAGGGCTATTTGACCAAGAAGGAGAGTGATGGGGTGCTACGCCAGATGACCTGGCCTCCACAGTCACCAGACCTGAACCCAATCGAGATGGTTTGGGGTGAGCTGGACCGCAGAGTGAAGGCAAAAGGGTCAATAAGTGCTAAACATCTCTGGGAACTCCTTCAAGATTGTTGGAAGACCATTTCTGGAGACTACCTCTTTAAGCTCATCAAGAGAATGGCAAGCCCCCGATGTATCCTGAAAGATGAGAAAAAGAGGTTAGATTATAGATTGGTTTTACCATGTGGTGTACTAGAAAATGGGAAAACAAATTCCAAGTGCGGTGAAATTGTAAAAAAGTGCAATGCCACACTTGCTTTTTGTTTGGCTTTTTTGCTAGGTTCACTAAATGCTAAAACTGACCTGCCATTTTGATTCTCCAGGTCATTACGAGTTCATAGACACCAAAAATGTCTAGGTTCTTTTTTATCTAAGTGGTGAAAAAATATTCCAAACTTTGTAAAAAAAAAAATTGTGCCATTTTCCGATACCCATAGCGTCTCCATTTTTCGTGTTCTGGGGTCGGGTGAGGGCTTATTTTTTGCGTGCTGAGCTGTCGTTTTTAATGATTCCATTTTGGTGTAGATAAATTCTTTTGATCGCCCGTTATTGCATTTTAATACAATGTTGCAGCAACCAAAAAAAAACGTAATTCGGGCGTTTCAAATTTTATTTCTCTCTATGCTGTTTAGCAATCAGGTTAATCCTTTTTTTATTGATAGATCAGGCGATTCTGAATGCGGCGATACAAAATATGTGTATATTTGATTTTTTTATTGCTTTATTTTGAATGAGGCGAAAGGGGGGTGATTTAAACTTTTATATTTTTTTATTTTTTTCATATTTTTTAAACATTTTTTTCTTTACTTTTGCCATTTTCAATAGCCTCCATGGGAGGCTAGAAGCTGGGACAACTGGATCGGCTCAGCTACATAGAAGTGATCATCAGATCTCTCCTATGTAGCTGAATTACAGGCTTGCTATGAGAGCCGACCACAGGGTGGCGCTCACAGAAAGCCGGCATCAGCAACCATAGAGGTCTCAAGGAGGCCTCTGCTTACTATGCCGATGCATCGCTGACCCCCGATCACGTGACGAGGGTCGGCGATGCGCTCATTTCCAGCCCGATGGCCGGATGCGGTAGTTAATAGCGACGGGTGGATCGCGATTCCACCTGTCGCTATTGCGGGCACATGTCAGCTGTACAAAACAGCTGACATGTCCAGGCTTTGATGCGGGCTCACCATCAAAGCCTGCATCAAAGCAGGAGATCTGACCTCGGACGTACTATCCGGTCCGAGTTCAGAAAGAGGCTAAAAATACTGATGAGGGTATAAGGCTCCTTAGCAGCTGCTGTTTTTATGTGTATCAGCAGTCACTAAATGGTTAAAAAAAGCAAACAACAAAAATAATAACTTTTTTTCACCCTCCTTGAATCCAGTGCTTAGTCTCTGCTGATGCCTCCAGTATTTCTTATTGTCTGTGGTAAAGATATCACATTGATAGCACTGCAGCCAGTAAGGGTACGTTCACACAGGACTTTTTTGCTGCAGATTTTTGCTGCTTTTTTTTATGCTAATTTTCAGCTGCTTTTTACAGTACCAGTAAAGCCTATGAGATTTCAGAAATCTCATGCACACACGTTGGTTTTTTGTTTGATCAGTTTTTTCTGCTTTGCTGCTTTTTTGGACATAGGGCATGTCACTTCTTTCAGCGTTTTTGCTGCGTTTTTGCAGCGTTTTTTCACCCATTGACTTGAATGGGTGATGAAAAAAACGCTGCAAAAACGCTGAAAAAACGCATGTAGCATTATTTGCTGCGTTTTTTGTGCAGAAAATCATGGCCAGCAGGAAGGGATCTCACAGCCAAGAGCTTAGGGGTGCGGTTAGTGATGTGTGAAGAGCCATTGTGAGCCATTGTGAGGTGTGAAGAGCCATTGTGAGGTGTCCTGTTTGTGATCTATTGTGAGGGAGTTCCTGGTAGTGAGGTGTGAAGAGCCATTGTGAGGTGTGAAGAGCCATTGTGAGGTGTCCTGATTGTGATCTATTGTGAGGGAGTTCCTGGTAGTAAGGTGTGAAGAGCCATTGTGAGGTGTCCTAGCAGCTGAAAAATTGGCATAAAAAAAGCAGCAAAAATCTGCAGCAAAAAAGTCCTGTGTGAACGTACCCAAAAAACGCACCAAAAACGCACCAAAAAACGCACCTAAATTAGCATAAAAAAAAGCAGCAAAAAAAAGCAGCAAAAAAGTCCTGTGTGAACGTACCCTAAGGGTACCGTCACATTAAGCGACGCTGCAGCGATAGCGACAGCAATGCCGATCGCTGCAGCGTCGCTGTGTGGTCGCTGGAGAGCTGTCACACAGACCGCTCTCCAGCGACCAGCGATGCCGAGGTCCCCGGGTAACCAGGGTAAACATCGGGTTGCTAAGCGCAGGGCCGCGCTTAGTAACCCGATGTTTACCCTGGTTACCAGCGTAAAAGTTAAAAAAACAAACAGTACATGCTCACCTGCGCGTCCCCCAGCCTCTGCTTCCTGACACTGACTGAGCTCCGGCCCTACAGCAGAGCGGTGACGTCACCGCTGTTGCTTTCACTTTCAGTTTAGGGCCGGCGCTTTAGCGTCAGGAAGCAGAGGCTGGGGGACGCGCAGGTGAGTATGTACTGTTTGTTTTTTTAACTTTTACGCTGGTAACCAGGGTAAACATCGGGTTACTAAGCGCGGCCCTGCGCTTAGTAACCCGATGTTTACCCTGGTTACCAGTGTAAAATATCGCTGGTATCGTCGCTTTTGCTGTCAAACACGGCGATACACGGCGACCTAGCGACCAAATAATGTGCAGACCTTCTAGCAGCGACCAGCAATTTCACAGCGGGATCCAGATCGCTGCTGCGTGTCAAATACAGCGATATCGCCATCCAGGTCGCTGCAACGTCACGGATTGCTGGCGATATCGCCTAGTGTGACGGTACCTTTAATGAGTTTTGCGGCTTTACGAGCTGCTCAGAACCACTAAGCTCACTGATTAGCTGCAGCGCTGTCAGTGTGACTTCAGTGCTGCAGACAGTAACAGACATTGGCAAAGTCTGAGTGCCGGACCGTAAAAATGATTAGTTAAGCGTGTTTTCCATTAAAAAATATCCATGGTTATGAGACCACTCATAAAGTGACAGTTAGACAGCTCTTAGTGGTAGCAACTAGGGTTGAGCGAAACGGGTCATTCATTTTCATAAGTCGCCGACTTTTGGCAAAGTCGGCGTCTCATGAAACCCGACCCGATCCCTGTGCGGGGTCGGCCATGCGGTACACGATCTTGGCGCCAAAGTCGCGTTTCGTATGACGCGTTTAGCGCCATTTTTTCAGCCAATGAATGAGCGTGGGCAGAGTGATGACATAGGTCTTAGGGGAGTGAACGCCTATCGTCATATTATCGCTTGTGCGCAGTAGGGATCTGGAATGTGCAATACGAAATTTTCTGTGCTGGGACGGAGAGGGAGAGAGAGAGAGAGAGAGAGAGAGAGAGAGAGAGAGGGAGAGGGAGAGGGAGAGGGAGAGAGAAAAAAAATAATAATTTCCTTCATTGGGTTTCGTGTTTCGGCCGAAACCTGACTTTTCACGGTGGTCGGCCGATTTCACTCGACTCGACTTTTAAGACAGTCGGGTTTCACAAAACCCGACTCGACCCTAAAAAACTAAAGGTCGCTCAACCCTAGTAGCAACCATGAATACCTAAGCTACTTCAATGCCTCGCACATGAGGTAAGCGATATAATGAATGAGAAGAATTATACTACATATCTAATTGGAGGTATTCGCTAATACTATTATTATTACTATGCCTACTACATGTTGTATTAGGATCTTAGAGATGGGAATAACCATTTAAGCCTTCTATGAATGTGAATAGTTAGTAGCCTTAAAGCATTCCCAGGTTGTATAGTCGAATCTGAGAACATTGCTAATTCAATCAGCCATCTGTGTGACTTTTTTTTTTACAAAAAGATATGTGGATGGAAACCATGCTCTACAGCAGGCTCTACCAAACTGTAGCTTACGAGCACATTTTGTATGGCTAGTGGCGAACTGCCAGCTTAATGCATTAGAACCAGATTTAGCAATAAACTACAAAGGAAAAGTTTTCAGATAATGACTTTTGTAAAAAGCCATGCATATTATTCTCTGCAATATATTTCTAGAGGTCATCACATATAATGCCCTCAAAAACTTTGCACATTACTGATGTCAGACTTGCCAGGAGGTAGTAGCTGGATCTACCTTCTTATATTTCTTATATAAAAGTTGCTTAGATGCAAGCATACCTTTTCTTGTGTTAAAGTAGCTATATCAGTTGGTGAGATTTGATATTTGCTTCATTGAATGATCCCTGGAACAGTCAGTTCATTGGAGAACGTAGCTGAAAAGTGTCTGTTTAATATTACAGTATTTTCTTTGTCCTCTATAATTATCTTGTCATTATTATGTTTTAATGAGATGGTATCATAATATTAAAAGATGATAAGATAATTATAGAGGACAAAAAAGGCTGAAATATTAAAAAAAGGAAAAAGTATGCTTGCGTCTGAGCAAATTACTGTATTTTTTCAATTATAAGATGCACTTTTTTTCTCCCCAAATGTTTGGGGAAAATGGGGGTGCATTATAATCTGAATTGTAGCTGCTGTGGAGCGAGGTCCCAGGGCCGTTGCTGCCATAAGCTTCTGGTGGTGGACAAGGCAGGAGTCGAGTTGATGCTGGAACAATGAGGTGTTCGGCAGTGCGGGGGCTCATCTGACATTTTGTGAAAGCCTGGAGCCCTGTACTTTCCATACTCTTTTATGTGGCGGACTCCAGAAAAATGGCTGTTGGAGGTGGTCCATGCACAAATTGAGATCTCAGCACCTAGATCTCAATTGAGCATGCAATGCCTCTGGCAGCCATTTTCCTGGAGTCCACCACATTAGAAAGTATGGTAGCTGATGGGCTCTGGGTTGTGACAAAATGTCTGAGGAGCTCCGGCACCACTGAAAACCTCCTTAAACCTGCCCGGAGCATACAGCCATGGCCCAATTCTTGCCGCTGCCAAACACCCCATCCTACCAGCCAGCAGCGACCCTGCCACCTGGGACAAAGCTCCATCTTTGCTGCCCCCCCCCCCCCCCAACATAAGTTACCGGAAAAGTGGATTAAAACACCCACCATTTTATAAAAAAACAACAACATTTTTTTCCTACTTTCCTCCCCAAAATATTGGGTGCATCTTATAAGCTGGTTAATCTTATAATCCGCTAAATAATGTATATTTAAGAAAGGTGAGAGGCTGGATCCAGGCAACTATCGTCCAGCAAGTTTTCCATCAGTAATGTGCAAAGTTTTTGAGGATATTATAAGAGATGACCTGCAGAAATATATTTCAGAGAATGATATACAACCCCTGGCAAAAATTATGGAATCACCAGCCTTGGAGGATGTTCATTCAGTTGTTTAATTTTGTAGAAAAAAATCAGATCGCAGGCATGGCACAAAACTAAAGTCATTTGAAATGGCAACTTTCTGGCTTTAAGAAACACTAAATGAAATCAAGAACAAAAAATGTGGTAGTCAGTAATGGTTACTTTTTTAACCAAGCATTGGGGAAAAATTATGGAATCACTCAATTCTGGGGAAACAAATATAGAATCACCCTGTAAATTTTCATACCCAAAAATAACACCTGCATCAAATTAGATCTACTCATTAGTCTGCATCTAAAAAGGAGTGATCACACCTTGGAAACCTGTTGCACCAAGTGGACTGACATGAATCATGGCTCCAACATGAGAGATGTCAATTGAAATAAAGGAGAGGATTATCAAACTCTTAAAAGAAGGTAAATCATCACACAATGTTGCAAAAGATGTTGGTTGTTCACAGTCAGCTGTGTGTAAAATCTGCACCAAATACAAACAACATGGGAAGGTTGTTAAAGGCAAACATACTGGTAGACCAAGGAAGACATCAAAGCGTCAAGACCGAAAACTTAAATCAATATGTCTCCAAAACAGGAAATGCACAACAAAACAAATAAGGAACAAACTGGAATCAACGTCTGTAACGGAGTCTACCATGCTGGAGTACCTCTTTCAGTACCACCCAGTGTTTCAGGAGGTCCACTCTGCTTTGGCTGGAGTCTGAATGAAAGGACGCTGGCTGGAATTGCTTGGTTACATGGGCGCATATAAAAGATCACTGCTTCTCCACGTATTTCCAGTGTGTACCCACTTTACTCACAGGACACAGAATATATATCACACAGATACAGAGGGCAGGCCAATTGAAAAGCGGCAGGCTAGACATGCAATAGCCGCAGGTGGCCGGAGCCTGCCGATATTTACTGTGGGAATTACAAAGGTGTGGGAGGTCAGAAGTGGGATATCTTGTCCCCTCTGCCCAGGGGTGCAGCCTGTGGGCTGATGCATTAGGGACATGCATCTCACATGGAACCTATTATACATACATATAACTGCACTACATATTCTGGGTGCTGGGGGTTCCGTAACACGGCTCCCCTTTTCAGCGACGCGATCGGCATACACAGTCTGATGCTTAACGGATCGGTTTGGGGATGACCGAAGTTTATGGGGTTGGTACAAGTTCCGTTTGTCAACTTAGTCCATCAGCGTTACTGTTTTGTTTGCCGGGTCTTTAGTGGATGGTGAAGTCCAGAGGTTGTAGGGCTAAACTCCACCGCAGTAATCTGGCGTTGTCTCCGGAGACCCGATTAAACCAGACTAGGGGATTATGGTCCATTAGGAGGGAAAACTGTCGTCCATACAAATATGGTTGCAACTTCTTGAGTGCCCATCCTACCGCCAGGCACTCCTTCTCGATGGCCGCATAGCTTACTTCACGGGGCAGTAGTTTCCCACTCAGGTAAGCTACCGGGTGTTCTTGGCCGTACGGCCCGACTTGGCTCAGTACTGCCCCAATCCAAACATAGAAGCGTCTGTGTGAACAAGGAAACGTGTAGTTGGATCAATACAGGGGTATTGGTGAGGGCGTCCTTTAGCTGGCGGAAGGCTTCCTCACACTCTGGGGTCCAGGTTACCTGGCGGGGTTGGTTCTTACGGGTCAGATCAGTGAGGGGCTTGGCTACGCTGCTGTAATTGGGAACTAATTTCCTGTAATACCCCGCTGTCCCTAGAAACGCCATGACCTGGGTTTTAGTGCGTCGGGTGGGCCATTTGGCTATGGCCTCAATCTTGGCTGGTTCTGGTCGCTTTTTCCCACTTCCCACCCAATGCCCTAAATACTGAAACTCTGCTTTGCCCACATGACACTTGTTTAGGTTCAGGGTGATTCTGGCCTTGTGGATCCTGTCCAATACTGTCCCTAGGTAATTTAGATGCTCTTCCCATGTCGCGCTGTAGATGGCGATGTCATCCAGGTAGCCACAAGCATAGTCCTGGAGGCCATCCAGAAGCCAGTCAGCCAGCCTCTGGAAGGTCGCCGGGGCATTCTTCATCCCGAATGGCATAACTCGAAACTGGAATAAGCCAAATGGGGTGACAAATTCCGACTTGGGAATAGCGTCAGGACTAAGGGGAATCTGCCAGTAGTCTTTGCATAGATCGATGGTGGTCAAATACTTTGCCCCCGCCAGCCGGTCTAACAACTCATCCACACGCGGCATGGGATACGCATCCGTAACCGTTTTCTCATTGAGCTGACGATAGTCTACACAAAACCGTGTAGTCCCATCCTTCTTGGGCACTAACACTACGGGGGATGCCCAGAGACTATCTGACTCTTCAATGACCCCTAAACGCAACATCTCTTGTATCTCTTGTCGCATCCCTTCTCGTACAGACTCAGGGGCGCAGAAGGGGGGTTGTCGCAGGGGGGTCAGATTCTGGGTCTCAACCTTGTGTTGTGCCAGGCGAGTGTACCATGGTCTGCCCGAAAACATCCTCTGTCGGTGCCTCAACAACGTCTCCGCCTGCTGTCTCTCCCGGGGACCTAGGTATTCACCCAAGTGTATCTGGTTACATGTTTTAGACTGAGTCCCTTCCCTAAGACATCAGGCAAGGGAAGTCCGGCTAAATCCTCTGCTTCAGGTGCACAGATGGCCACTACCTCTTCAGGGCGCTCCCGGTAGGGCTTCAGCATATTCATGTGGAACATGCGGATAACCCTGGGGTCATCACAATCGGTGACATTATAGGTGGTGTCGGCTATTTTCCCCACTACCTGGTAGGCCCCCTGCCATGCAGCTTGGAACTTGTTCTGCCTAGTGGGCTCTAACACCAAAACCTTCTGTCCTATTTCCAAGGTGCGCTCTCTGGCCCTCCGATTGTACCATATGCGCTGGCACCACTGGGCCACCTGCATGTTCCCACATACAGCCTGGGACAGCTCCTGTAGGCGGTCCTGGAATTCCAGCACATAGGGTACAATAGGTACCCCTTCTATGATGCCCTCCCTTCCCAGTGTTGTAGCACTAAGTCTAGGGGTCCCCTTACTCACCTCCCGTATACCAGTTCGAATGGGGAGAACCCTGTGGATTCTTGGGGCACCTCCTGATAGGCAAACAGGAGGTGTGGCAAGAATTTCTCCCAGTCCCTGTAGGTCCTGGTAAAAGTCCCAATGAGTTATTTTAACATCCCGTTAAAGCGTTCACACAACTCATTGGTTTGCGGGTGGTATGGGGCGCTTATAATGGACTTTACGCCGCACAGCTTCCACAGTTGGTTGGTCACCTCTGATGTAAACTGGGTACCCTGGTCCGAGATAATCTTCCGGGGAAATCCAACCCGTGAGAAAACCTGGAGCAGGGCAGCCGCCACCGTCTCTGCCAGTATGTTAGGTAACGAAACCGCCTCTGGATACCGTGTGGCATAAACTACCACTGTCAATATATACTTTTTCCCTGATGGACTGTGTTTGGCTAACGGCCCTATCAGATCGACCGCTACTCGGCTAAATGGTTCCTCCACAATGGGGAGGGGGCATAATTTGGCCTTGCATCGATCTCCCCTCTTGCCAATGCGCTGGCAACTGTCACAGGTCTGGCAGTACTGACAAACATCATAGGTTACCCCCGGCCAAAAGAAGTTTTGTGTTAGACGATGCCTGGTGCGACTGATGCCGAAGTGCCCAACCAAGGGTATGTCATGAGAGATTCGCAGTAACTCCTGCCTATACTTCTTGGGAACTACCAGCTGTCATTTTATAGTGGGGCTCGTCCCTGTGTGATGCTGCTCTGTGATCCAGTAGAGGAGTCCCTGCTTCCATACAAACTGTTCCCCTTCCAGTACCCCTCTCCCCTCCTGTGCCTTCCCACAATATCCCTCCAATGAAGGATCCTCAAGTAACTCCCTCTTAAATTCAGCTGGGGTGGCCCAAGAAATGTGTCTGGCTATGGGAATATGTGTAGGGCTGGGATGTCTTACCTGGGCCTCCTCTGAGTGTGATTCCGCCTCCGCAGCTCGAGCTTGTCTCTGGGTCGTCACAGGATATGTCTCAGCCAGAGGGGCAACCGAGAAGGCAGACAACATGGGCCCTTAGTCATTTCCCAGCAAGACGTCTGCAGGCAAATCCTCCATCAAGCTGACCTCAACAAGGCCATCCCCGACTCCCCAGTTCAGGTGAATCCTGGCAGTGGGCAGTCGATGTATGGCTCCCCCTGTTACACGGACTGCCACTGTCCGGTCCATCTTCTCTTGGTCCCAGACGAGATGAGGCTTTACAAGGATCAAAGTTGCCCCAGAATCTCTTAGTCCCTGCATACGTTTCCCATTAACCCACACGACCTGTTGATGCTGTTGTCGATTATCTGCCTGGGCTGCCTGCATGGGGTCTACTTCATGCAGCACTTCCTCCATCTCTTCCACCCCCTGGTTAGTCGTAGCCCCCAATGCTGGGTCAGCTTCGCCTTAGTAGCAGTGTACAGCGGCCCGGCTGAAGGTAGCTGTTCCCGCCTTTGGCCACTGGGTACGCTGAGTCTGATTGGGACATTGTCTTTGCAGGTGGCCCAGCTGATTGCTGGTGTGGCATCATGATGTTCATCGGCCAGATGAGCGGCCTCCTCAAGAGTCGTTGGCCGGCTGTCACGAAGCCATTCCTGTGTCTCGGGGGTTAATCCATTAAAGAATCGTTCTAACAAGAAGAGCTGGAGGACGTCCTCCTTAGTGGTTGCTTGGCTCCCTTGTACCCACTGTAGCAGTGACCGCCATAATTTACAGGCCCATTTAGCGTGGGTAACGGTTACGCATTTTTATAAGTACGCAGAACTTTTGGTGGTATGCCTCTGGTGTCAGCGCATACTGGGCCAAGATCACTTCTTTGATCCGCTTATAGTCCATACAGTCCTCATCAGGTACCGTGCGATAGGCGTCCGCTGCCCAGCCTGTCAACTTGCTGGCCAAAATCTGAACCCGTTCCTCTGGCTTCACTTGATGAAGGGCACACTGACGCTCAAAGTCCTGCAGAAAGCCATCAATGTCTTCCTCTGCCTCCCCCAACTGTCAGAAGGCATTATACTGGATCTTTTTGTGGCTTACTGTTGAAGGTACCTGGGCGGAGGCCAGAGCTCCCCCTGCTCGTTGACTCTCCTCTCTCCGCTCTGCCATCTCCATCTTGGCCAGCTCCACTTTGGTCCACTCTGCCATCTCCATCTTGGCTAGCTCTATCCTGGTCCACTCGGCTATCTTTTCCTTCAGATCAGTACGCACATCAGCCATCACCTCTCGTATGATCTCTACTGCAGGGTTTGGGCCATAGAAAGCCAGTCTGTTCTTTACCTCCCTCTGGAATTCAGTCTCCTCCACATTCACATTGGCTGCTATCAAATCCGCTCTTGTTTTGTTGCTGGCGATTAACCCTCGGGCTTCCACCAAATCTTTTAATGTAGTCCTCTTTAACTTCTGGTAGTTGTTTTCCATTCATTCCTTTCCTCCTGTAGACGGAGTATCACATCCTGCTGTCTGCCACCAGTGTAACGGGGTCTACCGTGCTGGAGTACCTCTTTCAGTACCACCCAGTGTTTCAGGAGGTCCACTCTGCTTTGGCTGGAGTCTGAATGAAAGGACGCTGGCTGGAATTGCTTGGTTACATGGGCGCATATAAAAGATCACTGCTTCTCCACGTATTTCCAGTGTGTACCCACTTTACTCACAGGACACAGAGTATATATCACACAGATACAGAGGGCAGGCCAATTGAAAAGCGGCAGGCTAGACATACAATAGCCGCAGGTGGCCGGAGCCTGCCGATATTTACTGTGGGAATTACAAAGGTATGGGAGGTTAGAAGGGGGATATCTTGTCCCCTCTGCCCAGGGGCGCAGCCTGTGGGCTGATGCATTAGGGACATGCATCTCACATTGAACCTATTATACATACATATAACTGCACCACATATTCTGGGTGCTGGGTGTTCCATAACAACATCTGTGACCGAACTGTAAGAAACCGCCTAAAGGAAATGGGGTTTACATACAGAAAAACTAAACGAAAGCCATCATTAACACCTAAACAGAAAAAAACAAGGTTACAATGGGCTAAGGAAAACCAATCGTGGACTGTGGATGACTGGATGAAAGTCATATTCAGTGATGAATCGCGAATCTGCATTGGGCAAGGTGATGATTCTGGAGCTTTTGTTTGGTGCCGTTCCAGTGAGATTTATAAAGATGACTGCCTGAAGAGAACATGCAAATTTCCACAGTCATTGATGATATGGGGCTGCATGTCAGGTAAAGGCACTGGGGAGATGGCTGTCATTACATCTTCAATAAATGCAGAAGTTTATGCTGATATTTTGGACACTTTTCTTATCTCGTCAATTGAAAGGGTGTTTGGGGAAGATGAAATCCTTTATCAAGATGATAATGCATCCTGCCATAGAGCAAAAACTGTGAAAACATTCCTTGAAAAAAGACACATAAGGTCAATGTCATGGCCTGCAAATAGTTCGCATCTCAATCCAATTGAAAATCTTTGGTGGAAGTTGAAGAAAATGGTCCATGACAAGGCTCCAACCTGCAAAGCTAATCTGGCAACAGCAATCAGAGAAAGTTGGAGCCAGATTGATGAAGAGTACTGTTTGACACTCATTAAGTCCATGCCTCACAGACAGCAAGCTGTTATAAAAGCCAGAGGTGGAGTTTTTTTTTTTGTTTGTTTGTTTTTCATGATTCCATAATTTTTCCCCTATGCTTGGTTAAAAAAAATAACCATTACTGACTACTAGGGTTGAGCGACTTTTATTTTTATAGGATCGGGTCGGGTTTCACGAAACCCGACTTTCTCAAAAGTCGGGTCGAGTGAAATCGGCCGATCCTATAAAAAAGTCGGGGTCGGGGTCGGCTGAAACACGAAACCCAATGCAGTGCAATGGGATACTATGGTTCCCAGGGTCTGAAGGTGAGGAAACTCTCCTTCAGGCCCTGGGATCCATATTTAAGTGTAAAATAAAGAATTAAAATAAAAAATATTGATATACTCACCTCTCCGACGCAGCCTGGACATCGCCGCTGGTAACCGGCATCTTCTGTTCCTAAGAATGGCGCTTGAAAGACCTTTCGATGACGTCACGGCTTGTGATTGGTCGCGGCCGCCCACGTGACCGCTCAGTGACCAATCACAAAGCCGTGACATAATTTTCAGGTCCTAAATTCCTCATTCTAGGAATTTAGCACATGAGAATTACGTCACGGCTTTTGATTGGTCGCTGAGCGGTCACGTGGGCCGCCGCGACCAATCACAAGCCGTGACGTCATCGAAAGGTCCTTCACGCGCTCATTCTTAAGAAGGAAGGCTGCCGGAAAGAAGCCGAGGGTGAGTATATTCCTATTAGGTATATACTCACCCTCGGACGCACCCTGCTTCTTTCCGGCAGCCTTCCTTCTTAAGAATGAGCGCGTGAAGGACCTTTCGATGACATCACGGCTTGTGATTGGTTGCGGCAGCCCACGTGACCGCTCAGCGACCAATCAAAAGCCGTGACGTAATTCTCATGTCCTAAATTCCTAGAATGAGGAATTTAGGACCTGAAAATTACGTCACGGCTTTGTGATTGGTCGCTGAGCGGTCACGTGGGCGGCCGCGACCAATCACAAGCCGTGACGTCATCGAAAGGTCTTTCAAGCGCCATTCTTAGGAACGGAAGATGCCGGTTACCAGCGGCGATGTCCATGCTGCGTCGGAGAGGTGAGTATATCAATATTTTTTATTTTAATTCTTTATTTTACACTTAAATGTGGATTCCGATACCGATTTCCAATATCGCAAACATATCGGAACTCGGTATCGGAATTCCGATACCAGATTCAGAAGATCGCCGACCTCTTGGCCGACCCCACACAGGGGTCGGGTCGGGTTTCATGAAACCCGACTTTGCCAAAAGTCGGCGACTTCTGAAAATGGCCGACCCGTTTCGCTCAACCCTACTGACTACCGCATTTTTTGTTCTTGATTTCTTTCAGTGTTTCTTAAAGCCAGAAAGTTGCCATTTGAAATGACTTTAGTTTTGTGCTATGTCTGCTTTTTTTCTACAAAATCAAACAACTGAATGAATATCCTCCAAGGCCGGTGATTCCATAATTTTTGCCAGGGGTTGTAATAACTGACAACCAGCATGGAATCATGAAAAATAAGTCTTGTCTAACCAACATGTTGGATTTCTTTGAGGAGGTAAGTGCAAATCTGGATGTTGGTAATGCGGCTGATGTGATTTATCTGGATTTTGCGAAGGCAAAACATACTACATAACAGCTTTACACTGAAGCTCCCAAAGCAGGGACTGAGGGAAACTATATGCAGATGGATAAGGAAAGAATTAAAAGAAAGGAAACAAAGAACTGTCATAAATTGTACATTCTCTAAATGGGATATATTGAGATTTGAAATAAAGGAAGGATCTGTTCTAGGACCAAATATTTTTAACCTCTTTAATAATGAGTTTGTGGATGGGATTGAGAGTAAACTGTCAATCTTTGCTGATGACACCAAACTACGTAGGATATTTAAAATCTGACTTTGATATATCAATATTGCAAAATGATCTAGATAAGATGTCTGAATGGGCAAACACTTGGAAAAGGAGATTTAATATTATTATTATTATATATTTTTATTGCGCCATTTATTCCATGGCGCTTTACATGTGAAAAGGGCAGATCTAGACAAGCATAATAAGCATGAGCAAAAAAAGGCACACGCAAGTACAGAAGGAGAGAGGACCCTGCCCACGAGGGCTCACAGTCTGCAGGGGATGGGTGAGGATACACTAGGAGAGGGTAGAGCTGGTTGTGCAGCGGTTCTGCAAACTAAGGATCACTGCAGGTTGTAGGCTTGTCGAAAGAGGAGGGTTCAGGTTCTTTTTGAAGGTTTCCGTGGTAGGCGAGAGTCTAATGTGTTGGGGTGGAGAGTTCCAGAGTATGGGGGAGGCACGGGAGAAGTCTTGTATGTGGTTGTGGGAAGAAGAGATAAGAGGGGAGCAGAGAAGGAGATCTTGACAGGATCGAAGGTTGCGTGTGGGTAAGTACCAGGAGACCTTGCCACAGATGTATGTTGGAGATAGGTTGTGGATGGCTTTGCATGTCATAGTTAGGGTTTTGAACTGGAACCTCTGGACAATAGGAAGCCAGTAAAGGGCTTGGCAGAAAGGAGATGCTGGGAAATTTTGATAAATGTAGCGTAATGCACAAAGGACAGAATAATCCTATTGCTGCATAAACATTAAATAGGAGTATACTTACGACTACAGAACAGGAGAAGGACTTGGGTATTCTGGTTACAAGTTCTGAACAGCAGTACTCAATGTCAAGCAGCAGCTGTAAAATCAAACAATATTTTAGGGAGTATAAAAAAAAAGATAAAATCACATGATCCCAAAGCATTGCTACCCCTTTAGAAATACTTGTGAAGTGACACCTAGAATATGAGAACCAGTTTTGGGCTCATCATTTAAAAAAAAAATATTCAGAAGTTAGAGTTGGTTCAAAAGCAGGCAACTAGATTATTACTTGAGATGGAAAGTCTCTCTTATCATGAGAGGTTGGAAAAGTTGGGCTTGATTAGCTTAGAAAAAAAGACATCTCAGAGGATATCTCAGAGGATATCTCATTTACAGTGGGGAAAATACTGTATTTTATACACTGACGATTTTGCAAATTTTCCCACTGTGAAGAATATTGGAGATATCTGTATAATGAACACACAAGCGCTAATCACATAGAAAATAACCTTAGCAGCTGGAATCAAAACAGGTGGACGCCAATCCTGACATGAACAATAAACATGAAAAAAAGTTGAAACCGCGCGTAAGGAAAAGAAATAAAAACAACAAACACATAAAATATGTACAATACCACAGCACGTGGAAGCATGTGGTGGGAAAAGACCCCTAGAAGCCGGGAATCCCTCTGACCAATAAGTAGCGATGCACAAACGGACTATATAGAAATATTAATGCATATTAGTGCATGACCAGCAATAGTGAAAGAAACCCCTCAGGGTTAATGGTAAACGTACCTGTAGGTTGTGTGTTTCACATGAAGAGGCTGTGAGTATGCCGGTGGGTGTTGCTGAATAGCAAGCCAGAATCCAGACACCACAGTGCCAGGTACGGAGCTGAGCGTGGGGCTGTTAGGCAGAGTGCCCAGCATCTGGTGTGTAGATGGGGTAGTAGGCAGGCGAATGCGGAAGTGCTGCCGCACAGAGGCGCTGCGAGGAGGCTACGTAGAGCCAGGGAAAGCCCCGACCGGTGGCGTCCCTGGATACGAGCACGAGGGAAGATGGCCGACAGGGAACTGAGCATGTGATGTCACAGCTGGGGAGCTACGGAGCGGCACTGGGACAAGATTGCTACCAACGTGTTTCAAAGGAACAGCGTCCTTCTTCGTCAGGGTTACCAGTCCCTGGTTGCTCCAGAGAATATGTGCTAATCCCCTGTCAATCACCCCCAAAAAAACCCGCCCATCTGCCCGGTTACATGAATGGCTAGTACATACTCACAATGGCCTCTAGTGATATAAATACAAGGATGTAAAAAATGGTCACTGGAGATGTGTTGTTTATAACAAGAACAGACTTTGTACAAACTGGAGAGAAATATACTGAATACCATTCAATGACAGATGGCAATATTAACAGACGAATAACAACAAAAAAAAAAAAAAAAAAAAATATATATATATATATAAAAAGTCACAAACTGCGTTGTAGATGCAATACATGTTGGATAGATGGGTGCAAATGCAACAAGAATATATATCCAGGGCCGGACTGGGACTAAAATTCAGCCCTGGCATTTGAAGTTACACAGGCCCACTTGTCACATGGTGACTGTATAATATCTTTGTACACTTGTAGGTTACAAGAAGTGAGGGGAGTGTAACACAACTATATAACATATAATTACAGCTGTATCCAGCATTACAGCTCAGTCCTATTTATTGTTTTTAGTTGCAGTACCAAGAAAAGCCGCTACTTTACCTACGTAACTGGATCTCATAGATAATGAAGGGATGAGACGACCAAAGGCTATAGAACCTCATTCTGATGCTCCATAAACTTTGCCTACAGCCACTTTAGGTTCCGCTGCGGAGCACGAGACCCAGTGACTCTGAAGAGCGGTGACATCAGTAAGGCTACGTTCACATTTGCGTTCGGCGCCGCAGCGTCGGGCGCTGCAGCGTCGCCGCATGCGTCATGCACCCCTATATTTAACATGGGGGCGCATTGACATGCGTTGCATTTGCGTTTTGCATGCGTCAGGGCGCAGAGAACGCAGCAAGTTGCAGTTTTTTCTGCGCCCAAAACCATGCAAAAGTGGACGCATGTGTCAAAAAACGCTGCGTTGTGCATGCGTTCACATTTGCGTTGTGCGTTGCGTCGCCGACGCTGTGGCGCACAACGCAAATGTGAACGTAGCCTTACGTCACCGCTCTTCAGATATTCCGGGTCTTGCGCTGAGCTTGACAAATGTGAAGAGCCTGTATTGTTACTACCGTCACCGCTCTTCAGAGTCGCTGGATCTCGCCTCACCCCTTACTTTGTCTATTGCCTCTTCTGGGTGCCTTAGCCCACCGCATTCCCCAGCAGCTGGTGCTGCATCTTGTATCTTTGGTATATATATTCTTTTCTACCTCGCTTAATTTAGTGGGTCTGTGTGCCTTCCAATACAATTGGCAGTTTACCCTTGCTCCTTATTGGACCATGTTACTATAGGTATTTTTGATATATATCTTTTTGGGGGTTTATGTTTGCATCTAAGGTTTATACTGTGACATGAATACTGGGTCTTAGGTTTTTCAGCCATTGAGCATGCTTAGATAACACTGCAATCCATCATATAGCTATGCTTATCATATGGAGTCTTTTCAATGTTTATGCATGACTGCAGTGTACTGTGTGCCATTATTTAGCCTCTTTTCTGCATTTGCATTTGTATTACTGTGCTTGTTCTAGTATATCACCAGGATATTTGATTTACTAGGCCCATGAGCAAGAGACATTTTGTATTTGTATTAGCATAACCAATTGTATTACCCACATTGATTTGTATCTGTATTCTATGTTTTGGTTTTGTTACACTATGCATGATGTATATAGGGGTGTTGGTCATTGGTCCTATACTTAGGCCTTTTTAAATGGTTTTATTCTGTGTCTGTCTTTTTTGAGGTTAATAAAAGTATTTTCATTTTTTCGTACTATCCATGGGTGTGCATACCATCATTAGTTTAGTCTTTTCTCTTTGGTGTTGTGCTGGATCTCGCCAGGTCTGGGCTAGTAGTGGGGATGTCTGATAGACACCTCTCCATTACTTACACCAGGGATTGATAGCAGCTGACATTACCCAGCTGACATCAACCCTAAAAATCATTACACATACCAGAATTAAATGCTCTGGCGGCTGGGAAAAGCAGTAGAGTTAGCGCTATTCCCAGGCGCCTGGTGCTAACTACAACTGTCATCATCCTTGCCTGGTCTCCCTGCGAAGCATTTCTGCTGTATTTACATGCGCTGATCTCAGGCCGCTAAATGAGTGTGATCGACAATACTGAAGTCGTTTGCTTGTTTCCCGGCCTCTTTACACCAACTGAGAAAGAATGAAGGGAATAGAACAATCACAATTAGATCAATATGTCCCCATTCAATATCATGTTATCAGCAGCACAACTACAGTTTACACCGGTTATGTGATGCTGAGAACAAGGATTTCTGTTCCCACATAAAGAATCCAATCACTCGATGAATAGGCAGCATTTTGCTTGTTTAGTATAATACACCCCATAGTCCTTCATATATTATAATGAGCACCTCAGTCCTCCATATAGTATAATACACTCCTCCATAAAGTATAATATACTCCTCATAGTCCTTCATGTAGAATAATACACTCCTCAGACCTCCATATAGTATAATACACTCCTCAGTCCTCCATATAGTATAATACACTCCTCATAGTCCTCCATATATTAAAATACACTGCAATTCCCCATATAGTATAACACACTCCTCAGTCCTCCATATAGTATAATGTGCTGCCACAGTCCTCCATATAATATAATACACTGCTCAGTCCTCCAAATAGTATAATACATTCCTCATAGTGCTCCATATAGTATAATGCCCCGCCATTGCCATCCATGTAGTACAATTCACTTCCCATAGTATAATGCACCCCATAGTTCTTCATATAGTATAATGTATTCCCCATAGTCCTCGATACAGTATAATGCAGCCCACATATAGTATAATGATGCCACCCCAGAGTATAATGCAGCCCACATATAGTATAATGATGCCACCCCAAAATATAATGCAGCCACCCCACAGAATATATTGTAGCCCCCTCATATAGTATAATGCAGCCCCTGCATATATAATATATGGTAGCCCCCTCATAGAGCATAATGCAGCCCCCCATAGAATATAATGTAGCCCCTCCATAGAATACAATGCAGCCCTCCTCATATAGTATAATGCAGCTCCCCATAGAATATAATGTAGCCCCCTCATAGAGTATGATGCAATCACCCCTCATAGAATATAATACAGCCCCCCATAGAATATAATACAGCACCCCATAGAATATAATACAGCCCCCCATAGAATATAATGTAGCCCCCAGAAAAGTAATACAGCCCCCCCATAGAATGTAATACTGCCCCCATAAAATGTAATACAGCCCCCCATAGAATGTAATACAGCCCTCCCCATAGAATGTAATACAGCCCCCCATAGAATGTAATACAGCCCTCCCCATAGAATGTAATACAGCCCTCCCCATAGAATGTAATGCAGCCAGCCCCCATAGAATGTAATGCAGCCAGCCCCCATAGAATGTAATAAAAAACCCCATAGAATGTAATATAGCACAGCCCCATAGAATGTAATACAGCCCCCCCATAGAATGTAATGCAGCCAGCCCCCATAGAATGTAATGCAGCTAGCCCCCATAGAATGTAATGCAGCTAGCCCCCATAGAATGTAATGCAGCCAGCCCTCATAGAATGTAATGCAGCCAGCCCCCATAGAATGTAATACAGCACAGCCCCCATAGAATGTAATGCAGCCAGCCCCCATAGAATGTAATGCAGCCAGCCCCCATAGAATGTAATGCAGTCAGCCCCCCATAGAATGTAATACAGACAGCCCCCCATAGAATGTAATGCAGCCAGCCCCATAGAAGGTAATGCAGCCAGCCCCCATAGAATGTAATTCAACCAGCCCCCATAGAATGTAATGCAGCCAGCCCCCATAGAATGTAATGCAGCCAGCCCCCCCATAGAATGTAATGCAGCCAGCCCCCATAGAATGTAATGCAGCCAGCCCCAATAGAATGTAATAAATCCCCCCATAGAATGTAATACAGCACAGCCCCCATAGAATGTAATACAGCCCCCCCCAATAGCCCCACAATCCAGTTATCGCTCATTGATATATTTTAAAAAAACCTCTCCTCACCTCTCCTCGTGCCCCATGCTGCTCCCGGCTTCGGTCTCAGCAGCTGCAGTCTGCCCGCCCGACACACACAGCAGGTACGCGATGATATGATGTCATCGCATACCCTTAGTGTCAGAGGCAGAGCGGGGCATGATGGGAGAGGGAGCGACAGCAGACGCTCTCTCCTCCATCATTGCATTGATTCAACTGTACCGGCGTCATAGACGCCGATATAGTTGAATGCAGCGGCGCTGGCGGGGGGTGAGTTGGCGCTGGGGGGGAGTCGGCGCTGGCGAGCGGCCCACTATTGCCACCGGCCCTTCTGGCATTTGCCAGAAGTGCCCGATGGCCAGTCCGGCCTTGCATATATCTGTGTGAATCTTAAAAACAGCTTTTAATAATTTAATCGTTAAAAGGGAGATTTCTGATATAAATAATAATAGACACAAAAACCCCAATAGCAAAATATGCATGTCCAAAAGACAGCAAAGCGACAAAAGACCCGCTCAGAAATAGCTATAATTTTTCAGGAGAAAAATGAGCAAACAGGTATAAAAATAGAAAAGTTTATTATTGTACATCACCAAAATACACTATACAAATCATCACAAACAATTATATGCAGGAAGAAACAACACCAAAGCGCCACGGTATCTCTGTATTTGATCACTTGTTACTTAATATGACAGATATATTTCTGAGATAAAGTGCAAAGTGCAGCATCAACGCCATATATAGGCGGCATTACCATAGACCCCATAGCAAAGTACTACCAGTGATATACATAGCTACATCAAATCAGGGGTGGAATGCTCACCTAAGACAGAAACACAGGAATACCGGACCGGGTGTGGATGCCCCGACGCGCGTTTCGCGGGTAAAAAGACCCGCTTTTTCAAGAGGATGTAATACTTGCTCAACCAGGACCTTTTATGATCCTTTGAACCGGCATGTGATGTCCGGCCGGCCAATCACAGGGAGCATAGCGGCGCATGCACACTGTAAGCCAAAGGCTCCCAGCAAATGGAGCAGGGCGTCATCGTCATCACGCACGAGCGGGGAGGAGGAGCAATCCCCGTCCGTACGGACAAGGAAAAAGACGCGCCGCTGCATAGCCGGGAGCCAGGATCACAGCGCGCAAGCGCACCCCCACTGTGACACCAATGAACAACATGAAAACATGCAGAATGTAAATGACACCATGCGCACCAAAAAAGTACATATAGGCAGGGACGTGCGTGGCACAGACCAAAAAATATACAGTAAATGCATAAGTATATGTCAGTTCGATTCCACATAAGGCATTATATAAAGCACAGTCCCACATCTTTATGTATGTTGTACACTTGAAGGGCACAGATGGTTCCAACATTGGCAGGTAGAGGAGATGGCAGAGAGTCAATTGGAAATTCCTGCTTTGAACAACAAATGGAAAAAACACAAATAATTACGACATATAAATAAAACAATTAAAATCAAAAACATCAATTTAAAACACACCCAGACCCCGGGAGACAAGAATAGGAGTCGTATACTATAGATGGAAATAGGGTAGAACCACAAGGAATAAGCACATTCAGAGAATAGAAGAAAAAGAGAGGGACTCATTTAGTCCTCCGGGGATCATGGTACCCAAGACCATGATCCATTTAGCCTCCACCTGCGCGAGAGTTTTTTTATAATCACCCCCTCGAATTCCCAAGTGTATCATATCGATACCCCGCACCATAAATGATGAAGGATCCCCTCCATGAAATTGCCTAAAATGGCGCGGGATGGTTTTTAGGAGGGATAGGTCAGTCGCTGTCCTTGCTGCACAAATGTCCTGCACATGTTCATGTACCCGTTTTCTCAGCTCCCTAGATGTTAAACCGACATAAATCTTCGAACAGCCACAAGTGGCATAGTAGATGACGTTGGTACTTCCACATGAGATACGGTGTCTAATATCAAATTGTTTTGTACCGTCGGATGAGCTGAACGTGTTACAGTGCAGGACATTTGTGCAAGCAAGGCAGTGACCGCAGGGTATAGACCCCACGTTTGGTCTCATAGCTCCAAATGGACTCACACGAGATGGGACATAGTGGCTCTTGGCCAGGAGATCTTTTAGATTCTTCGATCTTTTTGCTGTCATAGATGGTCCCGCCCCCAGGGTAGCTCCTAGAGAAGGCTCAGCATTTAAAATAAGCCAATGTCTTTTCAATATGTTACGCATCTCCCCCCATTCGTGATTGAATGTTGATATGAATCTTATGGGACCGTTATAACATGCCCCTTTCTTGGTCCTGGATGGTTGTAGCAAATCACCTCGTGAGGTAGCTCTAGCATGCTGGTACCCACGTTTAATGCATCTATTGGAGTAGCCACGTGTAGAGAACCGTAGCCTGAGGTCGGCAGCCTGATTTTCAAATTTCGCATCTGAGGAACATATCCGCCTCATCCTCAGGAACTGACCGACCGGGACAGCCCTAATCGTAGATGGATTATGCGCGGAGGATGCGTGAATCAATGCATTAACAGAGGTTGGTTTACGGTACACATCCGTCTGGATGCGACCGTTTTCATCAACCTCAAAAGTGACATCCAGGAAGTTGACCCTCCTGGTGTCAAATGTGTATGTTAAATGAATGTTAAAAGCAGTATGATTCAACGCATCCATAAATTCCCCGAGCTGCTGCACCGTCCCACCCCACAAGAAAAAAAGTCATCAATATAGCGATGCCAGCACAGCACATGGGAGGCTGCCCGTGGGCCCTCGTCGCCAAAAATAAATCTCTCCCAGGATCCCAGGAAAAGATTTGCATACGAGGGTGCACAGGCCGCACCCATGGCTGTGCCGCGCATCTGTAAATAAAATAAATCTTTAAACACAAAAAAATTGTGGGTAAGGACGTAGTGCAGCAGCTCGAGGATGAATTCACAAAATGGGCCGGCCCGGTCGGAAGCCCCCAAGAAGAGGCGGACAGCCTCGATGCCATGCTTATGACTGATGCATGTATACAGGCTCTCTACATCAGCCGTCACTAATAACATGTCGTGGTCCACAAGAATGCCGTCGACCCTAGCCAGGGCGTCCGTAGTATCCCGTACATAAGATGGTAGAGTTTCCACTAAAGGTTTTAGGTAGAAGTCTATAAACTGACATAATGGATCACATAAACTGCCGATCCCTGAAACTATCGGACGCCCAGGAGGGTCGAGGGCATTCTTGTGGATCTTAGGTAGTAAGTAAAAGGTTGAAACCTTAGGGGATTTGACTGTCAACCCCTCCAGGACCTGTTTTGTAATTAGGCCGTTGTCAAGGGCTCTAATGAGGATTCCCTGAAGCTCAAGTGAAAAAGACGTTATGGGATTAAAGGGGAGTCTACGATAGGTGTCCCGATCCCTCAACTGGCGGAATGCCTCACGTTCATACTTTTCTTGAGGCCATATGACAATGTTTCCCCCCTTGTCAGCCGCCTTAAAGACAACATTAGGTAGTTTTTGAAGATCTGAAATTGCTATCCTTTCATCTCTTGTGAGGTTGTCAAAGCGCCGTCTCGTAGATAACCGCCTGAACTCCTCTGTCACTAGTTTCGTAAAGGTGTCAATAGCGGGACTAAGTGACAAGGGGGGAAAACTGGTTGATCTAGACATAGCAGAGGGTGGAAACCTACTTGCAATAGGGTCCTCCTGCTCCTCAAGGAGGTCCTCTAAGTTATGAAGGGTCTCTCTCTCAATTTGAAAATCAGGCTGCCGACCTCAGGCTACGGTTCTCTTCACATGGCTACTCCAATAGATGCATTAAACGTGGGTACCAGTGTGCTAGAACTACCTCGCGAGGTGATTTGCTACAACCATCCAGGACCAAGAAAGGGGCATGTTATAACGGTCCCATAAGATTCATATCAACATTCAATCACGAATGTAGGGAGATGCGTAACATATTGGAAAGACATTGGCTTATTTTAAATGCTGAGCCTTCTCTAGGAGCTACCCTGGGGGCGGGACCATCTATGACAGCAAAAAGATCGAAGAATCTGAAAGATCTCCTGGCCAAGAGCCACTATGTCCCATCTCGTGTGAGTCCATTTGGAGCTATGAGACCAAACGTGGGGTCTATACCCTGCGGTCACTGCCTTGCTTGCACAAATGTCCTGCGCTGTAACACGTTCAGCTCATCCGACGGTACAAAACAATTTGATATTAGACACCGTATCTCATGTGGAAGTACCAACGTCATCTACTATGCCACTTGTGGCTGTTCGAAGATTTATGTCGGTTTAACATCTAGGGAGCTGAGAAAACGGGTACGTGAACATGTGCGGGACATTTGTGCAGCAAGGACAGCGACTGACCTATCCCTCCTAAAAACCATCCCGCGCCATTTTAGGCAATTTCATGGAGGGGATCCTTCATCATTTATGGTGCGGGGTATCGATATGATACACTTGGGAATTCGAGGGGGTGATTATAAAAAAACTCTCGCGCAGGTGGAGGCTAAATGGATCGTGGTCTTGGGTACCATGACCCCCGGAGGACTAAATGAGTCCCTCTCTTTTTCTTCTTTTCTCTGAATGTGCTTATTCCTTGTGGTTCTACCCTATTTCCATCGATAGTATATGACTCCTATTCTTGTCTCCCGGGGTCTGGGTGTGTTTTAAATTGATTTTTTTATTTTAATTGTTTTATTTATATGTCATAATTATTTGTGTTTTTTCCATTTGTTGTTCAAAGCAGGAATTTCCAATTGACTCTCTGCCATCTCCTCTACCTGCCAATGTTGGAACCATCTGTGCCCTTCAAGTGTACAACATACATAAAGATGTGGGACTGTGCTTTATATAATGCCTTATGTGGAATCGAACTGACATATACTTATGCATTTACTGTATATTTTTTGGTCTGTGCCACGCACGTCCCTGCCTATATGTACTTTTTTGGTGCGCATGGTGTCATTTACATACTGCATGTTTTCATGTTGTTCATAGGTGTCACAGTGGGGGTGCGCTTGCGCGCTGTGATCCTGGCTCCCGGCTATGCAGCGGCGCGTCTTTTTCCTTGTCCGTACGGACGGGGATTGCTCCTCCTCCCCGCTCGTGCATGATGACGATGACGCCCTGCTTCATTTGCTGGGAGCCTTTGGCTTACAGTGCGCATGCGCCGCTATGCTCCCTGTGATTGGCCGGCCGGACATCACATGCCGGTTCAAAGGATCATAAAAGGTCCTGGTTGAGCAAGTATAACATCCTCTTGAAAAAGCGGGTCTTTTTACCCGCGAAACGCGCGTCGGGGCATCCACACCCGGTCCGGTATTCCTGTGTTTCTGTCTTAGGTGAGCATTCCACCCCTGATTTGATGTAGCTATGTATATCACTGGTAGTACTTTGCTATGGGGTCTATGGTAATGCCGCCTATATATGGCGTTGATGCTGCACTTTGCACTTTATCTCAGAAATATATCTGTCATATTAAGTAACAAGTGATCAAATACAGAGATACCGTGGCGCTTTGGTGTTGTTTCTTCCTGCATATAATTGTTTGTGATGATTTGTATAGTGTATTTTGGTGATGTACAATAATAAACTTTTCTATTTTTAGTATACCTGTTTGCTCATTTTTCTCCTGAAAAATTATATTAATAATAAGAATAGTAATAATAATAAAAACATAACGCTAAAAATAGAGAAGGCTAAAATGGAAAGCAGGATATAGTAAATGTAGAATTAGTATGTGGATCTGCACAGTGCAATAGAGCCTGCGTGGATGTGCAGGTAAACCACTGTCAAAGACAAAAAGAAATTCCATGCCTGCATGTACCATCAAAACATCACTAATAGATAGTATGTTCAAAAAATAAATAAATAAATACATGTAATAGGAATGGACACGTTCCCATTATACACCCCAACTGAATACACGAAAAAAGAGGGAAGAGGGGGAAAAAAGGGGAGCGGAAATGGAGGAAGAAAGGGAGGTTAATAGTAGATATAGGGATTACCAAATACCCGTATACCTGGTTAAAAAGCATACAATTCTAGCCCATAATTCAGGCCCTTTGGTGCAAGACAGTCCAAGGAAAAAATCCATTTAGATTCAGTCCTGGACATGATCTGTATTAAATTTCCCCCTCTTACATTTTGTTGGATGTTTTGAATCCCGAGAAAACGCACATTTTTTATGGATTTGTTGTGTTTTTCGCAGAAATGTCGTGAGAGGGGGTGGCCAGCAAAACCTTTTTGGATGTTCATCAGGTGCTCCTTAATTCGTACCATGAGGGGCCTCTTAGTATGGCCCACATATAATTTTTTACATGGACACTCAATTAAGTAGATGACTTTTGCGGTAGAGCATATAATACTCTCCTTAATACTGAACTCCTTCACAGAATCCGAATCTGTGAATGTAAATTGGCAAGTCTTTATGAAGGAGGTATTCCTAGAGCCATAACAGCTGCCACAAGGTGTGAATCCAGGCCTTATATCCTTGGGGGTGCCGAGTTGTGGTTTCTGGTTGATGAACGATTTAATAGTGGGAGCTATTAAGCTACCCAAAGAGCGGACCTTCCTGAATACAAATCTGGGGACAACCGGTAAATAGTCCCCTATGATTTTGACCCCTTGTAAAATGGGCCAATGTTTGCAGATGATAGACCTGAATTTGAGATGGTCCACATGGAATTGTGTGATGAAGGGTAATTTATGAATTTGATCACACATACTTATGGTGCTTGGGTTGGTGGATTTTTCTCTGTATAGCAGGGAATTCCTTGATGTGTCCCTCACCTCCTGCTTTGCTCGTACCAACAATGAACACGGATAGCCCTTGTCAAGAAATTGTTGGGTCAAAGCTTCGGATTCCATATTATAGTCATCCAGGGTTGTGCAGTTTCGTCTGATCCTTGTATACTGACTCTTAGGGATGTTAGTGAGCTACACGGGTAAGTGGCAGCTGATAATGTTGATAAAGCTGTTTGTGTCCACTTCCTTACGGTAGCATTTAGTGCGTAACTGTGAGTCTTATGTATACATTAAGGTCCAGAAAATTGATGCTTGTGGCGCTGATTGTTGGTGTAAATTCTAGTCCAAAATTATTGTCATTCAAACTGGAAATGAACCGATCCAGATCAATCCTTGGGCCATCCCAAATGAACAACACATCATCAATGAATCTGCACCAGAGAACTAACCCTGGGCGCAGATGTCCAGTGGTATAAATGTAGGACTCCTCCCACTTAGCCACAAACAGATTAGCTCAGCTCGGGGCAAAGCGGGTCCCCATCGCAGTGCCCCAAACCTGTAAAAAGAACTCCCCTTCATACAAGAAATAATTGTGTTGTAGGATAAAATCAATACATTCGTTAATAAATGACACCTGAGTTTCAGGATATGTCCCCAATATTTGGAGGAAGTGACCTGCAATGTGGCAACCCATCTTTTGGTCGATGACCGTGTATAGGGATTTTATGTCCAAAGTACCTAAAATATCATTGGATTTCCACTCGACCTTCTCAAGAACTTGTAAGATATGGCCTGTGTCTTTCAGGTAGGCCGGTATAAGCTGCATGCATTTATGGAAATGCGTGTCCACATATTGTGACAAGTTAGCTGTAAGGCTATTAATACCTGAAATAATGGGTCTTCCCGGAGGGCATGTAGAGCTCTTATGTATTTTGGGAATGTGGTAAAAAATAGCTATACTGGTGTCCTTGTTGAATACAAATTGGAATTCCTTTTTGTTTAGGACCCCAGGGACTGGCCCTTGAGGCACAACATTTTTAATTTTTTAATATATTATTTTTTTTTTTTATTATTATTATTCGTCTGTTAATATTGCCATCTCTCATTGAATGGTATTCAGTATATTTCTCTCCAGTTTGTACAAAGTCTGTTCTTGTTATAAACAACACATCTCCAGTGACCATTTCTTTACACGCTTGTATTTATATCACTAGAGGCCATTGTGAGTATGTACTAGCCATTCATGTAACAGGGCAGATGGGTGGGTTTTTTGGGGGGGTGATTGACAGGGGATTAGCACATATTCTCTGGAGCAACCAGGGACTGTTAACCCTGACGAAGAAGGACACTGTTCCTTTGAAACGCGTTGGTAGCAATCTTGTCCCAGTGCCGCTCCGTAGCTCCCCAGCTGTGACGTCACACGCTCAGTTCCCTGTCGGCCATCTTCCCTCATGCTCGTATCCAGGGACGCCACCGGCCGGGGCTTTCCCTGGCTCTACGTAGCCTCCTCGCAGCGCCTCTGTGCGGCAGCACTTCCGCATTCGCCTGCCCATTACCCCATCTACACACCAGACGCCGGGCACTCTGCCTAACAGCCCCACGCTCAGCTCCGTACCTGGCACAGTGGTGTCTGTATTCTGGCTTGCTATACAGCAACATCCACCGGCATACTCACAGCCTCTTCATGTGAAACACACAACCTACAGGTACGTTTACCATTAACCCTGAGGGGTTTCTTTCACTATTGCTGGTCATGCACTAATATGCATTAATATTTCTATACAGTCCGTTTGTGCATCACTCAATATTGGAGATATAATTCCATGTCAATTATTTGTGTCCTATTTGGCATAGGATTATAAAAACCCCTTCAGTGTGCAGTTATAGCCCAACACGAAGCAGTAGCAGCGGGGGTCAAGAGTCAAAGGACTTTGGGTGACAGAACTGACGTCTTGTCTATCTCAGATCAGATCAAAAGTATTGCTGGGATGTGGAGACCATGAGGTCAAAATTGTTTTGTTAAGTCAGCTATGATTCCATAAGGAGTTATGGAGATACAATGTGTCCTAGCTTTACATTGTGTAAGTCTCTGAGATTGCCAGACCAGACCGAACATCTTCCAGGGTCTTGATCCATTCTAGCCTCACAGGGTGGGAAGATACAGTAGAATAGCTCATAGGAAACAGATAGCAAATAAGTGTTTGATCTTAACGCAGGAGCCTGACCAGATCCGATGGTGCCTGAACCACCGCCCTAAGGCTAGTTTCACATTTGCGTTTAAAAACGCAGCGTTTAAAACGCAAACGCAGGTGTTGAAAAAACGCATGTAAACGCGTGGAAACGCTGCGTTTTTTAGACGCATGCGTTTTTCTCATGCGGTAAAAAACCGTGGCGTTTTGACGCGCTTATATGCTTTTTTCCTGCGTTTGCGTTTTTGAAACGCATGCTGAGAAGTGTGTGACAGCTGCCAATCATCAAAATCATCTGGAAAACCCAATATAAATAGTAAAAGCTATATTTACTTCAGCGCGATATATGTGAAAAGCCGGTAATTCAATTGCCGGCTTTTCATTTATCCTGCCTAAACCTGACATGATATGAGACATGGTTTACATACAGTAAACCATGTCATATCCCCCTTTTTTATTTGCATATTCCACACTAATAATGTTAGCAGTGTGTATGTGCAAAATTTCGGCGCTGTAGCTATTAAATTTAAGGGTTAAATCGCGGAATAAATTGGCGTGGGCTCCCGCGCAATTTTCTCCGCCAGAGTGGTAAAGCCAGTGACTGAGGGCAGATATTAATAGCCTGGAGAGGGTCCATGGTTATTGCCCCCCCCCCGGCTAAAAACATCTGCCCCCAGCCACCCCAGAAAAGGCACATCTGGAAGATGCGCCTATTCTGGCACTTGGCCACTCTCTTTCCACTCCGGTGTAGCGGTGGGATATGGGGTAATGAAGGGTTAATGTCACCTTGCTATTGTAAGGTGACATTAAGCCAGATTAATAATGGAGAGGCGTCAATTATGACACCTATCCATTATTAATCCAATTGTATGAAATGGTTAAAAAAAACACACACACAATATTGCAAAGTATTTTAATGAAATAAACACACAGGTTGTTGTAATATTTTATTGCTCTCTCAATCCACCTGAAGACCCTCGTTCTGTAACAAATTAAAAATAATAAACCAACAATATACATACCTTCCGTAGATCTGTAACGTCCCACGATGTAAATCCATCTGAAGGGGTTAAAATATTTTACAGGCAGGAGCTCTGCTATAATGCAGCTGTGCTCGTGCCTGTAAAATCCCGGGGAATGAAGGTAATGTAGGTCAATGACCTATAGTTACCTTCAGTCGCGGTGATGCGCCCTCTGCTGGATGTCCTCATGAACTGGAGCCTGGGAACTTTTTCCCACGCTTCGACGTCATATGAGGACATCCAGCAGAGGGCGCAACGCCTCTAGAAATTACTACATGTTGCATTTCTGCAACAAAATGCAAGCATAGAAAAGACGCATGCGTCGTCAAACGCGGCAAAACGCATACAAAAAAACGCATGCGTTTTTAATGTTAAATATAGGAAAAAAAACGCATGTGTTTTTTGGCACTAAAACGCAGCGGCAAAAAACGCAAATGTGAAACCAGCCTAAGACTGTCCGGAACATAGTTATGATCTTTCATATGTTTTGGAACTTTACAGTTGTGGAGGCCAGTGTAGGGGATTTAAGGTTAGCCTAGAGGTCATAAATGTCAGTGTTCCAGAGGGGTTAAATGCTTGTGTAAAACATGCCCTAGTGCTTTTTCCCTGGGGAGGTTGCAAAAACAGTGTGAGAATAAGTCCAGGAACAGAGGGGAATAAAAGCCTCCCATGTGGCAACCCCTCCCCCACAAGCCAGGCCTTTCATCTACTGGTATTTGACCCATATATTCTACTTATCTTTTTGTGGCACCTCAGGAGTCCAGATGTCACAGTGGTATTGTCGTCCTCACGAGGGAGTTGATATCATGCCTGGAAACAAGGAGGGATCCCTTAATCAGTTAACGCTGACATGCAACACCGTCCTGACTCCAGACCAGAAGGGGGAGCTCTAAACCCGGTTTCAGGGGAACTTCCCTACCAATTCTGGCCTGGGGGAGGGGTTAGACAGTCTGTTAGGGACAGTGAGAGTAGAAGAGGTGAAGGAGAGGTGCCTGGATTCTGGAGCTGCGAGTGGGCTCACCCCAGAGGAAAGCGCCAAGAGACAGGACACCGGGGTCCATGGTGTTGTGTGAATTGCAGACCCAGCCACTCAACCCGGAGGGCAGGAGATTGCAAGTCTCCTGTCCCATCCAATACTTGCAGGTACCACAGCAAGTCAAGAGCCCGGGGCTGCCAGAGAGAGATAGGACAGTGCCCATAAAAGTTTCAGGCTCTCAGCCATACAGGTTGAGAATGCAGACACAGAGGACTCGTATAGAGCTTCAGGCAGCAAGAGTCAGATATCAGTGCAGGAGGAAGGCCTCCAAACCCACCTGGCCAAGTGGATCCCAAGCTGTTTCCAGGCTGCCCGAACCCCACCATCACCTGTTACCTGTACTGTAGACTGTACCTGAATACTACCAGTAAAAGGTAAAGGAAACTGTTATCCCTGTGTCCTGCCATTATTTTCTGCACCCTCAGTCCTGCACTCCACCGTCAATCATCCCTCTCACCAACTACATCGGGAGCCCTGGGGACCAAGCTCTACCTGTGGGGAGCTATACCAACTCTGCTGCCATACCATCAGCCCCAGAGGACCCCTTTAAGCAGCGTCGGCCACCCCTGGCATCACGAACATACTACATTAGACTTTATTTCCATTTTCATTAACCCCCTTTTACTGGATGCCAAGGGCCACAGATCGGGTAACTGCCACCATGACCACCTCTTTAAGAACAAAACCGGCCCGTACCGAGTACCTTAAAGTCCTAGCGAGCGCTCCATTTTTGTCCTACCACTATTGCATTTGCATATATATGTATAACCATTATGTATATAGTGCATTGCCTAGTGTGCCCTTAAGGAAATTAAATATATAATTTAACCTTGGGCTGTTCTTTATCTCGATCCATGAATACACACTTCCATTTCTCGGTTTAATGGTCCATGCTACCGGGGATGGTTCTGACCCAATGTAACCCTGTTTATGGCCCAGGCATATATCAAATGCAGAACTAGTTGCAGTCCTATGGGGCTGACAAGTCGCAGTTTCACTTGTGCTAGTGAAAGAGGCCTCTCAACCTGTCAGGTTTGTGGGCGAGTGTGGTGCCACATCATTGACTGCATAGGCCACATCCTCTCACTCCTGTGCCTCCCTGGGCCTGTGTGGACAGGGGGTTTCTCTGTAAAACTGTGCAAAGCTGATGTTACCTGTCCCTAAGGGGTGTGGAGCTTCCCATTGGTACAAGTGGGGAGTCCTTACGATGTGATCCCGCTCACGTAATATAGACGTCAGGTAGGGTGGCGAAGTGCAGATCCTCCACATGTGGTGGCAGTCAGGGCCGGTTTTAGGCAAAGAGGGGCCCTAGGCAAAAGTTTAAAATGGGGCCCCAAATACTAACATATTGCACATCACACAGAAATAGTAAAAAGATCTAATGTTAAAAATAATTAAAAAAACAAAAAACCTGCTATTCTCACCTTCCGTCATCCGCCAGTGCGCGCGGCTGCCGCCAACTTCCGTTCCCAGAGATGCATTGCGAAAGTACCCAGAAGACTTAGCGGTCTCGCAAGACCGCTAAGTCATCTGGGTAATTTCGCAATGCATCTCTGGGAACGGAAGCTGGCGGCAGCAGCGCGTGCATCGGGACAGCTTCGCTGGACGCCGGAGGTGAGTATATAACTATTTTTTATTTTTATTATTTTTTTTAACATGCATATGGTGCCCACACTGCTATATACTACGTGGGCTATGTTATATACTGCATCGCTGCTATATACTACGTGGCCAGTGTTATATACTGCGTGGGCTGTTATATACTACGTGGGCTGTGCTATATATTACGTGGGCTGTTATATACTGCGTGGCTGCTATATACTACGAGAGCAGTGTTATATACTATGTGGGCTGTGTTATACACTGCGTGGCCACTGTTATATACTGCGTGGCCTGTATTATATACTGCGTGGGCTGTGTCATATACTGCGTGGACTGTGTTATATACTGCATGTCTGCTACAGTATATACTATGTGGCTTCTATATACACACATACATACATATTCTAGAATACCCGATGCGTTCGAATCGGGCCACCATCTAGTAGATTACATAACCACGATATGTCTGGTATCTGCTCTACATATACCATACATACATACAGATACACATATAAATACAGTATATGCAAACACATACATATACCATACATACACACAGATACACATACATATACTGTCATACATACACATAGCGTACATACACATGCATATACCGTAAATTCACACACATACCGTACATATGCAGCGCCCCAGAGTCCTGGTCGTTGCAGTGCTGTGGCTTCGCCGCTAAGGGGAGCCATGGTACGTTCGATGGCACCGAAGGAGTTCCTCCAATCAGGTATCACAGACACCAATATGTTTCACAGCTGGGCCTCCGGGGGGAGCTAAGGGTGCTATTCATTAGGCCACTCCCCACCATAGTGGGTAAACTGGGGGTCAGGCAGGAAGTTAGTGAGAACGCTGACGGGATTGAACGGAGCAACACCCTGTGGCAGGGGGTGTTGTGAAGGGAGAGACTGTAGGGTCTCTGCCAGGGGTGGGATCCTGGCAGAGGCTTGGCATTGAAAGAACGTAACGGGTCCGCGCAGGCTCCTGGAAGCGGCGGGACTCAAGAAAGGACTAGAAGCGAGATAGATTGTGCTGAGTGAGAAATGAGATCAAGCAGAAGGAGAATACCAGCAGGGGTTTTGTTGAAAGAGGCAGCACCCTGCTGAGGCGCAATACCGGTGGCCGGAACGCCGAGGGAGTGGATTAGAATACAGCTTCAAGCCATACTCCAAACAGCGGCAGGACAGTCGGTCTCAGGCGGGCTGTCTACCACATATCACCTATGAAGTCTTGGGGGGCAATTGCGGGAGAGGGGCGACTCTAGGGTCCCGGAAGAACTCCAGGCCTACCTGACAAACGGGTGCCATTCCAACCTGAATACAGGGAAGGGGTGGATTACAGAGGAACATCAAATCGAGTTGTGAGGGAACTTAAGAAACAGACACAACCATTGTGGGGTTACTTTCCGTGAGCACAGCAGGGAAGGACTACAACACATAGCGCTAGAAGGAAGGCACAGATTTCCACCTGAGAGGAGAACTCTGGAGGTGCCATTGGACCGGCCGGACTTGCGTAGCCTGGTGAACCGTGTTCTGGACTGAGGACTCAGAGATCTCCAGTAAAGAGATAAAGAGACTGCAACCTGGTGTCCTCGTTATTTACCGCGACTTACACCCCACAACCGCACCGCTACATCGCTACCATTACTACCACCTATTACACCGGACGTCCCCCACTGACGGACAGGGCCACGGACCGGGCCTAGCCACCGTGACAACCCCGAGACTGAGAACTAGAGGCCCGGCTCCGGGTACCCCTCGGCCCTGCGGCGGTGTGGGGGCGCGCCGCAGACTTGGCGTCACGAACAGGATCTACTTAAGCCTGAAGAATCAGGTCATGTGTGCCTAGAGACTGTGATTTGATGTGCTTGGACTGTACTTTATTACAAAGACTGTGCTGCGCCAGTTGCCGCCAAAATCCGCCGCCATTGCAGCGCTGAGGAAAGTGCAGGAAGAGAAGAGGGGCGTGGAGTGGGCGTAGACGAGCTGGAGAGCGCGAAGAATAATGGCCGCCCAGTCTAAATATTTCTGTGCAGTGAGGACGTGTCCATCAGCAGCAGAGATCCGCCTCCTAATCCTTAATGGGGGGCGGAGGCAGAGAAAACGAAACTGCTCACGCAGGAGAGAGCGGGAAAAAGACCAGGAAGCGACCCACGTGGAGGACGCTATGGCCAGCAGCTCCGAACCCGACAGCGGGGTTGAAGTGGAAGTCTCCCCTGACTACCCGGATGAGCCCAGCAGCCTGTCCTCCGTGGATAACACCAAATTCCTGAGAGCCGAGATGGAGGATTTATATAACCAGCTCCTCCAACTGCATGTAAGAGTCCAGGCCCCGCATCAGGTGGGACCGGCAGTGGATTCCCGGACATCGGAAGAACCAGCGGGACCTGTTGCGGAAAGTGGAATCGTACCAGTGGGTGAGTCCGTCGATCCTGCCCCACCAGCAGAGGGTGTGTTAGTGGGTCCCGTAGCAGCACCACCTCTCCCGGGGACCCATAGACTTCAGCGCCTGTTACCATGGGAGGAAGCCACGGGCATGGAACACCGTATGCGAGCCCCAATCACCCCTACTCCCTTGCCGTGTGAGGTCAGCGCGGAGCGCACGGTGTGCCGCTGGGTGAACCCTGGATCCAATCTCATGGGGTTCCCCGGGGTGGAGACCCAGAAGGGAGAAATGGTACAGGCCCTAAGCTGGGAAGAATACCAGATCCAGCTAGAACAGCGGTGGCGAGAGGAAGAGGAAACACATCAGGCTAAACGGGAGGCCTACCATCAAAAAGATTTGGCGGTCAAGGACCGGGCCCGTAAGGACCCCACCACTCACCAGGCCCCGCGCAGGCAGGGCATCATCACCGTCTTTAAACTCCAAGGAGGCTGGGGCTTCATTAAAGAACCGGGGCTATACGCGGAGGTCTTTGTTAACCGACGGGATGTCGAGTCACACCTTAGAGAGGGTCACCCCGATCGAGACCTCTATCCGGGAGACAGTGTTACCTACACCCGGCATCTTGGGGAAAAGGGGTGGTTCGCTCTGAACGTCTACAAGAAAGAGAAACCAGCCCCTGTGGCCAAAGTGCCGCCGTGTGACCGATCTGTAACCACCCTGGTCGGCCCCACCTGCCTGACCACAGAACTTGCGATCTGCCACCCGATCGCCGCCACCACCGTCGTGCCTAAGGAGGTGCCCCTTCGAGTGACCGATGTTCCGGATGTACCAGCACAGAGAGAAGTGGGGACACAGACCTTGATCGCCGCGCACGACCTGGTCGTGCAACAGACCCGAACCCATGGGGTGTATCTGGCAGCGGGAGTGGACCTGAAACCTGAATTGCAGGGGTCCGCCCGCCAGGTGGCGCCTCATGGAAACTTCTGAAAGAAGAGTAAGATTTCGCTTTGTGAAAATGTAAATAGTTACTGTTTGTTCTTTTAAGTTGCTGCTAAACCCGCCCAGGGTTAATGGATCCCTCTGTTGACCCGGGATCCCCTTTGTTTGTTTTCCTTTTTCTGAAGTTTTTGCACAAAGTTATACAAACTGCAGTAATCATGGACTGTGCATGATTCGAACTTCCTTTGTAAATAGTTTGCACCTTCTTAAAGGTGCTTCCTACTGGTTTTAGCCAAAGACACTTTGCGAAGATACTTTTCCTACTGGTTTTAGCCAAAGACACTTTGCGAAGATACTTTTCCTACTGGTTTTAGCCAAAGACACTTTGCGAAGATATCAATGCTGGAACCTTTGCATGGACTGGTAGGCTGAGAGAACGAGCTACCTCAGAGAGACTTGGTCCCCTCTTAAAGGGGATGTGAAGAATTGAACTTGAGAGAGATACTGTTGCAGAACAGTAAAGCTATAATGATGCTTGAAAAGAATGTAACTGTTTTCCATGAAAAGTTAAATGTGTTCAATTTGTTTGAAATGTGAAACCTGAATAATGTTTTGAAAGGTGCAGAGAGCCCGTAGGGGTAGATGTAGAGATCTGCATAGCTGAAAGTAAAGAAGTAATGATGAAGGTGAGGATAGAAGGTAAACCCTGCGTCCCCATAGAAAGTTACTTTGTTACTAAGGACAGAAAGTGAACCCGTAGGGGTTAGAGAGTGAGTCCTTAAAGGAGCCGAGTAGAGCGGGCTCAGAGTTCTTTAAACGAAAGGAATGTTATGTCTATACTATGTATAGTAGCGAAAGGCAGTAGGCCCTGGCTGAACGGGGCGGTCCTGTAAAAGAAAGGAGAGGCAGTAGGTCTGGTGCCATAGGGACAGGCGGTCCTGCAGGTTCAAAGTAGGAGAATGTGAAGTTACCTTACCCTGTAATGTGATTACAGGAAGGCCTTTGGTAAACTAAGAGTGTATGTTTCTTAAAGGCAATGTTAATTTATTGTTCCAGAATTTGCACTAAGTAGAATACCCGGTTGGGTAACAGGAGTTATGCATAGCCTGTAATTTATAAAGTTGACTATGTTTGTAACGTTAAAAGTGTCCTCACCTCCCATAAAGGGAAACCTGTTCAAGTATACTTATCGTTTTGCACTCAACAAAATTGTATGTCTTTTTGCTAATCTGTATTGTTGTTTTTCTTCCCAGTCCCGGAGTACTGTGTTTAACCAGGGGGGAGTGCAGCGCCCCAGAGTCCTGGTCGTTGCAGTGCTGTGGCTTCGCCGCTAAGGGGAGCCATGGTACGTTCGATGGCACCGAAGGAGTTCCTCCAATCAGGTATCACAGACACCAATATGTTTCACAGCTGGGCCTCCGGGGGGAGCTAAGGGTGCTATTCATTAGGCCACTCCCCACCATAGTGGGTAAACTGGGGGTCAGGCAGGAAGTTAGTGAGAACGCTGACGGGATTGAACGGAGCAACACCCTGTGGCAGGGGGTGTTGTGAAGGGAGAGACTGTAGGGTCTCTGCCAGGGGTGGGATCCTGGCAGAGGCTTGGCATTGAAAGAACGTAACGGGTCCGCGCAGGCTCCTGGAAGCGGCGGGACTCAAGAAAGGACTAGAAGCGAGATAGATTGTGCTGAGTGAGAAACGAGATCAAGCAGAAGGAGAATACCAGCAGGGGTTTTGTTGAAAGAGGCAGCACCCTGCTGAGGCGCAATACCGGTGGCCGGAACGCCGAGGGAGTGGATTAGAATACAGCTTCAAGCCATACTCCAAACAGCGGCAGGACAGTCGGTCTCAGGCGGGCTGTCTACCACATATCACCTATGAAGTCTTGGGGGGCAATTGCGGGAGAGGGGCGACTCTAGGGTCCCGGAAGAACTCCAGGCCTACCTGACAAACGGGTGCCATTCCAACCTGAATACAGGGAAGGGGTGGATTACAGAGGAACATCAAATCGAGTTGTGAGGGAACTTAAGAAACAGACACAACCGTTGTGGGGTTACTTTCCGTGAGCACAGCAGGGAAGGACTACAACACATAGCGCTAGAAGGAAGGCACAGATTTCCACCTGAGAGGAGAACTCTGGAGGTGCCATTGGACCGGCCGGACTTGCGTAGCCTGGTGAACCGTGTTCTGGACTGAGGACTCAGAGATCTCCAGTAAAGAGGTAAAGAGACTGCAACCTGGTGTCCTCGTTATTTACCGCGACTTACACCCCACAACCGCACCGCTACATCGCTACCATTACTACCACCTATTACACCGGACGTCCCCCACTGACGGACAGGGCCACGGACCGGGCCTAGCCACCGTGACAACCCCGAGACTGAGAACTAGAGGCCCGGCTCCGGGTACCCCTCGGCCCTGCGGCGGTGTGGGGGCGCGCCGCAGACACATATACCGTACATACATATACATGCATATACCGTACATACCTACACACATACCGTACATACATATACACGTACTGTACATACACACATACAGTTATGTACACATATTGTATACACATACCGTACATACATATACCATACATACACACATATACACATAAATACAGTATACCGTACATACATACACATACCGTACAGAGATACACCGTGCATACACAGATGCACACATATACCGTACATACAGATACACATACATGTACAGTACATACACACAGTATATACACATATAGTATAAACATACCGCACACATATACATACTGTATGTACATGCACATAAACATACATATACCATATATACATACAAATTTATTGCACATACACAGATACACATACATATACTGTGCATACATACACATACTGTACATGCATACACAGCCATACAAATATACCATACATACACACATATACCGTACATATATACACAGATACACACAGATAGAAACATACACATAGATACACACACATACAAGCAAATACATACACACATACCAATCTGTGATATCAGCTCACAGGTGATCAGAGGAGCCCTGGATGAGGTCACATAGTTCAGCAGGAGAAGGCTGCAGAACCCACTGCTGTGGGGGAAGGGGCACAGAGCAGGCAGGACTGATATAAGCCCCCTGGTGCTGCCGTGTTGTGTGTTGTCCCGTGCAGTGAGCCTCCTCCCCCATCTCTTCTCTGTGAGGTGCAGCCTGCTCTGATTAGAACAGTGGAGGGAGCAGAAGACACACACTAAGTCCTGCTCTTCCTCCATGATGGCTCTATGTGCTGTGCTGTGGGGCCCCTGACTGTAGGTGAGCACTCACCATTAGGACACGCCATGCAGGAGGACAGACGGCAGCCAGTGAGCGCTCTCCTCAGTCTGGTCACTGTGAGGTAAGGAAAGCGTTCATTGGCCAGCGTCTCTCCCTGCATCACACGCCCCCTTTTTGATCTCCTGCACTTCGCGCCCCGCTCTCTCCCCGGCGTTCCATGATTACAGGAGGGAGTGAGAGGAGCCCGATCCTGCATGATACCGGGCCTGCCTCCAGGGCCCCCCCTCCACCTCTGGGCCCCGAAGCAGTGCCATCAGCAGTATGTCCAACCCTGGCTGGGGGCCCCTAGGCAGCTGCCTAGTCTGCCTGCCCCTAACGCCGGCCCTGGTGACTGGACAATATACTACGTGACTGGGCAGTATAACTACGTGGCTCTGCGCTGTATACTGCACGGCTCTGCGCTGTATACTGCGTGGCTGTGCGTGCCATACTGCGCGGCTCTGCGTGCCATACTGCGCGGCTCTGCGCTGCATACTGCGCGGCTCTGCGCTGTATACTGCGCTCCATACTGCATGGCCCTCAGGGGCCGATTTGGTGAGCCGGGCCCCTCAGGGTCTGATTTGGTGGGCGGGGCTCCTCAGGGTCCGATTTGGTGGGCGGGGCCACTCTGGAGCCGATTTGGTGGGCGGGGCCACTCTGGGGCCGATTTCATGGGAGGGGCCCCTCAGGGGCCAATTTGGTGGGCGGAGCCCCTCAGGGGCCGATTTGGTGGGCGGGGCCACTCTGGGTCGGATTTGGTGGGCGTGGCCACTCTGGGTCCAATTTGGTGGGCGGGGCCACTCTGGGTCCAATTTGGTGGGTGGGGCCCCTCAGGGGGGCGATTTGGTGGGCGGGGCCCCTCAGGGTCCGATTTGGTGGGCGGGGCCCCTGAGGGTCCGATTTGGTGGGCGGAGCCCCTCAGAGTCCGATTTGGTGGGCCGGGTCACTCTGGGTCCGATTTGGTGGCCCGGGTCACTCTGGGTCCGATTTGGTGGCCCGGGTCACTCTGGGTCCGATTTGGTGGGCCGGGTCACTCTGGGTCCGATTTGGTGGCCCGGGTCACTCTGGGTCCGATTTGGTGGGCCGGGTCACTCTGGGTCCGATTTGGTGACCCGGGTCACTCTGGGTCCGATTTGGTGGCCCGGGTCACTCTGGGTCCGATTTGGTGGCCCGGGTCACTCTGGGTCCGATTTGGTGGCCCGGGTCACTCTGGGTCCGATTTGGTGGCCCGGGTCACTCTGGGTCCGATTTGGTGGGCCGGGTCACTCTGGGTCCGATTTGGTGGCCCGGGTCACTCTGGGTCCGATTTGGTGGCCCGGGTCACTCTTGGTCCGATTTGGCAGGCGGCGCCACTCTGGGTCCGATTTGGCGGGCGGCGCCACTCTGGGTCCGATTTGGCGGGTGGCGCCACTCTGGGTCCGATTTGGCGGGCGGCGCCACTCCGGGTCCGATTTGGCGGGCGGCGCCACTCTGGGTCCGATTTGGCGGGCGATGCCACTCTGGGTCCGATTTGGCGGGCGGCGCCACTCTGGGTCCGATATGGCGGGCGGCGCCACTCTGGGTCCGATTTGGCGGGCGGCGCCACTCTGGGTCCAATTTGGCGGGCGGCGCCACTCTGGGTCCGATTTGGCGGGCGGCGCCACTCTGGGTCCGATTTGGCGGGCGCCGCCACCCTGGGTCCGATTTGGCGGGCGCCTCCACCCTGGGTCCGATTTGGCGGGCTGCGCACCTCGGGATCCGATTTGGTGGGCGGGTCACTTTAAGAGTTGATATTATCTGGCAAAACTGTGTCTTGGTACAGTTTGCAGGCGTTGGCATAGTAACTGAGTCTGACTGCACATATCAATGAGCTAATCAGCCAGGTGGCAGTTATTTTTAGAAATTGCCTCAGAAATCAGGCCCATTATAAACGTTTGGTAAAATTTCCCTATTGAAATGCATTGAAACACTTTTTTCAAACGCAAATTGCGCCAAAACTACAAATCCGATCGACACGAAAAATACTTAGCACACCTCTTGGGGACGCTGGCTTCGAAATGACACCTCACTGGAGTCTGTGAGTGAAGCGGTTCGGGCCGCATTACGTGCGGACTGAATAATAATAATAAGAAGTTTACCACGATTTAATAACAGTATAGTGCTTTGTTCCAAAGCACTATAACTAGATGGGTATTTCCTGAAGGAACTACAGATAGTGTTTTGGAATGGTGCCCGGGCTGCCCCTGCAAGACTTTCACACTTGGGTGCCCCTCAGGCACTGGTTTGGTAGTTGTAGCCCCTCAGGGTTGAGGCCACTCTGGGTCCGATTTGGTGGGTGGGGTCACTCTGGGTCCGATTTGGTGGGTGGGGTCACTCTGGGACCAATTTGGTGGGTGGAGCCACTCTGGGTCCAATTTGGTGGGCGGGGCACCTCAGGGACCGATTTGGTGGGCGGTGCACCTCAGGGACCGATTTGGTGGATGGGGTCACTCAGGGTCCGATTTGGTGGGTGGGGTCACTCTGGGTTCGATTTGGTGGGCCGGGTCACTCTGGGTCCGATTTGGTGGGCGGGGTCACTCTGGGACCAATTTGGTGGGCGGAGCCACTATGGGTCCGATTTGGTGGGTGGGGCACCTCAGGGACCGATTTGGTGGGCGGGGCACCTCAGGGACCGATTTGGTGGATGGGGTCACTCAGGGTCCGATTTGGTGGGTGGGGTCACTCTGGGTTCGATTTGGTGGGCCGGGTCACTCTGGGTCCGATTTGGTGGGCGGGGTCACTCTGGGACCGATTTGGTGGGCGGGGTCACTCTGGGACCAATTTGGTGGGCGGGGTCACTCTGGCACCAATTTGGTGGGCGGGGTCACTCTGGGTCCAATTTGGTCGGCGGGGTCACTCTGGGTCCAATTTGGTGGGCGGGGTCACTCTGGGTCCAATTTGGTGGGCGGGGTCACTCTGGGTCCAATTTGGTGGGCGGGGCACCTCTGGGTCCGATTTGGTGGGCGGGGCACCTCAGGGTCCGATTTGGTGGGCGGGGCACCTCAGGGTCCGATTTGGTGTGCGGGGTCACTCTGGGTCTGATTTGGTGGGCGGGATCACTCTGGGTCTGATTTGGTGGGCGGAGCCAATCTGGGTCCGATTTGGTGGGCGGGGCACCTCGGGGACCGATTAGGTGGGCGGGGTCACTCTATGTCCGATTTAGTGGGCGGAGCCACTCAGGGTCCGATTTGGTGGACGGGGTCACTCTGGGTCCGATTTGGTGGGCGGGGTCACTCTGGGTCCGATTTGGTGGGCGGGGTCACTCTGGGACCGATATGGTGGGCGGGGTCACTCTGGGACCGATTTGATGGGCGGGGCACCTCTGGGTCCAATTTGGTGGGCGGGGCACCTCTGGGTCCGATTTGGTGGGCGGGGTCACTCTGCGGCCGATTTGGTGGGCGGGGTCACTCTGGGTCCGATTTGGTGGGCGGGGTCACTCTGGGTCTGATTTGGTGGGCGGGGTCACTCTGGGTCCGATTTGGTGGGTGGGGCCACTCGCGGTCCGAATTGGTGAGCGGGGTAATCTACTATATAATTGTCTAAGGGCGCTTCCGTCTTTCTGTCACCGTTATTCGTTCGCTGATTGGTCTCGGCAGCTGCCTGTCATAGCTGCCGCGACCAATCAGCGACGCGCACAGTACGGAAGAAAATGGCCGCTCCTTACTCCCCGCACTCACTGCCCGGCGCCCGCATACTCCCCTCCGGTCAGCGCTCACACAGGGTTAATGGCTGCGTTGACCGCGGTGTAACTCACTCGGTTAACGCTGCTATTAACCCTGTGTGACCACCTTTTTACTATTGATGCTGCTTATGCAGCACGAATAGTAAAAATATCTAATGTTAAAAATAATAAAAAAAATAAAAAATAGTTACATACTCACCCTCCGGTGGCCCCTCCGGATCAGGAACCGGCCTTTCCCGCTCCGCGCGACGCCCCGGTCACCGCTGCATGCATTGCGGTCTCGCGAGATGATGACGTGCGGTCTCACGACACCGCTACGTCATCATCTCATGAGACCGCAATGCACTCTTGGGACCGGAGCGCGCAACAAGCATCGGGTACCGGCCGCTCCAGGAGGTGCAACAAGCATCGTGTACCGGCCGCTCCAGGAGGTGCAACAAGCATCGTGTACCGGCCGCTCTAGGAGGTGAGTATGTAACTATTTTTTATTTTAATTCTTTTTTTTTTTAACAGGGATATGCAGTATACTATGTGACTGGCAGGGCCGGTTTTAGGCAAAGTGGGGCTCTAGGCAAAAGTTTAAAATGGGGCCCCAAATACTAACATATTGCACATCACACAGAAATAGTAAAAAGATCTAATGTTAAAAATAATTAAAAAAACAAAAAACCTGCTATTCTCACCTTCCGTCATCCGCCAGTGCGCGCGGCTGCCGCCAACTTCCGTTCCCAGAGATGCATTGCGAAAGTACCCAGAAGACTTAGCGGTCTCGCAAGACCACTAAGTCATCTGGGTAATTTCGCAATGCATCTCTGGGAACGGAAGCTGGCGGCAGCAGCGCGTGCATCGGGACAGCTTCGCTGGACGCCGGAGGTGAGTATATAACTATTTTTTATTTTTATTATTTTTTTTAACATGGATATGGTGCCCACACTGCTATATACTACGTGGGCTATGTTATATACTGCGTCGCTGCTATATACTACGTGGCCAGTGTTATATACTGCGTGGGCTGTTATATACTACGTGGGCTGTGCTATATATTACGTGGGCTGTTATATACTGCGTGGCTGCTATATACTACGAGAGCAGTGTTATATACTATGTGGGCTGTGTTATACACTGCGTGGCCACTGTTATATACTGCGTGGCCTGTATTATATACTGCGTGGGCTGTGTCATATACTGCGTGGACTGTGTTATATACTGCATGTCTGCTACAGTATATACTATGTGGCTGCTATATACACACATACATACATATTCTAGAATACCCGATGCGTTCGAATCGGGCCACCATCTAGTAGATTACATAACCACGATATGTCTGGTATCTGCTCTACATATACCATACATACATACAGATACACATATAAATACAGTATATGCAAACACATACATATACCATACATACACACAGATACACATACATATACTGTCATACATACACATAGCGTACATACACATGCATATACCGTAAATTCACACACATACCGTACATACATATACCGTACATACATATACATGCATATACCGTACATACCTACACACATACCGTACATACATATACACGTACTGTACATACACACATACAGTTATGTACACATATTGTATACACATACCGTACATACATATACCATACATACACACATATACACATAAATACAGTATACCGTACATACATACACATACCGTACAGAGATACACCGTGCATACACAGATGCACACATATACCGTACATACAGATACACATACATGTACAGTACATACACACAGTATATACACATATAGTATAAACATACCGCACACATATACATACTGTATGTACATGCACATAAACATACATATACCATATATACATACAAATTTATTGCACATACACAGATACACATACATATACTGTGCATACATACACATACTGTACATGCATACACAGCCATACAAATATACCATACATACACACATATACCGTACATATATACACAGATACACACAGATAGAAACATACACATAGATACACACACATACAAGCAAATACATACACACATACCAATCTGTGATATCAGCTCACAGGTGATCAGAGGAGCCCTGGATGAGGTCACATAGTTCAGCAGGAGAAGGCTGCAGAACCCACTGCTGTGGGGGAAGGGGCACAGAGCAGGCAGGACTGATATAAGCCCCCTGGTGCTGCCGTGTTGTGTGTTGTCCCGTGCAGTGAGCCTCCTCCCCCATCTCTTCTCTGTGAGGTGCAGCCTGCTCTGATTAGAACAGTGGAGGGAGCAGAAGACACACACTAAGTCCTGCTCTTCCTCCATGATGGCTCTATGTGCTGTGCTGTGGGGCCCCTGACTGTAGGTGAGCACTCACCATTAGGACACGCCATGCAGGAGGACAGACGGCAGCCAGTGAGCGCTCTCCTCAGTCTGGTCACTGTGAGGTAAGGAAAGCGTTCATTGGCCAGCGTCTCTCCCTGCATCACACGCCCCCTTTTTGATCTCCTGCACTTCGCGCCCCGCTCTCTCCCCGGCGTTCCATGATTACAGGAGGGAGTGAGAGGGGCCCGATCCTGCATGATACCGGGCCTGCCTCCAGGGCCCCCCCTCCACCTCTGGGCCCTGGAGCAGTGCCATCAGCAGTATGTCCAACCCTGGCTGGGGGCCCCTAGGCAGCTGCCTAGTCTGCCTGCCCCTAACGCCGGCCCTGGTGGCAGTGGAAGAATTCTACATGATGTCTCTGGTGTTTATTCCTCACTCCCACCTACAAAGAATGGTGAGGTCTGTAAATTTTATCATAGATACACTTCAACTGTGAGAGACAGTCTCCGTTTTCCATCATGGCAATGACCTGAAACACACAGAGCAACTAAGGAGTGGCTCCGTAAAAAGTATTTCAAGGTAATGGAGTTGCCTAGCCAGTCTCCGGACCTGAACCCAATAGAAAATCTTTGGAGGGAATTGAAGCTCAATGTTGCCCAGCAAACCTGAAAGATTTGTATGAAGGAGTGGGCCAAAATTCCTGCTGCATTGTATGCAAACATGGACAAGAAATACCGAAAATGTCTGACCTCTGTAATTGCAAGCAGAGGTTTCTGTACCAAATATTAAGTACCGTATTTCTATTGTATTAAATGCTTATTTCAGGTAACAAAATGCTAATTAATTATGTAAAAATCATACAATGTGATATTCTGGATTTTGTTTTAAGATTTTGACTCTCACAGTTGAAGTGTACCTATGATAAAAATTACTAACCTCTTTCAAAATTGTCAGTGTAGCAATTACTTATTTTCCCCACTGCATATTTATAAATATACCGTATGTGTGTTCAATACCGTAATCTTTCACTCTGTTGTGAGCAGACGCGCCCCACGCATGCGCTGCTCGGCTGCCATGGCGTCATGGGTTGTGCGCGTTGCCGTGGTAATGGGGAGTGATGACGAACGCCTTCCCTCTCATGTGAGCCACGCGATGGCCAGCCCCGGCATGGGTGAGGAGTATAATGATAGGTAGTGCGCCGATTCGCTGTGCATCATTACCATTACATATAAATATTCCATACCTTATTACTAAATCACGCCTCCAAGGCGGTGAAACGTGCTTCGAGGCTCCAGCTATGTCCCACCTCCACTTTACCAACAACTTGTCTCAAGGTAAAATTACTTTATATAATCGGGTCTTAATTCAGATATGATCTCTGCTCTGGGGCATTGATGCTTGATTTCTAACATGTAGTCAGTAGCAGCAACTACCTATGTCTATTAACTATTTCAGTTGTACTCTCTTACAGGAGATTTTTTTGTGTGGCAGTAATATTATTTCTGCCCTTTGGTAGATACTGTTAGCTGATTCAAAAGGTTGTTATTTTCCATCGCTGATCTTTATGTTTCTACCACACTAGTAGTGATGAGCAAGCGCTAAAATGCTCGGGAGCTCGTTGCTCGGGTCGAGCAGATTGGAATACTCAGGTACTCAACCAGAACAACGAGCCTAATCTAAGTCTATGGGAGACCTGAGTATTTTTACCGCAGCCCCCCCCCCGGGGGTCCTTTTACGGTCTAAATACATATGAAAATGATGGAAACTGCTCAAATGACACAGGGACATCATGGGATCACCTCTGGAAGCATTCCTGACTCCTATTTCACAGCTGTAAACTTTTTTTTCTGAGATTCATGCCATTTTTCCCGGTGCCACAAAAAACACACTAAAACGAAACCAAAACGGATTTTGCTGGGAAATATGGCAAGGTACATCCTTTGCAGGTCAATGTCTTGCCTGTAAGGCCAAACAATTAACCCCAGACTGAAAATTTCCTCCACCACTTGGGCTTAGTTCAGACGCAGCGTTTTTGAAGCATTTTTCAACTTTAACATTGCTTTCAACCACTACAAATGCATTCATTGTGAAATGTCATTGTAAAATTTAACAACCCAAGCTGGTCATGTGGGGTGTGATACATAAGCAGACCCAACTTGTTGCATTTATGAAGGAGGGACTCTTAAAGTCACGGAGCCTATTTTTACTGGTGCATCAGGCGGCATTAATCTTCTTAAAGGGCCATTATGAAACAGTGGGTCTCCTAAGCTGTTGTAGCCTATGCTGTGAGTGGATGGGCTGCCAAGAATTATGACACACCACAATACCCCTTTCATAAGATGTCCAGGGGGGACTCCTTAAAAAGTGTCAAGTGCATTGAATAAAAGGCCTGCCCCACTTCCAATTCATATGCACCCCAATAAGCCTTTGTACCCACATACTGGATGGGCCCCTGAAAATCCACTTCACAATATGCATTTTGTTTTACACATTGGCAGCAAAGCCAGCCCTGCTGCATAGTGAGTCATATGCCCCCAATTAAGCCTTGGAACCCACAAACTGGATGGGCCCATGAAAATCCACTCATATTTTTTAATGGAATGATGGTTCCCTCTTTGCATAATTATTTACAGGAGAATTTGGCAATTTTATTTGTCATGTTTTTAACACTAAGTTTCAGATGCGGCTTAAAATAAGGCTAATACTTGCAATACAACGCAATTTTATTGCAAGCTACAAAATTGAAGGAATAGTATGATTGAACAATGTGCGTGCATACACTTTTGTATATGTTAACATACAAAGGTTAATAAGTACATATAAGGATTAAATACATATAGTGATTACATATATATATGAAGATTAACTACATACAGTATACTTACATCATTCACAAGAGGCTTTTAAACATCATCCGTCTGGAATATCAGAGAAGCAACACCAAGACAGAGAACCCCTGGGAGATTACCTACACTGCATAGGCATCCCCAAATATGCAGGTATCAGCACACTGTACATGTACAGGTACCCCAGTTTTGGCATCTGTCTTAGTCATGTTTCTCTGTTCTTATATAGTGATTTACACTATGTAGTAACTCTAGTTTCACCGAGACCTTCAAGTGGCCAGCTTTCAAGGTTGTATGAAACTGAGATGTAATGGAGTCATCAGACGAGTGGCCATAAACACCTAGAAAATAAAAGCCAAAAGGATTAAGATCAAACCACCACAGTTTCAGTAAACCTTAATGTTGTATAATGACAAACAGCAAACAGGGTTAGAACTGTTTGTGAAGTGAATAAACAAACATTTTTTCTCAAGATTGTGTCACTGTGAGCATTATCTGTCACATCTGTAAATGTTTTACAAGAAATGCAGCTATGTGATTGTCTGAATGCTTTCGGTGTACAGTATTTTAATTTGGATTCCAAATTGCCATTTATATATTCGCCATTTGTACATTTTAGGCAGCCAAAGTTATCGCACTCAAGGAGAGAAACTAATATAGTCGACAAAGAAATATTTGTAATGAACTACTGAGTAGTGTTGAGCAATACCGTCCGATATTTGAAAGTATCGGTATCGGATTGGATCGGCCGATATCCAAAAAATATCGGATATCGCCTATACCGATACCCGATACCAATACAAGTCAATGGGACACAACTGTCGGAAAGTAATAGGGAGCGATCCTGGATGGTTCCCAGGGTGTGAAGATGAGGAAACTCTCCTTCAGGCCCTGGGATCCATATTCATGTAAAAAATAAAGAATGAAAATAAAAAAAATGGATATACTCTCCCTCGGACGGCCCCTGGCTGTCACTGCTGCAAGCGTCTGCCTCCTTTCCTAAGAATGCAGAGTGAAGGACCTTCGATGAAGTCGCGGTCACGTGAGCGGTCACATGAGCGGTCACATGAGCGGTCACATGAGCAGTCACGAGACCAATCACAAGACCGCGACGTCATCGCAGGTCCTACACTCACTGCATTCTTAGGAATGGAGGCTGCCGGTTGCACCGCTGAGAGTCAGGGGCCGTCGGTGGGTGAGTATATCCATATTTTTTATTTTTATTCTTTATTTTTAACATGAATATGGATCCCGATTCCGATTTCCGATAACGCAAAAATATCGGAACTCAGTATCGGAATTCCGGTACAGCGAATATCGGCCGATACCCGATATTTGCAGTATCGGAATGCTCAACACTACTACTGAGCCAAACTAACTGTATTGCTTTATCAAATTTATATGAAGTGTATTGTGTCCAATGTGAGCAACCAGCAAAAACAAAAAGTAACTTTTCAAGTGAGCTCTTTAAGGTACACAAATGTTATGAAGTCTTTGCCAACAAGGATGTGGTTTCACCAATAGGGAGTACCTTTTTGAAAAAAAATATACTATTACCATCACAGTCCCCTTGCCCAAAATTCACCATACAGAGCATGTTCACCCTGGTCATCTAGTGGCAGATAAAGGACACATTGCTGGAGACAGAGTTAAGAAGTAGGCCCAATGCAATGTAATGCCCAATTCCACCATGTGGGCTCCTTTTTTTACTAAATAAAATAGTGTCATCACAGCCCCCTTGCCCAAAATTCACCAGCCTATGACAGTACAGAGCACGTTCACTTTGGTCATCTAGTGGTTCTGAATGATGAGGATGAGGATAAGGAGGATAAGAACAAACAGACCAAATCTGGAAGTGTATACCCATGTGTGGTTGTGAAGAGGTGCATGAGAATACACCTCCCCAAAACAGAGAATGTATTAGAAGTTATGTCTTGCTGTTTTCACTTGGTGGTTTAAAGAAGTCTTTTCCAATTCAGCCCTTGTTCATTTTTATAAGAGTCAGCCTGTCAGCATTTTCAGTTGAAAGGCAGATGCGCCTAGAATTCCACCAGCAGTACTAAAAACCTGCTCTGACAGAATACTAGCAGCAGGGCAGGCCAGGATCTCCAAGGCATAGCGAGCCAGTTCATGCCACGTGTCCAGCTTAGATACCCAATAATTAAAAGGCACAGAGGAATCACGGAGGACATTTGTATGACCTGACCTGAAAGGTACTCCCTCACCATCTTCCCAAACATTGCAATTCATGTAACAGCACCCCTTGCCTCTATGCCGTCACAATGGGAGGGTCTGAGAAAACTGTCCCAGAACTTTGCCATTGTTCCCCTGCCTGAGCTGGATTGTACTTCTTTCTCTCTCGCTTGGACTCCTTGGTTGTACAACAAAATCTGATGTGTGCTGCCAGCGTTCTCACATGGGAATTTTCTAAGTAATTCTGCTAAAAGGGCCCTCTGGTACTGCAACATTTTAGTACACCTCTCTGCCTCAGGCAGAAGAGATTGAAAGTTCTCCGTGTAGCATGGGTCTAGAAGTGTCACCAACCAGTAATGAGTGTCACCCAATTTTTTTACAATATGAGGATCACGTCAAATGCAGCGTAACATAAATTCAGCCATGCATGCCAGACTGCTAACAGGAAAGATTTCCATCTTCTCACCAACAGGATGACTGACCATGCTGTCCTCCTCCTCCTCCTCCTCATTTTCCTCCTCCCTGTCCTCAGGCCATCCCTTCTGAATAGATTGTATGACAGCTGTATTTGTAGTACTATCTATAGTGCATGAAATTAGCTCCTGTTCTTTCTCCTCCTCCTCCTCCTCATTGACTACCAATCCACGTTGAGAAGACATGAGGCTGAGCTGAGTGTAATCCCCCTGTATGGCTCTTTGCTCCATGTCCTCGTGCTCTGCCTGCAATGCCCCCTCTTTAATTGTGAGCAGAGAGGTTTCCAGAATGCTGAGAAGAGGGATGGTGATGCTAATTATGGCGTCATGGCCGCTCACCATCTTGGTGCAGTCCTCCAAGTTTTGGAGGCTAGTACATGTGTTGGACATCCATGTCCACTCCTGAGGTCTTATGTGTGGAGTCTGAACTGATTATCAACGGCCTTGTTGATGTTGGTAGTCAACAACTGCCCTCTTCTGCTTACAAATCCTTTCCAACATATGCAGCGCAGAGTTCTGCGTGTGGGGACATCACACACCAGCCAGTGAGCTGGAAGCTGTAAACGCTACTGAAGCACGGCAAGGGCGGCTGAAGCTGTAACTGATTTTCTAAAATGGGCAGACAGATGGTGTACTTTCACTAGCAGATCCAGCAGCTCCAGGTAGCTTTTCAGAAAATGTTGAACCGCGAGGTTAAGCACATGGGCCAAGCAAGGTACATGTGTGAGCTCACCTTGCCTCAGAGCTGCCACCAGGTTACGGCCATTGTCACACACGACCATGCCTGGCTGTAGGTTCAGCGGTGTCATCCAAACATCTGACTGCTCTTTCAGCACTGTCCACAACTCTTCTGCATTGTGCGGTTTGTAACTTATGCAGATTAGCTTCAGCACAGCCTGTTACCGCTTGGCTGAGGCAGTGCTGCAGTGCTTCCAGCTTCTGACTGATGTGTTGATTTGAGAGATGGAGGATGAAGAGGAGGAGGAGGTGCAGGAGCTGTAGACTGTGGTGGCAACCCTGATTGATGTAGGGCCTGCAATCCTCAGCATGGGGAGGATGTGTTCCATCCCAAGGTCTGACTGGGTCCCGGCTTCCACTATGTTAACCCAGTGTGCCGTCATTGAGATATACTGTCCCTGCCCACAAAAACTTGTCCACATGTCCGTGGTTAGGTGGACTTTCCCTGTAACAGCATTGTTGAGGGCACAGGTAATGTTGTGGGACACATGCTGGTGTAATGCCTATACGGCACCAGTAGAAATTGCGACTGGGAACCGAGTACCTTGGGACGGCCGCCACCATCATATCTAGCGCAAGCAGAAGAGAAATATTAGAATTTAGGACTGTAGCCTGCGGGGCGTTGGCTGGGTATTTCTTCTTGCGTTCCAAAGACTGGGGCATAGACAACTGAAAGCTATGCTGGAACAAGGACGTGGATGGGCTTGATGATTGTGCTACTTGACTGTGGGCCACAACAGGTGCAGTGCTAGAGGCATCTGTTGTGAATTTACCTTTTTGGCTCCCTCTAGTGGTTACTAGTGATTTGACTCTGGGAATGTCTGCCATCCCTTGTATGCTCACCTGGGTCGTTAGGTCAGGGGTGTTGCTATATAAGCTCCCTGGACCTTCAGTTCAATGCCTGGCAACGTTGTAATCAGAGCTAATCTGTTGTGCTCTTGTCTACTGATCCTGGTTCCTGCTAGATTAAGCTAAGTCTGCTTTCTTGCTTTTTGCTATTTGTTTTTGTTTGCATTTTTGTCCAGCTTGTACATAATCTGTATCCTAACCTTGCTGGAAGCTCTAGGGAGGCTGGAGTTCTCCCCCCGGGCCGTTAGACGGTTCGGGGGTTCTTGAATTTCCAGTGTGGATTTTTGATAGGGTTTTTGTTGACCATATAAGTTATCTTACTACATTCTGCTATTAGTAAGTGGGCCTCTCTTTGCTAAACCTAGTTCATCTCTGTGTTTGTCATTTCCTCTTACCTCACCGTTATTATTTGTGGGGGGCTTGTATCCAACTTTTGGGGTCTATTCTCTGGAGGCAAGAGAGGTCTTTGTTTTCCTCTTCTAGGGGTAGTTAGTCCTCCGGCTGGCGCGAGACATCTAGCGACCAACGTAGGCATGTTCCCCGGCTACTTCTAGTGTTGGCGTTAGGAGTAGATATATGGTCAACCCAGTTACCACTGCCCTATGAGCTGGATTTTTGTACTTCACAGACTTACTTGTTCCTCTGAGACCCTCGCCATTGGGGTCATAACAGTTTGCCAGGCCAGTATTAAATGTTAAATGCATTGCAGAAGCGGGATTATAAGAAAGAAAATTCTGAGTTTTTTTTTTTTCTCTTTCTCATTTTTTTTTCTTTTCCCCTTTACCTCTGAGTGGCTTGTGTTTGCTGCAGACATGAATGTCCAGACCTTGATTACAGGTGTGGACCAGCTTACTGCTCGTGTGCAGGGCATACAAGATTATGTTATCAGAAATGGCCTTTCTGAAGCCATTAAGAATGTGATGGTGGGTTTTCCCATTCCCACAGGTCTGAATGATTCCATGGCCCTGGCAATTCAAATCGACCGGCGGTTGTGGGAGCGCAAAACCGCAAATTCCCTCATGGTGTTGTCTGAACAGGCACCTGATTTAATGCAATGTGATAGAATCCTGACTAGAAATGAGCGGAAAATTCATAGACGCCAGAATGGCTTGTGTTACTACTGTGGTGATTCTACACATGTTATCTCAGCATGCTCTAAATGTCTTACTAGGGTTGTTAGTCCTGTCGCCATTGGTAATTTGCAACCTAAATTTATTCTATCTGTAACTTTGATTTGCTCACTATCATCGTATCCTGTCATGGCGTTTGTAGACTCAGGTGCTGCCCTGAGTCTGATGGATCTGTCACTTGCCAAGCGCTGCGGTTTTGTTCTGGAGCCATTAGAGGATCCTATCCCTCTTAGGGGTATTGATGCTACGCCTTTGGCAAAAAATAAACCGCAGTTTTGGACACAGGTTACCATGTGCATGACTCCTGAACATCGGGAGGTGATACGTTTTCTTGTTCTGCATAAGATGCATGATTTGGTTGTTTTGGGTTTGCCATGGTTACAGACCCATAATCCAGTCTTGGACTGGAAGGCAATGTCGGTGTCAAGTTGGGGCTGCCATGGAATTCATGGAGATTCCCTGCCCTTGTCTATTGCTTCTTCTACGCCTTCGGAAGTTCCGGCGTATTTGTCTGATTATCAGGATGTCTTCAGCGAGTCTAAGTCCAGTGCACTGCCTCCTCATAGGGAATGTGACTGTGCAATAGATTTGATTCCTGGCAGTAAGTTTCCTAAGGGGAGACTGTTTAATTTGTCGGTACCTGAACATACCGCGATGCGTTCATATATCAAGGAGTCTCTTGAGAAGGGGCATATCCGTCCTTCTTCTTCCCCTCTTGGTGCGGGATTCTTTTTTGTGGCCAAAAAGGACGGATCTTTGAGGCCTTTTATTGACTATCGGCTTTTAAACAAGATCACTGTCAAATTTCAGTATCCTTTGCCGCTGTTGTCAGACTTGTTTGCCCGGATTAAAGGTGCCAAGTGGTTCACCAAGATAGACCTTCGTGGTGCGTACAACCTTGTGCGCATTAAGCAAGGCGATGAATGGAAAACCTCATTCAATATGCCCGAAGGTCATTTTGAGTACTTGGTGATGCCATTTGGGCTCTCTAATGCACCTTCAGTTTTTCAGTCCTTCATGCATGACATTTTCCGGAAGTATCTGGATAAATTTTTGATTGTTTATCTGGATGATATTCTGGTTTTTTCTGATGATTGGGACTCGCATGTGGAGCAGGTCAGGATGGTTTTTAAGATTTTGCGTGAAAATTCTTTGTTTGTTAAGGGCTCAAAGTGTCTCTTTGGTGTACAGAGGGTTCCCTTTTTGGGGTTCATTTTTTCCCCTTCTGCTGTGGAGATGGACCCAGTCAAGGTCCGAGCTATTCATGATTGGACTCAACCCTCGTCAGTTAAGAGTCTTCAGAAGTTCTTGGGTTTTGCTAACTTCTACCGTCGTTTTATCGCAAATTTTTCTAGCGTTGTTAAACCATTGACGGATATGACCAAGAAAGGCTCTGATGTAGCTAACTGGGCTCCTGCTGCCGTGGAGGCTTTCCAGGAGTTGAAACGCCGGTTTACTTCGGCGCCTGTTTTGTGCCAACCTGACACCTCACTTCCCTTTCAGGTGGAGGTGGATGCTTCGGAGATTGGGGCAGGGGCCGTTTTGTCGCAGAGAGGCCCTGGTTGCTCTACTATGAGACCTTGTGCCTTTTTCTCCAGGAAGTTTTCGCCGGCAGAGCGAAATTATGATGTGGGCAATCGGGAGTTGTTGGCCATGAAGTGGGCATTTGAGGAGTGGCGTCATTGGCTCGAGGGTGCTAAGCATCGTGTGGTGGTCTTGACTGATCACAAAAATCTGATGTATCTCGAGTCTGCTAAACGCCTGAATCCTAGACAGGCCCGCTGGTCATTGTTTTTCTCCCATTTTGACTTTGTGGTCTCGTATTTACCAGGTTCTAAGAATGTGAAGGCCGATGCTCTGTCTAGGAGCTTTGTGCCTGATGCTCCTGGAGTCGCTGAACCTGTGGGTATTCTTAAGGAAGGAGTTATCTTGTCTGCTATTTCTCCTGATCTGCGGCGTGTGTTGCAGAGATTTCAGGCTGGTAGGCCTGACTCTTGTCCATCTGACAGATTGTTTGTGCCTGCTAAATGGACCAGCAGAGTCATTTCCGAGGTTCATTCCTCAGTGTTGGCAGGGCACCCGGGAATTTTTGGCACCAGAGATCTGGTGGCCAGGTCCTTTTGGTGGCCTTCCTTGTCAAGGGATGTGCGGTCATTTGTGCAGTCCTGTGGAACTTGTGCTCGAGCTAAGCCTTGCTGTTCTCGTGCCAGCGGGTTGCTCTTGCCCTTGCCTGTCCCGAAGAGACCTTGGACACACATCTCTATGGATTTCATTTCTGATCTTCCGGTGTCTCAGGGCATGTCTGTCATCTGGGTGATATGTGATCGTTTCTCCAAGATGGTCCATTTGGTTCCTTTGCCTAAGCTGCCCTCCTCTTCTGATCTGGTTCCTGTGTTCTTCCAGAACGTGGTTCGTTTGCACGGCATTCCTGAGAATATTGTGTCGGACAGAGGATCCCAGTTTGTTTCCAGGTTCTGGCGATCCTTTTGTGGTAGGATGGGCATTGATTTGTCGTTTTCGTCCGCTTTTCATCCCCAGACTAACGGACAAACGGAGCGAACTAATCAGACTCTGGAGGCTTATTTGAGGTGTTTTGTCTCTTCTGATCAGGATGATTGGGTGACCTTCTTGCCGTTGGCTGAATTTGCCCTTAATAATCGGGCTAGTTCCGCCACCTTGGTTTCGCCATTTTTCTGCAACTCTGGTTTCCATCCTCGTTTTTCCTCGGGACATGTGGAGCCTTCTGACTGTCCTGGGGTGGATTCTGTGGTGGATAGGTTGCAGCGGATCTGGAGTCATGTGGTGGACAACTTGAAGTTGTCGCAGGAGAAGGCTCAGCGTTTTGCCAACCGCCGCCGCGGTGTGGGTCCCCGACTTCGCGTTGGGGATTTGGTATGGCTGTCTTCTCGATTTGTTCCTATGAAGGTCTCCTCTCCCAAATTTAAGCCTCGCTTCATTGGTCCTTACAAGATATTGGAAATCCTTAATCCTGTATCCTTTCGCCTGGATCTTCCGGTGTCGTTTGCCATTCACAACGTATTTCATAGGTCCTTGTTGCGGCGGTACGTTGTGCCTGTGGTCCCTTCTGCTGAGCCTCCTGCTCCGGTGTTGGTTGAGGGCGAGTTGGAGTACGTGGTGGAGAAGATCTTAGATTCTCGTCTCTCCAGGTGGAGGCTTCAGTACCTGGTCAAGTGGAAGGGCTATGGTCAGGAGGATAATTCCTGGGTGGTCGCCTCTGATGTGCATGCGGCCGATTTGGTTCGTGCCTTTCACACCGCTCATCCTGATCGCCCTGGTGGTCTTGGTGAGGGTTCGGTGACCCCTCACTAAGGGGGGGGTACTGTTGTGAATTTACCTTTTTGGCTCCCTCTAGTGGTTACTAGTGATTTGACTCTGGGAATGTCTGCCATCCCTTGTATGCTCACCTGGGTCGTTAGGTCAGGGGTGTTGCTATATAAGCTCCCTGGACCTTCAGTTCAATGCCTGGCAACGTTGTAATCAGAGCTAATCTGTTGTGCTCTTGTCTACTGATCCTGGTTCCTGCTAGATTAAGCTAAGTCTGCTTTCTTGCTTTTTGCTATTTGTTTTTGTTTGCATTTTTGTCCAGCTTGTACATAATCTGTATCCTAACCTTGCTGGAAGCTCTAGGGAGGCTGGAGTTCTCCCCCCGGGCCGTTAGACGGTTCGGGGGTTCTTGAATTTCCAGTGTGGATTTTTGATAGGGTTTTTGTTGACCATATAAGTTATCTTACTACATTCTGCTATTAGTAAGTGGGCCTCTCTTTGCTAAACCTAGTTCATCTCTGTGTTTGTCATTTCCTCTTACCTCACCGTTATTATTTGTGGGGGGCTTGTATCCAACTTTTGGGGTCTATTCTCTGGAGGCAAGAGAGGTCTTTGTTTTCCTCTTCTAGGGGTAGTTAGTCCTCCGGCTGGCGCGAGACATCTAGCGACCAACGTAGGCATGTTCCCCGGCTACTTCTAGTGTTGGCGTTAGGAGTAGATATATGGTCAACCCAGTTACCACTGCCCTATGAGCTGGATTTTTGTACTTCGCAGACTTACTTGTTCCTCTGAGACCCTCGCCATTGGGGTCATAACAGGCATCTTCACATGCACGGTGGACTGGGGATTGGCTTCTGTGCAAAACAGTGGAAGAAGCAGTGGTGTCACCTGCAGACAGTGGTCCTGGAGCCTGGGGTTTGACCCACAAAGTCAGGAGCTTTGCTGCCATGTGCCTGATCATGGTGGTGGTGGTCAAGCTGGTTGTTTTGCTACCCCTGCTGATGCGGCATGGCAGGTGCAGCAAATGGCCTGTTTAGGGTTATCGGCAGAGTCTTTAAAAAATAACCAGACAAGGGGAGATCTAGTTGGAATGGCAACTTGTTGGTGTTACGGGGAATGGCTGCACGCCTTCTGTCTGTGGCCACCACACTGCTTCTTCCGGCCTGTTGAGGTGATATGCCTCCTTCCCCATGTGTGCTGCTGCCCTCGCTCTGCATGTACTCCTGCCAAGTTGGGTCAGTCACATAGTCATTCACCACCCCATCTTCCACATTCGCACCCTGCTACTACTTCTGACTTTCTGGCAATTGTGTTTCATCATCGTCCACCTCTTCTGACACTTCCCACCATCGCCTTCGTGTGACTGGGGCTGGTCAAAGCTTTGGGCATCTCTACATGCGATCTCATCTGTCCCTACTTCAAGTTGACCAGCCGAGAGTTCGGAATCTTGAAATGGAAAACCGAACAGCTCTTCAAGTGTCCAAGTGTGAGGTCAGTTGTCCCAGGGCCCTCGGCATGGTGGGAGGAAGGAGAGTCAGGGTGAGGAATATCCGGGCTACACTCACGGCTACTCAGACTTGACCATGTGGAAGACATGGTGGTGGTGGTGGCTAAGTGACTGGAAGCATTATCCGCTATCCAACCAACAACCGTTTCACACTGCTCTGGCTTCAATAGTGGTGTGCTGCGGTCCCCTAGAAACTGGGACAGAAAGGTTGAGCGAGAACATGTGGGTCTTTGTTGTTGCCCACTTTCACTTTGGCCACTGCCTCGTCCTCTGTATGCACCATCAGCTTCACGTCCACTTTCCCGTCCCTTGCCCCTTGCCTTGACCATTTTAAATGGACTACTGCACTATTTCAAATGCTCAACACAAATGTATTTATTAGGAGCAAAATAATATCTGATCAGTATGCCTGCAAATCTAAGATTTTTCAAATCCAAACGCCAAGCAGGCCTCAGCCTGACATAACGGCCTGTATTCTATTTTGAGGGGCTTTTGGTGGAGGTAATTTATGCAAAATAGTGCTGTATATATGTAGGGTATCAGACAGCAAAAAAAGTGATCCACCGGCCTACAATGCCCAAACTTGGAGCACACAGATATATAAGGGCTGTCACGAAAATATCACACTGGCAAATGTGGCCTTTTTATTTTTTTTTTGGTAAATAGTGCTGTATATAATTACAGTAACAGACAGCAAAAAGAGTGGTACACCTGCCTACAATGCCCAAACTTGGAGCACGCAGATATATGAGGCCTGTCACAGAAATACCACACTGGCAAATATATGGCCTTTTTATAGTTTTTTATGCTAAATAGTGCTGTATATAATTACAGTAACAGACAGCAAAAAAAGTGGTCCACCGGTCTACAATGCCCAAACTTGGAGCACGCAGATATATGAGGGCTGTCAACGAAATACCACACTGGCAAATCTGTGGCCTGTTTTTTTTTTAAATGCCAAATAGTGCTGTATATAATTAGAGTTATGCTACTTTCACACTAGCGTCGTACGACGCACGTCGCAATGCGACGTGACGACGTACCGACGCATACTGTGCCAAAAAAACACAACGGGGGCAGCGGATGCAGTTTTTCAACCCATCCACTGCCCCATTGTGATGTCCGGGAAGGCGGAGGCGGAGTTCTGGCCGCGCATGCGCGGTCGGAAAAGGCGGACACGACGCACCCAAAAACGTTACATGTAACTTTTTTTGTGCCGATGGTCCGACGCAACACGACGCATCCATCGCACGACGGATGCAACGTGTGGCAATCCGTCGCAATGCATCGTTAATGCAAGTCTATGGAGAAAAAATGCATCCTGCAAGCAATTTAGCAGGATGCGTTTTTTTTTCCAAAATGACGCATTGCGACGTGCGTCGTACAACGCTAGTGTGAAAGCAGCCTAACAGACAGCAAAAACAGGTTCAAAATGGCCTAAAATGCCAAAACTTGGAGCACGCAGATATATGAGGCCTTTTTTGGTGAATTTAAAACACCAAAAAAAAAAAAAAAAACAGTGGCACAAGGCTAGCACACACAACTATGCTATGTATGCCTGACAAACTATGATTTTTAAACCAGCCTCAGTCTGACAGAACAGACTGTATATTTTTGTTTTTTGGGGGTGAATTTTTTTGGGAAAAAAATGCAACTAGGTATATAGTAAAGAAGCAGCAGCAGACAGTTATGGAGCTTTGGGAGGGATGCAGTGGGAGCAATGGACGCACATACAGTGCCTGCAGGCCTTGCACTGATGTGGATATGCTCTGCCCTGCCTACCTAGTGCTGCAATATCGGGACTCACGAATTAGCCCCAAAAAGGACTGTTGGTTTCTCAGGAGTTGTGGATTTAACAGTTGCAGACCTACACTAACTATAAAAGCCACAATTCTGACCCTATCTCGGCAGCAGCTCTCCCTACTCTCGCTAAATCCGGAACTGAATGCGGTGAGCAGGGCGGCGGCAGGTCTCTTATACTAGGGATGATGCTGTGCGGCCAAGCCAATCACTGCACCACTACAAGAAAGATGGCTGCGGCGTTTCATGGCCTGGCAGACAATCCTTGCAGCGTGATTGGGTCTCCAAAATCAGCCAAAAATGCTGAGTGGAGACACCAGTTACCGCTGAATAATCCCGGAAATGCTCGATGCTCGCCGAGTACACCGAGCATGGTGATACTCGGGCGAGTAAGGAGCACGTTCGCTCATCACTACACACTAGCATAAATTCTTACACTCTGTGGTTTAAGTGCTAGTGGGACACTCTTGGTTTTGTCTGATGTGTTGTAAGTTTTCCATCTCTCCCCACATCAGCTTTAGGCTACGTTCACACTAGCGTTGTGCGCCGCTGCATTGGCGACGCAACGCACAACGCACGCAAAAACGCGGCAAAACGCACGCAAAAACGCTGCGTTTTGCGACGCATGCGTCGGTTTTTGCCGAAAATCGGACGCAAGAAAAATGCAACTTGTTGCGTTTTCTTGGTCCGACGCTTGCGGCAAAAAAGACGCATGTGTGGCACAACGCAACAAAAAAAAACGCATGCGTCCCCCATGTTAAGTATAGGGGGCGCATGACGCATGCGTCGCCGCTGCGTCACCGACGCAAATCCGACGCACATTAGCTTAACGCTAATGTGAACGTAGCCTTAGCTGCTTTTCTGCCTTAATTCACAATATTGTCATTGTCAGATATATTTTGAGGACAAAAGAATTTTCTAACTCAACAAAAGACAAAATGCACAAGATTGTCCACCACATAACTGTTGATACAGAGGCAGTAGTCAATAATGCCAGCTGCCCCTGTGGCTGTAATTACATTGGCACGGCCACCAAGCCCCTTAAGACACTGGTGCAGGAGCACACCAGGGATATGAACAATGCAGTCAAATGTTCGGAACCACATTTATTGAAGAAATACTGTAAACATTTTTTGAGACCCACAACTGCAACCCAAAGGGTTTTGCAGTATGAGGGATTGGTCATGTTTATATGGGCATCAGAGGTGGCAACCTTAAAAATTGGTACAGAAAGAAACATGCTGGATGGTTACATTGGATACGTTAGCATCGATAGGCATCAATGAGGCCATCAGGTTCAAGTCTTTACTCTAATTGGATTTTTTTGTCTTAGGAACAAGGTTATATAATTGTTTGTATTTTTTATTTACTGTATATTTCTAATTTATGCAAGTTTCTATATATGTCTATTACATATTTCAGTTGTAATCTCTTATAGGATATTTTTCTCTATGGCAGTAATATTATTTCTGCCTTTTCATAGATACTGCTATCTGATTCAAAAGGTTGATATTTTCCATCACTGATCTTTATGTTTTTACCACACTAGCATAGATTCTTACACTGCATGCGGTTGAAGTGCTAGTGGGATACTCTTGTTTTTGTCTGATGTGTTGTAATTTTTTCATCTGTCGCCACATAAGTTTAGGCTGCTTTTTGCACTTACTTCACATTATTGTAATTGTTAGATATTTATGTTTAATAAAATTGAATATTTCGCTAAACCCCTCATGTTTGACCATCTCTTTATTTATGATCTACATTATTTAGATCATACTATTCACAACTTTTGGATTTTTCAATTGAGAGATTTTTTTCTTTGTTCGATATGGTCAAATACAAAAGGACTGGCACATGACTTATTCCTTCCAAAGACCATATTAAGGACCAGAAGGCTCTCCTTACTGGTGGAAGGAAGGCAATTCTGGCAGCTAAACAGGAAAGGGTCCTTTACAGTTAGAGCATTCAGAATGTGGAATGTCCTACCACAAGAGTTAGTAATGGCAGATACTATAACAGCTTTTAAAATAGGTCTGGATAATTTTCTCAGTACACCACGTTGTGGCTTAGAGATAATTTAGTAACAAAATGCATAATTGATGGAGAAAGTTTGAACTTGATGGACCTATGTCTTTTCTCAACATACCTAACTATGTATGTAACAATGTAAGAAGAGCAGATCTGAATGTTGGTGAGGAGGATAAATATAGTAAACTGGAGATAAAGTGATACTGCCAGTTAGAGGGGTGCTTCAAGATTGGGGCGATAATCTGGTGAATGTGTTTGATGCAAGAATACTGAAAGTGGGTAAAAGGGAACCTCTGAATCTACAGTAAGTATATTGCCTTTAAGGGAGGGGGCAGAAGTTTTTGGTGTGAGTAGGAGATGCCCCCCTGCATGTGTCTCTCATAGTTGCCAACAATGCAAAAATTTACAGACACTCGGTAAAAACCTTGTGCTTTGTTTTTCTGTCCCTAGCGTCCAGCAGAAAAAAAAGTGCCATCCGTGAATTTATCCCCCACCCCAAAGTTTGTACTGCACATACTCTAAAAAGGCTGCTATACGCAGTACAAACAGACATGTCCCGGAAAAAGAGTCATGTCTTGGGAGCCTGGACTGATTCGGCCAATTATACTGTATGGAACATTATATTGGGTCAATTATACTGTATTGAGCAAATACGGGGCCCATTACACTGTATGGAGCATTGTATGGGACCACTATACTGTATGGAGTAATATATATTATCCATTATACTGTAAGGATCGTTGTATGGGACCATTATACTATATGGAGCAACATATGTGGCCCATTATATTGTATAGAGCAATATATGGGGCCCATGTGTTACCTACAATACTGTATGGAGGGTTATGTGATGTCTCTTATGTTGTTTTTTGTGTTATATAATTGTGCTTTATGTTTATTTTTATTGCTAGACTCTTATAGTATTTTAAACATTTGATCAGCTTTCTACATTGGTTATCTATGGATCGCAGACTGGTCAGGTATGATTTTAGTCCTCTGAGATTCTTTCTTTGTTAAAGAGCACTCCTATTCTAGTCTTTAGGGGGCGAGGCAACTGACTGTAAAAATGTTAGGCTGTTCCTGAATTTCAGTCCAGCTGTCCCGAAAATGTTTTTGGTATGTTAGTAATCCTGGTGCCTTTTGAGATAAGAACGGTTGGGGACCACTGCTCTACAGCTTCCTGTTTGCTTGGTAGAGTCCAAGGTCTACTGGGAATCTCTAATGGTTGGAGAGACCCCGATGGACGAGTATGATAGGACTTAGAATGCGCACAGACACTGCAGGCAGCTAAATACTCCCGAACATCCTGATGAACCACTGACCACCAAAAATGCTGAGTAAGGAGTAAGTGGTGGATGTATTACCTGGATATCAGGCCAAGACCAAATTGTGATGTTCACTAATGACTCTCAGACGAAGATTCACAGGCAAAAGCAGTTTACCTAATGGACAGGCAGCAGGGGCATCCCCCTGAGTGATAACAACCTCTCTTTCAAGATAGGACCATAAAGACACCATAACCAACCCGTTTTTCAGAATAGTACTGGAGCGCCCGCCAGGGCCGTGGGGAACTCAGGCCGAGTCCGATGGTTCTTAAGTGGGTGGTCACGGCGGCAGTGACCCGGTCTGTGGCCCTGGACGTCAAATAAAAGTAATGAAATTAAAAGGGAATAAAGTTTATGGGGAGATTGTTCGTGCCTCCACCCATGGTGTTCGGCAATAAGGAGATGGCCGATGCTGTGGATCAGGTCCACTGGGGCAGTTGGTGATGCAGCAGAGATATTGCAGCTCTCCACAGGTAGAGCTAGGCCCCAGGGCAGTTAAAGAGATAAAGTCTATGATGGTAAATGTTGTAGTGCAGGGCAGGTGACGCAGCAATAATTCAGACACAGAAGGGTGCCATCTCCACACTTTAAGGCCCCGTCACACATAGCGAGATCGCTAGCGAGATCGCTGCTGAGTCACAAGTTTTGTGACGCAACAGCGACCTCAGTAGCGATCTCGCTATGTGTGACACGTACCAGCGACCAGGCCCCTGCTGTGAGATCGCTGGTCGTGTCGGAATGGCCTGGACTTTTTTTTGGTCGTTGAGGTGTAGGGGACAGGGACCTGGTGAGCTGTGCAGACGGGTGGAACCATTGTTGCCGGGAGTCGGGGTTCCGGGGGACGGATTTGAGGGGTGCATGGGAAGCCAGGCTCATGTGACAGGAGGCAGAGTGACGCAGGGAGAGGAGAGGATAAAAAGCAAAACGCGCGAAAGCAGGGACAGAGAAGCGCGGGAAATCTCTGAGGAGAGGAAACTGCAGCGCAGTTGTTGTGTGTGTGCAGGCCGCAGTGAGACTTGCTGGAAGCAGGGGGAGAACGTGCAACAGACACTGCGGGCAATTACCAGAGCCCCCAAAAAGAGGCGCACTCGTCGTCAGCGACCCCCCAGGCAGAGGGGTAGCGCTGATCAGCTCAGGGACAATATTACCGTGCTCCCCGGGAGCATCTTGCCACAGAGTGCTCCGGGCCCTCCTGGGTTTTTCTTAGCTGTGACTGATACCGATTATTCTGCTAATTCTTCTCAAAAAGACCCCTCTCTGGACGTGGAAACTGTTACCCCGGATCAACGTCCGCCTGTGGGAGGTAACGCAGCACCGCAAAAGACATTCTGGACTCGAATCTACACCTGGGCCCGTCAACGGAGGACACCTCCTTCCCCCGCCATCAGGACTACGCCGCTGACGAAGCTTCACCATCAGGACTACGTCGCTAACGGAGCTTCACCATCAGGACTACGCCGCTGACGGAGCTTCACCATCAGGACTGCATCGTTGAAACAACGCTGATAAGTGAACTTGGTTGACTTGTTCTGGTTAGTGGGTCACTAGTGAGGCGCTGTCGTGTTTCGCGGGTTTAGTTCAGGGCGCCTATATAGTAGATAGGATTTACTGTGAAATTGTGATCGTGTACCTAAGTTCCCTGCGTGGAAAACTGTTGTTATTCTTTGTTGGGTTGGAAGTTAAAGGAAAGTTAAAAAAACTTTATTTGCTTTCTGACTCCTCTTTGTCCCTGCATCCTTCTTTATCTGCGGTCTCTACAGAGGTCCCACTGACATCGCTGAATCGGTGTGTGTGACACCGATCCAGCGATGTCTTCACTGGTAACCAGGGTAAACATCGGGTTACTAAGCGCAGGGCCGCGCTTAGTAACCCGATGTTTACCCTGGTTACCAGCGTAAATGTAAAAAAAAAAACAGTACAGACTCACCATCTGATGTCCGTCAGGTCCCTTGCCGTCTGCTTCCTGCTCTGACTGAGTGCCGCCGTACAGTGAGAGCACAGCACAGCGGTGACGTCACCGCTGAGCACTGCTCTCACTGTACGGCGGCACTCAGTCAGAGCAGGAAGCAGACGGCAAGGGACCTGACGGACATCAGATGGTGAGTATGTACTGTTTGTTTTTTTTTGGTAACCAGGGTAAACATCGGGTTACTAAGCGCGGCCCTGCGCTTAGTAACCCGATGTTTACCCTGGTTACCCGGGTGCTGCAGGGGGACTTCGGCATCGGTGAAGACAGTTTCAATGATGCCGAAGTCGTTCCCCTGATCGTTGGTCGCTGGAGAGAGCTGTCTGTGTGACAGCTCCCCAGCGACCACACAGCGACTTACCAACGATCACGGCCAGGTCGTATCGCTGGTCGTGATCGTTGGTAAATCGCTATGTGTGACGGGGCCTTTACTCACAGTTCTTTATGCGATCTCCAGCCGCCTGCTGTGTCCTCCAGGTCTGTGGTCCAGTCAGCTCTCAAGTCATTTGGGGTACACCGTGTCAGAACCCCCTTCAGATGTTCCTTCCCTGGCCGTCTCACTGTGCTGGCTCCTGCCTCTCCTGCCCTGCGCCTTCACACACAGTGTCCCAAGCCAGCAGCCTCAGATCCTGTCGGGCGACGTCCTCTTGGTCCCCTTGAACCTCTATAGCTGTCTTTTCAGCCAATGTGTGTGGTTGTGGCTGTGGCACCTACTGCGGCTGGCTAGCTGAGTCTTTTAGTTTTCCACTAGTCTGGGGGCCGGTTCCTCCACTGCGACTTGGTCCCTCCACCCAACTACAGTCGGTGAGAATACGGGCCCCACGGGTGAATTCCTCACTACCTGTGACCCTAGGACCCCTTCTTACTCTCTTACTTCTCTTTCTTCTCTAGTCCAGTCTAGGGACGAGCTCCTCACCGCTCCAGTCCCCAGCACTAACTGTCTAACTCTCTAACCAACTCCTCCTTACTTTTTCCATGGCAACTATGCTCTCCACCCACACCCCCTACTAGTCACTGTGCCTGTGAGGTCTGGTGTTGGATGCAAGTGTCTGGGCTCTGGGTAGTGCCCCCCTCCTTACCTGAGAGCGGAGTACCACACCTCTGGCTGAGGGGCAGTACCTCTGTGTTGACTGAAACCTCAGGGGCGCCACAGTACTGGTCCACAATTATTTCCACCCCCAAGAAAATAAGGAGATAAGGCATCTGCCTTAATGTTTTTGTTCCCCGGCCTATATGTGAGAAAAAAGTTAAATCTGGTGAAGAACAATGCCCATCCTGCCTGTAGAGGTGTTAGGCATTTTGCAGATTCTAAAGATACAAGATTCTTATGATTAGTGATTACCATAACCAAATGAACTGCTCCCTCCAGAAAATGACGCCACTCTTAAAAAGTCCATTTCATTGCCAAGAGTTCGCTATTGTCTATATCATAATTTTTCTCTGCAGATGACATTTTTTTTAAAAAAAGTATGCACATGGATGCCATTTACAAGGAGAAGCACTCTGCGACAATACAGCCCCCAACTCCACCTCAGACGCATCAACTTCATCGATAATAGGCTGAGTGACGTCAGGCTGTATAAGGATCAGCCCAGATGCAAAAGACTTCTTTCAAGGTATTGAATGCCTTCTTGGCCGGACTAGTCCACTTGGAAAAGTCTGTCCCCTTTCTACTACTTCTACTGGCTAACACGGTACCAAGATATATTTCTTTCCTGTGTCCCCTTCCTAGTCATATCCGTCAGGGGTTTGGCTACTACTGAAAAGTTATTGATGAACTTACGGTAATAGTTGTTGAAACCCAAATACCATTGTAACGCCTTCAAATCCTCAGGACAATCTCAATCCAGTACCGCCCAGACTTTCACCGGATCCATGCGAAAATGATGGATGATAATGTAAGGGGGTGACTTGGTACATCACAAGCTGCTACTCCGTTGGTTGCTATACACATTTGGCACCTTGACGGTTATTCATGTTGATGTCATGCAATGTTTATATACTGTAATGTTAATGAAATGTGAGGTTTTCTGCTGTTTTTTAATGTGTACTGTAATGTGATGTATTGTGGTTTATTTTAGGGATAGATTAGTATAAGGGAATTAGAAAACATGTGGGCATAGTAGAAATAGAGCATAGGATAGATAAGAGTGTTAGTTAGATACAGGCAGCCCAGGGGTTAAGCAGATGGGAGGGGCATATAGCAGAGCAGCACAGCAGGGGATATAGGAAAGGGACTTCCTGGTAGAGAGGGAGAATAGTCTAAGCCCTGAGACATAACAGATGTATGTGAACACAGGGCGTTGCCAGGCCTACAAGTCGGGAGGGGACTGCTGCCCTGCATTAAGGATTGAATACTCAGAGAGTGATGGCCGGGCAGCCTTCTCAGGGGCAAGATGTATGGAGAGGCAATGAAGATGGGACCAGCTGGTTAATATCCTCTTATTCTGGTGTTGGGGTCTAAGACCAGAACAGGAGCAACAGTGGGAGTGTGACATCCCAGTGTCCTGGTTGTCACAGTGGCATTAGTTTCCTCATGGGAAGAGTGATGCCATGCATGGAAGCGAAGGATGATCTTCTTATTCAGGTAACCAAAAGCATACAACATGTTCACACTCCAGGCCAGAAGGGGGAGCTCTGATCCAGCTTATGGGTGGCTCCCCTATGTAAATATTCTGGTCTGGAGGGAAAGTTAGTTCCTGTCAGTGAATGCCAAACAGCAGACTGGAGCAGTCTGAGGCAGAGAGGAAAGTGAGGGGCCGTGCAGCCACGAGGGTTCTGCAGCTTCTGGACAGAGATAACACAGAAAGAAAGAACAGATTGCAGTGAGCGTGCAGGAGAGAGAAGCACAGGAGAGTGACAACTGGGGAGGACAGCTGCGATTGGGCTTCCTCCCTACCGAGCGCAGATTCCGGTAGCAGGAAGACCGAGGTTGTGTTGGACTTTAGGAGGCACAGTAGAAACTGGCAGGACAGCTGGACTACATGTAACCTGTCTGACACAGTGGCACATAGAGCTCGGCTCGTGATAGAGACCCTGTAAAAAGGCTCGAGCCACCTGTCTTACAGGATAGTGTCCTACCCTTTAAGGAGGACAGAGAGAACTGTGAGGACCTTGACAGAAGCCACAAGCAGCAAGGGACTACACCACCGCACTAGTAGGATGGCTTTTACTCACTTCCAAGCTGTCCAGACCCTGCCTGTACCTGTGACCTAGTGTCCTGGACAGTGGTTGCCGAAGTCTTCAATAAACCAAGAAAAGAGATTGCAAACCTGTGTCCTCCGTTTCTTTCTGCACTATCCACCATCTCCATCTACACACCGGGAGCCCTGGTGGACCAACTTCCCCTGTGGGAAGTTATACCATCTTAGCTGCCATAACATTACCCCAGAGCACCCCTTTAAGCAGCATCGGTCTCTACTGACCGTACACCACAGGTGGCATCACGAACACAAACTTTATTCAAATCTCTTTTACATGGGTGCCCAGGGCCATGGACCGGGTCACCCCACCATGATATCCCCCTTTAAGTAAAGGACCTGGTACCGAGTATCCCCAGGCCCTTGTAGGTGTTCCATTTTGGCGCCACAAACAGGATGGACTGACCCATTGAGGTGGGTCTTGTGCGCCTAGGAGTCTGTGTTTTGTTGTGAGACTGCTGAACTGTGAATTGCTGCCAAAACTGCCACCATTATAGTGCCACGAGGAGTGCAGTAGAAGAAAGGCATGCCATCATGGGCGGAGACTAACTTTGTGGCATGAAAAGTCATGAACGTCCCCTTCAAGTATTGCTATACAACGAGGATATGTCCATTGGCCCGGGAGGTCCGCTTACTGATTTGTTATAGCGGGAACCAGAAGAAGAAGATGCCCTGTCCTCGGAGAACAGAGCAGGAGCAGCGCGTGTGTGCAGCCGCGGACCCCGAGGAAAAGATGGAGACCGATGGCCATGCGCAGAGTGCAAAAGCAGCTGAGCACTGTCCCGGACAATGGGAGGAGGACCCGGACCCACCATCCGGAACTCCTGGGAATGCAACTGGAGGAGCTGAGTCGCCAGCTCCTGAGCACGGAGCTGACCGCAGTGAAGAAATGGAAGGTGGCCCTGTGCAGAAAGACTGCACTGGAGGAGCCACGACCTGTCCAGTGACCAGTGACTGCAGCTTCAGCAGCGGAGCAGTTCGGCACCGGAGGGATCATATCAGAAGCAGGTATGGAAACCACCTTGCCCTGGTGACTGACCCCGCTCCAGGGACAGCTTCTGACCCAGCTACTGACCCTGCTTCAGTGACTGACCTTACCAACACCGACGAGACACTGGTAGGCCCGCTCCCAGCACCATCAGCCCCTCCGACCTTGTTGGGGCCATTACAACATTCCCTGGGACCAGGAGTCCGGGATGGAGAGGCACATGAGCACTCCGCTGATATCCATAGACACACCACTGGAGGTGTGCACAGAGGGGGTAGTCTTTCAATGGGACAATCCAGCGGCAGAACTGATCGGGTTCGCTGGGGAGACCCAACCGGAGGGGTCCCACATAGAAGTCCTCAGCTGGGAGGAGTATAGACACCATTTAGAATTAAAGTGGAAAAGGAAAGATGAGGAGCATGATGCCTGGTGTAGGGCCATTGAAGAGCACAATCTGTGGGCCAAAGCTCAGGCCCGTAAGGCCAAACGTTTAGACCGAGTCCCATGGAGACAGGACGTTATAGTGGCCTTTCACCTTAAAAAGGGTTGGAGATTTTTTAAAGAGCCTGGACTATTGGCAGAAGTGTTTGTCACCCGACATGACGTTGAATCTCTCCTCCTGGATGGACACCCGGACAGGGATCTGTACCCAAGGGATCGTGTGACCTACACCAATCACTGGGGTGAAAAAGGCTGGTATGCCTCAAATGTCAGAAAACGCAAACCCACAGCTGCCAGTCCTGACAAGTCAGTAGCACTAAAATCAACCATGCCTAAGCCATCTGCAAGTAGTGCAGCCCCAAAATCTACCGAGGTCAAGTCAGTGCCTCTAACAGTGAAAAAGCAACGTACAGTGTGCTCACGGGCTACACAAACTGAACTTTAAACACAGTGCAGCAGCACTCAAACCCTCATAATGGGAACAGACCAAATTTTCATTATCCCAGGAAAAAGTCTGGAACCCAATATGAGTGAGCGTAGCATACAGGTGCTACCAAAGCAGCAAGATTGGATAAGGTAAAGTGAAATGACTGTAAAGAGTTAAAAGTTAACCTGGTTGGTTACGTTCCTGTTAAAGTTTAACAGAACTATAGAATCATGACCTAAGCATGATCAAAAACTCTCCTGTACATAATTGGCACCTCTTTAGGTGCTTTCTACTGGGCGGCACGGTGGCGCAGTGGTTAGCACTGCAGCCTTGCAGCGCTGGAGTCCTGGGGTCAAACCCCACCAAGGACAACATCTGCAAAGTGTGGAAACCCACGTGTTTGTGTGGGTTTCTTCCGGGCACTCCGGTTTCCTCCCACATTTCAAAGAGATACTGATAGGGAATTTAGATTGTGAGCCCCATCGGGGACAGTGATGATAATGTGTGCATAATGTAAAGCGCTGCGGAATATGTTAGCGCTATATAAAAATAAAGATTATTATTTATTTCTACTGGTTTTACATGCAACCTTTAAAGAAATTGGTACTAATTTTTGCCTTAAGAGTTGATTTGTTTTACAGTGACCTAAAGAAAAACCGTCTGGCGAGGCTGAAGACCAGGTCAGGATGTTACGCCTTGTAGACCGCCCAAGCCTATGTTGGGGGTTTATGAAGGGTCCTTCGCATCATTGCTGCTGTATAAATGTTATAGGGTTATTGACTTCAATATTGATTGCACCTTTAAATATACTAAATCAGTATAGAATGTTAAATATGTTGCACTTTAAGATAGTGATGATGTTTAGTCTGGTTAGAATAAGTGAGAGTTTTCTGATATAATATATGTTCGATAGGTAAAATATGCAGATAATACTGAGAATTAGAGTGAGAGTTGGCAAAATGAAAATAAAGCTGAAGTTTTGAACTTTGATTAAAGGAAGTCTTAAAGATTGTATACTTGTAAAGGGTAATAGCTGTTTCATAGTATGTTATAGGAAAGTTTTCTATTTTTGGAAAAAAGTTATTTATATTTTGTACATATGTTCCTGTAACGTTTCAAGAATTAATTACCTCCCATAAAGGGAAGCCAACGTTTATACCTGTTTATGAGCATTTAAAATTTTTTGTATGTCTTTTATTTAACCTGTCTTTGTTGTTCTTCTTTTCCCAGTACAGGAGTGCTGACTTTAACAGGGGAGGGGGGGGGGGAGTGTGACACCCCGGGGTCCTGGTTGTCACAGTGGCATTACTTTCCTCACGGGGAGAGTGATGTCATGCTTGGAAGCGAAGGATGATCTTCTTATTCTGGTAACCAAAAGCATACAACATGTTCACACTCCAGGCCAGAAGGGGGAGCTCTGATCCAGCTTATGGGTGGCTCCCCTATGTAAATATTCTGGTCTGAAGGGAAAGTTAGTTCCTGTCAGTGAATGCCAGACAGCAGACTGGAGCAGTCTGAAGCAGAGAGGAAAGTGAGGGGCCGTGCAGCCACGAGGGTGCTACAGTTCCTGGACAGAGATAACACCGACCGAGGTTGTGTCAGACTCTAGGACGCACAGTAGAAACCGGCAGGATAGCTTGACTACATGTAACCTGTCCGTCCTAATACCCAGCAGACACAGTGGCACATAGAGCCCGGGTCGTGATAGAGACCCTGTAAAAAGGCTTGAGCCACCTATCATATGGGTTAGTGTCCTATAGTGATGAGCGAATGTGCTCGCCACTACTCGTTACTCACCGGAGTATCAGTGTACTCGTTTTACTTGCCGAGCACCGAGCATTTCGGGGATTTTTCGGCAGGAAACTGGTGTCTACACCCAGCATTTTTCATGGACTTTAGAGACCTAATCATGCTGCAGGGATTGTCTGCCAGGCCATGAAACGCCGCAGCCATCTTTCTTGTAGTCGTGCAGTGATTGGCTTGGCCGCACAGCATCATCCCTAGTATAAGAGACCTGCCGCCGCCCTGCTCGCCGCATTCAGTTCCGGATTTAGCGAGAGTAGGGAGAGCTGCTGCCGAAATAGGGTCAGAATCGTGGTTTTTATAGTTAGTGTAGGTCTGCAACTGTTAAATCCACAACTCCTGAGAAACCAATAGTCCTTTTTAGGGCTAATTTGTGAGTCCCGATATTGCAGCGCTAGTTAGGCAGGGCACAGCATATCCCCATCAGTGCAAGGCCTGAAGGCACTGTATGTGCGCACATAGCTCCCACTGCATCCCTCCCAAAGCTCCATAACTGTCTGCTGCTGCTTCTTTACTATGCACCTAGTTGCATTTTTTTTCCCCAAAAATCCCCCCCCCCAAAAAAAAAAACAATATACAGTCTGTTCAGTCTGTCAGACTGAGGCCTGCTTAAAAATCATAGTTTCTCAGGCATACATAGCATAATTGTGTGTGCTAGCCTTGTGCCACTGTTTTTTGTTTTGTTTTATTTTAAATTCACCAAAAAAGGCCTCATATATCTGCGTGCTCAAAGTTTGGGCATTGTAGGCCGGTTTACCACTTTTTTTGCTGTCTGTTACTCACATTATATACAGCACTATTTTGCATTTAAAAAAAAAAACAGGCCACATATTTGGCAGTGTGATATTTCTGTGACAGGTCTCATATATCTGCGTGCTCCAAGTTTGACCATTGTAGGCCGGTTTCCCACTTTTTTCCTGTCTGTTACTCGAATTATATAAAGCACTATTTTGCATTTAAAAAAAAAAACAGGCCACATATTTGGCAGTGTGATATTTCCGTGACAGGCCTCATATATCTGCGTGCTCCAAGTTTGAGTATTGTAGGCCCTTTTGCCACTGTTTTTGCTATCTGTTACTCTACTTATATACAACACTATTTTGCATCAATTAAATTAAGAGAAAAGCCCCCCCCAAAATAGAATACAGTCTGTTAGGCTGAGGCCTGCCTAGTGTTTGTGTTTGAAAAACCGTAGATTTGCAGGCATACTGATCAGATATTATTTTGCTCCTAATAAATACATTTGTCTTATGCTTTTGAAATAGTGCAGTAGTCCATTTAAAATGGGCAAGGCAAGAGGCAAGGGACGGGGAGGTGGACGTGATGCTAATGGTGCATGCAGAGGACGAGGCCGTGGCCAAGGTGAAAGTGGGCCACAACAAATACCCACATCTTTTCGCTCGACCTTCCTGTCCCAGTTTCTAGGGGACACCACTATTAAAGCCAGAGCAGTGCGAAACGGTTGTTGGTTGCATAGCGGATAATGCTTTCAGCCACTTAGCCACCACCATCACCACCACCACCATGTCTTTCACACGGTGAAGTCTGAGTAGCCATGAGTGTGGCCAGGATATTCCTCACCCTGATCCTCCTTCCTCCCACCATGCTGAGTGCCCTGAGACAACTGATCCCACACTTGAACACTCTGAAGAGCTGTTCAGTTTTCCATTTCAAGATTCCTAACTCTCGGCCAGTCAATTTGAAGTGGGGACAGCTGAGATCAAAAGTAGTGATGCCCAAAGCTTTGACCAGCCCTGGTCACATGAAGGCGATGGTAAGAAAGTGTCAGAAGAGGTGGATGATGATGAGACACAATTGCCAGAAAGTCAGGAGGAGGAGCAGGGTGCAGATGTGGAAGACGAGGTGGTGGATGACTATGTGACTGACCCAACCTGGCAGGAGGACATGCAGAGCGAGGGCAGCAGCACACATGGGGAAGGAGGCATATCAACCCAACAGGCAGGAAGAAGCAGTGTGGTGGCCACAGACAGAAGGCATGCATCCGTTCCCCGTAACACCAACATGAGGGAAGTTGCCATTCGAACTTTTAGATCTTCCCGAGTCTGGTTATTTTTTAAAGAGTCTGCCGATAACCCCTAACAGGCCTTTTGCAACACCTGCCATGCTCACATCAGCAGGGGTAGCAAAACAACCAGCCTGATCAGGCACATGGCAGCAAAGCTCCTGACTTTGTGGGCCAAACCCCAGGCTCCAGGACCACCGTTTGCAGGTCACACCACTGCTTCTTCCACTGTTTTTCATAGAAGTCAATCCCTAGTACACCGTGCATGTGAAGATGCCTCTAGTCTTGCACCTTGTTGTCCACAGTCAAGCAGCACCATCATGAAGCCTGTCCACATCCTTGTCCCAGCAGAGCCTTCAGTTGTCTATACCCCAGTCTTTGGAACGCAAACAGAAATACCCAGCCAACGCCCCACAGGCCACAGTCCTAAATTATAATATTTCTCTTCTGCTTGTGCTAGAAATGCTGCCTTTTAGGCTTTTTGAGATGGAAGCTTTTCACAATCTGATGGTGGCGGCCATCCCAGGGTATTCGGTCCCCAGTCGACACTATTTCTCCCGATGTGCCGTACTGGCATTACACCAGCATGTGTCCCACAACATTATCCGTGCCCTCAACAATGCTGTTACAGGGAAAGTCCACCTAACCACGGACACGTGGACAAGTGCTTGCGGGCAGGGGTGGTACATCTCACCGATGGCACACTGGGTTAACATAGTGGAACCTGGGACCCAGGGGGCCTTGGGATGGACCATATCCTCCCCATGCCGAGGATTGCTGGCCCTATGTCAATCAGGGTTTCCCCCACAGTCTACAGCTCCTGCACCTCCTCCTTCTCTTCCTCTTCATCCCCCATCTCTGAAATGAACACATCAGTCAGAAGCTGGAAGCACTGCAGCACTGCCTCAGCCAAGCAGCAACAGGCTGTGCTGAAGCTAACCTGCATAGGGGACAAACTGCACAATTTTGGGTGACACTCATTACTGGTTGGTGACACTTCTAGACCCACGCTACAAGGAGAACTTTTAATCTCTTTTGCCAGAGGCAGAGAGATGTACTAAAATGTTGCAGTACCAGAGGGCCCTTGTAGCGGAATTACTTAGAAAATTCCCATGTGAGAACGCTGGCAGCAGACGTCAGAGTTTGTTGTACAACTATGACGTCCAAGCGAGAAAGACAGAAGTACAATCCAGCTCAGGCAGGGGAACAGTGGCAAAGTTCTGGGATAGTTTTCTCAGACTCTCCCATCATGACGGCACAGAGGCAAGGGATGCTGTCACAAGAAGTGCAATGTTTGGTAAGATGGTGAGGGAGTACCTTGCAGATCGTATAAACGTCCTCTGTGATTCCTCTGTGCCTTTTAATTATTGGGTATCCAAGCTGGACACGTGGCATGAACTGGCTCTCTACGCCTTGGAGATCCTGGCCTGCCCTGCTACTAGCATTCTGTCAGAGCGGGTTTTTAGTGCCGCTGGTGGAATTATAACAGATAAGCGCATCTGCCTGTCAACTGAAAATGCTGACAGGCTGACTCTTATAAAAATGAACAAGGCCTGGATTGGGAAAGACTTCTGTACACCACCAAGTGAAAACAGCGAAACATAACCTCAAATACATTCTCTGTTTTGGGAAGGTGTATTCTCATGCACCTCTTCACAACCACACATGGGTATACGCTTCCAGATTTGGTCTGTTTGTTCTTATCCTCCTCCTTATCCTCATCCTCATCATCCAGAAGCACTAGATGACCAGCGTGAATGTGCTCTGTACTGTTATATGCCAGTGAATTTTGAGCAAGGGGGCTGTGATGGCACTATTTTATTTAGTAAAAAAGGGACCCCACATTGGGGAATTGGGCATTACATTACATTGGGCCTACTTCTTAACTCTGTCTCCTGCAATGTATCCTTTACCTGCCACTTGATGACCAGGGTGAACGTGCTCTGTATGGTGAATTTTGGGCAAGGGGGCTGTGATGGCACTATTTTATTTAGTAAAAAAAGGACCCCACATTGGGGAATTGTTTGTCAGCTCATGCCCTCCATTACGTCTCAGAGACCCACACCCCTACATTGGCCTACTTCTTAACTCTGTTTCCTTCAATGTATCTTTCTGATCTCCGACGACATGACCTGGGTGAATGTGTTCTGTACTTTTATAGGCCACATAATTTTGAGCAAGGGGGGATGTGATGGCAATAGTATATTTTTAAAAAGGGTACCCCCATTGGTGAAACCACATCCTTGTTGGCAAAGACTTCATAACATTTGTGTACCTTAAAGAGCTCACTTGAAGCTCCTTTTTGTGTTGCCTGGTTGCTCACATTGGACACAATACAATTCATATATATTTGATAAAGCAATGCTGTTAGTTTGGCTCAGTAGTTCATTACAAATATTTATTTGCTGACTATACTAGTTTCTCTCCTTGAGAGCCATAACTTTGGCTGCTTCAAATGTACAAATGGCAAATATACAAATGGTGATTTGGAATCCAGATTAAAATTCTGTATACCGAATGCATTCAGACAATCACATTGTTAGGACTGGTGGAAAGCACCAAATAATATTTAGAGAGGATATGAGGTACGTTCGCAGTCCGGGGTCCACCGTGCAGAAAGAATACCTGCTGCACGGTAATGGCGGACTAGATGGTGGTATAATGTGAAAACACCCACGGGTTAGCTTCACCCAGTATGAAGGAAGTGAACCCTGTTGCGTCACAGGGCCGCGATACCGCACAGAGAGCGCAAGTAAAGGATCACAGAACTTTTTCCCAAGACATGGAAAAAGAGTTCCTCAAGACCTCTTACGCTTGACACCGTTAGGGTCAGGGGTAGAACTGAACTAATAATAATTTATCGCACAAGAGTGCGTACAACGTTACTCTGGCAGACACCACTAACCACCCTAACCAGGGCCCAGAAAGGGCACTAAGCGCACGGCGCTGCACTGGCGGTCGCTGCTGAGAGATGCTGATTTATGTGCTGGATGTGCAGAATAGCACTGTTTGGCACTAGGTGGCTTCCACCATTCGCAAGCAGGCAACAACACTAGGGATTGGAATGATTTGGAGCTTTCATCCATCGACAGGCATTCATCTACACACACAAGTAAATAAGTTTACACTAGCGCATGATCGAGCGGCCATGCAAACCTTTTATAATTGTAGTGCTCCAGGACCTTCCTGATGGTCCAGTAGGAGCCGCAACAGGACCTGAGCATGTGACCCCTGACCTCAAATGGGAGGTCGTCCGGTGGGCATGCTCAGTATGGGAAAAGCAGGACTTAGTCCAGTCCCAGAAAGGAATGCTTGCTGCTAATCAGTGCTGGCTACAAAGGCAGAGCCTGGAAAGGCAGCAGTAACCATTCGCACAGTATCAGCTTGAGCCAGATGCTGGGACTGACGTCTCCGCTGAGCAGGTTCCTCTGCGGCTGGACAAGAATCGGAGACTGCAGCAGACATGGTTCGAAATTCCCCTTGTGCAGTGGCAGGAACTCGACACCTAACACACATAGCTGCATTTCTTGGAAAACATTTACAGATGTGACAGACAATGCTCATAGTGACACAATCTTGAGAAATGTTTGTTTATTCACTTCACAAACAGTTCTAAGCCTCTATATGTTTGCTGTTTGTCATTGTAAAACATTAAGGTTTACTGAATCTCTGCCTGTGGTGGCTTGATCTAAATCCTTGTGGCTTTTATTTTCTAGGGGTTTATGGTTCCTGTCTGATGACTCCATGATTTTCTCAGTTTCATACAACCTTGAAAGCTGGCCACTTGAAGGTCTGGGTGAAACTAGAGTTACTACATAGTGTAAATCACTATGAGATCACTATAAGACCAGAGAAACATGACTAAGACAGATGCTAAAACTGGGGTACCTGTACATGTACAGTGGGATGATACTTGCATAATTGGGGATGCCCATGCTGAGTAGGTACTCTCCCAGGGGTTCTGTGTCTTGGTGTTCCTTCTCTGATATTCCAGACGGATGATGTTTAAAATCCTCTTGTGGATGATGTATATACAGTATACTGTATGAAGTTAATCTTCATATATACGTAATCACTATATGTATTAATCCTTATATGTACTTATTAACCTTTATATGTTAACATATACAAAAGTGTACGCACTCACAGTATTCAATCATACTATTCCTTGAATTTTGAAGTTTGCAATAAAATTGCATTGTATTGCAAGTATTAGCCTTATTTAAAGCCGTATCTGAACCTTAGTGTTAAAAACATAGCAAATAAAATTGCCAAATTCTCCGGTAAATAATTCTGCAAAGAGGGAACCATCATACCATTAAAAAATATAAGTGGATTTCATGGGCCCATCCAGTATGTGTGTTCCAAGGTGTAATGGGGTGCATATGACTGACTATGCAGCAGGGCTGGCCTTGCTGCCAATGTGTAAAACGAAGGAGTACATTAGTTCAAAATGCATATTGTGAAGTGGATTTGCATGGGCCCATCCAGTATGTGGGTTCAAAGGCTTATTGGTGTGCATATGAGTTGGTAGCAGGGTAGGCCTTGCATTCAATGCAACATTTTTTCATGAGGCCCTCCTGGACTTCTTATGAAAGGGGTATTGTGGTGCGTTGTAATTCTTGTCAGCCCATCCACTCACTGCATAGGCTACAACAGTTTAGGAGACCCACTGTTTAATAATTGCTCTTTAAGAAGATTAATGCCACCTGATGCTCCAGTAAAAATAGGCTCTGTGACTTTAAGAGTCCCTCCTTCATAAATGAAACAAGATGGGTCTGCTTATGTGTTACACACCACATGGCCAGCTAGGATTGTTAAATGTTACAATTAGGGTTGAGCAAAACGAATCGAACAATTTCAAAAGTCACCGACTTTTGGCAAAGTCGGGTTTCGTGAAACCCGACCCGATCCCAGCGTGGGATCGGCCACGCGGTCGGCGGCCTTCGCGCCAAAGTCGCGTTTCGTATGATGCTTTCAGCGCCTTTTCTCAGCCAATGAAGGTGGACGCAGAGTGTGGGCAGCGTGATGGCATAGGTCTCGGTCCCCACCATCTTAGAGAAGGGCATGGCAGTGATTGGCTTGCTTTCTGTGGCTTCACAGGGGCTATAAAGGGGAGTTCCCGCCGACCGCCATCTTACTGCTGCCGATCTGAGCATAGGGAGAGGTTGCTGCCACTTCGTCAGAAGCAGGGATAGCGTTAGGCAGGGTAAATTAACCCCCAAAACCGCTTGTGCTGTAGCGATTTCCACTGTCCACACAACCTTTTCTTTGCAGGGACAGTGGAGGCTAGATTTTTCTTCATCAGCTCTGTAGCTTATAGGGCTGCCCTAGAAGGCTCCCTGATTGCTGCGTTGCTGTGTGTACGCCGCTGTGCAAACCAACTGCTTTTTTCAAAGCACAAATCCTGCTGCTCCTTCCTTTCTGCACAGCTATCTTGTTTGTTTGTCCACACTTTTTGTGTGCAGCCGTCCCTTTAATTGCTGCCTGCCATACTTTTCTGAGATTATTGTTGGGAGATAGTAATTGTAGTAAATTCTTTTTTTTTTTTTTAATATATCTTCAAGCCACTGTCTGCCCCTGAAACTGTGTAGTGTAAAACAGTGGGCCTGTATTTTTCTGCACTGTCCCACACCTAAAAAGGGAGATTTATATTGCCAATCAGTGCATCTGCGCCAGTCCTGTCTGTGGTATCTCTGTCAGTCATTTTGTGCCACAGAAACTATACTGTAATATAGTGGGCCTCATTTATTCACTAGTCTCCCAAAAATAATTAATTAAAATGAAGGGAGAATAATATTGCCAAATCTGTGCATCTGTGCCAGTCGTGTCTGTGGTTTCTCTGTCAGTCATTTTGTGCCACAGAAACTATACTGTCATACATTGGGCCTGATTTATTCACTTGTCTCCCATATAATAAAAAGAAAGGGAGAATAATATTGCCAAATCTGTGCATCTGTGCCAGTCGTGTCTGTGGTTGCTCTGTCAGTCATTTTATGCCACAGAAACTATACTGTCGTACATTGGGCCTGATTTATTCACTTGTCTCCCATATAATAAAAATAAAGGGAGAATAATATTGCCAAATCTGTGCATCTGTGCCAGTCCTGTCTGTGGTTGCTCTGTCAGTCATTTTGTGCCACAGAAACTATACTGTCATACATTGGGCCTGATTTATTAACTTGTCTCCCATATAATAAAAAGAAAGGGAGAATAATATTGCCAAATCTGTGCATCTGTGCCAGTCGTGTCTGTGGTTGCTCTGTCAGTCATTTTGTGCCACAGAAACTATACTGTCATACATTGGGCCTGATTTATTCACTGGTCTCCCATATAAAAAAAATAAAAATAAAGGGAGAATAATATAGCCAAATCTGTGCATCTGTGCCAGTCGTGTCTGTGGTATCTCTGTCAGTCATTTTCAGCCACAGAAACTATACTGTCATACTGTGGGCCTGATTTATTGACTAGTCTCCCATATTAAAAAAAGGGGAGATTAATATTGGCAAATCTGTGCATCTGTGCCACTCCTGTCTGTGGTATCTCTGTCAGTCATTTTGTACCACAGAAACTATACTGTCATACAGTGGGCCTGATTTATTGACTATTCTTCCATATAAAAAAATAATTAAAAAGGGGAGATTAATATTGGCAAATCTGTGCATCTGCGCCAGTCCTGTCTGTGGTATCTCTGTCAGTCATTTTCAGCCACAGAAACTATACTGTCATACAGTGGGCCTGATTTATTCAGCACTCACCCACACATAAAAAGGTAGATTTATATTCACAACAAGGTAACATACACCTTCTACCTTGTTTTCTGTACCATATAACGGTTGTTAGTTTGGTTGCATTTTCCCAAGAATGAGTAAGGCTGGTGGAAGAGGTCGTGGCCCTGGGCGGTCATTGCCATCTGGTAATGCTGATGGTGGTGGTGCTGGTGGGTCATCGGGTGGTAGAGGGAAAATCAAAATAGCACCTAAGTCTCAAGTTGTTGAGCCAGCGTCATCGTCTGGCTACACAAGGCCTCGAACGTTACCTTTTCTGGGAGTTGGAAAACCGCTGTTAAAGCCGGAGCAGCAGGAAAAAGTTTTGGCTTTCCTTGCTGACTCTGCCTCTAGCTCTTTCGCCTCCTCTTCGGATAGTTCAAAATTGAAAAGTAGCCAGTCATCAGTGGATGTTGATTCCTTGTGTCCTTCCCTTAAAACAACAGTGAAGGATGCGTCTGGTGACACAACAGTTTACTCCATGGAGCTCTTTACACATACTGTGCCTGGGTTAGAAAGGGAAATAGTTCACAGCCCACTAGAAGATGATTCAGACACGGAGTGCACTGATGCACAGCCACAGCTAGATTGTAATGCTGTTCCATTGACTCACATCACTACATTGCCCTTCCAGTGTACTGAGCCAGAAACTGACCCTGATGAGACGATGGTGCCCATTCCAGAACGTTATAGCACCTTACACGGTGACACAGAGATAGCTGAACATGAGATTGAAGAGGAGGTGATAGATGACCCAGTTGTTGACCCAGATTGGCAGCCATTGGGGGAAGAGGGTGCCGCTGGCAGTAGCTCAGAAGCGGAGGAGGAGGATCGTCAGCAGCCATCTACATCACATTTGCATTCATCTGGCAGGCCCGTCTCTGGCCAAAAAAGTTTGGCAAAACCAAAACCATTTTTCGGACAGAGTGGCCATCCAGTTAAAGTAGCACAGTGTGCAATGCCTGAAAAGGTATTCAATAGTAGGAAGAGTGCAGTCTGGCAATTTTTTAACCAAGATTCGAATGATCAGTGCAAGGTGATCTGTAAGAAATGCTCAAGGACATTTAGCAGAGGTCAGAATGTCAAAAGTTTAAATACAACTTGCATGCGTTGACATTTAACCACCATGCACTTGCAAGCCTGGACTAGCTGCCAAACGTCCCATAACGTTGTTGCACCCGCTCACAATGAAGCTAGTCAGCAACGCTACATTCCTTCCCTCACTGTAAGCCCGCCGGTTAGAACAACAACAGCAGCAAATGTGGAGGTGTCGTTGCTAGGGAAAAGCAGTCAGGGAACCACAAGTTTATTGGTAGGAAACACAGCATGTAGGCCTACATCGAGAATACCATCACCACCCCTCTCTCAATCCGCCATGTCCACCACCACCACCGCAAGTCCCACTGCTGCGCCCCAGACTCCTGGTTGTTGCAGTACTGTTGCTCCACCACTAAGGGGGGCTATGGTACGTCTGATGGCACTGAAGGAGTTCACCTGACCAGGTATCACAGACACCAATACACTTCACAGTCTGGCCTAAGGTGCCTAAGGGCACTATGTATTAGGCCACTCCTCACAATCTGGTAAAACTGGTGGTTAGATAGGAAGTTAGACAGAAAGCTGACTGGGTTGGAACCAGGCAACATCCTGTGGCAGAGGGTGTTGCAGGGGAAGATTCAGGGGGGGTGCCTGTCAGGGGTGGGATCCTGACAAAGGCCTAGCAAACAGAGAGAACGTTACGGGACAGCGCCTGCACTTCATTGTGGCGGTACCCCAAGAAAGGACAAGAAGCGAGGTTTATTGTGAAGAGTGAGAAACGAGATCAATACCAGTAGGAGTCGTGCTGTAAGATCGAGGCAACATCCTACTGAGGCGCGTAGCCGGTGGCCGGAAATGCCGAGGAAGTACTGGCTCCAAGCCTTACTTCAAACCAACGGCAGGACAGTCAGTTATAGGCAGGCTGTCTCACCTAAATCACCTAAGCAGGCATAGGGGGCAACAGTGGGAGAGGGGCGACTCTAGGGTCCCGGAAGAATGCCAGGCCTACCCGTCATACGGGTGCGTCCTAGCCATATCATCTGGGGGACGGAGAAGAACATCAGAATCAGTTGTGAGGGAACATGAGAAACAGACACAACAGTTGTGAGGACTATCCCGTGGTGCTCAGCAGGGAAGGACTACAACTAGTGTTGAGCATTCCGATACCGCAAGTATCGGCCAATACTTGCGGTATCGGAATTCCGATACCGGGATTCCGATACTTGCCGCGTATCGGATACCGGAATCGGAAGTTCACAGATTCAAACTGCACAAATTCAGCCAATGAGAATGATTCCAAGTGTGGGCACATCCTGTTCAGCATGGAGGGCATGAAACTACTGGCATGGCTGTGATTGGCTGCTGAAATGATGTCATGATGCAGTTTAAAAGTCGCTGGCGCCATTTTGCGCTCACTCTGCTGTGAATTCAGTTAGTGACAGGACGCTGTTTGCTGACTGAGGGCCAGTTTAGAGATAGCGATTTGCTTCTTTGTGCTTTTCAAAGGCTAATTTAGCAACCGCTGTGTTCACCTACTATTCACCTTGCTTTTGCCTTGTAGCGCTGTTTTCACAGCGATCTGCAAGGTCTGTGTGTGTGTGTGTGTGAGTGCAGCCCACTCTCTAGTCTGAGTGCAGCCACATAGGCCATCCATAGCTGGTTGTATTCAGTTCAGGGAGGGTGGTTCATTGCCTCATACTGTTCTTTTTTTTTTTTTTTTTCAAAGTAGTGTAGTCTGCTGCTAAGTTTTTCAAAAAAATCCTATTAGTGTCTTTCCACCCGTCTCCAGCTAATTTGTGGAAAAACACTAGATAGGATAACGTAGAGGAGGGTTTTTGGGCCTTGCAGCGCCATTTACGGCTGTCTGCACGGTCTCCGTGTGACTGCAGCTCGCCCTGTAGTCTGTGAGCAGCCATAGCCTGGTTGTCTCCAGCTCAGGGTTCTTCACTGCGTCATACCGCAAAATCAATTTTCATTTTGTTTTAAGTAGTGCAGGCTGCTGCACATTTTTTCAAAAAATTCCTATTAGTGTCTTTCCACCCGTCTCCAGCTAATTTGTGGAAAAACACTACATAGGATAACGTAGAGGAGGGTTTTTGGGCCTTGCAGCGCCGTTTACGGCTGTCTGCACAGTCTCCGTGTGACTGCAGCTCGCCCTGTAGTCTGTGAGCAGCCATAGCCTGGTTGTCTCCAGCTCTGGGTTCTTCACTGCGTCATACCGCAAAATCAATTTTCATTTTGTTTTAAGTAGTGCAGGCTGCTGCACATTTTTTCAAAAAATTCCTATTAGTGTCTTTCCACCCGTCTCCAGCTAATTTGTGGAAAAACACTACATAGGATAACGTAGAGGAGGGTTTTTGGGCCTTGCAGCGCCGTTTACGGCTGTCTGCACGGTCTCTGTGTGACTGCAGCTCTGTCTGTTGTCAGTTCAGCCCCCAAAAAATAAATAAATAATAAAGTTCACCAAACACACCAGTGACACCACTTTACATTTGTGTAGGCCACATTAGCTCATATTAAAGTCTAGTCCACACTTTAGAAAATTAGTGTTTCTTATACCTGTTAGGAGTTGTTCAGGAATAAGCACACAAAGCCGTTAGTACTTTTCTGCTTATCTTTATCAGTCAACCAAGATGAAGAAGGCAGTGAGTAAGGCACGTGGGCGTGGGCGCGGAGCAGGGAGGGGACGTGGGGATTCTGTGCCTGCTGCGGGCACCGGTGACTCATCAGCACCCACTTTCACCAGGGAACAGTCATTCATGCGCAGCTTTGTCGCAGAGCGCCGTACACCGCTGCTGCGTGAAGAACAAATTGAAGCCGTTGTCGGATGGATGGCAGCTAATGCATCAACTTCAATTAGTGCCACATCCTCTCAGACACAGAGCACTGGAGAGCAGCCATCTGTCTCTTCACCACCTGCCAAATTGCCCAGGCAGACAGAGAGCCCAGGACAGGAGCCGTCTCTACTTCTGTTCTCTGAATCTCTTGGCTTGGAAACAGGGGGCCAGCCAAGCAGCATTGGAGAAATGGAAGAAGAGGCAGGGTGCAGTGATGCCCAACAGCTTTTTCTCTCTTCCTCTGAAGAGGCGGGTGGGCCAGTGGCTCCATTCACCACATCGCAGGCCGCATCAGCTGATGATGACACTCAGGTGCCACTTACTGGTGCGTGCTCTGCTGCTGAGACTACCCAGGAGGAGCAGTTGGGGGCAGAGGGTAGTGTAGATGATGAGGTCCTTGACCCATCTTGGCGTGAGGGACAGGAAGGTGGTGGGAGCAGCTCTGAGGAAGAGATTCCCCGTACGGCCCAAAGAGGGAGAGGGAGGGGGAAGACTGCGGATCCTGCAGCCTCCGCTTTGGCACCCGTTAGGAGCATGTCTCTTCCAAAAGCCAAAAAGGGCGCTCCCAAGACTTGCAGTGCCTGGTCCTATTTTGACACAGTTGCAGATGACATTTGCTATGTCATATGCAAGGTGTGTCATCAAAAAGTCAAAAGAGGGAAAAATGTCAGCAACCTCAATACCTCCAACATGTGGAAACATGTGCGCACCAGGCACGTGGCGGAGTTAGAAAAACACACTGAAGAGCTAGGCCAACCAACAGCGGCAGCTACCACCTCTTCAGCTCGTGTTGCCTCTTCCTCCAGCTCACACGCAGCTGGTTCGGCTTCCTCCCAGGATCGCCGTGGAAGAACCTCTGGCCCTGTTGTCCAGAGACCCGCTGTAATTCCACCCGCAGCACCACTTTCCCAGTCATCCACACACTCCCAGCCCAGTCTACAGCCATCGGTAGTACAGGCATGGGAGAAAAGGCGGCCTTTCTCATCAAACCACCCATGAGCACAGGCTCTGACTGCAGGCATTGCCAAACTTCTGTCACTGCAAATGCTGTCATTCAGGCTGGTGGAGACTGACAGCTTCCGTGACTTGATGTCATTGGCAGTCCCACAGTACAATGTGCCCAGCCGCTTTTACTTCAGCAGGCAAGCCGTCCCTGCCCTGCACAAGCATGTGGAGGGACACATAAAACACGTGCTACTGAACGCCGTCAGTAGCAAGGTCCACCTCACCACCGATGCGTGGACCAGTCAACATGGACAGGGGCGATACCTTTCCCTCACTGCCCATTGGGTTAATGTCGTTGAGCCGGGTACAGATCGTGCGAGTGGCGCAGGACGTGTCCTGCCCACTCCAAGGATTGCAGGAATCCATTCTGTACGCATTGACTCCTCCTCTTACACCAGTTCCTCAGAATCATCGCTGCAGGAGCCGTCACAGTCCACCTCCACATGGACCCGTGATGAACGTTTACCTGTTACGACCGACATGAGCACAGCCGTGGCCAAACGTCAACAGGCCGTCTTGAAATTAATTTATTTGGGGAATCGAAGCCACACAGCGCAGGAGCTCTGGAATGCCATCAAGCAGGAGAGCGATGTGTGGTTTGTGCCAGCGAATCTCCAGCCAGGCATGGTAGTGTGTGATAATGGCCGAAATCTGGTGGCAGCTCTGGGCCTCGGCAACCTCACTCACATCCCATGTCTGGCACATGTGCTCAATTTGGTCGTGCAGAGTTTTTTGAGGGACTATCCGGATCTTGATGCACTGCTGCACAAGGTCCGCCTAGAGTGTGCTCACTTGCGGCGTTCCAGCATGGCAAAAGCGCGCATTGCGGCTCTGCAGCGCCGACTTCGCCTGCCGGAACATCGCATCATATGTGACCTACCTACCAGGTGGAATTCCACGTTACATATATTGGAGCGGTTGTGTGAGCAGCAGCAAGCTGTAATGGAGTACCAGCTGCTTCAGGCGCAAAGAAGTCGCACTCAGCGCCGTACAGACTTCACAACCACAGAGTGGGCCACTATGAATGACGTCTGCCATGTTTTGCGTCCCTTTGATTATTCCACGCGGATGGCGAGTGCAGATGATGCACTAGTCAGCACGACTGTCCCCCTTATCTGCCTGCTTGAAAAATCACTGCAAGCGCTAAGGGATGATGTTGTGGAAGAGGTGGAGGATGAGGATTCAGCATTTCCATCATCTTCTGGACAGTCAGCGCCACGTGGTTCCTCACAAACGCGTAGGCAGGGGACAGTTTGTGAGGAGGATGAGGAGGAGTCAATGGAGGAGGAAGATATCCGTCCAGAGGAGGGAGTTACACAATTGTCCAGTACTCAGTGTGTACAGCGAGGGTGGGGTGATGACGAGCGGGCAGAGATCACGCCTCCAGCAGGGGACAGCGTTTCTTGGGCAGTTGGCAGTCTGCAGCACATGGTGGATTACATGCTGCAGTGCCTGAGAAACGACCGCCGCATCGCCCACATTCTCAACATGTCTGATTATTGGGTGTTCACCCTCCTCGATCCTCGCTACTGGGACAACGTAGAAAGCCTCATCACACCGTTGAACCGGGAGCGAAAAATGCGGGAGTACCAAGACACACTGGTGAATTCCATCATCTTCTCCATTCCAACTGAGAGAAGTGCTGCTAGTGCATTCCAAAGCAGCTCAGTGCGTCCAGGCAGTGGTGGAGGCTATGCACAAAGAGGGAGCAGAAGCAGTGCCTGTGCCCAAGGCAAGACCAGTATGGCCCAACTGTGGCACAGTTTTCTGTGCCCGCCACAAAAGTCTACACCATCACAGACGGCTCCAGTCAGCAGGAGGCAACGGTTCCGTCAGATGGTGACAGACTACATGTCTTGCCCTCTTGCTGTACTCCCAGACGGCTCTTCACCTTTCAAGTTTTGGGTCTCAAAGCTGGATACATGGCCAGAGCTAAGCCAGTATGCATTGGAGGTGCTGTCTTGCCCTGCGGCCAGTGTATTATCGGAATGTGTCTTTAGTGCTGCAGGTGGTGTACTAACTGACCGTCGCATGCGACTATCCTCCGATAACGTTGACCGGCTTACTTTCCTGAAAATGAACAAGGCCTGGATCTCGCAGGAATTTGCCACTCCTCTTCCTGATTAAATAATTAGGTGAATGTCTACAATATCCAGGTCTCCTGTTGTGTTCATCTTTCTACCACCTGAACTTTAATTCCTGGGCTCCAACACCGCCAGTTGAGGCTCAGAAGTGCCGTCTGCACAGTCAAAACATACGACCCAGTGTTATTGGGTTTCAGTAACGTCAGCTGATCCCCAGCTGTGTAGCCGGCAATGTGTCCTGCGACCGCCACGCTGACACAACAACTGAAATGTAAGGGAACCTGTCCCCCCCCCCCAAGGCGTTTGTTACTGAAAGCAGTAGCAGCAGAAAGGGATCTCGGGCAGCGCAGCCGCACAGGCGCAGCCAGTCTGACACCAAATGATGTCAGAAGACGGGCAGCGCAAAATGTGTGCATGGCCAAGGGCTAACCTAACAGCGCAGGCTCCGGGACTGATTCAAACAACGCTGAGGAGGCGGCGCACGGCGCCAAGGGGGTAAGAATGACGGCTGTGCTGCGTCACATCACAAAGGAAAGTTCCACCAACCGGACGGTATCACGGTAGGAGGGGACACTTTTCATAAGTGTTAGGTTCAGCATGTGCAAGGACCATAATTAAAAGAGCTAAGTTTACCTTTTCCAGCATTAGTGCTGTACACGATGGCTCTTTCAGCTACAAACGCTTGGGGGGGGGGGGGTTAAAGTTTCCCTTTCAACTTGCTCCAGTGCAGGCTTCGGCCTACACTCTGCTCCCTCTCCTCCTCCTGCTGACCCTGGGCTCTAACACCGCTAGTTGGGGCCCGGTACTGCTAGCTGCACAGAGAAAAACACCAGCCAATGTGTCAGTGGGGTTCAGCACCGCCAGCTGTTCCCCTGCTGTGTAGCCGGCATCGTGTCCTGCAAATGCCACGCAGACACAAGAACTGAAATTGAAGGGAACCTGTCCCCCCTCCCCCAGGCGTTTGTATGTTTTACAGCCACCTTGTACAGCAGTAATGCTGCATGTGTGCAAGGTGGCTCATAAACGTCTTCTCCTCGCACATGTGGAACTGAAAACACGTCTAAAATGTGTCCTCTGTGTGACCATTTAACCATCCCGGAGGTGTGACTTTCCTTTGTAATGACACGCTGCAACCCCCTTGGTAGCGCTGCCCGTCTTCTGGCATCATTGTTTGGCTGCCTGCGCCTCTGCGGCCGCCCTGACCCACACAACGCCCCTCGGTGTCTTATTTATTGGGACTGCGAGGGTGTGATTGATGGGCATGAGCAGTGCATCAGTTCGCCTGTCCCTCATCTCCTTCCGCCTTCTTCAGACTGTGCGGCTTCATGGCCATGGCATGCGATAAGGGATCAGCTGACGCCGCACAGTCTGAAGCGGGTGTAAGGACCCGAGTGTGAGAGGCGAACATATGTGCTGCGCCAGGCCATGAATCCCAGCCCCGCAGTGTTTTAACAATGTTAAGACACTGCGGGGCTGGGATTCATGGTCATCGCGAACCGCACCGGCCGACATTAAATGATGTCAGAAGATGGGCAGCGCTAACAGCGCTAGGCCAGGGGATAACACGACAGCGCAGACTCCTGTACAGCAAATAACAACGCTCAGGAGGCTGCACCCAGCACCAAGGTGGGATTCTTGACATCTGTGCTGCGTCTCATTACGAAGGGAACTCGCGCCTCCAACACAGTTTGACTGTATAAAGGGCTAAATGTTATACGTGTTTCATTCAGCGTGTGCAAGGAGAAAAATTAAAAGAGCAACCTTTGACTTGTGCAGCACTACTGCTGCATAAGCTGTGGCTCTTCTAGTTTGTAACACCTGAGGGGGGGTTAAAGGTTACCTTTGAAATTGGTTCAATTAGGCTTCGGCCTACACTCTGCTCCCCCTGCAGAGCCCGGGCTCCAACACCACCAGTTGGGGCCCGGTACTGCTAGCTGCACAGAGAAAAACACCAGCCAATGTGTCAGTGGGGTTCAGCACCGCCAGCTGTTCCCCTGCTGTGCAGCCGGCAACGTGTCCTGCAACTGCCACGCAGACACAACAGACCCAAAGCTGCCGCCAGTGCAAGCTTCGGCCTACACTCTGCTCCCTCTCCTCCTCCTGCTGACCCTGGGCTCTAACACCGCTAGTTGGGGCCCGGTACTGCTAGCTGCACAGAGAAAAACACCAGCCAATGTGTCAGTTGGGTTCAGCACCGCCAGCTGTTCCCCTGCTGTGCAGCCGGCAACGTGTCCTGCAACTGCCACGCAGACACAACAGACTCAAAGCTGCCGCCAGTGCAGGCTTCGGCCTACACTCTGCTCCCTCTCCTCCTCCTGCTGACCGTGGGCTCTAACACCGCTAGTTGGGGCCTGGTACTGCTAGCTGCACAGAGAAAAACACCAGCCAATGTGTCATTGGGTTCAGCACCGCCAGCTGTTCCCCTGCTGTGTAGCCGGCATCGTGTCCTGCAAATGCCACGCAGACACAAGAACTGAAATTGAAGGGAACCTGTCCCCCCTCCCCCAGGCGTTTGTATGTTTTACAGCCACCTTGTACAGCAGTAATGCTGCATGTGTGCAAGGTGGCTCATAAACGTCTTCTCCTCGCACATGTGGAACTGAAAACACGTCTAAAATGTGTCCTCTGTGTGACCATTTAACCTTCCCGGGGGTGTGACTTTCCTTTGTAATGACACGCTGCAACCCCCTTGGTAGCGCTGCCCGTCTTCTGGCATCATTGTTTGGCTGCCTGCGCCTCTGCGGCCGCCCTGACCCACACAACGCCCCTCGGTGTCTTATTTATTGGGACTGCGAGGGTGTGATTGATGGGCATGAGCAGTGCATCAGTTCGCCTGTCCCTCATCTCCTTCCGCCTTCTTCAGACTGTGCGGCTTCATGGCCGTGGCATGCGATAAGGGATCAGCTGACGCCGCACAGTCTGAAGCGGGTGTAAGGACCCGAGTGTGAGAGGTGAACATATGTGCTGCGCCAGGCCATGAATCCCAGCCCTGCAGTGTTTTAACAATGTTAAGACACTGCGGGGCTGGGATTCATGGTCATCGCGAACCGCACCGGCCGACATTAAATGATGTCAGAAGATGGGCAGCGCTAACAGCGCTAGGCCAGGGGATAACACGACAGCGCAGACTCCTGTACAGCAAATAACAATGCTCAGGAGGCTGCACCCAGCACCAAGGTGGGATTCTTGACATCTGTGCTGCGTCTCATTACGAAGGGAACTCGCGCCTCCAACAAAGTTTGACTGTATAAAGGGCTAAATGTTATACGTGTTTCATTCAGCGTGTGCAAGGAGAAAAATTAAAAGAGCAACCTTTGACTTGTGCAGCACTACTGCTGCATAAGCTGTGGCTCTTCTACTTTGTAACACCTGAGGGGGGGTTAAAGGTTACCTTTGAAATTGGTTCAATTAGGCTTCGGCCTACACTCTGCTCCCCCTGCAGAGCCCGGGCTCCAACACCGCCAATTGGGGCCCGGTACTGCTAGCTGCACAGAGAAAAACACCAGCCAATGTGTCAGTGGGGTTCAGCACCGCCAGCTGTTCCCCTGCTGTGCAGCCGGCAACGTGTCCTGCAGCTGCCACGCAGACACAACAGACCCAAAGCTGCAGCCAGTGCAGGCTTCGGCCTACACTCTGCTCCCTCTCCTCCTCCTGCTGACCCTGGGCTCTAACACCGCTAGTTGGGGCCCGGTACTGCTAGCTGCACAGAGAAAAACACCAGCCAATGTGTCAGTGGGGTTCAGCACCGCCAGCTGTTCCCCTGCTGTGCAGCCGGCAACGTGTCCTGCAACTGCCACGCAGACACAACAGACCCAAAGCTGCCGCCAGTGCAGGCTTCGGCCTACACTCTGCTCCCTCTCCTCCTCCTGCTGACCCTGGGCTCTAACACCGCTATTTGGGGCCCGGTACTGCTAGCTGCACAGAGAAAAACACCAGCCAATCTGTCAGTGGGGTTCAGCACCGCCAGCTGTTCCCCTGCTGTGTAGCCGGCATCGTGTCCTGCAAATGCCACGCAGACACAAGAACTGAAATTGAAGGGAACCTGTCCCCCCTCCCCCAGGCGTTTGTATGTTTTACAGCCACCTTGTACAGCAGTAATGCTGCATGTGTGCAAGGTGGCTCATAAACGTCTTCTCCTCGCACATGTGGAACTGAAAACACGTCTAAAATGTGTCCTCTGTGTGACCATTTAACCGTCCCGGAGGTGTGACTTTCCTTTGTAATGACACGCTGCAACCCCCTTGGTAGCGCTGCCAGTCTTCTGGCATCATTGTTTGGCTGCCTGCGCCTCTGCGGCCGCCCTGACCCACACAACGCCCCTCGGTGTCTTATTTATTGGGACTGCGAGGGTGTGATTGATGGGCATGAGCAGTGCATCAGTTCGCCTGTCCCTCATCTCCTTCCGCCTTCTTCAGACTGTGCGGCTTCATGGCCGTGGCATGCGATAAGGGATCAGCTGACGCCGCACAGTCTGAAGCGGGTGTAAGGACCCGAGTGTGAGAGGCGAACATATGTGCTGCGCCAGGCCATGAATCCCAGCCCCGCAGTGTTTTAACATTGTTAAGACACTGTGGGGCTGGGATTCATGGTCATCGCGAACCGCACCGGCTGACATTAAATGATGTCAGAAGATGGGCAGCGCTAACAGCGCTAGGCCAGGGGATAACACGACAGCGCAGACTCCTGTACAGCAAATAACAACGCTCAGGAGGCTGCACCCAGCACCAAGGTGGGATTCTTGACATCTGTGCTGCGTCTCATTACGAAGGGAACTCGCGCCTCCAACACAGTTTGACTGTATAAAGGGCTAAATGTTATACGTGTTTCATTCAGCGTGTGCAAGGAGAAAAATTAAAAGAGCAACCTTTGACTTGTGCAGCACTACTGCTGCATAAGCTGTGGCTCTTCTACTTTGTAACACCTGAGGGGGGGTTAAAGGTTACCTTTGAAATTGGTTCAATTAGGCTTCGGCCTACACTCTGCTCCCCCTGCAGAGCCCGGGCTCCAACACCGCCAGTTGGGGCCCGGTACTGCTAGCTGCACAGAGAAAAACACCAGCCAATGTGTCAGTGGGGTTCAGCACCGCCAGCTGTTCCCCTGCTGTGCAGCCGGCAACGTGTCCTGCAACTGCCACGCAGACACAACAGACCCAAAGCTGCCGCCAGTGCAGGCTTCGGCCTACACTCTGCTCCCTCTCCTCCTCCTGCTGACCCTTTGCTCCAACACTGCTAGTTGGGGCTCTAGGAAGACAAGCTTGAATAGGTCCCCATCCTGGTTCCAGCACCGTCAGCTGGTTCCGGGCAGAGCCTTTGGCTTAGGTGCCTCCCTCTGGGTATCCGAGTTCCACCAACGTCAGGTGGTCCTTGGTAGTGCTTTCAGGCACGGGTACCTCCTGCTTAGTAACCGGGTTCCAGTAACGTCAGCTGGTCCTCGGTCGTTCCATTGGCTCTTGGACCTTCGGCTACCCATCCGGGTTCCAGTACCGTCAGCTGGTTCTCGGCAGTGTCTTTTGCTCTTGTACCTTCTGCTCCCCATCCTGGTTCCAGTACCATCAGCTGGTTCCGGGCAGAGCCTTTGGCTTAGGTGCCTCCCTCTGGGTATCCGAGTTCCACCAACGTCAGGTGGTCCTTGGTAGTGCTTTCAGGCACGGGTACCTCCTGCTTAGTAACCGGGTTCCAGTAACGTCAGCTGGTCCTCGGTAGTTCCATTGGCTCTTGGACCTTCGGGTAGCCATCCGAGTTCCAGTTCCATCAGCTGTTTCTCGGCATTTTCTCAGCCTTCTTGTACCTTCTGCTACATTTCCAAGTTCAAGAGACTAAACACGATGACCCGGAAGACCACCCCTAAGATGACGACGACACCAGAGACGACAACCACCGTGATGACGACGGCCCTGGAGACGATGACCCTGAAGACCACCCAGATGACGACGACCCCGGAGACGACGACCCTGGAGACGACGACGACCTGGAAGACCGAGAAGCAGAAGAACAAGAGGCTGCAGAACAAAGAGCAGAAGAACATTAAGCATAACACTAAATATCAGAGCAAAAGTTGTTATCTAAATTATAAGCAGAAGAAGACTAAGCAGTGTATGGGGGTGAGTCCGTTCCTCCTCGTGGTGCCCCTGGATAAAGCCTGATGCTGCAGGCCAAACTGAACGCGGACAAATGTAACTGTTTTGTGACAGGCAGAACGGAAGGTGTAATCTTCAAACTTTTATAGATAACAACTACGGGAATGCCTGTCACAAATAAGAATATGATGAAGAAGTAGAATATGAAGAAGATAATAGTAAAATAAAAAGAATATGAACAATGTAACAAAAAAAATAATAGGTAGAAGATGAAGAAAAAGATGAATAAGGTGAAGAAGTTGATGTCAAAGAAGCTGATGATGAGGATAATGAAGAAGAAAGTGTGGGAGAAGTAAAAAAGAAGGTGAAGGGCGTGGAAGTAGTGAAACATCAATATCTGACAAAATAAAAAAAAAAAAATAACATAGTCAAAATCTTTCTAACGCCGAACGTCATAAAAAAAAAAAATCCTGCTATTCTATTTGATTGGGCTAAACCTCTGTGCCTTTCATGTCTCCGCCACCTCCCCCAATACAGCCTACATTATTCTTAGTTGTTTTCCTTCATGTAGAATGAACCTACAAGTTAAGAAAGGGTTTATTTTAATTCCGATATTTTCGTCCCATTGACTTGCATTGGGATCGGGTATCGGTATCGGATTAGATCCGATACTTTGACGGTATCGGCCGATACTTTCCGATACCGATACTTTCCGATATCGGAAGGTATCGCTCAACACTGACTACAACACACAAGCGCTAGAAGGAAGGCACAGATTTCCACCTGCAAAGGGAAATCTGGAGGTGCAATCGGACCGGCCAGTCTCAGACAGCCCTGTTAACCATACTCTGGACTGAGGATCCTGAAGCCTTCAGTAAAGAGGTAAAGAGACTGCAACCCTGTGTCCTTGTTATTCATCGCACCCTGCACAACACCTCATCACTCTCAACTTTCATTGGACGCCCCTTAGCAGGGTCACGGACCGGGTCTAGCCACCGTGACAATCCCAGAACCGAGACAGAGAGGCCCAGTACCGGGTACCCCTCTGTTGTGAACTCTGTTTTTGGGCTCCCTCTTGTGGTCACAACTGGTACTGTGTGAGTGCTGTCTTTGGGCTCCCGCTGGTGGTTCTTTGGGTCATTCTGCAGGTCTGAGGCTGATCAGCTGTCTCATTATCTGTTAGCTGGTTCCTATTTAGTTCACCTGGACTCTCAGTTGTTGCCTGCTGTCAATGTCTTCAGTGCTATTTTGGAGCTCTCCTGCAGTCCTTCGTTATCTGTCTCTTCAAGAGAAGCTAAGTTTTGCTTGGTTCATTTTTTGACCATCAGTGGTCATATGTTTCTTGGTTTATTTATGTTTCTTGTCCAGCTTGCTAAATATGTGATTTCCTTGCTTGCTGGTATCTCTAGGGGGCTGAGTTTCTCCCCTCACACCGTTAGTTGGTGTGAGGGTTCTTGTATTCTCAGCGTGGATATTTTGCATAGGGTTTTTTACTGACCACACAGTTTCCTATCTGTCTTCTGCTATCTAGTATTAGCGGGCCTCATTTGCTGAATCTGTTTTCATTTCTACGTTTGTGTTTTCCCCTTACCTCACCGTTATTATTTGTTGGGGGCTTCCTATATCTTTGGGGTGATTTCTCTTGAGGCAAGTGAGGTCTTACTTTCCCTCCAGGAGTAGATAATTTCTCAGGCTGCGTCGAGACGTCCAGGATTTTAGGCACGTTCACCGGCTGCCTTTAGTGTGTTGGTTAGGATCAGGTTTGCGGTCAGTCCAGTTACCACCTCCCTAGAGCTCGTGTCTATGTTCATATACTTAGCTAGTCCATTTTGTGATCCTCAGCCACTAAGATCATAACACCCCTCGGCCCTGCGACAGTGGGGGCGCTCCACCACCATATGCACCTCGCCAGTCCAGCTCACCCTCCAAGAGACTCTCATTAGGAAAAGAAAGTACTCACCCTCTCATCCACGTACACAGGGTTTGAATGCCCACATTGCTAGACTTATATCGTTAGAGATGATGCCATACCGCTTGGCTGAATGCGAAGCTTTCAAAGCCTTGATGACCTACGCAGTGAGCTACCCAGTCGACACTTCTTTTCGAGAAAAGCCATCCCAGCCCTCCACCAGCATGTCAAAGACCGCATTCTCCATGCACTGAGGCAGTCAGTCAGTAGAAAGGTGCACCTCACAACTGATGCATGGACCAGTAGGCATGGTCAGGGACGTTACGTGTCCATCACGGCACACTGGGTTAATGTGGTGGATGCAGGGTCCACAGGGGACAGCCATAGTGGGACAGTTCTGCCTAGCCCACGGTCTAGAAAACAGTTGGCAGTAGGCGTTTGACACCCCTCCTCCTCCTCCTCCTCCTCCAGAAGCAAAACCTCGACCACAGAGCGCAGTCGCCCTACCACTCCATCCGCAGCTGCCAGTGTTGCACACGAGGTGTCCCATTATGGAACAGCTAGTGGTAAGCGTCAGCAGGCTGTGTTGGAAATGAAGTGTTTGGGCGACAACAGACACACCGCGGAAGTTCTGGCCGAGTTCTTGCAGCAAGAAACTCAGTCATGGCTGGGCAGTGTACATCTTGAGGTAGGCAAGGTAGTCAGTGATAACAGAAGGAATTTTATGGCTGCCATAGCCCTTTCAGAACTGAAACACATTTCTTGCCTGGCTCACACCTTGAACCTGGTGGTGCAGTGCTTCCTGAAAAGTTATCCGGGGTTAGCAGACCTGCTCCTGAAGGTGCGAAGACTTTGCTCGCACATCCGCTGGTCGCCCGTAAACTCCAGCCGTATGCAGAACCATCAGCGATCGTTGAAACTTCCCCAGTTTCGCCTAATAATCGACGTTGCAACAAGGTGGAACTCTACACTACACATGCTTCAGAGGCTGTGCGAACAGAGGCGTGCTGTCATGTATTTGTGGGAGGATACACATACACAGGCAGGCAGTTGGATGGCAGACATGGAGTTGTCTTCTGTGCAGTGGTCGAAGCTCCAAGACCTCTGTCATGTCCTTCAGTGTTTTGAGGAATGCACACGGCTGGTCAGTGTGGACGACGCCATCATAAGCATGAGCATTCCTCTAATGCGTTTGCTCATGTAATGTTTGACACACATTAAGGAGCAGGCGTCTGCAGCCGAGGAGGAGGGAAGCCTTGATGACAGTCAGCCATTGTCTGCTCAGGGAAGTCTCAGGGACGAGGAGGAGGAGGAAGATGGGGATGATTACACTGGTGAACAGCATTTTTGGTGCCAAAGATATTTCATCGAATTTAGGGTATTTTTGGGGTGCTGATTCTGAATATGTCATCAGTTTTGCCAGATTGGCTCAAGTTTTTGAGATTTTTGGTATCTTATTTATAGCACTTGTTGGTAAATGTGACGCATCATCTCATTAATTTCTTTGGATTAGTACTTGAACTGAGCAGTTCTCAATATAGTTTTGTGTTAATTAGTGTTCTAAAAGTTTGTTCATAGCTTGATTTTTGCACTAACTTTATGTTGTTGTCTGTTTTCCAGTGAAAAGCATGAACTCATCAAGAAGAAGTTGTCTTAACGATCCAGACTCATTCTGTTACATTTGTGGTGAATACACACTGCCAAAACATAGAAGAAACATAACAGACTTCGTAAAAAAAGTGTATTTTGCCTATTTTGGGGTTATGCTTGGGGACCAAGACAAGTTTTGGGCACCACACATAGTGTGCAAAGCATGTATCGAATTATTACGAAAATGGAGCAAAGGACAAAGAAAAAGCTTCAAATTTGGTGTTCCAATGGTGTGGAGAGAGCCAAAAAATCATCATGATGACTGTTATTTATGGTAAACACAGGTACAGGCACATCTTCACAATGAGGGACAGGCCTTCTTGCAGATTCCATGTTACTCCCATTTTCGTTTCTTATGCTTATTGAATCCTTGCACTTGCACTGCACAGAAATAACAGTCATCATGATGATTTTTTGGCTCTCTCCACACCATTGGAACACCAAATTTGAAGCTTTTTCTTTGTCCTTTGCTCCATTTTCGTAATAATTCGATACATGCTTTGCACACTATGTGTGGTGCCCAAAACTTGTCTTGGTCCCCAAGCATAAGCCCAAAATAGGCAAAATACACTTTTTTTTACGAGGTCTGTTATGTTTCTTCTATGTTTTGGCAGTGTGTATTCACCACAAATGTAACAGAATGAGTCTGGATCGTTAAGACAACTTCTTCTTGATGAGTTCATGCTTTTCACTGGAAAACAGACAACAACATAAAGTTAGTGCAAAAATCAAGCTATGAACAAACTTTTAGAACACTAATTAACACAAAACTATATTGAGAACTGCTCAGTTCAAGTACTAATCCAAAGAAATTAATGAGATGATGCGTCGCATTTACCAACAAGTGCTATAAATAAGATACCAAAATTCTCAAAAACTTGAGCCAATCTGGCAAAACTGATAGCATATTCAGAATCAGCACCCCAAAAATACCCCAAATTCATTAAAATATTTTGGACACCAGAAAAAAAATTTTTTTTTGTTGACCTGTGTTATTTATAGGAGGAAGCTTCACAGGGGGGAATAGAAAGTGTTGGTGGTGCAAGGTCAGGTACAGGTTTTTTGCGGGAGACAAGTGATGGGGATTTGCCAGAAAGTGCTCCTCAACCCAGCACAAGCATTGATTTGACACCTGGAACATTGGCCCACATGGCTGATTATGCCTTGCGTATCCTAAAAAGGGACCCCCGCATTATCAAAATGATGACCGATGACGATTACTGGTTAGCCTGCCTCCTGGATCCACGCTATAAAGGGAAATTGCAAAATATCATGCCACATGAGAACCTTGAGCAAATATTGGCTACCAAACAAGCAACTCTTGTAGACCGTTTGGTTCAGGCATTCCCAGCACACGGTGGCGGTGATGGTACTCACACGAGCTGCAGGGGGCAACATGGCAGAGGTGTTAGAGGGGCACAAATCAGAAGTGGCGTTGGACAAAGGGGTTTTATTACCAGGTTGTGGAGTGATTTCGCAATGACCGCAGACACGACAGGTATTGCAGCATCAATTCAAAGTGACAGGAGACAACATTTGTCCAGTATGGTTACCAAATATTTTTCCTCCCTTATCGATGTTCTCCCTCACACGTCATTCCCATTTGATTACTGGGCATCCAAAATAGACACCTGGCCTGAATTGGCTGAATATGCATTACAGGAGCTCGCTTGCCCAGCTGCTAGTGTGCTATCAGAAAGAGTATTCAGTGCTGCAGGTTCAATACTGACAGAAAAAAGGACTCGTCTGGCTACCCAAAATGTGGATGGTCTAACCTTCATTAAAATGAACCAATCATGGATTTCTAATTATTTTGCCCCACCTTCCCCTGCTGAGACCTAGCTTTCCTGTAAAAATATCTTGCTTTTGGACTCGTCTTAATGACTGCTCCAATTTCTCCATTTGCAGCTGCTGTATGTCCAGCATGGGCCATTTTTACACCTCCCTAAATGGGCTGAGTCGACCCACGGGGCTGTGGGCACCACTTGGCGCAAGCACCCGTGCGAGTGCCGTTTGGCTGAACAGGTGGGTGTGACCACTTTTGGGGGACGGCACTGGCACAGGGTCCCTCATAGTACAATGAAGTGTCTCTGGCGGTGGTGGTGCACACCTAACGTCAGACACACCGTCGTAACATAAGGGGCCCTGGGCCAGTACCGCCGCCCACGAGATAGTGTTCCCCCCCCAGCTCAAACAGTGCTCTACCACTTGCAAAATTACCTCTCACTGCTCCTCCACTGTTTAGTCTGTGCTGTTAAATCCTTCACTGGCACTGCCAATACCAATTTCTTGACATGATTGATGCTAGTTAAAATATTCAGGGGCCCTGTCCTACATTTACACCAGTCAATACTTTGCGCCAACTACCACTGTCTGCAAGTCAGCAGAAGAGCCCATTCCTGTACCTAGGTATGCCACCAGTTTGTTTGTAAAAAAAATTTTTGCCAGACATTAACCTCACTTTATTATTTTGGCCTACTAACTGTGTCAGATACTCCTTACAGTTGTCCTCCACTGAACAAAGCTAGGCCGCCTGCGTACTCATGTAACCGATTTTTAACTGCATTTTGCCTATTCCTTTTTTGGCCCTACTAACTGTGTCTGCCCCTCGGTGCAATCATCCTTCGCTGACCACACCAATGCTGGCTGTGTACCCCTGTAGCCTAATTTAAACTGCATAGAGCCTGCTTTATTATTTTAGGCCTAGGAAGTCTGTCTGTGGTCCCTCCTTAAAATCGTCCTCCGCTGACCACACCAATGCTGCCTGTGTACCCCTGTAGCCTAATTTAAACTGCATAGAGGCTGCTTTATTATTTTAGGCCTAGGAAGTCTGTCTGCGGTCCCTCCTTGCAATTGTCCTCTGCTGACCACACCAATGCTGCCTGTGTACCCCTGTTGCCTAATTTAAACAGCATAGAGCCTGCTTTATTATTTTAGGCCTAGGAAGTCTGTCTGTGGTCCCTCCTTAAAATCGTCCTCCGCTGACCACACCAATGCTGCCTGTGTACCCCTGTAGCCTAATTTAAACTGCATAGAGGCTGCTTTATTATTTTAGGCCTAGGAAGTCTGTCTGCGGTCCCTCCTTGCAATCGTCCTCCGCTGACCACACCAATGCTGCCTGTGTATCCCTGTAACCTATTTTAAACTGCATAGAGCCTACTTTCTATTGTTGGCCTACTACCTGTGTCTGTCTCAGCCAGTCCACTCCTTACAGTTGTCCTCCACTGAACAAAGCTATGCCGCATGTGTACTCCTGTTACATCAGTGATTGGCCACCGTGTCCAAGAGGGAAGGAGGACATCGTAGGCCCGATGTCTGCGCCTTGGGGAGGAAGAGTTTGAATGCCTGCCAATCGGAAGATAACAAAGAGTTAACAATTTTATCATCTACATTCGCTGTAAATCTGGCACGGCACCAGATGTTGTGTTTGAGGCATAGTAGTGCAAGGCGGCGCAACAGCGCGAGCACTGGCTGTGAAGAAGAGGATATGCTGTTTAGGGTTTTTGCTGTTCTCGGCTGCTTGGTTAAAAATCTGATGCTCGTATTTTCCAATTGGGCACCCCATAGCTCGACTGATGTTACTATTGCCAAAATTTCTACCAGTGATGGGTCACGGCCCCATGCGGCCGTGGTCCATAGTTCAGGCCATGGGCCTTTTCACCACTGGTCCTTGTAGATTGCCGCGAAACCATCTGTAATATTTCTACTGGCCACTAGGCCTAAATCTTTGCTTGGCGTCTCCCGTGCCATAACGCATGTATGCCCATTGTAAGACTCTAGGAATGTCCTCCAGACCAGCGAGTCTGCCTTCAGGGAGCGGTTTAGTCTAATTCTGTGGCTCGGCTGGGCTGTGCCCTTGGTTGCTAGTGATAGTCGGCGTGAAAAAGCTCTGCCCACTGGCATTACCCGACAGGCAAAGTTGAGCAATCCTAGCAGTGACTGCATCTGCTGTAGGGTGACTTTTTTTTTTTTTACTTCATGGAAGTTTTTTAACCTTTTGCAGAGTTTTTTGAACCTTATCAGCTGGTAGTCGAAAAACCATTGCATTGACATCTATTTCTTTACCGAGAAAAGGCAGAACGTTACAAGGGCCGACTGTTTCTATCCGGTGAAAGTGGTACTCCGAATTTACAAGCTAAAAACTTAAACTTTTGGAGAAGAAAAGGAGCAGAGTCTGGAATCCCTCGGACCAACGAACAAAAATTCGTCAGGGTAGTGAATTGTTGAATTGCTACCAGTTCCGTATCGTACTACCCAGTCTAGGAAGGTACTGAAAAGCTCAAAATAATGACAGGAAATGGAGCAGCCCATAGGTAGGCACCTATCAAAGTAAAATAGCCTGTCCACTCACAACCTAATAAATGGAAACACTCAGGGTGAACGGGCAAAAGGCGGAAGGCTGACATTATGTCGGACTTCGCCAGCAGGGCCCCGGGCCCAGCTGCGCGCACGAGCCATACAGCCCTCTCAAAAGAAGAGTAGGTTACGGACGTCTCTTCTGCGGGTATTGCGTCGTTAACCAATGTGCCTTTTGGGTAAGGAAGGTGGGGGGGTTTGCGCCGTTAGCTGATGCGCCTTAAGGGGTTCGTTAATCTTTTAAGGTTTTGTTTTTTTTTAAATTATGCGTAATGGCGAGATTCTTAATAGTTCTGAATAGCAATGATTGAAAAAAGGGGGGGGCTCATGCTCTATCTAGTTCGGCCTATTGTTAGATCTGTTGATGTAAAATTTAGGGGAAATCGCCTGCAGATTTTAGATTACCGGATATTTCCAGTATCGGAATGATTTTGCAGGAGATGAAAAAACTTATGTAAAGCCTGAGATTAATTTGACTACTGCTATACTCCGGTTAAAAATATGTAATGCCCATTAATAATCTCATTTTCTCGTCTTCTTGTTGTAATAACAGCCTCGCTCAGCATCGATTCATTATCGATTTCACACCGCACACTATTGTGTGTCGCAGGAGGAGTGACATCCGATGATGGAGGTACTCCGACTCCTGTGTCGCTAGTTCTTAGTAACTACTTACTTCAGCGTTGATTCCAGTAACTGCCTCGTTCGCCATTAATTCATTGTTGATTTTACACCGCACATCATTGTGTATCGCAGGAGGAGTGACATCCAAGGATGGAGGAACTCCGACTCCTGTGTAGATCGTTCGTATTCATTATTGATTTTACACCTCGCTGGAGGAGTGACATCCAATGATGGAGGAACTCTGACTCCTGTGTAGATCGTTCTCACCCGCTGTATCGCCAGTTGGCCTTGATAGCGGATGCTAGCTCGCTTTCTCCCACATTTTGTATTGTAGAGTGCTCACTGAAATCAGGGGATTCACCCCTGTCAGATGCAGGCAGAGTGTCTCCGGACGGAGGTACTCTGGCTCCCGCTGTGGCGCTGTCCTGGTGCTGACAGCCCGCCCGGAAGATGAAGATGGCAGGCCAGCGGCCAGCGCCGTGGCATGGGGATGTTTTCTGCTGTATTGTGTCTGGTGCCGAGTGACTCCTGGAGAGGGAGGTGCTCCGGCTACTGTTGCCTCAATGGTTCGGTGCTGGCTGGTGGACCGGGGAGGTATGTATGGTTGTTCTCCCTGTGCAGCAGCCAGAGACGGAGCACGTGACAGATGAGATCGTGTGCTCGAGGACGAGAGGCTACTGGGGCTCCGACCTCCGCCTGGTCGGTGACGGGGGGTGTCAATGTCTGTTCCCACCGGGTAACCACTCTGGGTGACCGGTGAGACCGCCGTTTTTCGGCGTGCGACAGGTACCGCCCGTCGTGACTCCCCGATGTGTCTGACCCGTCGGTTGTGGATGGCGAGCGCCATCTGGATGAGCGGGAACTATGGTGGCTCCTGCGGCTCCTGTATGAGTGGTGTCGGCGACTGGAGTGGGTATGCCGACAGCTAGAGGGACGGTGAGGACGGTGGCGGGGATCTACTGATGAGGGTGAGGACGGTCTGTGGCATCTATGCCTGCGACTGCCCTGTCTAGGGGTTGTGTTGGGGGCATTTAATTCGGGAGTAGGGGGGATGTTATTCTGGCTATGGGGCGTGAGTGGCGGTGTAGGGTTTAGAGCGAGGGAAGGCGCAGCGACTGTTAGGCTTTCACTGCGGGGTGAGCTTAAGGGGGCAGGGGCTGGTATGAAACTGCTAACGATTTGCGTTTGGGACTGTGGGGGTGTCGGTGGCGAATAATTTATTGTAGCTGTGTTCGTGCTTGGTGCGACTGTGTGCGTGCTTGGTGCGTACTCTCCTGGCAGCAGAGCGTGCTGGCCGGTCCGGTTAGACCGGTCATCGCACTCTGCGGCCGTGTGGTGGGCCCTGGCCCCTGACCGCCCGCCCCCCCGCACAGACAACGCTGATGTGCCTGCTGGGGGGATATGGTGGGCCAGGAGTGGGCTGGCCGGAGGTCCACGGTAGTGTAGAACCGGAGTGGTTGGGGCCTATGCGGCGCTGCGCAGCGTGGCTCGGTCCTGGCCTGTCATGTAATTAGGCCTGGGCACCGAGGAGAAGGGAGAGGGAGCTAGCAGAGCTCCAGCCTCAGGACCGGAAGTTCGGGCCCGCAAACTGGAAGTGGGCGGGGCTTCGCCTGTGCACGCGATGCAGGGCCTGCTGGCTGTCTGGGGCCGGGCCCTGGAATACCCAGACCGTGGCCCCTGCATGGCGCCCCCCGCAGCAGCAACAGATGGAGCGGCGGCGGAGGGGGCATGTCGGCTTGGGAGCGCCGGACTGCCGCTGACATGAAGACGCTCCGGGGTACGGGATGACCGAGTGGAGCGCCTGCCTGCCCCCCACAGCTGCAGCCATGGGAGCGGTGGACAGCATGGGGGAGGAGGCGAGCAGGGACTGGGTAGCACTGCCTCTATGGCGGGGGGAGAGCCCGGAGTAAGACTGGGGCCCGAGGGATGAAGGGGAGGCCAGCGGTCCGGGCTGGACTGGGGGCCCGGGCAAAGCGGAGGAGACCCGAAGGAGCGCGGGAACATGCAGGGCCGACGAGCTCAGTGGCACAGGAAGGTATGGGGGCTCAGAGGCTGTGTGAGATGACTGCAGCCCAGGAACGGATGGCACCCTTGGGGAAGAGGGAGAGGCCTGCGGCGAAGCCAGTGGGTCTTGAGCGGGCACAGGGAGGTGAGTCCCCAGGCTGGATGCAAAATCTCTTAACCATTCCTCACCTTCCTGTGCTTCTCTCCACCGCAGGACCTCAAACAAAGCTTTGGACATGGCTGCAGGGGATATCCTGGGACAACAGCTTCCGAGGGTCAGCCGGGGAGAAAGAGGGAGAACCTGGTCCCATCACTAGAATTTAACCCCTGAGGGTGTGGCCGGACTCCCCTCCTCTCCCCGGTTGGTCCGCTGGGCGTCCCAATCATGACATCACCTGGGGAAGTAGTGGAAGGGGGGAATTGAGCTCTGCAGTTTTCCCATCTAGCTATCCCTTAAGGGCTCTGCATTCAGAGGCATGTTCCTTATACAGTACCGTGCCTACCACTCCTTACAGTTGTCCTCCACTGAACAAAGCTATGCTGCCTGTGTACTCCTGTTACCAATTTTGAACTGCATTTAGCCTACTCACTTATTTGTGCCTAGTAACTGTGTAAGCCTCTCATAAAAGTTGTCCTCCCACGCTGAAACAAGCTAGGCCACCTGGTTAGTCCTGCTAGCAGTTTTGAACTGCATTTAGCCACCTTTCTTTATTGTAGGCCTCTGTCTGTCTGTCTGTGCCACACATTACAACTGTCCCCCGTTGAAACAAGCTAGGCCGCCTGGTTTGTAGTGCTAGCAGTTTTGAACAGCATTTAGCCACCTTTTTTATTGTAGGCCTCTGTCTGTCTGTCTGTCTGCACCACACATTACACTTACAACTGTCCCCCGCTGTAAAACGCTAGGCGGCCTGTGTACACCTCTTACCAATTTTGAACAGCATTTAGCCAATTTACTTATTTGGGCCTAGTAACTGTGTCAGACTCTCACAACAGTTGTCCTCCACCGCTGAACCCAGCTATGCCACCTGTGTACTCCTTTTACCAATTTTGAACAGAATATAGCCTTCCTTTTTATTTTAGGCCTACTTAGTGTGTCAGAGCCACTAATTACACATGCCCTCCTCCGCTGAACCACGCTATGCCGCCTGTGTACTCCACTTTCCAATTTTGAACTGCATTTTGCCTAATTACTTATTTAGGCCTACTTATTGTGTCTGTCTCCCATTACAGTTGTCCTCCACAGAATAAAGCTGAGCTTCAGTCTTCAGGCTTTCGGCCTATATTATCAGATATTAAACTGCATTTGGCCTACTTGTCTGGTTGGGCCCTACTAACGGTGTCTGCCGCTCCTGGTTTTTCTCCTGTTTGGTTTTCCTGAGCTTCAATCTTCAGGCTTTCGGCCTACATTTTAAATATTAAACTGCAATTGGCCAACTCGTTTGGTTGGGCCCTAGTAACAGTGTCTGCTGCCCCTCGCTTGTCTCCTCCACTGAATAAAGCTGAGCTTCAATCTTCAGGCTCTCATTAAGTAGTTGTTGTTAATATAACACTTCAATCTTCAGGCTCTCATTAAGTAGTTGTTTATCTAACACTGCAGTTGGCCTACTAGTGTGGTTGGGGCCTACTAACGGTGTCTGCCGCTCCAAGGTGTTCTCCAGGTTTACTTGCCTGAGCTTCAATCTTCAGGCTCTCATTAAGTTGTTGTTGTTTATCTAACACTGCAGTTGGCCTACTAGTGTGGTTGGGGCCTACTAACGGTGTCTGCCACTCCAAGGTGTTCTCCAGGTTTACTTGCCTGAGCTTCAATCTTCAGGCTCTCATTAAATTGTTGTCGTTAATATAACACTGCATTTGGCCTACTAGTGTGGTTGGGGCCTACTAACGGTGTCTGCCGCTCCAAGGTGTCCTCCAGGTTTACTTGCCTGAGCTTCAATCTTCAGGCTCTCATTAAGTAGTTGTTGTTAATATAACACTGCTGTTGGCCTACTAGTGTGGTTGGGGCCTACTAACGGTGTCTGCCGCTCCTTGGTGTTCTCCACTGAACAGAGCTGAGCTTCAATTTTCAGGCTCTCATTAAGTTGTTGTTTATATAACACTGCAGTTGGCCTACTACTTTGGTTGGGCCTAGTAACAGTGTCTGCCGCACCTTGGTGTTGTCCTGTGTTATTTTCCTGAGCTTCAATCTTCAGGCTTTCGGCCTATATTTGTAATATTAAACTGCATTGGGCCTACTAGTGTGCTTGGGCCCTTAAAATGGTGTCTGCCGCTCCTGGGTTTTCTCCTGTTTTGTTTTCCTGAGCTTCAATGTTCAGGCTTTCGGCCTACATTTTAAATATTAAACTGCATTTGGCCTACTACTTTGGTTGGGCCTAGTAACGGTCTCTGCCGCACCTTGGTGTTGTCCTGTGTTATTTTCATGAGCTTCCATCTTCAGGCTTTCGGCCTTTATTTGTAATATTAAACTGCATTGGGCCTACTAATGTGGTTGGGCCCTTAAAACGGTGTCTGCCGCTCCTGGGTTTTCTCCTGTTTTGTTTTCCCGAGCTTCAATGTTCAGGCTTTCGGCCTACATTTTAAATATTAAACTGCATTTGGCCTACTACTTTGGTTGGGCCTAGTAACGGTGTCTGCCGCACCTTAATGTTGTCCTGTGTTATTTTCCTGAGCTTCAATCTTCAGGCTTTTGGCCTATATTTGTAATATTAAACTGCATTGGGCCTACTAGTGTGGTTGGGCCCTTAAAACGGTGTCTGCCACTCCTGGATTTTCTACTCCACTGAACAAAGCAATGCCGCCTGGTTAGTCCTGTTACCAATTTTGAACTGCATTTAGCCCACTTTATTATTTGGGCCTATATCTGTGTTTCATCCTCATCCTGCCCATTGCCCAGCCAGTGCTAGATGAGTCTTGTGGTACATTGACCCAGACCACTACATTCCCCTTGCACGCTACACAGCCACAATCTGACCCTGCTGAAAGTCAGGTTCCCCTTCCCGCATACTATACCACCTTACACAGGGACAAAGAGGAAGGTGCAGATGAAAGTGCAGGTTCCTTTATCAGGTGGGGGGGGGCATACTCGTTGGCGACGTCACTGGCACAGGGCCCCTCAGAGTACGCAAAAGTGTCGCTGCCGGTGGGAGGTGCCCCCGCCGTGCAAACACACCGCCATACTTTGAGGGGCCCTGTGCCAGTGCCAATGCGAACGAGTGGGCCCCCCCTGCTTGCTCAGTATCACAGCACTTGCAAACTTGAAATACTTACCTCTCACTGCTCCACCACTGTGATGTAGTCCACGTTTCCTGGGCCCACTAAAAACTTGAACCAGCCCTACCCCCCACAACTTTAGCCAAATGACCCCCAATTTCCAATGCCTAACTATTATTATAAAGTAAATTAAGATTGACAAGCTTCAGTAACAAGGATGGATCTTTTTACCATTACAATGGGCACTGTAGGTGTTTTCCTGGCCTCCACTCACTGCCGACTATGCTTCCCCATTGACTTGCATTGGGTTTCGTGTTTCGGTCGATCCCCGACTTTTGGCGATAATCGGACGATTACACTCGACTCGACTTTTGACAAAGTCGGGTTTCGCAAAACCCAACTCGATCCTAAAAAAGTGAAAGTCGCTCAACCCTAGTTACAATGACATTTCCCAGTGAATGCATTTGTAGTGGTTGAAAGCAATGTTAAGTTGAAAAATGCTTCAAAAACACTGTGTCTGAACTAAGCCTAAGTGGGGGAGGAAATTTTCGGTCTAGAGTTAATTATTTGGCCTTACAGGCAAGTCATTAACCTGCAAAGGATGTACCTTAACCCCTTAAGCCCCGAGGGTGGTTTGCACGTTAATGACCGGGCCAATTTTTACAATTCTGACCACTGTCCCTTTATGAGGCTATAACTCTGGAACACTTTGACAGATCTTGGCGATTCTGACATTGTTTTCTCGTGACATATTGTACTTCATGTTAGTGGTAAAATTTATTCGATATAACTTGCGTTTATTTGTGAAAAAAATGGAAATTTGGCGAAAATTTTGAAAATTTCGCAATTTTCCAACTTTGAATTTTTATGCCCTTAAATCACAGACATATGTCACGCAAAATACTTAATAAGTAACATTTCCCACATGTCTACTTTACATCAGTACAATTTTGGAACCAAAATTTTTTTTTGTGACGGAGTTATAAGGGTTAAAAGTTGACCAGCAATTTCTCATTTTTACAACACCATTTTTTTTTAGGGACCACATCTCATTTGAAGTCATTTTGAGGGGTCTATATGATAGAAAATACCCAAGTGTGACACCCTTCTAAAAACTGCACCCCTCAAGGTGCTCAAAACCACATTCAAGAAGTTTATTAACCCTTCAGGTGTTTCACAGGAATTTTTGGAATGTTTAAATAAAAATGAACATTTAACTTTTTTTCACACAAAATTTATTTCAGCTCCAATTTGTTTTATTTTACCAAGGGTAACAGGAGAAAATGGACCCCCAACGTTGTTGTACAATTTGTTCTGAGTACGCTGATACCCCATATGTGGGGGTAAACCACTGTTTGGGCGCATGGCAGAGCTCGGAATGAAAGGAGAGCCATTTGACTTTTCAATGCAAAATTGACTGGAATTGAGATGGGACGCCATGTTGCGTTTGGAGAGCCCCTGATGTGCCTAAACACTGAAACCCCCTACAAGTGACACCATTTTGGAAAGTAGACCCCCTAAGGAACTTATCTAGATGTGTGGTGAGCACTTTGACCCACCAAGTGCTTCACAGAAGTTTATAATGCAGAGCCGTAAAAAAAAAAAAATCATATTTTTTCACAAAAATGATCTTTTCGCCCCCAATTTTTTATTTTCCCAAGGGTAAGAGAAGAAATTGGACCCCAAAAAATGTTGTGCAATTTGTCCTGAGTACGCTGATACCCCATATGTGGGTGTAAACCATTGTTTGGGCGCATGGCAGAGCTTGGAAGGGAAGGAGCGCCATTTGACTTTTCAATGCAAAATTGACTGGAATTGAGATGGGACGCCATGTTGCGTTTGGAGAGCCCCTGATGTGCCTAAACATTGAAACCCCCTACAAGTGACACCATTTTGGAAAGTAGACCCCCTAAGGAACTTATCTAGATGTGTGGTGAGCACTTTGACCCACCAAGTGCTTCACAGAAGTTTATAATGCAGAGCCGTAAAAATAAAAAATCATATTTTTTCACAAAAATGATCTTTTCACCCCCAATTTTTTATTTTCCCAAGGGTAAGAGAAGAAATTGGACCCCAAAAAATGTTGAGCAATTTGTCCTGAGTACGCTGATACCCCATATGTGGGTGTAAACCATTGTTTGGGCGCATGGCAGAGCTTGGAAGGGAAGGAGCGCCATTTGACTTTTCAATGCAAAATTGACTGGAATTGAGATGGGACGCCATGTTGCGTTTGGAAAGCCCCTGATGTGCCTAAACATTGAAACTCCCTACAAGTGACACCATTTTGGAAAGTAGACCCCCTAAGGAACTTATCTAGATGTGTGGTGAGCACTTTGACCCACCAAGTGCTTCACAGAAGTTTATAATGCAGAGCCGTAAAATAAAAAATCATATTTTTTCACAAAAATGATCTTTTCGCCCCCAATTTTTTATTTTCCCAAGGGTAAGAGAAGAAATTGGACCCCAAAAAATGTTGTGCAATTTGTCCTGAGTACGCTGATACCCCATATGTGGGTGTAAACCATTGTTTGGGCGCATGGCAGAGCTTGGAAGGGAAGGAGCGCCATTTGACTTTTCAATGCAAAATTGACTGGAATTGAGATGGGACGCCATGTTGCGTTTGGAGAGCCCCTGATGTGCCTAAACATTGAAACCCCCCACAAGTGACACCATTTTGGAAAGTAGACCCCCTAAGGAACTTATCTAGATGTGTTTTGAGAGCTTTGAACCCCCAAGTGTTTCACTACAGATTAAAACGCAGAGCCGTGAAAATAATTTTTTTTTTTTCTAAAAAATTATTTTTTAGCCCCCAGCTTTGTATTTTTACAAGGGTAACAGAATAAATTGGACCCCAAAATTTGTTTTCCAATTTGTCCTGAGTACGCTGATACCCCATATGTGGGGGGGAACCACTGTTTGGGCGCATGACAGAGCTCGGAAGGGAAGGAGCGCCATTTGGAATGCAGACTTAAATGGATTGGTCAGCAGCCGTCACGTTGCATTTGCAGAGCCCCTGATGTACCCAAACAGTACAAACCCCACACAAGTGACCCCATATTGGAAACTAGACCTCCCAATGAACTTATCTAGATGTGTTTTGAGAACTTTGAACCCCCAAGTGTTTCACTAAAGTTTATAGCGCAAAGCCGTGAAAATAAAAATTCTTTTTTTTTTCACAAAAATGATTTTTTAGCCCCCAGTTTTGTATTTTCACAAGGGTAACAGGATAAATTAGACCCCAAAAGTTGTTGTCCAATTTGTCCTGAGTACGCTGATACCCCATATGTGGGGGGGAACCACTGTTTGGGTGCATGACAGAGCTCGGAAGGGAAGGAGCGCCATTTGGAATGCAGCCTTAAATGGATTGGTCTGCAGGCGTCACGTTGCATTTGCAGAGCCCCTGATGTACCCAAACAGTACAAACCCCCCACAAGTGACCCCATATTGGAAACTAGACCTCCCAAGGAACTTATCTAGATGTGTTGTGAGAACTTTGAACCCCCAAGTGTTTCACTACAGTTTATAACGCAGAGCCGTGAAAATAAAACATATTTTTTTCCCACAAAAATGATTTTTAGCCCCCCAAATTTTTATTTTCCTAAGGATAACAAGAGAACTTGGACCCCAGAAGTTGTTGTTCAATTTGTCCCGAGTACGCTGATAACACATATGTTGGGGTAAACCCCTTTTTGGGCGCACGGGATAGCTCGGAAGGGAAGGAGCACTGTTTTACTTTTTCAATGCAGAATTGGCTGGAATTGAGATTGGACGCCATGTCGCGCTTGGAGAGCCCCTGATGTGCCTGGACAGTGGAAACTCCCCAATTCTACCTGAAACCCTAACCCAAACACACCCCTAACCCTAATCCCAACGGTAACCCTAACCACACCCCTAGCCCTGACACACCCATAATTCTAATCCCAACCCTAATCCAAACCGTAAATGTAATCCAAACCCTAACCCTAACTTTAGCCCAACCCTAACTTTAGCCCCAACCCTAACCCTAACTTTACCTCCAACCCTAGCCCTAACCCTAACCCTAACCCTAGCCCTAACCCTAACCCTACCCCTACCCCTACCCCCAAACATGACTGAAATACGTGGCACTGAAATACGTGGCACTGAAATACGTGGCACTGAAATACGTGGTACTTAAATACGTGGCACTGAAATACGTGGCACTGAAATACGTGGCACTGAAATACGTGATACGTGGCACTTAAATACGTGGCACTGAAACACGTGGCACTGAAATACGTGATACGTGGCACTGAAATACGTGGCACTGAAATACGTGGCACTGAAATACGTGGCACTGAAATACGTGCAACTGAAATACGTGGCACTTAAATATGTGGCACTGAAATACGTGATACGTGGCACTTAAATACGTGGCACTGAAACACATGGCACTGAAATACGTGATACGTGGCACTTAAATACGTGGCACTGAAATACGTGGCACTGAAATACGTGGCACTGGAATACGTGCAACTGAAATACGTGCAACTGAAATACGTGGTACTTAAATACGTGGCACTAAAATATGTGGCACTGAAATACGTGATACGTGGCACTGAAATACGTGATACGTGGCACTTAAATACGTGGCACTGAAACACGTGGCACTGAAATACGTGATACGTGGCACTGAAATACGTGGCACTGAAATACGTGGCACTGAAATACGTGGCACTATGACTGTCAGAAAATGTTCATTAAACGGTTAGGGGTGAGGTTAGGGGTAGAGTTAGGGTTAGGGTTTGGATCTCTTTATCACCTTGATGGTGGTGGGTGGCTTTTCAGTGTGTTTTCTGTTTTTTTTTTCGATAAAAACGCATGCGTTTTTAACGCAAACGCATGTGCTTAAAAACGCAAGAAAATACTGCAGGTTGTATTTCTGAAAATGAACGCATGCAGAAAAAAAACGCATGCGTTTGAAAACACGACCAAACCAGTACAAAAAAACGCATGCGTTTTCAATGTTAAATATAGGGAAAAAACGCATGCTTTTTTTGTGCAAAAAACGCTGCAGACAAAAACGCAAGTGTGAAACCAGCGACGCTTTTTATAGCAAAAAAGTTTTTGCGTCTCCACATTTTGAGACCTATAATTTTTCCACATTTTGCTCCACAGAGTCATGTGAGGTCTTGTTTTTTGCGGGAGGAGTTGACGTTTTTATTGGTAACATTTTGGGACACGTGACCGTTTTTGATCACTTTTTATTCCGATTTTTGTGAGGCAGAATGACCAAAAACCTGCTATTCATGAATTTCTTTTGGGGGAGGCGTTTATACCGTTCCGCGTTTGGTAAAATTGATAAAGCAGTTTTATTCGTCGGGTCAGTACGATTACAGCGATATCTCATTTATATCATTTTTTTATGTTTTGGCGCTTTTATACGATAAAAACTATTTTATAGAAAAAATAATTATTTTGGTATCGCTTTATTCTCAGGACTATAACTTTTTTATTTTTTTGCTGATGATGCTGTATGGCAGCTTGTTTTTTGCGGGACAAGATGATGTTTTCAGCGGTACCATGGATATTTATATCAGTCTTTTTGATCGCGTGTTATTCCACTTTTTGTTCGGCGGTATGGTAATAAAGCGTTGTTTTTTGCCTCGTTTTTTTTTTTTTTCTTACGGTGTTTACTGAAGGGGTTAACTAGTGGGGCAGTTTTATAGGTTGGGTTGTTACGGACGCGGCGATACTAAATATGTGTACTTTTATTGTTTTGTTTTTTTTAATTTAGATAAAGAAATGTATTTATGGGAATAATATATATATTTTTTTTATTATTTATTTAGGAATTTTTTTTTTTTTTTTACACATGTGGAAACATTTTTTTTTAACTTTTTTACTTTGTCCCAGGGGGGGACATCACAGATCGATGATCTGATAGTGTGCACAGCACTCTATCAGATCACCGATCTCACTTACATCGGTGCAGGCTTACCAGCGTCTGCACTGAGCAGACACTCGGTAAGCCACCTCCTTCCCTGCAGGACCCGGATGCCGCGGCCATCTTGCATCCGGGACCTGCAGCCAGGAAGGAGGTAGGAGACGCTCGCAGCAACGCGATCACATCGCGTTGCTCCGGGGGTCTCATGGAAGCCTGCAGGGAGCCCCCTCCCTGCGCGATGCTTCCCTATACTGCCGGTACACTGCGATCATGTTTGATCGCGGTGTGCCGGGGGTTAATGTACCGGGGGCGGTCCGTGACCGCTCCTGGCACATAGTGCCGGATGTTAGCTGCGATAGGCAGCTGACACCCGGCCGCGATCGGCCGCGCTCCCCCCGTGAGCGCGGCCGATCGCGTATGACGTACTATCCCATCACCCAGAATTAAGTCCCAGGTCACCTTGACGGGATAGTACGTCATACGGGATTAAGGGGTTAATATATTTCCCAGTAAAATCCATTTTAGTTTCATTTTAGTGTGTTTTTTGTTGCAGCGGGAAAAATGGCATGAATCTCGGAAAAAAAGGTTTACAGCTGTAAACTAGGAGTCAGGAATGCTTCCAGGAGCGATCCCATAATGTCCCTGTGTCATTTGAGCAGTGTTTCCATAATTTTCAGACATTTTTAGACATTAAAAAGGACCCCCGGGGGAAGGATCGCTGTAAAAATGCTCGGGTCTCCCACAGACTTACATTGGGCTCGTTCTTCTGACCGAGTAACAGAGTATTTCAATCTGCTCGGCCTGAACAAGGAGCACTCGAGCATTTTAGTGCTCGCTCATCACTAGTGTCCTACCCCTTAAGGAGGACAGAGAGAAATGCGAGGACCTTGACAGAAACCACAAGCAGCAAGAGACTACATCATCGCGCTAGTGGTAAGACTTTTACTCGCTTCCAAGCTGGCCGGACCCTGCCTGTACCTGTGATCTGCTGCCTTGGACTGTGGTTGCCGAAGTCTTCAGTAAACCAAGTAAAGAGACTGCAATCCTGTGTCCTCCGTTTCTTTCTGCACTATCCACCAGAAGGGACTTAGAGGAGCAAGGTGAGTCCTAAGGAAAGGGCCGGAGTTGCCAGACAGCAGTAGCATGTAAAGAAAGCAGAATCTGTCAGATTTCACAGAGAGAGAGAGGAATGTGCTGCTGAATTTGATGTTTGCTGCATAGAAATGAAAACACGTTTCTTTTGAATGTTAAGTAAAGTTGCCTTGTTGAAAAGACTTTTGGAGTACAGCATGCTTATTGGAGCTTTACTATCAAGGACAGGACCACAGTGGAATCTTCAGTAACTGAAGTAAGTACTAAAACTGCATACTGCAATTAATCAGACTGGACATTACCCTTGTGAGAGAACAGGGTGTGGGAATAATTCTAACTGTCACCACAACTACAACCCTGGCTGTCTTACATTTTTGGCATAGTCAGCAGGATTCAGAGTCCTCACATTTGAAAAGCAGGGATACTCCCCCCGTAATGACAAAAATAACAATCGTGAGTGACTTTGTTATGGGGCTAGATTTTGACAAGATGGCGATTGGCGCGAAAGCTACTCGCCGTGCTGCCCATGGTGGGCGTTTACAAAGGAAAAAGGCACGAAACTGGAGGGCCGGTGCCCGCCCAAAATGGGTGAGGCTGAAGAAGAGATTCCGACCACTGCAGCTGAGTTCCAGAAATGGGTGGAGCAATCGGGAGTGGCTCTGCCTACGAAGTGGCGGAAGCCAGGAGAATTATCCCTCATGGAGGAAGGAAAGATGCCATTACATGCTGTCATGGAAAGAAGAAGTATGGATTATCGTGGTGGACTCGGTTGTCAAGATTGGCAGCGGACAGTAATCCTGCCAGAGTCGAACATGCGCCCTAGGAACTGGTGGCCTGGAGAAGTAGAGAGATACTCCTTCAGGCAGCCTAAAAAGGAGACCTTTGGGAACCATGACCCCATGGGAACTTAAGTGAAGAAGACAAGAGCTGCTGAAGAAAGAATAGAGATCATGTGGTGGGAAGTGATCGCAGCTGTGGTTTCCCGCCTGCGTGGCCGCCAAGAAGGTCTGACATCATTAGCCAAGGTTTTGGTGAGTGAATGACCCCCACCTGTTCCGGGTCCTGCACCTCCCTCGGTCCCGTCACTTGTGTCGCTCCCACCACCTATGATGACCCCGTTACCTTCACCAGTCCAGTCATTCGTCCTGGCTTTGTCACCTATCTCGGCTCCGCCGCCCGACACGGCCTCTGCCACCTCCAGCCTTATATATACATCGAAAAGCCCCTGGTGCATTCGGCAGAAGAGGCCAGGTGGATTGGAGAGTTTATCAAAGAGAAGAGGCGGCAGGAGCGCAAAGTCTTTAGAGAACTACAGCTCCCTGGTGGAGGCAGGTATATAAAATACTTTGACCCCGATGGGGGTATGGCTTTATCTGTGAGATCGGGAAAAAGGAGAAAATATATATGAATGCCGAGTTCATTAACTGCAAGGGTCCCCTGCAAGTATGGGATCGAGTGACGTTTATTAAGGAACAAGGGCCTCGTGGACTATATTCGGTGGCTGTAAAGATGGCTTCAAGCTATGGAGGAGAGATGGGCACAGGAAGCCCTGTATGTTTTGCCAGCACATACAGTGTTTCCAGTTTCTGCAGAATGTCAGGGAGAAGAGGCGCCTGCGGTGAAAAGCTCAGAGAGCTCGGAGAGTTGGGGAGTGGAGGCATTTGCTGAGGAGATGGTGCCTGTGATTGGCTCCTGGGAGACGAAGGCTCCAAGTACTCTAGATCCACCATTGGAGGGAAGATGGAGCAGGAAGAATAGTGGAGAGTCTTCTTCCTCCTGTGGGTCTACGATCAACAACTTTATTGTGGTGCAGGGCCCAAATGCAGTCCACCATTCCACCCTGCAGCCCTATTTTGACTAATAAGAATGGACTTTAACAGCAAAGAGTTGTGCTAGTTGCACCTAATGAGAGACTGTTCTGCGTCTCCTGATGGGAAGAGAGCCCCTACCATCACCAGGACTTGGTGACAAGAATAAACACCCTTACTAGTGTTGAGCGATACCGTCCGATACTTGAAAGTATCGGTATCGGATAGTATCGGCCGATAGCTGAAAAGTATCAGATATCGCCGATACCGATACCCGATACCAATACAAGTCAATGGGACACCAAGTATCGGAAGGTATCCTGATGGTTCCCAGGGTCTGAAGGAGAGGAAACTCTCCTTCAGGCCCTGGGATCCATATTAATGTGTAAAATAAAGAATTAAAATAAAAAATATTGATATACTCATCTCTCCGGAGGCCCCTGCACCTTACCGCTGTTAACTGGCAGCCTTCTTTGCTTAAAATGAGCGCGTTTAGGGCCTTCCATGATGTCACGGCTTCTGATTGGTCGCGTACCGCTCATATGACCAATCACAAGCCGCGACGTCATTCTCAGGACCTAAATTCCTAGAATTTTATATCCTAGCCGTATATTTATTTGATACTGGGATTCTCATTTTTACACGTGGTTTATAACACCAGTCTCATTGTATGGGCATATTATGTATATGGCCATGTTACAACACCAGCAAGTATGAAGCAGTGTGTTTTATATGTTTATAAAAAAGCAAAGACACAATATTGTAAACGTTTAAAAGATTTTATTGTTGTAAAATAAATAAATCTCAAAGACATTTCAATAATATAAAAATTTGTACAGAATATAAAACAGAAAAACATTAAACAGTACAATTAACATACATCATTACACTTCTTGCAAAATATATAATACAGTGTTACAAGCCAAGTACAGCATTTATCCAGTACATTCTTTACATCGTGAGTCACATGGATTGTAGTATCGATAGAGCCCTTTTTTTAGGTAGCAGAGTTCCGCGTGTGGTGCCTAATGACGGGGAATGTAAAGATTGAATTGTACAGGGCGGCGGGGATAGCTTCTGTGGTGTAGATACAGCGCGTGCCTCACTGCTGGAAATTTTTAATTCATCTAAAAGCTGCCTAGTAGTGGGATTACCCACAATTGTAGATGGTATATTTAGCTCGGCCATAGCCTGCATAAATGAATCCCAACCCGGAGGTTGCATGACTCTGTGTTGTACTATGTACCAAATCCAGTAAGTTAGACCCGGGTATTACGGATCCTTTGAAAATAAATTCAGCTTTATTATTCCAGGCTGTAACATTTTTATTCTGCAGTAACCTGTTTAATAAAAATTCAGCATTCTTTTTATATCTTTGGTTTATATGGCTGACAATTTCAGCGACCTCTTGATTTTTATCAGAGTCGGTATTTGACAATTGTTGCTGATCAGGATCAGGAGTGCTAACAAGATTTAAAGCCGTTACGTCTTATGAGCTGTGCCGTGTATGTACCAAGTAGAACGGAGCTATACATTTTAATTTTCACATCATCGTGAATGTCACGACATTGTAAAATGGCGCTAATTTCATCATCAAGGCGAGGAATAACCCTTTCGCGTATGTTATCTGTAGTACTGTGTCTTAGTTTGTTTAGCTCCTGTTTGGGGACTAGATACATTTTCTCTGTATGCTCCATTATTTTCCTGTGAGCAGATTTGTTATTATTGGATTTGCAAAACCTAAAAGAGGTCCGATAAACCCGCCGGTCTGCTTTAATAGACGCTTCTTTATCTTTATGGGCTGAGATCTGTCACTCAGGGTTTTTATAGCTTTACGCCACTTCTTTAATATGCCTTTTTGGTGCTCTTTCAGCGGAATCCTGCCTTTTAAGATGTTTAGAGCAATCTCGCCTATGGCTGTAATTAAATCATTGCATGCATTGCACAAAATAGACTTTCTGACAGCGGGGGTTGCTATCACCAGGGTTTTTAAGAGAGCACAGTTACGCCGGCGTCTCTCAGATATCTTTACATCACAACGCACACAGCGTAGAATGTCTGATTCCACGTAAAATTCACTTTTTAGAAGTGTTTTTCTTTTAAACATAGACAGCAGGCAACGCTGGTGGAAACAATCCAGTCCTTAAGCGAAAATCCTCAGGGGTATTAGCTCTCCAATCTACCAGCAAATACCCATAAGGCTCCCGTGTGGCATCCTCAAAAGCTTCTAGGAAAAAACATGTTTTTCCAGGATACATCTGACGAGCTAGAGTTAAAATTTGTAATTAATCTCGGGGGTTATTAAAAAGCACCATGTACTTTTTGTGTTTAAATTTATTGTGCGGCTTTTCTTACCCTGACAAAATATGTTTTGTACCAGGTAGAAAATGCTGAGATTTCTGTGGTGCACATACTTGGTAAAGGCTTTTTCTATCTCACAATTTTCACTAGCACTCTCCATGAGATCATCAACAAAAGCCAAATTCACCTTCTCCGGAGGGAATAATTCATCTATGAATGTATTCGGCAGTCCCTCCACAAATCTGGTTTTGGGAAAAAAGAGAGAGATTTCATCATATAGTTTTTGCCAACACGAATAAAACCAAACAATATTATCAGGTTTCTGAGAAAAATTAGTTTCAATATTATATAGCAGTTGTTTTACAAAATAGCTCTTTCCAGAATTAGATGGGCCTGCTAGAATGCATGAGAATGGGTGTTGCAGTCGTGTATCCATCGCAATACTCGGCTAATAGTAAAAAGGCAAGGTGGTGAAATCGTCTAATAGTCGACGCTTTGTGTAAACGCACTTTTGGGTTTTGCGTAATGGTCTTGTTTCGATGTTCCAGTACTTTTTATTTCTCACAATGGACTGCTGCTGTATGACAATATGCTTCTGAGTTTCTGTGTCAGAATTATGTGGATAGTCCAGAACTAGATCTTTTAGACTGCTGAAATTGATAGGTTGAGAGTTACCAACATTTAGTGTTATCCCCTTCACTTTTAAGACCATTTTACCGGTGCTGAGTTTGTATCCGTAAGTTTTGGGGCCCGCGGATACAAATTCTGTGATGTGTGTATCAGCGGGTATTTCACTGGTCAGCTCCCCCAGGTAGTCGCCTAAAGGCTGCTGCCACTCACCATCTCTCTGTACAAAAATACAATACAATACAATAAGAGAGCCCAGTTACGCCGGCGTCTCTCAGACATCTTTACATCACAACGCACACAGCGTAGAATGTCTGATTCCACGTAAAATTCACTTTTTAGAAGTGTTTTTCTTTTAAACATAGACAGCAGGCAACGCTGGTGGAAACAATCCAGTCCTTAAGCGAAGATCCTCAGGGGTATTAGCTCTCCAATCTACCAGCAAATACCCATAAGGCTCCCGTGTGGCATCCTCAAAAGCTTCTAGGAAAAAACATGTTTTTCCAGGATACATCTGACGAGCTAGAGTTAAAATTTGTAATTAATCTCGGGGGTTATTAAAAAGCACCATGTACTTTTTGTGTTTAAATTTATCGTGCGGCTTTTCTTACCCTGACAAAATATGTTTTGTACCAGGTAGAAAATGCTGAGATTTCTGTGGTGCACATACTTGGTAAAGGCTTTTTCTATCTCACAATTTTCACTATCACTCTCCATGAGATCATCAACAAAAGCCAAATTCACCTTCTCCGGAGGAAATAATTCGTCATCTATGAATGTATTCGGCAGTCCCTCCACAAATCTGGTTTTAGGAAAAAAGAGAGAGATTTCATCATATAGTTTTTGCCAACACGAATAAAACCAAACAATATTATCAGGTTTCTGAGAAAAATTAGTTTCAATATTATATAGCAGTTGTTTTACAAAATAGCTCTTTCCAGAATTAGATGGGCCTGCTAGAATGCATGAGAATGGGTGTTGCAGTCGTGTATCCATCGCAATACTCGGCTAATAGTAAAAAGGCAAGGTGGTGAAATCGTCTAATAGTCGACGCTTTGTGTAAACGCACTTTTGGGTTTTGCGTAATGGTCTTGTTTCGATGTTCCAGTACTTTTTATTTCTCACAATGGACTGCTGCTGTATGACAATATGCTTCTGAGTTTCTGTGTCAGAATTATGTGGATAGTCCAGAACTAGATCTTTTAGACTGCTGAAATTGATAGGTTGAGAGTTACCAACATTTAGTGTTATCCCCTTCACTTTTAAGACCATTTTACCGGTGCTGAGTTTGTATCCGTAAGTTTTGGGGCCCGCGGATACAAATTCTGTGATGTGTGTATCAGCGGGTATTTCACTGGTCAGCTCCCCCAGGTAGTCGCCTAAAGGCTGCTGCCACTCACCATCTCTCTGTACAAAAATAACAGAATCTGTGTCGTGATAAAGGCACCTCTCTTGCAGCCGGTCCAGCAGCGAATATAGCTCTAGCCGGGCATACACGGTTGTAAAACACGCTATAAAAATGTTTGTGTTTTTGGTGTGTTAAAATCATACAGCCACTGCCTCTTTTGTTTAATGATCTGACTGTTCGCTATAGATTTCAAGCGCCTTTTTTTACACCACCGCAATTTTTAATGATGGTGACGACTAGCTTTAACGAATTGGATGCTAGACATTCAGCGTTATTTTGAAGTGTGCGGGCAACAGCATTTAAAAAAGATTCAGAATTAAAATCTTCCCAGGTTTGTTTTGTAGCGAAAATAGGGTCTAAAGTATCGGCACATTCAAGCCTTAACTGTACAAAGTCACCAGGTTCAATGTCCCTGATGATTCTATCCAGTAATGACTGAATGCTGTCATGAACAATATTGACGGCCTCTACAAATGATTGTACATGCTCCAAATTTTCAAATCTAAAATGGTCTGTATGTATATGCGCGTTGAAATTGCGGAGTGGCCTTTGATGATAATAAAAATGTTGTATAACGGCTGAATGATCTACGGACATTTCATTTTAATAAACACCATTACCTACAGAGACCACATCATGCACATTTTCAGTATGTGTTTCAAGATGCTCACTGCTCTGAGGTTCTGGATCCGCATTAGTGTTGACACCTCCAGGATTGTCTTGGATGTGTAAAAGCAGAGTTGAATCATGTAACAGCCTCTGGGGGTATTGTGTAGTTATTGCGCTGTAAACTGTCTTTCGCCCCCTTCTTGATGCTTGCGATCTTCTGGAACTAGCCAACATCTGTAGAGCCTTCTTAATGACTCTTGCTCTATAAGATCTTTGAGGCATTATTTTACTTAATTTTTTCAATCCATAGCCAACCAAGCTTAGTCACATTGATTTAGATTTATTTAAATTCACAGGGGGTGTATGCACACATGCATGATTTAGTTTAAATTCATATATTTCCATGATAATGTCAGGTGTTGGACATGCATTTATCAGTCTTTCATACGTATTACAGAAAGATTTTAGTTTGATCTGTGCAAGTTTGGTATGGGCGTACTGAGCAGACATAGCAATAAACATTTTGACATGTTCATCATCCCACACAGGACTCCCTGTGTAAGATGAATGTTCAGCAACTTTCTGTTTTTTACTTACACAACGTCGTGATACTGATCGTTTCTTTAGAGGTAATACAATGCCGAAATCGCTAGAAGATCCTGCAAGAGCAATATCTGCAGATTGTACAGTTTGACACACATGTATATTGTTCCGGTTATTACTCTTCTTACCCTCGGAGAGCTGCACATTTTCTCTGTTTTCAAAACTAGCTTGTGGAATGGTGATTGAGCTATTGGCTTCTTGATTTATGCTGGGACTATCGTTCTGCGATGCAAATCTCTCTCTTGAAACGTTCTTATATTTTTTATGTGAAATCTTGGGGATTGAATTCCTGGTGTGTTTGGGTGCCGCATAGCTTTCCTCACGATCCACAACACAGATGGGCGAAAGAGGAGTTGTTCTCACAGCCGCATTAGCTCTTTGGGGGGCATTCAGTGCAAATCCGTAATTACGCCGATGCAAAATTTGTGGTTGAAGATCCGACGTATCTAAAAGAAAAGATACAAATGTCAGTTATCCGCGAAACCGATGTAAAATTGGAAAAGCTTCACTCCCTCAGTTATCCATGATCCCGTGTAATATTTGAAAAGTTATCTGTGACAGTTATCCATGAAATCATTATAACAATGTTTGTATAAATCCAGTATAGAGCAGACTAAATATATACTTACAAGTATGAACCGGGAATTGCACTTCTGCAGCTCCTGGTTTAATGGACATCTCATTGTTTGAACTCATTGAGACGGGAATATTCTCTTTTTCAAATTGAATTTTTCTGACCACTAGTTTAGCAGATGTAAATAAAATGTAACTATTAGTTAACCCAGAATTGATTTTCTACACAAACTGAGAATTGTATGTATTTCAAGCGAACTATTACCTTTTCTATTCTTAAAACATCTGCTTAACGAATTTCCACATCTTTCAGGAGCATCGTGTACCGGGGGAGTCACAGACATTTTGACATCTATGATCTCGACATCTGAATCCTGATTTTCACATGGTTCGGGAGCATACCAGTTTTCCGACATATAGGCAGATTGATGCGTGTCAGTATCGCTATGAGAAATTGCATTTAGTTCGTGTTTACATACAAAGGATTACATCAGCTGATATATATATATAGGTTTCTTAGGAAAGATAAATATCTTGGTACCGTGATACAGCGACATTTTTCCCTATCTAAATGCAAAAAGGAGAATCTAATTACCTGTGATAGACTGATGAGTAGACTTATCTTCTAACGGTTCCGCAGCTACGGATTCAAAGGCTTCATAATTCTGCATGTTGAAATTTTTGCCAAATTCAGGAGACATATACTCTTCTTAAATAAGAAAGAATGGAAGAATATATAATTATTATACAAAACAATGACTTAATCAGAATGAGACAATACTCTGTACAATATATTCGGTATAATACCTAATGGTGTGCTTGTAAGAAGGGTACTGTATTGATCGCAGGAATATTGGGATTCCATCTTAAATAAAAAGGGGAAAAGTTTTATCTATATCTATACCGCGGATAAATACAACTTATAACTATATCACAAATATTTACCACATAGGCATTAGCAAAGATTCAGTTTATAACTATACCACAAATATTTACCATATAGGAATTAGCAAAGATTCAGTTTATAACTATATCACAAATATATACCATATAGGCATTAGCAAAGATTCAGTTTATAACTATATCACAAATATATACCATATAGGAATTAGCAAAGATTCAGTTTATAACTATGTCACAAATATTTACCATATAGGAATTAGCAAAGGTTCAGTTTATAACTATATCACAAATACATACCATATAGGAATTAGCAAAGATTCAGTTTATAACTATATCACAAATATATACCACATAGGCATTAGAAAAGATTCAGTTTATAACTATATTGCAAATATATACCATATAGGAATCAGCAAAGATTCAGTTTATAATGATATCGCAAATATGTACGCTACAATGATAATATTAGGGAGCAATTAAATCAGTGCACACTTACTTTTTTTCAAAGAGTAGAGCAGCTGTTCAGATTCGCAGAAAAACTGTCTTTAAGATTCTGCTTGTCAAGACTGGAGCAAGTCTGTCCTGTATTTAAAGTGAAAATACCACCCACAAGTTCTGACCGTGTACAACTCTTCAGTAATCTCAACCAATCCGTATAGGATTACGCTAATGAGTCACAGCTGTTGTGTTAAAATTAAATAACTTATCTAGGACTGAAATATATTATCTAGGACTGAAATATTTGGAATAAATACAGCATGTAGTATGAAATTATTCAATTCAATTTCTGGAAGAGGCATGTGGTTGTTGATCACCGCCACACAATCATTTATTCAATCATGGTTTCTAATTCCTATGATGAAATATTGCAGAAACAATATTTCACACCTAAGGCCCCAGGATCATTCAGTGGAATTGATAAATTATTTAGAGAGACAAGAGACCGTGGAATTAAGAAATCTGATGTGGCTGATTGGTTGAATGAACAAGATACCGAAGCGCTACACAGACCTGCTAGAAAACGCTTTTTGATAAATAAAATTTACGTCTCAGACATTGATTCGCAGTGGTAACCGGATCTTGTGAGTTTGATTGACTATTCAAGGGAAAATGATAATGTCAAATACATCCTGATGGTGATTGATACTCTATCGAGATACACATGGTGTGTGGATTTATCAAACAAGACTGGTGCAGCTGTAGCCAGATCATTCGAATTAATATTTCAAATTTATAAGTGCATACCGGGGAAATTGCAGACGGATCACGGCAAAGAATTTATAAATTCATCACTCAAGCAACTATGTAATATGCATAATATTCACTGCTTTTTTACCAACAAAGGCCGCTATGGTGGAGCGATTTAATCGCACATTAAAAACCCGTATGTGGTGCTATCTTACGAAGCATAATACCTTTAGGTGCATTAATATTTTACCGGATTTGGTGCATAGCTACAATCATACATACCACTCCGCTATACGCTGCAGGCCTGCTGATGTGACCCCGCAAAATTTGCTACAAATCTGGTGCAATATTTACAGTTATAGTATTACTAATAAACCTATTAGGCTAGTTTCACACTAGCGTTTGCATGAGCTGCGGAGGGCTGTGGACTTCCTCTGTGAAGCCCCGCCCTCGGCCGCACCTCTGCCTCTAGCTCCGCCTACTTCTGCATGCGGCCGGCTTGCGGCCTGTGTACCTATCTTTAACATTAGGTACGCAGGTCGTGTCGCAGTATGCGGATGCTTCCGCATGCATCATTTTGACGATGCAGAAAAAAAATGAAATTGCTACAAGCTGTGTTTACGCTGGTCGCCGCATCGTCAAAACGACGCATGCAGAAGCATCCGCAAACTAGCCTAAAACCGACTTTAAAAATTGGTGATCATGTCAGAATATCTCGGTATAAGGGAACTTTGTCCAAGGGTTATGAACAAACATACAGCAAAGAGATTTTTTTAATTACCGCCATCTCCAATAAATTTCATAAACCTCTTTATAAAATTAGTGATTTAGCAGGCGACACTGTAGAGGGGTCATTTTATAAGGAAGAGCTGCAAAAAATACCTTTGGATGAGAATCGTGTCTACAGAGTAGAAAAGATTTTGAGAAAAAAAGTGTCAGGGCTGTGAGCCAGTGCTTTATCAAATTGGCTGGGGTACCCCGAAAATTTCAATAGTTGGATCCCATCTTCAGAGTTGACAGATATATAGCCATGGAAGCTGGCTCATTCTTTATCACTCTCCCTTCCAACGCGTCTAGCGATATATTTCCCGAAAATACAATTGCTGAGTATACAACTAAATTATCTAAGAAGGTTCAACTTGGAGGCCCGTACGAAGTTGCGCTAACGGAAATTCAATATCTGCATACATGGTACACATTTGAACATAATGATGGGAATTTCTATATAGGAAAACGTAGCGATATGCTAAAGGAATATTACGTAAAGTCGGGGTTTTATTCAACAATCGCGGAACTCATAAGCACGATTAATGAGAGAATTGATATTTTGAAGATTTCCAGTGACAGGTTTAAGCTGCGTTATGATGATGTGAAGAGGAGCATCACCCTAACGGATTAGCCATCAATACATTTTGCCCCCGGCCACAAATTGGCGCACATTTTAGGCCTCCAACCATACATTGAGGCTTCTGTAGATAATAGCCTGGTTGATTGGAAGAAGATTTATGCAGATATAAAAGATAGATTTTACACATTGTGTACACAGATATAATACAGCATCAGCTGGTGGGGGACAGCTATGTCCAACTTCTGAGAACCGCTCAGGTAACCGCAAGAGCGGCGAGATTATCACCCTTCAGTACACAAGACCTGATAACGTGCCCTTATGCAAGCAGCATTTTGATTCTGTGACAATATCTTATCAGACCAAGGCACCCCAGTTAAATTCAGGTACGGAAAAAGTATTGTGCGATTACATTTTAGACCACGACAGTATTGACATGATAAAATGGAGTCTCAAAGGGTGTATGGAGACCTCGCTGTTTATGCCCGCTACTATATTGCCCAGTCGGGGCACAGGCTAGAGGGGTTCAGCGGCAGTGAGTACATGTATGGTTCTGGACTGGCCGGGATATTTAAAGGCTTATTTCACCGCGCCGTACCACTTTTCAGAAAAGGCTTAGAATTTCTAAAGCCACACGTGAAGACGGCTGTCAGAAACATTGCTAAAGATGCTGTCACTACTGTCTCATCAGCCCTTATGAATAGGATAAATACACAACCTCAGCAAGATGGTTCTGGGATAATTTATGTTGCTAAAGAAGCACAAAAAAGAAAGAGATGCACGTGCCCACCTTTACCGCCGATACTCATGAAAAAAAATACAACCAAGAGATGACCCCGTCAGAAACGAGTAAGACGCTCTGTGGACGACATCTTCTAATCAATTATCATGGCTTTCCTGCATGATGCTTCTGTAGAGTGCGCAAAATCTGAACTGGATATTTTTGACATACCGCCGACACAAACAAGTATAGAGAAATCTTTATTTGTAGAAGTACAACCAGTTGCGGCACTGTCAGACAATGGGCCATTGGAATTTTTCATATCTGGGAGCGGCAATTATTATTATGATCTGAACATCACGCTGCTGTACATAAATTGCCGCATCGCCAAGCAAGATAATATGGCTATCGCTGATGGCGAGCGTGTGGCGCTCATAAACTACCCTCTAGCCACTCTTTTTAACCAGGTCGATATTACTCTGGGAGACCGACTTATCTCACAATCAGACAATCTCTACAGCTATAAAGCGTACATAGAGACCCTTTTAAATTACAGCTCGCAGACGCTGTCATCACAATTTACAGCCTGTTTGTTCTATAAAGACACTGTGGGGCATCATAATGACCGGGGCTTGGATGGTGCAAATGCAGGGTTTGTCAAAAGAGCCAAAGCAACTTCCCACTCAAAGCCCATTGACCTCTTGGGGCCCATTTTTGGGGATATATTTAATCAACCAAAGTTAATTTTGAATGGACTTGACATTAAGGTTAAGTTAACAAGAAATAAGGATGCTTTCTGCCTCATGTCAGCAGAAGCCGAGCCGCTGAAGGTGCAGATCTCACAAGTGGCTCTCTATGTGAAAAGAGTGCAGGTGTCTCCAGCAGTCCGAGTCGGTCACAGTCAGGCCCTCTTATCCGCAACTGCCAAGTATGCTATTGACCGAACATGCATGAAAGTGTTCAGTATTGCCGCAGGGACACGGATCACGAACCACGAGAACCTCTTCCTAGGCCAGATACCAAAAACTGTTATATTGGGCTTTGTAGATAATGAAACTGTCACGATACCCGGGTATTAATGTTGCAGGATAAACTGCACCCAGCAGCAACGGAGCTGGACCAGAAACCGGGTAACTAACATAAACACCAACGGGACCTTTCACATGAGACAGATTGACCAGGTAAAGCAATAGGACCTACGATCATGTGACAGAGTGGGAGGTGGTCAGGGGGTGGAGCCAAACGCTGGGGAAACAGAGAAGGAATAAGCATAAAAGAATAGTGAAACAAGCCGAAGTCGTAGCCAGGAGATTACAAGATACCAACAGGGAGAGTCAGAGAATAGTCAGAAGCCAAGCCAGGGGTCAGTAATCCAGGAAAGCGAATAAAGCAGGTAACAGCAAGACACAAAGCAAGCCAGCACACACTACAGAGGTCAAGCATACAGACTGCAGAAAACCTATAGCTGACAAGGATACCACGTTAGGAGTGAGTATAAATAGCCCTCCCATCTTGAAAGAGAGGCTGAGAACATTTAACCCTGAGAGTACAAGACATAATCTTGTCCTAACCATGACAGAAACATTTAGCGGGTCTTATGCTAAAAACCCTTTGCTGTTTTATCACTACCATGTCAGCCATGCGGCTTTATATCTGGATGGCCATCAGATACCCGCGAGACCTTATAATCCTAATTTTAATGTTGATTTAGCCATCAGAGAGTATATGGCGCTTGCCCATATATCTGGTAAGCAAAAGGCTGATTGTGCCATTGCAATGGATTCACTCTATTTGCTTTTGATTTATCGCCTGATCAAGAGCCTGGAGGGCATTTCTCACTCATTAAAACAGGCAACCTACGTGCTGAAGTCTGGTTTGTGCTACCCACACCCCACATGATAAACATGATTGTTTTTGCAGTCAACCACACCATTCTGGAAATTATAATAGGAGAGAGATCTTGTACGATTTTAATTAAGTAACGATGGACAGTCTACAGCTTACAGCGGTACTGAAGGCCGATAATTATACAGACCGCATATTCGCCAGTGTGTTTCCGTGTGATTTGCTTCCGGAAGAAAGAGTGACTCAGAGACCCGCAGCATATATCGTGAATACAGAAACGTCAAGTCAAGCTGGGCGCCACTGGGTATTGATCGTACTCTGCGATGATAAGATGGGCATATTTTTTGATAGCTATGGCTTTTGTCCTGATAGTATTATCTTTCCATGCAAATTTGTGACATTCCTGAACAAGAATTGTGAATCTTATTGTTACCAAAACTCGAAAATCCAGGATACGTATAGTACTGTATGTGGCCATTATTGCATATATGTATTACATCATTTAGCGTGCGGATTACCATTCAAAAATCTTTTACAGTGTTTCACTTCTGACTTGCGGAGAAATGATAGAATCGAATCAGATTTTGTGGCATCAAAATCCGCCACTTTAATGAAGATCTGTTCTAACAGGCATTATCTATTTAAACAAAAATGTGGTTGTCTTTGTTAGTTTCGTTGATCTAGATGTCTGACCAGGACATAGCCCCATTGTTAGCTATCGGCTACTAGCAATTAGCTAAATTCTCTAATGCACTTCTCAAATGGGATTTGATTGACTACATTTCATGCTGTTGTGTGTGGCATGGCTACCTTATAATGTGCTTTTTATTTTCATGTAGTTCTGGCAATAAACATTTTAAGGTGATCTCTGACGGTGCCCCGCTGTGTTGATTGATCTGTTCTGGCTGTCTGGATGTATCTGACCCATTGATCTGTTTGTTGTATGTTGGGCATATCGATGTCCCACAGTGGGGGATTGACATGTTCTGTCTGTCTGGACATGTCTTGGTCATTGATCTGTTTGTTGAATGTTGGGTATATCAATGTCTCACAGTCGGGGGATTGACCTGTTCTGTCTGTCTGGACATGTCTGGGTCATTGATCTGTTTGCTGTATGTCTTGCATGAGCACATCTGGTTGTGTTTAAGCATGGAATAGCTCGTGAACATGACACCTAGTCTGTGATACACAGATTGCCGACAGAAACACTATCACTAACCACTATATGTGATCATTAGGAATAAAATACATTGCTCTGATTACAGCAGCAAACTCATATCAACTTCAAAAATACATTGCCTCTGATTACAGCAGCAAACTCATATCAACTTCATATAAAATGAAAATCTAATATGATATGAAAGCAATGTATCAAATAATGTGATAACAATATCAAACACTATCAAAAGGGGAAGCACCCAAATACACTGACAGGGAGGGGAGGGGTTACACACTTTTTGATACACTTTGATAGGGGTGGGGCAGCTGTCAAATTGAGTTTGACGAATGATCCCTATTCTCTACTACATGTGTGTGTGTGTGTTTGTGTGTGTGTATAAAAAGAAACCCAGCACCCCAGACCTTCACTTGAACTGCAACTTGAGCTCTGACAACATGCCAAAAATCCACCCTGCGACCAAAGCCTGGATGATCAAGAGGCTGAAGACCAGATCTACTGCAGAGGTGGATGGCACCTTTAATGTGTCTCAGCGTCAAGTACAAAGAATTAAAGAAGATTTGAAGAGACTGGGGATGTGTTTGACAAGCCCAGGTCCGGCAGACCCTGCAAGACAACTGCTCATTAGGAACGTTAGAAAATCCAAAGCAAGTCCCTCTTCCACTGCAGCAGAGCTCCAACAGGCCTGGTCACCTCAAGTCCCTGTGTCAACTAGATCAGTTTGTAGGATTCTGTCTCGAAATGGCCTCCATGGTAGAATCAGTGCCCAGAAGCCAGCACTAAGCAAAAGGCAAATAAACAACCGTGTGGCATTTGTAAAGTTCCACAGCCTGCTAAACAGATGGACGCTGGAAAAGTGGCAGAAGGTGGATTTCTCTGATGAATCTTCAGTAGAATTACACCACAACCACCGCAAATACTGCAGGAGACCTACTGGAGCCCACATGGATCCAAAATACACCCAGAAAACAGTTAAATTTGGTGGTGGTCTGGGGTTACATTCATTATGGGGGTGTGAGAAACATTTGCAAGGTGGAATGCAATATCAATAGCCTAAAATATGAAGAAGTATTAGCTACCTCTTATATTCCAAATCATAAAAGGTGTCAAATTCAGCATCAGGATGGTGCTCCATCTCATACATCCATCTCTACAACAAAGTTCCTCCAGGCAAAAAAGATCAAGGTGCTCAAGGACTGGCCAGCCCAGTCACCTGACATAAACATCATTGAGCATGTTTGGGATAGGATGAAAGAGGAAGCTTGGAAGACAAAACCAAAGAATCTAGATGAACTCTGGGAGGCTTGTAAAACTGCATTATTTGCTATTCCTGATGGCTTCATTAATAAATTGTATGAATCATTGTTGAACCGCATGGATGCAGTCCTTCAAGCTCATGGAAGTCACACAAATTATTAAATGTCACTCTAATAGCGCCACAACTTCATTCACCAATGTTACGCAACATATATTTGTATCTTAAGTTAATTATTTGTTTGAATATCACATTACTTTCTGTGGGTGACAAAATTTTTGTCTTGCCAAAATCTGACCATTCTGTGTCCATTAACTGATCAAAATTTCTGCATTGATGACAATTTATTTTCTTAACCTAAACCACATTTCAGAGAGTTTCAGCTTTCAAAAGAATAATTTATACAACCAATGGATGAATTTAACGTCAGGTTATAAGAGACATAACTTCTGTCAGGGAGTGTAGTTGAAAAACATTTGTTTGTGTATTTGGAGCACCCCACTAGGACACGGGGGTACTCGGGCTGTTAAAGGGGTGGCCACGGCAGCAGCGACCTGGTCCGTGGTCTTGGGCATCCAAGTAAAAGGGAAGGTCTTAAAAGGGGTTATTTGAATAAAGAGTGTTCATGACGCCACCTGTGGAATTCGGTCAGGGATGACACTGCTTAAAGGGGTCCACTGGGAATGATGTTATTGCAGCAGGGTGGTATGGCTTCCGACAGGTGAAGCCAAATCCCATGGTTCCCACTATAGCAGGCAAAGATCGTCAATAGTGTGGTGCTAGAAAGAATCAGAGGACACAAGGTTGCAGTCTCTATCTTTTACTGGTGGTTTTTGGCCACAGTCGAGGGTACCGGTAACAGATGATGGTGAGGTCCGGTCGGCTTGGAAGCCATTATGGATCTCCCTTTCAGGTGAGGTTGGAAGCCTTCCTTCCTGCACTGTAAGGCATGTCCCTTGCTGCCTATGGCTCCATACAAGGTCCTCTCTCTGTCCTAAGACAGTACCTGCATGGCAGGCAATGTGAGTCTTTTTACAGGTGTCTCTATTTATGACTCTGGGCTCTATATGTTGTTGTGACTTCAGGTGTGGGTGCGGACAGATGACCTGAAATCTGCCCTCTGGTTTCTGCTGTGGGGCATACAGTCCCACACAGCTCAGACTCCCAGTGTCCGGTTCCTAAGCTTCAGTGTGGAGGGAGCTCAGTCGCAGCTCCCCTCCAGCTCTTTAATTCTTCTATGCTTCTTCTCCTCTCACATGTCCTACAGACACAACTCTGTCTGACTCCTCCACTCTGGTCAGGTGCTGCAGCACCACGTGCCTGCACGGCTCCAGCTCTTCTGCTCTCTCCACTCTCCTCCACTGTCTTCTACCAACTGACTAACTCCTCCTCCAAGCCAGAACATATATAGGGAAGTTCCCCTGAATCCGGGTCTAGAGCTCCCCCTTCTGGCCTGGAGTCAGAACATGTTGCATGTATTGTGCTACCTGTTAAAAGGATCCTCCTCGCTTCCAGGCATGGCATCACCCTCCCTGAAAGGAAGGTAACACCACTGTATCAACTGGCTTCCTGTGGTGTTACGTTTCCCCCTCCAAATTTTTGTTTGCGCACCCCCTGCTGGATTACGGGACTAAGACCCTGAAAGGGTTAATTGTTGTGGACTGAGAGTGTGGCTGCTTTAAGAACTGTTTTAACCCTGAACCTGAAGAGAGGAATACACTGCTGAATTTGATGTTTCCTGCATATAAAAGAAAACACGTTTCTTTTGAATGTTAAGTCAAGTTGCCATGTTGAAAAGACTTGGAGTACAGCGTGCTTGTTGGAGCTTTACCATCAAGGACAGGACCACAGTGGAATCTTCAGTAACTGAAGTAAGTACTAAAATTGCATACTGCATTTAATCAGACCGGATATTATCTTTGTGAGACAACAGGGTATGGAAATAATTCTAACTGTCACCACGACTACCACCCTGGCTGTCTTACAACAATAGATATCCTAGGAAAGGGATCTCCTCAACTGAGAACATACATTTCTCCAGTTTGACAAATAATTTATTGTCTCTGAGTATATGCAAGACCTGCCTGACATGTATCTGATGTGACTCAAGGTCAGGTGAATAAGTAATATCATCAAGATAGATTACCACAAATCTACCTACCAGGTGACTAAAGATTTAATTTACAAAGTGTTGAAAGATGACAGGAGTGTTTGCCAACCCAAATGGCATCACCAGGTTCTCACAGTGTCCCTCAGGTGTATTGAAGGCTGTTTTCCACTCTTCTCCCTCTTTAATACTAATGAGATTAGATGCCCCCTGAGGTCCAGTTTTGAAAACCATTTTGCTCCTACAATCTGATTGAAGAGGTCCGGGATGAGAGGGAGCGGATATGAATCCTGAACGGTGATCAGATTGAGTTTGCGGAAATCTAGGCATATGCGTAACCCCCATCATTCTTCTTTATAAAGAAAAACCCAGGAGCAATGGGGGATGAGGATGGTCTGATATGACCCTTTGCCAAACTTAAAGTGATATAAGTCATTTATTGTTTGCATGTCTGGACCCAAGATACTATACAGTCTGCTTTTAGGCAGCTTGGCCCCAGGAACAAGATTAACGGCGCGTTCATAAGGATGATGGGGAGGAAGTTCTTGGCACCCCTGCTTTGAGAACACATTGCCAAAGTCAGACAGGTATTTAAGCACAGACTGGGTATCCACACTAGCAAGTTGGGTACCCAAGCAGTGTCCTTGACAATGCCCACTCCACTTTACCACTTCCTGAGTCTGAAAATCTACCATAGGATTGTACAGCGTGAGTTAAGGAATAGAGATGAGCCACCTCCCTAGTGTTCGGGTTCGGTTCGTCAAACAGGGAACCCCATTGAAACCAATGGCAGGCAAACACAAACACATACACACACATGGAAAACACATAGAAAACACCTTAAAAGGTGTCCAAAAGCTGACAAACTGCTCAGAAGACACAACAAACACACAGAAAAGTCACAACTACATATAGTCATGCGAAAAGAAAAGAGGTGAAGGAGTAAAAGCAGGAGGAGACACAGATATAGGCATGTCATGCCCTTCTAAAATCAAGAAAGGCTGGAGTAAAAATCTAAACTCACTCTACCAACACCCAGACATCTTGACTAGTGTTGAGCATTCCGATACCGCAAGTATCGGGTATCGGCCGATACTTGCGGTATCGGAATTCCGATACCGGGATTCCGATACTTGCCGCGTATCGGATACCGGAATCGGAAGTTCCAAGATTCAAAATGCAGAAATTCAGCCAATGAGAATGATTCCAAGTGTGGGCACATCCTGTTTAGCATGGAGGGCATGAAACTACTGGCAAGGCTGTGATTGGCTGCTGAAATGATGTCATGCTGCAGTTTAAAAGTCGCTGGCGCCATTTTGCGATCACTCTGCTGTGAATTCAGTTAGTGACAGGACGCTGTTTGCTGACTGAGGGACAGTTTAGAGATAGCGATTTGCTTCTTTGTGCTTTCCAAAGGCTAATTTAGCAACCGCTGTGTTCACCTACTATTCACCTTGCTTTTGCCTTGTAGCGCTGTTTTCACAGCGATCTGCAAGGTCTGTGTGTGTGTGTGTGTGAGTGCAGCCCACTCTCTAGTCTGAGTGCAGCCACATAGGCCATCCATAGCTGGTTGTATTCAGTTCAGGGAGGGTGGTTCATTGCCTCATACTGTTCTTTTTTTTTTTTTTTTTTTTTTCAAGTAGTGTAGTCTGCTGCTAATTTATTCAAAAAAATCCTATTAGTGTCTTTCCACCCGTCTCCAGCTAATTTGTGGAAAAACACTACATAGGATAAAGTAGAGGAGGGTTTTTGGGCCTTGCAGCGCCGTTTACGGCTGTCTGCACGGTCTCCGTGTGACTGCAGCTCGCCCTGTAGTCTGTGAGCAGCCATAGCCTGGTTGTCTCCAGCTCAGGGTTGTTCACTGCGTCATACCGCCAAATCAATTTTAATTTTTTTTCAAGTAGTGTAGTCTGCTGCTAATTTATTTAAAAAAATCCTATTAGTGTCTTTCCACCCGTCTCCAGCTAATTTGTGGAAAAACACTACATAGAATAAAGTAGAGGAGGGTTTTTGGGCCTTGCAGCGCCGTTTACGGCTGTCTGCACGGTCTCCGTGTGATTGCAGCTCGCCCTGTAGTCTGTGAGCAGCCATAGCCTGGTTGTCTCCAGCTCAGGGTTGTTCACTGCGTCATACCGCCAAATCAATTTTAATTTTTTTTCAAGTAGTGTAGTCTGCTGCTAATTTATTTTAAAAAATCCTATTAGTGTCTTTCCACCCGTCTCCAGCTAATTTGTGGAAAAACACTACATAGGATAAAGTAGAGGAGGGTTTTTGGGCCTTGCAGCGCCGTTTACGGCTGTCTGCACGGTCTCCGTGTGATTGCAGCTCGCCCTGTAGTCTGTGAGCAGCCATAGCCTGGTTGTTTCCTGCTCAGGGTTGTTCACTGCGTCATACCGCCAAATCAATTTTCTTTTTTTTTCAAGTAGTGTAGGTTGCTGCTAATTTATTTAAAAAAATCCTATTAGTGTCTTTCCACCCGTCTCCAGCTAACTTGTGGAAAAACACTACATAGGATAACGTAGAGGAGGGTTTTTGGGCCTTGCAGCGCCGTTTACGTCTGTCTGCACGGTCTCCGTGTGACTGCAGCTCTATCTGTTGTCAGTTCAGCCCCCAAAAAAGAAATAAATAATAAAGTTCACCAAACACACCAGTTACACCACTTTACATTTGTGTAGGCCACATTAGCTCATATTAAAGTCTAGTCCACACTTTAGAAAATTAGTGTTTCTTATACCTGTTAGGAGGAGTTGCTCAGGAATAAGCACACAAATCCGTTAGTACTTTTCTGCTTATCTTTATCAGTCAACCAAGATGAAGAAGGCAGTGAGTAAGGCACGTGGGCGTGGGCGCGGAGCAGGGAGGGGACGTGGGGATTCTGTGCCTGCTGCGGGCACCGGTGACTCATCAGCACCCACTTTCACCAGGCAACAGTCGTTCATGCGCAGCTTTGTGTCAGAGCGCCGTACACCGCTGCTGCGTCAAGAACAAATTGAAGCTGTTGTCGGATGGATGGCAGCTAATGCATCAACTTCCATTAGTGCCACATCCTCTCAGACACAGAGCACTGGAGAGCAGCCATCTGTCTCTTCACCACCTGCCAAATTGCCCAGGCAGACAGAGAGCCCAGGACAGGAGCCGTCTCTACTTCTGTTCTGTGAATCTCTTGGCTTGGAAACAGGGGGCCAGCCAAGCAGCATTGGAGAAATGGAAGAAGAGGCAGGGTGCAGTGATGCCCAACAGCTTTTTCTGTCTTCCTCTGAAGAGGCGGGTGGGCCAGTGGCTCCGGTCACCACATCGCAGGCCGCATCAGCTGATGATGACACTCAGGTGCCACTTACTGGTGCGTGCTCTGCTGCTGAGACTACCCAGGAGGAGCAGTTGGGGGCAGAGGGTAGTGTAGATGATGAGGTCCTCGACCCATCTTGGCGTGAGGGACAGGAAGGTGGTGGGAGCAGCTCTGAGGAAGAGATTCCCCGTACGGCCCAAAGAGGGAGAGGGAGGGGGAAGACTGCGGATCCTGCAGCCTCCGCTTTGGCACCCGTTAGGAGCATGTCTCTTCCAAAAGCCAAAAAGGGCGCTCCCAAGACTTGCAGTGCCTGGTCCTTTTTTGACACAGTTGCAGATGACATTTGCTATGTCAGATGCAACGTGTGTCATCAAAAAGTCAAAAGAGGTCGAAATGTCAGCAACCTCAATACCTCCAACATGTGGAAACATGTGCGCAACAGGCACCCGGCGGAGTTAGAAAAACAGACTGAAGAGGTAGGCCAACCAACAGCGGCAGCTACCACCTCTTCAGCTCGTGTTGCCTCTTCCTCTAGCTCACACGCAGCTGGTTCGGCTTCCTCCCAGGATCGCCGTGGAAGAACCTCTGGCCCTGTTGTCCAGAGACCCGCTGTAATTCCACCCGCAGCACCACTTTCCCAGTCATCCACACACTCCCAGCCCAGTCTACAGCCATCGGTAGTACAGGCATGGGAGAAAAGGCGGCCTTTCTCGTCAAACCACCCACGAGCACAGGCTCTGACTGCAGGCATTGCCAAACTTCTGTCACTGGAAATGCTGTCATTCAGGCTGGTGGAGACTGACAGCTTCCGTGACTTGATGTCATTGGCAGTCCCACAGTACAATGTGCCCAGCCGCTTTTACTTCAGCAGGCAAGCCGTCCCTGCCCTGCACAAGCATGTGGAGGGACACATAAAACACGCGCTACTGAACGCCGTCAGTAGCAAGGTCCACCTCACCACCGATGCGTGGACCAGTCAACATGGACAGGGGCGATACCTTTCCCTCACTGCCCATTGGGTTAATGTCGTTGAGCCGGGTACAGACCGTGCGAGTGGCGCAGGACGTGTCCTGCCCACTCCAAGGATTGCAGGAATCCATTCTGTACGCATTGACTCCTCCTCTTACACCAGTTCCTCAGAATCATCGCTGCAGGAGCCGTCACAGTCCACCTCCACATGGACCCGTGATGAACGTGTACCTGTTACGACCGACATGAGCACAGCCGTGGCCAAACGTCAACAGGCCGTGTTGAAATTAATTTTTTTGGGGAATCGTAGCCACACAGCGCAGGAGCTCTGGAATGCCATCAAGCAGGAGAGCGATGTGTGGTTTGTGCCAGCGAATCTCCAGCCAGGCATGGTAGTGTGTGATAATGGCCGAAATCTGGTGGCAGCTCTGGGCCTCGGCAACCTCACTCACATCCCATGTCTGGCACATGTGCTCAATTTGGTCGTGCAGAGCTTTTTGAGGGACTATCCGGATCTTGATGCACTGCTGCACAAGGTCCGCCTAGAGTGTGCTCACTTGCGGCGTTCCAGCACGGCAAAAGCGCGCATTGCGGCTCTGCAGCGCCGACACCGCCTGCCGGAACATCGCATCATATGTGACCTACCTACCAGGTGGAATTCCACGTTACATATGTTGGAGCGGTTGTGTGAGCAGCAGCAAGCTGTAATGGAGTACCAGCTGCTTCAGGCGCAAAAAAGTCGCAGTCAGCGCCGTACAGACTTCACAACCACAGAGTGGGCCACTATGAATGACGTCTGCCAGGTTTTGCGTCCCTTTGATTATTCCACGCGGATGGCGAGTGCAGATGATGCACTAGTCAGCATGACTGTCCCCCTTATCTGCCTGCTTGAAAAATCACTGCAAGCGCTAAGGGATGATGTTGTGGAAGAGGTGGAGGATGAGGATTCACCATTTCCATCATCTTCTGGACAGTCAGCGCCACGTGGTTCCTCACAAACGCGTAGGCAGGGGACAGTTTGTGAGGAGGATGAGGAGGAGTCAATGGAGGAGGAAGACGTCCGTCCAGAGGAGGGAGTTACCGAATTGTCCAGTACTCAGTGTGTACAGCGAGGGTGGGGTGATGACGAGCAGGCAGAGATCACGCCTCCAGCAGGGGACAGCGTTTCTTGGGCAGTTGGCAGTCTGCAGCACATGGTGGATTACATGCTGCAGTGCCTGAGAAACGACCGCCGCATCGCCCACATTCTCAACATGTCTGATTATTGGGTGTTCACCCTCCTCGATCCTCGCTACCGGGACAACGTAGAAAGCCTCATCACACCGTTGAACCGGGAGCGAAAAATGCGGGAGTACCAAGACACACTGGTCAATTCCATCATCTTCTCCATTCCAACTGAGAGAAGTTCTGCTAGTGCATTCCAAAGCAGCTCAGTGCGTCCAGGCAGTGGTGGAGGCTCTGCACAAAGAGGGAGCAGAAGCAGTGCCTCTGCCCAAGGCAAGACCAGTATGGCCCAACTGTGGCACAGTTTTCTGTGCCCCCCACAAAAGTCTACACCATCACAGACGGCTCCAGTCAGCAGGAGGCAACGGTTCCGTCAGATGGTGACAGACTACATGTCTTGCCCTCTTGCTGTACTCCCAGACGGCTCTTCCCCTTTCAAGTTTTGGGTCTTAAAGCTGGATACATGGCCAGAGCTAAGCCAGTATGCATTGGAGGTGCTGTCTTGCCCTGCGGCCAGTGTATTATCGGAACGTGTCTTTAGTGCTGCAGGTGGTGTACTAACTGACCGTCGCATGCGACTATCCTCCGATAACGTTGACCGGCTTACTTTCCTGAAAATGAACAAGGCCTGGATCTCGCAGGAATTTGCCACTCCTCCTGATTAAATAATTAGGTCACTGTATACGTTATCCAGGTCTCCTGTTGTGTTCATCTTTCTACCACCTGAACTTAAATTCCTGGGCTCCAACACCGCCAGTTGAGGCTCAGAAGTGCCGTCTGCACAGTCAAAACATACGACCCAATGTTATTGGGTTTCAGTAACGTCAGCTGATCCCCAGCTGTGTAGCCGGCAATGTGTCATGCGACCGCCACGCTGACACAACAACTGAAATGTAAGGGAATCTGTCCCCCCCCCCAAGGCGTTTGTTACTGAAAGAGCCACCTTGTGCAGCAGTAATGCTGCACAAGGAAAAGGTAGCTATTTTTGTTTAGCACCTTGCACACGCAGAACTTAACACTTATAAAATGTGTCCACTGATACCGTAACACCGTCCCGGAGGTGGGACTTTCCTTCGTAATGTGACGCAGCACAGCCGTCATTCCTACCCCCCCCCGGCGCCGCGCACCGGCTCCTCAGCGTTGTTTGATTCCGTCCCGGAGCCTGCGCTGTTATGTTATCCCGTGGCCAGGCACACTTAGCGCTGCCCGTCTTCTGGCATCATTTGGTGTCAGGATGGCTGCGCCTGTGCGGCCGCGCTGGCAGAGAGCCCGCCTCGCAGTGTCTTCTGATTTAATCCCACTGGGGGCCTGGGATCCATGGACATGCGCAGTGCATATCTGAACCTCCACCTCTCACTCATCTCCCTATGGCTTCTTCAGACTGTTCGGTGTCAGCTGGTCCCTAATAGCATGCCACGGCCGTGACACCGCACAGTCTTAAGAAGCCATAGGGAGGGGAGTGAGAGGCGAGGATATGCACTGCGCATGTCCATGGATCCCAGGCCCCCAGTGGGATTAAATCAGAAGACACTGCGAGGCGGGCTCTCGGCCAGCGCGGCCGCACAGGCGCAGCCATCCTGACACCAAATGATGCCAGAAGACGGGCAGCGCTAAGTGTGCCTGGCCACGGGATAACATAACAGCGCAGGCTCCGGGACGGAATCAAACAACGCTGAGGAGCCGGTGCGCGGCGCCGGGGGGGTAGGAATGACGGCTGTGCTGCGTCACATTACGAAGGAAAGTCCCACCTCCAGGACGGTTTTACGGTTGCAGGGGACACATTTTATAAGTGTTTAGTTCTGTGTTTGCAAGGAGCATGATGAAAAGAGCCACCTTTTCCTTTTGCATCTTTTGTGCTGCACAAGCTGGCTCTTTCAGCTACAAACGCCTTGGGGGGGGTTAAAGGTTCCCTTTCGACTTTCTCAGGCTTCGGCCTACATTGTGTTCCTCTGCTTTTCCACCTGTCCCTGGGCTCCAACACCGCCAGTTGCCGTCCAGAAGTGCTGTACGCACAGTCAACAGTCGCTCCTCTGTTATTGGGGTTCAGTAACGTCAGCTGTTCCCCTGCTGTGTGTGTGGCAATCCCTCCTACCTCCTCCAACCTCCTCCTCCTCCACCTGTCCCTGGGCTCCAACACCGCCAGTTGCCGTCCAGAAGTGCTGTACGCACAGTCAACAGTCGCTCCTCTGTTATTGGGGTTCAGTAACGTCAGCTGTTCCCCTGCTGTGTGTGTGGCAATCCCTCCTACCTCCTCCAACCTCCTCCTCCTCCACCTGTCCCTGGGCTCCAACACCGCCAGTTGCCATCCAGAAGTGCTGTACGCACAGTCAACAGCCGCTCCTCTGTTATTGGGGTTCAGTAACGTCAGCTGTTCCCCTGCTGTGTGTGTGGCAATCCCTCCTACCTCCTCCAACCTCCTCCTCCTCCACCTGTCCCTGGGCTCCAACACCGCCAGTTGCCGTCCAGAAGTGCTGTACGCACAGTCAACAGTCCCTCCTCTGTTATTGGGGTTCAGTAACGTCAGCTGTTCCCCTGCTGTGTGTGTGGCAATCCCTCCTACCTCCTCCAACCTCCTCCTCCTCCACCTGTCCCTGGGCTCCAACACCGCCAGTTGCCGTCCAGAAGTGCTGTACGCACAGTCAACAGTCGCTCCTCTGTTATAGGGGTTCAGTAACGTCAGCTGTTCCCCTGCTGTGTGTGTGGCAATCCCTCCTACCTCCTCCAACCTCCTCCTCCTCCACCTGTCCCTGGGCTCCAACACCGCCAGTTGCCGTCCAGAAGTGCTGTACGCACAGTCAACAGTCCCTCCTCTGTTATTGGGGTTCAGTAACGTCAGCTGTTCCCCTGCTGTGTGTGTGGCAATCCCTCCTACCTCCTCCAACCTCCTCCTCCTCCACCTGTCCCTGGGCTCCAACACCGCCAGTTGCCGTCCAGAAGTGCTGTACGCACAGTCAACAGTCGCTCCTCTGTTATTGGGGTTCAGTAACGTCAGCTGTTCCCCTGCTGTGTGTGTGGCAATCCCTCCTACCTCCTCCAACCTCCTCCTCCTCCACCTGTCCCTGGGCTCCAACACCGCCAGTTGCCGTCCAGAAGTGCTGTACGCACAGAGCCAAACACCTCGCCAATGTGTTAGTGGGGTTCAGCACCGCCAGCTGTTCCCCTGCTGTGTATACGGCAACGTGTACTGCGACCGCCACGCAGGCACAACAAGTTAAATTTAAGGGAACCTGTCCCCCCCCCCCCAGGTGTTTGTTACTGAAGGAGCCACCTTGTGCAGCAGTAATGATGCAAAGGGAAAAAGTGCCTCTTTTCGTGGTGCTCCTTGCAGATGCTGAACCTAACACTTATGAAATGTGTCCCCTCACAGCGTTCAACCGTCCGGTAGGTGGAACTTTCCTTTGTCATGTGACGCAGCACAGCCGTCAATTTTACCCCCTTGGCGCCGTGCGCCGCCTCCTCAGCGTTGTTTGAATCTGTCCCGGAGCCTGCGCTGTTAGGTTACCCCTTGGCCATGCACACATTTTGCGCTGCCCGTCTTCTGACATCATTTGCTGTCAGCCAGCCTGACAGCAAATGATGTCAGAAGACGGGCAGCGCAAAATGTGTGCATGGCCAAGGGGTAACCTAACAGCGCAGGCTCCGGGACAGATTCAAACAACGCTGAGGAGGCGGCGCACGGCGCCAAGGGGGTAAAATTGACGGCTGTGCTGCGTCACATGACAAAGGAATGTTCCACCTACCGGACGGTTGAACGCTGTGAGGGGACACATTTCATAAGTGTTAGGTTCAGCATCTGCAAGGACCATAATTAAAAGGGCTAAGTTTACCTTTTCCAGCATTAGTGGTGTACACGATGGCTCTTCCAGCTACAAACGCCTGGGGGGGGGGGGGGGTTAAAGGTTTCCTTTCAACTTGCTCCAGTGCAGGCTTCGGCCTACACTCCGCTCCCCCTGCTCCTCCTGCTGACCCTGGGCTCTAACACCGCCAGTTGGGGCCCATATGTGCTAGCTGCACAGAGAAAAACACCAGCCAATGTGTCAGTGGGGTTCAGCACCGCCAGCTGTTCCCCTGCTGTGCAGCCGGCAACGTGTCCTGCAACTGCCACGCAGGCACAACAGACCCAAAAGCTGCCGCCAGTGCAGGCTTCGGCCTACACTCTGCTCCATCTCCTCCTCCTGCTGACCCCGGGCTCCAACACCGCCAGTTGGGGCCCGGTACTGCTAGCTGCACAGAGAAAAACACCAGCCAATGTGTCAGTGGGGTTCAGCACCGCCAGCTGTTCCCCTGCTGTGCAGCCGGCAACGTGTCCTGCAACTGCCACGCAGGCACAACAGACCCAAAAGCTGCCGCCAGTGCAGGCTTCGGCCTACACTCTGCTCCATCTCCTCCTCCTGCTGACCCCGGGCTCCAACACCGCCAGTTGGGGCCCGGTACTGCTAGCTGCACAGAGAAAAACACCAGCCAATGTGTCAGTGGGGTTCAGCACCGCCAGCTGTTCCCCTGCTGTGCAGCCGGCATCGTGTCCTGCAAAAGCCACGCAGACACAAGAACTGAAATTGAAGGGAACCTGTCCCCCCTCCCCCAGGCGTTTGTACGTTTTAAAGGCCACCTTGTACAGCGGTAATGCTGCATGTGTGCAAGGTGGCTCATAAACGTATTCTCCTCGCACATGTGGAACTGAAAACACGTCTAAAATGTGTCCTCTGTGTGACCATTTAACCGTCCCGGTGGTGTGACTTTCCTTTGTAATGACACGCTGCAACCCCCTTGGTAGCGCTGCCCGTCTTCTGGCATCATTGTTTGGCTGCCTGCGCCTCTGCGGCCGCCCTGACCCACACAACGCCCCTCGGTGTCTTATTTATTGGGACTGCGAGGGTGTGATTGACGGGCATGATCAGTGCATCAGTTCGCCTGTCCCTCATCTCCTTCCGCCTTCTGCGGACTGTGCGGCTTCATGGCCGTGGCATGCGATAAGGGAACAGATGACGCCGCACAGTCTGAAGCGGGTGTAAGGACCCGAGTGTGAGAGGCGAACATATGTGCTGCGCCAGGCCCTGCATCCCAGCCCCGCAGTGTTTTAACAATGTTAAGACACTGCGGGGCTGGGATTCATGGTCATCGCGAACCGCACCGGCCGACATTAAATGATGCCAGAACATGGGCAGCGCTAACAGCGCTAGGCCAGGGGATAACACAACAGCGCAGACTCCTGTACAGCAAATAGCAACGCTCAGGAGGCTGCACCCAGCACCAAGGTGGGATTCTTGACATCTGTGCTGCGTCTCATTACAAAGGGAACTCGCGCCTCCAACACAGTTTGACTGTTTAAAGGGCTAAATGTTATACGTGTTTCATTCAGCGTGTGCAAGGAGCGAAATTAAAAGAGCAACCTTTGACTTGTGCAGCACTACTGCTGCATAAGCTGTGGCTCTTCTACTTTGTAACCCCTGAGGGGGGGTTAAAGGTTACCTTTGAAATTGGTTCAATTAGGCTTCGGCCTACACTCTGCTCCCCCTGCAGAGCCCTGGGCTCCAACACCGCCAGTTGGGGCCCGGTATTGCTAGCTGCACAGAGAAAAACACCAGCCAATGTGTCAGTGGGGTTCAGCACCGCCAGCTGTTCCCCTGCTGTGCAGCCGGCAACGTGTCCTGCAACTGCCACGCAGGCACAACAGACCCAAAAGCTGCCGCCAGTGCAGGCTTCGGCCTACACTCTGCTCCATCTCCTCCTCCTGCTGACCCCGGGCTCCAACACCGCCAGTTGGGGCCCGGTACTGCTAGCTGCACAGAGAAAAACACCAGCCAATGTGTCAGTGGGGTTCAGCACCGCCAGCTGTTCCCCTGCTGTGCAGCCGGCATCGTGTCCTGCAAAAGCCACGCAGACACAAGAACTGAAATTGAAGGGAACCTGTCCCCCCTCCCCCAGGCGTTTGTACGTTTTAAAGGCCACCTTTTACAGCGGTAATGCTGCATGTGTGCAAGGTGGCTCATAAACGTATTCTCCTCGCACATGTGGAACTGAAAACACGTCTAAAATGTGTCCTCTGTGTGACCATTTAACCGTCCCGATGGTGTGACTTTCCTTTGTAATGACACGCTGCAACCCCCTTGGTAGCGCTGCCCGTCTTCTGGCATCATTGTTTGGCTGCCTGCGCCTCTGCGGCCGCCCTGACCCACACAACGCCCCTCGGTGTCTTATTTATTGGGACTGCGAGGGTGTGATTGACGGGCATGATCAGTGCATCAGTTCGCCTGTCCCTCATCTCCTTCCGCCTTCTGCGGACTGTGCGGCTTCATGGCCGTGGCATGCGATAAGGGATCAGATGACGCCGCACAGTCTGAAGCGGGTGTAAGGACCCGAGTGTGAGAGGCGAACATATGTGCTGCGCCAGGCCCTGCATCCCAGCCCCGCAGTGTTTTAACAATGTTAAGACACTGCGGGGCTGGGATTCATGGTCATCGCGAACCGCACCGGCCGACATTAAATGATGCCAGAACATGGGCAGCGCTAACAGCGCTAGGCCAGGGGATAACACGACAGCGCAGACTCCTGTAAAGCAAATAACAACGCTCAGGAGGCTGCACCCAGCACCAAGGTGGGATTCTTGACATCTGTGCTGCGTCTCATTACAAAGGGAACTCGCGCCTCCAACACAGTTTGACTGTTTAAAGGGCTAAATTTTATACGTGTTTCATTCAGCGTGTGCAAGGAGCGAAATTAAAAGAGCAACCTTTGACTTGTGCAGCACTACTGCTGCATAAGCTGTGGCTCTTCTACTTTGTAACCCCTGAGGGGGGGTTAAAGGTTACCTTTGAAATTGGTTCAATTAGGCTTCGGCCTACACTCTGCTCCCCCTGCAGAGCCCTGGGCTCCAACACCGCCAGTTGGGGCCCGGTACTGCTAGCTGCACAGAGAAAAACACCAGCCAATGTGTCAGTGGGGTTCAGCACCGCCAGCTGTTCCCCTGCTGTGCAGCCGGCAACGTGTCCTGCAACTGCCACGCAGGCACAACAGACCCAAAAGCTGCCGCCAGTGCAGGCTTCGGCCTACACTCTGCTCCATCTCCTCCTCCTGCTGACCCCGGGCTCCAACACCGCCAGTTGGGGCCCGGTACTGCTAGCTGCACAGAGAAAAACACCAGCCAATGTGTCAGTGGGGTTCAGCACCGCCAGCTGTTCCCCTGCTGTGCAGCCGGCATCGTGTCCTGCAAAAGCCACGCAGACACAAGAACTGAAATTGAAGGGAACCTGTCCCCCCTCCCCCAGGCGTTTGTACGTTTTAAAGGCCACCTTGTACAGCGGTAATGCTGCATGTGTGCAAGGTGGCTCATAAACGTATTCTCCTCGCACATGTGGAACTGAAAACACGTCTAAAATGTGTCCTCTGTGTGACCATTTAACCGTCCCGGTGGTGTGACTTTCCTTTGTAATGACACGCTGCAACCCCCTTGGTAGTGCTGCCCGTCTTCTGGCATCATTGTTTGGCTGCCTGCGCCTCTGCGGCCGCCCTGACCCACACAACGCCCCTCGGTGTCTTATTTATTGGGACTGCGAGGGTGTGATTGACGGGCATGATCAGTGCATCAGTTCGCCTGTCCCTCATCTCCTTCCGCCTTCTGCGGACTGTGCGGCTTCATGGCCGTGGCATGCGATAAGGGATCAGATGACGCCGCACAGTCTGAAGCGGGTGTAAGGACCCGAGTGTGAGAGGCGAACATATGTGCTGCGCCAGGCCCTGCATCCCAGCCCCGCAGTGTTTTAACAATGTTAAGACACTGCGGGGCTGGGATTCATGGTCATCGCGAACCGCACCGGCCGACATTAAATGATGCCAGAACATGGGCAGCGCTAACAGCGCTAGGCCAGGGGATAACACGACAGCGCAGACTCCTGTACAGCAAATAACAACGCTCAGGAGGCTGCACCCAGCACCAAGGTGGGATTCTTGACATCTGTGCTGCGTCTCATTACAAAGGGAACTCGCGCCTCCAACACAGTTTGACTGTTTAAAGGGCTAAATGTTATACGTGTTTCATTCAGCGTGTGCAAGGAGCGAAATTAAAAGAGCAACCTTTGACTTGTGCAGCACTACTGCTGCATAAGCTGTGGCTCTTCTACTTTGTAACCCCTGAGGGGGGGTTAAAGGTTACCTTTGAAATTGGTTCAATTAGGCTTCGGCCTACACTCTGCTCCCCCTGCAGAGCCCTGGGCTCCAACACCGCCAGTTGGGGCCCGGTACTGCTAGCTGCACAGAGAAAAACACCAGCCAATGTGTCAGTGGGGTTCAGCACCGCCAGCTGTTCCCCTGCTGTGCAGCCGGCAACGTGTCCTGCAACTGCCACGCAGGCACAACAGACCCAAAAGCTGCCGCCAGTGCAGGCTTCGGCCTACACTCTGCTCCATCTCCTCCTCCTGCTGACCCCGGGCTCCAACACCGCCAGTTGGGGCCCGGTACTGCTAGCTGCACAGAGAAAAACACCAGCCAATGTGTCAGTGGGGTTCAGCACCGCCAGCTGTTCCCCTGCTGTGCAGCCGGCATCGTGTCCTGCAAAAGCCACGCAGAGACAAGAACTGAAATTGAAGGGAACCTGTCCCCCCTCCCCCAGGCGTTTGTACGTTTTAAAGGCCACCTTGTACAGCGGTAATGCTGCATGTGTGCAAGGTGGCTCATAAACGTATTCTCCTCGCACATGTGGAACTGAAAACACGTCTAAAATGTGTCCTCTGTGTGACCATTTAACCGTCCCGGTGGTGTGACTTTCCTTTGTAATGACACACTGCAACCCCCTTGGTAGCGCTGCCCGTCTTCTGGCATCATTGTTTGGCTGCCTGCGCCTCTGCGGCCGCCCTGACCCACACAACGCCCCTCGGTGTCTTATTTATTGGGACTGCGAGGGTGTGATTGACGGGCATGATCAGTGCATCAGTTCGCCTGTCCCTCATCTCCTTCCGCCTTCTGCGGACTGTGCGGCTTCATGGCCGTGGCATGCGATAAGGGATCAGATGACGCCGCACAGTCTGAAGCGGGTGTAAGGACCCGAGTGTGAGAGGCGAACATATGTGCTGCGCCAGGCCCTGCATCCCAGCCCCGCAGTGTTTTATGAATGTTAAGACACTGCGGGGCTGGGATTCATGGTCATCGCGAACCGCACCGGCCGACATTAAATGATGCCAGAACATGGGCAGCGCTAACAGCGCTAGGCCAGGGGATAACACGACAGCGCAGACTCCTGTACAGCAAATAACAACGCTCAGGAGGCTGCACCCAGCACCAAGGTGGGATTCTTGACATCTGTGCTGCGTCTCATTACAAAGGGAACTCGCGCCTCCAACACAGTTTGACTGTTTAAAGGGCTAAATGTTATACGTGTTTCATTCAGCGTGTGCAAGGAGCGAAATTAAAAGAGCAACCTTTGACTTGTGCAGCACTACTGCTGCATAAGCTGTGGCTCTTCTACTTTGTAACCCCTGAGGGGGGGTTAAAGGTTACCTTTGAAATTGGTTCAATTAGGCTTCGGCCTACACTCTGCTCCCCCTGCAGAGCCCTGGGCTCCAACACCGCCAGTTGGGGCCCGGTACTGCTAGCTGCACAGAGAAAAACACCAGCCAATGTGTCAGTGGGGTTCAGCACCGCCAGCTGTTCCCCTGCTGTGCAGCCGGCATCGTGTCCTGCAAAAGCCACGCAGACACTTGCTCTTGTACCTTCTGCTCCCCATCCTGGTTCCAGTACCGTCAGCTGGTTCCGGGCAGAGCCTTTGGCTTAGGTGCCTCCCTCTGGGTATCCGAGTTCCACCAACGTCAGGTGGTCCTTGGTAGTGCTTTCAGGCACGGGTACCTCCTGCTTAGTAACCGGGTTCCAGTAACGTCAGCTGGTCCTCGGTAGTTCCATTGGCTCTTGGACCTTCGGCTACCCATCCGGGTTCCAGCACCGTCAGCTGGTTCTCGGCAGTGTCTTTTGCTCTTGTACCTTCTGCTCCCCATCCTGGTTCCAGTACCGTCAGCTGGTTCCGGGCAGAGCCTTTGGCTTAGGTGCCTCCCTCTGGGTATCCGAGTTCCACCAACGTCAGGTGGTCCTTGGTAGTGCTTTCAGGCACGGGTACCTCCTGCTTAGTAACCGGGTTCCAGTAACGTCAGCTGGTCCTCGGTAGTTCCATTGGCTCTTGGACCTTCGGGTAGCCATCCGAGTTCCAGTTCCATCAGCTGGTTCTCGGCATTTTCTCAGCCTTCTTGTACCTTCTGCTACATTTCCAAGTTCAAGAGACTAAACACGATGACCCGGAAGACCACCCCTAAGATGACAACGACACCAGAGACGACAACCACCGTGATGACGACGACCCTGGAGACGATGACCCCGAAGACCACCCCGATGACGACGACCCCGGAGACGACGACCCTGAAGACCACCCCGATGACGACGACCCCGGAGACGACGACCCTGGAGACGACGACGACCTGGAAGACCGAGAAGCAGAAGAACAAGAGGCTGCAGAACAAAGAGCAGAAGAACATTAAGCATAACACTAAATATCAGAGCAAAAAATATTATCTAAATTATAAGCAGAAGAAGACTAAGCAGTGTATGGGGGTGAGTCCGTTCCTCCTCGTGGTGCCCCTGGATAAAGCCTGATGCTGCAGGCCAAACTGAACGCGGACAAATGTAACTCTTTTGTGACAGGCAGAACGGAAGGTGTAATCTTCAAACTTTTATAGATAACAACTACGGGAATGCCTGTCACAAATAAGAATATGATGAAGAAGTAGAATATGATGAAGATAATAGTAAAATAAAAAGAATATGAACAATGTAACCAAAAAAATAATAGGTAGAAGATGAAGAAGAAGATGAATAAGGTGAAGAAGTTGATGTCAAAGAAGCTGATGATGAGGATAATGAAGAAGAAAGTGTGGGAGAAGTAAAAAAGAAGGTGAAGGGCGTGGAAGTAGTGAAACATCAATATCTGACAAAATAAAAAAAAAAATTAACATAGTCAAAATCTTTCTACCGCCGAACGTCATAAAAAACCCCCAAAATCCTGCTATTCTATTACATTGGGCTAAACCTCTGTGCCTTTAATGTCTCCGCCACGTCCCCCAATACATCCTACATTATTCTTAGTTGTTTTCCTTCATGTAGAATGAACCTACAAGTTTATAGAGGGTTTATTTTAATTCCGATATTTTCGTCCCATTGACTTGCATTGGGATCGGGTATCGGTATCGGATTGGATCCGATATTTTGACGGTATCGGCCGATACTTTCCGATACCGATACTTTCCGATATCGGAAAGTATCGCTCAACACTAATCTTGACAAAAAAAATTAAAAAAGAAATATCTTTAGGTAGAATGGCGGCGGGTCCATTCAGAACAATTTCCTTAGAAGACGTAGTGGTACCCCCATTGGGATTTGTGCCAAAAATGAACCCAATACATTCAGACTAATCCACCATTTGTCATATCCAAGGGGCAGGTCAGTAAACAACAACATTGACATGGAACCAAGTACAGTACTATGTACTGTACCTCCTTTGACGAGGCAATCAGGCGGGTCAAGAAGTTGGGAAGGGGCACCCTAATGGCCAAAACAGACATTGAGGGGGCGTTCCGGTTACTACCTGTGCCTCCGAATAGTGTCCTCCCATTGGGCTGCTTCTGTGAAGGAGCATGCTACATAGATCGCTGTTTGCCCATGGGGTGCTCCATATCCTGCTCACTATTTGAGGTGTTTAGTTGCTTCCTAGTATGTGTCGTCATGGACGTTTTAAGGCGGCACATATTATCCATTACCTCTACGACTTCTTATGCCTAGGCCCAAAAGATTTGCCACAGTGTAAAAACACGCGGTAGTCCACCTGTGAGAAGGAGAGAGCTGGAGGGAGAATGGACACCCCAGAGCCGAGGGGTTAGATTGAGAAAGAAAGAAGGCGGTGTAGCTTGCTTCATGGGTGGGGTACGCTGCTGAGTAGCAGAAATTGCTACTAGGCCCAAAAGGATTTCCTGGGCCAGATGCCGTTACAAAATAGTAGTTAGGTAAACAGGCGGTGTAGCTTGCTTCATGGGTGGGGTACGCTGCTGAGTAGCACTAAATTCTACTAGGCCCAAAAGGATTTCCTGCGCTAGATGGCGTTAAAAAATAGTACTTAGATAAACAGGCGGTGTAGCTTGCTTCATTGGTGGGGTACGCTGCTGAGTAGCACTAAATTCTACTAGGCCCAAAAGGATTTCCAGGGTTAGATGCAGTTACAAAATAGTAGTTAGATAAACAGGTGGTATAGCTTGCTTTATGGGTGGGGTACGCTGCTGAGTAGCACTAAATTCTACTAGGCCCAAAAGGATTTCCCGGGCTAGATGCCGTTACAAAATAGTAGTTAGGTAAACAGGTGGTGTAGCTTGCTTCATGGGTGGGGTACGCTGCTGAGTAGCACTAAATTCTACTAGGCCCAAAAGGATTTCCTGGGCCAGATGCCGTTACAAAATAGTAGTTAGATAAACAGGCGGTGTAGCTTGCTTCATGGGTGGGGTACGCTGCTGAGTAGCACTAAATTCTACTAGGCCCAAAAGGATTTTCAGGGCTAGATGCAGTTACAAAATAGTAGTTAGGTAAACAGGTGGTATAGCTTGCTTTATGGGTGGGGTACGCTGCTGAGTAGCACTAAATTCTACTAGGCCCAAAAGGATTTCCCGGGCTAGATGCCGTTACAAAATAGTAGTTAGGTAAACAGGTGGTGTAGCTTGCTTCATGGGTGGGGTACGCTGCTGAGTAGCACTAAATTCTACTAGGCCCAAAAGGATTTCCTGGGCCAAATGCCATTACAAAATAGTAGTTAGATAAACAGGCGGTGTAGCTTGCTTCATGGGTGGGGTACGCTGCTGAGTAGCACCTAATTCTACTAGGCCCAAAACGATTTCCTGGGCCAGATGCCGTTAAAAATAGTACTTAGGTGAAAAGGCGCTGGGTGGCTGGGCTACTCTGCTGACTAGCAGACACTGAAGCTTTGGAGCAGACCTCTGAATCCCAGGTCATAGTATGAGTAAACAACTCTGCAGACGACCCCACCCACCTGGAATTGACGATGGCAACATCATGAAAAACTCAGCAAGGGGACTAAATAAAAGAGTCTCCATTTTTTCAAAAAATTCGGCCACAGACACCACTTAAGTGGCATCAATTTTGCCAGTTTTTTTAAACGGTTGGTGAGGTGATTTTCAAAAATCATCAAGCTTTTAGTCTCCCCAAGATGACACAGGGGTAGAAAAGTCCTTGCGGATCCAGGATTTGTTCATCTTGATGAATTTTGTCTGTCTACATTGTCACTGGACAGCCACGTGCGCTTATCTGTCAGCACACCACCAGCAGCATTGAACACACGTTCAGAGAGAACGCTGGCTGCGGGGCACGACAAGATCTCCAAGGCGTGAGTGGCGAGCTCAGGCCATTTTTCAAGATTGGAAGCCCAAAATGAGCAAGGGTCCAGTTCCACAGTCATGGCATTGATGTTAATTTGGAGATACTCTTGTACCATGCTCTCTAGGTGTTGGCTGTTCATCAGACTTCTTGTCTCCTGTGGCCTTGCAAAGGATGGTCTAAAAAAATCTTGAAACGATTGGAAAAAATTGCTGTTACCACCAGATATGATGTTACTGTTACGGTTAGAGTGATGACTCGATAGTCCCATGGTTGGTAAGTTAGAACTCAGAGATTGACTACGTGCACCACTGGTGTTTTGTGGAAAAGCAGATGTTAGATTCTGTAACAGTCTCTGCTGATACTCCTGCATGCGTGAATCCCTTTCTATGGCAGGAATTATTTCGCCCAATTTGTACCGGGGATCTAAGTATGTGGCAACCCAGTAGTCGGCATTACTTTGGATTCTGACAGTCCGAGGGTCATTTCAATTTATCAGGAGGACAGTGAGTCAAAAATATACCAATCAAATTATTCAAATTTAACAATTATTTTTATTCAATAACATAGATTTTAGCCATTACAAGTAAGTACATGGGTCTCAAATAGAATCATGTGAATTACCCAAAGTGTTACATATGACCCAGGGAAGAACATGCAGGACAGAAATAAATGAATTTAAAGGGATCATTGCAAAGATTCATGCTAAATAGCGATGTGTGCGCTCAAATAGGTACATTGCTAGTTGCAGTTGCATTCCCTCCTACTTGCAGTAACATTGCACATACCCTATATTGCAAGATCGCATTTCATCATGTTTGTATCATAATAACGGTAATAGTTACCCATGGTGAAGTCCAAAATCACGTTCCGGCCTGTGTCAAATGACCCCAACGCGCGTTTCGCGTATTTGTAGTCTCGCTTCCTCAGGGGGCGTGGCTTAAGTGTCCGATCAGTCCGGGTTAAATAGTCAGCCGTTCCGGTCAGAAGACCGCACGGCCACCTATCAATACCCGCTGAAAGTGCGCACGCGCATCGCGTTCCACCGTCATATCAACCAAATACCCAGAGAGGACGTCCTCCCATGATCACGTGGGCGGGCTGGCGCCTAGCCACGCACCTCGCTCACATGAGCCGAACGGCCAAACATGGGCTGGAAGAAAGACAGCATGGGACAAGGTGCGCGTTGTGACTGGAAATAGTGCTGAAATAAATACATTTGTGTGACATATATATTCGTGCCGTGCATTGTAAAGTGCTTGTGTGCTTAATATATATGAGCAATAGCAATATATAGCTATTCAAATAAGGTGCAATGTGCATATGTGCTTTATGGTGACTTATATCTTAAAGTATAAAAGGACCCTAAGTGGAATGAATAAAAAGACCCTAAGTACCACATATAAAAGAAAAAAATCACACACATTGTTACATTGATATCACTATATACAAACATATCAAACGAGAGATAGAAAGGAAAAAGCTACCACAACTTATCCAAAATTCCCTAAAATTATATAGGGACAATGCATACATGTAACTGTAAATTACACCCATGCTCTTTCTAATAGACAAGATATCCCGCATATTTAAACCTCAAATATTGACTGTATTCCGGTTCATGGATGGATTTTGATGTGTTTGTTCAACTCTCCTCCCTTTTTATCCTCCATTCTATTAATACTTCTTTATTCTTCTTTTATTTTCTCAGACAATATCCGACGTCAGATCTTTCTTGCGGACCATAGGCATCTTGGTTAGCAGCTTGATTCCCTCTTCTCACCGTACCACGAACATACATAAATGAACTATGACAATAAAATAATGTTAAAACCACATAGACTGAAAACACTTAAAACATCCGGATGGTGTACAACAGAGATGTTGAAAAGAGGTAAGAGAGCTGGAAAGTAACTTATATCTATAAGGATTCAGGGGTCGTATATAACTATCTATTTCAGCCATGAGGTGAGGTTCAAAGGAAAGATGAAAACCCCTGACTCTCATTTAGCCCTTCTGGGGTCATAGTGCCAAGAAGGGTTATCCATCTGCATTCTTTTTGTGCGAGGAGACGTTGGATATTACCTCCCCTAATTCCACATTGTACATGTTCTATGCCTCTCACCAAAAAAGACTTGGGATTACATTTATGGTACTGTTTAAAGTGGCGTAGAACTGTTTTTAATTGGGAGGGGTCCTCCTCTATTTCTGCTGCCATAATGTCACGGACATGTTCCCGTGTGCGTGTACCCAGGCGTCTTGATGTTAGACCTATATACACTTTAGGACAGCTGCATCTCGCATAATATATGACTTGTGTTGTATTACAGGTAATATGTTGTTTTATGGAAAAAATTTTCTTTCCATCAGTTGATTGGAAATCAACTGCCCGACATATATTCTTGCATGAGATGCAGCTGCCACATGGGAAACATCCTAAGGAACGGCCACTAGAGCCAAAAACATTTTTGCTGATTGGAGACACATAATGACTGGACACTAGTATGTCTTTTAGGTTTTTGCTTCTTCTTGATGTCATCATAGGATATTTAGACAAAATTTTTGATAATGTTGAGTCTGTCTTTAGGACGTCCCAATGTCTATTAAGACAATCTCTCATTGACGCCCACTCCCCATTATAAGTTGATATAAATCGGATGGCTTCATCTTTATTGTCTTTACTCCTCTGTCTGGGGTACAGCAAAGCATCTCGGGGCTGAGATTTTGCTCTCAAGTAGCCCTTTTTTATGCATTTATTGCTGTAACCACGTTCCTTGAATCTCTCACGGAGATCCAAGGCTTGATTTTCGAACTTTGATTCAGAGGAGCAGATCCGCCTCATCCTGAGGTATTGCCCAACCGGGATGGCCCCAATGGTGCTATGTGGATGGCTTGAGCTAGCATGCAGCAATGAGTTGACGGAGGTGGACTTCCTGTACACATCTGTCTGCAGGTATCGATGTTCATCCACTTCCACTTTAATGTCGAGGAAGTCAACCCCAGTCCTACTCATGCAATACGTCAGTTTAATATTGAATCTGTTGTCATTCAGATGCTGCATGAACTCATGCAGATCTTTTTCAGGCCCCTGCCAAATTATAAACAAATCATCGATGTAGCGCAGCCAGCACTGCACATGGTCCGCGGCCAGAACACCCCCCTGCCAAATATCTCCCTCTCCCAGTATCCGAGGAAGAGATTAGCGGAGGAGGGCACACAGGCCGCGCCCATGGCAGTGCCACGCTGCTGCAAATAAAAAACATCCAAAAAAAGACAAAGTGTATGCAGACAAATTTGGGATCACCACACTGAATCCAAGTTCAAACAAATAACATCTTTATTTAGGAAAACATCACACAAAGACATAAAAACATGCTTAAAAACACCCCCTAAAAAATGTGACCTGGGGTATCGGGTCCATACAAGTAGGAAATGAATGTTATAACATAACACATAGCCTTAAACAACCAATATATAGATCATAAAAACCATAGTGACCAGCATGTGGGCGTTATATGGTGCTATATAATACCACAAACCAAATGGTACACCCTCAATGTTCTGTGCCCCACAGCAAGAAATCAAAAAATAGGGTGGCACATAATGCACCTAAAGGCATACTGAACACAGCATGGATAGCCAAACCCTAAAGTTCAGGTCCCCTGTATGCTCTATCAACTCACCCTGCCTAGCACCCGGGTGGTAAAAGGGCTCCTAGCAGCACTGGTTATGTAGATTTATGACAGGCTATGTCATAGTTGTGGTCACAACTATGACATAGCCTGTCATAAATCTACATAACCAGCGCTGCTAGGAGCCCTTTTACCACCCGGGTGCTAGGCAGGGTGAGTTGATAGAGCATACAGGGGACCTGAACTTTAGGGTTTGGTTATCCATGCTGTGTTCAGTATGCCTTTAGGTGCATTATGTGCCACCCTATTTTTTGATTTCTTGCTGTGGGGCACAGAACATTGAGGGTGTACCATTTGGTTTGTGGTATTGTATAGCACCATATAACGCCCACATGCTGGTCACTATGGTTTTTATGATCTATATATTGGTTGTTTAAGGCTATGTGTTATGTTATAACATTCATTTACTACTTGTATGGACCCGATACCCCAGGTCACATTTTTTAGGGGGTGTTTTAAGCATGTTTTTATGTCTTTGTGTGATGTTTTCCTAAATAAAGATGTTATTTGTTTGAACTTGGATTCAGTGTGGTGATCCCAAATTTGTCTGCATACACTTTGTCTTTTTTTGGTTGCTACTATATGTAGTATGCAGGTGGTGATCCCCCCAGTGCTTATTTGATATGCAGATGGTGCCCGCTCACCAAGTGTTGTGTTGATAAATAAAAAACATCCTTAAACACAAAAAAATTCCTTGTTAAAATGAATGACAAGAGTTCCATAACAAGATTGCACATAGGGCCATCCAGGTTGCCAGACCCCAGGAAGAAGCGGACCGCCTCCAATCCATCATCATGACGGATGCAGGTGTACAATGATTCTATGTCAGCAGTGACAAGGATCATATCCTCATCAAGTTGAATCCCATTGATCCTGCTCAGAATGTCCGATGTGTCGCGTGCATATGAGGGAAGTGACTCTACTAACAATTTTAAATGGAAGTCAACAAATTTACACACTGGATCACTAAGTCCCCCCATGCCGGACACAATCGGACGCCCGGGGGGATCAATGGGATTCTTGTGCACCTTAGGAATAAAATACAGAGTTGGTATTTTAGGAAATTTTGTGAGTAAGCCATCGTATATCTTTTTGGGGATAATGCCCTGGTCAAAAGCATCTTCCAGAATGGTCTCCAATTCAAGAGTAAATTTATTTAGGGGATTGTGGTCCAACCTCTGATATGTCACCCTATCTCTAAGATGTCTCATTGCCTCTTTCTCGTATAGAGATTTAGGCCATAATAAGATGTTTCCCCCCTTGACTGCTGGTTTAATCACTATGTCATCATAGTTTTTTATCCGGTCCGAGGGTCATGTTGCAGGTAGTGCAGCAAGAAGGCACTCATGTGTCTTGTGCATCCAGGAGGACCAAGTCCTTGTTGTCTTGGTGGTGGCGAGGTGAGAATCATGCATCCTTCGTCTGCCCTCTCCCCCCAACCTCGCACAACAGAAATTCGATCAAGGTCTCCCTCATGTGATGAGTCTTCCATGCCCAGCGCCAGTTCGTCCTCCACTTCTTCCTTGCCTCCTGCACCTTTCTCAACAGTTTGGCTGCTACCATGCACCCTCGGTAATCGCTCTCCCCCAGCCTCCAATGCCAGCCGCCTTGGTGCTGCCAACCTTCTTGACCTTGGAGATATAATCCCTTCCGCATACAACTCCTTCTGTTCCTCCTCCTCCTCCTCTTGTTCCACCACCTGACTCCAGACACTGTGTAAGGTGTGCTCCAGCATGTAAATCACCGGAATGGTCATGCTGAAAATGGCATCGTCAGCACTAAACATCTTCGTTGCTATTTAAAAACTGTGCAGAAGGGTGCATAGGTCCCTGATCTGAGACCACTCCTGCAGCGTGATTTGCCCCACCTCTTGATCTTGTTAGCCCAGCCTATACATCATAACGTATTGCACCAGGGCTCGTCGGTGCTGCCACAGTCACTGCAACAGGTGCAGAGTTGAATTCCACCATGTGGGCACATCGCATTTCAGCCAGTGAACTGGCAGGCCCAACGACTTCTGTAGAGATGCAAGTCGTCGAGCTGCGGGATGCGAACGTGAGCACACAACGACCGTGCCCTCTGCAGAAGCCCATCTAGTCCGGGATAGTGAGATAAAAATTGCTGACAACCAGGTTCAAAACGTGAGCCATACAAGGCACGTGTGTGACATTGCCCCGGCGAAGGGCCGCACTCAGGTTTGCAGCATTGTCGCACACAGCCTTCCCTGGCTGCAGGGTGAGTGGAGACAACCATTGATGGAACTCGGTCTCCAGAGCTGACCACAACTCCTCAGCTGTGTGACTCACATTTCCCAGACATTTCAAAGTAAACACTGCCTGATGCCGTTGAGCCCTGGTGACAGCATAGTGAGGGGTTGTGCAGAATTCCTTCTGCGCAGTTACAACGCGGGTGGCATTACCAGACAGGCTTTGGGTGCAGGTGGAGGAACGAGAGGAGGTTGAGGAGGCAGAAGCAGTGGAGGAACTTCTAGATGCAGAGGATCAACGAGCAACTCGTGGGGACGGCAAGACTTGGACAGCAGCCCCTTCTCCTGATGTCGCCATAGTTACCCAATGCCCAGTCACCGACATGTAACGCCCCTGTCCATGTCTACTCATCCAAGTGTCTGTAGTGAAATGCACCCTGTCACACACAAAGTTTCTCAAGGAAGCGGTGATGTTGTGTGCGACATGCTGGTGTAGCACAGGCACAGCTTTCTTTGAGAAGTAGTGGCGACTGGGCATCTGGTACTGGGGCATTGCGACGGACATAAAGTCTCGAAAATCCTCTGTGTCCACCAGGCGTAAAGGCAGCATTCCTGTAGCCCACAGCTTGCAGATGGAGAAACTGAACCTCTTAGCTTTGTCATGGCTAGGAGGAAATGGTCTTTTACTTGTCCACATCTGAGGGACTGAGGGCTGGCTGCCGTGCTTAGATGGAGTTGAGTAGGGTGTCCCCGGCAAACTGCTGGTCTGTGAGGAAGGTGCAGGCGGAGATGTTATGTTGCCTTGATCAAAATGTGGTGTCGATGTTGGAGAGAGCTCAACACCAGCAGGTGTTTCCACTTGCAAATGTCCTGACGACCTGCCAATCACACTGGCTGTTGCGGGTAAAGAGGTGGAAGGTCTGCATCCAAAACCAAGTGCGACTGCTGTCCCCACAGTCACAGAGGATGAAGAGGACGCGGATGCACTTGATGGGGCAGATGGTGGTTGACCCGGCCCACCAGGTCACATTGTAGGACAGTGAGCTTCCCACTGCAACTTATGCCTTATGTCCATGTGTTCATGCATGAAGTACTCAAGCTAGTGATTTTTTGGCCTCTACTGAGATTTTGTTGACACATCTTACAGACAACATGAGTTGGGTCATCCTTTGCGATGTCAAAAAATGCCCAGGCTATGCAAGGCTTAGAGCCCGTGTGACCTGAAGAGCCACCACAACTTCTAGTCTGAGGCACAGTTGGGGTTGAGGATGCAGTTGAGGACGTGCTTCCAGTACTCCGTCTCTGTCCAGGAAGGCGCACCGTTATCTCATCATCAGACTCGTCACTAGCATCCTCCTCCACCTCCTCTGCTGACCTCATGGACTTGCAGACTGGGGGTTGACAGTAAGTGGGGTCTATAACCTTGTCATCATCATCCTGTGTGTTCTCACACCCGTCGTCCTCAGAGCCAACCTCTTCCTGCCCCGACCGAAAAGTCAAGTTTTCGTTCCAGTCAGGTATCTCAGTCTCATCATCATCTTCCTCATTGTCTCCACCAGTAGGAGTTACAGTTTGGGAACGAGGGTCTACATTATGCTCAGAACCTTCTTCATCTGGGCCTGTATCCGACTCACGAAGATTCTGGGCATCAGTGCAGATCATTTCCTCGTCTGGATTCACAGAAGCTCTGGAGCAGACCTCTGATTCCCAGGCTATAGTATGCGTAAACAGCTCTACAGACTCAACCATGTGTGTTACCTCATGCTCAGACGGGCAGCTGGAGACTTGGGAGCTGTGAGGAAGCGAGTGCGATTGGGGTGACAACTCTGAGGACTGGAGTAGTTGTGATGTTGAAGTTGACATGGAGGAGAGCCCACTTGAACGAGCACTTGATATCCGTTCAAGCACCTGCTGTTTTTGTGGCTCATCTGGAATTTTTGGCGATGCTTGTAGCGATGGTCGCAAGAAAGGGATCATATCAAATTGTCCACGAAAAGAAGTAGACATCTTACTTTGGCTGGAAGATGGTCTTTCTTCTGCAGATGTTACTGTTGCTTTACCACCTACCCCACGGACACAACCTTTTTTTACCTTTCCAACACACCTATTCCCAATTCCACCAGCAGCAGGCCTTTTGCCACTCATTTTAGTGCTTAACTAATTGGCAACTCTGTATCTGTAGTTGTTGGCACAACAACCGATGGATGAAAACCGAGCAGAACTGAGTGGCCAAACTGTAGTACTAGGCCCAAAACTATTAACTGCATTAGATGCAGTAAAAATTGAGATACACAGGCGGTATAGTTTGTTTCACAGGCGGGCTACTCTGCTGATGTGCAGACACTGCTCCTAGGCCCAAAACTGTTAAATGGATTAGATACAGTGAAAATAAAGATACACAGGCGGTGTAGTTAGTTTCACAGGTGGGCTACTCTGCTGACGTGCAAACACCGCTACTAAGCCCAAAACCCCAAAACTATTAGCTGGATTAGATGCAGTAAAAATTGAGATACACAGGCGGTATAGTTAGTTTCACAGGCGGGCTACCCTGCTGACGTGCAAACACTGCTACTAAGCCCCAAACCCCAAAACTATCAACTGGGTTAGATGCAGTAAAAATTGAGATACACAGGCGGTATAGTTTGTTTCACAGGCGGGCCACTCTGCTGACGTGCAAACACTGCTTCTAAGCCCAAAACCCCAAAACTATTAACTGGATTAGATGCAGTAAAAATTGAGATACACAGGCGGTATAGTTTGTTTCACAGGTGGGCTACTCTGCTGACGTTCAAACACTGCTACTAAGCCCAAACCCAAAAACTATTAACTGGGTTAGATGCAATAAAAATTGAGATACACAGGCGGTATAGTTTGTTTCACAGGCGGGCCACTCTGCTGACGTGCAAACACTGCTACTAAGCCCCAAACCCCAAAACTATTAACTGGGTTAGATGCAGTAAAAATTGAGATACACAGGCGGTACAGTTTTTTTCACAGGCGGGCCACTCTGCTGACGTGCAAACACTGCTACTAAGCCCAAAACCCCAAAACTATTAACTGGATTAGATGCAGTAAAAATTGAGATACACAGGCGGTATATTTTGTTTCACAGGCGGGCTACTCTGCTGACGTGCAAACACTGCTACTAAGCCCAAAACCCCAAAACTATTAACTGGGTTAGATGCAGTAAAAATTGAGATACACAGGCGGTATAGTTTGTTTCCCAGGTGGTCTACTCTGCTGACGTGCAAACACTGCTCCTAGGCTCAAAACTGTTAACTGGATTAGATACAGTGAAAAAAGAGGTACACAGACGGTGTAGTTAGTTTCACAGGCGGGCTACTCTGCTGATGTGCAGACACTGCTCCTAGGCCCAAAACTATTAACTGGATTAGATGCAGTGAAAATTGAGATACACAGGCGGTGTAGTTTGTTTCACAGGCGGGCCACTCTGCTGACGTGCAAACACTGCTACTAAGCCCCAAACCCCAAAACTATTAACTGGATTAGATGCAGTAAAAATTGAGATACACAGGCGGTACAGTTTTTTTCACAGGCGGGCTACTCTGCTGATGTGCAAACACAGCTCCTAGGCCCAAAACTGTTAACTGGATTAGATACAGTGAAAATAAAGATACACAGGTGGTGTAGTTAGTTTCACAGGCGGGCTACTCTGCTGATGTGCAAACACTGCTACTAAGCCCAAAACCCCAAAACTATTAACTGGATTAGATGCAGTAAAAATTGAGATACACAGGCGGTATAGTTTGTTTCACAGGCGGGCTACTCTGCTGACGTGCAGACACTGCTACTAAGCCCAAAACTATTAACTGGATTAGATGCAGTAAAAATTGAGATGCACAGGCGGTGTAGCTAGCTTCACATACTGTATGCTGACGCCTCATAATCTGCTTTGGCACTTGAACTTGATTAAGAAACAGAGGTCATCATAAGACATTACCTTCTGATGAATGAATAATGCACATTCAGATTGGAATTTCTGTTTGTGATTGTATCTATGACCTATTTAGCTCAATTTCAGAATGTACTAAAGTTATGCTGCACTTTTCTAACTGCAAAATACGTTTGTGTAGATTAACAGTAGTTGTTGTTACAATTTATTAAGCTTTTGACAGCTGCTATTCTGGGTGGGTTGCTCAACTTAATGTCTGCAAGCAACAAGAACAGCTGTAATGCTAAGAACATATGTAACTAGAGCCTGCTATAAAGAGGTACATGCAGCTGTCCCAAATTGTTATGGGCCATTGAATTAGTTTTGGTAAAGACAATGATGAAAGTTTACTTTTTTAATTTTTAGGCAGGACTTTATTTACTTCCTATTTTTTGTAGCCTTAGAGTTATGATCCATTCAAGTCAGACAATAAAGCTATACATGAATCCCATAGTCCTTATTTATACACTGGCTGAAAGCACTATAACAATATTATACACCAGGGGTGTCAAACTGCATTCCTCAAGGGCTGCAAACAGGTCATGTTTTCAGGATTTCCTTGTATTGCACAGGTGATCATTTCATCACCTGCACAGAATGATTCCAGCACCTTGTGCAATGAGAAGGAAATCTTGAAAACACGCATGGTTTGAGGCCCTCGAGGAATGCAGTTTGACAACCCTGTTATACACCATACTGATATGTAATACCATAACAGTGAGAAGTGACCAAAAAGCAAGGTGAATTAAAATTAAATCTTTATTCATGAAAATATTACTAAAAAGACAGGGGGCAAAGGGGAAAATACCTCCAAAGAAGTGGGGAGGAAAACAGCAAGAAATCGCAATTGCCTGCACTATGGTGATAGTATTAAAGGTACATGGCAGCACCATAAATATGGTATAATGGGCTTGTGAATATAGGATGGAAAATTAAAACATACGGGTTTAAGGAAAAGGCCTAAAGAGAAATAGAATTTTCTATATATTATGCACAAGCAAGTAAAAAAAGGCCTCTTGTCCTGGATTAAAGATCCATTAAAATCAAGAAAATATAGTCCTACTGACAAGTCCTTAGTACAACCACTGCCAATACATAATGATAGAAGGGAAGAGTCCCATGTACAGATAATCATATACAGTACACGGCCATTACCTGCAGTGATAGATGCAATAGAGGGCGGCTGTGAGATGGAGCTGTGCCTTGCCCCACGCCCGACGAGCGCCGTTTCGCACAAAGTGCTTCTTCCAAAAGGGGGCGTGTTAGGGGTTTCAGGGTTTAGGGGTATATATATACAGGGTGCCAAGTGTGGTACATAGATGCCGAGGTCCGCTCCATGTTGTCCTCGTAAATGCGCATGCTGCCGGAAATTACTTCACAGGCAAAAGGGACTTCCGGACCAGCACTCCGTGACCCGCAGTGGAGCGCACTGCGGTCACGAGAGGAACGCCACCGGAAGTCAGTGGAGGATACCAATCCTGTGCATGCGTGAGAGGTGCAATGAGAAGCACGGGAGGAGTCCCGTAGGTATGGAGACGGCCAAAAGGTATACAAGGAAAAGAGAAGAAAAAAAGAGAAAAAGAAGTGCAACAAAAAGAATACACATTGGGGATGCCTTAAAAACAATTAAGAGGAGAAAAAAATGGTATATGAAAAAAGGAATGAAAAGGTGCGGAAATGACCACTATAGCACCATGATACATGTGGCTAAACTGGGACATAAGTGAGAGTGAGATAAGGAAGGGGTTATGTGACCCATAAATAATAATAATGATGTCATATGTCACATCTGGCCATGAAGTAGGGTGTTTATTATAAAATCTATAAATACCGACAAGTGAATGCGAATATAACCATCTACAAAAAGTGCATGCTGGGGCCAATCTAAAATCTTGCCAAGGGGAATATAGGAAATAGGGATGCTATAAAAACGCCCTCAAACTAATAAAAAGCACACATATACTAGACACATATTTATATACTGGAAAACCAAAGAGAAACAAAAAAGCACCATAAGAACCAGAGTAATCATGGGAAATCTTTATTAATTAAAAGGTAACATAAAAACACACAGAACAAAGACAGGGAACACACCACAAACAGGTGGCAGGGTGGTCACTAACAGGCAAAACAGTAAGTTGGCGAACACTAATGCCCACAAGATAGCTAAAGTCATAAGCCACAAGAAACCAGGCAGTAATTCTATGGGTCAATACACCGTGTGTCAAACATCATATACGCCGGTACCGGGCCAGTATAACAGAACAGATAGTGCGCCAAAAAACAAGTGAAGAGAATAGTAACAATGGTTACCTGCAGGACCACGATGCCACCCACCCCAACGCGCGTTTCGGCGCTGTGCCTTCTTCCGGCGCCGAAACGCGCGTTGGGGTGGGTGGCATCGTGGTCCTGCAGGTAACCATTGTTACTATTCTCTTCACTTGTTTTTTGGCGCACTATCTGTTCTGTTATACTGGCCCGGTACCGGCGTATATGATGTTTGACACACGGTGTATTGACCCATAGAATTACTGCCTGGTTTCTTGTGGCTTATGACTTTAGCTATCTTGTGGGCATTAGTGTTCGCCAACTTACTGTTTTGCCTGTTAGTGACCACCCTGCCACCTGTTTGTGGTGTGTTCCCTGTCTTTGTTCTGTGTGTTTTTATGTTACCTTTTAATTAATAAAGATTTCCCATGATTACTCTGGTTCTTATGGTGCTTTTTTGTTTCTCTTTGGTTTTCCTATCATGCATGCACTGAACCTTCTATACATCCTGGCACCCCATTAACGTTGTGGTGGGGGTGTTATGATTGGTTTGGAATTTTTGGTTTAACATATTTATATACTGTGCAAGCGAAAGGCAGTGAAAAAATGTGTACTAGGGGGCAATGACAAGACATAAAACATTGCATAATATATTACAGCATCATAATTACATTCTATTATAGTCTATATTAAATGTGACAAAAACACATGAAAAAACAATTAGAAAAAGGATGAAAGCATGCCCATGAAAAATGCATAAATACATCAAGAGGCGCAAGGTAATTCTTCTTTTCCAAAATAAGGCCGATATCCATAGCCAAATTCTCAGCCCCAGGACTGTAATAAAGCTATACAGTGGGGGAAATAAGTATTTGATCCCTTGCTGATTTTGTACGTTTGCCCATTGACAAAGACATAAACAGTCTATAATTGTAAGGGTAGGTTAATTTTAACATTGAGAAAGAATATCAAAAATAAAATCCAGAAACTCACATTGTATAAATTATATAAAATTTATTAGCATTTTGCAGTGAGAAATAATAATAATAATAATAATAATAATAATAATAATTTTTATTTATATAGCGCCAACATATTCCGCAGTGCTTTACAACTTATGGAGGGGACTTGTACAGACAATAGACATTACAGCATAACAGAAATCACAGTTCAAAACAGATACCAGGAGGAATGAGGGCCCTGCTCGCAAGCTTACAAACTATGAGGAAAAGGGGAGACACGAGAGGTGGATGGTAACAATTGCTTTAGTTATTTGGACCAGCCATAGTGTAAGGCTCGGGTGTTCATGTAATGCAGCATGAACCAGTTAACTGCCTAAGGCCGGCGTCACACTAGCGAGTTTTACGGACGTAAGAGCGCAGAAATTACGTCCGTAAAACTCGCAAAATAAACGGCACAATTATTCTCAATGGGGCTGCTCCTATTAGCCGTATATTACGGTTCAGTATTATACGGCTTTCTACGGCCGTACAAAATCGCAGCATGCTGCGTTTGTCAGCGTATTGCGCAAAAAAAAATCGCTAATGAAAGTCTATGGGGGCGAGAAAAATACGGATTCCACACGGACCTGCAGTGTGACTTGCGAGAAATACGCAGCGCTGTTAGTGAAAAGTCGGTAATTCAATTGCCGGCTTTTCATTTCTCCTGCACAAACCCGACAGGATATGAGACATGGTTTACATACAGTAAACCATCTCATACCCCTTTTTTTTTGCATATTCCACACTACTAATGATAGTAGTGTGTATGTGCAAAATTTCAGCGCTGTAGCTGCTAAAATAAAGGGTTAAATGGCGGAAAAAATTGGCGTGGGCTCCCGCGCAATTTTCTCCGCCAGAATGGTAAAGCCAGTGACTGAGGGCAGATATTAATAGCCTAGAGAGGGTCCATGGTTATTGGCCCCCCCGTGGCTAAAAACATCTGCCCCCAGCCACCCCAGAAAAGGCACATCTGGAAGATGCGCCTATTCTGGCACTTGGCCACTCTCTTCCCACTCCCTGTAGCGGTGGGATATGGGGTAATGAAGGGTTAATGCCACCTTGCTATTGGAAGGTGACATTAAGCCAGATTAATAATGGAGAGGCGTCAATTATGACACCTATCCATTATTAATCCAATTGTAGGAAAGGGTTAAAAAACACACACACACATGATTTAAAAGTATTTTAATGCAATAAACACAGCGGTTGTTGTAATAATTTATTGTTCTCTCAATCCATCAGGAACACCCTCGCTTGGAAAAATAATAAACGCACAAGATACATACCTTCTGGTGAACCGTCTCGTCCCACGAAGTAATCCATCTGAAGGGGTTAACTAATATTATAGGCACGAGCCCTGCTAAATGCAGCTGTGCTCCGTGCCTGTAATCCCCGGCGAATGAATGAAATGTAGGTCATTGACCTACATTTCCTTCAGTCGCGGTGAGGCGCCCTCTGGTGGATGTTCTCATGAACTGCAGCCTGGGAACTTTTTCCCACGCTCCAGGTCATATGAGGACATCCACCAGGGGGCGCCTCACCGCGACTGAAGGAAATGTAGGTCAATGACCTACATTTCATTCATTCGCCGGGGATTACAGGCACGGAGCACAGCTGCATTTAGCAGGGCTCGTGCCTGTAATATTAGTTAACCCCTTCAGATGGATTACTTCGTGGGACGAGACGGTTCACCAGAAGGTATGTATCTTGTGCGTTTATTATTTTTCCAAGCGAGGGTGTTCCTGATGGATTGAGAGAACAATAAATTATTACAACAACCTGTGTGTTTATTTCATTAAAATCCTTTTTAATCATGTGTGTGTGTGTGTTTTTTAACCCTTTCCTACAATTGGATTAATAATGGATAGGTGTCATAATTGACGCCTCTCCATTATTAATCTGGCTTAATGTCACCTTCCAATAGCAAGGTGGCATTAACCCTTCATTACCCCATATCCCACCGCTACAGGGAGTGGGAAGAGAGTGGCCAAGTGCCAGAATAGGCGCATCTTCCAGATGTGCCTTTTCTGGGGTGGCTGGGGGCAGATGTTTGTAGCCACGGGGGGGCCAATAACCATGGACCCTCTCCTGGCTATTAATATCTGCCCTCAGTCACTGGCTTTACCATTCTGGCGGAGAAAATTGCGCGGGAGCCCACGCCAATTTTTTCCGCCATTTAACCCTTTATTTCAGCAGCTACAGCGCTGAAATTTTGCACATACACACTACTAACATTAGTAGTGTGGAATATGCAAAAAAAAGGGGGATATGAGATGGTTTACTGTATGTAAACCATGTCTCATATCCTGTCGGGTTTGTGCAGGAGAAATGAAAAGCCGGCAATTGAATTACCGGCTGTTCACAGATATCGCGCTGAATGAAATCTAAATACAGAATGTATATATATGTGTCTCAATGACATATATATATATATATATATACTGTATATATGTTTTAACGAACATTTGAGCACATAAATCCATTAGATGTCGGTTTTGCAAGCCTGCGCGAAAATCTCGCAGTACGGATGCCATACGGATTACATACGGAGGATGCCATGCGCAAAATACGCTGAAACACCCTGACTACGGATCAATATTTTGGGAACATTTCTCTGTATTACGGCCGTAGTACGGACGTATAATACGTGGCGTATTGTCTTACGCCAAGTGTGAGGCCGGCCTAAGTATGTAGCAGTACAGACACAGAGTGCTATTAACTACATAAAGTGTATGAGAACATGATGAGAGGAACCTGATTATGTGTTTTTTTTGTTTGTTTGTTATTGTTTTGAATGGGCCACACAGGGATGGTTAGGTTAATGCATTGAGGCGGTAGGCCAGTCTGAACAAATGAGTTTTTAGGGCACGCTTAAAACTGTGGGGATTGGGGATTAATTGTATTAACCTAGGTAATGCATTCCAAAGAATTGGCGCAGCACGTGTAAAGTCTTGGGGAATAGGACTTAATACTTGGTGGCAAAGCCCTTGTTGGCAAGCACAGCAGTCAGATGTTTTTGTAGTTGACGATGAGGTTTGCAAATTCAGGAGGAATTTTGGTCTATTCCTCTTTGCAGATCATCTCTAAATCATTAAGATTTTGAGGCTGTCGCTTGGCAACTTTGAGCTTCAACTCCCTCCATAAGGTTTTTATGGGATTAAGGTCTGGAGAATGGCTAGGCCACTCCATGACCTTAATGTGCTATTTTTTGAGCCACTCCTTTGTTGCCTTGGCTGTATGTTTTGGATCATTGTCTTTGGGCAAACTTACAAAATCGGCAAAGGATCAAATACTTATTTCTCCCCCTGTATGTAACATTGATAAATGCATGTTTGCTGATATCTGCATAATCATAGTTATACTGTGGTGGGTCACAAATAGAGATGAGCGAACCTTTTATTGTTCGTTTCGGTTCGCCAAATGTGTAGATGTTTGCTTAATATGTTCGCCGATTTCATACCCGAATTCCATTAAATTCAATGGGAGGCCAAACCAAATATATACACAAATACGTAAGGGGTGACAAAAAGCTTCCCAAACAGGTAAAATTAGGGGCAAACACCATGAAAAGTGGCATCAATTGACCCACAGTAGAAATTTGCAAATGGCACAGCAGCAGTCAGCCATGGGCCATGCATGAGGTATCAGGGTCTGGGCCAGCATTAACAGCTTTGATTTGAAATTTGAATAAAGACATAGTAGTTAAGGGAATGGTGTAAGCCTTTTTAGCTGGGAGCGTTGGTATCTCATACAACACCTCCAATTTTTTTTTTTTTCAAAACAACACTCAAATGGTACAAACATCACTTCCATACAATAAAATTGGTAGAATTAAAGGGGTTGTCCACTACTTTCAGTTAACCACCCAATGTATCCCCCCGAGGTCCCTAATTAATTTTATAAATACCTTCTGTTGCCATTTTCGCCTGTGAGCGGCGCTATGGCGGCGGCTGAGTCCGGGTCACGTGACGCCCAGGCTGCAGCCATCGCTAATTTCCGCCGACGTCATGTCAATTTCCAGACTCTGGAAATTGACGTGACGTCAGCAACAGGCGTGTCCCAGCCGCACAGTCAGCCGTCACTCAAGCCTGCGGGGCTGTGCTGGGGGGCGGGCTGTGCTGGGATCTGCTGGCCGGCTGCGCTCATGTGCCGAGATGCGCGGCCGGTGCGGCAGCCGATGCGCCATGCGATTAAATGTGCCATGTGACATCATGCAACATGCACCATGCGATGTGACATGCACCATGCAATATGCTACTTGCGATGACATGCACCATGCAGCAAGTGACATGTGACAACATGCGGCGACATGCGACGACATGCGCCATGCGATGACATGCGCCATGCGACGAAATGCGCCATGTGACATGTGACATCATGCAGCATGCGACATGCATTATGCGACATGCTACATGTGACAACATGCGACGACATGCAACATGTGCCATGCGACGACATGCGCCATGCGATGACATGCAGCATGCGACATGCAGCATGCGACAACATGTGCCATGCGTCAATATGCGCCATGCAACGACATGCGACATGCCGCATGCGACAACATGCGCCATGCGACGACATGTGCCATGCGACGACATGCGCCATGCGTCGAAATGCGACATCATGCGACATGCAGCGTGCGACATGCAGCATGTGACATGCACCATGCGACATGCTACATGTGACAACATGCAACGACATGCAGCATGCGCCATGCAACGACATGCTCCATGTGATGACATGCAGCATGCGACATGTGACAACATGCACCATGCAACGACATGTGCCATGCGACATGCAGCATGCGATGTGTGACAACATGCGATGACATGCAGCATGTGACATCATGCGACATGCACCATGCGACATGTGACGGCATGCGACGACATGCACCATGCGATGACATGCAGCATGCGACATGTGACATCATGCAACATGCCACATACAGTACATACAGTACATACATACAACATACATATAGACATACAGTACATGTAACATAGAGTACATACTCACCATCACTTGTCACTTTGTTCCCCGAAGCCAGTGTCATCTGTAAAAAATATTAAAATAATAAACAAACACTATACTCCCTGATCCGCAGAAATCCAATTAAAACGAATGTCCCTCGACGATCTCCCGTGGAGAGCAGGAGCATCAGCTGATGCGACCGCTCTCCAGGGGCTCCAGGAACACAATGAGGGGAGTAAGGTATCCTTCCACAATGTATTCCCCACAATGTATTCCTACGCCCCTGTGAAAAAATAGTCCCTAGTCTCACTTTATGGCATTGCTGTGTGAGAAAGTTCCCACGCAGCTTTTTGCCATAAAGTGAGACCAGTGAACTATAGTAACCTCAGTGATGCACTGCAGGAGCCATTGTCTCCTGTCAGTGTGTCATTGAGGGTCCTATAGAGCAGTGACATCACCCGATGTCACTGTTCCATAGGGGAGATCGTCGTGGGACACTCATTATTAAATGGACTACGGCGGACAGGTAGTATACGGTTTATTATTTTACGTTTTTTGCAGACGCTGAAGTATGGTAAGTATGGTTAAATGAAGAATAATAAAATACTTTTTCCCTAATGTGTGTTTTATTAACCCTTTATTACTATTGGATTAATAACGGAGAGGTGTCTTATTGATGCCACTCTGTTATTAACCTGGCTTAATGTCATCTTACAATAGCAAGGTGACATTAACCCCTTATTACCCCATATCCCACCGCTACACGGGAGTGGGAAGAGAGGGGCTAAGTGCCGGAATTGGCGCATCTTACAGATGCGCCATTTCTGGGGCGGCTGCGGACTGATATTTGTAGCCGGGGGGGGACCAATATCCATGGCCCCTCTCTAGGCTATGAATATTAGCCCACAGCTGTCTGCGTAGTCTTTCTGGCTATAAAATTTAGGGGGACCCCATGTCATTTTTTTTGGGGATCCCTCTATTTTAATAGCCAGTAAAGGCTACGCAGACAGCTGCAGGCTGATATTCATAGCAGGCTACAAATATTGGCCCCCGGCCGTCGGCTTTCCCCCTCTGGCGCAGAAACTTTCGCGGGAGCCCACGCAATTTTTTTTATTTTTTTTTTAACAGAAACATATTGTTCATTAACCCCTTTCTGCCAGCTGACGGAATAGTACGTCAGCTGGCAGTATCCCCCGCTTCGCGGTGAGTCCACTTCAAAGCCGCAACATGTCAGCTGTTTTCAATACAAAAAAAAAAAATGTACATGATCGCTAAACGGCATAAAATGCAATAATGGGCGATCAAAAGAACGTATCTGCACAAAAGTGGTATAATTAAAAACGTCAGCTCGGCGCGCAAAAAATTTGCCCTCACCCGACCCGATATCTCAGAACATATAGACGCTACAGGTATCAGAAAATGGCACAATTATTTTATTTCTTTTCAGCAAACTTTGGAATTTTTTTTCACCACTTAGACACCAAACATGTCTAGGTTATTTTTTATCTATGAACTCGTAATGACCTGGAGAATCATAATGGCAGGTCAGTTTTAGGCTGTGTGCACACGTTGCAGATTTGGGTGCAGAATTTTCTGCACAAAATCTGCATCTCCTTGCAGAAAACGCCGCTGCGTTTTGGATGCATTTTTTTCACTTTTTTTTCTAGTTTTTTGCGCGGTTTTGATGCAGGTTTTTTGTGTGGTTTTGATGCAGTTCTTGGTGCGTTTTTTGTTGCGGTTTTTGCATGTTTTTTGTGCGTTTTTGTATGCGTTTTTGAAAGCTAAATAAAGATGTATTATTGAACAAAAAAAAAAAAAGATTTGTGATGTCATTATTGTCCAACCCACACTCAATTACACACAGATAGATAGACATATAGATGATAGATGAAATGGATAGACAGATCTACATATAGATAGATCTATAGATGCATACATCTACCTATTCCTATATCTATCTATAGATATATCTGGATAGATATATCTATTGATAGATGTATGGATAGTGTAGGGTGTGTGTCCACTGTCCGGATTACACCGAATTAGCTGCAGATTGGATGCTGCGTACTTGTAGTCCCATCGGATGATGCCTGCACACACACCCCAAAAGACCCCCTGCACAGCCCCGCACACACCTGAACAGTCCCGCACACATCCAAATAGCACGCAGACCCCGCACACATCTGAACAGTCCCACACAGCCCCGCACACATCCGAATAGCTCGCAGACCCCGCAGACACCTGAACAGTCCCGCACAGCGCTGCACACATCCGAACAGCCCGCAAACCACGTCCGCACACACATATACGCACACCGTCACTGCCCACATTCCGTCCACACACTTCCCTCCTCCCGAACTGCAGCGTTTCTCGGACCCACATCAGCATCTAAACTGCAGATCTTTTTTACATCTGCGGTTTTGCTGCGGATGTGCCCGACTCAATGAAAGTCTATGGGTGCATAAACGCTGCAGTTTGGCACAAAAGAAGTGACATGCTCCGGAAAAAAAAAAAGCTGCGTTTCGGTGCGGATTTATCCGCAGCATGTGCACAATAAGTCTGCGGCTCCCATAGGCTAACATTGGTTGTGCACTACACTGCGGATTTGATGCAATTGTGAGCGGCTAAAAATGCTGCGGATCTGCAATCAAATCCGCAATGTGTGCACACAGCCTTAGCATTTAGTGAACCTAGCAAAAAACAAGTGTGGGATTGCACTTTTTTTGCAATTTCATCGCACTTTGACTTTTTTTCACATTTTCTGTTACACGACATGGTAAAACCAATGATGTCGTTCAAAAGTACAACTTGTCCCGCAAAAAATAAGCCCTCACATGGCCATATTGATGGAAAAATTATGGCTCTGGAAAGAAGGGGAGCGATAAACAAAAAAAAGCTCCAGGAGTGAAGGGGTTTAGAAACATGGATGTGGACATATCTATGGAAATAGACATATCTGTATGTATCTATCTATCCATCCCATATCTATCTATCTGTCTATCTATCTATCCATCCCATATCTATCTATTTATCTATTTGTTATCTATCTATCTATCTTATCTGTCTATTTGTTATCTATCTATCCAGTGGCGTAACTACAAAGTTATGGGCCCCGGTGCGAACTTCCAAATGGGGCCCCCCCGCCATAAAATTCAATGTAAGCCCCATAGAATACAATGCAGCCCCCCTCATAGTATAATGCAGCCCCTCCATACAGGGGCAGTGACAAAGACACGAGCAAATGGTGACGAGGGGGCAGAGGAGAGGGAACAAGGGGGCAAGGAAGACAGGCACTAGGGGACACATGGGGGCTAGGAGGCAGGGGAGAAGGATACAAGGGGTCTAGTGGGCAAGGGAGACTGACACAAGTGGGCAAGGGAGACTGACACAAAGGGCACACGGGGACTAGTGGACAAGAGAGACTGGCACACGGGGAAACGGACTAGTGGGCAAGGGAGACTGACACACGGGGAATAGTGGGCAAGGGAGACTGATACAAGGGGACTAGTGGGCAATGGAGACTGACACACGGGGACAAGGGACAAGCACAAGGGGACAAGGGAGACAGGCACAAGGGGACACATAGGGACTAGTGAGCAAGAGACTGACACAAGGGGACAAGGGATACAAGCACAAGGGGACACACAGGGACAAGTGGGAAAGGGAGACTGACACACAGGGACTAGTGGGCAAAGGAGACTGACACAAGCACAAGGGGACAAAGGAGACTGACAGAAGCACAAGGGGACATAGGAGACAGGCACATGGGGACACACAGGGACTAATGGGCAAGGGAGACTGGCACACGGGGACACAAGCATAAGGGAGACAGGCTCAAGGGGACACACAGGGACTAATGGGCAAGGGAGACTGGCACACGGGGACAAGGGACACAAGCATAAGGGGACAAGGGAGACAGGCACATGGGGACACACAGGGACTAATGGGCAAGGGAGACTGGCACATGGGGACACAAGCATAAGGGAGACAGGCTCAAGGGGACTCACGGCCCCCTGACCTGCCAGAGCCGCTTGCAGCTGCGACCGTAGTAGTTACGCCGCTGCCTCACACACACACATACTACAGATATCACACACACACACATCATACTACAGATATCACACACACACACATCAGTTATTACACACACTACAGATATCACACACACATCATATTACAGATATCACACACATACTACAGTTATCACACACACACACTACAGATATCACACACACACACAGACATACTACAGATATCACACACACACACATCATACTACAGATATCACACACACACACACACACACTACAGATAACACACACACACACACACTACAGATATCACACACACACACACACATACACACACTACAGATATCACACACACACACACATACACACACTACAGATATCACACACACACACATCATACTACAGATATCACACACATACTACAGTTATCACACACACACACACCAGAGATACCAGCTCATATACACAACTCACAATCTCCTCTCTGGTACAGGGGTGGCTGATGTAAACCGGCTGCAGCTCCTCAGCTTCTCCTGACTAAGGCTAGTTTCACACTAGCGTCGGGAACAACCCGTCGCTGTGCGTCGGGCCGACGTTCCCGACGCTAGTGTGGTCTCCGCCGCACAACGGGGGCAGCGGATGCATTTTTCCCACGCATCCGCTGCCCCATTGTGAGGTGCGGGGAAGTGCGGGGAGGTGGGGGCGGAGTTCCGGCCGCGCATGCGCGGTCGGAAAAAGTGGACCGTCGGGAGCAAAAAACGTTACATGTAAGGTTTTTTTCTCCCGACGGTCCACTACCACACGCCCAAGCGTCGCAAAACGGACGCGACGTTTGGCAATGCGTCGCAAATGCGTCGCTAATGTTAGTCTATGACGAAAAAACGTATCCAGCAAGAACTTTTGCTGGATGCGTATTTTCGGCAAAACGACGCATTTGCGACGTATTGCAGTTAACGCTAGTGTGAAACTAGCCTAAAGCGGCTCTGTCCCGCACCTCCCCCCCTGCTCTCGCCTTCTGTCCCGGGGTTATTTTGGCTTTCTCTTAAAGGGAACCTGTCACCCCGTTTTTTCCGTATGAGATAAAAATACTGTTAAATAGGGCCTGAGCTGTGCATTGCAATAGTGTATTTTGTGGACCCCGATTCCCCACCTATGCTGCCGAAATACGTTACCAAAGTAGTCGTTTTCGCCTGTCAATCAGGCTGGTCTGGTCAGATGGGCGTGGTGTCTTCCCCCAGATCTTGCTTAGTTTTCCGTTGGTGGCGTAGTGGTGTGCGCATGCCCAAGGTCCCGAATCCACTGCACAGGGGAGTGAAAATAGCGTGATGTGCGACATTTCATTGGTGATCGGTGGGGGCGGCCATCTTCCTTTGGCCGCGCGTGCGCAGAAGCGGCGCTCTGCTGGCCGCGGCTTCAGGAAAATGGCCGCAGGATGCCGCGCGTGCCCAGATGGAGATCGCGGCGGCCATTTTCCTGAAGCAGAGATGCGACACCTCGTACACACCCGACTCCGCTCCGTACACCTCGTACACACACGGCTCCGCTCCGTACACCTCGTACACACACGGCTCCGCTCCGTACACCTCGTACACACACGGCTCCGCTCCGTACACCTCGTACACACACGGCTCCGCTCCGTACACCTCGTACACACCCGGCTCCGCTCCGTACACCTCGTACACACCCGGCTCCGCTCCGTACACCTCGTACACACCCGGCTCCGCTCCGTACACCTCGTACACACCCGGCTCCGCTCCGTACACCTCGTACACACCCGGCTCCGCTCCGTACACCTCGTACACACCCGGCTCCGCTCCGTACACCTCGTACACACCCGGCTCCGCTCCGTACACCTCGTACACACCCGGCTCCGCTCCGTACACCTCGTGCACACCCGGCTCTGCTCCGTACACCTCGTGCACACCCGGCTCTGCTCCGTACACCTCGTGCACACCCGGCTCTGCTCCGTACACCTCATGCACACCCGGCTCTGCTCCGTACACCTCATACACACCCTGCTCTGCTCCGTACACCTCATGCACACCCGGCTCTGCTCCGTACACCTCATGCACACCCGGCTCTGCTCCGTACACCTCATGCACACCCGGCTCTGCTCCGTACACCTCATGCACACCCGGCTCTGCTCCGTACACCTCATACACACCCGGCTCTGCTCCGTACACCTCATACACACCCGGCTCTGCTCCGTACACCTCATACACACCCGGCTCTGCTCCGTACACCTCATACACACCCGGCTCCGCTCCGTACACCTCATACACACCCGGCTCCGCTCCGTACACCTCATGCACACCCGGCTCCGCTCCGTACACCTCATGCACACCCAGCTCCGCTCCGTACACCTCATACACACCCGGCTCCGCTCCGTACACCTCATACACACACGGCTCCGCTCCGTACACCTCATACACACCCGGCTCTGCTCCGTACACCTCATGCACACCCAGCTCTGCTCCATACACCTCATACACACCCGGCTCCGCTCCGTACACCTCATACACACCTGGCTCCGCTCCGTACACCTCATGCACACCCGGCTCTGCTCCGTACACCTCATGCACACCCAGCTCCGCTCCGTACACCTCATACACACCCGGCTCTGCTCCGTACACCTCATACACACCCGGCTCCGCTCTGTACACCTCATACACACACTGCTCTGCTACATCCACCCAAACCCCTCCTGACCTCACACAAAAGCTTACCCTCCTCCAGCATGATGACAACCAGCACTGCACTACTGTCCTGCACTACACGGAAGCCCTTGATCATGTGACTCCAACTCCTCCCCTCCTGTGACCTCATCACAGGTCCTGTGCGCACAGAGCAGTGGCAGCTATAGTAGTGGTGTGCGGCTCTCTGCGGTGGAGGGGCTCTGCTGCGGGTCAAGTGCAGTCCCACCCGTGATCGCGAGTGCACGCGCAGCAGGGCCTGTAAGGAAGAATTATTTAAAGGGCCGGCGGCCCATTTTGTAGCTTAGAGTTCTTAGGAGCCCGCCCAGTCTGCTGGACTGGGTGGGCCCCTAAGCACTGCGGGCCCCGTCGCAATTGCGACCCCTGCGACCGCGGTAGTTACGCCCCTGTATCTATCTATCTATCTATCTATCTATCTATCTATCTATCTATCTATTTATCTATCTATCTATCTGTCTGTCTATCTATCCATCTATCCATCTAGCCATCTATCTGTGTGTAATGGAGTGTGGGATGGACAAATGTAAAAGAGGAGGTTGGACAGAAATGACATCACAAATCTTTTTGAAGATAGAGGGGGGAGAGGAGGGAGGGGTTGGGGTGTGTTTTGGAGTGGGTGTGCCAGGTGCAGAGTTACAGGCGAGTGCAATGCATCATGGAACTTCTAGTATTAGAGCACAGTAAGTCAGGAGAAAGGAAGTTGTCGATTAACCCCATGAGAGCTGGATCCAGCACTGAAGATGTGCTGCTACAGCATGATAAAAGGTAATATTGCTAAAATAAAGACAGTGGATGTTTTCAGTAGCACATAAAAGCAAGATTTATGAAAAAAAAATGTTTATTGTAGTGGACAACTTCTTTAAGTGCATGTTTGCCTGTCTGGGAACCCTACTTACAATGGCAACCCACCAGATGGAGACCCAATTTGGAGATGCAGCACCCCAGGGTCCTGGTCGTTGCAGTAATGCCATTCTCCTCTAGGGGGGAGTGATGTTACGCTTGGAGGCAATAAAGGAGATCTCTTTACCAGGTTTCACAAACCATGCAACACACTTCACACTCCAGTCCACCAGGGGGAGCTATGCTCCTATTTATTAGGGCACTCTTCACAATTAGGTAAAACTGGTGGCCTGGATAGGAAGTTAGTCTGTCCCTGTCAGGCAGACAGAGAGGAAGGTGGAACATCGAATAGCTGCTGACAGAGAGGGTCCCTGACAGGGGTGGGATCCTGCCAGAGGCCTAGACAGAAGGCCACAGAGCTGTGCCTGCCCCACGTACAGCAGCATCCTAAGAAAGAGACTCGAACAGCGAATTGCATTGTAGAGGGTAAGAAACGAAGTCATAGCAAAAGGAGAGGAAACCAGAAGGAGTTCTGCCCTGCAAAGGCTGCCTCCTTCTGAGGTGCTAGATCTGGTAGCCGGAACACCGAGGGAGCAACAGTCCCTATGCCTTGCTTCAGAGACTGGCAGGACAGCTAATTCCAAGTTACTGATCCGCCCTATACCCAGGAGGCACGGTGGCAACTTGTGGGGGCCAGGGCGTGCTAGAGTCCCTGTAAAAAGCCTCAGGCCATCAGTCATACGAGTTTGTTCCTATCCATCTGGGGTCAGAGAGAGACATAACATCTACAACAGTTGTGAGGACCTTATGAGAGGCTCAGCAGTAAGGTACTACAACACCCAGGCACTAGAGGAAGGCTACTGATTTCCACCTGGATAAGGGGACTCTGGATTTGCCTTCAGACCAGCCGGACTCTGCCTGCCCTGTGATCTGGTCATCTGGACTGTGGACGCTGAAGCCTTCAGTAAAGGTAAAGAGACTGCAACCTTGTGGCCTCGTTCTTCACTTCTCCTTACACCATTCACCATCTACACACTGAAAAGCCCTGGGGATACACTTCACCTGTGGGAAGGTATACTATCTAGCTGCCATAACATCACCCCAGCGGACCCCTAAGCAGCGTCGGTCACCCTGACTGAATACCACAGGTGGCGTCATGAACATTTCCCCTTTAAAGACCTCTCCCCCATTTACAACGGATGTCCCTAGGGCCACGGACCGTGTCAGCCACCGTGACATCCCCCTTAAGAACCGAAGGACCCGGTACCGAGTACCCCTAGCCCTACGGGGTGCTCCAGAGACTCAACATTTAAAAAAATTATTGTCACATACCACTAAAGTGGCATCAATTTCCATAGAGTAACAACAGGAGAATTGGCCTCTGACACACCAACTGCAGGCAATCATGCAGCTGCAGCCACATAAACATAATCTCCGAGCACGCCCAAAATACTTGAAGAACACCCGAGCATGCTCGGAAATCTCGGGTAATGAGTACACACGCTCATCACTAGTGCCAAGCATTTCTACATTATAGAATTCCAGAAGTGCTGTGTTTTCCTAATTATGTATGCGCTTTGATTGTCTGCTGGATCATACACACATTAAATATTAAAGGGAAAAAAAAGGAAAAAATAATTACACTCTGCAGCTCCTCTGACCTAGACACACCCACTCCCCTCATCAAACACATTCCCCAGTTCTCTTCAATCATCATACAGCACCACTATCCTCGCTAAAGTCATAACAAAGACATTAGTAGAAACTTGATAATTTAACGAACGGTGTCTGAATTTTGACGACTTTGAGTAAAAATGCTCTGGAAACCAAACACGAATCCAAATGTGCTATATTGGTGCCAAATTTGAGATGTGCACACTTTTTCTGAACAAATCCGCTCATCACTAATGATGGGCGAGCACTAAAATGCTTGGGTGATTGTTGCTTGGGTCGAGCAAATTGGAATACTCAGGTGCTCGACTGCACCCGACACATGTAAATATAATATAGTATTGACAGTAATTCCCTCCTTAGAGCCTGGTTACTTCTATCTCCACCCCAAATAGAGTAGTACATCATAGAGATACTGACCTAGCAGGTGTGCTAGCGAACATAAGTCCATGCACAAAAACCGTATCAGCGGCTGGACCGAGACTTGTGGCTGCAATATATACATATAAGAACAATGAGGCCCAATGGTGTGGACTGGTTGGACTGTGGGGTATACGGAGCTGTTGGAATACCTGTCCTGTGGATGCAGTCAATACTAGCTGTCAGCCTATATCCGTTCAGTATATTTTGCAGTGTCCCAGACGTAGTATGAGGGTATTATGCTATGTGCGAGGAAAAAGAAGGGGGGAGCAATTATAAATGGGACCATGTCTAATATAGGAAATGGTACGGAGGACATGTTATAATGCCTATTCAAGGTATAACTCAGTACCTGTGTCACCAATTAATGCAGGGGACCACAAAAGTGCTGGCCACTGGCTGTAGAGGTGTCTCCTCTGTATACTGGGAAATGCTGCCTGTAGGTACAGGATTAATGCACCTGTATAAAAGGAATGATGCTATGAGCTAAAAGGTTCATAAAAGTGCTGGTATACTTATCAGATCAATTTCCTGTAGTCTCACGTCCTGGTCCTGTGTGCAGGTAAGGGGCAAGCGTTGGTGGCGCAGTGGAGAAAGCCGACACAGTCCTGTGTCACGGCGGTGAGGCAGCTCGGCGTGCTGTATGACGCCCGGCGTTTTATCTGTTTCCCCAGCCGGTCATATGACCGGAAGTACAAGGGGACGCCGGCGCCTGCGCACAAGAGTTCCCTCACTGTGTCTGGGCAGGCAAAGTGGCGCCTGCGCACATCACACATGGCAGAGCGCTGGTATACAGCGCCTGTGTCTGCTTACAGAGCCGGCGCCTGCGCACGAGGGATTCCTCCCTGTGTGTGGACAGGCAAAGCGGCGCCTGCGCACACCACACTTGGCAGGGCGCTGGTTTACAGCGCCTGCGTCTGTAAGCTGGTCGGGCTGTGTGGGTAATTAGGCTGGCTTGTGCGCACAGACTAGTGTGTGGAGTGTTTATGTCTGAATGTAGATGCTTGGCGCTCGTGGATTATACCCTGTGGCCCCACAGGTCTATGCTAGAATGCTGTGCATGGTGGGGGAATTCACAGTGTGCCCCTGATTGTATGAGAAAGATGTTTAGGGAGAGTATGCTAGATACAAGTGGATCTTATATGGGAGTGCAAAGCAATGCCAACCTTATAGGGCACAAGGCTGCACGAGTGAACACATCACAGTAATGCATATACAACAAATCACATGAGATACAGTATAATATAATATGTAATGGTAGGAGTCCAAACCTTAATGAAGAAAATAAAGAAAAAGTCAAAGAAAAGAAATGAAATAAAAGTAATGAAATAAAGGAAATGAAATGGACTTATGAAATGAACAAATGAATATAAACTGAAAAAATAAAAAAATAAAAAATGAAAATAAAATTAAAAAAATAAAAGGGGGTTGACGAAATGAGATACAACTTTTTGTACTTGAGGATGCAACCTACTATGTAAAAAATAGTAAAACAATGAAAGATTAAATGAAAAAAATGAAAAAAAAGAAAAAAAGAAAAAAATGAAAAAAATGAAAAAAGGGAAAAAACTTTTTAAAAAAAATTATGTAAGGAAACTTATAAAAGGACTATTCGGGTATGTATCTTACCAGCCACAATGCGTTTGTCATTGAAGACGGTTGTGCAAGTGGTCAGTTGGCCTATATAGGAGAAAAATCAAATTAGCCAGTCCATCTCGCGGTTCAGGCCCCGTGGGTGCAGGGTGTCGAGCGTATAGATCCAAAAGGTTTCTCGCTGCTTTAATAGTTTGATATGATTCCCTCCTCGCCTAGGACGGGGAACTCGCTCTAACACTTGAAATCTTAATTGTGCTACATTGTGGTTAGCTTCTTTGAAATGAAGAGGGAGGGGGAGCCATACTTTCCCACAGCGGATAGTAGATTTATGGTTAGAGATGCGATCCCTAACCGCTTGGGTGGTCTCCCCCACATAAAGTAACCCGCAAGGGCACTTTATGATATATGCCACAAAATTTGTTTCACAAGTATAGTAGTCCTTGATTCTATATGATTTGCCTGTTCTTGGGTGTACTACTTCGCTGCCTTTAATTACGTTCGAGCAGCTCATGCAGCCCAAACACGGAAAAGTCCCTGTACGTTTTTGGCCGGAAAGTGTTCTATGTGCCAACGTTTTCTGTGTGCCCAAGTCTGCTCTGACGACCCTGTCCTTTATGTTCTTCGGCCTCCTGGTACACATCAGGGGAGGTTCTTTGAATGTAGGTATGGTGGGATAAGCTCTAGTTAAGAGTGGCCAGTGTGCCCTGATCAGGTTATGTACTCTACGCATTGTAGGGTGATGGCTATGCACGAATGGAAGTCTTGGGTTCTTGTGAGTTTTTATTGTCACATCCTCTATTTCATTGAGAACCCTGGTGGATTCGGTGTTAAGGAGGTCGGCTGGGTAGTTGCGTGCCCTGAACTTGTTGGACATTTCCTGTAATCTGGTGGCCTTCAGGTCAGGATCGGAGACAATCCTTGACACTCTCTTGAACTGAGATCTTGGGAGACTATTCTTCGTGGATTTAGGGTGACAGCTGTTGTAGAGCAAAAGGCTATTACAGTCAGTGGGTTTGGAATATAGATCCGTATTTAGATTACCCAGGGCGGTCTTAAGGACTTTGGTATCCAAGAACGTAACTTCACTCTCATGGTATGTAAGTGTGAAGGTAAGTTCAGGTCGAGTGGTATTGATGGTATCATAGAATTCCTGGAGGCTGGTGCGGGTCCCCTGCCAGATACAGAATATATCGTCGATATATCTGTACCAAATTAAAGCATTTTGTTGGAAAGTGGGGTTGGCGTATACATGCTCCCTCTCAAAGTGGTCCATGTAAAGATTGGCGTATGCCGGGGCCACGTTGGACCCCATAGCAGTGCCGCACGTCTGCACAAAGAAGTCGTCCTCAAAGAGGAAGAAGTTTTCTCTGAGCACCAGGTTCAAAAGATCTATGCAAAGATCGTGTGAGTTCCTGTCCAGGCCCGCTTCCTGCAAAGTACGTGAAACAGCTGTAATTCCTCTATCGTGTACGATAGAGGTATACAGGCTGTTGACATCCAAGGTACATAGGAGGCTGTCGGGAGGGATGTTAGAGATGTTTCGAATTTTGGATAAAAAGTCACTGGTATCAAGTATGAAGGATCTGGTCAAACGAGTGTATGGTGTAAGTACTTTTTCCAGAAATTTAGAGAGGGGATTGAGTATTGAGTCAGTTGAGGCTACAATAGGGCGGCCAGGGGGATTCTGGAGATTTTTGTGTATCTTCGGAAGAATATACAAAACTGGAGTTACTGGATAATGATTAATGAGGTAGGTTCTGGTTTTATTGTCCATGGTACCCAGGTTCATATATTTATCAATTACACTATTGATCTTCCGCTGTATGGAGTATGAGGGGTCCCCCTGGAGCTTTTTGTAGGTACCTGTATCAGAAAGTTGGCGTCTCACCTCGGTAACATAGTGGTGTGTGTTCATAACGACAATGGCTCCCCCCTTGTCTGCCGGTTTGATTATGATGTTCCTATTCTCACTCAATGTATCTAGTGCTAGTTTTTCTGAGGAGTTAAGATTGTGTCTGACTGGGAGGAGACCAAGGCGTTGATCATGTATAGTTTCCCTGATATCCCTGTCAAGGAGGTCTATAAAAGTTTCCACCGCATGATTTGATTTGGGTGGGGTAAAGGTACTAGGGTTCCTTAAGCCTAGTGTGCCTATGGTAATGCCGGTTTCTTCCCTCTGGCTAGGTGTAGTGCCCAACCTGTTGGTTACTGGAGTAGGTAGCTCGTTGAAATGTACCTTAAGTCTTATATTTCTATAAAATCGTTGCAGATCCTTTTCAAGTTGAAAAGAATCCCATTTGGGAGTAGGGCAGAAAGATAAGCCCATGTTCAAGACTTTAAGTTCTAGAGGAGGGTGTAATCAGAGATATTTACCACAGAGTTTGGACTCCTACCTGAGATCTCAGCATCATATGTCGATCCACGTTTCTTCTTCCTTCCCCTCCTTGTGGGCGCGCGGTTTGTCCTAAAAAACGCGGTCCTATTGCTTGGGCCCCACCAGTTTCGCTGCCGGATCCCGCGGACGATCCCCCAGCTGGCGAGGAGCCCCCTGAGGGGTAGTTGCCCCCTGGTGTACGTCGATATCTTGGTCTCTGTCGGCGGGGGGCTGTATCCTCCCATCGGTACACTTTGTTAGATATGTAGTCCTCAGTGTCCCTTTGAAACTTTGTGCGTTTTCTTTCTTCTAAGGATCGTTGATAGGAGTTTAAGCTAGAGTCTATTTTACTTTTGAGAGTAGAGAGTTCGGTGGAATTGAGGGTAGCGGTTAGTTGGGTTTCAATGCTCTCAATTTTTTCTTCCGTACTCTTGATGGCCTCCTGTAGGTATTCAATGGTCAATAGTATTATATCAAAGGAACATTTGTTCAGAATTTTCTGGAATGTGGCACAGTATTTCTCATTGTCTGAAAACAAGGTGGGACGTAAATTGCAGCGTAGACCACGAGGTATTCTGGCCTGGCGATGGTATTCTCCCAATGTTGCACAATGTAGGTCGTAGCTGATGAGTTTCTTTCTCTCTTTCTCCCAGTCTCTCGATTTGACGTCTTTACTTGGTAGATGTAAGAAATCCGTATAAGTCTTAATCTTTGATAGAATAGTAGACCCTGTTGACTCGTCGTATACATATGTTTCGGCGGACATGGATTCGATTGGTGCTTATAGCTTACAAAGCTAATAACTGTAGAAAGTAATGAAAAGCTAGCACACAATCAATGAAGTTCAGGGTGGCAGGGCGCTGGTTTACAGCGCCTGCATCTGTAAGCTGGTCGGGCTGTGTGGGTAATTAGGCTGGCTTGTGCGCACAGACTAGTGTGTGGAGTGTTTATGTCTGAATGTAGATGCTTGGCGCTCGTGGATTATACCCTGTGGCCCCACAGGTCTATGCTAGAATGCTGTGCATGGTGGGGGAATTCACAGTGTGCCCCTGATTGTATGAGAAAGATGTTTAGGGAGAGGAAATGAAATGGACTAATGAAATGAACAAATGAATATAAACTGAAAAAATAAAAAAATAAAAAATGAAAATAAAATAAAAAAAATAAAAGGGGGTTGACGAAATGAGATACAACTTTTTGTACAACTTCTCTCAACTCCTCCTCTCAATTATCTAGTAATTCATGTTGTTTGAAATATATGAGTCCTAGTCGTTAATCTTTACAGAATATGCCCAACTATCGGCAAATATGTATATCACTATATATATATATATATATATATCACTGTGATATGGATTTCTATCTTTTGTGTACAATTGTAAATATGTATATACTTACCTGTGAGTGACATTATTTTATCTTCTACTTGTTACAGCGATTTTGTGAACAAGGCTACGGGTTGGCCGAAACGTCAATTCGCCAAGTACCTTTTTTCTCTGACACAAATTTAATAAACTTTTGGAATTATGCATTTGAAAACCATACGAGTGCAGTGATCTTTTGAATTTGATGACGTGTGGGACTCAATATCCCGTTCACTAGCACCGTGAACTTCATTGATTGTGTGCTAGTTTTTCATTACTTTCTACAATAATTAGGAGGGAAAGTGAGAAAAGGAGGAAGGAAGTGGAGCTGAGCAGACGTGCAGGTCTGCAGCTCCTGACAGACAGAACGGAAAAAGAGTTAAATAGAGAGAAAGAAGCTCCCAGAAGGACAGAAGAGGTCTCAGGGGCACGTGAAGTACAGAAGCCACCCATGGGGCCTGTATCCAGATGTGGTGGGACCAAGTCGCAGTAAGGGGACCGGCCCCAACTTAGTGAGAAACTGCAAGTCTAACTAAGAAACCAGAGGCTGTGGCTTCTGCAAGAGTCACAGCCACATCCATCCATACTTTGCCAAAAAGGCAGCTGGAGAGAATCCAGGGACGCATGGGATGTTGCCCGACCAGGTTTGTGGCTGCTGGCTAGGGACACTGTGGGTAAGGCACTGGGCCAGAGAAGTGGAAGCCAGCGTAGAGAGAAAGGCATATGAATCCTGGAAAAGTGCATCCTAATCTACCTGGGAGTTTGCACCTAGCTGGGTGCCTTAAAGAACTTGTTTAGATGTGTGGTAAGCACCTTTAACCCCCAGGTGCTTAACAGAAATTTTGTAACGTTGAGCTGAGGAAATAAAAAAAAAATCCAATTTTTCTCACGGAAATGTTTTTCTAGCCCCAAATTTTGTATTTTCACAAGGGTAACAGGAGAAAATGGACCCCAAAGTGTGTTATGCAATTTCTCCTGAGTTCAACGATACCCCATATGTGGTCAAAAACTACTTTTGAGGCACAGTGCAAAGCTCAGAAGTGAAGTAGCGCCATATTAAAGAGCAGATTTTGTTGCACTGGTTTAAGATTGCCATGTCACATTGGCAGAGCCTCTGAGGTGCCAGAACAGCAGAACCCATACAAGAAAAGAGAAAAGAAACATGCACAAACGCAGGGATCACCGAGACAGTATATAGTATATAAACAAATAATGTTTTATTTAATGTCTTTTAACCACACAACTGGAATTTAAAAACGTAAATACAGAAAAATACACCCAAGAACAAGGGCAGTGTACAAGGATGAAATCTTGCCAATGGAAGAGGACAATCCCTCACCAAATAACCTCAAAGAATCGTATAATGCCCCACAAACATCAATAAATCATATTTTACCTCCAAACAGCCTATTGATTATGGATTGGTACCCAATGTAGATATAAACCATATAATATAGTATAAAGTGCAGTTATGGTGCTAATATAACGGGCATCAAGAACACATGTAGCTAAATAACCCAAAAGCACAAATAACAGTTTGGGACCAAATCTAGATAGGAATCTCAGTAGATTCACAGCATGATTGAGCAAAAAGACCCCAAAGGGTTAATCAGGGAAAAAAAAAAAAATTATTACATTTACCCAACAAAATAGTTCCAAATAGGCCAGCTCACATACTGCATAGGGCTGAGGGGTTTGAGGCAAAAAGAGGGAAAGTCAACTCCAAAATAGCCCACCCAACGCGTATCGTCACCTCAGTGACTTCATCAGGGGTGAAGTAATGTGGTAGCTCACAGACCATGGTATAAATAGCACTCACAAATTGTGGAAGTCATTGCAGCTGTGGCGTGAGTTATCCTGGAGCTCAGACACTCACATGGTATTTCCAATGGACCGTGAAACAGGTGGAGCAGGATGAAACTGAATGCTGGTATTTCCTAGGCGTCCCAGAAGTCACCAGTGCGCATGACCATGGATCTCCATGGAGATTCAGTGATACCAGCCTTATTGCGCAAGCGTGGACGTCACAATCGCAACCACTAGGCGATCGCTACTGCGCATAATATATAATCCCCATATAGAGGCGGCAAGATAAGCTTAACTGCGCAGGCGCCATCGCCATGATTATGGCCGAGGTAAAGTCCCTAATGCGCATGTCAAAAAAAGGGGGAACCCCATAGAGCTGCCGTGGCTCCAACCCCATTACACAGGCGTAATTACTTCATTCGCAGTTCAAATATATCGCTAATGCGCATGGTATGAGATCATTAAAACGGTACGACGATACTAGAGTTATTGCACAGGCGCAATCGCCTAGATGATGGTCAGAGTAACATACGAATTCAAACCTCATTGCACAAGCGCAATTTCCAGCAGATTCAGAAAAAGCTGATGCGCATAGTTGATAGCCGCCAAGATGCAAAAAGGCGACACCAGTCCCCCTACACTACCCACGGCACTTAAGGTTTGAAATAGTATGGAACCTTTGCACAAATAGTGCCATAATGCACATGAATTAATGTGGCAGCGGAGTAGATACCAGCAAGAAAATAATGAACCATGAAACAGGTGGAGCAGGATGAAACTGAATGCTGGTATTTCCTAGGCGTCCCGGAAGTCACCAGTGCGCCTGACCAGGGATCTCCATGGAGATGCAACGATACCAGCCTTATTGCGCAAGTGTGGTTGTCACAATCGCAACCACCAGGCGATCGCTACTGCGCATAGTATAAAATCCCCATAAAGAGGCGGCATAATCAGCTTAACTGCGCAGGCGCCGTCGCCATGATTATGGCAGAGGTAAAGTCCCTAATGCGCATGTCAAAAAAATAAAAAATAAAAAAAATAAATAAAAAAATAAATAAAGAAAAATCAAAGCAAAATCGCCGCATAGCAAATTCAGAAGATGCTAATGCACATAGTTGATAGTCGCCAAGATGTAAAGAGGCGACACCAGTCCCCCTACACTAACCACGGCACTTATTAAAGTTTGAAACAGTATGGAGCCTTTGCACAAATAGTGCCATAATGCAAATGAATTAAAGTTGCCGTGCAGCGGAGTAGATATCAGCAAGAAAATAATAAACCGTGAAACAGGTGGAGCAGGATGAAACTGAATGCTGGTAATGTGAATATTAACAATTCTGACCACCGAATGCCAAGGAAAGTGGGCAGAGTCATGTAATATGTCAAGGAGTTAAACCATACTGGTGATGGGGCAATGATAAAGTATTTAGACCCATCAAGGCACTTGTTGATATCACCCAAAGGCACTTAACGAAAAAAAAATAAAAAAAATAATAATAATAATAATCTTTTTGGGAGGGGGGGGGGGAGAAGAGAATATCCTCCATATGAGGTGCAAATCACCAACCCATAAAACTGGTGCCGACGAAGTGACAGCCAGAGTCCTGTTGACAAAACCAATATACTCATTGATGTTTAATTATACCCTACCTAAAGTTTGCAAAGGAATCACTGCCAAAGGTTAATCCCCCCCTACATTAGGCACCAATCCACAAGATTGAACATCCCAATGAAGACAAGAGTGGAGTTGCTAAATCCATATACACAACCAAAGCTAAAGTTGTTTATAATAGCCCGTAAATAAAAGTTCTTCATTGAGTCCAATGGGTGCCAGGCTCCGTAGTTTGTATATCCATTTGGACTCACATCTCAATAGTTGGTTAGTGTGCTACCACATTACTTCACCCCTGATGAAGTCACTGAGGTGACGATACGCGTTGGGTGGGCTATTTTGGAGTTGACTTTCCCTCTTTTTGCCTCAAACCCTTCAGCCCTATGCAGTATGTGAGCTGGCCTATTTGGAACTATTTTGTTGGGTAAATGTAATAATTTTTTTTTTTCCCCTGATTAACCCTTTGGGGTCTTTTTGCTCAATCATGCTGTGAATCTACTGAGATTCCTATCTAGATTTGGTGCCAAACTGTTATTTGTGCTTTTTGGGTTATTTAGCTACATGTGTTCTTGACGCCCGTTATATTAGCACCATAACTGCACTTTATACTATATTATATGGTTTATATCTACATTGGGTACCAATCCATAATCAATAGGCTGTTTGGAGGTAAAATATGATTTATTGATGTTTGTGGGGCATTATACGATTTTTGAGGTTATTTGGTGAGGGATTGTCCTCTTCCATTGGCAAGATTTCATCCTTGTACACTGCCCTTGTTCTTGGGTGTATTTTTCTGTATTTATGTTTTTAGATGTTTTTAACCCCTTCACCCCCAAGGGTGGTTTGCACGTTAATGACCGGGCCAATTTTTACAATTCTGACCACTGTCCCTTTATGAGGCTATAACTCTGGAACGCTTTGACGGATCTTGGCGATTCTGACATTGTTTTCTCGTGACATATTGTACTTCATGTTAAAGGTAAAATTTATTCGATATAACTTGCGTTTATTTGTGAAAAAAATGGAAATTTGGCGAAAATTTTGAAAATTTTGCAATTTTCCAACTTTGAATTTTTGTACCCTTAAATCACAGACATATGTCACGCAAAATACTTAATAAGTAACATTTCCCACATGTCTACTTTACATCAGTACAATTTTGGAACCAAAATTTTTTTTTGTGACGGAGTTATAAGGGTTAAAAGTTGACCAGCAATTTCTCATTTTTACAACACCATTTTTTTTTAGGGACCACATCTCATTTGAAGTCATTTTGAGGGGTCTATATGATAGAAAATACTCAAGTGTGACACCATTCTAAAAACTGCACCCCTCAAGGTGCTCAAAACCACATTCAAGAAGTTTATTAACCCTTCAGGTGTTTCACAGGAATTTTTGGAATGTTTAAATAAAAATGAACATTTAACTTTTTTTCACACAAAATTTATTTCAGCTCCAATTTGTTTTATTTTACCAAGGGTAACAGGAGAAAATGGACCCCCAAAGTTGTTGTACAATTTGTCCTGAGTACGATGATACCCCATATGTGGGTGTAAACCATTGTTTAGGCGCATGGCAGAGCTTGGAAGGGAAGGAGCGCCATTTGACTTTTCAATGCAAAATTGACTGGAATTGAGATGGGACGCCATGTTGCGTTTGGAGAGCCCCTGATGTGCCTAAACATTGAAACTCCCTACAAGTGACACCATTTTGGAAAGTAGACCCCCTAAGGAACTTATCTAGATGTGTGGTGAGCACTTTGACCCACCAAGTGCTTCACAGAAGTTTATAATGCAGAGCCGTAAAAATAAAAAATCATATTTTTTCACAAAAATGATCTTTTCGCCCCCAATTTTTTATTTTCCCAAGGGTAAGAGAAGAAATTGGACCCCAAAAAATGTTGTGCAATTTGTCCTGAGTACGCTGATACCCCATATGTGGGTGTAAACCATTGTTTGGGCGCATGGCAGAGCTTGGAAGGGAAGGAGCGCCATTTGACTTTTCAATGCAAAATTGACTGGAATTGAGATGGGACGCCATGTTGCGTTTGGAGAGCCCCTGATGTGCCTAAACATTGAAACTCCCTACAAGTGACACCATTTTGGAAAGTAGACCCCCTAAGGAACTTATCTAGATGTGTGGTGAGCACTTTGACCCACCAAGTGCTTCACAGAAGTTTATAATGCAGAGCCATAAAAATAAAAAATCATATTTTTTCACAAAAATGATATTTTTGCCCCCAATTTTTTATTTTCCCAAGGGTAAGAGAAGAAATTGGACCCCAAAAAATGTTGTGCAATTTGTCCTGAGTACGCTGATACCCCATATGTGGGTGTAAACCATTGTTTGGGCGCATGGCAGAGCTTGGAAGGGAAGGAGCGCCATTTGACTTTTCAATGCAAAATTGACTGGAATTGAGATGGGACGCCATGTTGCGTTTGGAGAGCCCCTGATGTGCCTAAACATTGGAACTCCCTACAAGTGACACCATTTTGGAAAGTAGACCCCCTAAGGAACTTATCTAGATGTGTTTTGAGAGCTTTGAACCCCCAAGTGTTTCACTACAGATTATAACGCAGAGCCGTGAAAATAATTTTTTTTTTTTTTCTCAAAAATGATTTTTTAGCCCCCAGCTTTGTATTTTTACAAGGGTAACAGAATAAATTGGACCCCAAAATTTGTTTTCCAATTTGTCCTGAGTACGCTGATACCCCATATGTGGGGGGGAACCACTGTTTGGGCGCATGACAGAGCTCGGAAGGGAAGGAGCGCCATTTGGAATGCAGACTTAAATGGATTGGTCAGCAGCCGTCACGTTGCATTTGCAGAGCCCCTGATGTACCCAAACAGTACAAACCCCCCACAAGTGACCCCATATTGGAAACTAGACCTCCCAAGGAACTTATCTAGATGTGTTTTGAGAACTTTGAACCCCTAAGTGTTTCACTAAAGTTTATAGCGCAAAGCCGTGAAAATAAAAATTCTTTTTTTTTTTCACAAAAATGATTTTTTAGCCCCCAGTTTTGTATTTTCACAAGGGTAACAGGATAAATTAGACCCCAAAAGTTGTTGTCCAATTTGTCCTGAGTACGCTGATACCCCATATGTCGGGGGGAACCACTGTTTGGGCGCATGACAGAGCTCGGAAGGGAAGGAGCGCCATTTGGAATGCAGCCTTAAATGGATTGGTCTGCAGGCGTCACGTTGCATTTGCAGAGCCCCTGATGTACCCAAACAGTACAAACCCCCCACAAGTGACCCCATATTGGAAACTAGACCCAAGGAACTTATCTAGATGTGTTGTGAGAACTTTGAACCCCCAAGTGTTTCACTACAGTTTATAATGCAGAGCCGTGAAAATAAAACATCTTTTTTTTCCCACAAAAATGATTTTTAGCCCCCCAAATTTTTATTTTCCTAAGGATAACAAGAGAACTTGGACCCCAGAAGTTGTTGTTCAATTTGTCCCGAGTACGCTGATAACACATATGTTGGGGTAAACCCCTTTTTGGGCGCACGGGAGAGCTCGGAAGGGAAGGAGCACTGTTTTACTTTTTCAACGCAGAATTGGCTGGAATTGAGATTGGACGCCATGTCGCGCGTGGAGAGCCCCTGATGTGCCTGGACAGTGGAAACCCCCCAATTCTACCTGAAACCCTAACCCAAACACACCCCTAACCCTAATCCCAACGGTAACCCTAACCACACCCCTAGCCCTGACACACCCATAATTCTAATCCCAACCCTAATCCAAACGTAAATGTAATCCAAACCCTAACCCTAACTTTAGCCCCAACCCTAACTTTAGCCCCAACCCTAAATTTACCTCCAACCCTAGCCCTAACCCTAACCCTACCCCTAACCCTAAACGTGACTGAAATACGTGGCACTGAAATACGTGGCACTGAAATACGTGGCACTGAAATACGTGGCACTGAAATACGTGATACGTGGCACTTAAATACGTGGCACTTAAATACGTGGCACTGAAACACGTGGCACTGAAATACGTGGCACTGAAATACGTGGCACTGAAATACGTGGCACTGAAATACGTGGCACTGAAATACGTGGCACTGAAATACGTGGCACTGAAATATGTGATATGTGGCACTTAAATACGTGGCACTGAAATACGTGGCACTGAAATACGTGGCACTTAAATACGTGGCACTGAAATATGTGATACGTGGCACTTAAATACGTGGCACTGAAATATGTGGCACTGAAATACGTGGCACTGAAATACGTGGCACTTAAATACGTGGCACTTAAATACGTGGCACTTAAATACGTGGCACTGAAATATGTGATACGTGGCACTTAAATACGTGGCACTGAAACACGTGGCACTGAAATACGTGATACGTGGCACTGAAATACGTGGCACTGAAATACGTGGCACTGAAATACGTGCAACTGAAATACGTGGTACTAAAATATGTGGCACTGAAATACGTGATACGTGGCACTGAAATACGTGGCACTGAAACACGTGGCACTGAAATACGTGATACGTGGCACTGAAATACATGGCACTGAAATACGTGGCACTGAAATACGTGGCACTGAAATACGTGGCACTGAAATACGTGGCACTATGACTGTCAGAAAATGTTCATTAAACGGTTAGGGGTGAGGTTAGGGGTAGAGTTAGGGTTAGGGTTTGGATCCCTTTATCACCTTGATGGTGGTGGGTGGCTTTTCAGTGTGTTTTCTGTTTTTTTTCGATAAAAATGCATGCGTTTTTAACGCAAACAAACGCATGTGCTTAAAAACGCAAGAAAATACTGCAGGTTGTATTTCTGAAAATGAACGCATGCAGAAAAAAACCGCATGCGTTTGAAAACGCGACCAAACGCGTACAAAAAAACCGCATGCGTTTTCAATGTTAAATATAGGGAAAAAACGCATGCTTTTTTTGTGCAAAAAACGCTGCAGACAAAAACGGAAGTGTGAAACCAGCGACGCTTTTTATAGCAAAAAAGTTTTTGCGTCTCCACATTTTGAGACCTATAATTTTTCCACATTTGCTCCACAGAGTCATGTGAGGTCTTGTTTTTTGCGGGACGAGTTGACGTTTTTATTGGTAACATTTTCGGACACGTGACCGTTTTTGATCGCTTTTTATTCCGATTTTTGTGAGGCAGAATGACCAAAAACCTGCTATTCATGAATTTCTTTTGGGAGAGGCGTTTATACCGTTCCGGGTTTGGTAAAATTGATAAAGCAGTTTTATTCATCGGGTCAGTACGATTACAGCGATATCTCATTTATATCATTTTTTTATGTTTTGGCGCTTTTATACGATAAAAACTATTTTATAGAAAAAATAATTATTTTGGTATCGCTTTATTCTCAGGACTATAACTTTTTTATTTTTTTGCTGATGATGCTGTATGGCGGCTTGTTTTTTGCGGGACAAGATGATGTTTTCAGCGGTACCATGGATATTTATATCAGTCTTTTTGATCGCGTGTTATTCCACTTTTTGTTCGGCGGTATGGTAATAAAGCGTTGTTTTTTGCCTTGTTTTTTTTTTTTTTTTTCTTACGGTGTTTACTGAAGGGGTTAACTAGTGTGGCAGTTTTATAGGTTGGGTCGTTACGGACGTGGCGATACTAAATATGTGTACTTTTATTGTTTTTTTTTTTTAATTTAGATAAAGAAATGTATTTATGGGAATAATATATATATTTTTTTTTCATTATTTTGGAATATTTTTTTTTTATTTTTTTTTACACATTTGGAAATTTTTTTTTTTACTTTTTTACTTTGCCCCAGGGGGGGACAATACAGATCGGTGATCTGCCAGTTTGCATAGCACTCTGACAGATCACCGATCTGCGAGAAGTACAGGCTGCTTCACAGTGCCTGCTCTGAGCAGGCGTCTGTGAAGCCACCTCCCTCCCTGCAGGACCCGGATCCGCGGCCATCTTGGATCCGGGTCTGGAGCAGGCAGGGAGGGAGGTAAGACCCTCGCAGCAACGCGATCACATCGCGTTGCTGCGGGGGGCTCAGGGAAGCCCGCAGGGAGCCCTCTCCCTGCGCGATGCTTCCCTGCATCGCCGGCACATCGCGATCATGTTTGATCGCGGTGTGCCGGGGGTTAATGTGCCGGGGGCGGTCCGTGACCGCTCCTGGCACATAGTGCCGGATGTCAGCTGTGATATGCAGCCGACACCCGGCCGCGATCGGCCGCGCTCCCCCCGTGAGCGCGGCCGATCGGCTATGACGTACTATCCCGTCGGCGGTCATACGGGCCCACCCCACCTCGACGGGATAGTACGTCGGATGTCAGGAAGGGGTTAAATTCCAGTTGTGTGGTTAAAAGACATTAAATAAAACATTATTTGTTTATATACTATATACTGTCTCGGTGATCCCTGCGTTTGTGCATGTTTCTTTTCTCTTTTGTTGTATAGTCTGTGTTTTGACATGCTGCAGGTTGAGCACATTAGACATTATTGTTGATGGTGCCCTCTATATTTAAGAGAACAGCAGAACCCCCCATAATTGACCCCATTTTAAAAATGAAACCTCACAATGAATATCATCTTGGGGGTCCAGTGATCATATTAACACAACAGATGTGTCAAAATTGTTTATACCATTGAGCGGTGAAGAATAATTTACATTTTTACTACCAGACTTGTGTGTTAGTGGAGCACCCGCTAGGACCGTGGGGTTCTCGGTACCAGGCCTGTTCTGCTCTTAAAGGAGTGGTCATGGTGTCAGAATAGAAAAGGAAATAAAGTCTAATGTAGTAGTGTTTGTGATGCCATTTGTGGTACTCGGCCAGGGGAGGCCGACGCTGCTTAAAGGGGTCCTCTTGGAATGATGGTATTGCAGCAGAGATGATCTATAGTTCCCCACAGCTAAAACTTAGTCCCCAGGGCTCCCAGTGTAGTTGATAAGAAGATAGATGGGGATGTGCAGGAAAGAATTAGAGGACACAAGGTTGGAGTCTCTTTACCTTTTATTGGTAGAATGCAAGCACAGTCCAGGGTACATGTAACAGGTGATGGTGAGGTCCAGGCAGTCGGAATCCCCCTAGCCAGGAGGGGTTGGAAGCCTTCCTTTCTGCACTGTGTTCTAAGTCCCTTGCTGCCCTAGGCTTCATACAAGGTCCTCTCTTTCTCTCTGTCCTTTTAGGTGGACACTACCCGCATGGCAGGCAACTTGAGCCCTTTTACAGGTGTCCCTCTCTCGTGGTGACTCTGGGCTCTATATGCTGCTGTGCCTTAGGGTGTAAAGGTAGTCAGGAGACTTGGAATCTCCTGCCTGCCAGTTTCTGCTGTGGGGCATACAGTTACCCCCACAACCTCAGAAATCTGGCCTCCGGTTTCCTGTGCTAATTCTGGAGTGAGCCCACTCGCAGCTCCACTCCCAGTATCTTTCCTCTCCTTTGCCTCTTCTCCCCTCACAGTCTCTTACAATTTGTCTGACTCTCGTGTCTGCACGGCTCCAGCTCTCCTCACAGACTGCTACCCTCAAACCAGGTCTAGAGGTCCCCCTTCTGGCCTGGAGTCAGAACAGTGTTGTGTGTACATGTTACTTGTTAAAGGGATCCTTGTTGCTTCCAGGCATGGCATCACCCTCCCCGTGAGGAAGGCAATACCACTGCAACAACCGGCTTCCTGGGGTGTTACATTAGCCCCAAATTTTACATTTTCATACTGGGAAATGGGTAAAAATGGAACCAAAATTTGTCCCACAATTTCTGCTGAATGTAGAAATACCCCATATGTGGCTATACAGTGCTGCATAGCCATAAAGAGATATTAGGGAAGGTCGGAGCGCTTTTTGCCTCCTAGAGGGCAGATTTTCCTCGCATAGTTTGAGGACTCCATATACAGAGGCCCTAAGGGTATGTTTCCATGGTCAGGAATCTGCAGCGCTTTGGACGCAGCACATGTTCTCTGTGTCCAAAGTGCTGCAGGGTTTTGAATACAGGTGACTCACCGCATCCAGTACATTGGACGGGACATTTATCTTGCGGAGGCAGAGTGTCTCCGCAAGATAAATTGATATGCTGCAGTCTTGAAAGATGCTCCACATGTCCGTCTCCACAGGGAAGCCGGAGGCTTCTGTGCACTCATAGTGGAGATGGGATTTCTTCAAATCCCATCCACTGTGCTGTAACATCTTGCTTCTGAGGGTTTGACACTGCAGATGAATGTTTCAGGTTTTATTTGAAGGATCCAAATGTGGTGGATAACCGTATGTGTTGGGGCACAGAATTTCAGAGGATGGGGGATATTCGGGAGAAGTCTTGGAGGTGATTGGGTGGTGAGTAGTGTTGAGCGATACCTTCCGATATCGGAAAGTATCGTATCGGATTGGATCGGCCGATATTAAAAAAATATCGGATATCGCCGATACCGATACCCGATACCAATGCAAGTCAATGAAACCAAAATATCGGAATTAAAATAAACCCTTTCTTTCCTTGTAGATTCATTCTACATGAAGGAAAACAACTAAGAATAATGTAGGATGTATTAGGGGAGGTGGCAGAGACATTAAAGGCATAGAGGTTTAGCCCAAATAGAATAGCAGGAATTTTTTTTTTTTTAATACGTTCGGAGTTACAAAGATATTGACTATGTTAAGATTTTTTTTTTTTTTGTCAGATATTGATGTTTCACTATTTCCATGCCCTTCACCTTCTTTTTTACTTCTCCCACACTTTCTTCTTCATCATCCTCAGCAGCAGCATCTTTGATATCAACTTCTTCTTCACCTTATTCATCTTCTTCTTCATCTTCTACCTATTATTTATTTTTTTATTACATTCTTCATATTCTTTTTATTAAACTATTCTTCTTCTTCATATTTTACTTCTTCATCATATTCCTATTTGTGACAGGCATTCCTGTAGTTGTTATCTATAAAAGTTTGAAGATTACACATTACATTCTGCCTGTCACAAGAGTTACAACAGGATTTGTCCGCGTTCAGTTAGGCCTGCAGCAGCAGGCTTTTTCCAGGGGCACCACGAGGAGGAACAAACTCACCCCCATACACTGCTTAGTCTTCTTCTGCTTATAATTTAGATAATATCTTTTGCTCTGATGTTTAGTCTTATGCTTAATGTTCTTCTGCTCTTTGTTCTGCAGCCTCTTGTTCTTCTGCTTCTCAGTCTTCCAGGTCATCGTCTTTAGGGTCTTGAACTTGGAAATGTAGCAGAAGGTACAAGAAGGCCGAGAAAATGCCGAGAACCAGCTGATGGAACTGGAACTCGGATGGCTACCCGAAGGTCCAAGAGCCAATGGAACTACCGAGGACCAGCTGACGTTACTGGAACCCGGTTACTAAGCAGGAGGTGCCCATGCCAGAAAGCACTACCAAGGACCACCTGACGTTGGTGGAACTTGGATACCCAGAAGGAGGCACCTAAGCCAAAGGCTCTGCCCAGAACCAGCTGACGGTACTGGAACCAGAATGGGGAGCAGAAGGTACAAGAGCAAAAGACACTGTCGAGAACAAGCTGATGGTACTGGAACCCGGAAGGGTAGCCGAAGGTCCAAGAGCCAATGGAACTACCGAGGACCAGCTGATGTTACTGGAACCCGGTTACTAAGCAGGAGGTACCGTGCCAGAAAGCACTACCAAGGACCACCTGACATTGGTGGAACTCGGATACCCAGAAGAAGGCACCTAAGCCAAAGGCTCTGCCCGGAACCAGCTGACGGTACTGGAACCAGGGGGACCTATTCAAAATTGTCTTCCTAGAGCCCCAACTAGCGGTGTTGGAGCCAAGGGTCAGCATGGGGAGCAGAGTGTAGGCCGAAGCCTGCACTGGAGGCAGCTTAGTGTCTGTTGTGTCTGCGTGGCGTTTGCAGGACATGTTGCCGGCTACACAGCAGGGGAACAGCTGGCGTTACTAAACCCCACTGACACAGTAGCGAGTGTTTTTCTCTGTGCAGCCAGCACTTCCGAGCACCAGCTGGTGGTGTTAGAGCCCAGGGAATCAAGGAGGAGCAGAGGAGCAGAGTGTATGCCGAAGCCTGCACTGGAGGGAGGCAGCTTATTGTCTGTTTTGTCTGCGTGGCGTTTGCAGGACATGTTGCTGGCTACACAGCAGGTGAAAAGCTGACGTTACTGAACCCCACTGACACAGTGGCAAGTGTTTTTAACTGTGCAGCCAGCAATTCCGAGCACAAACTGGTGGTGTTCGAGCCCAGGGAATCAAGGAGGAGCAGAGGAGCAGAGTGTAGGCCGAAGCCTGCACTGGAGGGAGGCAGCTTATTGTCTGTTGTATCTGCGTGGCATTTGCAGGACACATTGCCGGCTACACAGCAGGGGAACAGCTGGCGTTACTGAACCCCACTGACACAGTGGTGAGTGTTTTTCTCTGTACAGCAAGCACTTCCGAGCACGAACTGGTGGTGTTAGAGCACAGGGAATCAAGCAGGAGCAGAGGAGCAGAGTGAAGGCTGAAGCCTGCACTGGAGGCAGCTTATTGTCTGTTGTGTCTGCTTGGCGTTTGCAGGACACGTTGCCGGCTACACAGCAGGGGAACAGCTGACATTACTGAACCCCATTGACACAGTGGCAAGTGTTTTTCTCTGTGCAGCCAGCACTTCTGAGCACCAACTGGCGGTGTTAGATCCCAGGGAATCAAGGAAGAGTAGAGGAGCAGAGTGTAGGAAGAAGCCTGCACTGGAGGGAGGCAGCTTATTGTCTGTTGTGCCTGCGTGGCGTTTTGCAGGACACGTTGCTGGCTACACAGCACGGGAACAGCTGACGTTATTGAACCCCATTGACACAGTAGCAAGTGTTTTTCTCTGTTCAGCCAGCACTTCCGAGCACCAACTGGTGGTGTTAGAGCCCAGGGAATCAAGGAAGAGTAGAGGAGCAGAGTGTAGGCCGAAGCCTGCACTGGAGGGAGGCAGCTTATTGTCTGTTGTGTCTGCGTGGCGTTTGCAGGACACGTTGCTGGCTACACAGCAGGGGAACAGCTGATGTTACTGAACCCCACTGACACAGTGGAAAGTGTTTTTCTCTGTGCAGCCAGCAATTCCATGCACCAACAAGCAGTGTTGGAGCCCAGGGAATCAAGGAGGAGCAGAGGAGCAGAGTGTAGGCTGAAGCCTGCACTGGAGGGAGGCAGCTTATTGTCTGTGGTGTCTGCGTTGTGTTTGCAGGACACGATGCCGGCTACACAGCAGGGGAACAGCTGGCGTTACTGAACCCCACTGACACAGTAGCAAGTGTTTTTCTCTGTTCAGCCAGCACTTCCGAGCACCAACTGGCGGTGTTAGAGCCCAGGGAATCAAGGAAGAGTAGAGGAGCAGAGTGTAGGCCGAAGCCTGCACTGGAGGGAGGCAGCTTATTGTCTGTTGTGTCTGCGTGGCGTTTGCAGGACACGTTGCTGGCTACACAGCAGGGGAACAGCTGATGTTACTGAACCCCACTGACACAGTGGAAAGTGTTTTTCTCTGTGCAGCCAGCAATTCCATGCACCAACAAGCAGTGTTAGAGCCCAGGGAATCAAGGAGGAGCAGAGGAGCAGAGTGTAGGACGAAGCCTGCACTGGAGGCAGCTCATTGTCTGTTGTGTCTGTGTGGCGTTTGCAGGACACTTTGCTGGCTGCACAGCAGGGGAACAACTGACGTTACTGAACCCCACTGACACAGTGGCAAGTGTTATTCTCTGTGCAGCCAGCACTTCCGAGCACCAACTGGTGGTGTTAAAGCCCAGGGAATCAAGGAGGAGAAGAGGAGCAGAGTGTTGGCCGAAGCCTGCACTGGAGGGAGGCAGCTTATTGTCTGTTGTGTCTGTGTGGCGTTTGCAGGACACATTGCCGGCTACACAGCAGGCGAACAGCTGGCATTACTCAACCCCACTGACACAGTGTCGAGTGTTTTTCTTTGTGCAGCCAGCACTTCCGAGCACCAACTGGCAGTGTTAGAGCCCAGGGAATCAAGGAGAAGCAGAGGAGCAGAGTGAAGGCCGGAGCCTGCACTGGAGGCAGCTTATTGTCTGTTGTGTCTGCGTGGCGTTTGCAGGACACGTTTCCGCGTACACAGCAGGGGAACAGCTGGCGTTACTGAACCCCACTGATACAGCGGCGAGTGTTTTTCTCTGTGCAGCCAGCACTTCAGAGAACCAACTGGTGGTGTTAGAGCCCAGGGAATCAATGAGGAGCAGAGGAGCAGAGTGAAGGCCGAAGCCTGCACTGGAGGCAGCTAAGTGTCTGTTGTGCCTGCGTGGTGTTATGCAGGACACGTTGCTGGCTACACAGCACGGGAACAGCTGACGTTATTGAACCCCACAGACACAGTAGCAAGTGTTTTTCTCTGTGCAGCCAGCACCTCCGAGCACCAACTGGCGGTGTTAGAGCACAGGGAATCAAGGAAGAGTAGAGGAGCAGAGTGTAGGCCGAAGCCTGCACTGGAGGGAGGCAGCTTATTGTCTGTTGTGTCTGCTGTTATGATCCTGGTGGTTAGAACACATGAACTGACCTGATAAGTAAACCCAAAAATAAGGACAAGCTCTGGGAATGTGCGAACTTTACTGACCGCAATCCTGATCCTATCAACACACACTATAGGCAGCCGTGGAGCGTTCCTAACTCGGCCTAGACGCCTCGTTCACAGCCTGAGAAACTAGCTACCCCTAGAGAGAAACAAAGCCTCACTTGCCTCAGAGAAATTTTCCCCAAAGTGTAGGCAGCCCCCCACAAATAATAACGGTGAGTTAAGGGGAAAACACAAACATAGAAATGAAAACAGATTTTAGCAAATGAGGCCCGCTAGTAACTAAACAGTCAGAAGATAGCAAGGAATCTGTGCGGTCAGTATAAAATAGTACAAAAGTTATCCACACAGAGAATACAAAAAGACCCCCACACCGACTCACGATGTGAGGGGCGCAACTCCGCACCCCAGAGCTTCCAGCTAGCAATCAAATAGCATATAAGCAAGCTGGACTGAACTCATAATATACTGAGAAACATTTTCAAATAGCAATGAGCAAAAATGGACTAGCATGAACTTAGCTTCTCCACGAGGAGACAGGTCACAAGGGAAGTCCCAGAGAGATCTGAACCAGTACTGAATACGACAGCAGGCCACAAGTAAAGGTCCAGATGGAGTTAAATAGGCAGCAAGCCTAGCAGGAAACGAGGCAGCTGGAGTCCAGCTACAGACCAGCCGTAACACTAAAAGCCACCAGAGGGAGCCCATGAACAAAACTCACAAAGTACCACTCACGACCACAGGAGGGAGCCCGAGAACGGAAATCACAACAGTACCCCCCCTTGAGGAGGGGTCACCGAACCCTCACCAGAGCCCCCAGGCCGATCAGGACGAGCCAAATGAAAGGCACGAACCAAATCGGCAGCATGAACATCAGAGGCAACAACCCAGGAATTATCCTCCTGACCATAGCCCTTCCATTTAACCAAGTACTGAAGCTTCCGTCTCGAAATACGAGAATCCAAGATCTTCTCCACCACATACTCCAATTCTCCCTCGACCAACACCGGAGCAGGAGGATCAACAGAAGGAACCACAGGCACCACATACCTCCGCAACAATGACCTATGGAACACATTATGAATGGTAAAAGATGCTGGGAGGTCCAAACGAAATGACACAGGATTGAGGATTTCTGAAATCTTATAAGGACCGATGAAACGAAGTTTGAACTTAGGAGAGGAAACCTTCATAGGAACATAACGAGATGACAACCATACCAAATCCCCCACACGAAGTCGGGGACCCACACAGCGACGGCGATTAGCAAAGCGCTGAGCCTTCTCCTGTGACAACGTCAAATTGTCCACTACGTGGTTCCAAATCTGCTGCAACCTATCCACCACAGAATCCACCCCAGGACAGTCAGAAGGTTCAACCTGACCTGAGGAAAAACGAGGATGAAAACCAGAATTACACAAAAAAGGCGAAATCAAAGTAGCGGAACTAGCCCGATTATTGAGGGCGAACTCAGCCAATGGCAAAAAAGTCACCCAATCATCCTGATCAGCAGAAACAAAACATCTCAGATAAGTTTCCAAGGTCTGATTAGTACGTTCGGTTTGGCCATTCGTCTGAGGATGGAAGGCCGAAGAAAAAGACAAATCAATGCCCATCTTAGCACAAAAGGACCGCCAAAATCTGGATACAAACTGGGACCCTCTGTCAGACACAATGTTCTCCGGAATACCATGCAAACAAACCACATTCTGAAAAAACAGCGGAACCAAATCAGAGGAGGAGGAGGGTAACTTAGGCAAGGGCACCAAATGGACCATTTTAGAAAAACGATCACAAACCACCCAGATGACAGACATCCTCTGAGAGACTGGAAGATCCGAAATAAAATCCATGGAAATATGCGTCCAAGGCCTCTTCGGGACAGGCAAAGGCAAAAGCAGTCCACTGGCACGAGAACAGCAAGGCTTGGCCCGAGCACAAATCCCACAGGACTGCACAAAGGAACGCACATCCCGCGACAAAGAAGGCCACCAAAAGGACCTAGCCACCAAATCCCTGGTACCAAAGATCCCAGGATGACCCGCTAGCACCGAAGAATGAACCTCGGAAATAACTCTACTGGTCCATCTATCCGGGACAAACAGTCTCTCCGGTGGACAACGGTCAGGTCTATCAGCCTGAAATTCCTGCAGCACCCGCCGCAAATCAGGGGAGATGGCAGACAAGATCACCCCCTCTCTGAGGATACCAGCCGGTTCAGAAACTCCCAGAGAGTCAGGCACAAAACTCCTAGAAAGGGCATCAGCCTTCACATTCTTTGAGCCCCGGAGGTATGAAACCACAAAATCAAAACGGGAGAAAAACAGCGACCATCGAGCTTGTCTAGGATTTAACCGCTTGGCAGACTCGAGATAAATCAAATTCTTGTGATCCGTCAAGACCACCACGCGATGCTTGGCTCCCTCAAGCCAATGTCGCCACTCCTCGAATGCCCACTTCATTGCCAACAGCTCCCGATTACCAACATCATAATTCCGCTCGGCAGGCAAAAACTTTCTAGAAAAGAAAGCACATGGTCTCATCACCGAGCCATCAGAGCTTCTCTGTGACAAGACAGCCCCTGCTCCAATCTCAGAAGCATCAACCTCGACCTGAAAAGGAAGAGAGACATCAGGCTGACGCACGACAGGAGCCGAAGAAAACCAACGTTTCAGCTCCTGAAAGGCCTCAACGGCCGCAGAAGACCAATTAGTCACATCAGCACCCTTTCTAGTCAAATCCGTCAAAGGCTTAACCACACTAGAAAAATTAGGGATGAAGCGACGGTAAAAATTAGCAAAGCCCAAGAACTTCTGAAGGCTCTTCACCGATGTAGGTTGAGTCCAGTCATAGATGGTCTGGACTTTAACTGGATCCATCTCGATAGTAGAAGGGGAAAAAATAAAGCCCAAAAAGGAAACCTTCTGGACTCCAAAGAGACATTTAGAGCCCTTCACAAACAAGGCATTGGCACGCAGGACTTGAAACACCATCCTGACCTGCTTCACATGAGACTCCCAATCATCAGAAAAGACCAAAATATCATCCAGGTACACAATCATGAATCTATCCAGATACTCTCGGAAGATGTCGTGCATGAAGGACTGAAACATGGAAGGGGCATTAGAAAGCCCAAAAGGCATCACCAAGTACTCTAAATGACCTTCGGGCGTATTAAATGCTGTCTTCCATTCATCGCCCTGCTTTATACGCACAAGATTATAAGCTCCTCGAAGATCTATCTTGGTGAACCAAAAAGCCACCCTAATCCGAGCAAACAGATCAGACAGCAGAGGCAAAGGGTACTGAAATTTGACCGTGATTTTATTTAGAAGGCGATAATCTATACAGGGTCTCAGAGAACCATCCTTCTTGGCCGCAAAAAAGAACCCTGCACCCAAAGGTGACGAGGACGGACGAATATGCCCTTTCTCCAAAGACTCCTTTATATAGCTCCGCATAGCGGTATGTTCTGGTACAGATAAATTAAAAAGTCGACCCTTAGGGAACTTACTACCAGGAATCAAATTTATGGCACAATCACAATCCCTATGAGGATGTAGGGCACTGGATTTGGGCTCATCAAATACATCCTGGTAATCCGACAAAAATTCAGGGACTTCAGAAGGAGTAGAAGAAGCAATTGACACCAAAGGAACATCGCCATGTACCCCTTGACAACCCCAACTTGACACAGACATTGCTTTCCAATCCAGGACTGGATTATGAACCTGCAACCATGGCAGACCCAACACGACAACATCATGCAAATTATGTAACACCAGAAAGCGAATAACCTCCTGATGCGCAGGAGTCATGCACATAGTCACTTGAGTCCAGTACTTAGGCTTATTCTTGGCCATTGGCGTAGCATCAATTCCCTTTAGTGGAAGAGGGAATTGTAATGGCTCCAAGATAAAACCACAGCGCCTGGCAAATGACAAATCCATCAAATTCAGGGCAGCGCCTGAATCCACAAAAGCCATAACAGAGTAGGATGACAGAGAGCAAATCAAAGTAACAGACAAAATGAATTTAGGCTGTACAGTACCAATGGTGACAGACTTAGCAAACCTCTTTGTGCGCTTAGAACAATCAGAGATAACATGAGTGGAGTCACCACAGTAAAAGCACAACCCATTCTGACGTCTGTGATTTTGCCGTTCAATTCTGGTCAGAATCCTGTCACATTGCATAGACTCAGGCTTCTGTTCAGAAAACACCGCCAGATGGTGCACAGGTTTGCGCTCCCGCAAACGCCGATCAATCTGAATGGCCAAAGACATTGACTCATTCAGACCCGCAGGCGTGGGGAACCCCACCATAACATCCTTAAGGGCTTCAGAAAGACCCTTTCTGAAAATCGCTGCCAGGGCACACTCATTCCATTGAGTTAAAGACATTGACTCATTCAGACCCGCAGGCGTGGGGAACCCCACCATAACATCCTTAAGGGCTTCAGAAAGACCCTTTCTGAAAATCGCTGCCAGGGCACACTCATTCCATTGAGTGAGCACAGACCACTTCCTAAACTTCTGACAGTAAACATCTGCTTCATCCTGACCAAGAGAGAGAGCCAGCAAAATTTTTTCTGCCTGGTCTACTAGATTAGGTTCCTCATAAAGCAATCCAAGCGCCAGAAAAAAACGCATCCACATTTAGCAATGCAGGATCTCCTGGCGCCAGGGAGAATGCCCAATCTTGAGGGTCACCATGTAACAAAGAAATAATAATTTTAACTTGCTGAGCAGGGTCACCAGAGGAATGAGGTCTCAGAGAAAGAAACAATTTGCAATTATTTTTGAAATTCAAAAACCTAGATCTATCTCCAGAGAACAGCTCAGGAATTGGTATTTTAGGTTCTGACATAGGACTGCGAACTACATAATCCTGAATGCTTTGTATCCTTGTAGCGAGCTGATCCACACAAGAGGACAGACCTTCAATGTCCATATCTGCAGCTGAGTCCTGAACCACCCAGAGATTAAGGGGAGGAGAGAGGCTAAACACACTGCAGAGGAAAAAAAAAAACCTCAGAGCTTCTCTTATCCCTCTTTTGCGATGCATTAACACTTTACGGGCCTGCTGTACTGTTATGATCCTGGTGGTTAGAACACATGAACTGACCTGATAAGTAAACCCAAAAATAAGGACAAGCTCTGGGAATGTGGGAACTTTACTGACCGCAATCCTGATCCTATCAACACACACTATAGGCAGCCGTGGAGCGTTCCTAACTCGGCCTAGACGCCTCGTTCACAGCCTGAGAAACTAGCTACCCCTAGAGAGAAACAAAGCCTCACTTGCCTCAGAGAAATTTTCCCCAAAGTGTAGGCAGCCCCCCACAAATAATAACGGTGAGTTAAGGGGAAAACACAAACATAGAAATGAAAATAAGTTTTAGCAAATGAGGCCCGCTAATAACTAAATAGTCAGAAGATAGCAAGGAATCTGTGCGGTCAGTGTAAAATGCTACAAAAGTTATCCACACAGAGAATACAAAAAGACCCCCACACCGACTCACGATGTGAGGAGCGCAACTCCGCACCCCAGAGCTTCCAGCTAGCAATCAAATAGCATATAAGCAAGCTGGACTGAACTCATAACATACTGAGAAACATTTTCAAATAGCAATGAGCAAAAATGGACTAGCATGAACTTAGCTTCTCCACGAGGAGACAGGTCACAAGGGAAGTCCCAGAGAGATCTGAACCAGTACTGAATACAACAGCAGGCAACAAGTAAAGGTCCAGATGGAGTTAAATAGGCAGCAAGCCTAGCAGGAAACAGGAAACGAGGCAGCTGGAGTCCAGCTACAGACCAGCCGTAACACTAAAAGCCACCAGAGGGAGCCCATGAACAGAACTCACAAAGTACCACTCATGACCACAGGAGGGAGCCCGAGAACGGAAATCACAACAGTACCCCCCCTTGAGGAGGGGTCACCGAACCCTCACCAGAGCCCCCAGGCCGATCAGGACGAGCCAAATGAAAGGCACGAACCAAATCGGCAGCATGAACATCAGAGGCAACAACCCAGGAATTATCCTCCTGACCATAGCCCTTCCATTTAACCAAGTACTGAAGCTTCCGTCTCGAAATACGAGAATCCAAGATCTTCTCCACCACATACTCCAATTCTCCCTCGACCAACACCGGAGCAGGAGGATCAACAGAAGGAACCACAGGCACCACATACCTCCGCAACAATGACCTATGGAACACATTATGAATGGTAAAAGATGCTGGAAGTTCCAAACGAAATGACAGAGGATTGAGGATTTCTGAAATCTTATAAGGACCGATGAAACTAGGTTTGAACTTAGGAGGGGAAACCTTCATAGGAACATAACGAGATGACAACCATACCAAGTCCCCCACACGAAGTCGGGGACCCACACAGCGACGGCGATTAGCAAAGCGCTGAGCCTTCTCCTGTGACAACGTCAAATTGTCCACTACGTGGTTCCAAATCTGCTGCAACCTATCCACCACAGAATCCACCCCAGGACAGTCAGAAGGTTCAACCTGACCCGAGGAAAAACGAGGATGAAAAACAGAATTACAAAAAAAAGGTGAAACCAAAGTAGGGGAACTAGCCCGATTATTGAGGGCGAACTCAGCCAATGGCAAAAAAGTCACCCAATCATCCTGATCAGCAGAAACAAAACATCTCAGATAAGTTTCCAAGGTCTGATTAGTACGTTCGGTTTGGCCATTCGTCTGAGGATGGAAGGCCGAAGAAAGAGACAAATCAATGCCCATCTTAGCACAAAAGGACCGCCAAAATCTGGACACAAACTGGGACCCTCTGTCAGACACAATGTTCTCCGGAATACCATGCAAACGAACCACATTCTGAAAAAACAGCGGAACCAAATCAGAGGAGGAGGGAAACTTAGGCAAGGGCACCAAATGGACCATTTTAGAAAAACGATCACAAACCACCCAGATGACAGACATCCTCTGAGAGACTGGAAGATCCGAAATAAAATCCATGGAAATATGCGTCCAAGGCCTCTTCGGGACAGGCAAAGGCAGAAGCAATCCACTGGCACGAGAACAGCAAGGCTTGGCCCGAGCACAAATCCCACAGGACTGCACAAAGGAACGCACATCCCGCGACAAAGAAGGCCACCAAAAGGACCTAGCCACCAAATCCCTGGTACCAAAGATCCCAGGATGACCTGCTAACACCGAAGAATGAACCTCGGAAATAACTCTACTGGTCCATCTATCCAGGACAAACAGTCTCTCCGGTGGACAACGGTCAGGTCTATCGGCCTGAAATTCCTGCAGCACCCGCCGCAAATCAGGGGAGATGGCAGACAAGATCACCCCCTCTCTGAGGATACCAGCCGGTTCAGAAACTCCCGGAGAGTCAGGCACAAACCTCCTAGAAAGGGCATCAGCCTTCACATTCTGTGAGCCCGGAAGGTATGAAACCACAAAATCAAAACGGGAGAAAAACAGCGACCATCGAGCTTGTCTAGGATTTAACCGCTTGGCAGACTCGAGATAAATCAAATTCTTGTGATCCGTCAAGACCACCACATGATGCTTGGCTCCCTCAAGCCAATGTCGCCACTCCTCGAATGCCCACTTCATTGCCAACAACTCCCGATTACCAACATCATAATTCCGCTCGGCAGGCGAAAACTTTCTAGAAAAGAAAGCACATGGTCTCATCACCGAGCCAACAGAGCTTCTCTGTGACAAGACAGCCCCTGCTCCAATCTCAGAAGCATCAACCTCGACCTGAAAGGGAAGAGAGACATCAGGCTGACGCAAGACAGGAGCTGAAGAAAACCGACGTTTCAGCTCCTGAAAGGCCTCAACGGCCGCAGAAGACCAACTAGTCACATCAGCACCCTTTCTAGTCAAATCCGTCAAAGGCTTAACCACACTATAAAAATTAGTGATGAAGCGACGGTAAAAATTAGCAAAGCCCAAGAACTTCTGAAGGCTCTTCACCGATGTAGGTTGAGTCCAGTCATAGATGGCCTGGACTTTAACTGGATCCATCTCGATAGTAGAAGGGGAAAAAATAAAGCCCAAAAAGGAAACCTTCCGGACTCCAAAGAGACATTTAGAGCCCTTCACAAACAAGGCATTGGCACGCAGGACCTGAAACACCATCCTGACCTGCTTCACATGAGACTCCCAATCATCAGAAAAGACCAAAATATCATCCAGGTACGCAATCATGAATCTATCCAGATACTCTCGGAAGATGTCGTGCATGAAGGACTGAAACACGGAAGGGGCATTAGAAAGCCCAAAAGGCATCACCAAGTACTCAAAATGACCTTCGGGCATATTAAATGCTGTCTTCCATTCATCGCCCTGCTCTATATGCACAAGATTATAAGCTCCTAGAAGATCTATCTTGGTGAACCAACTAGCCCCCCTAATCCGAGCAAACAGATCGGACAGCAGAGGCAAAGGGTACTGAAATTTGACCGTGATTTTATTTAGAAAGCGATAATCTATACAGGGTCTCAGAGAACCATCCTTCTTGGCCACAAAAAAGAACCCTGCACCCAAAGGTGATGAGGACGGACGAATATGCCCTTTCTCCAAAGACTCCTTTATATAGCTCCGCATAGCGGTATGTTCTGGTACAGATAAATTAAAAAGTCGACCCTTAGGGAACTTACTACCAGGAATCAAATTTATGGCACAATCACAATCCCTATGAGGAGGTAGGGCACTGGATTTGGGCTCATCAAATACATCCTGGTAATCTTACAAAAATTCAGGGACTTCAGAAGAAGTAGAAGAAGAAATTGACACCAAAGGAACATCGCCATGTACCCCTTGACAACCCCAACTTGACACAGACATTGCTTTCCAATCCAGGACTGGATCATGAACCTGCAGCCATGGCAGACCCAACACGACAACATCATGCAAATTATGTAACACCAGAAAGCGAATAAGCAAAAAAGGCGTCAGTTAGAAATATCACATTAATGGCAACTCTTATTACAGATAATAGCATAAAGGGAGAATAGAGAGTCAAAACTGGCCAATAGGTTTACACAAAAACTTCTTTTTATTGACAAAAATCAGTCATATAAACATTAATGTACCATATCATAATAAATACTTAGTCACGAGAGTATTTTAGCGACTATATCCATATATACATCAAAGGGACCCAGATACTCAAACAGGACAAAAGTGAATAGATTCAATTGTTTAAATAATGTGTACACACAATGGGTTTGGCTATTTGCAGACATGTATGGATTAAATCCAAATCATATGCTCTAATGTGCTGAGAGTCACCACATGTCCCCAAAACGCCGACATAGATAAAACAGTTAGCGCAAATAAGGTTAGGTTAAGTTGAATTACCCATGTGTGTCGGGACGTCCTGTAAGGGTCCTGGATTCCGTACCCCTACGGATGTGCACATAGTCACTTGAGTCCAGTACTGAGGCTTGTTCTTGGCCAATGGTGTAGCATCAATTCCCTTCAGTGGAATAGGGAATTGCAATGGCTCCAAGATAAAACCACAGCGCCTGGCAAATGACAAATCCATCAAATTCAGGGCAGCGCCTGAATCCACAAAAGCCATAACAGAGTAGGATGACAGAGAGCAAATCAAAGTAACAGACAAAATGAATTTAGGCTGTACAGTACCAATGGTGACAGACTTAGCAAACCTCTTTGTGCGCTTAGAACAATCAGAGATAACAGGAGTGGAGTCACCACAGTAAAAGCACAACCCATTCTGACGTCTGTGATTTTGCCGTTCAATTCTGGTCAGAATCCTGTCACATTGCATAGACTCAGGCTTCTGTTCAGAAAACACCGCCAGATGGTGCACAGGTTTGCGCTCCCGCAAACGCCGATCAATCTGAATAGCCAAAGACATTGACTCATTCAGACCCGCAGGCGTGGGGAACCCCACCATAACATCCTTATGGGCTTCAGAAAGACCCTTTCTGAAAATCGCTGCCAGGGCTGTTATGATTTTCCCAATGGCAGGGAAATCAAAATAACAACGGACTAGCTCTTGGGTGATGGGAACTAAAGTGACCGTGACCTGAACCTGACACGACACTGGAAGTAGCCGGGGATAGTGTTGAGCGATACCGTCCGATACTTGAAAGTATCGGTATCGGAAAGTATCGGCCGATACCGGCAAAATATCGGATCCAATCCGATACCGATACCCGATACCAATACAAGTCAATGGGACTCAAGTATCGGACGGTATCCCTGATGGTTCCCAGGGTCTGAAGGAGAGGAAACTCTCCTTCAGGCCCTGGGAACCATATAAATGTGTAAAAGAAAGAATTAAAATAAAAAATATTGCTATACTCACCTGTCCGACGCAGCCGGGACTTCAGCGAGGGAACCGGCAGCGTTGTTTGTTTAAAAATCGCGCTATTACTTGGTTACGTGAATTCCCGGCTTGTGATTGGTCAGGTCGGCCATGTTGCCGGGACGCGGACCAATCACAGCAAGCCGTGACGAAATTACGTCACGGCTTGCTGTGATTGGTCCGCGTCCCGGCAATATGGCCGCCCTGACCAATCACAAGCCGGGACGTCACGGGAGGCTGGACACGCGCTCATTTTAAAATGGGCGCGTGTCCAGCCTCCCGTGACGTCACGGCTTGTGATTGGTTGCGCCGCGATCAACCAATCACAAGCCGGGAGGCTGGACGCGCTCATTTTGAAATGGGCGCGTGTCCAGCCTCCCGTGACGTCACGGCTTGTGATTGGTTGCGCCGCGATCAACCAATCACAAGCCGGGAGGCTGGACGCGCTCATTTTGAAATGGGCGCGTGTCCAGCCTCCCGGCTTGTGATTGGTTGACCGCGACGCAACCAATCACAAGCCGTGACGTCACGGGAGGCTGGACACGCGCCCTTTTTAAAATGAGCGCGTTTCCAGCCTCCCGTGACGTCACGGCTTGTGATTGGTTAATGGCGGCCATGTTGCCGGGACGCGGACCAATCACAGCAAGCCGTGACGTATTTTCGTCACGGCTTGCTGTGATTGGTCCGCGGCCCGGCAACATGGCCGCCCTGACCAATCACAAGCCGGGACTTCGCGTAACCATGTAAAAGCGGGAATTTTAAACAAACAACGCTGCCGGTTCCTGCGCTGAGGTCCCGGCTGCGTCGGACAGGTGAGTATAGCGATATTTTTTATTTTAATTCTCTATTTTACACATTTTAACATTAATGTTGTTCCGATACCCGATACCCGATACCACAAGAGTATCGGAATCCCGGTATCGGAATTCCGATACAGCAAGTATCGGCCGATACCCGATACTTGCAGCATCGGAATGCTCAACACTAGCCGGGGAGTGTTTCCTACGATGCCCTAGACACCACGCGCCAGCCGGAGATCTAACTACCCCTATCAGAGGAATATACAGGCCTGCCTTACCTCCAGAGATGAACCCCAAAAGGAGATAGCAGCCCCCCACAGATATTGACGGTGAGTCAAGAGGAAAAGACATACGTAGGATGAACAGCAGATTTAGCACAGTGAGGTCCGCTTACTAGATAGCAGAAGTACAGGAAAGAGTCACTTCACGGTCAACTTCAAAACACTACTCAAAAACACCATCCTGAAATTACTTTAAAACTCCAGTGACAACTCATGCCACTGGAGTGGCAATTCCAGTCCACGAGAGCTTCCAGCTACTGAGAGTCACATTGCAAATAGCTGGACAAAAATAGAATAAACTAGAAACAAAATTCAACTTAGCTGAACAGGATCTTGAGGCAGGAGAATGCAACAGAATGCTACTGATACATTGTTGGCCGGCATCAGACCAGCAGCCAAGCAGCCTTAAATAGGAAACTCCCCTAATGGGTGTCAACAGGTGATCAAGGATAGAAGAAGGCAAATAAGTGGCACTACCATAAAACACCACCGGGGGAGCCCACAAACAGAATTCACAACAGTACCCCCCCCTTAAGGAGGGGGCACCGAACCCTCACCAGAACCACCAGGGCGATCTGGATGAGCACTATGAAATGCACGAACCAAATCAGGAGCATGAACATCAGATGCTGTCACCCAAGAATTATCCTCCTGACCATAGCCTTTCCACTTAACCAGATACTGAAGTTTCCATCTGGAAACACGGGAGTCCAAGATCTTTTCCACCACATACTCCAACTCACCCTCAACCAGCACAGGAGCAGGAGGATCAGCAGACGGAACAACCGGCACCTCATACCTCCGCAACAATGACCGATGAAAAACATTATGAATAGTAAAAGATGCTGGGAGGTCCAAACGAAAGGACACAGGATTGAGAACCTCCAGAATCCTATAAGGGCCGATAAACCGAGGCTTAAACTTAGGAGACGAGACCTTCATAGGAACAAATCGAGAAGACAACCAAACCAGGTCCCCAACACAAAGACGAGGACCGACACGCCGATGACGATTAGTGAACTGTTGAGTCTTCTCCTGGGACAACTTCAGATTGTCCACAACCTGTCCCCAAATCTGATGCATTCTATCAACCACAGCATCTACTCCAGGACAATCCGAAGACTCCAATTGACCGGACGAAAAGTGAGGGTGAAACCCTGAATTACAAAAAAATGGAGAAACCAAAGTGGCAGAACTGGCCCGATTGTTAAGGGCAAACTCTGCCAATGGCAAAAAATCAAGCCAATCGTCCTGATCAGCGGACACAAAACACCTCAAGTAAGTCTCCAAGGTCTGATTAGTACGCTCAGTCTGGCCATTAGCCTGAGGATGGAATGCAGACGAAAAAGACAAGTCGATGCCCATCCTGGCACAGAACGCCCGCCAAAATCTAGACACAAACTGAGTACCCCTGTCAGACACTATATTCTCAGGAATACCATGCAAACGCACAACATTCTGAAAAAATAGAGGGACCAGCTCAGAGGAGGAGGGCAATTTGGGCAAAGGTACCAAGTGAACCATCTTGGAAAAACGGTCACACACCACCCAGATGACGGACATCCTACGAGAAACAGGAAGGTCAGAAATAAAGTCCATAGAGATGTGCGTCCAAGGCCTCTTAGGAATAGGCAAGGGCAACAACAACCCGCTGGCCCGGGAACAGCAGGGCTTAGCCCGAGCACAAACATCACAAGACTGCACAAAAATACGTACATCTCGAGACAAGGAAGGCCACCAGAAGGACCTAGACACCAGATCCCTGGTGCCAAAAATTCCAGGATGACCTGCCAACGCGGAAGAGTGAACCTCCGAAATAACTCTACTGGTCCAGTCATCAGGGACAAACAATCTACCAGGCGGACAGCGATCAGGTCTATCCACCTGAAACTCCTGCAAAGAGCGCCGCAGGTCTGGGGAGACAGCTGACAATATCACCCCATCCTTCAGGATGCCAGTAGGTTCGGAATCACCAGGCGAGTCAGGCTCAAAACTCCTAGAGAGGGCATCCGCCCTCACATTCTTAGACCCAGGCAGATATGAAACCACAAAGTTAAATCGAGAGAAAAACAACGACCAGCGCGCCTGTCTAGGATTCAGACGCCTGGCTGACTCAAGATAAATTAGATTTTTGTGGTCAGTCAAGACCACCACCTGGTGTCTAGCACCCTCAAGCCAATGACGCCACTCCTCAAATGCCCACTTCATGGCCAAGAGCTCCCGATTTCCAACATCATAATTTCGCTCAGCGGGCGAAAACTTTCGAGAGAAAAACGCACATGGTCTCATCACTGAGCAGTCAGGACCTTTCTGCGACAAAACTGCACCTGCTCCGATCTCGGAAGCATCTACTTCAACCTGGAACGGGAGCGAAACATCAGGCTGGCGCAACACAGGAGCAGAAGAAAAGCGGCGCTTAAGCTCCCGAAAGGCCTCCACAGCCGCAGAGGACCAATTATCAACATCAGCACCCTTCTTGGTCAAATCAGTCAAAGGTTTAGCAATGGCAGAAAAACCCGCTATGAATCGGCGATAGAAATTAGCAAATCCCAAGAATTTCTGAAGACTCTTTAGAGAAGTAGGTTGTACCCAATCACAAATAGCCTGAACCTTAACAGGGTCCATCTCCATAGATGAAGGGGAAAAAATATATCCCAAAAAGGAAATTCTCTGAACCCCAAAAATACACTTTGAGCCCTTCACAAATAGAGAATTAGCTCGTAAAACCTGAAAAACTCTCCTGACCTGTTGAACATGAGATTCCCAGTCCTCCGAAAAAATCAAAATATCATCCAAATACACAATCATAAATTTATCCAGATATTCACGGAAAATATCGTGCATAAAGGACTGAAAAACGGAAGGGGCATTCGCAAGACCGAAAGGCATTACCAAATACTCAAAATGGCCTTCAGGCGTATTAAATGCGGTCTTCCACTCATCCCCCTGCTTAATCCGCACCAAATTATACGCACCACGTAGATCGATCTTAGTGAACCACTTCGCCCCCTTTATGCGAGCAAAAAGATCAGTCAGTAAAGGTAACGGATACTGGTATTTAACTGTAATCTTATTCAGAAGTCGATAGTCGATACAAGGTCTCAATGAACCATCCTTTTTACCCACAAAGAAAAACCCTGCCCCCAGTGGAGACAAAGAGGGGCGAATATGACCCTTTTCCAAAGATTCTCTGATATACTCCCGCATAGCAGTATGTTCAGGTACAGACAAATTAAACAAGCGACCCTTAGGAAATTTACTACCGGGAATCAACTCAATAGCGCAGTCACACTCTCTGTGAGGAGGGAGAGAATCAGTTTTAGGCTCCTGAAAGACATCATAAAAATCTGACAGAAATGCTGGGATCTCAGAGGGAGTAGATGAAGAAATGGGAACCAAAGGTGCATCCCCATGAATCCCCTGACATCCCCAGCTCAGCACAGACATTGATCTCCAGTCCAAGACTGGATTATGAATTTGTAACCATGGTAATCCAAGTACTAATACGTCATGTAGATTATATAACACAAGGAAACGAATAATCTCCTGATGGTCTGGGGAAAGATGCATAGTCACTTGTGTCCAATATTGTGGTTTATTGCTAGCCAAAGGTGTAGAATCAATACCCTTTAAGGGAATAGAAACCTCCAGAGGCTCTAAATCAAACCCACAACGCTTGGCAAAGGACCAATCCATGAGACTCAGAGCGGCGCCAGAATCCACATAAGCATCCACAGTAACAGATGATAAAGTACAAATCAATGTCACGGACAAAAGAAATTTAGACTGCAAGGTACCCATAGAAAAAGATTTATCAACCTTTTTATCAACCTTCTTTATGCGTTTAGAGCATGCTGATATAACATGAGCTGGATCTCCACAATAGAAGCACAACCCATTTTTGCGCCTGTAATTCTGTCGTTCCCCTCTAGACAATACACTATCGCATTGCATATGCTCTGGTGCCTTTTCAGAGGTCACCGCCAAATGATGCACAGGTTTTTGCTCAGAAGATACCGCCATATGGTGCACAGGTTTTTGCTCAGAAGATACCGCCATATGGTGCACAGGTTTTTGCTCAAAAGATACCGCCATATGGTGCACAGATTTTTGCTCAGAAGATACCGCCATATGGTGCACAGATTTGCGCTCCCGTAAACGCCGATCAATCTGGATAGCCAATTTCATGGCATCATTCAGACCTGTAGGCACAGGGAACCCCACCATGACATCCTTCACGGCATCAGAGAGACCTTCTCTGAAATTAGCTGCTAGAGCGCACTCATTCCATTTAGTAAGCACCGACCATTTACGAAATTTTTGGCAGTATATCTCAGCTTCATCTTGCCCTTGAGAAAGAGCTATCAAGGCTTTCTCAGCCAAAATCTCTAAATTAGGTTCTTCATAAAGCAACCCCAAAGCCAGAAAAAACGCATCTACATTTAATAACGCAGGATCCCCTGGCGACAATGCAAATGCCCAACTTTGTGGGTCACCCCGCAATAGAGAAATAACAATTTTAACCTGTTGCGCAGGATCACCAGCAGAGTGAGATTTCAGAGACAAAAACAATTTACAATTCTCTCTGAAATTCAAAAAACGGGATCTGTCTCCGGTAAAAAATTCAGGCATAGGGATCTTAGGTTCAGACATTGGAGCACGTATAACAAAATCTTGTAAGTTCTGGACCTTTGTAGCCAGGTTATTCAGACCTGCAACCAAACTCTGTGGATCCATGATTCAAACAGGTGTAACCAAAGCCATTCAGAGATTAAGAGGAGAGGAAAAAAAAAAAAAAGGCTGAAGACTGCAGTTTAAGCAAGGAGTACAAATAAGCACTAAGGTGCACTTTCCAAACACAGAAGGAAAAAAAACCTTTTCATATCCTTTCCTGCTTTAGTGCATAGTTTTAACACATGTGGGCCGGCCAAACTGTTATGATTTTCCCAATGGCAGGGAAATCAAAATAACAACGGACTAGCTCTCGGGTGATGGGAACTGAAGTGACCGTGACCTGAACCTGACACGACACTGGAAGTAGCCGGGGAGTGTTTCCTACGATGCCCTAGACACCACGCGCCAGCCGGAGATCTAACTACCCCTATCAGAGGAATATACAGGCCTGCCTTACCTCCAGAGATGAACCCCAAAAGGAGATAGCAGCCCCCCACAGATATTGACGGTGAGTCAAGAGGAAAAGACATACGTAGGATGAACAGCAGATTTAGCACAGTGAGGTCCGCTTACTAGATAGCAGAAGTACAGGAAAGAGTCACTTCACGGTCAACTTCAAAACACTACTCAAAAACACCATCCTGAAATTACTTTAAAACTCCAGTGACAACTCATGCCACTGGAGTGGCAATTCCAGTCCACGAGAGCTTCCAGCTACTGAGAGTCACATTGCAAATAGCTGGACAAAAATAGAATAAACTAGAAACAAAATTCAACTTAGCTGAACAGGATCTTGAGGCAGGAGAATGCAACAGAATGCTACTGATACATTGTTGGCCGGCATCAGACCAGCAGCCAAGCAGCCTTAAATAGGAAACTCCCCTAATGGGTGTCAACAGGTGATCAAGGATAGAAGGCAAATAAGTGGCACTACCATAAAACACCACCGGGGGAGCCCACAAACAGAATTCACAACACAGGGCACACTCATTCCATTGAGTGAGCACAGACCACTTCCTAAACTTCTGACAGTAAACCTCTGCTTCATCCTGACCCTGAGAGAGCCAGCAAAATCTTTTCTGCCTGGTCTACTAGATTAGGTTCCTCATAAAGCAATCCAAGCGCCAGAAAAAACGCATCCATATTTAGCAATGCAGGATCTCCTGGCGCCAGGGAGAATGCCCAATCTTGAGGGTCACCACGTAACAAAGAAATAATAATTTTAACTTGCTGAGCAGGGTCACCAGAGGAATGAGGTCTCAGAGAAAGAAACAATTTGCAATTATTTTTGAAATTCAAAAACCTAGATCTATCTCCAGAGAACAGCTCAGGAATTGGTATTTTAGGTTCTGACATAGGACTGCGAACTACATAATCCTGAATGCTTTGTATCCTTGTAGCGAGCTGATCCACACAAGAGGACAGACCTTGAATGTCCATATCTGCAGCTGAGTCCTGAACCACCCAGAGATTAAGGGGAGGAGAGAGGCTAAACACACTGCAGAGGAAACAAAAAAAAAAACCTCAGAGCTTCTCTTATCCCTCTTTTGCGATGCATTAACACTTTACGGGCCTGCTGTACTATTATGATCCTGGTGGTTAGAACACATGAACTGACCTGATAAGTAAACCCAAAAATAAGGACAAGCTCTAGGAATGTGGGAACGTTACTGACCGCAGTCCTGATCCTATCAACACACACTATAGGCAGCCGTGGAGCGTTTCTAACTCGGCCTAGACGCCTCATTCACAGCCTGAGAAACTAGCTACCCCTAGAGAGAAACAAAGCCTCACTTGCCTCAGAGAAATTTTCCCCAAAGTGTAGGCAGCCCCCCACAAATAATAACGGTGAGTTAAGGGGAAAACACAGACATAGAAATGAAAATAGGTTTTAGCAAATGAGGCCCGCTAATAACTAAATAGTCAGAAGATAGCAAGGAATCTGTGCAGTCAGTATAAAATACTACAAAAGTTATCCACGCAGAGAATACAAAAAGACCCCCACACCGACTCACGATGTGAGGAGTGCAACTCCGCACCCCAGAGCTTCCAGCTAGCAATCAAATAGCATATAAGCAAGCTGGACTGAACTCATAACATACTGAGAAACATTTTCAAATAGCAATGAGCAAAAATGGACTAGCATGAACTTAGCTTCTCCACGAGGAGACAGGTCACAAGGGAAGTCCCAGAGAGATCTGAACCAGTACTGAATACAAAGACAGCAGGCAACAAGTAAAGGTCCAGATGGAGTTAAATAGGCAGCAAGCCTAGCAGGAAACGAGGCAGCTGGAGTCCAGCTACAGACCAGCCGTGACACTAAAAGCCACCAGAGGGAGCCCATGAACAGAACTCACAAAGTACCACTCATGACCACAGGGGGGAGCCCGAGAACGGAATTCACAACACCGAAGCCTGCACTGGAGGCAGCTTATTGTCTGTTGTGTCTGCGTGGCATTTGCAGGACACGATGCAGGCTACACAGCAGGGGAACAGCTGGCGTTACTGAACCCCACTGACACAGTGGCGAGTGTTTTCCTCTGTGCAGCCAGCACTTCCGAGCACCAACTGGCGGTGTTAGAGCCCAGGAAATCAAGGAGGAGCAGAGGTCAGAGTGAAGGCCGAAGCCTGCACTGGAGGCAGCTTATTGTCTGTTGTGTCTGCGTGGCATTTGCAGGACACGTTGCCGGCTACACAGCAGGTGAACAGCTGACGTTACTGAACCCCACTGACACAGTGGCAAGTGTTTTTCTCTGTGCAGCCAGCACTTCTGAGCACCAATTGGCGGTGTTAGAGCCCAGGGAATCAAGGAGGAGCAGAGTGTAGACCGAAGCCTGCACTGGAGGATGGCAGCTTATTGTCTGTTGTGCCTGAGTGGCGTTTGCAGGACACGTTCCCGGCAACACAGCAGGCGAACAGCTGACGTTACTCAACCCCACTGACACAGTGGCGAGTGTTTTTCTCTGTGCAGCCAGCACTTTCGAGCAACAACTGGTGGTGTTAGAGCCCTGGGAATCAAGGAAGAGTAGAGGAGCAGAGTATAGGCCGAAGCCTGCACTGGAGGGAGGCAGCTTATTGTCTGTTGTGTCTGCATGGCATTTGCAGGACACGTTGCTGGCTACACAGCAGGGGAACAGCTGATGTTACTGAACCCCACTGACACAGTGGCAAGTGTTTTTCTCTGTGCAGCCAGCACTTCCATGCACCAACTAGCGGTGTTAGAGCCCACGGAGTCAAGGAGGAGCAGAGTGTAGGCCGAAGCCTGCACTGCAGGGAGGCAGCTTTTTGTCTGTGGTGTCTGCGTTGTGTTTGCAGGACACGATGCTGGCTACACAGCAGTGGAACAGCTGGAGTTACTGAACCCCACTGACACAGTGGCGAGTTTTTTCCTCTGTGCAGCCAGCACTTCCGAGCACCAACTGGCAGTGTTAGAGCCCAGGAAATTAAGGAGGAGCAGAGGTCAGAGTGAAGGCCGAAGCCTGCACTGGAGGCAGCTTATTGTCTGTTGTGTCTGCGTGGCATTTGCAGGACACATTGCCGGCTACACAGCAGGGGAACAGCTGACGTAACTGAACCCCACTGACACAGTGGCAAGTGTTTTTCTCTGTGCAGCCAGCACTTCTGAGCACCAATTGGCGGTGTTAGCGCCCAGGGAATCAAGGAGGAGCAGAGGAGCAGAGTGTAGACCAAAGCCTGCACTGGAGGATGGCAGCTTATTTTCTGTTGTGCCTGCGTGGCGTTTGCAGGACACGTTGCCGGCTACACAGCAGGGGAACAGCTGACGTTACTGAACCCCACTGACACAGTGGCGAGTTTTTTCTCTGTGCAGCCAGCACTTTCGAGCACCAACTGGCGGTGTTAGAGCCCAGGGAATTGAGGAGGAGCAGAGGAGCAGAGGAGCAGAGTGTAGGCCGAAGCCTTCACTAGAGGCAGCTTATTGTCTGTTGTGTCTGAGAGGCGTTTGCAGGACACATTGCAGGTTACACAGCAGGGGAACAGCTGGCATTACTGAACCCCACTGACACAATGGCGAGTGTTTTTCTCTGTGCAGCCAGCACTTCCGAGCACCAACTGGCGTTGTTAGAGCCCAGCGAATCAAGGAGGAGCAGAGGAGCAGAGTGTAGGCCGAAGCCTGCACTGGAGGGAGGCAGCTTATTGTCTGTTGTGCCTGCGTTGTGTTTGCAGGACACGTTGCTGGCTGCACAGCAGGGGAACATCTGACGTTACTGAACCCCACTGACACAGTGGCAAGTGTTTTTCTCTGTGCAGCCAGCACTTTGGAGCACGGACTGGCGGTGTTAGAGCCCAGCGAATCAAGGAGGAGCAGAGGAGCAGAGTGTAGGCCAAAGCCTGCACTGGAGGGAGGCAGCTTATTGTCTGTTGTGTCTGCGTGGCATTTGCAGGACACGTTGCCGGCTACACAGCAAGGGAACAGCTGGCGTTACTGAACCCCACTGACACAGTGGCGAGTGTTTTTCTCTGTGCAGCCAGCACTTCCAAGCACCAACTGGCGGTGTTACAGCCCAGGGAATCAAGGAGGAACAGAGGAGCAGAGTGTAGGCGGAAGCCTGCACTGGAGGGAGGCAGCTTTTTGTCTGTTGTGTCTGCGTGGCGTTTGCAGGACATGTTGCCGGCTACACAGCAGTGGAACAGCTGGCGTTACTGAACCCCACTGACACAGTGGCGAGTGTTTTCTTCTGTGCAGCCAGCACTACCGAGCACCAACTGGCAGTGTTAGAGCCCAGGAAATCAAGAAGGAGCAGAGGTCAGAGTGTAGGCCGAAGCCTGCACTGGAGGCAGCTTATTGTCTGTTGTGTCTGCGTGGCATTTGCAGGACACATTGCCGGTTACACAGCAGGGGAACAGCTGGCGTTACTGAACCCCACTGACACAGTGGCAAGTGTTTATCTCTGTGCAGCCAGCACTTCCGAGCACCAACTGGCGGTGTTAGAGCCCAGGGAATCAAGGACGAGCAGAAGAGCAGAGTGTAGGCCGAAGTCTGCACTGGAGGGAGGCAGCTTATTGTCTGTTTTGTCTGCGTGGCGTTTGCAGGACACGTTGCCGGCTACACAGCAGGGGAACAGCTGGCATTACTGAACCCCACTGACACAGTGGCAAGTGTTTTTCTCTGTGCAGCCAGCACTTCCAAGCACCAACTGGCGGTGTTAGATCCCAGGGAATCAAGGAGGAGCAGAGTGTAGGCCGAAGCCTGCACTGGAGGGAGGCAGCTTATTGTCTGTTGTGTCTGCGTGGCATTTGCAGGACACATTGCTGGCTACACAGCAGAGGAACAGCTGACATTACTGAACCCCACTGACACAGTGGCAAGTGTTTTTCTCTGTGCAGCCAGCACTTCCAAGCACCAACTGGCGGTGTTAGAGCTCAGGGAATCAAGGAGGAGCAGAGGAGCAGAGTGTAGGACGAAGCCTGCACTGGAGGCAGCTAATTGTCTGTTGTGTCTGCGTGGCATTTGCAGGACACTTCGCTGGCTGCACAGCAGGGGAACAACTGACGTTACTGAACCCCACTGACACAGTGGCAAGTGTTTTTCTCTGTCCAGCCAGCACTTCTGAGCACCAACTGGCGGTGTTAGAGCCCAGGGAATCAAGGAGGAGCAGAGGAGCAGAGTGTTGGCCGAAGCCTGCACTGGAGGGAGGCAGCTTATTGTCTGTTGTGTCTGCGTGGCATTTGCAGGACACATTGCCGGCTACACAGCAGGGGAACAGCTGGCGTTACTGAACCCCACTGACACAGTGGCAAGTGTTTATCTCTGTGCAGCCAGCACTTCCGAGCACTAACTGGCGGTGTTAGAGCCCAGGGAATCAAGGAGGAGCAGAGGAGCAGAGTGTAGGCCGAAGTCTGCACTGGAGGGAGGCAGCTTATTGTCTGTTGTGTCTGCGTGGCATTTGCAGGACACGTTGCCGGTTACACAGCAGGGGAACAGCTGGCGTTACTGAACCCCACTGACACAGTGGCAAGTGTTTATCTCTGTGCAGCCAGCACTTCCGAGCACTAACTGGCGGTGTTAGAGCCCAGGGAATCAAGGAGGAGCAGAGGAGCAGAGTGTAGGCCGAAGTCTGCACTGGAGGGAGGCAGCTTATTGTCTGTTGTGTCTGCGTGGCATTTGCAGGACACATTGCTGGCTACACAGCAGAGGAACAGCTGACATTACTGAACCCCACTGACACAGTGGCAAGTGTTTTTCTCTGTGCAGCCAGCACTTCCAAGCACCAACTGGTGGTGTTAGAGCTCAGGGAATCAAGGAGGAGCAGAGGAGCAGAGTGTAGGACGAAGCCTGCACTGGAGGCAGCTTATTGTCTGTTGTGTCTGCGTGGCGTTTGCAGGACACTTTGCTGGCTGCACAGCAGGGGAACAACTGACGTTACTGAACCCCACTGACACAGTGGCAAGTGTTTTTCTCTGTCCAGCCAGCACTTTTGAGCACCAACTGGCGGTGTTAGAGCCCAGGGAATCAAGGAGGAGCAGAGGAGCAGAGTGTTGGCCGAAGCCTGCACTGGACGGAGGCAGCTTATTGTCTGTTGTGTCTGCGTGGCGTTTGCAGGACACATTGCCGGCTACACAGCAGGGGAACAGCTGGCGTTACTCAACCCCACTGACACAGTGGCGAGTGTTTTTCTCTGTGCAGCCAGCACTTTCGAGCAACAACTGGTGGTGTTAGAGCCCTGGGAATCAAGGAAGAGTAGAGGAGCAGAGTATAGGCCGAAGCCTGCACTGGAGGGAGGCAGCTTATTGTCTGTTGTGTCTGCATGGCATTTGCAGGACACGTTGCTGGCTACACAGCAGGGGAACAGCCGATGTTACTGAACCCCACTGACACAGTGGCAAGTGTTTTTCTCTTTGCAGCCAGCACTTCCATGCACCAACTAGCGGTGTTAGAGCCCACGGAGTCAAGGAGGAGCAGAGTGTAGGCCGAAGCCTGCACTGCAGGGAGGCAGCTTTTTGTCTGTGGTGTCTGCGTTGTGTTTGCAGGACACGATGCTGGCTACACAGCAGTGGAACAGCTGGAGTTACTGAACCCCACTGACACAGTGGCGAGTTTTTTCCTCTGTGCAGCCAGCACTTCCGAGCACCAACTGGCAGTGTTAGAGCCCAGGAAATTAAGGAGGAGCAGAGGTCAGAGTGAAGGCCGAAGCCTGCACTGGAGGCAGCTTATTGTCTGTTGTGTCTGCGTGGCATTTGCAGGACACATTGCCGGCTACACAGCAGGGGAACAGCTGACGTTACTGAACCCCACTGACACAGTGGCAAGTGTTTTTCTCTGTGCAGCCAGCACTTCTGAGCACCAATTGGCGGTGTTAGCGCCCAGGGAATCAAGGAGGAGCAGAGGAGCAGAGTGTAGACCAAAGCCTGCACTGGAGGATGGCAGCTTATTTTCTGTTGTGCCTGCGTGGCGTTTGCAGGACACGTTGCCGGCTACACAGCAGGGGAACAGCTGACGTTACTGAACCCCACTGACACAGTGGCGAGTTTTTTCTCTGTGCAGCCAGCACTTTCGAGCACCAACTGGCGGTGTTAGAGCCCAGGGAATTGAGGAGGAGCAGAGGAGCAGAGTGTAGGCCGAAGCCTTCACTAGAGGCAGCTTATTGTCTGTTGTGTCTGAGAGGCGTTTGCAGGACACATTGCAGGTTACACAGCAGGGGAACAGCTGGCATTACTGAACCCCACTGACACAATGGCGAGTGTTTTTCTCTGTGCAGCCAGCACTTCCGAGCACCAACTGGCGTTGTTAGAGCCCAGCGAATCAAGGAGGAGCAGAGGAGCAGAGTGTAGGCCGAAGCCTGCACTGGAGGGAGGCAGCTTATTGTCTGTTGTGCCTGCGTTGTGTTTGCAGGACACGTTGCTGGCTGCACAGCAGGGGAACATCTGACGTTACTGAACCCCACTGACACAGTGGCAAGTGTTTTTCTCTGTGCAGCCAGCACTTTGGAGCACGGACTGGCGGTGTTAGAGCCCAGCGAATCAAGGAGGAGCAGAGGAGCAGAGTGTAGGCCAAAGCCTGCACTGGAGGGAGGCAGCTTATTGTCTGTTGTGTCTGCGTGGCATTTGCAGGACACGTTGCCGGCTACACAGCAAGGGAACAGCTGGCGTTACTGAACCCCACTGACACAGTGGCGAGTGTTTTTCTCTGTGCAGCCAGCACTTCCAAGCACCAACTGGCGGTGTTACAGCCCAGGGAATCAAGGAGGAACAGAGGAGCAGAGTGTAGGCGGAAGCCTGCACTGGAGGGAGGCAGCTTTTTGTCTGTTGTGTCTGCGTGGCGTTTGCAGGACATGTTGCCGGCTACACAGCAGTGGAACAGCTGGCGTTACTGAACCCCACTGACACAGTGGCGAGTGTTTTCTTCTGTGCAGCCAGCACTACCGAGCACCAACTGGCAGTGTTAGAGCCCAGGAAATCAAGAAGGAGCAGAGGTCAGAGTGTAGGCCGAAGCCTGCACTGGAGGCAGCTTATTGTCTGTTGTGTCTGCGTGGCATTTGCAGGACACATTGCCGGTTACACAGCAGGGGAACAGCTGGCGTTACTGAACCCCACTGACACAGTGGCAAGTGTTTATCTCTGTGCAGCCAGCACTTCCGAGCACCAACTGGCGGTGTTAGAGCCCAGGGAATCAAGGACGAGCAGAAGAGCAGAGTGTAGGCCGAAGTCTGCACTGGAGGGAGGCAGCTTATTGTCTGTTTTGTCTGCGTGGCGTTTGCAGGACACGTTGCCGGCTACACAGCAGGGGAACAGCTGGCATTACTGAACCCCACTGACACAGTGGCAAGTGTTTTTCTCTGTGCAGCCAGCACTTCCAAGCACCAACTGGCGGTGTTAGATCCCAGGGAATCAAGGAGGAGCAGAGTGTAGGCCGAAGCCTGCACTGGAGGGAGGCAGCTTATTGTCTGTTGTGTCTGCGTGGCATTTGCAGGACACATTGCTGGCTACACAGCAGAGGAACAGCTGACATTACTGAACCCCACTGACACAGTGGCAAGTGTTTTTCTCTGTGCAGCCAGCACTTCCAAGCACCAACTGGCGGTGTTAGAGCTCAGGGAATCAAGGAGGAGCAGAGGAGCAGAGTGTAGGACGAAGCCTGCACTGGAGGCAGCTAATTGTCTGTTGTGTCTGCGTGGCATTTGCAGGACACTTCGCTGGCTGCACAGCAGGGGAACAACTGACGTTACTGAACCCCACTGACACAGTGGCAAGTGTTTTTCTCTGTCCAGCCAGCACTTCTGAGCACCAACTGGCGGTGTTAGAGCCCAGGGAATCAAGGAGGAGCAGAGGAGCAGAGTGTTGGCCGAAGCCTGCACTGGAGGGAGGCAGCTTATTGTCTGTTGTGTCTGCGTGGCATTTGCAGGACACATTGCCGGCTACACAGCAGGGGAACAGCTGGCGTTACTGAACCCCACTGACACAGTGGCAAGTGTTTATCTCTGTGCAGCCAGCACTTCCGAGCACTAACTGGCGGTGTTAGAGCCCAGGGAATCAAGGAGGAGCAGAGGAGCAGAGTGTAGGCCGAAGTCTGCACTGGAGGGAGGCAGCTTATTGTCTGTTGTGTCTGCGTGGCATTTGCAGGACACGTTGCCGGTTACACAGCAGGGGAACAGCTGGCGTTACTGAACCCCACTGACACAGTGGCAAGTGTTTATCTCTGTGCAGCCAGCACTTCCGAGCACTAACTGGCGGTGTTAGAGCCCAGGGAATCAAGGAGGAGCAGAGGAGCAGAGTGTAGGCCGAAGTCTGCACTGGAGGGAGGCAGCTTATTGTCTGTTGTGTCTGCGTGGCATTTGCAGGACACATTGCTGGCTACACAGCAGAGGAACAGCTGACATTACTGAACCCCACTGACACAGTGGCAAGTGTTTTTCTCTGTGCAGCCAGCACTTCCAAGCACCAACTGGTGGTGTTAGAGCTCAGGGAATCAAGGAGGAGCAGAGGAGCAGAGTGTAGGACGAAGCCTGCACTGGAGGCAGCTTATTGTCTGTTGTGTCTGCGTGGCATTTGCAGGACACATTGCTGGCTACACAGCAGAGGAACAGCTGACATTACTGAACCCCACTGACACAGTGGCAAGTGTTTTTCTCTGTGCAGCCAGCACTTCCAAGCACCAACTGGTGGTGTTAGAGCTCAGGGAATCAAGGAGGAGCAGAGGAGCAGAGTGTAGGACGAAGCCTGCACTGGAGGCAGCTTATTGTCTGTTGTGTCTGCGTGGCGTTTGCAGGACACTTTGCTGGCTGCACAGCAGGGGAACAACTGACGTTACTGAACCCCACTGACACAGTGGCAAGTGTTTTTCTCTGTCCAGCCAGCACTTCTGAGCACCAACTGGCGGTGTTAGAGCCCAGGGAATCAAGGAGGAGCAGAGGAGCAGAGTGTTGGCCGAAGCCTGCACTGGACGGAGGCAGCTTATTGTCTGTTGTGTCTGCGTGGCGTTTGCAGGACACATTGCCGGCTACACAGCAGGGGAACAGCTGGCGTTACTCAACCCCACTGACACAGTGGCGAGTGTTTTTCTCTGTGCAGCCAGCACTTCCGAGCACCAACTGGCATTGTTACAGCCCAGAGAATCAAGGAGGAGCAGAGTGTAGGCCGAATGTTGTGAATTTGCTTTTTGTATCCAGTATCTGGATAAATTTTTGATTGTTTATCTGGATGATATTTTGGTTTTTTCTGATAATTGGGATTCGCATGTGGAGCAGGTCAGGTTGGTCTTTAAAATTTTGCGTGAAAATTCTTTGTTTGTCAAGGGCTCAAAGTGTCTCTTTGGTGTGCAGAAGGTTCCCTTTTTGGGGTTCATTTTTTCCCCTTCTGCTGTGGAGATGGACCCAGTCAAGGTCCGAGCTATTCTTGATTGGACTCAGCCCTCGTCAGTTAAGAGTCTTCAGAAGTTCTTGGGCTTCGCTAACTTCTACCGTCGTTTTATCGCTAATTTTTCTAGCATTGTGAAACCTTTGACGGATATGACCAAGAAGGGCTCCGATGTAGCTAACTGGGCTCCTGCTGCCGTGGAGGCTTTCCAGGAGTTGAAACGCCGGTTTACTTCGGCGCCTGTTTTGTGCCAGCCTGACGTCTCACTTCCCTTTCAGGTTGAGGTGGATGCTTCGGAGATTGGGGCAGGGGCCGTTTTGTCGCAGAGAGGCCCTGGTTGCTCTGTTATGAAACCTTGTGCCTTTTTCTCTAGGAAGTTTTCGCCTGCCGAGCGAAATTATGATGTGGGCAATCGGGAGTTGTTGGCCATGAAATGGGCATTTGAGGAGTGGCGTCATTGGCTCGAGGGTGCTAAGCATCGTGTGGTGGTCTTGACTGATCACAAAAATCTGATGTATCTCGAGTCTGCTAAACGCCTTAATCCGAGACAGGCCCGCTGGTCATTGTTTTTCTCCCGCTTTGATTTTGTTGTCTCGTATTTACCAGGTTCAAAGAATGTGAAGGCCGATGCTCTTTCTAGGAGCTTTGTGCCTGATGCTCCTGCAGTCGCTGATCCTGTTGGTATTCTTAAAGATGGAGTTATCTTGTCAGCTATTTCTCCGGATCTGCGACGTGTGTTGCAGAGATTTCAGGCTGATAGGCCTGAGTCTTGTCCACCTGACAGACTGTTTGTTCCGGATAAGTGGACCAGCAGAGTCATTTCCGAGGTTCATTCCTCGGTGTTGGCAGGTCACCCGGGAATTTTTGGCACCAGAGATCTGGTGGCCAGGTCCTTTTGGTGGCCTTCCTTGTCAAGGGATGTGCGGTCATTTGTGCAGTCCTGTGGGACTTGTGCTCGAGCTAAGCCTTGCTGTTCTCGTGCCAGCGGTTTGCTCTTGCCCTTGCCTGTCCCGAAGAGACCTTGGACACATATCTCCATGGATTTCATTTCTGATCTTCCGCTATCTCAGGGCATGTCCGTTATCTGGGTGATATGTGATCGCTTCTCCAAGATGGTCCATTTGGTTCCCTTGCCTAAGCTGCCTTCCTCTTCCGATCTGGTTCCTGTGTTTTTCCAGAACGTGGTTCGTTTGCACGGCATCCCTGAGAATATTGTGTCAGACAGAGGATCCCAGTTCGTTTCCAGGTTCTGGCGATCCTTTTGTAGTAGGATGGGCATTGATTTGTCGTTTTCGTCTGCTTTCCATCCTCAGACTAATGGACAGACGGAGCGAACCAATCAGACTTTGGAGGCTTATTTGAGGTGTTTTGTCTCTGCTGATCAGGACGATTGGGTGACATTCTTGCCGTTGGCTGAGTTTGCCCTTAATAATCGGGCTAGTTCCGCCACCTTGGTTTCGCCTTTTTTCTGCAACTCTGGTTTCCATCCTCGCTTTTCTTCGGGTCATGTGGAGCCTTCTGACTGTCCTGGGGTGGATTCTGTGGTGGATAGGTTGCAGCAGATCTGGAATCATGTGGTGGACAACTTGAAGTTGTCACAGGAGAAGGCTCAGCGCTTTGCCAACCGCCGCCGCGGTGTGGGTCCCCGACTACGCGTTGGGGATTTGGTATGGCTTTCTTCCCGCTTTGTTCCTATGAAGGTCTCCTCTCCCAAATTTAAACCTCGTTTTATTGGGCCTTACAAGATATTGGAAATCATTAATCCTGTATCTTTTCGTCTGGATCTTCCTGTGTCGTTTGCTATTCACAATGTATTTCATAGGTCCTTGTTGCGGCGGTACATTGTGCCTGTAGTTCCTTCTGCTGAGCCTCCTGCTCCGGTGTTGGTTGAGGGCGAGTTGGAGTACGTGGTGGAGAAGATCTTGGATTCTCGCCTCTCCAGGCGGAGGCTTCAGTACCTGGTCAAGTGGAAGGGCTATGGTCAGGAGGATAATTCCTGGGTGGTCGCCTCTGATGTTCATGCGGCCGATTTGGTTCGTGCCTTTCATGCCGCTCATCCTGATCGCCCTGGTGGTCGTGGTGAGGGTTCGGTGACCCCTCACTAAGGGGGGGGGGTACTGTTGTGAATTTGCTTTTTGCTCCCTCTAGTGGTTACTAGTTTTTTGAGTCTGGTTTTTCTGTCATTCCTTTTATCCGCACCTGGGTCGTTAGTTAGGGGTGTTGCTATATAAGCTCCCTGGACCTTCAGTTCAATGCCTGGCAACGTAGTTATCAGAGCTAGTCTGCTGTGCTCTTGTCTACTTATCCTGGTTCCAGTTATATCAGCTAAGTCTGCCTTTTGCTTTTTGCTATTTGTTTTGGTTTTGTATTTTTGTCCAGCTTGTTCCAAATCTATATCCTGACCTTTGCTGGAAGCTCTAGGGGGCTGGTGTTCTTCCCCCGGACCGTTAGACGGTTCGGGGGTTCTTGAATTTCCAGTGTGGATTTTGATAGGGTTTTTGTTGACCATATAAGTTACCTTTCTTTATTCTGCTATCAGTAAGCGGGCCTCTCTGTGCTAAACCTGGTTCATTTCTGTGTTTGTCATTTCCTCTTACCTCACCGTCATTATTTGTGGGGGGCTTCTATCCAGCTTTGGGGTCCCCTTCTCTGGAGGCAAGAAAGGTCTTTGTTTTCCTCTACTAGGGGTAGCTAGATTCTCCGGCTGGCGCGTGTCATCTAGAATCAACGTAGGAATGATCCCCGGCTACTTCTAGTGTTGGCGTTAGGAGTAGATATATGGTCAACCCAGTTACCACTGCCCTATGAGCTGGATTTTTGTATTCTGCAGACTTCCACGTTCCTCTGAGACCCTCGCCATTGGGGTCATAACAGCCGAAGCCTGCACTGGAGGGAGGCAGCTTATTGTCTGTTGTGTCTGCGTGGCGTTTGCAGGACACGTTGCTGGCTACACATCAGGGGAACAGCTGGTGTTTCTGAACCCCACTGACACAGTGGTGAGTGTTTTTCTCTGTGCAGCCAGCACGTCCGAGCACCAACTGGCGGTGTTAGAGCCCAGGGAATCAAGGAGGAGCAGAGTGTAGGCGGAAGCCTGCACTGGAGGGAGGCAGCTTATTGTCTGTTGTGTCTGCGCGGCGTTTGCAGGACACGTTGCCGGCTACACAGCAGTGGAACAGCTGGCATTACTGAACCCCACTGACACAGTGGCGAGTGTTTTCTTCTTTGCAGCCAGCACTTCCGAGCACCAACTGGCAGTGTTAGAGCCCAGGAAATCAAGGAGGAGCAGAGGTCAGAGTGTAGGCCGAAGCCTGCACTGGAGGCAGCTTATTGTCTGTTGTGTCTGCGTGGCATTTGCAGGACACGTTGCCGGTTACACAGCAGGGGAACAGCTGGCGTTACTGAACCCCACTGACACAGTGGCAAGTGTTTATCTCTGTGCAGCCAGCACTTCCGAGCACCAACTGGCGGTGTTAGAGCCCAGGGAATCAAGGAGGAGCAGAGGTCAGAGTGTAGGCCGAAGCCTGCACTGCAGGCAGCTTATTGTCTGTTTTGTCTGCGTGGCGTTTGCAGGACACGTTGCCGGCTACACAGCAGGGGAACAGCTGGCATTACTGAACCCCACTGACACAGTGGCAAGTGTTTTTCTCTGTGCAGCCAGCACTTCCGAGCACCAACTGGCGGTGTTAGATTCCAGGGAATCAAGGAGGAGCAGAGTGTAGGCCGAAGCCTGCACTGGAGGGAGGCAGCTTATTGTCTGTTGTGTCTGTGTGGCGTTTGCAGGACACATTGCCGGCTACACAGCAGGGGAACAGCTGGCGTTACTCAACCCCACTGATACAGTGGCGAGTGTTTTTCTCTGTGCAGCCAGCACTTCCGAGCACCAACTGGCATTGATACAGCCCAGGGAATCAAGGAGGAGCAGAGTGTAGGCCGAAGCCTGCACTGGAGGGAGGCAGCTTATTGTCTGTTGTGTCTGCGTGGCATTTGCAGGACACATTGCTGGCTACACAGCAGAGGAACAGCTGACGTTACTGAACCCCACTGACACAGTGGCAAGTGTTTTTCTCTATGCAGCCAGCACTTCCGAGCACCAACTGGCGGTGTTAGAGCCCAGGGAATCAAGGAGGAGCAGAGGAGCAGAGTGTAGGCCGAAGCCTGCACTGGAGGCAGCTTATTGTCTGTTGTGTCTGCGTGGCGTTTGCAGGACTCGTTTCCGGCTACACAGCAGGGGAACAGCTGGCATTACTGAACCCCACTGATACAGTGGTGAGTGTTTTTCTCTGTGCAGCTAGCACTTCCGAGCACCAACTGGTGGTGTTAGAGCCCAGGGAATCAAGGAGGAGTAGAGGAGCAGAGTGAAGGCCGAAGCCTGCACTGGAGGCAGCTTATTGCCTGTTGTGGCTGCGAGGCGTTTGCAGGACACGTTGTCAGCTACACAGCAGGGGAACAGCTGGCATTACTGAACCCCACTGACACAGTGGCGAGTGTTTTTCTCTGTGCAGTCGGCTCTTCTGAGCACCAACTGGCGGTGTTAGAGCCCAGGGAATCAAGGAGGAGCAGAGGAGCAGAGTGAAGGCCGAAGCCTGCAGTGGAGGCAGCTTAGTTTCTGTTGTGTCTGCGTGGCATTTGCAGGAAACATTGCCGGCTACACAGCAGGGGAACAGCTGGCGTTACTAAACCCCACTGACACAGTGGCGAGTGTTTTTCTCTGTGCAGCCAGCACTTCCGAGCACCAACTGGCGGTGTTAGAGCCCAGGGATAGCAGGAGGCGCAGAGTGTAGGCTGAGGCCTAATTGGAGCAAGTTGAAAGGTAACCTTTAACCTCCCCCCAGGCGTTTGTAGCTGAAAGAGCCAACTTGTGCTGCACTAATGCTGCAAAAGGAGAAGGTGTCTCTTTTAATTAGCTCCTTGCAAACGCAGAACTAAACACTTATAAAATGTGTCCCCTGATATAGTGAAACCGTCCCGGAGGTGGGACTTTCCTTCATAATGGGACGCAGCACAGCCGTTATTCCTACCCCCTTGGCGCCATGCGCCACCTCCTCAGCGTTGTTTGAATCTGTCCTGGAGCCTGCGCTGTTATGTTCAACCTTGGCCATGCGCAGCTAGCGCTGCCCGTCTTCTGACATCATTTGGTGTCAGGCTGGCTGCGCCTGTGCGTCCGTGCTGCCAGAGATCCCGCCTCGCAGTGTCGTCTAATGTAATCATACTGCTGGCCTGGGATCGCCAGGTATCGCCCCTGTCCATGGTGACTGGTCCACGCATCGATAGTGAGGTGGACCTTGCTTCTGACAGCGTTCAGTAGCGCGTGTTTTATGTGTCCCTCCACATGCTTGTGCAGGGCAGGGACGGCTTGCCTGCTGAAATAAAAGCGGCTGGGCACATTGTATTGTGGGACTGCCAATGCCATCAAGTTACGGAAGCTGTCAGTCTCCACCAGCCTGAATGACAGCATTTTAAGGGACAGTAGTTTTGCAATGCCAGCATTCAGAGCCTGTGCTCGGGGGTGGTTTGCCGAGAATGGCCGCCTTTTCTCCCATGCCTGTGCTACCGATGGCTGTAGACTGGGTTGGGAGTGGGAGGATGACTAGGAACATGGTGCTGTGGGTGGAATTACAGTGGGTCTCTGGACAACAGTGCCAGAGGTTCTTTCATGGCGATCCTGTGAGGAAGCCGAACCAGCTGTGTGTGAGCTGGAGGAAGAGGCAACAACACAAGCTGAAGAGGTGGTAGGTGCCGCTGTTGGTTGGCCTAGGTCTTCAGTGTGTTTTTGTAACTCCACCGCGTGCTTGGTCCGCACATGTTTCCACATATTTGTGGTATTGAGGTTGCTGACATTTTTCCCTCTTTTGACTTTCTCCTTGCATTTGACAAAGCAAATGTCATCTGCAACTGTGTCAAAAAAGGACCAGGCACTGCAAGTCTTGGGAGCACCCGTTTTGGCTTTTGGAAGAGGCGTGCTCCTAACGGGTACCGAAGTGGAGGCTACAGGAACCACAGTCTTCCCCCTCACTCTCCCTCTTTGGCCCATTCGGGGAATCTCTTCCTTAGAGTTGCTCCCACCACCTTCCTGTACCTCACGCCATGATGGGTCAAGGACCTCATCATCTACTCTACCCTCTGCCACCAACTGCTTCTCCTGGATAGTCTCGGCAGCACAGTACACACCAGAAAGTGGCACCTGAGTCTCATCATTAAATGCATACTGCGGTGTGGTGACCGGAGGCACTGGCCCACCCGTCTCTTCAGAGTCAGAGAGACAAAGCTGTTGGGCATCACGGCATAGTGCCTCTTCTTCCATTTCTCCAATGCTGCTTCCAAGCCAAGAGATTCAGAGAACAGAAGTAGAGATGGCTCCTGTCCTGGGCTCTCTGACTGCCTGGGCAATTTGGCAGGTGGTGAAGAGACAGATGGGTGCTCTCCAGTGCTCTGTGCCTGAGAGGATGTGGCACTAATTGAAGTTGATGCGTTAGCTGCCATCCATCCAACAACGGCTTCAATTTGTTCTTCACGCAGCAGCGGTGTACGGCAATCTCCTACAAAGCTGCGCATGAAGGACTGTTCCCTGCTGAAACTGGGTGATGATGAGTCACCGGTCCCCGCGGCAGGCACAGAATCCCCACATCCTCTCCCTGCTCCGCGCCCACGCCCACATGCCTTACTCCCTGCCTTCTTCATCTTGGCGGACTGATAAAGATAAGCAGAAAAGTACTAAGGGCTTAGTGTGCTTATTCCTGAACAGCTCCTAACAGGTATAAGAAACACTAATTTTCTAAAGTGTGGACTAGACTTTAATATGAGCTAATGTGGCCTACACAACTGTAAAGTGGTGTGTTTGGTGAACTTTATTAATTTTTTTTTTTTTGCAGAACTGACTGCAGAGTGAGCTGCACTCACACACAGACCGTGCAGACAGCCGTAAATGGCGCTGCAAGGCCAAAAAAAGCTGCTCTATGTAATCCTATGTAGTGTTTTTCCACAATTTAGCTGGATACGGATGGAAAGCCACTAATAGGAAATATTTGAAAAAATGTGCAGCAGGCTGCACTAATTGCAAAAAAGGACAATGGATTGAACGGTATGAGGCAGTCATGCACCCTGAGCTGACTGCAACCGGCTGTGGCTGCGGACAGGCTACAGAGCGATGTGCACTCACACAGAGACCGTGCAGACAGCCGTAAATGGCACTGTAAGGCCAAAAAAAAGCTGCTCTATGTAATCCTATGTAGTGTTTTTCCACAATTTAGCTGGATACGGATGGAAAGCCACTAATAGGAAATATTTGAAAAAATGTGCAGCAGGCTGCACTAATTGCAATAAAGCACAATGGATTGAACAGTATGAAGCAGTCACGCACCCTGAGCTGACTGCAACCGGCTGTGGCTGCGGACAGACTACAGAGCGATGTGCACTCTCACAGAGACCGTGCAGACAGCCGTAAATGGCGCTGCAAGGCCAAAAAAAGCTGCTCTATGTAATCCTATGTAGTGTTTTTCCACAATTTAGCTAGATACAGATGGAAAGCCACTAATACGAAATATTTTAAAAAATGTGCAGCAAGCTGCACTAATTGCAAAAAAGGACAATGGATAGAATGGTATGAGGCAGTGACGCACTCTGAGCTGACTGCAACCGGCTGTGGCTGCAGACAGACTACAGAACGATGTGCACTCACACACACAGAGACCTTGCAGAAAGCTGTGAACAGCGCTGCAAGGCAAAAACAAGGATCTCACACAGCGGTTGCTAAATTAGCCTGGGTAAAGCACAATAAAGCAAATCGCTATCTCTAAACCGGCCCTCAGTCAGAACACAGCGTCCTGTCCCTAACTGAATTCACAGCAGAGTGAGCCCTAAATGGCGGCAGCGACTTTTATAGTGCATCATGACATCATTTCAGCAGCCAATCACTGCCATGCCAGTACTTCCATGTCCATCATACACAACAGGATGTGCCCACACTTCTAATCATTCATCATTGGCTGAAATCTGGCACTTTGAATTGTGGGAACTTCTGATTCCGGTATCCGATATACTGAAAATATCGGAACTCGGTATCGGAATTCCGATACCGCAAATATCGGCCGATACCTGACACTTGCGATATCGGAATGCTCAACACTAGTGGTGAGTAAAACAGCGTGGAGGACAGAAGGAGGTCTTGGGAGGACTGTAGGTTACGTGAGGGAAGATATTGAGACATTAGTTTGGAAATATACGGAGAAGAAAGGTTATGGATGGCTTTGTAGGTCAGTGTTAGCAGATTAAACTGGATACGATGAGAAATTGGGAGCCAGTGAAGGGATTTGCAAAGAGGGGAAGCAGGAGTGTAGCGAGGAGAGAGATTAATTAATCGGGCAGCAGAGTTAAGGATGGATGTCAGGGTGTTAAAAGGTAGGCCACAGAGGAGGATGTTGCAGTAGTTGAGGCTGGATATGATTAGGGCATGCACAAGCATTTTGGTAGAGGGAAAGGATGGATTCTAGAAATATTTTTGAGCTGGAGGTGACAGGAGGTGGCAAGAGCTTGGATGTGCGGTTTGAAGGACACGGCAGAGTCAAGGGTTAAGGTACCTTCACACTAAACGATATCGCTAGCGATCCGTGACGTTGCAGCGTCCTGGCTAGCGATATTGTTTAGTTTGACACGCAGCAGCGATCAGGATCCTGCTGTGATATCGCTGGTCGTTGAATAAAGTTCAGAACTTTATTTGGTCGTCAGATCGGCGTTTATCGTCAGGTTTAACACCAAAAGCAACGATACCAGCGATGTTTTACGCTGGTAACCAGGGTAAATATCGGGTTACTAAGCGCAGGGCCGCGCTTAGTAACCCGATGTTTACCCTGGTTACCAGCGTAAAAGTAAAAAAAAAAAACAGTACATACTCACCTGCGCGTCCCCCGCCGTCCACTTCCTGCCCTGACTGAGCGCCGGCCCTAAAGTGAAAGTAAAAGCACAGCAGTGACGTCACCGCTCTGCTGTTAGGGCCGGCGCTCACACAGTGTAGGAAGCGGACGCCGGGGGACGCGCAGGTGAGTATGTACTGTTTTTTTTTTTTACTTTTACTATGGTAACCAGGGTAAACATCGGGTTACTAAGCGCGGCCCTGCGCTTAGCAACCCGATGTTTACCCTGGGTACCCGGGGACCTCGGCATCGTTGGTCGCTGGAGAGCGGTCTGTGTGACAGCTCTCCAGCGATCAAACAGCGATGCTGCAGCGATCGGCATCGTTGTCGCTATCGCTGCAGCGTCGCTTAATGTGAAGGTACCTTTACTCCGAGGCAGTGGATTTCGGGGACAGTGGAAAGCGTGATTTCATTTATTTTGATAGATAGATCAGGTAGGGAAGATATGCAAGATGGAGGAAAGATAATTAGTTCTGATTTGTCCTCGTTGAGCTTAAGGAAGCGAGAGGAGAAGGAGGAGGATATGGTTGATAGATACTCTGGGATTCTGGAGAGCAGAGAGGTGACATCTGGGCCAGAGAAGTAGATCTGAGTGTCATCAGCATATAGATGGTACTGGAATCCATGGGACTTTATGAGTTGTCCCAGGCCAAGTGTATAGATTGAGTAGAGTAAGGGTACCGTCTCACAGTGGCACTTTTGTCGCTACGACGGTGCGATCCGTGACATTCCAGCGATATCCATACGATATCGCTGTGTCTGACACGCAGCAGCGATCAGGGACCCTGCTGAGAATCGTATGTCATAGCAGATCGTTTGAAACTTTCTTTCGTCGCTGGATCTCCCGCTGTCATCGCTGGATCGTTGTGTGTGACAGCGATCCAGCGATGCGTTCACTTGTAACCAGGGTAAACATCGGGTTACTAAGCGCACGGCCGCGCTTAATAACCCGATGTTTACCGTGGTTACCAGCGTAAAAGTAAAAAAAAAAAAACATACATACTCACATTCCGGTGTCCTTCAGGTCCCTTGCCGTCTGCTTCCCGCTCTGACTGACTGCCGGCCGGAAAGTAAGAGCAGATCACAGTGGTGACGTCACCGCTGTGATCTGCTTTCACTTTACGGCGGCACTCAGTCAGAGCGGGAAGCAGACGGCAAGGGACCTGAAGGACACCGGAATGTGAGTATGTACGTTTTTTTTTTTTCCTTTTACGCTGGTAACCACGGTAAACATCGGGTTACTAAGCGCGGCCCTGCGCTTAGTAACCCGATGTTTACCCTGGTTACCCGGGACTTCGGCATCGTTGGTCGCTGAAGAGCGGTCTGTGTGACAGCTCTCCAGCGACCACACAACGACTTTCCAACGATCACGGCCAGGTCTTATCGCTGGTCGTGATCGTTGGAAAGTCGCAGAGTGTGACAGTACCCTAAGGGTCCTAGGACAGAGCCTTGAGGAACACCAACAGAGAGGGGGCAAAATGAAGAGGTAGTAGGAAATGCTAAATGTGCGGCTGGTAAGGTAGGAGGAGATCCAAGATAGGGCAAGGTCATTAACACCAAAGGATCTGTAGTAGGAGACAGTAGTCAACTGTGTTGAAGGCAGAGGACAGGTCTAGAAGGAGGAGTATAGAGAATTGTCTGTTAGCTTTGGCTGTAAGTAGGTCCTTAGTAATTTTGGTCAGGGCAGTCTCAGTAGAATGGTGGGTAAGGAAGCCAGATTGTAGGTTGTCAAAGAGAGGTTTAGATGAAAAGTGAGAGGAAAGTTCAGCATGGATGTGCTGCTCAAGGAGTTTGGATTCAAATGGGAGCAAATATATGGGGTGATATCAGGACATAGCATTTGGGTCAAGGGATGGCTTTTTGAGGATTGGTGTGATTGTGGAATGTTTGAAAGCAGTGGGGAAGGTACAAGAAGTTAGTGATAGGTTGAAGAGATACATTAGGGATGGGATTAAGTGTGGTGGTGAGGTTGGGGAGGAGGTGGGATGGGATGGGGTCAAGCATACAAGTGGTGTGGTGTGATTTGGAGAGAAGATGAGCAAGCTCCCTTTCAGTAATTTTGGAGAGGGGAGTTATGGGGTTAGGGCATTGGTCTGGTATACAAAGTGGTTGTGGTGGTTTGTCAACAAAGACTTGCCTTGTTTGATCTATCTTATTTTTGAAGTGCGTGGCAAAGTCCTCGGCAGAGATTAGGGAACTCAGAGGGGGCAGTGGTGGGTAGAGTAGGGAGTTAAAAGTGTTGAACAACTGTTTGGGGTTGTGGGATAAAGAAGATGCGAGGGATGTAAAATAGGCCTGTTTAGCAGAGGTGAGTGCTGATTTGAATGTGAGTGTTGCTTGTTTCAGTACAGTGAAATGAGCTTGTGAATGCATTTTCTTCCAAAATGTTTCTGCAAGTCTGGATACTTGCCGAAGCTTTTTAATGATGTTATTGTGCCAGGGTTGTCTATTGATTCGTCACACTCTGCTATGCATGACGGGGCGACTGAGTCGATGGCTGATGCAAGAGTGGCATTGTAGAAATTAGTGGCAGTGTCTGTGTTGTGGAGTGAGGATATGGATGCCATTGGTAGAATAGAGTCAGAGAGCGTGTGGGTGTCAAGGTGTGCGAGGTTTCTGCGGGGGGTGCATATTGCTGGACATAGGTGACAGGTGAAGAGGACAGGGATGAGAAAGTGAGTAGATGGGGATCATATAGAGGGAGAGGGGAGGTTGTCGCTATATATGATTTAGACACTCTGGGGCTCAGAAGGGAAGGGGGCATTTGGATTTGAGAGAGCAGAATTTGTTAAGTATCTTTTGGAGAGTGAGGAGCCATTTTGATTTTTTAGAGCATTTTTACTGCCAGTAACCTGGAAACCCTCCTATATTTCCGTTAACAGATGACAGACTTGAGTGGGGACATTTTACATAGCGCTTGTGATCATATTTATTCACGGTGCTACGCTGAGCACTTACTTTGTGGTTGCCATTTAAATCTCTGAGTGATGAGATGCAGATGAAACCCCCAAGTGATCCATTCACTATAATGAGGCAGCAGAGTTACTCTTAACTCCCTCTGGTCTCTGTACAGCATTGTCCTTCTTTTCAGAAGCGCACAAAACTGTGGCCGACAGCACTTTTATGCAATCCTAAAATAACGGTCACCACCGGATCACAGATACTATGGCATCCATAGTGACTCCATCTGCCTCCTTGTAGGGAATCTTCCACCAGGGGTTCCGTCTGAATCACGTATTTCACAGATTTACACGGAAACCTCGGTGTAAGTACTCAGCGCAGAACGGAGTATACAGTATATGAATGCCAAACCTTACTACGATCTTTGGGATGCAGAATGAACAAATCAACAGCAGGTGAAGACTTGGTTTTATTTATTTTTACTCTATACCTCATGTGGTATAAGTAACTAGGGGACTTTATTCTTTGGGTCAGTGCGATTACAGCAATACCAGATTTATATCGGGTTTTTGTGTTTGGCTGTTGTCACACACTAAACAATGCTTTTTATTGCGAAAACTAGTTTCACATCCCCATATTTTAATAGCTATAAATTTTCAGCTGGCAGTCATGTTATGGCTTGTTTTTTGGGGGGACAAGATGATATTTTTATTGGTACCATTTCCGGCAACATGACATTTTTTGATCTCTTTCTATTCTGATTTTTGGAAGGCAGAATAAACAAAAAACAGCAGGTCAGGAATAGTTTTTTTTTTTTTCAATGTTGCTCTGCATGTGGTAAAATTGATAAGGCAGCTTTATTCTGTGGGTCAGTACGATTATAACGATACCCTATGTATATTTTTTTTAATGTTTTGACGCTTTTACACAATAAAAACTATTTTATAAAAAAAATATTTTTCCATTGCTTTATTCTGAGAGCTATAACTTTTTTATTTTTCTGCTGATGGAGCTGTATGTCAGGCTTTGTGTTTTGCGGAACAAGATGACATTTTCAGCGGTACCATTTTTATTTTCAGTCATCTTTTTGATCGCGTTTTATTGCACCTTTTGTTCAGCAGTATGATGATAAAGCATTGTTTTTTGCCTTGTTATTAATTTTTTTATTTTATTACTTTGCTCACTGAAGGGGTTAACTAGTGGGATAGTTTTATAGAGCAGGCAATACCAAATATGTGCACTTTTTCAGTTTATTTTGGGTTATTTTTACATAAATTAATGTATTTATTGGAAAATTATTTGTTTTTTTGTTGTTTATTTGGGGATTTTTACAAATATTTTTACACTTTTTAATTTTTTTTATAAACTCTTTTACATTGTTCCAGGATGGGACATCACTGTATAGTACCAGATTGCTGATCTGATACTCTGTAATGCTTCTGTACTGCAGCATCAGAGCAGCGTCTGACAGGCAGGGAAGGAGTTGTCTCAGATCCTGCTCTCAGCAGCCACTCACAAGGCACCTTCCCTGCAGGACCCTGAAGGACCTCGCAGCCATCTTTGGGCTGGAGGTCTCCGTGGAGACAATAAGGGTAAGTTCACATTTGCATATATGTGCGCAGCAAATCATCTGCATGCGCAAACGCATGCAAAAACACGTGCAAACGCATGATTACGCAGCATTTTTTTTATCCGCATCAGCTTACACATGATGCCAAAAAACGCTGCGTGTGCATGCGTTTTTGCATGCGTTTGCGTTGTTTATGTGAGTCACCTGCCAAGGCCGTGGGGTACCCGGTACCGGGTCCGGTGTCCACAGGAGGATGCCACGGTGGCGACCCAGTCTGTGGCCCTGGGCGCCCATGTAAAAGGGGGTTTTGAATAAAGTTTATGTTCGTGACACCACCTGTGGTATTCGGTCAGTGGGGACCGACGCTGCTTTAAGGGTATGTGCACACGCTGCGGATTTTGCAGTGGATCCGCAGTGGATCCACAGCTGCGGGTCCGCAGCAGTTTCCCATGCGTTTACAGTATAATGTAAACCTATGGGAATCTGCAGTGCACAAACTGCGGAAAAAAACATGCATAAACGCAGCGGTTTACATTCCGCAGCATGTCAATTCTTTGTGCGGATAGAAACCGCAATAAATCCGCAGTACAAACTGCAGCGGTTTTGCCCTGCGGATTTATCAAATCCGCTGCGGAAAATTCCACAATGTAATCCGCAGCATGTGCACATGGCCTAAGGGGTCCTCTGGGGTGATGTTATGGCAGCTAGATGGTACAACTTCCCACAGGTGAAGTGTATCCCCAAGGCTTCCGGTGTGTAGATGGAAGATGGTGAATGGTGCAGTAAAGAACGAGGACACAGGTTTGCAGTTTCTTTACTGGAGATGTCAGGCAGCCACAGTCCAGGGTACCAGATCACAGGTACAGGCAGGGTCCAGCCGGCTTGGAAGCAAATCCAGAATTTTCCTTTTACCAGGTGGAGATGAAAGCCTTCCTCTAGGCTGGTGGTGGTGTCATCCCTTACTGCCTATGGCTTCATATAAGGTCCTCACTACTCTGTCCCCCATATAGGAAAGGACAATAGCTGTATGACAGGTAACTCTAGCCACTTTACAGGGAATCTATCACACCCTGTGCTCTATGTGTTACTGTGTCTTCAGGTGTGTGTGGCAGACAGGTAACTTGCAGTTCAGCTGTCCTGCCGGTCTCTGCTGTAAGTCGTAGAGTCCCTTACAACCTCGGTGTTCCAGCTACCGGTTATCTGCGCTTCAGAGAGGGGCAGCTCGCTCGCAGCTGGTCTCCCCTGATGTCACTCTCCTGTGCCCCGCTCTCATTCATGCATACTGAACAATGTTCTGCTTTTGGTATTATCTCTGTCCAGGAACTGCAGCACTTTCTCATGGCTGCATGGCTCCTCATACGTTCCTCCTGCCTCAGGCTGCTCCTGTCTGCTTCCTGGCACCGTCTGTCTGACTTTCCCTCCAAACCACAGTATATATAGGGGAGTCACCTAGAAATAGGATCAAAATCTCCCCCTTGTGGCCTGGAGTGTGAACATATTGGTTGTATGGCAATTACCTGATAAAATATATCCTTCATCGCTTCCGAGCGTAACATCACTCTCCCCGTGAGGAAAGCAATGCCACTGTGTCGGCCAGGACCCTGGGGCACCACATATGCGCATGCGTTCGATATTTCCAATGTTTTCCAGTAGCTTTTCATTAACATCAGACACCCAATGAGCGTCTCTTATGGGAGATATATATATATATATACACATATATATATACACACACATGATTAAGATCGCATAGATCGAAAGGCGTTGTCTATCCTCATGACCTTTGTGCAAGGATTTTGTGCAAGGATTTTGTGCAAGGATTTTAATCACGCTATATTTATATGCACCAATAAAGAATTTCAAGATTTTAGGAGCTGGAGTACACATCTTTTCATCATCTTCCATTGCTGCACGTCTTGGTCTGGACCAGATCTCCGTGCTCCTTCAGTCTGTCGGTAAGCTGGCTGTGGCTTTTAGCCTTATTTTTCTATATATTTACACACACACTAAACTGATGAAACCCAAGTCTTTGGCAGCTGTATCCAGCTGCAAGATGGATCTTAAATTGGACAGCTTCTATGAAGATCTTGATTTATAATTGAAATTGGCTGCTGCCTTTGCTTTTGCTTGTCAAGAACAAAGAAGAAAAGAAACACGATGAAGACTTCGTCGATATTGGCAATACCCCATCCTTGAACTCCGAGAGAGCTGTGGAGCCTACCACTCATTGTACACAGAGCTGTGGCAAAACCCTCAGATGTTTTTAGACTATACGAGGATGACAGAACAGAGCTTTGATGACTTGTTGCAACGTATCCAAGGATCAATCGCCGGGCAGGACACACAGCTCCGTCGAGCAATTCCAGCTGAAGAGCAACTGTTGGTCACCCGGAGGTACGTAATTTTGAAAAACAAACACCTGTCATTAGTATTATTGTAATAAAAACCATGTACTGATTTTTTTTCCCCTTCTAATTTTTTATTTCCTTTTTTTTTCCTTTTTTTTTTCTTCAAAAAGCCATGTACTGATTTTTTTTCTCATTTTCTGTTCCACAGATTCCTGGCTACTGGAGAGACATTATCATCCCTCCATTTTCAATTCAGGATTGGAGTCTCCACACTGTCTGGGGTTATTGGAGACACCTGCCGTGCTTTAGGTGAAGTTATGCGTCCAGAATTCCTCCCCCAACCCACAACTGAAATCTGGTTGTAAAATGTTGCCAAATTCCAGGAAATGTGTAATTGTCCTAACTGCTTGGGGCTGTGGACGGCAAACACATTAGGATTATTAAACCTTCTGGTAGTGGAACTGTGTACTTCAATTATATAAAAATATTATTCCATTGTTCTAAGGGCGATTGCCGATGCGCAGTGTAGATTTGTCGCCATAGACATTGGCTCATTTGGACGAGGAAATGAATCACAAACTTTCAAAAACTCGGACATGGGCCAATGATTGTATGGTAATGATTTTAATTTCCCACAGCCACAACCTCTTCCCAACACTTAAGGACCACCAATGCCGCTTGTTGTGGTTGGGGATGAGGCCTCCTAAAACCGCATTCAAGTCAGGACTTAAATCACACAAAAATATTTTACAACTACCGCCTTACAAGGGCACGTTGAACTGTGGAGGGTGCCTTTGGATTGCTGGTATGTAAATGGCGCATTTTGGGAACATCTATTAATCTAACAATTGAAACTATTGATGAGGTTGTGAAAGCATGTGGTCTTCTACACAACTACATCATGGCAAAAGAGCGGCCTAACTTAGAAGGAACCTGTTACATTGCATGATTACCAAAGTCACCTTCTGAGGACTACTGTGGAAGTTGTCCAGATTAGGCTGCTTTCACACTAGCGTCGTACGACGCACGTCGCAATGCGTCGTTTTCAAGAAAAAACACATCCTGCAAAATTGCCTGCAGGATGCATTTTTTATCCATACACTTGCATTAGCGATGCATTGCGACGCATTGCCACACGTTGCATCCGTCGTGCGACGGATGCGTCGTGTTGTGGAGCACCGTCGGCACAAAAAAACATTACATGTAACTTTTTTTGTGTGTCGTGTCTGCCATTTCCGACCGCGCATGCGCAGCCGGAACTCCGCCCCCGCCTCCCCGGACATCACAATGGGGCAGCGGATGCATTGTAAAACTGGATCCGCTGCCCCCGTTATGTTTTTCTTGCACAGTATGCGTCGGTACGTCGCCACGTCGCATTGTGACGTGCATCGTACGACGCTAGTGTGAAAGTAGCCTTAGAGATAAGTTTGCTGATTCCTTTGTGTCTGATAATGGACATGTGGAATGGCAAGACACAATGGTTTAAGCAGCTAAGTAAAATTTACCTGTAATTGTAAAATATATCTGTAATTTTAAAGTGTACGTTATGTTAAAATGTACATGTAATTTTAAAATGTACTTGTTATATTAAAATGTACCTGTTCTATTCAAATATACTTGTTACGGTATATTAAAATGTGTTCCATTAAAACTTACAAGATCCCTCAAAAATACAATAAACACGTATGTTTTTGCAGCGGCGGAGCAACAATCAAAGAAAACACAAGATATTTTTGATAAAAAAATACACATTTTATTAATCATAACAAAAAAGGGTGGTAAGGTTTGGGGTGGTGATTGGGTTTAGGGTTGTGGTGTATCAGAGGGTGAAATGGGGTGGACCTTGGGGGTGTGGAGCAGAGAGGATGATATTGAGGAATGGGTTACAGGGGATGGGGAAACAAATTGAAGGATTGGATCAGGGATGGGAGTGGACACATTGGGGAAGCAAGATAGGGAAACATTTGTAGGTGAAGGTCGAGGTGGTGGATCCATTTTTGGGAGGGATTTCTGTCTCTGGGTCTTCTTACTGGTCCTAAGATGAAGTGTTTTTTGCCCTCTTTTTTGTTGGCCCAGTGGGAGAGGTTGCCTCTCTTGAAGTCATTGGCCATGGAGCTGGAGTGGGCATGGGTGCTGGAGTGGGCATGGGTGCTGGAGTCGGCAGGATCCAGGTTGTGTTGTGCTGCACCATGTTCTGTGTGGAAAAGAAAAGCAAGCGCAGACCTCAGGAAATCAAGGTTCTTGTGGTATTTGTATTTTCTTAACCTTGGTGCAGCACTACTTTTAGTCCGATTCTCTTCTCTCATGTCCTTGTTGAAGCGCTCCTTCATTGAATGCCAGCAGATTTTTATTTTCTTCACTGTGAAGGGGAAAAAAAAAGGAAATAATTAATTGTTAAAAAATACATTAACATTTTCACTGCCGCATCAGACCACTTTGCAAAATCATTTCTGGCACGTGGAGTGGCACTGTCCCAATCAGCCGGCAGTGATGGTGCAACTTCTTCCCAGAGTCATCGAATCACCACACTGTCGGAGTGCTGATGGTGACGGGTGTCCCACAACGGTATTCTCTTGGACAAGGTTGATGAGTTTCTCATTGTCAATATCTTCATTGGCTTCTTCCCATTGTGGAACGTATTGATCAAGTAGAACAAAAAAATTTTTTAAGTAAAACTGAAAACAAATTCTATTACAACTCTGCTGAAAAGAATACTTACACCCCGTCTTTCCTCCTGAGACACATGGGCCCGACGACCCCAGGAAGCTTCATTTTCACTTGACTGCTCCTGATAGTCCCCACTGGAAGATACCTGTAAGGAAAATACATGACTTACCACATGTATAGTATTTCCAGTTAATACATACCAATCTGTAATCAAATGTGATTACATAGTCAGCTTCATATCCACCTTTGGAAGCTTCAGTGGAGGACATCTTGTAATAGATGGCAGCAATCAAGTGAAACACTAGAGAAAAGAACAGAGGTGAAAAAATAAAGTTGTTAAGAGCCAAACAATATGTTGGAAAAAAAAAATGGACACCAATACTTACATTACAGGTAGTAGTCCAACAGCACAGCAGTCAGCTCAGGCCAGGGACAGGCGGCAGCACCAGGAGAGATACCAGCACCAGAGACAGATGGCAGTACCAAGAGAAAACCAGTCTAAAGGAGCAGAAAGAAAAATTAAGAGAGACAGACATTTTCAAAGGTTCTATACTTACATAGCCAGTGTTGTCCTCACCAGGCCAGCAGCACCAGCAGAGACACCAGCACCAGAGACAGATGGCAGCACCAGGAGAGACGCCAGCACCAGAGACAGAAGGCAGCACCAGGAGAGACGCCAGCACCAGAGACAGATGGCAGCACCAGGAGGCAACCAGTCTTGTGCTTCCGTGCAGAGTCTTGTGCTTCCATGCAGAGCCATAGGCAGTAATGGGTTTTTTTGACGCACTCCGTACTGGGCATAATTGAAGCCTCAAAAAATAGAGCGTTCGCTGGAACCTGCCGCACACCAAGAAACGACAGATGCATACACAGACGCATACAAACGCATGTCCCTGCGTGCGCCATGTTATAGATATGTACGCATGACACATGAAGATCTGTGAGGATGATACGCTGCGCACAGAGACCCTAAGAACAATACGATCGCATTGTGAAAATTGCACGGGAGCCCACGCCCTTTTTTCAGTAAAATAATCTTTTATTAAATACATGTCCAGTAATTTGCACACACTCTGTACTAATTGTATTTGTCACTGACATCTATATATCTACCTATTCTATATGTAATTACTGTATGTAATTCATCTCTTCTATCCTGTCGGCTCCTGCAGAAAAACAACAACAACCACTACTGCTGCTACTACTACTTATATTTCTATTCTAACCTGTCAGTGTGATTTTACTGTACACCTGACGAAACTCGCCAATGCAAGTCAATGGTGCGAGTGATGTGTTTTTTTCTCGCATCCATTGACTTACATTGGTGAGTCTCGTCCGAGATATGCAGCAAATTGCTTCTCAGTCCGATTTCAACTTAGGAAAAAAAAAAAAATCGCAGATGAGATGTAACCCACTGAATAACATTGGTCAAAGTCAAATCCGATTTTTTCTCAGATTGCACTCGTCCGTTTTTCTCGCAAATGAGTATGAGTCATAAGACTCTAATACAGGAGTCCGTGTCGAGGGGCAGGGTACAGGCACATATTATTGGGGATGATGTGTTAAGCCCATGGCAGTTATATTATTGAATACCGTATATACTCGAGTATAAGCCGACCCGAGTATAAGCCGACCCCCCTAATTTTGCCACAAAAAACTGGGAAAACTTATTGACTCGAGTATAAGCCTAGGGTGGAAAATGCAGCAGGTACCGGTGAATTTCAAAATTAAAAATAGATACTCCATACCGTTCATTATGGCCCCATAGATGCTCCACATAAAGCTGTGCCACATATAATGCTCTGCACCGTTCATTATGGCCCCATAGATGCTCCACATAAAGCTGTGCCATATATACAATGCTCTGCACCATTGCCCCATAGATACTCCACATAAAGCTGTGCCATATATACAATGCTCTGCACCGTTGCCCCATAGCTGTGCCATATATATAGTGCTCTGCACAGTTGCCCCATAGCTGTGCCATATATATAGTGCTCTGCACCGTTGCCCCATAGCTGTGCCATATAGTGCTCTGCACCGTTGCCCCATAGCTGTGCCATATAGTGCTCTGCACCGTTATTGCCCCATAGCTGTGCCATATAGTGCTCTGCACCGTTGCCCCATAGCTGTGCCATATAGTGCTCTGCACCATTGCCCCATAGCTGTGCCATACAGTGCTCTGCACCATTATTGCCCCATAGCTGTGCCATATAGTGCTCTGCACCGTTATTGCCCCATAGCTGTGCCATATAGTGCTCTGCACCGTTGCCCCATAGCTGTGCCATATATATAGTGCTCTGCACCATTGCCCCATAGCTGTGCCATACAGTGCTCTGCACCATTATTGCCCCATAGCTGTGCCATATAGTGCTCTGCACCGTTGCCCCATAGCTGTGCCATATAGTGCTCTGCACCGTTGCCCCATAGCTGTGCCATACAGTGCTCTGCACCATTATTGCCCCATAGCTGTGCCATATAGTGCTCTGCACCGTTGCCCCATAGCTGTGCCATATAGTGCTCTGCACCGTTGCCCCATAGCTGTGCCATATAGTGCTCTGCACCGTTGCCCCATAGCTGTGCCATATAGTGCTCTGCACCATTGCCCCATAGCTGTGCCATATAGTGCTCTGCACCATTATTGCCCCATAGCTGTGCCATATAGTGCTCTGCACCGTCCATTATTGCCCCATAGCTGTGCCATATAGTGCTCTGCACCGTCCATTATTGCCCCATAGCTGTGCTGCTGCAATAAAATAATAAAACACATACTCACCTCTCTTGCCGCAGCTCCTCGGCGCCATCTTCCCGGCGTCTCTCTGCACTGACTGATCAGGCAGAGGGCGGCGCGCACACTATATGCGTCATCGCGCCCTCTGACCTGCACAGTCAGTGCAGAGAGACGCCGGGAAGATGGCGAGACGCCGGGAAGATGGCGCGACGCCCGGCGTGTGGAACGAGGACAGGTGAATATGACATACTTACCTGCTCCCGGCGTCCCGCTCCTTCCCCCGGACAGCTGGTCTTCGGTGCCGCAGCCTCTTCCTCTGTCAGCGGTCACCGGCACCGCTGATTAGAGAAATGAATTATGCGGCTCCGCCCCTATGGGAGGTGGAGCAGCCTATTCATTTCTCTAATGAGCGGTCCCACGTGACCGCTCAGGGGAAGAGGCTGCGGCACCCGGAGACAGTGTTACGGGCAGGGGGAGCGCCAGGATCGCCGGGACTAGGTAAGTATGCCTCAGCGCCCTCTCCCCCTCACCCGCCGACCCCACCACCGATCATGACTCGAGTATAAGCCGAGAGGGGCACTTTCAGCCCAAAAATTTGGGCTGAAAATCTCGGCTTATACTCGAGTATATACGGTATGTGTCTGTACAAAGATGAACGGCAGGTTGCTTAACCCTAGAACGCATACCCATAGAAATCTACACATTCAAGCACCTGGGGCCTTTTAGGCCTGTGTGCAAATAACACGGAATAACTCAAATAAAATTACTTTTCAAAATTTATTTTACAATTGCAAGGTAAGGATGCATTCCAACTAGCGCTGGGGTCCGCCAGGAGGGGATCCGTAATGGATCTGACCTCCTGGTGACCCCAGCTAAGGCTGGCGGAATCCTGGAGTTACCAGGAGGTCAGATCCATTATGGATCCCCTTCTGGCGAACCCCAGCGCTACTGGGAACACAGCCTAAGATGTGCATATTTCAAAACATAATTATGTGCATAAAACAACAAAAAAGTAAGTAAACGGGCACGCCAAATATAGGCATTCTATATGCAATTTTTTTATGAAAACATTTTTTGGTTGTAGCAAACTTGGTGCAGGAATATTTATTTGTAACTTTACATATTCCCCCGACAATTCTCGCATATTATTTTTTCGGCTGAATGTTCCTTGCATACATTTTGTCCGCAAGTAGAACAGAAACGCTCCGATTTTCTTTCCTTCTTTGCTGGACAAATATAGCAGCGCTTTCTTTTTTTTCTCTTTGCTCTGGATGTTCCAGAAAGCGTATTCCACATCGGATCATTGCCTCCGTAATTTGCCTTGATAAGCAAATCTGTGTATCACATGTAAACCTAGTACAGGCCTAAAAGGCCCCAGGTGCGTAAATATGGGGTAGTCCCAAAAAAAGGTTGTTATACCGAAATGTCTGTAACATAAAAATATATGAATAACTGGAAATTACTAACAACTATATACCTGAGGATTACCTAGATTTTCAAAATTCTAACTAAAGTACTTTTACAGAAAATAGAAAACAAGTAACCTGGCAAGCCTGTGAGGCCCCAGGTGTGCGTTCTAGGGTTAATCACAGGCTGCCTCCTAGTTTAAATCTGGGAGCTAATAGGAGAGCAGTAATAGTTGACTGAGCTACTAAAAGAATGTGGTATGCACTAAAAACGTTGAATACTATGGGGCAGAACGCAATATAGATATACCCACAGGCTAAAGTGTAATATATTCCAATGGTATCAGGATGCATAATATGACATCTAAAGCATAAATTGCAAAATATAATACAAGTGGTAACTAAAAAATTTTTAGTGTGCACCGTCAATTTCTAGAAATAATACTATCCAATTCTGCTCCTGATGGACATGTTGGATGCAACTGCAATTTAGTATGATGGTATCAATTTTAATAAAGGTTATTAATAAAGCTTATATTTTAATTTAGGGAGTCCACCATAGTCAGTGAATTATTTAATCTAGTGGGCTCCTGTATTGGAGTCTTAGGGCTCATTTCCACATGCGAGAAACACATCCGTGTCTCGCATGTGGAAACCAAGCTGTGGCGCTGGCACTCCAGAGCGGAGCCTGCGGCCGCATAGGAACACATGGAGCCGCACACTCCGCTCCAAAGTGCTGGCGCCACAGCTTGGTTTCCACATGCGAGACACGGACGTGTTTCTCGCATGTGGAAATGAGCCCTTAAGTAGTGATGAGCAAATTTGTTCGGAAAACAATCGCCAAACATAAATTCGGCACAAGTATGGCACAGTCGGATTCATGATAGGAAACACGAAAAAATTTTAATAAAACTGGAAAAAATTCGGTAAAAAGAGCGGGAAAATATTGGAGTTGCCACAAAAGTATTTTCAGTACTTTAGCAACGATAATGGTGGTGTATCGAGCATTTGGCACATGTTTGATGAGGGGATGGGGTTTGCAGAGCTCAGAGGTGCAGCGTTCTTGTAAACAGTCATTTTTTTTTCTAGCTTTATACATAGCTCCCAACCGTCCCTCATTGTGCGGGACTGTCCCAGTTTTGAGCCTTTGACCCGCTGTCCAGCACGGGACGCTCTGCTTCCCGCAGACAGCAGAAGCAGCCGACACACCCCCTTGTGTTAAGCCATGCCCCGGGCCCTTACCCTTCCATATGGCTGCCTGCTTTCTGCGCACAGGACCTGTGATGAGGTCACAGGAGGGGAGGAGTCAGGGGGTCACATGATCGGGACCTCCGTGGATTGCAGGACTCGGCTGTGCTGGTTGCCAACTTGCCACATGGCAAGTTATACTGTATGGAGCATCATGTGTGGTCATTATACAGTATGGAGCACTGTGTGGCCATTATACAGTATGGAGCATCATGTGCAGCCAATATACAGTATGGAGCATCATGTGCAGTCATTATACAGTATGGAGCATCATGTGCAGTCATTATACAGTATGGAGCATCATGTGTGGTCATTATACATTATGGAGCATCATGTGCAGTCATCACACAGTATGGAGCATCATGTGTGGTCATTATACAGTATGGAGCATCATGTGCAGCCAATATACAGTATGGAGCATCATGTGCAGTCATTATACAGTATGGAGCATCATGTGCGGTCATTATACAGTATGGAACATCATGTGTGGTCATTATACATTATGGAGCATCATGTGCAGTCATTATACAGTATGGAACATCATGTGCGGTCATTATACAGTATGGAGCATCATGTGTGGTCATTATACAGTATTGATCATCATGTGTGGCCATTATACAGTATGGAGCATCATGTGTGGTCATCATACAGTCTGGAGCATCATGTGTGGTCATTATACAGTATGGAGCACTGTGTGGTCATATTTTTTTGTTTATAATTATTGTATAAGAAACAGTGTGATCAGCAGTGCTAAATGGGTGTGGTTGGGATGTAGATATGAGTGTGACTATTTATGAATGGGTGTGGTCAGAGACGTGGCCTAAAATTTGACGCTGCGCGCGTTGCTTTGTCCCTCTTTCCCATCTTCTAAAGTTGGGAGGTATGCTTTATATGTGCACATTGTGCTAGCCAATCAGGGTGCAGGAACACATCCACAATATCCTAACAGAGCGGCTTGTGTCATTGGCTGCTGAAGTCACATGTCCCTCTCCATATAAATAATGGACATCTTTTTTAGCCCCATTTTGACACTGTAACAGCACAGAGAGGCTGCTACTGATGCTAGCACTGTTAACAGTAAGATTTTGGATAATTAGTTAGGTGGTTCTATATTTGAGTAGCCCACCAGGGCAGTGGGGTACTCGGTACCCGATCTGGTATTAAAGGGAAAGTCACAGTCTGACCGGGTCCTGTCATGATCTCTGCAGGCAGAGATCATAGCAAGCCTATAGAGGGACAAGCTCTCGGAAGATGGAACTATACTGACCATGAACTAAGCCTGCCGCGCAACTAGAAATAGCCAGGTAGCATTTCCTATTTATCGCTAGATGCCCAGCTCTGGCCTAAGACCTAAATAGCTAGCAGAGGGAAATATAAGACCTGGCTCACCTCTAGAGAAATATTCCAAAGAAGACAGTAGCCCCCCACATATAATGACGGTGAGTTCAGATGAAACAACAAACGCAGCAGGAAAATAGTCTTAGCAAATTTGAGGTCCGCTTACTAGATAGCAGAAGACAGATAGTATACTTTCATGGTCAGCAGAAAAACACTAACAAAACACCATCCAGAGATTACCTTAAACTCTGGCATTAACTCATAACGCCAGAGTAGCAATCCCTGATCAACGAGAGCTTTCCAGACACAGTAACAAAACTTCAGCTGTGAACTGGAACAAATAGGCAAAACGAAACATGGACAAAAGTCCAACTTATCTAGTAGTTGTCAGAAGCAGGAACAAGCACTGAGAGGCATCAGATAACATTGTTGACCGGCAAGAAACCACCAGAGAAATGAGCTTAAATAGCGACACCCACTACTGATGGAACCAGGTGAAACAGGAAAGAGGATGACAAGTCCAATTCCACAAGCGGCCACCGGGGGAGCCCAGAATCCAAATTCACAACAGTACCCCCCCCTCAAGGAGGGGGCACCGAACCCTCACCAGATCCACCAGGGCGACCAGGATGAGCCCTATGGAAGGCACGAACAAGATCAGAAGCATGAACATCAGATGCATTGACCCAAGAATTATCCTCCTGGCCGTAACCCTTCCAGTTGACCAGATACTGGAGTCTCCGTCTGGAAACACGAGAGTCCAAAATTTTCTCCACAACGTACTCCAACTCACCCTCAACCAACACCGGAGCAGGAGGCTCAACCGAAGGTACAACAGGTACCTCATACCTGCGCAATAACGACCGATGAAAAACGTTATGAATGGAAAAGGACGCAGGGAGGTCCAAACGGAAAGAAACAGGATTAAGAATCTCCAATATTCTATAAGGGCCGATGAATCGAGGTTTAAACTTAGGAGAAGAGACCCTCATAGGGACAAAACGAGAAGACAACCACACCAAATCTCCAACACAAAGCCGAGAACCAACACGACGATGACGGTTGGCAAAACGCTGAGTCTTCTCCTGGGACAACTTCAAATTGTCCATAACCTGCCCCCAGATGTGATGCAATCTCTCCACCACCGCATCCACTCCAGGACAATCCGAGGATTCCACCTGACCGGAGGAAAATCGAGGGTGAAACCCCGAATTACAGAAAAACGGGGACACCAAGGTGGAAGAGCTGGCCCGATTATTGAGGGCGAACTCTGCCAATGGCAAAAAAGCAACCCAATCATCCCGGTCAGCAGAGACAAAACACCTCAGATATGTCTCCAGGGTCTGATTAGTCCGCTCGGTCTGGCCATTAGTCTGAGGGTGAAAAGCAGATGAAAAAGACAAATCTATGCCCATCCTAGCACAGAATGCCCGCCAAAATCTAGACACAAATTGGGTACCTCTGTCAGAAACAATATTCTCAGGAATACCGTGCAATCGGACAACATTCTGAAAAAACAGAGGAACCAACTCAGAAGAAGAAGGCAACTTGGGCAGAGGAACCAAATGGACCATTTTAGAGAAACGGTCACAGACCACCCAGATGACAGACATCTTCTGGGAAACAGGCAGATCTGAAATAAAATCCATCGAGATGTGTGTCCAAGGCCTCTTAGGAATAGGCAAGGGCAACAGCAGTCCGCTAGCCCGAGAACTACAAGACTTGGCCCGAGCACAAATGTCACATGACTGCACAAAGACTCGCACATCTCGTGACAGGGAAGGCCACCAGAAGGATCTTGCCACCAAATCCCTAGTACCAAAAATTCCGGGATGACCTGCCAATGCAGAAGAATGTACCTCAGAGATGACTCTACTGGTCCAATCATCCGGAACAAACAGTCTATCAGGCGGACAACGATCCGGTCTATCCGCCTGAAACTCTTGCAAGGACCGCCGCAGATCAGGAGAAACGGCCGACAAAATTACTCCCTCCCTAAGGATACCTGTGGGTTCAGCATTACCAGGAGAGTCCGGGTCAAAGCTCCTAGAAAGGGCATCTGCCTTAACATTCTTAGAACCCGGTAGGTATGACACCACAAAATTAAAGCGAGAAAAAAATAAAGACCAGCGCGCCTGTCTAGGATTCAGGCGCCTGGCAGTCTCAAGATAAATCAAATTTTTGTGGTCAGTCAATACCACCACCTGATGCTTAGCCCCCTCTAGCCAATGGCGCCACTCCTCAAACGCCCACTTCATGGCCAAAAGCTCCCTATTCCCAACATCATAATTCCGCTCTGCGGGCGAAAATTTGCGAGAAAAGAAGGCACAAGGCCTAATGACGGAGCAGTCGGAACCTTTCTGCGACAACACTGCCCCAGCTCCGATCTCCGAAGCGTCAACCTCAACCTGAAAAGGCAGATTCACATCAGGCTGACGTAACACAGGGGCAGAGGCAAAACGGTGCTTAAGCTCCTGAAAGGCCTCTACAGCATGAGGGGACCAATTAGCAACATCAGCGCCATGTCTGGTCAAATCAGTCAGTGGTTTAACGACATCCGAAAAACCAGCAATAAATCGGCGGTAAAAGTTGGCAAAGCCCAAAAATCTCTGAAGACCCTTAAGAGAGGAGGGCTGAGTCCAGTCACAAATAGCTTGCACCTTGACGGGATCCATCTCAATGGAAGAGGGAGAAAAAATATACCCCAAAAAGGAAATTTTCTGGACCCCAAAAACGCACTTAGACCCCTTCACACATAAAGAATTAGACCGCAGAACCTGAAAAACTCTCCTGACCTGCTGGACATGAGAGTCCCAGTCATCAGAAAAAATCAGAATATCATCCAGATATATTATCATAAATTTATCCAAAAAATCGCGGAAAATATCATGCATAAAAGACTGGAAAACTGAAGGGGCATTAGAAAGACCAAAAGGCATGACCAAATACTCAAAGTGGCCCTCGGGCGTATTAAATGCGGTCTTCCACTCATCCCCCTGCCTGATCCGCACCAAATTATACGCCCCACGAAGATCAATTTTAGAGAACCACTTAGCACCCTCTATACGAGCAAACAAATCAGTAAGCAATGGCAATGGGTATTGGTACTTAACAGTGATCTTATTCAGAAGCCGATAATCAATACATGGTCTCAAAGAGCCGTCCTTTTTTGAGACAAAGAAAAACCCAGCTCCCAAGGGAGAAGAAGATGGACGAATATGTCCCTTTTCCAAAGACTCCTTTATATATTCCCGCATAGCAGCATGTTCCGGCACAGACAGATTAAACAAACGACCCTTTGGATATTTGCAACCCGGTATCAAATCTATGGCACAATCGCACTCACGGTGCGGAGGTAACGACCCAAGCTTGGGTTCGTCAAAGACGTCTTGATAATCAGAGAGGAACTCAGGGACTTCAGAGGGAATGGACGACGAAATAGAAACCAAAGGTAAGTCCCCATGAATACCCTTACATCCCCAGCTCAACACAGACATTGCTCTCCAGTCCAAGACTGGATTGTGAGACTGCAACCATGGCAATCCCAGTACCAAATCGTCATGTAAATTATACAGCACCAGGAAACGAATAATCTCCTGGTGATCCGGATTGATACGCATGGTTACTTGTGTCCAGTATTGTGGTTTATTATTAGCCAATGGGGTGGAGTCAATCCCCTTCAGAGGAATAAGAGTCTCCAAAGGCTCTAAATCAAAACCACAACGATTGGCAAAGGACCAATCCATAAGACTCAGAGCGGCGCCAGAGTCAACATAGGCGTCCGTGGCAATGGATGACAAAGAGCAAATCAGGGTTACAGACAAAATAAACTTAGACTGAATGGTGCCAATGGAAACAGACTTATCAAGCTTCTTTGTACGCCTAGAGCATGCTGATATAACATGAGTAGAATCCCCACAATAGAAGCACAATCCATTCTTCCGTCTAAAATTCTGTCGCTCGCTCCTGGACAGAATTCTATCACACTGCATACTTTCTGGCGTCTTTTCCATAGACACCGCCAGATGGTGCACCGGTTTGCGCTCCCGCAGACGCCTATCAATCTGAATAGCCATTGTCATGGACTCATTCAGACCTGCAGGCACAGGGAACCCCACCATAACATCCTTAACGGCATCAGAGAGACCTTCTCTGAAAGTTGCCGCCAAGGCGCACTCATTCCACTGAGTAAGCACAGACCATTTACGGAATTTTTGGCAGTAAACCTCAGCTTCGTCTTGCCCCTGAGATAGTGCCATCAAAGTTTTTTCTGCCTGAAGTTCCAAATGAGGTTCCTCATAAAGCAAGCCCAAGGCCAGAAAAAACGCATCCACATCGCGCAACGCAGGATCCCCTGCTGGCAATGAGAAGGCCCAATCTTGAGGGTCACCCCTGAGCAAGGAAATCACAATCCTAACCTGCTGAGCAGGGTCTCCAGCTGAACGAGACTTCAGGGACAAATAAAGCTTACAATTATTTCGGAAATTCTGGAAGCTAGCTCTATTCCCTGTGAAGAACTCCGGCAAAGGAATTCTCGGCTCAGATACTGGAGCATGTACCACAAAATCTTGTAAATTTTGTACTTTCGTGATGAGATTATTCAAACCCGCAGTTACACTCTGAAGATCCATTATTGTCAGGTGCACACAGAGCCATACAGAGATTAGGAGGAGAGAGAGAAAAAAGACTGCAGCAAGGCAAACTGGAAAAAAAAAAAAAAAAAAATTCCAGCAGACTTCTTATAACTCTCCTTTCTCAACCTGGGTCTTTAACACTTTATTGGCCGGTCAAACTGTCATGATCTCTGCAGGCAGAGATCATAGCAAGCCTATAGAGGGACAAGCTCTCGGAAGATGGAACTATACTGACCATGAACTAAGCCTGCCGCGCAACTAGAAATAGCCAGGTAGCATTTCCTATTTATCGCTAGATGCCCAGCTCTGGCCTAAGACCTAAATAGCTAGCAGAGGGAAATATAAGACCTGGCTCACCTCTAGAGAAATATTCCAAAGAAGACAGTAGCCCCCCACATATAATGACGGTGAGTTCAGATGAAACAACAAACGCAGCAGGAAAATAGTCTTAGCAAATTTGAGGTCCGCTTACTAGATAGCAGAAGACAGATAGTATACTTTCATGGTCAGCAGAAAAACACTAACAAAACACCATCCAGAGATTACCTTAAACTCTGGCATTAACTCATAACGCCAGAGTAGCAATCCCTGATCAACGAGAGCTTTCCAGACACAGTAACAAAACTTCAGCTGTGAACTGGAACAAATAGGCAAAACGAAACATGGACAAAAGTCCAACTTATCTAGTAGTTGTCAGAAGCAGGAACAAGCACTGAGAGGCATCAGATAACATTGTTGACCGGCAAGAAACCACCAGAGAAATGAGCTTAAATAGCGACACCCACTACTGATGGAACCAGGTGAAACAGGAAAGAGGATGACAAGTCCAATTCCACAAGCGGCCACCGGGGGAGCCCAGAATCCAAATTCACAACAGGGTCCCTGGCCCTGGGTGTCCAATAGAGGGGACAGTCTTTTAAGGGAAAAGTGTTTATAAGTCTGTTGTGACACCACCTGTAGTGTTTGGTCAATAGTGGGACTGGCGCTGCGTTAAAGGGGTCCTCTGGGGGATGTTATTGCAGCACTGATGGTACACTTCTCACAGGTGAAGCGGGGTCCTAAGGTTTACGGTGGTGATGACGGTTGCTGGTAAATGAGTAAAGGACATAAGTTGTAAGTCTTTACCTGGTTTACTGCAGTTGGCAGGCCACAGTCCAGGGCACTGGCAACTGGTACAAAGGAGTCCAGGCAGCCCGAAAACAAGCAGAATCCCCTTGGCAAGTCAGGTTAGGAGCCTTCCACTCTGCGCTTGCTAAAGTCCCTTGCTGCCTGAGGTGTTCCAAACAAGGTCCTAATTCTTTCAGTTCTTTCTCCTGTCCTGGGACAGGTACCTGTATGGCAGGCAGCTTGAGCCGTACTTTCTGGGGTCTCTACACGGTGACTCCAGGCTGCAGGATGCTGCTGTGCCACAGGCGTATTTTGGGCAATGTCTGTATGACCCTATGCCCTCCATTTCTGCTGAGTGTCCTGTAGTTCCACTCTAGCCTCGGGCTCCCGGTACCCGGTCTCTTAGCACTGACCCCTCGGAGGCCTATTCTCAGCCTCCTTGAGCCCTGAATCTCTCCTCTGCTCCTATCCCACCTGTTATCGCTCACAGACTGTCTGTACAAACTCAACTCGCTCCTCCTCCAAACCAGGATCTTTATCCTGGGAAGCTGCCCTTAAACAGGGTTTTGAGCTCCCCCTCCTGGCCTGGATTTGGAAGGTATTGTGTGTGTGATAACCTGCCAAAGGGAATCTCACTTGTCTCCAGGCATAGCACTACCCTCCCCAAGAGGAAGGCAGCACTACTGTGGTACCCGAACTCCTGGGGTGCCACATATGTATATCAGTTAGAGGGCTCAGAAAATACCCTCCAGAGGTCATCCGAGTTCAGCGCGGCTGCGAGCGGCAGCTTCAGTGATTAGCGGTGCAGTCACTGATGCTTCGCTGCCTCACAGTCTGAACTGGGATGACATCTGGAGCGTGGGAAAATGAACTGTCAGGGAGCACAACTTCAGTGACGGCAATGCTAGTCACTGAAGCTGAGGTGGCAGCATCTTCTCATTCACCAGTGGTTTTCGCATCTTGGCACCGTCCTGCTTGAAAACTGTATATACCAAAGATATGGATTATGGCATCGGACACAACTATGGACAGGTATGGGTATATTTTTGGTTTATTATTTTACTTTTATTACAGGAGATAGAGGGCGTCGAATGGGTTACGAGTCACAATAAAATGTTAAAACTGTATTGTGTTTTATTTCATTAAAATACTTTAGTCTGGCTGTGTCTATTTAACATGTATCAACTAAAGGATTAGTAATCGAGAGGTGTTTTATTGACACCTCTCCATTACTAAGCCGGGCTTGATGTCACCTTACAATACAAAGGTGACATCAACCCCACAACTATTACCCCACTAGCCACCACTACAGTGCAAGTGGGAAGAGCAAGGCTAAGTGCCGGAATTGGTGCATCTTAGAGATGTGGCTTTTCTGGGGAGGCTTGCCATTTATAAGGCAAGAAATCCCACGTATTAAACCTGACAGGGCACACTTGTGAAGTGAAAACCATTCCCGGTGACTACCTCTTGAAGCTCATCAAGAGAATGCCAAGAGTGTGCAAAGCAGTCATCAATGCAAAAGGTGGCTACTTTGAAGAACCTAAAATATTAGACATAATTTCGGTTGTTCCGCACTTTTTTGTTAAGTATATAATTCCACATGTGTTAATTCATAGTTTTGATGCCTTCAGTGTGAATGCACAATTTTCATAGTCATGAAAATACAGTAAAATCTTTAAATGAGAAGGTGTGTCCAAACTTTTCGTCTGTACTGTATATATATATATATATATAAATATATATATATATATACACATACACACACTGCATATATTGTGCTTTGCTCATGTGTTGGGGGGACACTCACATAGCAAAGGGATTCAGTCACCAGGGGTGGATTAAGGGTAGCCAGGGCCCCGGGCTGTTCAGACACTGCGGGGCCCCCCAGTAATGTGACGGGGGTCATGTGACGGGGGTCATGTGACGGGGGGGTCATGTGATACCTGAACCAGACAGATTATTCCAGAAAAATGGCCGGGTCCTACTCTACTGTAACCTATTAAATATTTGTTAAAATATGCAATACAATTTAGGTATATTTTGACCAATATCACATACAAGGAACAAATAACACTGCACCATGACCAGACCACAAAAATTACAACCACAGTGATCGAATAATATCACATACAAGGAACAAATACCACCGCACCATGTCAAGACCACATACTACCACCACTTGGTGACCAAATAGCACATACAAGGGACAAATACCACAACACCATTTCCAGACCACATATTACCACCACATAGTGACTGAATACTACAATACTGATTAGTAATAAAAAAAACACACAATACTATCACCATAAGTGCTAGTATTCACAGGAGATCTGTACTTAGTATGCAGTGTCTGTGTAGAGGTAATACAGCGATCACTGGTGACATTGTACACAGGACCTCTGTATATAGTGTATAGGTAATACAGTGATCACTGGTGACATTATATACAGGAGCTCTGTATATAGTATACAGTGTATAGTGTCAGTGTATAGGTAACACTGACTCACCAGTGACATCTCTAGGTGATGTCCTTCATCTTTCATCCAGCACAGACCGCCATCACTTCTTCCAGCCAGGACTTGTCTCTGCCGGAAATAACACAGTTATCTCGAGCTCCACTTGCAGAACACATTACTTAATTTTTCCCAACTTCTACATTACACTACATGAAGAAAAAGAGGCAATATAGTGTCACTCTACACAGTAACAGGACCGCCCCCCCCATTTAAAGCAATGAACTAAAAAAATAAAATAAATACATCACTGCAGTAATAATATCCCTTAATTAGCCCCTATGTCCAGCATTGCCCCCAGACAGTGTGTCCAGCAATCTGCCCCAGTGTGTCCAGCATATTGCCCCGTGTCCAGCATATTGCCCCAGAGTATCCAGCATTGCCCCCAGACAGTGTGTCCAGCAATCTGCCCCAGTGTATCCAGCATATTACCCCCAGTGTGTCCAGCATTGCCCCCAGACAGTGTGTCCAGCATTGCCCCCAGACAGTGTGTCCAGCATATTACCCACAGTCAGTGTGTCCAGCATATTACCCCCAGTGTGTCCAGCATATTACCCCCAGTGTATCCAGCATATTGCCACCAGTGTGTCCAGCATATTACCCCCAGTGTGTCCAGCATATTACCCCCAGTGTGTCCAGCATATTACCCCCAGTGTGTCCAGCAATCATCTGCCCCAGTGTATCCTCCAGCATTGCCCCCAGTGTGTCCAGCAATCTGCCCCAGTGTCTCCAGCATTGCCCCAGTGTCTCCATCAATCTGCCCCAGTGTCTCCAGCATTGCCCCAGTGTCTCCAGCATTGCCCCAGTGTCTCCAGCATTGCCCCAGTGTCTCCAGCAATCATCTGCCCCAGTGTGTCCTCCAGCAATTATCTACCCCAGTGTGTCCTCCAGCATTGCCCCCAGTGTCTCCAGCAATCTGCCCCAGTGTCTCCAGCAATCTGCCCCAGTGTCTCCAGCATTGCCCCCAGTGTCCAGCAATCTGCCCCAGTGTCTCCAGCATTGCCCCCAGTGTCCATCAATGTGCCCCAGTGTCTCCAGCATTGCCCCAGTGTCCAGCAATCTGCCCCAGTGTCTCCAGCATTTCCCCCAGTGTCCAGCAATATGCCCCAGTGTCTCCAGCATTGCCCCAGTGTCTCCAGCAAGGCCCCAGTGTGTACTCCAGCATTGCCCCCAGTGTCTCCAGCATTGCCCCAGTGTCTCCAGCATTGCCCCAGTGTGTCCAGCATTGCCCCAGTGTGTCCAGCAATCTGCCCCAGTGTGTCCAGCATTGCCCCAGTGTGTCCAGCATTGCCCCCAGTGTGTGCAGCATTGCCCCCAGTGTGTCCATCAATCTGCCCCAGTGTCTCCAGCATTGCCCCAGTGTGTCCAGCAATCTGCCCCAGTGTCTCCAGCAATCTGCCCCAGTGTCTCCAGCATTGACCCAGTGTGTCCAGCAATCATCTGCCCCAGTGTGTCCTCCAGCATTGCCCCCAGGGTCTCCAGCATTGCCCCCAGTGTCTCCAGCATTGCCCCCAGTGTCTCTAGCATTGCCCCCAGTGTGTCCAGCAATCATCTGCCCCAGTGTGTCCTCCAGCATTGCCCCCAGTGTGTCCAGCAATCTGCCCCAGTGTGTCCAGCATATTGCCCCGGGCCCCCCGGATTGACGTTTGCAAAAACAAAAAACAAAAAAAAAGAGTTCTCCTCACCTGACCTGTGCGCTCCAGCGGCGAGCTCCCTCCATCAGTGCACACTCGCCGGCGACTGACAATGACATCAGACGCCAGCGACATGTGAGCTGCGCCTGTGGTCGACTTCAGCTGCCAGCCTCCAATTGGCTGGCGGCTGTTGTTAATTATTGACGTGCGGGCGCACGCCCGCACATCAATAGGAAACTGCCGCAGTGCTGGTATGGGCCCGGTGAGCAGATGAGACGGGGCCCGATGCGGGCCCCCTCTCTCTGCCCACCATGCCCATAAATGATACACCAGTCAGGGCACGGGCAGTAATGCCCTGATGGCGGCGGGCAATCTGTGCGGTAGCCCAGGGCCACCCCACACCACTGGGCCCTGGGCTACCGCCCAGATTGACCCTCTTATAATCCGCCCCTGTCAGTCACACAGGCACGTTTTTCTCACAAAAACAGTCCATGCGGTTTATTATGGCATCATAATAAATGTCATGCACAGTCCATTACACTTCATGGAACACAATAGGCACCAAGAGATGACATTAGGTTGCAGCTTTAACTTATATACTTCACATATGGCTTTAACTCACAGTTCAGACACTACACCCGCCAGCCCTCCTTGACTAGTTCCTGGGGGTGTCCGTAAGCCGTATCAGTGTCTCTAGTCACATAGCGCACACAACATTGGTTCACCATCTCTAAACACGCTGGACCTCACTTCATCCATTTACTGTGGGAGACTGCACAGTTCATTACTGACCCCCTGTCAGTGCCCACAGTTCCCCATACTCTTGAGTTACCTTACAGGAGCTCCTGTCAATCCTCTCTCTCTCAGGGAAGCTGCCTTACCTGGGATCACCATCCCGGACAATGCCTTGCTCACTAGGCCACCTGACAGTCCAGATCCTCAGACGGGCTGTAGCTCCCCCAGTGCAGTGCCGTTGCAGACTATGCATCCACTCCTTCCCATGTGCTCTTCAGGAATCCTACTCTTACTCCCAGGGCTTCCAACACAGGCCACTGCGTGTGCTGCTCAGGATGTCCGTCACCACCTGGGACCGTCCAACACACAAGTCTCTAAGTGCACTGTTCAGGGATCCAATCCTACTCCCAGGATCTCCCAACCCACAAGTCTTCCAGATTCATGGCCTCACAGTGTGCTATTCAGGGATCCAGTCCACACTCAGAACCTCCCAACACACAAGTCGTCCAGGATCTACACAGTCTCCATTACAGAGATCACTACACCACCATTGCAGAGACCACTCAGGTCCTTACACAGGAAACATTACCGATGATGTGACCCACACCCTGGTCACATTATGTAGTTGTAGCCACCCATAGATGGGTGGTGTGTGTGTGGCTAGTTCGACCCACCCAGCTCTCATAACTAGCTCATATAAGCCTCCCTTCACACTTATACAAACACTTGTGGGACTACAGGTCCCATAACAACATTACTTCAGGATTACAGCGCAGACTACCTCTGTGACACATATCAGCCATTTACAATTCTGTCAGTCACTGTTCCATCATCATTATAACCACAGATACGTCTCCATGCATATCCAGAGGAGCACAATCAGTGCCCCCTAGCTGTAACAGGGGTCACTGCATCACATACCCCCCTGTTCAAACTTGTTGGGTTGAACACCTGTTATACACCCGGGGTCTCGAGACAAGTTACGCACGTTACCTTGCCCTACCAGTCAAGAGAACTGTTTCAGTCGGTTGTGAGCGTCATTCATCATCACACCTTTGTTAGGTTTTTCCCACCCCCAGGGGTCAACATGTAGGCCTTGAGCTTTGGACCTTAAGTCACAGTCTGTCTGTCTGTCTATGTCACCAGACCTTTAGTCACCACACTTTCCAAGTGTGCCCAATCACGTTCTTTCCATGGCCACCCGCCACCCATGGTTGTTGCGTTCATGAGTCCCCCGTCCAGTCGAGCCTAGCGACTGATCTGAGTCTGATTCTTTATTACTATGTCTGCTACAGGGGCTACTGTCCATGTCCCTTAGCTTTGTACTGAGAGTAGAACTGCCACTTTTGGATATTCCCAGGAGCGCTGAAGGAAACTCAGACAACATATGTAGTTTACCACAACGCGTTTCGACGGTAAACACCGTCTTCTTCAGGTGTAACTCCCACCTGAAGAAGACAGTGTTTACCATCGAAACGCGATTTCTGTTTGACATATGCTCTTATCCTCCCTTGGAGGTATTCAGCTGGAGCTGCGGTGGTGCTCGACATCTCCCCTTCCCTGGGTTGATTCCTCTGCGCTCCCCTGTGACTGCTTTCACTTATTTTTACTTTCGGATATTCGACCTCCTTATCTCTTTGAACTTCTTTGGTGGTCAGCCATTCAATAAGATTTTTATTTTTATGGCTCTACATTATAAACTTCTGTGAACCACTTGGGGGTTCAAAGTGCTCAACACACATCTAGATAAGTTCCTTAGGGGGTCTACTTTTCAAAATGGTGTCACCTTTGGGGGTTTCCACTGTTTAGGCACATCAGGGGCTCTCCAAACGAGACATGACGTCCTATCTCAAATCCAGCCAATTTTGCATTGAAAAGTCAAATGGCGCTCCTTCCTTTCTGAGCTCTGCCGTGTGTCCAGTGGTTTACCCCCAGATATGGGATATCAGGATACTCAGGACAAATTGCACAACAACGTTTGGGGTCCACTTTCTCCTGCTACCCTTGGTAAAATAAAAAAAATTGCATCTGAAGTAAATTTTTTGTGAAAAAGTTAAATGTTCATTTTTTTAAACATTCAAAAAATTCCTGTGAAGCTCCTGAAGGGACTGTCCCTGGCTGTCTCGAGGACCACACTGGCCACTGGATAGTCCTTAGTGCGCCCATGGATGCAGGTGACCTTGACCCTCCTATTGGGTATTTCAAAGCCCTCGGGTGCAACCCTCACTAGAGTCACCGGGCTCCCAGAATCTTCCAGTCTGCACATTTCTTTCTTGTGCATCCAACAGAGCACACCCCTATAAACTCTCTCCGGGTGCATAGTTCATATAGCAGACTGGACACACATAATTCACATACCTCTGGCAATAGTTAGTCTGTGGCACCCTTTTGGGATGCTCCGCTCCCTTTTAGGAAACTACCATTCCCCAGGAATCCACCCCCTTTTGGGCAACTATCCCTGTTCGGGTTACCTCTCCTTTTGGGACTCCACCCCTTTTTGGACAACCATCCCTGTTTGGGTCACCATCCTCTTTTAGGGACACCACCCCTTCCCTAGGGTACACCCCTTTGACTACCCATGGTACTCTCAGGAACCAGTTCACTCACACAGTACAGAAAAAAAACATCTCTTTGGGTCGTCACTGGCCCTTTAAGAGTCTGCACTATCTGGACCAATGTCCTTACGACACCTCACCAGCTCCTGCTGGCAGTACCACAGCTCCTGCTGCAGTCACAGACAGCCAGTACCTCCGGCTGCCGATTACAAGCCGCTTCTGCTGCCACTGCAGCTCAGGCTGCTGCAGAACCTCTTGCTGCATGTGCAGCTCCTCTCCACAAAGCTCTGCACCGCAGACTTCGTCGACCCGCCAATCCACAGCAAACTTCATAACCCCGCCGAGTTACAGCAATCATATCCACACGTGCGTCCTGGACCGTTGCCCGCAGTCCAGCACCATACAGTTAGGTCCATATATATTTGGACAGAGACAAAATTTTTCTAACTTTGGTTATAGACATTACCACAATGAATTTTAAACAAAACAATTCAGATGCAGTTGAAGTTCAGACTTTCAGCTTTCATTTGAGGGTATCCACATTAAAATTGGATGAAGGGTATAGGAGTTTCAGCTCCTTAACATGTGCCACCCTGTTTTTAAAGGGACCAAAAGTAATTGGACAGATTCAATAATTGTAAATAAAATGTTCATTTTTAGTACTTGGTTGAAAACCCTTTGTTGGCAATGACTGCCTGAAGTCTTGAACTCATGGACATCACCAGATGCTGTGTTTCCTCCTTTTTGATGCTCTGCCAGTAGTGTTGAGCGATACTTTCCGATATCGGAAAGTATCGGTATCGGAAAGTATCGGCCGATACCGTCAAAATATCGGATCTAATCCGATACCGATGCAAGTCAACGGGATGAAAATAACGGAATTAAAATAAACCCTTTATAAACTTGTAGGTTCATTCTACATGAAGGAAAACAACTAAGAATAATGTAGGATGTATTGGGGGACGTGGCGGAGACATTAAAGGCACAGAGGTTTAGCCCAATCTAATAGAATAGCAGGATTTTTTTTTTTTTTATGACGTTCGGCGGTAGAAAGATTTTGACTATGTTAATTTTTTTTTTATTTTGTCAGATATTGATGTTTCACTACTTCCACGCCCTTCACCTTCTTTTTTACTTCTCCCACACTTTCTTCTTCATTATCCTCATCATCAGCTTCTTTGACATCAACTTCTTCACCTTATTCATCTTCTTCTTCATCTTCTACCTATTATTTTTTTGGTTACATTGTTCATATTCTTTTTATTTTACTATTATCTTCATCATATTCTACTTCTTCATCATATTCTTATTTGTGACAGGCATTCCCGTAGTTGTTATCTATAAAAGTTTGAAGATTACACCTTCCGTTCTGCCTGTCACAAAAGAGTTACATTTGTCCGCGTTCAGTTTGGCCTGCAGCATCAGGCTTTATCCAGGGGCACCACGAGGAGGAACGGACTCACCCCCATACACTGCTTAGTCTTCTTCTGCTTATAATTTAGATAATATTTTTTGCTCTGATATTTAGTGTTATGCTTAATGTTCTTCTGCTCTTTGTTCTGCAGCCTCTTGTTCTTCTGCTTCTCGGTCTTCCAGGTCGTCGTCGTCTCTAGGGTCGTCGTCTCCGGGGTCGTCGTCATCGGGGTGGTCTTCAGGGTCGTTGTCTCCGGGGTCGTCGTCATCGGGGTGGTCTTCAGGGTCATCGTCTCCAGGGTCGTCGTCATCACGGTGGTTGTCGTCTCTGGTGTCGTCGTCATCTTAGGGGTGGTCTTCCGGGTCATCGTGTTTAGTCTCTTGAACTTGGAAATGTAGCAGAAGGTACAAGAAGGCTGAGAAAATGCTGAGAACCAGCTGATGGAACTGGAACTCGGATGGCAACCCGAAGCTCCAAGAGCCAATGGAACTACCGAGGACCAGCTGACGTTACTGGAACCCGGTTACTAAGCAGGAGGTACCCGTGCCTGAAAGCACTACCAAGGACCAACTGACGTTGGTGGAACTCGGATACCCAGAGGGAGGCACCTAAGCCAAAGGCTCTGCCCGGAACCAGCTGACGGTACTGGAACCAGGATGGGGAGCAGAAGGTACAAGAGCAAAAGACACTGCCGAGAACCAGCTGATGGTGCTGGAACCCGGAGGGGTAGCCGAAGGTCCAAGAGCCAATGGAACTACCGAAGACCAGCTGACGCTACTGGAACCCGGTTACTAAGCAGGAGGTACCCGTGCCTGAAAGCACTACCAAGGACCACCTGACGTTGGTGGAACTCGGATACCCAGAGGGAGGCACCTAAGCCAAAGGCTCTGCCCGGAACCAGCTGACGGTACTGGAACCAGGAAGGGGAGCAGAAGGTACAAGAGCAAAAGACACTGTCGAGAACCAGCTGACGGTGCTGGAACCCGGATGGGTAGCCGAAGGTCCAAGAGCCAATGGAACTACCGAAGACCAGCTGACGTTACTGGAACCCGGTTACTAAGCAGGAGGTACCCGTGCCTGAAAGCACTACCAAGGACCACCTGACGTTGGTGGAACTCGGATACCCAGAGGGAGGCACCTAAGCCAAAGGCTCTGCCCGGAACCAGCTGACGGTACTGGAACCAGGATGGGGAGCAGAAGGTACAAGAGCAAGTGTCTGCGTGGCTTTTGCAGGACACGATGCCGGCTGCACAGCAGGGGAACAGCTGGCGGTGCTGAACCCCACTGACACATTGGCTGGTGTTTTTCTCTGTGCAGCTAGCAGTACCGGGCCCCAACTGGCGGTGTTAGAGCCCAGGCTCTGCAGGGGGAGCAGAGTGTAGGCCGAAGCCTAATTGAACCAATTTCAAAGGTAACCTTTAACCCCCCCTCAGGGGTTACAAAGTAGAAGAGCCACAGCTTATGCAGCAGTAGTGCTGCACAAGTCAAAGGTTGCTCTTTTAATTTTGCTCCTTGCACACGCTGAATGAAACACGTATAACATTTAGCCCTTTATACAGTCAAACTGTGTTGGAGGCGCGAGTTCCCTTTGTAATGAGACGCAGCACAGATGTCAAGAATCCCACCTTGGTGCTGGGTGCAGCCTCCTGAGCGTTGTTATTTGCTGTACAGGAGTCTGCGCTGTCGTGTTATCCCCTGGCCTAGCGCTGTTAGCGCTGCCCATCTTCTGACATCATTTAATGTCGGCCGGTGCGGTTCGCGATGACCATGAATCCCAGCCCCGCAGTGTCTTAACATTGTTAAAACACTGCGGGGCTGGGATTCATGGCCTGGCGCAGCACATATGTTCGCCTCTCCCACTCGGGTCCTTACACCCGCTTCAGACTGTGCGGCGTCAGCTGATCCCTTATCGCATGCCACGGCCATGAAGCCGCACAGTCTGAAGAAGGCGGAAGGAGATGAGGGACAGGCGAACTGATGCACTGCTCATGCCCATCAATCACACCCTCGCAGTCCCAAGAAATAAGACACCGAGGGGCGTTGTGTGGGTCAGGGCGGCCGCAGAGGCGCAGGCAGCCAAGCAATGATGCCAGAAGACGGGCAGCGCTACCAAGGGGGTTGCAGCATGTCATTACAAAGGAAAGTCACACCCCCGGGACGGTTAAATGGTCACACAGAGGACACATTTCAGACGTGTTTTCAGTTCCACATGTGCGAGGAGAATACGTTTATGAGCCACCTTGCACACATGCAGCATTACCGCTGTACAAGGTGGCCTTAAAAACGTACAAACGCCTGGGGGAGGGGGGACAGGTTCCCTTCAATTTCAGTTCTTGTGTCTGCGTGGCTTTTGCAGGACACGATGCCGGCTGCACAGCAGGGGAACAGCTGGCGGTGGTGAACCCCACTGACACATTGGCTGGTGTTTTTCTCTGTGCAGCTAGCAGTACCGGGCCCCAACTGGCGGTGTTAGAGCCCGGGGTCAGCAGGAGGAGGAGATGGAGCAGAGTGTAGGCCGAAGCCTGCACTGGCGGCAGCTTTGGGTCTGTTGTGCCTGCGTGGCTGTTGCAGGACACGTTGCCGGCTGCACAGCAGGGGAACAGCTGGCGGTGCTGAACCCCACTGACACATTGGCTGGTGTTTGGCTCTGTGCAGCTAGCAGTACCGGGCCCCAATTGGCGGTGTTGGAGCCCGGGCTCTGCAGGGGGAGCAGAGTGTAGGCCGAAGCCTACTTGAACCAATTTCAAAGGTAACCTTTAACCCCCCCTCAGGGGTTACAAAGTAGAAGAGCCACAGCTTATGCAGCAGTAGTGCTGCACAAGTCAAAGGTTGCTCTTTTAATTTTGCTCCTTGCACACGCTGAAAGGAACACGTATAACATTTAGGCCCTTACACAGTCAAACTGATTTTGAGGCGTGAGTTCCCTTCATAAAGAGACGCAGTACAGCTGGCAAAAATGCCACCTTGGTGCTTTGCGCGGCCTCCTGAGCATCGTTATTTGTTGCACAGGAGTCTGCGCTTTTGTGTTATCCCTTGGCCTTGGGCTGTTAGCGCTGACCATCCTCTGACATCATGTTATGTCGGCTGTTGCGGTTTGCGATGACCATGCATCCCAGCCCCCCAGTGTGTTAACATTGTTAAAACACTGCGGGGCTGGGATTCATGGCCTGGTGCAGTACATATGTTCGCCTCTCACACTCGGGTCCTTACACCCGCTTCAGACTGTGCGGCGTCAGCTGATCCCTTATCGCATGCCGCGGCCATGAAGCCGCACAGTCTGAGGAAGGCGGAAGGAGATGAGGGACAGGCGAAGAAATGCACCGTTCATGCCCATCAATCACACCCTCGCAGTCCAAATAAATAAGACACCGAGGGGCGTTGTGTGGGGCAAGGCGGCCGCAGAGGCGCAGGCAGCCAAACAATGATATCAGAAGACGGGCAGCGCTACCAAGGAGCTTGTTGCGTGTCAATACAAAGGAAAATCACACCTGAGGGACGTTTTAATGGTCGCAGAGGACTCATTTTTAGACGTGTTCACTTCAACATGGGCAAGGAGATTAAGTTTCTGAGCCACCTTGCACACATGCAGCATTACTGTCGTACAAGGTGGCTGTAAAACGTAAAAACGCCTGGGGGAGGGGGGACAGGTTTCCTTCAATTTCAGTTCTTGTGTCTGCGTGGCTGTTGCAGGACACGTTGCCGGCTACACAGCAGGGGAACAGCTGGCGGTGCTGAACCCCACTGACACATTGGCTGGTGTTTGGCTCTGTGCAGCTAGCACATCTGGGCCCCAACTGGCGGTGTTAGAGCCCAGGGTCAGCAGGAGGAGGAGAGGGAGCAGAGTGTAGGCCGAAGCCTGCACTGGAGCAAGTTGAAAGGGAAACTTTAACCCCCCCCCCAGGCGTTTGTAGCTGAAAGAGCCATCGTGTACAGCACTAATGCTGGAAAAGGTAAACTTAGCTCTTTTAATTATGGTCCTTGCACATGCTGAACCTAACACTTATAAAAAGTGTCCCCTCCTACCGTGATACCGTCCGGTAGGTGGAACTTTCCTTTGTGATGTGACGCAGCACAGCCGTCATTCTTACCCCCTTGGTGCCGTGCGCCGCCTCCTCAGCGTTGTTTGAATCAGTCCCGGAGCCTGCGCTGTTAGGTTAGCCCTTGGCCATGCACACATTTTGCACTGCCCGTCTTCTGACATCATTTGGTGTCAGGCTGGCTGCGCCTGTGCGGCCGCGCTGGCCGAGAGCCCGCCTCGTACTGTCTTCTGATTTAATCCCACTGGGGGCCTGAGATCCATGGACATGCGCAGTGCATATCTGAACCTCCACCTCTCACTCATCTCCCTACGGCTTCTTCTGACTGTGCGGTGTCACGGCCGTGGCATGCTATTAGGGACCAGCTGACACCGCACAGTTTGAATAAGCCATAGGGAGATGAGTGAGAGGTGGAGGTTCAGATATGCACTGCACATGTCCATGGATCTCTGGCCCCCAGTGGGATTAAATCAGAAGAGACAGTACGAGGCGGGCTCTCGGCCAGCGCGGCCGCACAGGCGCAGCCAGCCTGACACCAAATGATGTCAGAAGACGGGCAGCGCAAAATGTGTGCATGGCCAAGGGCTAACCTAACAGCGCAGGCTCCGGGACTGATTCAAACAACGCTGAGGAGGCGGCGCACGGCGCCAAGGGGGTAAGAATTACGGCTGTGCTGCGTCACATCACAAAGGGAAGTTCCACCAACCGGACGGTATCACGGTAGGAGGGGACACTTTTCATAAGTGTTAGGATCAGCATGTGCAAGGAGCACCACGAAAAGAGGCACTTTTTCCCTTTGCATCATTACTGCTGCACAAGGTGGCTCCTTCAGTAACAAACGCCTGGGGGGGGGGGGACAGGTTCCCTTAAATTTAACTTGTTGTGCCTGCGTGGCGGTCGCAGTACACGTTGCCGGCTGCACAGCAGGGGAACAGCTGGCGGTGCTGAACCCCACTAACACATTGGCGAGGTGTTTGGCTCTGTGCGGACAGCACTTCTGGACGGCAACTAGCGGTGTTGGAGCCCAGGGACAGGTGGAGGAGGAGGAGGTAGGAGGAGGTAGGAGGGATTGCCACACACACAGCTGGGGAACAGCTGACGTTACTGAACCCCAATAACAGAGGAGCGACTGTTGGGACTGTGCGGACAGCACTTCTGGACGGCAACTAGCGGTGTTGGAGCCCAGGGACAGGTGGAGGAGGAGGAGGTAGGAGGAGGTAGGAGGGATTGCCACACACACAGCAGGGGAACAGCTGACGTTACTGAACCCCAATAACAGAGGAGGGACTGTTGGGACTGTGCGTACAGCACTACCAGGCAACAACTAGCGGTGTTGGAGCCCAGGGACAGGTGGAGGAGGAGGAGGTGGAGGAGGTAGGAGGGATTGCCACACACACAGCAGGGGAACAGCTGACGTTACTGAACCCCAATAACAGAGGAGGGACTGTTGGGACTGTGCGTACAGCACTACCAGGCAACAACTAGCGGTGTTGGAGCCCAGGGACAGGTGGAGGAGGAGGAGGTGGAGGAGGTAGGAGGGATTGCCACACACACAGCAGGGGAACAGCTGACGTTACTGAACCCCAATAACAGAGGAGGGACTGTTGGGACTGTGCGTACAGCACTACCAGGCAACAACTAGCGGTGTTGGAGCCCAGGGACAGGTGGAGGAGGTAGGAGGGATTGCCACACACACAGCAGGGGAACAGCTGACGTTACTGAACCCCAATAACAGAGGAGGGACTGTTGTGACTGTGCGTACAGCACTACCAGGCAACAACTAGCGGTGTTGGAGCCCAGGGACAGGTGGAGGAGGAGGAGGTGGAGGAGGTAGGAGGGATTGCCACACACACAGCAGGGGAACAGCTGACGTTATTGAACCCCAATAACAGAGGAGGGACTGTTGGGACTGTGCGTACAGCACTACCAGGCAACAACTAGCGGTGTTGGAGCCCAGGGACAGGTGGAGGAGGAGGAGGTGGAGGAGGTAGGAGGGATTGCCACACACACAGCTGGGGAACAGCTGACGTTACTGAACCCCAATAACAGAGGAGGGACTGTTGACTGTGCGCACAGCACTACCAGGCAACAACTAGCGGTGTTGGAGCCCAGGGACAGGTGGAGGAGGAGGAGGTAGGAGGAGGTAGGAGGGATTGCCACACACACAGCTGGGGAACAGTGTTGTGAAATTGGATTCTGGGCTCCCCCGGTGGCCACTTGTGGAATTTAACTTGTGTGCATCATCCCCTCTGTTCACCTGCTCCTATCAGGATGTGGGAGTCGCTATATAACCTTGCTCCTCTGTCAGTTTCATGCCGGTCAACAATGTAATCAGTAGCCTTTCTGTGCATGTTCCTGCTACTAGACAACTCCCAGCTAAGTTGGACTTTTGTCCTTGTGTGTTTTTGCATTTTGTTCCTGTTCACAGCTGCTGTTTCGTTACTGTGTCTGGAAAGCTCTTGTGAGCGGAAATTGCCACTCTGGTGTTATGAGTTAATGCTAGAGTCTTAAAGTAATTTCTGGATGGTGTTTTGATAGGGTTTTCTGCTGACCATGAAAGTGCCCTTTCTGTCTTTATGCTATCTAGTAAGCGGACCTCGATTTTGCTAAACCTATTTTCATACTACGTTTGTCATTTCATCTTAAATCACCGCCAATATATGTGGGGGCCTCTGTCTGCCTTTTGGGAAAATTTCTCTAGAGGTGAGCCAGGACTGTCTTTTCCTCTGCTAGGATTAGGTAGTTCTCCGGCTGGCGCTGGGCATCTAGGGATAAAAAAACGTAGGCATGCTACCCGGCCACTTCTAGTTGTGCGGCAGGTTTAGTTCATGGTCAGTATAGTTTCCATCTTCCAAGAGCTAGTTCTCATATATGCTGGGCTATGTTCTCTCGCCATTGAGAATCACGACAGTTTGACCAGCCCAAAAAAGGGTTAAATTACTGGCTGAGAAAGGAGAGAAAAAAGAAGTCTGCTACAATTTTTTTTTTTTTTTTCCCCTCTAGTTCTGAGTGTGCTCTTAATTGAATCACTTGCTAGTCTGCCTATACTGCAGCCTTCCTCTCTTCCTCTCCTTCTAATCCTTGAATGGCTCTGTGTTCACCTGTTTCAAATGGATCTTCAGAGTGTAGCTACAGGTTTGAATAATCTCGCCACAAAGGTACAAAATTTGCAAGATTTTGTTGTTCATGTACCTATGTCTGAGCCTAGAATTCCTTTGCCTGAATTCTTCTCGGGGAATAGATCTCACTTTCAAAATTTTAAAAATAATTGCAAATTGTTTTTGTCCCTGAAGTCTCGCTCTGCCGGAGACCCTGCACAGCAGGTCAGGATTGTAATTTCCTTGCTCCGGGGCGACCCTCAAGACTGGGCTTTTGCATTGGCACCAGGGGATCCTGCGTTGCTCAATGTGGATGCGTTTTTTCTGGCCTTGGGGTTGCTTTATGAGGAACCTCATTTAGAGCTTCAGGCGGAAAAGGCCTTGATGTCCTTGTCTCAGGGGCAAGATGAAGCTGAAATATACTGCCAAAAATTCCGCAAATGGTCTGTGCTTACTCAGTGGAATGAGTGCGCCCTGGCGGCGATTTTCAGAGAAGGTCTCTCTGATGCCATTAAGGATGTTATGGTGGGGTTCCCTGTGCCTGCGAGTCTGAATGAGTCCATGACGATGGCTATTCAGATCGATAGGCATCTGCGGGAGCGCAAACCTGTGCACCATTTGGCGGTGTCTACTGAGAAAACGCCAGAAAATATGCAATGTGATAGAATTCTGTCCAGAAGCGAGCGGCAGAATTTTAGACGAAAAAATGGGTTGTGCTTCTATTGTGGTGATTCAACTCATGTTATATCAGCATGCTTTAAGCGTACTAAGAAGCCTGACAAGTCTGTTTCAATTAGCACTTTACAGTCTAAGTTTATTCTATCTGTGACCCTGATTTGTTCTTTGTCATCTATTACCGCGGACGCCTATGTCGACTCTGGCGCTGCTTTGAGTCTTATGGATTGGTCCTTTGCCAAACGCTGTGGGTATGATTTGGAGCCATTGGAGGCTCCGATACCTCTGAAAGGGATTGACTCCACCCCATTGGCTAGTAATAAACCACAATACTGGACACAAGTGACTATGCGTGTTAATCCGGATCACCAGGAGGTTATTCGCTTTCTGGTGCTGTATAATCTACATGATGTTTTGGTGCTGGGATTGCCATGGCTGCAATCTCATAACCCAGTCCTCGACTGGAGAGCTATGTCTGTGTTAAGCTGGGGATGTAAAGGAACTCATGGGGACGTACCTTTGGTTTCCATTTCATCATCTATTCCCTCTGAGATTCCTGAATTCTTGTCTGACTTTCGTGACGTTTTTGAAGAACCCAAGGTTGGTTCACTACCTCCGCACCGGGAGTGCGATTGTGCCATAGACTTGATCCCGGGTAGTAAATACCCTAAGGGTCGTTTATTTAATCTGTCTGTGCCTGAACACGCTGCTATGCGAGAATATATAAAGGAGTCCTTGGAAAAGGGACATATTCGTCCTTCGTCATCTCCCTTAGGAGCCGGTTTTTTCTTTGTGTCTAAGAAAGACGGCTCTTTGAGGCCGTGTATTGATTATCGACTTTTGAATAAAATCACGGTTAAATATCAATATCCGTTACCACTGCTTACTGATTTGTTTGCTCGTATAAAGGGGGCCAAGTGGTTCTCTAAGATTGATCTCCGTGGGGCGTATAATTTGGTGCGAATCAAGCAGGGGGATGAGTGGAAAACCGCATTTAATACGCCCGAGGGCCATTTTGAGTATTTGGTGATGCCTTTTGGTCTTTCAAATGCCCCTTCAGTCTTCCAGTCCTTTATGCATGACATTTTCCGCGATTATTTGGATAAATTTATGATTGTGTATCTGGATGATATTCTGATTTTTTCGGATGACTGGGACTCTCATGTCCAGCAGGTCAGGAGGGTTTTTCAGGTTTTGCGGTCTAATTCCTTGTGTGTGAAGGGTTCTAAGTGTGTTTTTGGGGTTCAGAAGATTTCCTTCTTGGGATACATTTTTTCCCCCTCTTCCATCGAGATGGATCCTGTCAAGGTTCAGGCTATTGGTGATTGGACGCAACCCTCTTCTCTTAAGAGTCTTCAGAAATTTTTGGGCTTTGCTAACTTTTATCGTCGATTTATTGCTGGTTTTTCTGATGTTGTAAAACCATTGACTGATTTGACTAAGAAGGGTGCTGATGTTGCTGATTGGTCCCCTGATGCTGTGGAGGCCTTTCGGGAGCTCAAGCGCCGCTTTTCTTCCGCCCCAGTGTTGCGTCAGCCTGATGTTGCTCTTCCTTTTCAGGTTGAGGTCGACGCTTCTGAAATCGGAGCTGGGGCGGTGTTGTCGCAGAGAAGTTCCGACTGCTCCGTGATGAGACCTTGTGCTTTTTTTTCCCGTAAATTTTCGCCCGCCGAGCGGAATTATGATATTGGGAATCGGGAGCTTTTGGCCATGAAGTGGGCTTTTGAGGAGTGGCGTCACTGGCTTGAGGGGGCCAGACATCAGGTGGTGGTATTGACTGACCACAAAAATTTAATTTACCTTGAGTCTGCCAGGCGCCTGAATCCTAGACAAGCGCGCTGGTCGTTGTTTTTCTCTCGGTTTAATTTTGTGGTGTCTTACCTACCGGGTTCTAAGAATGTTAAGGCGGATGCCCTTTCTAGGAGTTTTGAGCCTGACTCCCCTGGTAATTCTGAGCCCACAGGTATCCTTAAAGATGGAGTGATATTGTCTGCCGTTTCTCCAGACCTGCGGCGGGCCTTGCAGGAGTTTCAGGCGGATAGACCTGATCGTTGCCCACCTGGTAGACTGTTTGTTCCTGATGATTGGACCAGTAGAGTCATCTCTGAGGTTCATTCTTCTGCGTTGGCAGGTCATCCTGGAATCTTTGGTACCAGGGATTTGGTGGCAAGGTCCTTCTGGTGGCCTTCCCTGTCACGAGATGTGCGAGGCTTTGTGCAGTCTTGTGACGTTTGTGCTCGGGCCAAGCCTTGTTGTTCTCGGGCTAGTGGATTGTTGTTACCCTTGCCTATCCCGAAGAGGCCTTGGACGCACATTTCGATGGATTTTATTTCGGATCTGCCTGTTTCTCAGAAGATGTCTGTCATCTGGGTGGTGTGTGACCGTTTCTCTAAGATGGTCCATCTGGTTCCCTTGCCTAAGTTGCCTTCTTCTTCCGAGTTGGTTCCTCTGTTTTTTCAAAATGTTGTTCGTTTGCATGGTATTCCGGAGAATATCGTTTCTGACAGAGGGACCCAATTCGTGTCTAGATTTTGGCGGGCATTCTGTGCTAGGATGGGCATAGATTTGTCTTTTTCGTCTGCTTTCCATCCTCAGACTAATGGCCAGACCGAGCGGACTAATCAGACCTTGGCGACATATTTGAGGTGTTTTGTGTCTGCGGATCAGGATGATTGGGTTGCTTTTTTGCCTTTGGCGGAGTTCGCCCTCAATAATCGGGCCAGCTCTGCCACCTTGGTGTCCCCGTTTTTCTGTAATTCGGGGTTTCATCCTCGATTTTCCTCCGGTCAAGTGGAATCTTCGGATTGTCCTGGAGTGGATGCTGTGGTGGAGAGGTTGCATCAGATTTGGGGGCAGGTGGTGGACAATTTGAAGTTGTCCCAGGAGAAGACTCAGCTTTTTGCCAACCGCCGTCGTCGTGTTGGTCCTCGGCTTTGTGTTGGGGACTTGGTGTGGTTGTCTTCTCGTTTTGTCCCTATGAGGGTTTCTTCTCCTAAGTTTAAGCCTCGGTTCATCGGCCCGTACAAGATATTGGAGATTCTTAACCCTGTGTCCTTCCGTTTGGACCTCCCTGCATCCTTTTCGATTCATAATGTTTTTCATCGGTCATTGTTGCGCAGGTATGAGGTACCAGCTGTGCCTTCCGTTGAGCCTCCTGCTCCGGTGTTGGTTGAGGGTGAGTTGGAGTACGTTGTGGAAAAGATCTTGGACTCTCGTGTTTCCAGACGGAAACTCCAGTATCTGGTCAAATGGAAGGGATACGGTCAGGAGGATAATTCTTGGGTCACTGCCTCTGATGTTCATGCCTCCGATCTTGTCCGTGCCTTTCATAGGGCTCATCCTGATCGCCCTGGTGGTTCTGGTGAGGGTTCGGTGCCCCCTCCTTGAGGGGGGGGTACTGTTGTGAAATTGGATTCTGGGCTCCCCCGGTGGCCACTTGTGGAATTTAACTTGTGTGCATCATCCCCTCTGTTCACCTGCTCCTATCAGGATGTGGGAGTCGCTATATAACCTTGCTCCTCTGTCAGTTTCATGCCGGTCAACAATGTAATCAGTAGCCTTTCTGTGCATGTTCCTGCTACTAGACAACTCCCAGCTAAGTTGGACTTTTGTCCTTGTGTGTTTTTGCATTTTGTTCCTGTTCACAGCTGCTGTTTCGTTACTGTGTCTGGAAAGCTCTTGTGAGCGGAAATTGCCACTCTGGTGTTATGAGTTAATGCTAGAGTCTTAAAGTAATTTCTGGATGGTGTTTTGATAGGGTTTTCTGCTGACCATGAAAGTGCCCTTTCTGTCTTTATGCTATCTAGTAAGCGGACCTCGATTTTGCTAAACCTATTTTCATACTACGTTTGTCATTTCATCTTAAATCACCGCCAATATATGTGGGGGCCTCTGTCTGCCTTTTGGGAAAATTTCTCTAGAGGTGAGCCAGGGCTGTCTTTTCCTCTGCTAGGATTAGGTAGTTCTCCGGCTGGCGCTGGGCATCTAGGGATAAAAAAACGTAGGCATGCTACCCGGCCACTTCTAGTTGTGCGGCAGGTTTAGTTCATGGTCAGTATAGTTTCCATCTTCCAAGAGCTAGTTCTCATATATGCTGGGCTATGTTCTCTCGCCATTGAGAATCACGACAGTTTGACCGGCCCAAAAAAGGGTTAAATTACTGGCTGAGAAAGGAGAGAAAAAAGAAGTCTGCTACAATTTTTTTTTTTTTTTTTTTTTCCCCTCTAGTTCTGAGTGTGCTCTTAATTGAATCACTTGCTAGTCTGCCTATACTGCAGCCTTCCTCTCTTCCTCTCCTTCTAATCCTTGAATGGCTCTGTGTTCACCTGTTTCAAATGGATCTTCAGAGTGTAGCTACAGGTTTGAATAATCTCGCCACAAAGGTACAAAATTTGCAAGATTTTGTTGTTCATGTACCTATGTCTGAGCCTAGAATTCCTTTGCCTGAATTCTTCTCGGGGAATAGATCTCACTTTCAAAATTTTAAAAATAATTGCAAATTGTTTTTGTCCCTGAAGTCTCGCTCTGCCGGAGACCCTGCACAGCAGGTCAGGATTGTAATTTCCTTGCTCCGGGGCGACCCTCAAGACTGGGCTTTTGCATTGGCACCAGGGGATCCTGCGTTGCTCAATGTGGATGCGTTTTTTCTGGCCTTGGGGTTGCTTTATGAGGAACCTCATTTAGAGCTTCAGGCGGAAAAGGCCTTGATGTCCTTGTCTCAGGGGCAAGATGAAGCTGAAATATACTGCCAAAAATTCCGCAAATGGTCTGTGCTTACTCAGTGGAATGAGTGCGCCCTGGCGGCGATTTTCAGAGAAGGTCTCTCTGATGCCATTAAGGATGTTATGGTGGGGTTCCCTGTGCCTGCGAGTCTGAATGAGTCCATGACGATGGCTATTCAGATCGATAGGCGTCTGCGGGAGCGCAAACCTGTGCACCATTTGGCGGTGTCTACTGAGAAAACGCCAGAAAATATGCAATGTGATAGAATTCTGTCCAGAAGCGAGCGGCAGAATTTTAGACGAAAAAATGGGTTGTGCTTCTATTGTGGTGATTCAACTCATGTTATATCAGCATGCTTTAAGCGTACTAAGAAGCCTGACAAGTCTGTTTCAATTAGCACTTTACAGTCTAAGTTTATTCTATCTGTGACCCTGATTTGTTCTTTGTCATCTATTACCGCGGACGCCTATGTCGACTCTGGCGCTGCTTTGAGTCTTATGGATTGGTAATTTGCCAAACGCTGTGGGTATGATTTGGAGCCATTGGAGGCTCCGATACCTCTGAAAGGGATTGACTCCACCCCATTGGCTAGTAATAAACCACAATACTGGACACAAGTGACTATGCGTGTTAATCCGGATCACCAGGAGGTTATTCGCTTTCTGGTGCTGTATAATCTACATGATGTTTTGGTGCTGGGATTGCCATGGCTGCAATCTCATAACCCAGTCCTCGACTGGAGAGCTATGTCTGTGTTAAGCTGGGGATGTAAAGGAACTCATGGGGACGTACCTTTGGTTTCCATTTCATCATCTATTCCCTCTGAGATTCCTGAATTCTTGTCTGACTTTCGTGACGTTTTTGAAGAACCCAAGGTTGGTTCACTACCTCCGCACCGGGAGTGCGATTGTGCCATAGACTTGATCCCGGGTAGTAAATACCCTAAGGGTCGTTTATTTAATCTGTCTGTGCCTGAACACGCTGCTATGCGAGAATATATAAAGGAGTCCTTGGAAAAGGGACATATTCGTCCTTCGTCATCTCCCTTAGGAGCCGGTTTTTTCTTTGTGTCTAAGAAAGACGGCTCTTTGAGGCCGTGTATTGATTATCGACTTTTGAATAAAATCACGGTTAAATATCAATATCCGTTACCACTGCTTACTGATTTGTTTGCTCGTATAAAGGGGGCCAAGTGGTTCTCTAAGATTGATCTCCGTGGGGCGTATAATTTGGTGCGAATCAAGCAGGGGGATGAGTGGAAAACCGCATTTAATACGCCCGAGGGCCATTTTGAGTATTTGGTGATGCCTTTTGGTCTTTCAAATGCCCCTTCAGTCTTCCAGTCCTTTATGCATGACATTTTCCGCGATTATTTGGATAAATTTATGATTGTGTATCTGGATGATATTCTGATTTTTTCGGATGACTGGGACTCTCATGTCCAGCAGGTCAGGAGGGTTTTTCAGGTTTTGCGGTCTAATTCCTTGTGTGTGAAGGGTTCTAAGTGTGTTTTTGGGGTTCAGAAGATTTCCTTCTTGGGATACATTTTTTCCCCCTCTTCCATCGAGATGGATCCTGTCAAGGTTCAGGCTATTGGTGATTGGACGCAACCCTCTTCTCTTAAGAGTCTTCAGAAATTTTTGGGCTTTGCTAACTTTTATCGTCGATTTATTGCTGGTTTTTCTGATGTTGTAAAACCATTGACTGATTTGACTAAGAAGGGTGCTGATGTTGCTGATTGGTCCCCTGATGCTGTGGAGGCCTTTCGGGAGCTCAAGCGCCGCTTTTCTTCCGCCCCAGTGTTGCGTCAGCCTGATGTTGCTCTTCCTTTTCAGGTTGAGGTCGACGCTTCTGAAATCGGAGCTGGGGCGGTGTTGTCGCAGAGAAGTTCCGACTGCTCCGTGATGAGACCTTGTGCTTTTTTTTCCCGTAAATTTTCGCCCGCCGAGCGGAATTATGATATTGGGAATCGGGAGCTTTTGGCCATGAAGTGGGCTTTTGAGGAGTGGCGTCACTGGCTTGAGGGGGCCAGACATCAGGTGGTGGTATTGACTGACCACAAAAATTTAATTTACCTTGAGTCTGCCAGGCGCCTGAATCCTAGACAAGCGCGCTGGTCGTTGTTTTTCTCTCGGTTTAATTTTGTGGTGTCTTACCTACCGGGTTCTAAGAATGTTAAGGCGGATGCCCTTTCTAGGAGTTTTGAGCCTGACTCCCCTGGTAATTCTGAGCCCACAGGTATCCTTAAAGATGGAGTGATATTGTCTGCCGTTTCTCCAGACCTGCGGCGGGCCTTGCAGGAGTTTCAGGCGGATAGACCTGATCGTTGCCCACCTGGTAGACTGTTTGTTCCTGATGATTGGACCAGTAGAGTCATCTCTGAGGTTCATTCTTCTGCGTTGGCAGGTCATCCTGGAATCTTTGGTACCAGAGATTTGGTGGCAAGGTCCTTCTGGTGGCCTTCCCTGTCACGAGATGTGCGAGGCTTTGTGCAGTCTTGTGACGTTTGTGCTCGGGCCAAGCCTTGTTGTTCTCGGGCTAGTGGATTGTTGTTACCCTTGCCTATCCCGAAGAGGCCTTGGACGCACATTTCGATGGATTTTATTTCGGATCTGCCTGTTTCTCAGAAGATGTCTGTCATCTGGGTGGTGTGTGACCGTTTCTCTAAGATGGTCCATCTGGTTCCCTTGCCTAAGTTGCCTTCTTCTTCCGAGTTGGTTCCTCTGTTTTTTCAAAATGTTGTTCGTTTGCATGGTATTCCGGAGAATATCGTTTCTGACAGAGGGACCCAATTCGTGTCTAGATTTTGGCGGGCATTCTGTGCTAGGATGGGCATAGATTTGTCTTTTTCGTCTGCTTTCCATCCTCAGACTAATGGCCAGACCGAGCGGACTAATCAGACCTTGGCGACATATTTGAGGTGTTTTGTGTCTGCGGATCAGGATGATTGGGTTGCTTTTTTGCCTTTGGCGGAGTTCGCCCTCAATAATCGGGCCAGCTCTGCCACCTTGGTGTCCCCGTTTTTCTGTAATTCGGGGTTTCATCCTCGATTTTCCTCCGGTCAAGTGGAATCTTCGGATTGTCCTGGAGTGGATGCTGTGGTGGAGAGGTTGCATCAGATTTGGGGGCAGGTGGTGGACAATTTGAAGTTGTCCCAGGAGAAGACTCAGCTTTTTGCCAACCGCCGTCGTCGTGTTGGTCCTCGGCTTTGTGTTGGGGACTTGGTGTGGTTGTCTTCTCGTTTTGTCCCTATGAGGGTTTCTTCTCCTAAGTTTAAGCCTCGGTTCATCGGCCCGTACAAGATATTGGAGATTCTTAACCCTGTGTCCTTCCGTTTGGACCTCCCTGCATCCTTTTCGATTCATAATGTTTTTCATCGGTCATTGTTGCGCAGGTATGAGGTACCAGCTGTGCCTTCCGTTGAGCCTCCTGCTCCGGTGTTGGTTGAGGGTGAGTTGGAGTACGTTGTGGAAAAGATCTTGGACTCTCGTGTTTCCAGACGGAAACTCCAGTATCTGGTCAAATGGAAGGGATACGGTCAGGAGGATAATTCTTGGGTCACTGCCTCTGATGTTCATGCCTCCGATCATGTCCGTGCCTTTCATAGGGCTCATCCTGATCGCCCTGGTGGTTCTGGTGAGGGTTCGGTGCCCCCTCCTTGAGGGGGGGGTACTGTTGTGAAATTGGATTCTGGGCTCCCCCGGTGGCCACTTGTGGAATTTAACTTGTGTGCATCATCCCCTCTGTTCACCTGCTCCTATCAGGATGTGGGAGTCGCTATATAACCTTGCTCCTCTGTCAGGTTCATGCCGGTCAACAATGTAATCAGTAGCCTTTCTGTGCATGTTCCTGCTACTAGACAACTCCCAGCTAAGTTGGACTTTTGTCCTTGTGTGTTTTTGCATTTTGTTCCTGTTCACAGCTGCTGTTTCGTTACTGTGTCTGGAAAGCTCTTGTGAGCGGAAATTGCCACTCTGGTGTTATGAGTTAATGCTAGAGTCTTAAAGTAATTTCTGGATGGTGTTTTGATAGGGTTTTCTGCTGACCATGAAAGTGCCCTTTCTGTCTTTATGCTATCTAGTAAGCGGACCTCGATTTTGCTAAACCTATTTTCATACTACGTTTGTCATTTCATCTTAAATCACCGCCAATATATGTGGGGGCCTCTGTCTGCCTTTTGGGAAAATTTCTCTAGAGGTGAGCCAGGACTGTCTTTTCCTCTGCTAGGATTAGGTAGTTCTCCGGCTGGCGCTGGGCATCTAGGGATAAAAAAACGTAGGCATGCTACCCGGCCACTTCTAGTTGTGCGGCAGGTTTAGTTCATGGTCAGTATAGTTTCCATCTTCCAAGAGCTAGTTCTCATATATGCTGGGCTATGTTCTCTCGCCATTGAGAATCACGACAGAACAGCTGACCTTACTGAACCCCAATAACAGAGAAGCGACTGTTGGGACTGTGCGGACAGCACTTCTGGACGGCAACTAGCGGTGTTGGAGCCCAGGGACAGGTGGAGGAGGAGGAGGTAGGAGGAGGTAGGAGGGATTGCCACACACACAGCAGGGGAACAGCTGACGTTACTGAACCCCAATAACAGAGGAGGGACTGTTGGGACTGTGCGTACAGCACTACCAGGCAACAACTAGCGGTGTTGGAGCCCAGGGACAGGTGGAGGAGGAGGAGGTGGAGGAGGTAGGAGGGATTGCCACACACACAGCTGGGGAACAGCTGACGTTACTGAACCCCAATAACAGAGGAGGGACTGTTGACTGTGCGCACAGCACTACCAGGCAACAACTAGCGGTGTTGGAGCCCAGGGACAGGTGGAGGAGGAGGAGGTAGGAGGAGGTAGGAGGGATTGCCACACACACAGCAGGGGAACAGCTGACGTTACTGAACCCCAATAACAGAGGAGGGACTGTTGGGACTGTGCGTACAGCACTACCAGGCAACAACTAGCGGTGTTGGAGCCCAGGGACAGGTGGAGGAGGAGGAGGTGGAGGAGGTAGGAGGGATTGCCACACACACAGCAGGGGAACAGCTGACGTTACTGAACCCCAATAACAGAGGAGCGACTGTTGGGACTGTGCGGACAGCACTTCTGGATGGCAACTAGCGGTGTTGGAGCCCAGGGACAGGTGGAAAAGCAGAGGAACACAATGTAGGCCGAAGCCTGAGAAAGTCGAAAGGGAACCTTTAACCCCCCCCCCCAAGGCGTTTGTAGCTGAAAGAGCCAGCTTGTGCAGCACAAAAGATGCAAAAGGAAAAGGTGGCTCTTTTCATCATGCTCCTTGCAAACACAGAACTAAACACTTATAAAATGTGTCCCCTGAAACCGTGAAACCGTCCCGGAGGTGGGACTTTCCTTCGTAATATGACGCAGCACAGCCGTCATTCCTACCCCCCCGGCGCCGCGCCCCGGCTCCTCAGCGTAGTTTGATTCCGTCCCGGAGCCTGCGCTGTTATGTTATCCCTTGGCCAGGCACACTTAGCGCTGCCCATCTTCTGACATCATTTGGTGTCAGGATGGCTGCGCCTGTGCGGCCGCGCTGGCAGAGAGCCCGCCTCGCAGTGTCTTCTGATTTTATCCCACTGGGGGCCTGGGATCCATGGCCATGCACAGTGCATATCCTCGCCTCTCACTTCCCTCCCTACGGCTTCTTAAGACTGTGCGGTGTCACGGCCGTGGCATGCTATTAGGGACCAGCTGACACCGAACAGTCTGAAGAAGCCATAGGGAGATGAGTGAGAGGTGGAGGTTCAGATATGCACTGCGCATGTCCATGGATCCCAGGCCCCCAGTGGGATTAAATCAGAAGACACTGCGAGGCGGGCTCTCGGCCAGCGCGGCCGCACAGGCGCAGCCATCCTGACACCAAATGATGCCAGAAGACGGGCAGCGCTAAGTGTGCCTGGCCACGGGATAACATAACAGCGCAGGCTCCGGGACGGAATCAAACAACGCTGAGGAGCCGGGGCGCGGCGCCGGGGGGGGAGGAATGACGGCTGTGCTGCGTCATATTACGAAGGAAAGTCCCACCTCCGGGACGGTTTTACGGTATCAGTGGACACATTTTATAAGTGTTAAGTTCTGCGTGTGCAAGGAGCTAAACCAAAATAGCTACCTTTTCCTTGTGCAGCATTACTGCTGCACAAGGTGGCTCTTTCAGTAACAAACGCCTTGGGGGGGGGGGACAGATTCCCTTACATTTCAGTTGTTGTGTCAGCGTGGCGGTCGCATGACACATTGCCGGCTACACAGCTGGGGATCAGCTGACGTTACTGAAACCCAATAACACTGGGTCGTATGTTTTGACTGTGCAGACGGCACTTCTGAGCCTCAACTGGCGGTGTTGGAGCCAAGGAATTTAAGTTCAGGTGGTAGAAAGATGAACACAACAGGAGACCTGGATAACGTATACAGTGACCTAATTATTTAATCAGGAGGAGGAGTGGCAAATTCCTGCGAGATCCAGGCCTTGTTCATTTTCAGGAAAGTAAGCCGGTCAACGTTATCGGAGGATAGTCGCATGCGACGGTCAGTTAGTACACCACCTGCAGCACTAAAGACACGTTCCGATAATACACTGGCCGCAGGGCAAGACAGCACCTCCAATGCATACTGGCTTAGCTCTGGCCATGTATCCAGCTTTGAGACCCAAAACTTGAAAGGGGAAGAGCCGTCTGGGAGTACAGCAAGAGGGCAAGACATGTAGTCTGTCACCATCTGACGGAACCGTTGCCTCCTGCTGACTGGAGCCGTCTGTGATGGTGTAGACTTTTGTGGGGGGCACAGAAAACTGTGCCACAGTTGGGCCATACTGGTCTTGCCTTGGGCAGAGGCACTGCTTCTGCTCCCTCTTTGTGCAGAGCCTCCACCACTGCCTGGACGCACTGAGCTGCTTTGGAATGCACTAGCAGCACTTCTCTCAGTTGGAATGGAGAAGATGATGGAATTGACCAGTGTGTCTTGGTACTCCCGCATTTTTCGCTCCCAGTTCAACGGTGTGATGAGGCTTTCTACGTTGTCCCGGTAGCGAGGATCGAGGAGGGTGAACACCCAATAATCAGACATGTTGAGAATGTGGGCGATGCGTCGGTCGTTTCTCAGGCACTGCAGCATGTAATCCACCATGTGCTGCAGACTGCCAACTGCCCAAGAAACGCTGTCCCCTGCTGGAGGCGTGATCTCTGCCTGCTCGTCATCACCCCACCCTCGCTGTACACACTGAGTACTGGACAATTCGGTAACTCCCTCCTCTGGACGGATGTCTTCCTCCTCCATTGACTCCTCCTCATCCTCCTCACAAACTGTCCCCTGCCTACGCATTTGTGAGGAACCACGTGGCGCTGACTGTCCAGAAGATGATGGAAATGGTGAATCCTCATCCTCCACCTCTTCCACAACATCATCCCTTAGCGCTTGCAGTGATTTTTCAAGCAGGCAGATAAGGGGGACAGTCATGCTGACTAGTGCATCATCTGCACTCGCCATCCGCGTGGAATAATCAAAGGGACGCAAAACCTGGCAGACGTCATTCATAGTGGCCCACTCTGTGGTTGTGAAGTCTGTACGGCGCTGACTGCGACTTCTTTGCGCCTGAAGCAGCTGGTACTCCATTACAGCTTGCTGCTGCTCACACAACCGCTCCAACATATGTAACGTGGAATTCCACCTGGTAGGTAGGTCACATATGATGCGATGTTCCGGCAGGCGGTGTCGGCGCTGCAGAGCCGCAATGCGCGCTTTTGCCGTGCTGGAACGCCGCAAGTGAGCACACTCTAGGCGGACCTTGTGCAGCAGTGCATCAAGATCCGGATAGTCCCTCAAAAAGCTCTGCACGACCAAATTGAGCACATGTGCCAGACATGGGATGTGAGTGAGGTTGCCGAGGCCCAGAGCTGCCACCAGATTTCGGCCATTATCACACACTACCATGCCTGGCTGGAGATTCGCTGGCACAAACCACACATCGCTCTCCTGCTTGATGGCATTCCAGAGCTCCTGCGCTGTGTGGCTATGATTCCCCAAAAAAATTAATTTCAAGACGGCCTGTTGACGTTTGGCCACGGCTGTGCTCATGTCGGTCGTAACAGGTACACGTTCATCACGGGTCCATGTGGAGGTGGACTGTGACGGCTCCTGCAGCGATGATTCTGAGGAACTGGTGTAAGAGGAGGAGTCAATGCGTACAGAATGGATTCCTGCAATCCTTGGAGTGGGCAGGACACATCCTGCGCCACTCGCACGGTCTGTACCCCGCTCACATTAACCCAATGGGCAGTGAGGGAAAGGTATCGCCCCTGTCCATGTTGACTGGTCCACGCATCTGTGGTGAGGTGGACCTTGCTACTGACGGCGTTCAGTAGCGCGTGTTTTATGTGTCCCTCCACATGCTTGTGCAGGGCAGGGACGGCTTGCCTGCTGAAGTAAAAGCGGCTGGGCACATTGTACTGTGGGACTGCCAATGACATCAAGTCACGGAAGCTGTCAGTCTCCACCAGCCTGAATGACAGCATTTCCAGTGACAGAAGTTTGGCAATGCCTGCAGTCAGAGCCTGTGCTCGTGGGTGGTTTGACGAGAAAGGCCGCCTTTTCTCCCATGCCTGTACTACCGATGGCTGTAGACTGGGCTGGGAGTGTGTGGATGACTGGGAAAGTGGTGCTGCGGGTGGAATTACAGCAAGTCTCTGGACAACAGGGCCAGAGGTTCTTCCACGGCGATCCTGGGAGGAAGCCGAACCAGCTGCATGTGAGCTAGAGGAAGAGGCAACACGAGCTGAAGAGGTGGTAGCTGCCGCTGTTGGTTGGCCTAGCTCTTCAGTGTGTTTTTCTAACTCCGCCGGGTGCCTGTTGCGCACATGTTTCCACATGTTGGAGGTATTGAGGTTGCTGACATTTCGACCTCTTTTGACTTTTTGATGACACACCTTGCATCTGACATAGCAAATGTCATCTGCAACTGTGTCAAAAAAGGACCAGGCACTGCAAGTCTTGGGAGCGCCCTTTTTGGCTTTTGGAAGAGACATGCTCCTAACGGGTGCCAAAGCGGAGGCTGCAGGATCTGCAGTCTTCCCCCTCCCTCTCCCTCTTTGGGCCGTACGGGGAATCTCTTCCTCAGAGCTGCTCCCACCACCTTCCTGTCCCTCACGCCAAGATGGGTCAAGGACCTCATCATCTACACTACCCTCTGCCCCCAACTGCTCCTCCTGGGTAGTCTCAGCAGCAGAGCACGCACCAGTAAGTGGCACCTGAGTGTCATCATCAGCTGATGCGGCCTGCGATGTGGTGACCGGAGCCACTGGCCCACCCGCCTCTTCAGAGGAAGAGAGAAAAAGCTGTTGGGCATCACTGCACCCTGCCTCTTCTTCCATTTCTCCAATGCTGCTTGGCTGGCCCCCTGTTTCCAAGCCAAGAGATTCAGAGAACAGAAGTAGAGACGGCTCCTGTCCTGGGCTCTCTGTCTGCCTGGGCAATTTGGCAGGTGGTGAAGAGACCGATGGCTGCTCTCCAGTGCTCTGTGTCTGAGAGGATGTGGCACTAATTGAAGTTGATGCATTAGCTGCCATCCATCCGACAACGGCTTCAATTTGTTCTTCACGCAGCAGTGGTGTACGGCGCTCTGACACAAAGCTGCGCATGAATGACTGTTGCCTGGTGAAAGTGGGTGCTGATGAGTCACCGGTGCCCGCAGCAGGCACAGAATCCCCACGTCCCCTCCCTGCTCCGCGCCCACGCCCACGCCCACGTGCCTTACTCACTGCCTTCTTCATCTTGGTTGACTGATAAAGATAAGCAGAAAAGTACTAACGGCTTTGTGTGCTTATTCCTGAGCAACTCCTCCTAACAGGTATAAGAAACACTAATTTTCTAAAGTGTGGACTAGACTTTAATATGAGCTAATGTGGCCTACACAAATGTAAAGTGGTGTAACTGGTGTGTTTGGTGAACTTTATTATTTATTTATTTTTTGGGGGCTGAACTGACAACGGATAGAGTTGCAGTCACACGGAGACCGTGCAGACAGACGTAAACGGCGCTGCAAGGCCCAAAAACCCTCCTCTACGTTATCCTATGTGGTGTTTTTCCACAAATTAGCTGGAGACGGGTGGAAAGACACTAATAGGAATTTTTTGAAAAAATGTGCAGCAGCCTGCACTACTTAAAACAAAATGAAAATTGATTTGGCGGTATGACGCAGTGAACAACCCTGAGCTGGAGACAACCAGGCTATGGCTGCTCACAGACTACAGGGCGAGCTGCAGTCACACGGAGACCGTGCAGACAGCCGTAAACTGCGCTGCAAGGCCCAAAAACCCTCCTCTACGTTATCCTATGTAGTGTTTTTCCACAAATTAGCTGGAGACGGGTGGAAAGACACTAATAGGAATTTTTTGAAAAAATGTGCAGCAGCCTGCACTACTTAAAACAAAATGAAAATTGATTTGGCGGTATGACGCAGTGAACAACCCTGAGCTGGAGACAACCAGGCTATGGCTGCTCACAGACTACAGGGCGAGCTGCAGTCACACGGAGACCATGCAGACAGCCGTAAACGGCGCTGCAAGGCCCAAAAACCCTCCTCTACGTTATCCTATGTAGTGATTTTCCACAAATTAGCTGGAGACGGGTGGAAAGACACTAATAGGAATTTTTTGAAAAAATGTGCAGCAGCCTGCACTACTTAAAACAAAATGAAAATTGATTTTGCGGTATGACGCAGTGAACAACCCTGAGCTGGAGACAACCAGGCTACGGCTGCTCACAGACTACAGGGTGAGCTGCAGTCACACGGAGACCGTGCAGACAGCCATAAACGGCGCTGCAAGGCCCAAAAACCCTCCTCTACGTTATCCTATGTAGTGTTTTTCCACAAATTAGCTGGAGACGGGTGGAAAGACACTAATAGGATTTTTTTGAATAAATTAGCAGCAGACTACACTACTTGAAAAAAAAAAAAAAAAGAACAGTATGAGGCAATGAACCACCCTCCCTGAACTGAATACAACCAGCTATGGATGGCCTATGTGGCTGCACTCAGACTAGAGAGTGGGCTGCACTCACACACACACACACAGACCTTGCAGATCGCTGTGAAAACAGCGCTACAAGGCAAAAGCAAGGTGAATAGTAGGTGAACACAGCGGTTGCTAAATTAGCCTTTGGAAAGCACAAAGAAGCAAATCACTATCTCTAAACTGTCCCTCAGTCAGCAAACAGCGTCCTGTCACTAACTGAATTCACAGCAGAGTGATCGCAAAATGGCGCCAGCGACTTTTAAACTGCATCATGACATCATTTCAGCAGCCAATCACAGCCTTGCCAGTAGTTTCATGCCCTTCATGCTAAACAGGATGTGCCCACACTTGGAATCATTCTCATTGGCTGAATTTCTGCATTTTGAATCTTGGAACTTCCGATTCCGGTATCCGATACGCGGCAAGTATCGGAATCCCGGTATCGGAATTCCGATACCGCAAGTATCGGCCGATACCCGATACTTGCGGTATCGGAATGCTCAACACTATCTGCCAGGCCTTGACTGCGGTGGTTTTCAGTTTCTGTTTGTTTGTGGGCCTTTCTGTCTGAAGTTTAGTCTTTAACAAGTGAAATGCATGCTCAATTGAGTTGAGATCAGGTGACTGACTTGGCCATTCAAGAATATTCCACTTCTTTGCTTTAATAAATTTCTGGGTTGCTTTGGCTTCATGTTTTGGGTCAATCTGTAGTATGAAACGACGACCAATCAGTTTGGCTGCATTTGGCTGGATCTGAGCACACAGTATGTCTCTGAATACCTCAGAATTCATTCGGCTGCTTCTGTCCTGTGTCACATCATCAATAAACACTAGTGACCCAGTGCCACTGGCAGCAATGCATGCCCAAGCCATCACACTGCCTCTGTCGTGTTTTACAGATGATGTGGTATGCTTTGGATAATGAGCTGTACCACGCCTTCGCCAGACTTTTCTCTTTCCATCATTCTCGTAGAGGTTGATCTTGGTTTCATCTGTCCAAAGAATGTTCTTCCAGAACTGTGCTGGCTTTTGTAGATTTTTTTAGCAAAGTCCAGTCTAACCTTTTTATTCTTGATGCTTATGAGTGGCTTGCACCGTGCAGTAAACCCTCTGTAAGCTGTATCCTGGATCTCATACTTCCCATAGTCACTCTGTTATTGATCCTGTTGTACATTTCCGTTCCCACCATCTTCATGCCCCTTTTCCTGATCAGTTCATCTAACAACACGTTGGACATATTTCTCCAGAAAACCTATACCTTACCAGCAGCAACTGTAGCAAAGAGGGTGTTCCAACGCTATGGACAATCTTCCAGATTATACAGGCCTCATCCACACTAAAAAAATGTATTTTATGTTACTAACCAATTACAGAAGAGAAGATCTCAGTTTGAAATTGATTTAACCCCTTAGTGACAGAGCCAATTTGATACTTAATGACCGAGCCAATTTTTACAATTCTGACCAGTGTCACTTTAAGAGGTTATAACTCTGGAACGCTTTATCGGATTCCGCTGATTCTGAGAACGTTTTTTCGTGACATATTGTACTTCAAGTTAGTTGTAACATTTCTTCGATATTACTTGCGATTATTTATGAAAAAAATGGAAATATGGCTAAAATTTTTACAATTTTGCAATTTTCAAACTTTGTATTTTTATGCCCTTAAATCAGAGATATGTTACAAAAAAATAGTTCATAAATAACATTTCCCACATGTCTACTTTACATCAGCACAATTTTGGAAACAATTTTTTTTTGTTAGGGAGTTATAAGGGTTAAAAGTTGACCAGCAATTTCTAATTTTTACAACACCATGTTTTTTTAGGGACCACATCACCTTTGAAGTCATTTTGAAAATAACCAAGTGTGACACCATTCTAAAAACTGCAGCCCTCAAGCTGCTCAAAACCACATTCAAGAAGTTTATTAACCCTTTACGTACTTCACAGGAACTGAAACAATGTGGAAGAAAAAAATGAACATTTAACTTTTTTTTGCAAACATTTTACTTCAGAACCATTGTTTTTAATTTTCACAAGTGTAAAAACAGAAATTTAACCACAAATTTTGTTGTGCAATTTTTCCTGAGTACGCCGATACCCCATATGTGGAGGTAAACCACTGTTTGGGCTTGGAAGTGAAGGAGCACCGTTTGACTGTTTCAATGCAGAATTGGCTGGAATTGAGATTGGACGCCATGTCGCGTTTGGAGAGCCCCTAATGTGCCTAAACAGTGGAAACCCCCCACAAGTGACACCATTTTGGAAACTAGACCCCTTAAGGAACTCATCTAGATGTGTGGTGAGCACTTTGAACCCCCAATTGCTTCACAGAAGTTTATAACGTAGAGCCATGAAAATAAAAAAATCGCATTTGTTTTCACAAAAATGATATTTTCGCCCACAAATTCTTATTTTCACAAGGGTAACAGGAGAAATTAGACCACAAAAGTTGTTGTGCAATTTCTCCTGAGTACGTCGATACCCCATATGTGGAGGTAAACCACTGTTTGGGCGCACCGCAGAGCTTGGAAGTGAAGGAGCACCGTTTGACTTTTTCAATGCAGAATTGGCTGGAATTGAGATCGGATGCCATGTCGCATTTGGAGAGCCCCTGATGTGCCTAAACAGTGGAAACCCCCCACAAGTGATACCATTTTGGAAACTAGACCCCTTAAGGAACTTATCTAGATGTGTGGTGAGCACTTTGAACCCCCAAGTGCTTCACAGAAGTTTATAACGTAGAGCCGTGAAAATAAAAAATCGCATTTTTTCTACAAAAATGATATTTTGCCCCCAAATTTTTATTTTCACAAGGGTAACAGGAGAAATTAGACCACAAAAGATGTTGTGCAATTTCTCCTGAGTACGTTGATACCCCATATGTGGGGGTAAACCACTGTTTGGGCGCACCGCAGAGCTTGGAAGAGAAGGAGTGTCGTTTTACTTTTTCAATGTAGAATTGGCTGGAATTGAGATCGGACGCCATGTCACGTTTGGAGAGCAGCTGATGTGCCTAAACAGTGGAGACCCCCCACAAATGACACCATTTTGGAAACTAGACCCCTTAAGGAACTTATCTAGATGTGTGGTGAGCACTTTAAACCCCCAGGTGCTTCACAGAAGTTTATAACGTAGAGCCGTGAAAATAAAAAAATCGCATTTTTTCTACAAAAATTATTTTTTGCCTCCAAATTTTTATTTTACCAAGGGTAACAGGAGAAAATGGACTGCAGAAGTTGTTGCACAATTTGTCTTGAGTACGCCGACACCCCATATGTGGGGGTAAACCACTGTTTGGGCGCATGGCTGAGCTCGGAAGCAAAGGAGCGCCATTTGACTTTTCTATGCTAAATTTACTGGAATTGAGATCGGACGCCATGTCGCGTTTGGAGAGCCCCTGATGTGCCTAAACAGTAGAAACCCCCCAAAAGTGACCCCATTTTGGAAACTAGACCCCCCCATGGAATTTATCTAGATGTATAATGAGAACTTTGAATGCCCAAGTGCATCACAGAAGTTTATAATGCAGAGTTGTGAAAATAAAAAATATATTTTTTTAACAATAAAGATTTTTTAGCCCCCAAGTTTTTGTTTTCACAAGGGTAACAAGAGAAATTCGACCCCAAAAGTTGTTCTCCAATTTGTCCTGAGTATGCTGGTACCCCATATGTGGGGGTAAACCACTGTTTGGGCACACGGCAGAGCTCGGAAGGGAAGGAGCGCCATTTTGGAATGCAGACTTTGATAGAATTGTCTGCGGGCGTTATGTTGCGTTTGCAGACCCCTAATGTACCTAAACAGTAGAAACCCCCAACAAGTGACCCCATTTTGGAAAATAGACCCCCCAAGGAACTTATCTAGATATGTGGTGAGAACTTTGAATGCCCAAGTGCTTCACAGAAGTTTATAATGCAGAGTAGTGAAAATAGAAAATATTTTTTTTTCCACAAAAAAGATTGTTTAGCCCCCAAGTTTTTATTTTCACAAGGGTAACAAGGGAAATTGGATGCCAATATTTGTTCTCCAATTTGTCCTGAGTATGCTGGTACCCCATATGTGGGGGTAAACCACTGTTTTGGCACACGGCAGAGCTCGGAAGAGAAGGAGCGCCATTTTGGAATTCAGACTTTGATAGAATTGTCTGTGGGTGTTATGTTGTGTTTGCAGAGCCCCTGATGTACCTAAACAGTAGAAACCCCCCAAAAGTGACCAAATTTTGGAAACTAGACCCCGTAAGGAACTTATCTAGATATGTGGTGAGAACTTTGAATGCTCAAGTGCTTCACAGAAGTTTATAATGCAGAGTAGCGAAAATAAAAAAATATTTTTTTTCCCACAAAAAAGATTTTTAGCCCCAAGTTTTTATTTTCACAAGGGTAACAGGAGAAATTGGACCCCAAAAGTTGTTGTCCAATTTATCCCGAGTACGCTGATGCCCCATATGTGGGGGTAAACCACTGTTTGGGCGCACGGCAGAGCTCAGAAGGGAGGGAGCACCATTTGACTTTTTTAGCGCAAAATTGCCTGTCGTGTTTGGAGACCCCCTGATGTACCTAAACAGTGGAAACCCCCCAATTCTAACTCCAACCCTAACTCCAACACACCCCTAGCCCTAATCTCAACCTGATCCATAATCCTAATCACAACCCTAACGATAATCACAACCCTAACCCCAAAACAGCCCTAATCTCAACCCTAACCATAACCCTAATCAAAACCCTAAATCCAACATACCCCTAACCCTAATCCCAACCCTAATCCCAACCCTAACCCTAATCCCAACCCTAATCCCAAACGTAACCCTAATCCCAACCCTAATCCCAAACGTAACCTAATCCCAACCCTAATCCAAACCCTAACCCTAATCCCAACTCTAACCCTAACTTTAGCCCCAACCCTAACTGTTGTGTATCCGCTTTTTGGGCTCCCCTGGTGGTTGCTGGTGGTACTGGTGACTTGTTTGCACTTTGCTTCTTCTGTTCACCTGCTTCCATCAGTGTTTGGGAGTTTCCTATTTAGCCTTGCTCTCCAGTCATTTCCTTGCCGGTCATCATTGTAACCAGAGCCTTCGGTTGCATGTTCCTGCTACTAGTCTGCTGATCAGCTAAGTGGACTTTGTCCTTTTGTTTTGTACCTTTTGTCCAGTTTGCAGTTTTTGTAATTCTCTGTAGCTGGAAGCTCTTGCGGGCTGAAATTGCCACTCCTGTGTCATGAGTTGACACAGGAGTCTTAAAGTAATTTCAGGATGGTTTTTGAAAGGGTTTTCAGTTGACCGTGAAGTCCTCTTTTGTATCCTTCTGCTATCTAGTAAGTGGACCTCTCTTTGCTAAATCTACTTTCATACTGTGTATGTCTTTTCCTCTTAATTCACCGTTATTACATGTGGGGGGCTGCTATCATCTTTTGGGGTATTTCCCTAGAGGTAAGCCAGGTCTGTTTCTTCCTCTACCAGGCGTAGTTAGTCCTCCGGCTGGCGCGTGGCATATAGGAAGCCGTAGGTATGCTCCCTGGCTACTGTTAGTTGTGTGGTAGATTTAGCTCACGGTCAACTCGAGTTTCCATCACCCGAGAGCTCGTTCATTACTTATGTGTTTTTTACGTTCCCTTGCCATTGGGAACCATGACAGTATGACCGGCCCACAAAGTGTTAATTGTTTGGGCTGAAGCAGGAGAAAAAGAAGTGTTGAAGGGAAATTTTTTTTTTTTCTTTCCCTCAGAGTTTTGCTGCCTAGCCCTTAATTGCTGTCTAGCTGCTTCTTACCTCCTCTTAACCCTTGAATGGCTCTGACCTTAGCTGTTTAACATGGATGTCCAGAGTTTGGCTGCAGGTTTAAATAATCTTGCTACGAAGGTTCAAAATTTACAAGATTTTGTTATACATGCTCCTATTTCTGAACCTAAAATCCCTACACCAGAGGTGTTTTCCGGAGATAGATCTCGGTTTTTGAATTTCAAATATAATTGTAAATTATTCCTTTCTCTCAGACCTCACTCCTCAGGAGATCCTGTCCAGCAGGTTAAGATTGTAATCTCTTTGCTGCGAGGTGACCCTCAAAATTGGGCATTTTCATTGGCACCAGGGGATCCTGCGTTGCTCAATGTGGATGCGTTTTTCCTGGCTTTAGGGTTGCTTTATGAGGAACCTAATTTGGAGATTCAAGCTGAAAAAGCTTTGATAGCCCTATCTCAAGGGCAAGATGAAGCGGAGATATACTGCCAAAAATTTCGTAGGTGGTCTGTGCTTACTCAGTGGAATGAGTGCGCCTTAGCGGCAAATTTCAGAGAGGGCCTTTCTGATGCCGTTAAAGATGTTATGGTCGGGTTCCCTGCGCCTACAGGTCTGAATGAGTCCATGACAATGGCAATTCAGATTGATCGGCGTTTGCGGGAGCGCAAACCCGTGCACCATTTGGCGGTATCTTCTGAAGAGACGCCAGAGAAAATGCAATGTGACAGAGTTATGTCCAGAAGCGAGCGGCAGAATTATAGGCGTAAAAATGGGTTATGCTTCTACTGTGGTGATTCTGCTCATGTTATATCGGCATGCTCTAAACGTACTAGGAAGGTTGACAAGTCCATTTCAATTGGCACTTTACAGTCCAAATTTATTTTGTCTGTAACCTTGATTTGTTCATTATCAGTTATTACCGTGGATGCCTATGTGGACTCGGGCGCCGCTCTGAGTCTTATGGACTGGTCCTTTGCCAGGCGCTGTGGGTTTGATTTAGAGCCTCTGGAAGTCCCTATACCTCTGAAGGGTATTGATTCTACACCTTTGGCTTGTAATAAACCACAGTTCTGGACGCAAGTGACTATGCGTATGACTCCAGACCATCAGGAGGTGATTCGCTTCCTTGTGTTGTACAATTTACATGATGTTTTGGTGCTTGGATTACCATGGTTACAGTCTCATAACCCAGTCCTTGACTGGAAGGCTATGTCTGTGTTAAGCTGGGGATGTCGGGGGGCTCATGGGGACACTCCTATGGTGTCCATTTCGTCATCTATTCCATCTGAGATTCCGGCATTTTTGTCTGATTATCGTGATATTTTTGAAGAGCCTAAGATTGGTTCACTCCCTCCTCACAGGGATTGTGATTGCGCCATAGATCTGATTCCTGGCAGTAAATTTCCAAAGGGTCGTTTGTTTAACCTATCTGTACCTGAACATGCTGCTATGCGCGAGTATATTAAGGAGTCCCTGGAAAAGGGACATATTCGTCCTTCTTCATCACCTTTAGGAGCCGGTTTTTTCTTTGTCTCTAAAAAGGATGGCTCTCTGAGGCCTTGTATTGATTATCGTCTCCTGAATAAAATTACAGTCAAATATCAGTATCCGTTGCCTTTGCTGACTGATTTGTTTGCTCGCATAAGGGGGGCTAAGTGGTTCTCTAAGATTGATCTTCGTGGGGCGTATAATTTGGTGCGAATTAAGCAGGGGGATGAGTGGAAGACCGCATTTAATACGCCTGAGGGCCATTTTGAGTATTTGGTAATGCCTTTCGGCCTTTCTAATGCACCTTCTGTCTTTCAGTCCTTAATGCATGATATTTTCCGGGAATATTTGGATAAATTTATGATTGTGTACTTGGATGATATTTTGATTTTTTCTGATGACTGGGAGTCTCATGTTCAGCTGGTCAGGAGGGTTTTTCAGGTTTTGCGGGAGAATTCTTTGTGTGTAAAGGGTTCAAAGTGTGTTTTTGGGGTTCAAAAAATTTCATTTTTGGGGTATATTTTTTCCCCTTCTTCTATTGAGATGGACCCTGTCAAGGTTCGGGCTATTTACGACTGGACGCAGCCTACTTCTCTGAAGAGTCTCCAGAAATTCTTGGGCTTTGCTAATTTTTATCGTCGATTTATAGCTGGTTTTTCTGGCGTTGCTAAACCTCTGACGGATTTGACTAAAAAGGGTGCTGATGTTGCCAATTGGTCCCCTGCTGCCGTGGAGGCCTTTCGGGAGCTTAAGCGCCGCTTTTTGTCTGCCCCTGTGTTGCGCCAGCCTGATGTTTCTCTTCCCTTTCAGGTTGAGGTCGATGCTTCCGAGATCGGAGCGGGGGCGGTTTTGTCGCAGAAAAATTCCGACTGCTCAGTGATGAGACCTTGTGCGTTCTTTTCGCGAAAATTTTCGGCCGCCGAGCGAAACTATGATGTTGGTAATCGGGAGCTTTTGGCCATGAAGTGGGCATTTGAGGAGTGGCGTCATTGGCTTGAGGGTGCCAGACATCAGGTGGTAGTTTTGACTGATCACAAGAATTTAATTTATTTGGAGTCTGCCAGGCGCCTGAATCCTAGACAGGCACGTTGGTCGTTGTTCTTTTCCCGGTTTGATTTTGTGGTCTCGTACTTGCCGGGTTCTAGGAATGTGAAAGCAGATGCTCTTTCTAGGAGTTTTGAGCCTGACTCTCCTGGGAGTTCTGAACCTGCTGGTGTCCTTAAGGATGGAGTGGTTTTGTCTGCTGTCTCTCCAGATTTGCGACGTGCTTTGCAAGAATTTCAGGCGGATAGGCCTGATCGTTGTCCGTCTGGTAGACTGTTTGTTCCTGACGAGTGGACCACTAGAGTCATCTCGGAAGTTCATTCTTCTACTCTGGCAGGTCATCCGGGAATTTTTGGCACCAGAGATTTGGTGGCTAGATCCTTCTGGTGGCCTTCCCTGTCTCGAGATGTGCGTGTTTTTGTGCAGTCTTGCGATGTGTGTGCTCGGGCCAAGCCTTGTTGTTCTAGGGCTAGTGGGTTGTTGTTGCCCTTGCCTATTCCGAAGAGGCCTTGGACGCACATCTCTATGGACTTTATCTCAGATCTCCCTGTTTCTCAGAAGATGTCTGTCATCTGGGTGGTGTGTGACCGTTTTTCTAAAATGGTTCATTTGGTGCCATTGCCTAAGTTGCCTTCCTCATCTGAGTTGGTCCCTCTGTTTTTTCAAAATGTGGTTCGCTTGCATGGTATTCCGGAAAACATCGTTTCTGACAGGGGTACCCAGTTCGTGTCTAGATTTTGGCGGGCAGTCTGTGCCAGGTTGGGCATTGATTTGTCCTTTTCGTCTGCATTCCATCCTCAGACCAATGGCCAGACGGAGCGAACTAATCAAACTTTGGAGACTTATTTGAGGTGTTTTGTGTCTGCGGATCAGGATGATTGGGTCGCCTTTCTGCCGTTGGCGGAGTTTGCTCTTAATAATCGGGCTAGTTCTGCCACTTTGGTTTCTCCTTTCTTTTGCAATTCAGGGTTTCATCCGCGTTTTTCATCTGGTCAGGTTGAATCTTCGGATTGTCCTGGAGTGGATGCGGTGGTGGATCGGTTGCATCGGATTTGGGGACAAGTGGTGGATAATTTGGAATTGTCCCAGGAGAGGACTCAGCAGTTTGCTAACCGTCGTCGTCGTGTTGGTCCCCACCTTCGCGTTGGGGACTTGGTGTGGTTGTCTTCCCGTTTTGTCCCTATGAGAGTTTCTTCTCCCAAATTTAAGCCTCGGTTTATTGGTCCTTATAGGATTTTGGAGATTCTTAACCCTGTTTCCTTTCGTTTGGACCTCCCGCCATCTTTTGCTATCCATAATGTGTTCCATCGGTCGTTGTTGCGGAGATATGAGGTACCGGTGGTTCCTTCTACTGAACCTCCTGCTCCGTTGCTGGTGGAGGGTGAATTGGAGTACGTCGTGGAGAAGATCTTGGACTCCCGTATTTCCAGACGGAGACTTCAATATCTGGTTAAATGGAAAGGCTATGGTCAGGAAGATAATTCTTGGGTAACTGCCTCTGATGTTCATGCCTCGGATTTGGTTCGTGCCTTTCATAGGGCTCATCCAGATCGCCCTGGCGGTTCTTGTGAGGGTTCGGTGCCCCCTCCTTAAAGGGAGGGTACTGTTGTGTATCCGCTTTTTGGGCTCCCCTGGTGGTTGCTGGTGGTACTGGTGACTTGTTTGCACTTTGCTTCTTCTGTTCACCTGCTTCCATCAGTGTTTGGGAGTTTCCTATTTAGCCTTGCTCTCCAGTCATTTCCTTGCCGGTCATCATTGTAACCAGAGCCTTCGGTTGCATGTTCCTGCTACTAGTCTGCTGATCAGCTAAGTGGACTTTGTCCTTTTGTTTTGTACCTTTTGTCCAGTTTGCAGTTTTTGTAATTCTCTGTAGCTGGAAGCTCTTGCGGGCTGAAATTGCCACTCCTGTGTCATGAGTTGACACAGGAGTCTTAAAGTAATTTCAGGATGGTTTTTGAAAGGGTTTTCAGTTGACCGTGAAGTCCTCTTTTGTATCCTTCTGCTATCTAGTAAGTGGACCTCTCTTTGCTAAATCTACTTTCATACTGTGTATGTCTTTTCCTCTTAATTCACCGTTATTACATGTGGGGGGCTGCTATCATCTTTTGGGGTATTTCCCTAGAGGTAAGCCAGGTCTGTTTCTTCCTCTACCAGGCGTAGTTAGTCCTCCGGCTGGCGCGTGGCATATAGGAAGCCGTAGGTATGCTCCCTGGCTACTGTTAGTTGTGTGGTAGATTTAGCTCACGGTCAACTCGAGTTTCCATCACCCGAGAGCTCGTTCATTACTTATGTGTTTTTTACGTTCCCTTGCCATTGGGAACCATGACACCTAACCGTAACTTTAGCCCCAACCCTAACCATAACTTTAGCCCCGTCGTCACAAAAAAAGTTCAATGTAACCTTTTTTTTGCACGTCGCGTCCGCCATTTCCGCGCATGCGTGGCCGTAACTCTGCCCCCTCCTCCCCAGGACATAGACTGGGCAGCGGATGCATTGAAAAACTGCATTCGCCGCCCTCGTTGTGCACAATTTTCACAACGTGCGTCGGTACGTCGGGCCGGTGCATTGCGACCGCCCCGTACCGACGCAAGTGTGAAAGAAGCCTAAGGCTACTTTCACACTAGCGTCGTACTCGGCCCATCGCAGTGTGTCGGGCCGACGTACCGACGCTAGCGTTGTAAGCGCCGCACAACGGGTGCAGCGGATGCTGTTTTTTCAACGCATCCGCTGCCCCATTGTGAGGTGCGGGGAGGCGGGGGCGGAGTTCCGGCCGCGCATGCGCGGTCGGAAATGGCGGACACATCGCACAAAAAAGTTACATGTAGCTTTTTTTGTGCCGACGGTCTGCCAAAGCACGACGCATCCGTCGCACGACGGATGCGACGTGTGGCAATCCGTCGCAATGCATCGCTAATGCAAGCCAATGGAGAAAAAACGCATCCTGCAAGCACTTTTGCAGGATGCGTTTTTTCTCCAACGACGCATTGCGACGGAAGCCAAAAAACGCTAGTGTGAAAGTAGCCTAACCCTAACCCTAACCCTAGCCCTAACCCTAACCCTAAATTTAGCCCCAACCCTAACCCTAACCCTAACCCTAGCCCTAACCCTAGCCCTAATCCTAACCCTAACCCTAACCCTAGCCCTATCCCTAACCCTAGCCCTAACCCTAACCTTAACCCTAGCCCTAACCCTAACCCTAACCCTAATTTTAGCCCCAAATCGTCTCTCCTGCCGGCCGGCAGATGGCAGCAGATGGCGGGCGCACTGCGCATGCGCCCGCCATTTTCTTTCCCGACGAAGAAGCCGGCCGGCAAGAGGAGACACAGGAGGACCCAGGGACACCGGGTGAGTATTATAGGGTCCCCGAATCCCCCTATTTCTCTGTCCTCTGATGTGCGATCACATCAGAGGACAGAGAATTACAGATCGCTTTTTTTTTTCTCTTTTTTTTGCGATCGCCGGTAAACTGTTAATTACCGGCGATCGCAAAACAGGGGTCGGTGCAAACCGACCCCGATCATGTTCTTTGGGGTCTCGGCTACCCCCGGCAGCCGAGACCCCAAAGATCTTCCGCGTGCCGGGCAGCGCGTGCGCCTGCCATTTTTTCCCCGGAAAAAAGATGGCGGCGCCCATCGGGAGCCACGAGGAGCACCGGGGGAGATAGGTGAGTATTGGGGAGCTATCGGGGGCCATCGGGGACCCTATTTCTCTGTCCTCCGATGTGCGATCACATCGGAGGATAGAGAAATTAAATGGCAAATCGCGGGGTTTTTTTTGTTGCGACCGCCGGTAAACGGTTAATTACCGGCGATCGCAGCTCGGGGGTCGGTAAAAACCCCCCGAATCATGTTCTCTGGGGTCTCGGCTGCCCTCGGCAACTGAGACCCCAGAGAAAATCCGACTCTGGGGGGCGCTATTCACTTTTCCCACAGCGCCGTTAATTAACGGCGCTGTGGTTTAAGTACCCTTAGCGGCCGCCGTTAAAAGGCGTATCGGCGGTCGTTAAGGGGTTAAGCATCTAGTCATTATTATATAGGCCTCATCAACAGGCCCAACAAAAATTCTTCAGCTACTAAAGTCACACAGTAGTGGACATCTCACTTTGAAATTGTTTGGAGCATCTAGTCAATGTTATTAAGTCGTCATCGACAGGCCCTCAAAAAAAATTTCTGTTACTAATGTAATACAATAGGGAACATGTAACATTGAAATTGTTGGTAGCATCTAGTCAATGTTATGCAGGCTTTTTCGACAGGCCCCCCAAAAATTATTCTATTACTAACATAATACAGTAGGGTATATCTCGCTTAGAAATTGTTTGTCACATCTAGTCAATGTTATACAGGCCTCATCCACCCCCCAAACAAATCTGTTACTAATGTCATACAGTAGGGGACATCTCACTTTGAAATTGTTTGTCACATCTAGTCAATGTTATACAGGCCTCATCCACACACACACAAAATCTGTTACTAATGTCATACAGGAGGGGGCATCTCACTTTGAAATTGGAGCAGATATTTGTCATACGGGCCTCATCGACACTGAAACAATTCTTTCTGCTGTGATTAAAGTGATTAATCACCCCATATTTCACCTTCCAATTTTGTGCCTCTGAAATCCTGGGAAAAAATAAGGTTATGGAGGAAGGGGGATTAGGCTTGGTGTTTGTGGGATTTGTGGGGTAGGTGTTAATGTTTCTGAAAGCACTAGCGAACCACTAACGTGACATCCTATCCAAAGACAACTGACAACTTCTGTTACTGGAACTTGTAGTTTTTAGTGGGCTGCATCGTTCTTGCGTAATTGCAGTCTCTGATATCTTTAGTGGGGCTTATGCGCCTGCTGAACTTTGAAGATATTTACACAACCTTCAAGCGATGCAAAAATGGTGGCCTCGTGCATGATGTAAAAACTACAAGTGATCTAAAGCAATTGCTCAACAACCTCATGGTGTTTTTTATTGTCACATCACTTTTCTTGCAATTTTGTCATATAATATTACTTTTTTTCATTCATCTTTTCACATTTTTATATATATATATATTGGTCACTTCATATGAGATTGCTTAAGTGTCTTCTCTTTGTACAAATGTTTGTTTATTAGTGTATATTCTGAGGCACAATTTTCATATAAATATTATATGTTTTTCATGTGAATTGATTTGGAACATATACACAGTGTCCACTAACATGCTATTCTTATTTATAACAAATCATTCATCAGTAGTGTTGAGCGATACCGTCCGATACTTGAAAGTATCGGTATCGGAAAGTATCGGCCGATACCGGCAAAGTATCGGATCCAATCCGATACCGATACCCGATACCAATACAAGTCAATGGGACTCAGGTATCGGACGGTATTCCTGATGGTTCCCAGGGTCTGAAGGAGAGGAAACTCTCCTTCAGGCCCTGGGAACCATATTAATGTGTAAAAGAAAGAATTAAAATAAAAAATATTGCTATACTCACCTGTCCGACGCAGCCTGAACCTCAGCGAGGGAACCGGCAGCGTTGTTTGTTTAAAATTCGCGCTTTTACTTGGTTACGTGAGGTCCCGGCTTGTGATTGGTCAGGGCGGCCATGTTGCCGGGACGCGGACCAATCACAGCAAGCCATGACGAAATTACGTCACGGCTTGCTGTGATTGGTCCGCGTCCCGGCAACATGGCCGCCATTAACCAATCACAAGCCGTGACGTCACGGGAGGCTGGACATGCGCGTATTTTGAAAAGCGCGCGTGTCCAGCCTCCAGTGACGTCCCGGCTTGTGATTGGTTAATGGCGGCCATGTTGCCGGGACGTCACTGGAGGCTGGACACGCGCGCTTTTCAAAATACGCGCATGTCCAGCCTCCCGTGACGTCACGGCTTGTGATTGGTTAATGGCGGCCATGTTGCCGGGACGCGGACCAATCACAGCAAGCCGTGACGTAATTTCGTCACGGCTTGCTGTGATTGGTCCGCGTCCCGGCAACATGGCCGCCCTGACCAATCACAAGCCGTGACGTCACGGGAGGCTGGACACGCGCGCTTTTCAAAATACGCGCATGTCCAGCCTCCCGTGACGTCCCGGCTTGTGATTGGTTAATGGCGGCCATGTTGCCGGGACGTCACTGGAGGCTGGACACGCGCGCTTTTCAAAATACGCGCATGTCCAGCCTCCCGTGACGTCACGGCTTGTGATTGGTTAATGGCGGCCATGTTGCCGGGACGCGGACCAATCACAGCAAGCCGTGACGTAATTTCGTCACGGCTTGATGTGATTGGTACGCGTCCCGGCAACATGGCCGCCCTGACCAATCACAAGCCGGGACTTCACGTAACCAAGTAAAAGCGCGAAATTTAAACAAACAACGCTGCCGGTTCCCTCGCTGAGGTCCCGGCTGCGTCGGACAGGTGAGTATAGCGATATTTTTTATTTTAATTCTCTTTTTTACACATTATTACATTAATGTTGTTGCGATACCCGATACCCGATACCACAAAAGTATCGGATCTCGGTATCGGAAATTCCGATACAGCAAGTATCGGCCGATACCCGATACTTGCAGTATCGGAATGCTCAACACTATTCATCAGTTTATATATTCACTTCATCATTTATTTTTTTGTCAATTTTACTTTTTCATATCGATAATCATGTGGTGTTCTCCGCTTGCCTTTATGATATGTCTTGGGTCCCCTTCCATTCTCCCCGGTGCACGGACATCGTCAGGTGACATGCAGTCAGGCGCCGGCCACTTCTCTTGGCGGCAGCATGAGCGGTGTGGGTGTGTGAGTCCTGGACCTGGGACATTCGCGTGAGCACACCTGAGGATAAAACATGCAATTGGCCAGATCTAGTCATATGACCGGAACGGCTGTG